>NC_140503.1:58603800-60011300 GCF_964339955.1 Pipistrellus hanaki
ACTCCACTTCCCTAGCTAGGGAGTGGGCACATGGCCAAAATGTAGCTGGTGAGGTCGGTTAGGTAACAAATATTTACTGAGGACGTTCAGTGTGCTGTTCTGGAACACATGTTCCGGTGCAGGTCAAATTGTCCCAGGTACAGTTCACACAGCACGGAACAAAAGAGAAAGCCCTGCACTCCCTCCGATGGGAAACACTTGATTTGTTTAGCAGGTGATAACCATACACGTCCCAGAACTAGTCTGTGGACATTTCAAAAGCCAGTTTCTTTTTCCCTCCAGGAAGGTCAAGCCAGGAGGACTGCAGGCTGCCCTCCCGCCTGGCCACAGAGAGAATGTCTGCCATGGAAGGCTGACACGGAGAGGGGAAGGGCTGAGAGACAGAAATTTAAAGAGAGCATCTTGATTGTATGACTTGACTCCTAGGTATCGCCTTAAGTCGACAGCTGAATTTCTCTGTTACATGAGCCAAGAAGTTCCTCGTTTTGCTTAGTAGGCTTATTTGGGCTGGATTTCTGTCACTTGGAATCAAATGAGTTGGATTATAGAGGGACTTAGCTCAAACTTTACCTGCTTCTGAATTTTTTTCGAATGCCTAGTATAAGCCAGTGGCAATATTCTGAATGTGATGCGCACATACAGATGGGACATCTATCTTGCTGATAGGGAATTTTTGGACTGGAACCCGGATTCTTTGTCCACCTGAATCAAAGAATGAATACCTGGACAGAAAGCGGTACAGGAAAGGTGGAGACTTATTGAAGAACAAGTACAGACTCCCACATGGGAAGAGGGAAAGAGTCCCACAGAACAGACTCCCAAGTAGAGAGGGGAAAATGGTCCCAATGAGTTCCTTTTCCCTATGGCTTATAAAGGCTGCAGATCCTGGTGCCTGATATCCCCTCTGATTGGTCACTATTCCCTTAGCTGGTTACTATAGTAACTCCTGGGTTCAAAGTCAACCTCACCTCACATGGGACATGTGAAGTTCTCCCCCCCACCCCCCACACCCCCCACCCCTTATTGTTTTCCTATTCCCTTTGGGCTTTCTTCTTCTCCTTCTGGATGAAGGGTTTCCTTCCCTTTTTTTTTTTTTTTTTTTTTTTTTTTTGTAAATATAGACCTTTTCTGTTCCCAGCTCCCCCATTCTATGGAAATATACCTTCTGCTGCTCTGCAGCCCTATGCTTCCTCCATGGTCCCCTTAATTTCTAAAATTTCCTAAACCTGTCCTATTTTACCCCTAAAATTCCTGTTTCATTGGCACTTCACATATATAACCAAACACAGCTCACTGAGGACAAGGACTTTTCTCTCTGAACCCCCTGGGCCTTGGGCAGATTAGATGCCCCAACATGTCTGTGGCATAATTGATAATTCTTGGAGTCACTGAACCCCTATAACCAATAGCATATGTCTGTCATATATATCTACACATCCTGCAGTGAGGAATTGACTGAGAGCAGGAGAGATAGAAGACAAAGCGTTTCTGTGATCCACCTACAGGACCAAGCCAGTGAAGGAGCCCATCTGTTTCTCTGGGACAGAGACTTGGAAGGAGAATTTTGATTGACTTGAGGCAATTAAGAATGGCTTATACCTATAACAGTGCCTATTCTTTGGACAGCACATCAGAATCTTCACTATAACCCAGTAAGGCAAATCTATACTAATAAAAGGGCAGTATGCTAATTAGACCATCTTTGGACATCCTTCTGGACAAAGCCATGGTGGCAGGGGCCAAGACTGAGGTGGTTAGGCGTGATCAAGCAGGCAGGCAGAGTGGTTAGGGGTGATCAGGCAGGCAGGCAGGTGAGTGGTTAGGAGCCAGTAGTCCAGATTGTGAGAGGGATGTCTGACTGCCCCTTTAGGACCCATCCGGCGGCAGTTGAACATCCCCTGAGGGGTCCTGGATTAGAGAGGGTACAGGCCAGGCTGAGGGACACCCTCCCATGCACGAATTTCATGCACCAGGCCTCTAGTGCTATTATAATCCCCATTTTACAGATAAGCAAGCTGGGCCCACAGAGTTTGGGTGACTTCCCTTAGTTCCCATAGCCAGTGCGAGGCGGATCTGGGATTCAGACCAGGCAGGCAGCCCATGTTGATTAACCTGTAACAGTGGGAATTTCCCAACTCTGATAGTCAGTTGAAATGAGGCAGGAAGGTGTGGTGATGTCAGTAACAGAGTCTGCACGCCTTCCAGTTAGAACAAGAACAAATTCCCAAACAGGCGTAAGGGGAAGTTGTATTTCTGAGTGCTGCATTCGACTACTGCAGTTAATGACAATAAGGGCTACAGTTTATGTGCCCAAATACTTAAAAGCTGCACTTCCATTTTTTTAATGCTCAATGTTAATTTAACTCCATGAAGTAGAGTTATTACTCATTTACAGGTGAGAGAGTGGCGATTAAATGCTTGAGCTGGAAGTCAGCGGAAGAGCTAGGACTCCAATCCAGGACTGGGTCCTCCAATCCCGTGTCCCACCGGGATGCCCCTCAGGAAGATCCGAACCCTGAGTGGGCCGTTACAGCACCAGAGCACCTGCCTTTCAGCAGCCGCGTCCCTGGGCCTGTGGATACAGTCACAGAGTTTTACTGCACGCAGATGTGGGGAGCTGTGACTTACTTCCGGTGGTTCACCAAGTGCCCTACTCTGGGGAGCTTATTTTTTAAAAATCAATATTAGGGGAGAAAACTGCCCAGGATTTCACCATCCATCTTTCTCAGCTCTTTCTTGTGACCCTCCTACCTTTCTGTTGCGAAGCATTAACCTTGCCTTTTTCCAGCACATAGACAAGCAATCTCCTTAGCTTCTTGGCAGTTATCCTAACCAGAGGAACCTGGTTTTCATTCATCCATTTAGAATGCCTCATCCTGTTAGGGGCAAAAATAGAATATTGGGGACTAGCTATGGTTGTGGGAAATATTAATCAAGCTCTGTTAACTGTGATTACCTTGTTCTGGTTAAAGAAAGGACAGTCTAACCTGGCTGGGAGTTGTACACCCCGGGACCTGGTGAGTCAACCTTGGAATGTGGCCCATTCTCACTCAAGAACTGCCCATTTTCACGGAAATATTTACAACCTTGCTGCCCAAACAATAGAGCCCCACCCCAGCCCGCATTGCCTACTTCCCCATGCCTGTAATCCCTACCTCCCCATGTAATATTTGTCCCACCCCATATAAGCAGCTGGCTTATGGGGGATTGGAGAGCAGATTTTTGTGGCTGACCTGCTGCTCTCCCATGCTGCTGGCAGAATTAGAATAAAACCTCATATATGATTCAACCCTGTCTCTGCTGAATTGGCTCAAGTAGTGATAGGCAGCCAGGGACTCATTGGCTCTCCAGTTTCAATTTTACCCAAAGCATTTCTCTTGATTCTTCCCTCGCTGAGGTGATCACAACCAGCCCACTCTGAAAGAAAGCTCTGTCCGTGGCCTTAGGGCACGAGGCAGGTACTCCATTTTAAAATCAGGCTGGAGTTACCCAGAGCACTAAAACAGAGGAGCTACTCTTAATGTTGGGTTACAAAGGCCCCCTTCCTCAAAAAGAATAATATTCCATTCCTTTGGGAATTCTATTCATGGGATTATTATAGAATTTTCTGAGAAAACCATCTAGTGCCAATTATATGTCAATACCCTCCTACGCACAGGACACACATTTGTTATATTAATTGATTGTACCAACACAATGACCCATGCTCCTTGAGTATTACTCACCAATCTCCTCCTCCTCCTCTCTACAACCAACCACTGGGTCTTCAATGTACATCTATCTATATGAAAGGCTAATATGCTGTGTCCCTCTGCCTATCCAACCATTTGCTATGATGTTCACTGACCACCAGGGGGCAGACATTCGATGCAGGAGCTGCCGTGACATGCACTGGCCATTTACAAAGAAACGGCACCACGGACCTGACGCCAACAAAGCAACACTCAGCTTCCCACAAGTGAGACACAGGCCCCGCAACCACCCCAGAGCAACAGCTCACCAAGTAGCAGCTGACCTCCTGGCACAAAATGCAGCCCACAGCCCAGCCCAGAAATGTCGCTGTGGGTGCCACTTCAACACCCGCTTCCTCTCCCTAACGACTAGCCTCCTTGCAGTTTCTTCAGCCCAGGCACACAACTTGCTTTATAGCCAGGTGGAAACATTTACACTTTTAACAAATGTCTGTGAAGTGTTTTCCTGTGCTTCACCTCATTTGATCCTCACAGAAGTCCTGGAGTGGGTAGATAGGAGACTCAGTAGAATCCTATTTTCTTTTCATTAGCCGGAAAACAAAGATTTAGAAAGCTTAGAAACTTGACTCAACTGAAAAGAAGTAAGAAATAATGGACCTTGAAAAAGACTTCAGGGTTTCTCACTGTGCAGAATATAGTCAAACACTGCTGCAGGTAAATATTTTACCCTTTGTCCTCCCTATGTGATCTACAACAATAATCTGCTTCATGTTGATATTTACTGTTGTGTTTCTGACAATTACCAGAAAGAGAAGTTGGGATGCTTCACTGGTCTGGAAAAAGTTTAGCTAAGTCAGAAAGCAGTTCTATTAAGCAAGTTTATTCCATATTCTAGTACTGTATTTTCCGGCGTATAAGACGACCCCCTAATTTTACAGTTAAAACATAGGTTTAGTCCTATATTCACTGTATAAGACTACCCCCCACTTCCGAGGCAACACCAGTTCTTTTTTTTAATTAAATTTTTAAAGATGACCCCCGATTTTCGGTTGACTTTTTTTCATTTCAAAAGTTGTCTTATACGCCAGAAAATATGGTATATAAAAGGCGAAGTTGACTCAAACATGCACGATACATATAAAGCTCTTGCCGGTGCCAATCGCATGTGGGTGTTTCGATCTGTCATTGTTGATCATGAATTTGAATGACACTTCTATTATAGAGAAAGGATAAATAACGATATTAAAATATTTCTTCTAATTAATTTTATTTCAATGTGCACGAATTTATGCACCAGCCCACTAGTTAAATATAAAACACAAAACAATACTTACAATGTGATCCTATTGGTTTTCAGGAACTTTATGTAAAATATTAGGTCAGTAGAGAAAAAAAACAAAAAACACCAAAATGGGATTACTTGTTATAAATGGGTGATGGATTTGGAGTAAACTTTATGCCTTTTATCTCTGATCTCTAAATTTTTACAAATATTAGACATAAGAAATAAAAACACTAAAAAATGTTCTTAATACCAAAAAAAAAAAAAAACCCTTCTAAATTTGAAACCCTGAGTTCCCCCAGCTGGCTTAAGCCTTGCTTCCCTTCCTGCATCCCAGGGCCTCTAAGCTGCCACCCAGCTATTTTTATTACACTCACAGCTCACGCAGGGCTGATGCTGGGGCAGGAATTTTAATTCCTGGAAAGTTGCTCTAGAGACAAAGAGCAGGAGTGGAGAGGGTTTTCCCAGTCAGCAGTCGGAGCTGGCATCATTTCTGGACTCCAAAGTCATCAGCGGTTAAGTCAGGGCCCTCGAAGGGCACACCTCTGGAGAAACCACCACCCTGTCACTCCCCTGGCTTCACACCCTCTTCCTGCTGCAGGATCCTAACAACCGGAGGCAGTCTCATGGAAGACCTCTCCCGTGGCCAGTCCCACACTCATAGCTAAGGGGATAAGATTTTGAAAGGCAAGATTTTTCTGATCTTCCCTAGCTCAGAGGAATGAAAGCTGGAGACCAATGTACTGGCCAATAGTGGTCCCTGCTCCCTCCAGCGTGGGCCATAAATTCTGCCCCATGAAATGTGAACCCAAAAGCAATTCCCAGATGGCTGGAGGATTATTCAGACACATGGTCATACACAGACCCAGGGGTCTCCAGTTCACTCTGCAAGGGATCTCCAAGAGACCCAGCCTAGAGCTCAGACCCTCCCAGAATCACAGCTCATGCCCGGGAATGCAGAAGCCGGCCTTGCCAGAACTGTTGTCCATAGCCAGGAAGAGCCACTGGCTGGTGGCTCCTGGGATCTCTGGTCACTGGAGGCGAATGGCCCCAGCTCTCCCAGTGAGCAGCCCGCCAGAAGCTCTGGATAGACACGGGGTTTCTTTGCCTGGATTCAGAGGACAGGGCAGAGTAGTCACAAGCCCCACGTGAAAGCACACAAGGCGGCAAGTCCCTGGTTTGCAGCACGGCTCTCCCACTCAGACTAAGTGGGGGTGGAGGGGTGAGTGTGATCACTAGAGTGATCATATAATCCATTGTCTCAGTGGGTCATTCTGGAGTGTGAAAGGACATGCTATTCATAGCTATGCCAGGATACATGTGAAACAGGGAAACCCCAGACAAACCAGGATGTGTGGTGACCCCAGAAAACATCTTCCACTCCTAGAGCCGGGTGGGGGTCTGCGGCTGGGGTAGTGGCCTGTTCTTTTCCAAAACATGTGCCACCGAAGAAAGTCTACTTCCCAAATGGAACCAGGGCCTCATTCAGCAAGCTCCTTGGCATCATCACAGGAAAAGAAGAGGAACCACAAAAATGTGGGCAGGGTCCTTCTCTGTCTGGCTCACCGCTGCACCTCCTGGGCCAAGAATAGTGCTTGGCAGGTTGCAGGTGCTCGGTAATTATATGAATGAATGAATGAATGAATGAATGAATGAATGAATGAATGCCTGAGCAGTTTCCAAAGTCACCTGAGCCCCAGGAAACCAGAGACTTGGCAACCTTAGGAAATATACAAGGGTTTGAACTCTAAATTGCTGTAAAAATCTAAGGCATTGCACAGACTGTTACGCATTTCCCTTTGGCAGAGTTTATAAATATGCAATGTACAAAGCTTTCAAATACCAGATGAACAGATAAACTTCTACAAATAAACTCATTAGAAACAGTTTTTTTAAGCCACTGCTGAACTAAACTGGAACTATTTCCTGCCATATTTCTCATGTGAACTTATTCAAAATTTTCAAGGCCCAAATTGGGACTGAATGAACTGAACACACATCAGTTCCTCTAACCAGGGGTCCTCAAACTTTTTAAAGTGGGGGCCAGATCTCGGTCCCTCAGAGAGCTGGAGGGCCAGACTATATGAACTACTAATTCCTACTGTAACACCCTGGCTGCGCTCACTGCCCAAAAAACCTGGCGGGCAGGATCAGACTCCCCTGGGGGCTGCATGTGGCCTGCGGGCCGTAGTTTGAAGACCCCTGCGTCTAACCCCATCCTCACTGTGTGTGAGTTCTTTGGGAGGCAGGTGCCATGGCAGAATTACATTTGCAAGAGACTTCGGGAGGGGGGCAGAGCGGATGTCTGCAGAAGCTAACGGAGAAGGTAGGGAGGGCGCTCACACCATGATTCAGCTGAGACGCCTGGGAGAAGTGAAGGGACCAGGAGCATCGCAGACCTGATACAGTTCTAAGAAAGTTTCAGCCAGGTTGATGGGAAATCCCCTAGAGCCAAAGTTGCCCAGCAGAGAAGTCCCGTATCCTACAACACTAGTATCCCACCGCATCCGTGGCTAGCTGGGAGAGGGTGTGGCCCCAGCATAAACACGGTGGTGCCACAGCGGGGCGGTGGCCACAGCTGGGTCCACTCCACTGTGCTCCTGTAGCATGTGCTCAGGGCAGTCACACACAGTTTTTAAACCTTCTCCCTGGAATGACCCTGGTTTTCTGTGAATCCAAACAGGCTCGGGTGAAATTACACCAGCTATCTGCTGAATGCTCAGAGTCCATATTCTACCACCACCATCTTTTCCTCCCAAACACTATGACTTTTCATTCCACTAATCCAAATTTTTTAAAAAAAATCTAGATATATAAAAGCCAAGTGACTGGGATGGTGGAACGACCAGAACATTCGGTCACTAGGAAGTGCACTGCGGTGGCCAACTGGCCAGATGGGGGCCCTGATCAGGAGTGGGGCTGGCCGGCCAACCACCCAAGGCCCCTCACCCTCAATGGCCTCACCCTCAATGGCCCCCCAATCAGGGGTGGGGCTGGCCAGCCAACTGCGGCCCCTCCCCCAGCCAGCCCCAGCCCCAATTGCCTCCCCACCCCTATTGGGGGCAGGGCCGGCTGGCAAACCTCCTGTGGCCCTCCCCTCAATTCCTGATCCTCCCCATAGGGGGTGGGGCCAGACCCCACCCATGCACGAATTTGTGCACTGGGCCTCTAGTTTTTTTCATAGAATCTCAATGATAAGATTTTAGTTAAAAAATAGAAGTCTATTCTTTTATTTTAATATTTCCAAGGAACCAAGCTCATCCTGGGCAGCCTGGACAGTGGCTTGTGAGAGGGACTTGAAAGGGAAGCATTTAGTCCCTGTCACCCAGCATCCAGCACTAAACTCTTTACAGGGTTAGGTCTGGAGTCCTTGATGCTGCTCTTGGCCAATCTGACTGTGATCTTGGTCCAGAAGCCGCCCAGAGATAGCAGGGGTTGAGCCATCCTTAACTCATACCCAGGTGAAGCAACTTCCGCAGAAAGGCTGGTCCTCCCCAGTAACCCCTAGAAGAAATGACATGGAAAAGATATTTGCATCAGAAAAGATGGGAATGACCTCGGTCAGCAGGATGGTGAAAGGAAAGTCGGATAGGTCACAGACATGCTTATTAGTACATAAAGCAAGATTTGTCTTGTGAGGTAGAAAGATCCTGTGACTAGGAGGGGACATGCTTCGAGTTCTGGCTTCGACATTGACTTCAGCAAACTTGTATGCAATCTCCACTACAGGCAAACTGCAATCCTCTCTACTTCCATTTGCTTATAAATAAAGCATAGGGCCAGGTTTCTTAACCTTAGCCCTACTGACACTATGAACCAGCTATTTCTTCCTTGTGGGGACTGTCCTGTGCATTGTAGGGTATTTAGCAGCGTCCCTGGCCTTTGATCATGAGAAGCCAGTAGCAACCACTCCAGCTGTGACAACCAGCTGTCACACATTGCCAAATGCCCTCTGAGAGGCAAAATCACTCTGCTTGAAAACCACTAGTATAAAAAGAAAACCACTAGTATAGATACCCTGACTTACCTATCTCACAGTAGTTTGTACAGGTCAAATGAGATTTTCATAGTTTGGAACTAAGAAAAAGAATTATTAAATGTTCTTATACTATTTATGCACTACTATGCCTACTATGTAGCTGTCTTTTAATGTGTTACCTCATTAATCCCCATCCTCTGAGGCTACTTTCATTTGCAGATAAAAAAGTTAAACACAGGCCATCAGGAGGGATTGGGGGATAAGAGATCAACCAAGGGACTTGTAAGCATGCATATAAGCATACCCCATGGACACAGGACAGCAGAGGCATGAGGGCATGTGCTGGGTGTGGGAACGGCTGGGGAGAGGTCAATGTGTGTGTGTGTGGGGGGGGGGGGGGGAGAGACATATGTAATACTTTAAACAATAAAGAATTTTTTTAAAAAAGTTAAACACAGAGAGTTTAAACAACTTGCCCTAAGACACACTTAGTAAGTGACCAACGAAAACACTACTTAACATGTAAAAAAAAAAATTATTTACCAGGGTTTATTGTTATTATTAATTCAGCAGTGAGAAAAAGCCAGAACATGAAAAAAGAGAGAAGACTTGCT
Organism: Pipistrellus hanaki; assembly: GCF_964339955.1. Taxonomy (NCBI): domain Eukaryota; kingdom Metazoa; phylum Chordata; class Mammalia; order Chiroptera; family Vespertilionidae; genus Pipistrellus; species Pipistrellus hanaki. The sequence goes on from NC_140503.1 coordinate 58,613,368, forward strand.
TGCTGCCAATAATGAAGAGAAGAGGCTGGGACCCCTGTGGGTAGTGGATATCCTACTCCCTGTCCTCACCCAGGGCAGCCTCTCTCACCCCACGTGTGGCTGAGCATCCAGCATCCTCCGCAGGCTGCCATCACCAGACATGAGAAGCAGGGATCCCAATGGCCAGCCCTGGGCTCCGGGTCATGATTTCTCCTGAAGCTGGAGGGCCTCCTTAAAACCTTCACCCTACTCAAGAGGGGGCCATAGGCTAAAAGACGTGCCTCTCCCCCAGCGATGCGCTTACCTTAGCATCATATTCCAGTACAAGAAGGGCATCATGTCGGCCTTCATGAAGTACATGGAAACTCTCTCTCTGCTCTGGTCAAAGGGGAAGGTCTCCAGTGGCTGCATGTTGTAGTTAAACTCCGCAAGAATCACACGATTGTAGCTCGTCACCAGTGGACATGACGTGTAGCCATCATACTAAAATTAGACATGAAACTGAGTTGGAAAATGGCTTTTTTCATATTATATAGATACTTTAGAATTGATTCTTTACTCTGATCAATTGCAAATTTTTTCCTCTTTTTTTTTCTTTCTTTTTTTGTACCATGAAAAATGAAGATTACGTAACAAAAAGTGGTGCTAACGGCAACAATTGCAATGGCTGTATTAGAGAAACTAATTAAGAAAGTGCCAACATTGTAGGAAACCATTGTTTTCACACAGAATGGAAGATGATAATTGAGACTCTGACTCTTACAAACCTCCTTCGTTGGTTTTTCATTCTTCATGACCAGAGAAATTGTTCCGTCAAGGATTCCTGACTGGGCAGCTGTAAGAGAAATGGAAAAGTCAGAAAAATATAAGCATCTAGGTTTTTTCATAACCCTCATTTGCAGATAACTTTAACGTGAACCAGTTAAGAAGGCTCCATTCCCTATCCTTCTAAATTTTAACTAGAACATGATTCTTACTAGTATTTGAAGTTCTGGATACCAGAAGGGGTTCTTCAGTTCATCAAAGGACCACCTAACTGCCTCCACAAGTTTAACACTGAAGAGCCAGCTGTCTCTAACAGGAGGCTGGCAATTTCAAACAAAAGGACTATAAGGGAGACAACACCACAACCCCACCCGCCTCCTCCTAGGGTTCAGTGGGTGTCACTTGATCTGTGTGCCCCGTATCCCCTAGTCATCTGGATGTCCCTGTGTCCCAGCCTAGATTAATAGCCTAGGTATATCGATTACACAAAACAGTGAGCTGGACCCCTACCCTGAGCTTCTACCCACACAAGAGCAGTGATTTCATTTCCTGACAAGAGCAGTGTCCTTACTTCCTGACGATGGAGCCCAACAGAACGTGGAACCCTGGTAGCCAGGCAGCCACATTCTAAAACAGCCCCAACCCGGCTCATTTGATAGAGACATTCCCACCAAGGCATGTTCTGCTGGCTGCCACAGTCACCGCTGGCTCCACACTCAGCCCCTACGCCTCTGGCCCTTTTCATGGGGGAACCCAGAGGTAATCCAGGGAGGCCCAGGGCACTTTTCTTAAAGCCACGCCACCACTCTCATCGCCCTCACCAGCCCTGTGTCCGCTGGGGAGCCGGCCCTGCAGGGCCGCGGGACTCCAGGCTCCAGGACTGGGGGGAGCCCTGCAGCCCCTCAGGCACCATCACAGACTGACAGGAGGGAGGAGGGAGCCAGATACCTGCACCCACAACTTGGCAAATAATGATATTAAAATATTTCTTCAAATTAATTCCCTTTCAATGTGCACAAATTCGTGCACCAGAACACTAGTCTATAAGAACAAAAGCGTAATATGCTAATTAGACCAAACAGCCAAACTACCTTCTGGATAAAGCCGGGGCTGCGAGGGCCGAGGCCAGCCACTGCAGTTACAAGGGCCGAGCCCCTTACACAAATTGAATGCATCAAGACTCTAGTTATATATATAAATATATAAATATATAAATACACAGCTAAATACTATTATATACACATATTTACATATATATCTATATATCTATATTAACTTGTTAAATAAATCCTCGAGCAACCATACAATAGAATACAGATTGTAAAAAAAACATGTATAAACTAACAGGATGCCCTCCACACAAACAGGGACATCTGTAATACCTTTAACAATATAAATAAATAAATAAATAAATAAATAAATAAATAAATAAATCTGGGGATGCTCTCTACATGGTCAGGGGGAATGTAGAGGCTCAGAAGATGGGACAGGGCTGGAAGCAAGACTTCTTTTAGAATTTTCATTTAGCTGTATTTAATAGTATCTATTTGGAACATGAAATCAGACATATGTTTTTTTGAAGAAAGTCAAAAGTTGGATAATCTGGGTCTCATGTGCAGCACAGGTGTTTAATACACGAATTCAGCAGCCTTCCATTAAGAGAAATGTAAGTATGGCCCCGAAGTCTACTTATAAGTCCCAAAGACCAAGAACCCAGGATGAGACAAAGGAACTTAATGGATTCCTGAGGTAACACAGTGGGAGGCACACACTCCTGTGTGGAGGAGAGTCCTGTGAAACTTTAACTTGAATCCCAATATAAGAAAAACTACGTAATTCTAAATTATGGCATATTCTACAGATTAACCATCCTGGAATCTTAAAAAATGCCAATGTCATAAAAGTTTTTTTAAAAAATGTTAGAGGGTATGTTCTAGATTAAAGGAAACCAGAGACATGACAATCAATGTAGTGTGTGGTCCTTCCACGGTATCCAGAGAAAAGCATTCCAAGGACCCATGCATGGGAGATCATGGTGTGACAAGATCTATTCAGGAAGGCTGCCCCTGGATTGCCCCTGAGTTCCCAGTGTCCCATCTCCAACCATCTGGCCATGAAAAAAGGTCCAACCTTGTTTTTTTTGTTTTTGTTTTTTTTTTTTAATATATTTTATTGATTTTGTACAGAGAGGAAGGGAGACAGATAGAGAGTCAGAAACATCGATGAGAGAGTCATTGATCAGCAGCCTCCTGCACACCCCCTACTGGGGATATGCCCGCAACCAAGGTACATGCCCTTGACCAGAATCGAACCTGGGACCCTTCAGTCCCCAAGCTGACGCTCTATCCATTGAGCCAAACCGGTCTCGGCCCAACCTTGTCTTTATCAAGGCCCAAACAAAGGCCAGTGTCCAGAGTTTCCATTTCATATTAAAGCTTAGTCCTTGGAAGCAAGAGGTTTGCCTGGGGCCCCAGTTAGCTACTAGACCTGCATAGTTGTACAAGCACACAGGGAACAGAAGGAGAGGGGGAGGAGGAGGGGGAGGGGGAGGAGGAGGGGGAGGGGGAGGAGGAGGGGGAGGGGGAGGAGGAGGGGGAGGGGGAGGGGGAGGGGGAGGGCGAGGGGGAGGGGGAGAGCGAGGGGGAGGGGGAGGGCGAGGGGGAGGGGGAGGGCGAGGGGGAGGGGGAGGGGAGGAGAGGAGAGGAGAGGAACAAATATCTTTGTTCCCCTGGGCTTGAAAGACCAGTTTTTCTAAATAACCAATCAACTTCCCAAGCTTTTGCAAGCTTTTGATGGATCCAACTCCCTTTCCCAAGCCTCAAAGGTCAGGCAATTCCCCCTGCACCATTTTGACTTCTACTGCACATGTGCTTACCTCCCAGCACACACAACCCCAATTCTGTAGGGGAGTGGGGAGAGTTCATCCTTGTCCAGGTAATGCTTTGGACCCCTGGAGTGTGTGAAGCTATAGCTTCCTGGTGTAGCAAACAGGCTCAGTATCCAATTCCCTTTGCTTCCCTTCCCTTTTTTAATCTCTGCTAACAGACCTTGACTGGTTCATGCATATAAGAAAGGACTGTGCCATAGGAACATTATTAGGAAAACTGGAGAAATTCAAACTGGATTGTATATGAGATGATTTTCTAATACAATGTTCCATTTCTTGGATGTGATGATGGTCTTGGGAAGATAGAGGAGAAAGTCCTTTTTCTTAAGAGATGCAAGTTGAGTTATTTCAGGGTGAAGTATTATGAAGTCAAAAGTCACTTTTAATAACTCAGCAAAAAAAAAAATGTACATAGAGTGATAAAGCAAATGCCATATAACATTAGTAATCAGTTAACTGATTACTAATGTTATATGGCATTTGCTCAAGAATATATGGGCATTTATTGTACTTTCAAATGTTTCATAGGTTTGATATTTTTTAAATAAAATGTTGGGGGGAAATGACTATTAATAGTGGAAAAGAGCCCTAGCCTATTTGGCTCAGTGGAGCTTAGCCTGTGGGTCAAAGGATCTCGGGTTTGATTCCAGTCAAGGGCACGTACCTCAGTTGCAGGCTCCTCCCCGACCCAGACCCTTGTTGAGGCACAGGCAGGAGGCAACCAGTCGATGTGTTTCTCTCACGTTGATATTTCTCTCTGTCTTTCCCTCTCTCTTCCACTCCCTCTAAAGGTAGGAGAGGGTGGGGGAAGGTCAATTGGGCGGGGAGACATATGTACTACTATTTGTAATACTTAAAACAAAATAAAATTTTAAAAATCTATGTAAAAATACCTTTGGGTGAGAATTAACAAAACAAAAACAAAAAGTGGAAAATATATTCAGTGGGCTTCCCTGAAAGTCTTTCTTAGGTTGAAGTAGTCAGTGAAAGTAATGCAACATGAGCTGCAGGTGTACAATTCACACAAAACACTTCCATTCCCGTCAGCAGGGAGGTCTGTGCTTTACAGCATCCACAGAGGACAGTTCCTGTCTATGGAGGACAGAATGTACAAGGCAATTCTCCCCATCACTGCTCGTGCAGAACACCGAGGTGAAGAATTTAGTTTCCCAGGCGGAGACCTTAATGGCGTACCAATCAGGGCACGCTCCACTGTGTTTGTCTTAACAGGACAATGTTCTGGTCTGCAAGCATTCATTGACTTGCATGTGTTTTCTGGGGGAACAAATGCTTCTCTAACTTCACGGCGTTTCAGAAGAAAAATAGCCAACCTGCCTGCTGTCACAGGCTGAGGAGGTCAGGGATGAACGGGTGGCACTAGTGGAGTAAGAGAATTCCTGGAAGCTGGAAAAGTGGGGACCTCTCTCCAACGCACTCTCCCCTGAAAACCACCTCTCTGACCTAGGAAAGGCAGAAGAGGTCATGCTACTCTGATACGAAGCCCTCGACACATTCTTTCTTCTTTACACAATGATCTCATCAACATGGTTCTGTGTCATGGAAGTCAAAGTCATTTTTCAACCCAGAGAAGTTTCCTCGTTATTAGTGGAATGCTACCTGTGTCAAACCATTGTCTGAGTTACCATGGTGCCTTGGGGCGACATCATTCGAAGGGGAAGAAACTCCGCACGTTATCTTACCTACGGCAGCGGCAGTCTTCGAAGTAGGAAGGTTGGTGCAGTCCCCGATCCCAAACACGTTTGGGTACTTCTTGTGCTGCAGGGTTTCTTTATCCACATCCACCCAGCCAGCAGCATCAGCCAAAGGGCTCTTCTTCAGGACGTCAGGGGCGCTCATTGGGGGTGTGACATGAAGCATTTCGTACTACAAAAACAGGAGAGCACCCACATCTGTGTTTTTTCCATATATCCACAGCCCCACAAGCTCTGCCCCCGCCTCCCTCACCCATACACTGCTATGGCTGCACTGAGCATTATACAAGTAGTGCTTATACTAATCTACACCTTACAGGCTCCTTTGGAGTCTGGTGATAAAATAACTAACCACGCTCTTGGTTGACATTGTCTCCCCATAGAGTCCACCTGATTCCTCTGGCAGCACGCCTGGATACCGGAGGGAACCTCACTACGATTCTGAAAGAACCCAGGGACGTTCCTCCTGTCACTGAAACTAAGACAAAGGGGGTGGCACATTTCAGTTGCTCTCCCCCTGACTGTCATCTACTGACTTGTAAAGTCTGGGACTGCTAAGAGGTACTCAGAGTCCTTGAAACTTGTCAAGGCTGTGTTAGGAGCTGATAAGTGAGTGGCATTCCCAAATATGGGTCAACCCTCAAAATAAAGGAAGCAGTCAAGACACCAATTTAAAATGAAATAAAGGTGGGTAAGAATATTGCCTGGCAACTTGGAGGAAAGAGGGTCTGACTCAGTATTGAGTTTACTGAACAGTGTAGAAGGCAGTGTGGATTCCCGCCCCTCCCTCCCCCACAAACACCTCTGTCAAGATTACCCTTGGCAATGTGCACTGGCCCCTTTTTTGTTTGTTTATGTACTATTCCTCTACTTTTTGTAGTTCATCCTTTTTATTCTTTTAACTGAGTTTTAATAAATTCCATCTAGAAATTCTAAATTGATTCAAATGTTCACAAAACATTTTATTAAGGTGAAAACTTTAGCATTTGAAGACAATTCCACCCTTGTGAGAGAGTTAACAGCCCCTGGTTCCCCTAAGGAGGTTCATCAGGACTTGTCAGTCATGGATGACACTAGAAGCCCTGCATTTATTCCCAATTTCCGACAATTATAAGCTGAGTAAACCCTAAGGAAGAAGGAGTGCTGCAAAACGCACAGTGCTGCCCTGCAGGGTGATCTTGGATGGCTTTTGAGGGACGTGGGCCCCCGGGCTGGGTCTGCTAATGAACCTGGAGACTGAACATGTCTGCGGGATAATGGAGGAATGGTCAACAGCCATCATCCACCAAGTCACTGAGGCCATGCCTGCATTGCAGTGCTTCAGTTAACTACAACCACTTCTTTAAGCTGGCTTAAGTCTTATGAATTCCAGATAACTTTCCAGAAGTTCAATATTTTTACATAATCATTGTAAAGGCATGACTATTTACTTGAACTAATTAATACCCTGTGCAAAAGAAATAGTAGACAAAATAATAAAATAAATAGACCAGCTTTTGTAAGGTGCTAACTAGCCCTAAAACAACCTAGGAGTGTAACTGTATGAACTACTCATAACTGACCTTGAGCTGGAGCAAATAGATGCTACTTAGCCTGGGAATCCCGTGACACCATAAAGTAAGAAAGTGCTCAAAAATATGATGGGGGCATGTCACAAGGACACTGGAACCATCTAAAAGGGCTCCTCAAATCTGGGCAATTTGTGCACCAAAGTAATTAAAGATAATAATGAATTATAAACCACTTGGAGGAAAGTAGGAATTTAGGAGTTCATAATAATCTATACTAATAAAAGGATAATATGCAAATTGGTCAGGATGTCCTCACAGTAATGACTGAACAGCTGGCTGCATGGAGCGACCAGGCCGGCAGGGGGGCAGTGAGGGGTGACCAGGCCAGCAGTGGGGGGCAGGAAGGGGAAGGAAGTTGGGGGCGATCATGCAGGCAGGCAGGTGAGCAGTTAGGAGCTAGCGGTCCCAGATTGTGAGAGGGATGTCTAACTGCCAAACTTGGACATCCTCCAAGGGGTCCCAAATTTGAGAAGGTGCAGGCTGGGTTGAGGAGAACCTTTCCCTTGCCCCCTGTGCATGAATTTCATGCCCCAGGCCTCTAGTGAATTAATAAAGAGAGAAGGGAGGGTTTTTGCTGACAGAATGCCAAGAGCCTATTGCTAAAATTAGAGAAAAATCATCATTTTGCAGCCATTGCAGTAGAGATTGGATTAGACAAAATATCACCAATGGATGCTACATCCAGGGGGAAACTTTAATGAGGAATAGGATGCTTACATGATCTTAAAATGTCTCCCCTACAGACTTATTAGTAGCAAGAGAAAATAATAATAATACAATAGAGAAATTGGTTCATATCTTGACTCATCTAAATGAACATCATCAGTGAGGGGCAGCTGAACACAGTGTGCTTTCACCCTAGAAGGACACATCACTTAAGCAGCATTTCAGTCTAAAACTCATAGCCTGGCCCTGGCCAGTGTGTTCAGTGGTTAGAACATAAGCCTGAGTACCCAAGTGTCACGGGTTTGAATCCTGGTCAAAGGCAAATACCTGGGTTGCAGTTTGCTCCCCACTCCCAATTGGGGTGCACATGTGTCAGTCAATGTTCCTCTCTCTCTCCCTTCCCCCATTCCTTCCCTCCCTTCTTTTCTCCCACTCTCTCTGAAAAGCAATTAGAAAAAAATATCAAGTGAGGATTAACAAAAAAATAAAATAAAATCATCATAATAAAGTAAAATAAAAAAGTAAAATAAAATAATAAAGTAAAATAAAAATCATAGCCTGAAATGAGTCACAAGAAAACACAAACCAAAAATGAAGACCATTCTATTTTAAAAAATTAAAGTGTGGGAGGAGGGCTGTATTACTCCAAAATGCTAACGTCACAGGAAACATTCCAGATTCAAGGAGACTAAAGAGACACCACAATTAAATGAAATACCTGACTTCAAACTGGATTCTGTCCTAGAGGGGGAAAGTACTATAAATGCTATTGAAAACAAACTGGAGTACCAATGGTAGATTAAAATATTGTATCCGTGCTAAATATGCTGAGTTGATAGCTGTACTGTAGTTATGTATGAGACTACCCCTATGTCTTAGGAAATTTACCATGAAGTATTTAGGGGCAAAGGGCTAACCTTTCAATGCTTCGGGGAGAGGGAGAGAAATGAGATGATAAAACAAATGGGATAAAACTCGCCGAAACCGGTTTGGCTCAATGAATAGAGCGTCGGCGTGGGGACTGAAGGGTCCCAGGTTCAATTCCGGTCAAGAGCATGTACCTTCGTTGCGGGCATATCCCCAGTAGGGGGTGTGCAAGAGGCAGCTGATCAATGACTCTCTCTCATTGATGTTTCTAACTCTCTATCCCTCTCCCTTCCTCTCTGTACAAAATCAATAAAATATTTTTTTAAAAAAAAAAAACAAATGGGATAAAACTCTATATTAAGTTCATCTAGGTAAAGACTATACACAGGTTTATATTATTTATACATTTACTATTTTCATCAAGGCAACTTTCCCTAAGTTGAGATATTTTAAAAAATATATTTAAAAATTGAGATCTTGAGACATCAGTAAGATTTTAAATACACTCAGGTACAAAAGACAAGAGATATGAAATTTATTTAGAAAGAACTTGACTTAAAAGCTTATAATGTAAAGTTTCGATGCTTAGAAGACTAATCTTTGATTTCCTTCAAAATTCATTTTCATGGAACCTTTCTTACCTCTAAAAATGCCGAATGAATAAAATACGCCTGTGCACTGTTTTCTCACTGTTAACAGATCTTGCCAGAATGACAAACAAATGATTCCTCCATGCATGCCTCTCCAGCCGCCTTTTCATTGTGTTTTTACTCCTCACCTTCTGCTACAAAAGTGCTGTTGTTCCCACTCACAGAATAAACTGAGACTCAGGGAAACCAAGGCCATGTACAAAGGCTAGACCTTCCCAAGCAGGGTGTGTCTCCACCAGATCTTTCAAAGGACTTTAAGTGCTTCCTTTTGTGCGCAGGTGAAAGATGTTTAAAGACAGCCTCTTGAGAGGTGAGAGACATCCCTGTCATTCTTGAACTGACCACAATAAGGGCTGTTTCTCCCATTCTATAAACTCCATCAATCACCAGATCCTGCGTGTAAGGAAGCCCTTCCAGAACACTAGGCTGTAACTGAGGTTGTGAAATATTTGACTGCTTCAAGTGGCTAAGTGCCAAGAAAAGCAGAGACATAAAACAGGATAAAAATCTACTTGGTACCAGTAGATAAACTCTCCTCCCTCCCATGACCACAGCCTCCTACCTCTTTCTCTTCCTCACCCATGTTGGTCCACTCTCCTCCATCACTGTCCATCATTATAATAAGATGCTCATTGTAACCAGCCTCCCCCAGGGCACAGTGGTGATGGACAGGAAAGTAGGAGCCACAATGCCGCCTGCATCCACAACGCCGTTCACCTGACAGCTTAACCTCGCCACTCACGGAAATCACTTGGGTCTCTCCAGGGTTGTCCACGTTCTCAAACACAGCCTCTTGTCTATCGGCTCGGACTTCAATGAGATTTTGCTTGTAGTTCACTGTGAGGTTCCGTTCCCGGATGATCTCCATCAGCGCATCTGCATACTTCTTAACCCCAAAAATCGATCCGAGAGAAGTGTTGAAAATGATATTGGCCTTGGATCGCTTCCCTGTCTGAGAAAAAGGAAAGAATAGAAACAACCAACACCAAAGCATCCCTCCAGCCACCTTTTGTTTTGTTTTTCAACCAAGACAAGAATTAAACCCTTCAGAAGAGACCTCGCCAGCTTTCTCCATCCCTTTGCCCTGGTGGGGTGAGGTGCGGACCAATCCGCTGCCTCCCTCTTATTTTCTGTCAGCAACACAGCAACTAAGTGCTCCCCTGAATCAAGGGGTTGAGGTAGGCACTGTTCAATCGAAGGCCAGAGGTGAGATCTCTTCTAGTCAAACACAGAGCTGATTATGTGCTCATATACCCATTTGCTCATTCATTCAGTAAAGATGTCGTGAGGTCCTAGAGCCGGCCTGTCTATGCTCAGCGCTGAGGGACGCCAGTGAATGAGACGAAGGCATGTCCCGTTGGCTCCCACACTCCGGTGCTGCTCAGGTTTCAGAGAGGCTAGTATTCTCCCCAACACCTACAATCTCCGAAACTTCTCTCAGACCACCCAAGCTCTGGGAGGTGAGTTAAACAGAGAGAATTTCCAGGAGGGAAGGAACACACCTTGTAGGATTTGCTCACCTGGATCTCACTATTTAGAAGAAGTCAGGTGAGTAAGAACCTCAAACTGCCAACTCGGAATTCTCGTAATCCAGAAAAGTCTTTCTTAGACACAGAAACGATGACTTAATTCCCACCTGCGGGGTTGGCGCTGGTCTCCATGACTCAGTGAAGCCTTCCCAGGGCTGGGTTCCCAGCACACATTCCACCCCTCCTCCCTCCCCTTCTCACCTGTCCCTGTACAGAACCACAGGCTGCTCTGAACCTGCACCGTCTTAAGTGGGACCACGCTTTAGTAAACTTAGTGTGACGCCCGCAGAGGGAGGAGGGCAAGGGCGGCTCCCCCGGCTTCACACCACGCGTTCTTGGGCTGTGGACGCCTGCTCCGACACAGAGGCCGTGTGAGCAATGTCTCTAAAGGACAAATCTTTCCACTAAGGTTTGAAGTTCTACGTGAACATTTTTTTTTTTCCTTCAGAACTGGCATTTTTTTTCCTATTATACTTCCAAAAATGTATATAAAGAGCCAGAAAACACTCATAACCTTAAACTTGAGCTGAGGATATTATTATGAATAAAAATGAACAATGTGCAACTAATTGTCTAACTATATGGAAATATTTAAGCCATCTCTAACGTATCTCCCCAATAGACTTTTTTATATATATATTTTATTGATTTTTTACAGAGAGGGATAGAGAGTTAGAAACATCAATGAGAGAGAAACAGCGATCGGCTGCCTCCTGCACACCCGCTACTGGGGATGTGCCCGCAACCAAAGTACATGCCCTTGATCTTTCAGTCCGCAGGCCAACGCTCGAGCCACTGAGCCAAACCGGTTTCGGCCCCAACAGGCTTTTATATACACATTAAAAGATATGTTACTGCCCTGCTGGCATGGCTCAATGGTTGAACATTAACATTTGAACCAGGAGATCATAGTTCTACTCCCAGTCAGGTCACATGCCCAGGTTTTGGGCTTAATCCCCAGTGCGGGATATGCAGGAAGCAGCCAATCAATTATTCATTCTCATCATTAATGTTTCTATCTCTCTCCCTCTTCCTTCCTCTCTGAAATCAATAAAAAAAATATTTTTTTAAAAGTATGTCACAAAGACTATTTAATAATCATGTTTTAAAAAAACATGCATAAGAAAAAAATGGAAGGTCATGTCAGATTGATGATACCAGCTGTATTAAAATAATTGGATTATGATTGCCTTTTTCTATTTTATAAACTTCCAATGATATAATCTTGTACATGTGTAACAAAACTTTAGAAATAAGAGAAAGTATTTTGACATGGATAAAATGGAATTCTGTCACTCCACCAATTAGCACCGCCTACTCCCCGCCCCTGTCTCTGTCCCTGGAAAGGAAGCGCACCTTCCTGAAATAGTCTTCCGACAGGTACATGATCTTCTGCGGGGCCCCCGCGCACTTTATGGGGGTGTTCGGGAAGGTGAAGATGGCATTGCCCTCCTTGAAGTCCTGCAGAGCCTTCCACGTCTTCTCCACCGTGCTCACTGAGTAGTTAGACCCTATTTTGGGATGGGAAAAACCTTCAGGAAGGCCTTTAATCTGCAACAAAAGACACAGAGAAAACATTTTTACCACACGATTTCGCTTATATGTTGAGACTAAACAAACAAAAACAAACCAAGTTGGAACAGACTCATGGATTCGGAGAGCTGACTAGTGGCTGCCAGAGGGGATGGGGACTGGGGGGCGGGGTGAGAGAGGTGAAGAGAGTAAGAAGTACAAATTGGTATTGCGAAACTGTCATGGGATGTAAAGCACAGCATAGGGAATATGGTCAATAATATTCTCATAACTGTGAATGGTGCCAGGTGGGTATGTAAAGTATATGATTGTTTAACCACTGAGCTGTATGCCTGAAACCAATATGAAATAAAATTGAAAGGAAACTGTAAAAATAAATGTTTAACAGAAGTGCAAAAGGCTTTCTTCGCCATTTCTACAACCTCACAAGCGCTTCAGTACAATTATTAGCCCCCAGCCTTCGCACACAGTGCAGCGGGCAGGTGGGTGCAGCACCCACAGTCCCCTGCCGGGCTGCAGACTGGACTCAGCCAGAAAGCCCCTCTGCCTCCCTGGCCTTGAGGCCATAATTTGAATACATTTCTTCCCACCATCGGGGTAAAGACAAGAATCCAGGCAGACTTGTGTTGGTGAACCAGCTGCCTTGCTGGGAAGAGTAAGGGTGACCCTTGGTAAATTAACCAATATCTCTAAGTCACGCAAAGTGTGGTCTCCGGACCAGCAGCACCAGCACTGCCTGAGAACCTGCCTGAAATGCACATTCTCAGGCCCCGCCCCAGACCTACTGAATCAAGAACTCATGGGCAAGCCCAGAAACTGGTTTTAACGGGTGAGCCGATGGGCACTGAGGCTTGGAAAGCTTACATTCACTGCCTGTAAAAGGGGATAAAGTAACAGCTCCATAGAGCTCTTGGCAGGAGTAAATGAGGCCACGTGTGTCAAGTGCTGAGAAAAAGTGAACCTCACAAGGTGATGCTCTGTGAGTGGTAGTGAATTCCTGCCAGTGAGATAGCCGGATTCTTGTCTTAAATGCTAGCGGGTTCACGGCATGCAATGAAAATGGCACAGACTGAGGTAAGAGATTGACGCACCAGTTCTTCCAGCAAGAGAAGGAAACTTTCAAAAAAAAAAAAAAAAAAAAAAAAAAACACAAACAGTCATCAATCAAGATGGACTGGTCCTTCAGAACCTTCCCAGGCTGTTGTCCAGAATACAGGCCACATCCAGGGTCAGTGGACACCAATCCCTCTGGTTTCAAGGAAGCAGGGTACTATGATCTCCTCCATCTTACTCACTGACAATAGCAACTATTCCTCTGATGACTGACCACAGTTCCTGCTACAGTTTAAGTAGCTGAAATATTAGCAGCATAAATATTATTTCTTGGTTTGCTGCAAAAAGCTGCTGCAGAGTCTCAGCACTGTTATCTTCAGTCCTCTCAGGCAGCACAGGGGCTCCCGGGGCGGGGGAGGGGAGGGGAGGTTACCGTGGAGATGCGCCATCTGGGCTAGGTCACCACTTCTGGGGTCTTGTGAGAGACAAGGACCTCCCAGAAGGTGTAACTGGCACCTTCTCCACAGCCTACTCTACGGCTTGTCATTCTGTGAGACTCATGGCCAAGCCCATGACCAAACTCATCACAATCTTCACACCAACGCATGGCTTCTTCGAACTGTCTCACGACATGCCCCAGGACACTGTCACCAGCCTCACCCTGGACATGTCATGGTTTGGGGGGTTTTATGCAGAAACACGATTCAAAGAGCTTTCCTGGCTGACTCAGTTGCCTGTGTCACATTCCTGGAGCTGAGTGAGACCTGGTTGTCACTCTGCTTTATGTGCTCCAACTATTCACCAAGTGTCCCCTACAAACTTCTGGAAATCGTCATAATTACTGACTTACACCATGATGTTTTAGAAAACTGAGCTTGAATGTCACCATTGTCACACAGCATCCAGCTCCCTAGCTCAAGGAAGAGGGAGAGCGAAGGAACTTCCAGTGTAGTAGTTATATTGCGTTGGTCACTTCGACCAAAAAGACCCAGCTCCTGTCACAGGGCAAAACCCAGGCCTCTCTCCAGCTCCTGATCAACTACCTGCTGGCATTCTATCCCTAAAGTCTGCTTAAAAATTCAAAATCTTACTTTCAAAGGCAAGTTTAACCTGCAACACCACCAACTCAGTCCCACACAGAAAGGTGATTTTCTTGTAAATGCAGAAAAGGCTGCTCTTTTGCATGAATGCCCATCGGGGCAAGGACGTGTTGACTCATGATTAAAGCTTAGAGCTGGATCACGTTATCATTGACAGAATCTCGGATAAGAAGTTTTTAAAACCATAAAAAGACTGCTGAGAAATAAAACTAGAAGAGGATTTCTTAGTACTTTTTCTTGTCAAACGAATATAAAGACACTCAAGGCAGTGCTTGATCTTGGCAGAAGTAGGCCAGGGAACACACAAGTCATTTAAACGTACCTTTTCATAGTCCAGCTGGATTCCGAGAGCAACGATGAGATATTTGTAGGAGATCTGCAACAGAAAGCAATGCCGTTTAGACCAGGACCCAAACAGTGGCAGTCCCAGGGCAGACTCAGGCCCCAGGCAAGTGGGGTCACCACAGCGTTTCCATTTTTTTATGTGAATGACTTGGGGCTGTGGGTGGTGGGCATTGGGGAGGGGGGCAGGTACAGGCTCCAGTCTGTCATCACACCCATCATTCTCACACCTCATTGCTTCACAAACATTGCATAACTTGCTGGCTTCTGAGAGCTGAGTCTCCTATATTTTTACACAGTGGAGGATGACAGCAAAGAGGCCACAACTTCCTGTGCAGGGCTTGTGTTAATACTTTTTCATGTTGGGAAAGGAGAGAATGACTTTCTACTCTTAAAAATAATCCATTTTCTTTTTTTCTTTTTTTTTTCTTTTATATATATTTTATTGATTTTTTACAGAGAGGAAGGGAGAGAGATAGAGAGCTAGAAACATCAATGAAAGAGAGACATCGACCAGCTGCCTCCTGCACATCCCACACTGGGGATGTGCCTGCAACCAAGATACATGCCCTTGACCGGAATCGATCCCGGGACCTTTCAGTCCGCAGGCCGACGCTCTATCCACTGAGCCAAACCAGTTTCAGCCCATTTTCTTTTTTCTTTTTTTAAGTATATTTCTTTACTGATTTCAGAGAGGAAGGGAGAAGGAGAGATAGAAACATCAATGATGAGAGAGAATCGTTGATCAGCTGCCTCCAGCACATCCCCCACTGGGAATTAAGCCTACAACCCAAACATGTGCCCTTGACCGGAATCAAACCTGGGATCCCTCAGTCCATAGTCTGATGCTCTATCAGCTGAGCCAAGCCGGCCAGGGCTCCATTTTCTTTTAATATCTATAGGGTAAGTGTGAATCCCGAACAAGTCTGGCCTGTCATATGGATGGATTGATATCATAACTGAGAAACTGCTCTTTTCAAGGCCATTGAAAAGGATGTGATACAATGTATCTCATATTATTTAATGATCTATTTGGGATTTAAAAGTCCCGTCCTTAAATATGAGTATTGTGATTATTCATGCTGGGAGCAAAGGTCTCCCAACTTATTGTGATAGAAATGTGGGTTGAGAATGGGGAGGACGACAAGTTGAAGAAAAGAAAAAAAAAAGTCAGCAGGAAGGATGTAAAGTAAAAGGACTTGCCTAGGAAACTGAAGATGAGACTGCAATGAAAGCCAGGGGCCCAGAAAGGACATCAGGTGATGACGGTCTCTCTTCTGTACTAAACAGTTAGAGAGAGGGGATTCCAAGACGAGGAGGCTGGACTCACACTGGGGAGAGCAGGAGCAAGTACCCGCAGAGATCCTGCCCTGTGACCCAGGTCAGCCCTGTGGTCACGTCCACAGTGAGGCCTTCCTATGACTCAGTCTCAACCCCGTGCACGTGATGCTTTATAGCACCTGTCGGGTTATATAACAGTAATAGCCTCCCCCACCACACCGAACACTCCTAGAGGATAAAGGTTGTGCTTTACCCCTTATATTCCTAGAATCTAGCACAGTCACCAAGTTAAAGGGAGGAACTCGGTAATGTTTGTGGGATGAAGGAATGGATGGGTGGTTGATTCCAGTTGCATGTGAACATACAACTTATCGGAGTGGATAATAATATATGCATCATCATCCCTGTGATCTGCCTGTCCCATAGACAGCGGGTGCCCTGAAATTCCTTGCTCTGTAGGAAAGTGTACTGGACCCATTAAATGGCTGGGGCAACTGTGTTGAATCTTCAGGGTATATGAGGTCAGAGGTAGCATGAAATCTGGGGGAGATGATCTACAGGTTAAAGCATATGCCCACTGTCAACAAGAAAAGCCTTTGGTTTGTGTGTACCCTGCTGTTCCTACTAGAGCACAATATTAATCATTTTTTAGGAATAATAATAATAGATAAGCTGAAGATTATTTTAAAAAATCATTAAGGGAGAATAAACTTTAAAGTAGCAAAGAATAAAAAGAAAGCCTCAAGCGTTTGGATAAGTCCAAGTCTCCAGGCCAGATGACCTAAATAAACCCTAAAGAATTGCAAAAACTTGTAGACAAGACTTTTGAGCAATTGCCGAGAACAGTGCAGACCTCTCCAGAAGGCTAAATATGGGTAAGTGCTCTAATTCTCTCCAGGGGGTGGGAAGGTAACTAACAACCTGGCGAACAGGATGTTCATCCAGTTCAACATTCCAGGCTCATCTACTGCAGTTTGGAAAAAGAAGAGCATTGACATGGATTCATTTTACAACCCTGCTTTCCACAATAACTATGCTGGCACATAGTGGGTACTCAATAAATATGTCCTTTTGCTTTTTTTCATGTATCCTCTTAAAAATAATAACAGCAACATTTCTTGAACATCCACATTATGCAACTGACAAGATTATATCTCCCATACGATGCTATATGCAGATTTCAGATATGGCTATGGAATACTTTTGCCTTAAAAATCCCGGAAGAAGTTCCACCATCTTGCACCAACTTCTTCCCCAGCCCTAAAACCAGAAACTGCCAATTCCCTAAGGCACATGTGTCAAACACAAGGCCCGCGGGCCAAATCCAGCCCGCCAGGCCTTGCAATGTGGCCCGCACCGCGCTGTCATCACTGCACTCCGCTGTCAGTTTATGACATTGTCAGTTTATGGCTGTTCAGTAAACCATTCGGCCCGCGATTTAGGCTGGATTTTAGATTTTGGCCCCTTCTCTGATTGAGTTCGACACCCCTACCCTAAGGTCTATACTTGAGAGGGCTACCCAGGGCTCAGAAGTGAGAACACTGACCGGTGCCTTCCATTCTCAAGAGATGAGACAAGTTTATGATCCTTAAATGAGCACAAGCCCAACCACAAAGGGCTCTGAGCTTTTCCGGTAATGTAAATGGGACCAGTCAAGGGGGCAGGCACTGCCGAACCGAAGGGGTGATGTGGCTTAGAAGACACAGAACTCCTGGCCGCATGAGCCAGCAGCAGATGGCAAGGGAAATGAGCCTCAGAGCGCAGTCTTGAGAACTGAGAACAATCTCGTGTCTCATTCAGTCCACCCTCCTGGAGATGCAGGGGAAATGAGGAAGTTCGTCAACAGGGGGGATATAACATAAACATTTTAACTTAAATAAATGTGTATTTTATTAAATAATGTTAAATATTATTTATTTATTTACTTACTTTAGGATGGGGGAAGCCTGACTTGTGGATCATAAGAAGAAGAAAAAAAAAAAAGACCCAGAGGTTTGAACTGACCCCAAGCCCAGCATGAATCAGCCTGTGGCAACTGTCGCTACAAAGACAGATGCTAAATTAGGCCGCATCTGACTGTGGGAGGGAGAGGGGCCGCGCTATTCTGGGCTGTTCTGCAGAGTGGCTTCCCCTTCCGGGAGCCTTTTTCATGGAGGGGACAAGCCCGATGACGTCTAAAGCAGGGGGAAGAGGGTCCTTCTGAAGACTGGGGAAGACGATGAAAAGTGGGAACAAGGGACAAACCCACCTGCAGAGAATACCGACATAGACTATAAGAACCGTCTTCGAATAGGTGAAGGGTTTCTCCTTACAAGAGAGAGAAGACATCCTCCCCACACTACAGAAAGGACAAGGAATAAGGAAGATATTAAGTCCAATAACACGCTGGGGCCCAAGAACCACGGGAGCCTAGAGCAGGCTGGGCGCAGCAGGATGGCTGCACTGCCTGCCGCGGTCCTGGGCTCAGCAGCAGATGAGGCGACATGACATTGCAGATGGCTTCTGAGCCTGTGGTCTCACCATCCTGCTCTCACCCCTTCCGTCAAAGGCAAGGACAGCACTTTCTGAAAAGCTTCAGCCTCCGGGTGGAGGGGCGGCGGGGGGCGCGGAGGGGTGGGGGTAGAAGGAGACTTCTAAATGATGCTGATCAATTATGAGCCTCATGCTCCAGCAGCTGCAATTCTCCTGAGCCCCCAGCACAAAGCTCAGTCATAGGGACACTTACTAGTCTGGCAGAGCGCCCCCTAGTGTGACTGGGATGATGTTTTCCAACATCCCCTTCCTCTGGGAGGCCAGCTGTCAGGGAGAGAAGCTGTCAGGGAGAGAAGCGGGCTGCTTCAAAGGAAAAGGGAGGGAAGGTGCTATTTTAACACGCAGCATTACTTGTTCAGTACACACGCAGATGCAAGATGCTGTCCCAAGCAATAGGGCCAAGAGTAGGTGTCCTCAAATATTTGTCTTAGTTGTTTATTAATTCAACATCCTCCGTCCTTCCATCTGTCCCATCCTCCACTCACCACACACTCTACCCTCTCAAGCAGTATTTAACACACACATACATGCACACACTCTTATAGACACCACTGTCTCACCATGAAGCCGACCAGTCTGATAAGGGCTGTGCATTTCACTTCATACAAGCCTTCGGGTGAACAAAAGCCACAGGATCCCAGTGGTTACCTCCTTGCCGCTGTCTGTGCGGATGCAGTTCTTGTCTGGGCTCAGCTCAGCCACTCTGTCTTTGATCCACTCCACACCGGACGGGATCACACTCGCCGTGGGACGGCCAGATGAGGACAGCTGCTTGGCACCAGCACCCACCAGGGTCCAGATGGGCTGGTAGAAATGTCTCTGAGAAACAACGTTTTGGAGATTCATTTCGAGTTGAGGCTGACCAAAGTGCCATAGCTAAAGGTGCCTGAGCTAATTCTCCCTCCTGACTCTTGGAGTATCACAGAGAAAGTCTCCGGGTCGTCCTCCCCACCACCCCTCCCACTGGCGTCTCCTATTATGTTAAACTCTGAAGACTAGTCACTTATAAGAATTCTGCCAAGATCATTTTTTTAAAAAGCCATAAACTATACTGGCTGATGTGGCTCAGTTGGTTGGAACATCATCTGTACACCAAAAGGTTGTGGGTTCAATTCCCAGTCAGGGTACATTCCTAGGTTGTGGGTTCAACCCCGTTGGGGCATGTATGGGAGGCAACTGATTGATGTTTCTCTCTCACATCTCTTTCTCTTTCTCTCTCTCCCCATCCCCTTTCTGTCTCTCTAAAAAAAACGATAATAAAAACATATTCAGGTGAGGATTTTTTAAAAAGCCATAACCTATCATTAGTGACCATTGTATTATTTATTGCTGCTGACAGGTGACAGTTGATTTGGGGCTTAACATGTGCATGTTACATATACATGTCTAATGTACACATTATGGATACATTTATGTGCACAGATATAAAAAAAAGTTAAATCCAGTAGCATAATATGATTCCTCAGATGTTTGTGGGGACTGAGTAAGTCTAAAGTTTACAGAGCCACTCTGGGGATCCTCAAACTCTATTATTAACTTCCAACTGCGTTTGCCAAGCCCGTGGAAGGTGCAGACATTGCCTGTCAACCCTATTAGCAATCCTTTCTCAGAGGATTTACTAGTATGCCCAAACGCAGGGACACCAAATGCTACCACATAATGCCACATTTGCCCAAACACGTCCTCAGCATTGCCCAAACACCTCAGACTGGCTGGACAGAATTGCCAAAAGCCACAGAGAGGTGACGAGAACTGAGGAAGGGCCTGGCAATCTCCCTACAGCCAACAATGGCTGCAATCCCGAGGACAGGGGCAGAGGCCTCCAGCTGCAAGAGCTGAGCGGTTCCAATCCATCCTGAACAGACAGAGGAATGAAAACAAGCTCGGCTGTTTTATAGACTGCAAACAACCATCAGCTCCAGCAATCACTAACCCAGATACAGGAGGGGAAGTGCCAACCGCCTGCGCCCCTGGCAGCTCCTCCGAGAGACCCCTGTCCCGCACGTCCTCGCAGATGTGATCCTGGCCTCCTGAACTGCGCCCGGCGCCTCTGACTCATTACAAAGAGTAGCCCCTGTCCATGGGTCAGCTACAATAGGCCACCTGACACGGCTCTCAGACCGCTCTCATTTACTATGTTGTCCTGAATGAGTCACTTTAAAAAGGAGAGTAACGGAGAGCACCTTCCAGGCTCCCCCCACATCACAGCACCCCAGGCTGAGACTGCAGGGAGCCATGTGCCTTTCTCACCCGCCCTTCCCCTCCTCACCAAACGGGCACCAGATCCATTCGCTCCCTGCCCCCAAGGATACAGTTCCCAACTGGTACATGCCTTCGGAAACCTTAGACAAACCACCAGAAATCTTGAATACTTATCTGTAGCTTCTGGACCATTTTTAAATGTTTTTTTTTTATGAAATATGCCTTGCATATAAACGCTTCCCAACTTCCCTCCTGGTGTTTACTACCTTTTTCTTCCCTATAATCTGTTTCTAATTCCTTGCACTTTAGTTTCTGAAACCCACTGACACCTTCCCAGAGGCCCCCCCAGGTCCTTCACTCATCACCTTTCTCCAGACTGGACCACAGGCAGGAAGGAGCAATGACCATTGACTTCACGGGTTGAGATATACTAAAGTCCTGACCCAGGTACCTGGGAATGTGACCTTTTTTGGAAATGCGGTCTTTGCAGATGTAATCAAGTTAATACTTATGAGAGAATAAGTATCTATTGTTTTAAGAGTCTCAATCTGTGGTAATGTGTTAGCACAAGAAACTCATACGGAAGAGACCATAAAAAGCCAAGGGATCTGTTCTCTCTCTCTTCCTTCCTCCACCTTCTCCCATCTTTTTGGCCGGCCTGATTGTTGTGCCCAGAGAAGCACTAACCCCGGGACATGACATCCCATGCCTGACCGCCATCCCCGCCCCCTATCGCACACACACACATGCACCCAGGAGCGGGAGACTTACCTCGCTGGGCTCAATGACGGCCACATTCTCTGCACCCACTCTCTTCTTCATGCGGGAGGCCATGGTAATACCACCGCTGCCCCCTCCCAGCACCAGCACCTCATGGTAGTTCTTGGCCGCAAGGCTGGTCCCTGTGTGCAGCTGAAGTGAGCTGGCCTGCTGAGCGCCCAGTCTGAGGAAGCAGGTAAAGAGCCGGGCGTGGGGGCTAGACACCACGGCCACCAGCGGGGTCATCTTTACACGGGACCTGGACAGAAAGGAACAGAAGAGGCTATGCGTAAGGAAGGGACCACTGTGCGACCAAAGCATTTCCCTTCCGGAGGAAGGGAGGCTGGCATCTGGCCAGCTCCAGCTGGTGCCCACCACCTCCCACAAAACCATCTCCCCAGCTGCCTGTGGTCCCAAAGTCTCCTGGCAGCACAAGATTGTAACTAACAACTGGCTGAGCTTCCATTTCTCCCCTTCCCCTTCCTGTCAGGACATCCAGGACTTTTCCATCCAAAAATTCCAGGGCCTCCTGCAATGCATCCAGCAGTCCCCCGTCCTCTTCTCAGGCACATGCCTCAACGCTTTCTTTGGTTTCTCAGTCCACCAAACATGGATAAGTCCACAACTAGATAGACACCTGCACCAGTCCTTGCCATAGGGCCCCTGAGACCTGCTGAAACAGGAGTAGTCCAGCAAAAAACCCATCTCCGCAACTCGGAGTTCACACCAGGGAAATCAGGGCCTTGGCCCCACTCAGAGAGCCTGCTGGCTCTGTCTGCCCGGAGACACACAATTTAATCAAAACATGGGCAACAGACACGCAAGCAAAGGCCCTCCACACCTTTGGCAATTTCAACCAGTTGATAAGAGAGCCATAAAAAGATCCCTGCCTGGTATCATAAAGTTATGTTTTATGTAAAGAATCCGCATATGCTGCTGACCAGTCTTTCATCGTATGCAATCAGTAAGCAATCTCCCCTTCAGAGTTCCTCCGAGAGACAGGCGTTTCTGCTCTGAGCCTTCGATGCTTTGGCAGTGAGGAAAGGAAGGCTTCTCAGGTGTGGGCCTTGGCTTCTCCCACCCACAGAACTGGCCTGATGTCTAGGACACCATCTGCTTGTGTAACCGGAATGCCTCTCTGGGTATTACTGTGCCCCAAATTCCACCATCAAGTTCAGTCCTTTGGGTTCAACACTGCCCCAGAAACCCTTTATTCAAATGGTAGCCCTTCTAGCTGCTTAGATCACTAACTTCTTAATGGGACCAATTTCATTATATCATTTTTTCCAAAAAAAAAACCTGAAGAGTGAGACAGCATGAGGGGGATTAGAAGACACTGAGAGGGAAACAGGGTTGTGAAAGGAAGGGGGGAAGGCCCTGGCAGAGGGAGAAGTGACAGGAAGTGGAAAGGAGGTTGAGTGCTGCCTTCAATTAGGATGAACTTTATCGGAGGTTCTGGCATTCTGACAACTTCTTCAACAGCTCAGATCTGAAGTGGCCTGGCGATTTGGGACCCACAGAAAGTGAGGCAGGTTCATACATTGTTGCTGCAAGTTTAAAATCCTTATGACCCCTCTAGAAAACAACATTTATCACCCTTTGACCTGGTATGCCCATTTCTGGGACTTCAGTCTAAGGAAATAGCCTCTAAGACAGAAGAAGACAAACCTTCACAAAGACATAGCTCACATATTCATTCATAAAATAGGGTCAACCCTCAGCTAACTGGTTTGTGAACTGATCTGATTACATCCAGGTCACAGGAAAAACCTCACACTGCCCAGGGAAAGCGCAGGTCCCAGATTGTTTCTACAGTCATGTGACACCCCAGAGGGCAGTTTCCGAAGAAATTGGAAGTAGAGTTACAACCGGAGCCACACAAGTAGCTAAGAAAGCTCTGAACACCATAGCACCTGTTCAACCCGCCAAAACAGCAAATGTCAACAAACAGCCAAAACCTATTGCTTCTGTGAAACCAGTTCAGATGGAAAAGCTGGCTTCAAGGAGGCGTATCCCGCACCTGAGGATAGCTCCATGAAGGAAGAGAACCTCTGTCAAGCTTTCTCTGATGCTTTGCTCAGCAAGATCAAAGATATCGGTAATGAAGACTGGGAGAACCCTCAGCTCTGCAGCGACTACGTTAAGGATATCTACCAGTATCTGAGACAGCTTGAGGTTCTGCAAACCATAAATCCACAATCCTTAGATGGAAGAG
Organism: Pipistrellus hanaki; assembly: GCF_964339955.1. Classification (NCBI taxonomy): domain Eukaryota; kingdom Metazoa; phylum Chordata; class Mammalia; order Chiroptera; family Vespertilionidae; genus Pipistrellus; species Pipistrellus hanaki. Next base: position 58,637,011 of record NC_140503.1, read on the forward strand.
ATATAAACGGACGCATGCGTGCCATCCTGGTGGATTGGCTGGTACAGATCCGTTCCAAGTTTAGGAGACTCTCCACATGTGCATCGCCATTATGGATTAATTTTTACAGCTTCAGCCAGTCTCTCCTAAGAAGCTTCAACTGGTTGGGAATATAGCTTTGCTTTTGGTCTCCTAGTATGAGGAAATGTTTTCTCCAAATATAGAAGACTTCGTTGACATCATAGACAACGCATATACCAACCAGTTCCCACATCCGAGAAATGGAAGCTCTCATTCTGAAAGAACTGAAGTGTGAGTTGGGTCGGCCTTTACCACCACATTTTTTAGGGCGGGCATCGAAAGCTGGGGAGGTTGATGTTGAGCAGCACACTTCAGCCAAATAGTTGATGGTACTGACTCTCATTGACTATGATCTGGTGCATTATCACCCGTCCAGAGCGGCAGCGGCTGCTTCCTGCCTGTCCCAGAAGGTTCTAGGCCAAGGAAAACGGAATATAAAGCAGCAGTATTACACCGGACACACCGAGAACGAGGCGTTGGGAGTCATGCAGCACATGGCCAAACACGTAGTGAGAGCAAACCAAAACCTGACAAAGTTCATCGCCATCAAGAATAAGTAAGGCCGGGACCAGTTTGGCTCAGTGGCTAGGGCGTCGGTCTGCGGACTGAAAGGTCCCAGGTTCGATTCCGGTCCAGGGCATGTACATTGGTTGCGGGCACATCCCCAGTAGGGGGCGTGCAGGAGGCAGCCGGTCGATGATTCTCTCTCATCAATATTTTAACTCTCTATTCCTCTTCCTTCCTCTCTGTAAAAAATCAATAAAATATATTAAAAAAAAAAAAAAAAAAAGAATAAGGAGGTATGCAAGCAGCAGACTCCTGGAGACCAGCACGACTCCTCAGCTGAACTCAAAAGCCATTAAAAAGTTGGCCCTCCCTTGGATGGGGTGGCCCTAGGCCCTGGTCCTCCGGAAGGTGCTTCGTCTGGCACTTTCTCTTACTTGTTTGGAATTCTTGACTTGGTATGTAATTCTTTGGTCTACTCCATGAAACCTCTTCTCAGACCTATTTTCTAACTATATATTGAGAAAAAATAAAGCTATAGATATCTTTAAAAAAAAAAAAAAAGAAAGAAAGAAAGAAGAATTAGCTACCAATGATACAGAAGAATGCACCACTTTACATTCTTAAAAAGTGAAATATTCACTTTTTTTTATAAAAAAAAATCAATAAAACATGGAAATTTCATTTTAACAAGTGGCACATACAACACATTTTATAATTAAATAATGTCATGCTTTTCCCTAGTTAGTTTGGCTCAGGGTACAGAGCATCAACCCATGGACTAAAATATCCCAGCTTTGATTCTGGTCAAGGACCTATAGCTCAGTTACAAGCTCCATCCTGCCCCAGTCGGGCACATGCAGGAGGCAACCAATTAATGTGTCTCTCTCACATCAATGTTTCTCTCTCCCCATTCCTTTCCTCTCTCTAAAAATCAATGGAAAAATATCCTCAGACAAGGATTAACAACAACAACAAAAGAATAAATAAATAAATAAATAAATAAATAAATAATGTCATGTTTTTAAGTTAGATTAAAACTTCTCAGTTCATCCTAAATAAACTGAGTGCTCCTTTCAAAGGATTAGAATAAATGCTGTGTTACAGCTGTAGTCTAACTAGAGACATAAAATCCCTGCTGACAGAAAGAGGAGAATTGATCTGCTGGGCCTCTCCTACTTACAGCCCTGGCCAAGGCTCCACACCCGATCTCCACAAGTCTTTGGGACTCCACAGCTTCCCACAGCCCGCCCTTCTCAGACAGTGTGATCCCCCTTCATTTACTTATTTGCAATTATTTTATTTTTTCCAACTTCATTGAGGTGTATTTGATAAAAAAAAAAAAAACTATTGCATACAACATTTTATATATATATATATATATATATATATATATATATATATATATATTTACCATGATCAAGCTAATTATCATAGCCATTGACTCACCTAGCTATCACTTTTTTTAGTATAAAAAAAAACACACACTAAGATTTACTCTCCTAGCAGATTTCAAGTATACAATACAGTATTATTAACCACAGCGACTATGCTATATGTTAGATCTCCAGAAATGATGTATCCTGCGTATCTGAAACTTTGTACACTATGACCAACATCTCCCCATTTCCCCCCACCACTTAGCCCTGGTAACCACCATTCTTCTCTGCTTCAAAGAGTTGAACTTTTTAAGATTCTATATATGAGATCATACAGTATTGTCTTTCTGTGTTTGGCTTATTTCACTTAGCAGAATCCCATAGGTTCACCCATGTTTTCACAAATGACAAGATTTCCTTCTTTCTTAAAGGCTGAATAATATTCCATTGTGTGTATATATGTCACCTTTTCTATATGAATTCATCTGTCAATGGACACTTAAGCTTTTTAATATCTTGGTTGTGAACAATGGTGCAGCAGGTATGGGAGTGCAGGTATCTCTTTGAGATAGCTATTCTCTTTCCTTAGGGTATATACACCCAGAAGTGGGATTGCTGGATCATATGGTGGTTTTAATTTTTTTAGAAATCTCTATACTATTTTCCATTGTGGCTGCACCAATTTACATTCCCACCAACGGTGAAAAGGATTCCTTTTTGCCCACATTCTTACCAATACTTATCTTAAAGGCTCCCTAATCTTAAGTCATGTTACATATTACACACTGGGTGTCAGCTAGGACACCTGGCTTAGTTCAGATAAAGCTGGCCTCCAAGCAAAGATTATTCAGAGCATTCTTAATGAAAGCTCCACTGGCCAGCCTTTCAGTTATTTTCGCTCTGGAGAAACAGTGAGTCTTTGTATGCTACCCAACCCCCGTTCTACGTCAGTCCTACGCCAAGCGGCGCCCTCTTCGCTCTGGGTTTTAATAAGCACAAGGCCACCCTTTAACATACCATTTTTAGAAAACTTCCAATATCAAAAAGGAAAACAACCAACAAACAACCTCCCCGATCCTCCCACCCAACCTCCCACCTCCCTGCCCACAGGCTTCCCTGAGCCAAGCTACCTTTGAGCTGTCATGTCCGATGGTCCTGAGACAGAGTGAGCCTCGGCCACAAGGCCCCAGGTGGTGAGGGACTCCGAATGGCTCTCCCTCCTCCCTTAGCCCCTCCCACTTGGGCTTGCCCGGCCCATTTAGTTAAATTTGGTTATAGCTCTCAACCAAATTACCTCCAGGAGACAGGATTTGTAGAAAAAAGGAAGGAGAAACTGTCATCATAATAATAGCTAATAAGGGAATGTTCCCATCTTCATTTTATAGATGAGAAAATGGAGGTTTAGTATAAGGTTAGCAAACTGTCTAAGGTCACATCGCTCATTTAAGCACCATTTCAAATGGACTCCTCTATTGCATTCTCATAGCATTAGACCCCAGAGATAATTCTGGGGGGAAAAACTGCCCACCAGCTAAATTTCATTTCCATTTAAATTTAATGGAGTGGGTGTGTGTGGCGGGGGGGGGGGGGGGGGGGGGGGGGAAGAGGAGGTAATATCATATTAAATTTTAGCTTACTAAATAAATTGAAAAGAAGAAAATCGGGGTGGGGGGAGAAGAGGTATAATAGTTGTATCGATATAATCTTTTAAATACATACTGGAATTCTTACAGTTGAAAATAAGGTAGGTTAGTAAGAAACTAGGTAATTTCCTGGCAAATGGAATGAGGAAACTGAGACAAAAAGCTGAACACACAGAAGGGCTGAGCAATTAATAGCCAACTGATAAATCACCAGAACCTATCCTCCCTAACCAAAGATACCTAAGAGCCAGTGGTTTAAATCATCTTAGGGAGAAAGGTAACAGAACAAAACACAGCCAGACTAGCCCAAGATACAGGTAAAACTAACCAGAAAACAACCCCCCCTCCCCTACACACCCCTTTGGACCCATAAATTCGCAAGAACTGACCACGCGCACAGCTCACTTGTGAGCGGGCCCACGTCTACTCAGACACATACTCTTTGCTGTTCTCACAGGGCCTCCTGCACCCTGGCCTCTCCCTTCTTCTCTACCTGAATACAGCTCGCTTTGTTCTCACTCTGACTCATCCTTGGAATCTTTCCTAGGCGAATCAAGAACCTGGAGGTCTTCTGACAGGAAGAATCCTAGGCTGTGCCTGGACAGGCCAGCCCCCAGCGCGGAAGCGGTCTAGTAACAAAATGGCATGACATTTGCTTGACGATATCCCAGGAGGTGAAAGCCGATGAGAGTGTCGATGACACAAAATTAGCCATGAGCCGATAATAATTTGAAGCCAACTGATAGATACTAGTATATAAGGACATTCCTTTCAGTAGTCTATTTTTGAATATACTGGAAAGTTCCCACAATAAAAATTTTAAAAGCATGAATGAATAAAACAGCAAAAAATTTAAAAAATAGTGTCAGAGTGGACACTGGCTTTGCTCTTTATTCACTGAAATGTTAAGGTTTTGGCATATTTCAAAGAATAGCAAGATGACAGACATACAAGTAATAGCAACACAATTAAGACTTCCCTCCCATGTACATAAAACTTTACAATCCACAGAGCCCACACCTGAGCCCACACTGGAGCACTGATACCACTTTACAAGATGGAGAACGAAGGCTCTGAGAAGAAAGGTGATCTTCCAAAGGTCACACAATGAGTCAGCAGCCCGAATGCCCATGGGAGCAGCAATGCAGGCATTAGCGGGAGCCACCAACTGTGAGGTGAAGACAGACTGCACCTTCTCCCGGCTCCAGATCTCGGGACAAACACTCTGCTAGGAGGATAGAAGGGCCAGGAGTTTAGAAGAGTCCTGCTACACCCAGTGGCCCCCTCGCCATCTCCCAGAGGGAGGCCTCTAGGCAGGGGCAGATCCAGGTTTTATGAGCTTTGAAGCATTATATATTATATATTATATATTGTATATATGAATTATATATAATAGTTAATGTTCATTTGAATGAGAAAATAGATCACAATAAATTCAGATATTTATCCCCAATAAATATCTGAATTCTTGGAGATTTGGGACTCTTTTTCTGAGCTCTCTTTTAGGCCCTTTATCAGAAATACAAGCATAGTAATGCTTCCTGGTTACAATATGGCCACCTCTCCCCCCCCCCCCCCCCCCCCCCCCTGGGAACACGTCAGAACTCCCTATACCCACAGGAGCCTGTGCAAGAGGGATGCCCTGAAGAAAACTTCATTTTCTTCTGAGTAAATCAACCTTTATGCCTAGAGCTCTAGATCGCTCTGCCCATGCCCCTGGGCTGGCTGCACTACCACTACCAGTCCCAAGCTTTGCCAGTCCCCCTCCCAGCCCTGCTCAGCATAACAGCCTGAAACTAGCTCCTGATTCCTATTACAAAACTAACTCCTCATGGACCACACCAAACTCCATGTGCCAAGACCCAAGCCAGCTGCTTGAAGTTAAAGTATCATCCCCATTTTACAACTAAAGAAAAAGTCAGGCTGCAGGACACTGGTTACATCCTCAAGGCCACACAGCCAATAAAAGAAAAAACTAGGATTCAACTGGAAGGGATGGAAGAGAAGGAAAGAGGGAACCAGAGCAAACATCACTTTCCACGTTATATGGAGGACACACCTGGGAACTGACTCACACAATTATGGAGGCTGGCAAGTCTCAAGCCAGCAGTCAAGCTGGATGCCCCAGGAACGCCAAAGGTGCAGCTTCAGCCCAAGGTGAGCAGGCTCAAGTCCCAGGAAAAGCTATTTCAAGTAAAGTGAGAAGGCAGGAAAAAGTCGATGACCCACATCAAGGCAGACAGGCTGAATGAATTCATGGGAAAGTCAGCCTTTCTGTTTTTTTCTTCTTCTTCAAATCCTTACTATTGAGAGTATTACAGATTTCTTCCTTTCCCCTCCTCCGCCCAGTTCTCACCCCGCCCGGCTCTGCCTCCACCCTTTTGTCTGTATCCATAAGTAAGACCTTTGGTTAATCTCTTCCTGCCACCCCTCAGAGATTCGTCAGTCTGTTCCATGTTTCTGTGCCTCTCTGATTCTATTTTATTCACCGTTTATTTTGTTCATTAGACTTCTTGTTCATTTATTTTTATTTTTAGATTCAATTGTTAATAGATATGTACTTATTGCCACTTTATTGTTCATTTTCTTCTTCTCCCTCCTCTCCTCCTCCTCCTCCTTTTTCTAGTCTGTGAAGCTCTTTATCTGACCTTCGATTCTAAATGATAGCAGTTCAGTAGAGTCATCTTGGTTGCAGGTCCTTGCTACTCATCACCTTGAATATTTCTTGCACATTCCCTTTTAGCCTGCAAAGTTTCCGTTGAGAAATCAGCTGACAATCCTATGGGAACTCCCTTGTAAATAACTAAGTGCTTTTCTCTTGCTGCTTTTAAGATTCTATGTCTTTGACCCTTGGCATTAATTATGATGTGTCTTGGTGTGGTTCCTCTTGTTTAGGACTCTCTGTGCTTCCTGGACTTGTAAGTCTATTTCTTTCACCAGGTAAGATAAGCTTCTGTCATTATTTCTTTAAATTGGTTTCCTTGCTCTCGCTCTTCAGCTTCTGACATCCCCATAATGCAAATGTTGGTACACTTGAAGTTGTCCCAGAAGCTCCTTACACTATGTTCATATTTTTTAATTCTTTTTTCTTTTTGCTCTTCTGATGGGTGTTTATTGTTTCCTCATATTCCTAATCATTGATTTGATTCTTGGAATCCTCTAATTTTGAATCATTATAAGTTATTCTTTATATATACTTAATTTCTAACTTGTCTTTTTTTTTATGTCTTTGTCATTCTCACTAAGATCCTTGAAAGTCCCTTGAAGCTCCATTAAGATCCTTGAGTAATCTTACAACAGTTGTTTTGAACTCTGCATCCAGTAGCTTGCTTGCTTCCATTTCTTTCATTTGTAACATGTTTCTTTTTCTCTGCATTTTGGCTGCTTCCCTGTTTGTTTCTATGCATTTGGCAGAGCTGCAATGTCTCCTGGAACTGGTAGAGTGGCCTTGTGTAATAGGTGTCCTCTAGGGCTCAGTGGCTCAGCCTCCCCATTCACCTGAGCTGGGCACACCCTATATGGGCTGTGTGCACAGTATTGTTGTAGTTAAGCTTTGATTGTATTTATTTCCACACAGAGATTGAAACCTCTTGGTGGTTTCAGACACTGATTCTAGACTCTGGTCCTATCTACCCCCACTGACACACTTAGGAGTATCTGGGCCCTTCTTGTCATCCCCTGGGATGGTCCAGACAGAAAACTGCTGCAGTCTGCCAAGAGTGTAGCATGGATCTCTCTGGCCACCTCAGGAACAGTTGCAAAAAATGGGTTCCATTATTTTCCAACACCTGTATCATCTCTGGACTAGTGAAAGAAAAATTAGGTTTGGCTTCCAAAAATCTAGACTGATATTCCATCTTAGATCGTACTAGCAGAAGCGAAGGGCAATGCAATCAATATGAGCCAAACACCTAAGCTGTTTTGTCAAGAGAAGGAAACAGACGGAAATCTGAGTAGGAGGTAAGGGACTGGCAGCACTGGACAGCGGAAATGCTAAGGGAAGGAACATCAAGAGGCAGGAATAGCGTAAGTAAATGAACCAAAGACATGGTGACTGCCCTCCAGACCTCTCCCCAGCCTTCTCTGCCCTCTCGGAGCCCTGAGAGCTGACCTGTAAACAGGGTGGCTATCATCTGGCTTCCCTTGTCCTCTGGTTTCCAGTTAGATTCACCAGTAGGTTTGAAGATGGAAAAAGATAAGATTAAGATATTTATTCCTCAGACCCCTCCCAGCTGAACCTCTAGTAATCACTCCCTCTACTTGCTTCTTCAGGCCTCAAAGCAACAGGATTGCTTCTAACCTTTCTTAATAACATGTTGGAGTGTGCCAACTGTTTCCCAGAGATCCTTGCTGATGAGGAGGGAAGGTCCAGTGTAGGTTTGGGCAATGGAAGTCCAACCAGATTCGACCGGTGTGAGGAGTAGACAAGAAAGAAATATCACAGCCCGATTAGAAAGGGTCATGTTTTGGAATTGAAGCTTTATACTGAAAAATCAAAGTTTTGAAAAGTGACAGAACAGAGGGGCAACTCTGAGAAAATGAATCTAGTGTGAGGGAGCCAATTAAATTGGAGGGAAGCCAAAATCAGTCCTGGGAGTTAGGAGACTAGTGCAGTGGCCCAGGTATGAGTGATAAGGGCCTGGTTAGGTGCTGGTATTAGAAATACAAATAGAGAGTCAGATAAGACCGAAGTGGAAAAAGAGACCGATTGGATGAGTTGTGGGAAGGGCTCTTGGGAGGAAAAAAGTCAAAGTTGACATCCAGGCTGAAGAGAGAGAAAGTGTGTGGACAGAAACAGGAGAGTGAAGGCAAGAACCTGCATGGGTTAGTTTGGGAGTTAGGTTTGAGGTCTGGGAAGTGAAATCACCGAGAATGAGGACCATATAACTGCGGTCCAGGAGGAAGGCAACCTAAGGCAGATGTCCTCGGGGAATAGGGAGAAATTTGGTTTCAGGGCTTAATCTTAGACAATTGTCATCCCATCTAAGGGCCACAAAGTAGCCACCTGCAGGCCCAACGCAGACCAGAGCTGTGTTCTGTCCAATTGATGCCAACATTAAAAATGTGGGTATCTCACAGATAAAAATCCAGATGTGGACTCCTTTGAAACAATGGGCCCACATGTCAACACTTGGCCAGAGCTGAGTAGGCATTGCCCATCTGGATCCGGCGCGAGGATCCTGCTCACCCCACCCCACGTGGCCTATCATTTATGTCACCTGCTGGGCCCTGGCACCCATTTGGAGCACGTGGTCCCCACTAATGGCAGTGAGAGTCCTTGGAAGTTCTTAGCAAACAGATGTCTTTGGAGACACCCTGGGAAAGTGGGGAGGACGAACTGGATGGAGCGATTCAATTAAGTTCAGCATTTTTGAGTCTTTACTAAGCACCTGGCTTTGTGCTAGGCACGCAGGGCCTGTCTGTGATGTAATAGTAACAGGAAGGTCTGCTAAGCGGCTGTTTCAGAAATTCAGTCACGAGTGAGGGCTTAGAATAGATAATGAGAACAGAGATGAAGGTGTGAATGCAAAACAAATGTTGAAGTAATTTCAGCGACAAATCAGCTATAAGGGATAAAGAGGAAAGAATATGAACTATGGCTTTGTTCCGTCTGATAAATGAAGAGAGGGTGTAAGCATCGGTACTGGATTACTCACAGTGTAGTAAAGGTTACACAGGCTGCACCCTTCCTCTTTCTTGCACACCTGCTCTTAAGTAACGGTAGCGCTATCATCGCCTGTGTGTTCAGGAACTGGATTGCTATTTTGTTAACAAATAAAGAAAATGGTCCTGGCTGGTGCTCAGTGGTCAGAGCATCAGCCTATGGACCAAAAGGTCACAGGTTTGATTCCAGGTCAAGAGCACATATCTGGGTTGCAGGTTCAATCCCAGTCTACCAATTAGGTCATGTGTGAGAGGCAACCAATCTATGTGTCTCTCTCGTGTTGTTTTTTTTTCTACCTCCTTCCTTATCCTCCCTCCCCTTCCAATTCTATCTGAAAAATCTATGGGGAAAATATTCTCGGGTGAGGATAGGAAGAGGGGGGGGGGGGGGAGGGAAAGGGGAAGGAAAAGAGAAAGGAAAAAGGAGGGAAAGGGAAAGGGAGGAGAGGGGAGGGAAGGGAAGGGAAGGAAGGGGAAAGGGAAAGGCTAAGGGAAAGGGAGGGAAGGGAAGGGAAAAGGGAAAGGGAGGGGAGGGGAGGGAAGAAGGGAGGGAAAGGAAGGAAAGAAAGGAGGGAAGAGAGGAAGGGAGGGGAGGGGGAGGGAGGGGAAAGAGAGAGGGAGGGAAAGAAAAAGGAAGGGGAGGGGAGGGAAGGGGAGGGGAGGGGAGGGGAGGGGAGGGAAGGGGAGGGGAGGGGAGGGAGGGGAAGGGAGAAAGAAAATGAAGCTTTGGCTGGATGGCTTAGTTGGGTGAGCACCGTCATATACACCAAAATGCTGCAGGTTTGATTCCCAGTCAGGGCAGTTACCTAGGTTGCAGGTTTGATCTCCAATTGGGGCACATAGGGGAGGCAAAAGATCTCTCTCATATTGACATTTCTCTCTCCCTTCCTCTCTTTGATATCAACAAACATATCCTCCGGTGAGAAAGAGGGAGGGAGAGAGGGAGGGAGGGAACAAAGAGAGAAGCAACCTTCATTTAGTCTTGCAGGGCCAAGTTGGAACTCTACCTCCGAAGCTGTTTAAATATTATTAAGTATTTGTTTAAATATTAAGCTGTGAAGCAAGGCTTGGTAGTGGACCAGGAGCAAACCATCCAGGAAACAGAAACAATCACATACAGCTCCTGACGTTCCAGGGTGTTAGGGCCACACTGGGTTTCTTCAGTTCCCTAAGGGAAAAATGTAGGAATTTTATATAAAGTCACTGATTAAGGGTTACTACGGTAATGAGGACTTGGCAATGCAACAGTGGCTCCCTTTGCTGCTGAGAAATGTACTACAAATGTCCCTAACCTATACTCATTTTACAATCAGAAAGCCTTATAATATAGGGAGGCACTGACCATTTCACTAAGCCATACATTTGTTAAGCAGAAAATAGAATTGTATTTACAGAAAGAAAATTCTTACATTATGGCCCAGAAGCAGAAAAAAATAAATCAATTGGATTATTTCAACTGAAAGAAGTTTTGACTGAATTATATGTCTTGTTTTTCTGCGTGCTCTGGCCAGTGAGAGCTTGACCACTCGTGTTCTAGTGTGTAAATCATCACAGTTCAGTTCCTTTTCAAATCCATCACTCATAGTTGGCCTCTAAGCAAGTATACCGGAGGTTTCCTTTCAAGGTCTGCATATGCTTGTGTGTGCGCATCCCTAGAGCGTACCACACCACACACTGGAGAGGGAGGCCTGATGTGGAGTTAATTGGGTCCCATCACAAAGCAGGATAAGCCGAAACCGGTTTGGCTCAGTAGATAGAGCGTCAGCTTGGGGACTGAAAGGTCCCGGGTTCGATTCCCGTCAAGGGCATGTACCTTGGTTGCGGGCACATCCCCAGTAAGGGGTGTGCAAGAGGCAGCTGATTGATGATTCTCTCTCATTGGTGTTTCTAACTCTCTATCTCTCTCTCTTCCTCTCTGTATAAAATCAATAAAATATATATTTTTTTAAAAATCAGGATAAGCTTGGGCCTCATCTCCTAAATCTGTTCAATGAAACTATTCATCAGCCTCAGGAGTGCTGGGTGGGATTCCCACTCAGCCTCACACACAAGAATCCTCTAAAGGGTGGGGGTAAACAGGACTAGCCAACTAGTCAGGCATATTATTCACACCTGAAATTCAATATGTGTCGTCTTAACACAATGAGAAAAGACTCTTTGATTACAAGTTATACACCTGTTTTGAAAACGATTGAAGAGATGCCAAACTCCTTTAAAGGTTAGGACAGAATGAGGCGAGGGCTTAGGTAACAGGTGTGCCAGGTTCCCTACGTGCATGTCTTCCCTTCGTCTAACCAAATGGCACAGTTCCCCGTCCCAGTAAAGCTTTGTCTGAAGGTGTGTCAGAAGTCAGGAGACCCAGGATCACACCCCAGGTAGTACCAGGTAGGGCTGGTCCTTAACCTTTCTGGGGCATGCTCTCTTCATCAGTGGATAAAGGATTGCTTCAAAGGTCCCTTCCTTTTCTAAAATGCTGTGACCTTTAAATGACCAGAAAAGGGAAAGATTCACAAGCGGGTACTCAATGGGAATACTTGTTCTACTAACAGATTGCTAGAGCTGTGAAGTATTGCAGCAAAGAATGACAAGGGCTTAGAGCCAGGCCTGTCCCTAGGCTCTCCTTCTAATAAAGACACCGGTCATATTGGATTAGGACCCCACCCTGATGTAACATCAATTGCCATTTTAGGCCCCATCTCCAAATGACCACATTCAGAGGTACTGGATTTTGAATAGGACATAATTTAGTCCAGTACTTGCCCTCCAAAAGTTATAGGCATAGTTAGCCCCAGTGGGTTCTAAATGCCCTGTTCTTTACAAAGCTCTCTCTCCATCTTCCCGCCCCAACGTAGCACTTTCACAATATAAATCACAGGGCTGGCTGGCAGGACCTACTAGTACTTTCCTTCTTCCTATGACCATCCACACTTGGTTGAGTTACAAAGACTTTTAAGGCTGGGAATTAAAAAACAACTGATTGGCTTCAGACCTAGTCTGGGCTGCTTCTACCAATTCACCCTCACCACACCCATTTACGAAGCCCTCGGGGTCAACGAGGAGTTATATGTTACGTTGCAAAGCAGGGAAAAGAGAAATGTGCATCTCTGCCCAGAAATGCTTCATCATGGGTCTGTCTTCACTCCTTATAAGACACTTCCTGTGTTACAACATCTGGTATAAACAAGCCGGGACACAAGCAAGATGGAGGCGTCACTGTTTTGAAAGGAATCCTCACTTTCATTTTCTCTGGGGGGGACACCAGCCACAAACTCTTACACAGACCCCTGAGCTCTGATCGACATTTCCGGCACTTCAGCTCCGGATGTGTTGTTTACTTATTTGTTCAACCAGTTAAAAATAAAATTTTAAAAAGCCACAATTTTAAAGTTACTCCTCAAACCATAATCTCCTTGATGAATTTTGTTTTTTTTAGATGCAGCTACAAGCATCCTTCTCCAATCCACTTATTCATTCAAAAACTACATATCAAGTGCATTCCATGTACCAGGATTGGAAAAGTAATGGTGATGGCTATATGCTTGCAGTCCGGTGAAGGAGACAAACAAGTTCTAATAAATGGTGCTTATTTCGCCACTCTGTGACAGATGCAGTGCTGGACGATTTAAATGCACAGTAAAGCATGACGGAGCTCTCCACTGTACAATGAAGACGCAAAGGCACAAAGAAGTTCAAAAAGCAAGGTCAGGCTGCTAGTCCATGGAAGTGTCAAGTTCAGAACCCATGCCACCTAACTCCCGGCAGTGCCCTTCCCACTACCAGGGAATCTTTATTTTTCAATAACTGGAAGTTAACACTTTCTTCAATATATGCAGTGTCTCCAAAATATATACACACTTTCACATCTGGTAGCTCAATTTTGGAAATGAAATGCCTATATCATTAATCAAAGTGTATACTAGTATACACATTTTGGGGGACACAGCATAGACAACAAACCACAACAATTATTAGCTGTACCTATGACCATCTCCAATAGAAATCAGATTATTTTCTTTTATTACAGGTGTCATCTATATCTGGAAATATCGTTTATGCTCATTACTACTTCAAAATTATGGTAGCTATTAGATCCACTGATAGAGATCGTTTCATGAGTAACTTGTAAAGGCAGATACATTACTACATAATAAATTATTTTACTATTTGGCAAATGTTTTGAAACTGGTTTCCTTTACAATACTGTGCCTTTTATTTTATGCCTTTAAAAATGTTGTTCTCAGAAGGGGTCCTGAATCTTTCCCAGACCTGCCAAAGGGGTGCACGGCACAAAAATGGGTCGGAACCCCACATTATAGCAAGGGGCAGCCCATACCAATCCAGGGGCTCTGCTCACTGTGTCTTCGAGCAAGCTAGGTTTGGGTTTTTAGACTTAAAAGAGAAACGTAAACAAGAGAAAAAAGAAACCTCAAGCAATTCCTTTCTGTCTCCTCTCCGCCTGCTCCGTACTGCACGTGCCCTAAACGCTCTGCTCTCTGCCAGCCGCAGGGCAGCTGGCTCGGGGAGCGCCCACCTGTGCCCGCGCCCTGTAGGTGGATAAAGTGTCCCCGCTGCGGGCAGCGGGCTGACGTCAGCCTCCGATCGCGGAGCCGGGGCACCCACTGCTCCCGGAGGTGCAGAGTGACACGGTCAACCAGCGGGAGGTGCCAGGACTTCCCACGCACCCGGGCGGGACCCTGCGGTTTTCACCCGCCGCCGGCAGCTCTACCCACTCCGCGCCCCCAGCGCCCCCAGCCCTACAAGGAGCGCGAATGCCAGGACCCGGTTCCCGCCGGGGCAGGAAGAGCTGCTGGTCGGGGTGGGGGAAAGTGCGAAGCTCACCCCCGCCGCGAGCGCGGAGCTGGCCCTTCCCTACCGCCAGCCTCAGGGGTGCTTTCCGACCCCGCCGGGCCCCCCGCCCCGGGTCCGGGGCCCGAGATCGGCGCCCGGTGTTTCTTACCCAGCGGGAGCGGAGCCTCGGGCCACGGCGGTCGGTGTTGGCGCAGCAATAGCCTCGGCTCCCCGCCCGGGCGGGCTCGTGGCCTTGGCCGGGGCCCCGCCCGACCCCGGGGCGGAGGCTGAAGGCGGGGAGAACGAGGCTCCCCCCAGGAAAGGTCCCGCCGCTGCCCCGCCCGGCGCCGCAGCCCGGGCACCGAGGCCACGGGCGGAGGGCACGGGCTTTGTGAGCGCACAGAGGGCAGAGCCCAGGCTCTGGGGCCCCGGCCGCCCTCGGGGCTAACTCGCCCGGCGCCCCGGAGGCCAGGAGGCCACCTGTTGCTAACCCGCACCTCCAGGTGCTGCCGCTGGGAGGGCGAAGGTGGAGGGAGGGCTGGGGGAGAGGCCCTGCGGGTTTATGTCGGCTTCTCACCTGGTTCCCGAGATGGCTCAGGAAGACCGCAGTTCCCTACTCATCTCACACTTAGGACGACGGAGGCTCTGCGAAGCCCCATGTGGTATTTGCCGCGGTGAGCGCAGGGGTAAGGCCCAGTCCCTTGGCTTTCAGCCACTGCCCTCCGCACCGTGTTGGGTCCTACTTTCATGCTGGGCTGCGAATGCCCTTTCCAGGTGGGATGCAGTGTAAGTGGTTCTCACAATAGCAGATCTAACAGCCCCCCTCCTTCCCCCCCCCCCCGCCCCGGATATATTTTTACTTATTTTTTATTTTTTTCAATACATTTTATTGATTTTTTTACACAGAGAGGAAGGGAGAGGGATAGAGAGCTAGAAACGTCGATGAGAGAGAAACATTGACCAGCTGCCTCCTGCACACCCCCTACGGGGGATGTGCCCACAACCAAAGGTACATGCCCTTGACTGGAATCGAACCTGGGACCTTTCAATCCGCAGATCGATGCTCTATCCACTGAGCCAAAACTGTTTCGGCTTTACTTATTTTTTAGAGAGAGGAAGGAAGAGGGATAGAGAGAATAGGTTAGGAACATCATGAGAGAGAATTATCGATTGGCTGCCTCCTGCACGCCCCCTACTGGGGATGGAGCCCAAAACCGGTCAAATGCCCTGACCGAGATCTGAACCTGGTTCATAGGCTCATCCTCAATCCCTGAGCCAAAATGGCCTGGCATAACAGCCCTTTTTAATAATACATTCAGGGTGCCCCACAAGTTTTACTGCAACTTTGGGTATGTTAAAAACTTTCCTCCTAAAGAGTCCTTGAAGATATTATTTCTTTTACATTTTGTTTTGTGACTTGAATAATTTTTTTTTTAATTTTGTTACAATGTTTTCTATCTTCAATCAATGGGACTAACTGCATCTGTGATAAAACCACTATGAACATTATAGCTACAAGTGCAGACTGTAGACTTTTATTGGCAACTCAGTTCCACCTGCAGAACTGCTTCTAGTACATGATCTTCTGAAATGCGGAACAACTCCGGTAAAGAACTCTGAAAGCAAAGGGAACCCTCCTTCACTGCTGGTGGGAAGGTAGCCTGGTACAGCCACTATGGAAAACAGTGTGGAGGCTACTCAAAAAATTAAGAATAGAATTATCATATGACCCAGTAACCCTTCTGGGTATCTACCTGAAAACATTTATTCACAAAGATATATGGCCAAGACATGGAAACAACCAGTGTCCTTCAATAGATGACTGGAAAAAGAAGATATGGTACATATACTGTATACTACCCAAACATAAGAAAAGATGAAACATTGCCGTTTGCAATAACATGGATGGATCTTGAGAATATTGTGCTAAGCAAAATATGTCAGACAGAAAAAGTCAAGAATCATATGATTACACTCATGTGTGGGATATAAAACTGAAAGCAACAAATGAACAAACAAAATAGAGAACACTCATAGACAAAGACAACAGTATGGTGGTTACCAGAGGAAAAGGGGGTAGGAGATAGAAAAGGATAAAGGGGATCAAATACATGTGACAGGAGCTTTGATTTGTGGGTGGTAAACACTGAATGCAATATATACTAGTAATGATGTAGCATAGAATTGCACATTTGAAACCTATATAAGTTTATTAACCAACTAGAAGCCCGGTGCATGAAATTCGTGCATGGGGGGAGGGGGGGGAAGGGTTCCCTCAGCCCAGCCTGCACCCTCTCCAATCTGGGATCCCTCAGGGGATGTCCCTCTCACAATCCAGGACCACTGACTCCTAACTGCTCACCTGCCTGCCTCTCTGATTACCCCTAACTGCTGGCCTGGTCACACCCAACTGGCCCCCCCCCACGCTGGCCTGGTTGCCCCCAATTGCCCCCTCCCTTTCCCGTCGACCTGGTCACCCTAACTGCTCCTCCTGCCAGACTGGTTGCCTTTTACTGCTCCCACTGCTGGCCTGGTTGCCACAAATGCCCCCCACCAGCCTGGTTGCCCCTCACTAACCCCCCTGCCGGCCTGGTCACCCACACAGCCTGGTTGGTGGTCTGTTAGGTTGTGACGGTAGCTTAGGCTTTTATATGTATAGATGACACCATAATAAGTTTAATTTAAAAGGTATTTTAATAAAATAGCAAAAAAATATAAAATTTTGGTAGGAAAAAAAAAAAAGCTCTGAACAAAATGAATATAATCTTTCAGTTTTACCAATAGATGAATTCCTGGAAATTTCACCCTATGCATATTTGTAATTATCTCAGCTAGAATCCAATTTATTTGACAAAAACATATATTTTTTCATACTTGAATGTTGTGGCAAAAGGCGGGGACACCAGGAATCATACAGGACTTACGATGATTGCTGTACAGCACTGTCCACACAGGTCAGAAGGTGGCCTGACTCCTACCCTCTAAACGCCATGTTTATGGTTCAATCATCTTGGCAAACAGAAATGCCCACTTCGCATTCCAGTCACACCACCCTCCCCCTCCCAGTTAAGAAGCCCTGGTTTACATAGGAAGACTGCAGGCGGGAGAAAATCAGAGGAGGCATGCTGCGTGCCGGGTGGTTTGAGGCTGGTGGTGTGGAATCACACTCAGTTCAGTGTCCTGAGAAGATCTCACATGCTGGGGGCTCTGCATGTATTCGTTCTAGAACCTCACCAAAGACCCCTTCTCCCCTCCAGGGACTGCTACATCAGGCAGGCAGGAAGGGGCTGAGCATTTACTTACTCACTCACTCACGCAGTGTTCTTTCACCTAGTCCCACCTGCTATGTATCAAGCAAGCCCTGTGCCTGCTACCTAGTCATATACTGCTAACAAAATCAGACTTGGTCGCTACCCATATGAGGCTTGCAAAGGTGCAAACGTGCTTGGGGAGATGGGAAACTAGGAGAAGCATCATTAAGACTGGGAAGAGGAAGTGATAGGAGGAGCTGGCACTAAGAACAATACACCCCATTTTAACAACATCCTAAAGAATGAAGAGCAAACCACCAGGGCTCTGGGAAAACACGCAGGCTAGTAAGCAGGAAGAACTGGCAACAGGAACTGAGCGAGAACAGGGAATGAAACAGAAAGGGCAGGCCAGGAGGAAGAGCATGGTCAAGAGGCTGTTCTCATAGGCATGCAACTTTATTTTTTTTTTAAATATGTTTTTATTGATTTCAGAGGGGAAGGGAGAGGGCAAGAGAGTTAGAAACATCAATGATGAGAGAGAATTAGCTGCCTCCTGCACACCCCCTACTGGGAATGGAGCCCGAAACCCAGGCATGTGCCCTTGACTGAATCAAACCCGGGACCCTTCAGTCTGCAGGTCAAAGATCTATCCATTTAGCCAAACTAGGTAGGGCTTTTAAAACTTTTTTTAATTGGTTTTAGAAAGATAGGAAGGAAAGGAGAGAGAGAGAGAAACACCAATGTGAGAGAGAAACATCAATCAACTGCCTCCTGGGGATCAAGCAGGGGAAATGAACCGGCAACCCTTCAGGGCACAGGACAATGCCCAACCAACTGAGCCACACCAGCCAGGGCGGACACACAACATTTAATAGAACCCTCTGTTTTGCTGAATCAGCCAGCCCCAACCTCATCCCTTCCCTGCAGCAAATCTTCCCTGGGTGAGTAAGTAGGTAGAGTAGAAGCTCACCCTTCCTCTCCCCCGCCCCCGCAAATCCCTCCCGAGCTCAGAAAGCAGCCCAGCCAAGGTGGCACCAGCTTCTGAGGGACTCTGTGAGACTGTGGGGTCCTGGGGATGAGTTCCTTCTATGTCCCTACGATAGGACCAAGCAGCACACACAGTGTTCATCCTGCCAGACCACGCAGCGGTCTCAGAACCTCAGAGGGGGTGGGCAGAGAGAGGACAAGGATCGTGTATTATGCCAGGTTTTTTCAAAGCGGTCCCCATACTCCCAAATGTGCCGTTCTCCTCACAGCCAGCCTACACATCACGTAACCAAAGTTGCTGTCAGGCTATACAGAGTACCTAGCGTTTCCTCATTTGTTACAAAGAAGATCAAGTGGTTTTTAAGACAGAAGCAGTAATGTATATGGAGGTGCTTCACAAACTATAAAGACTCTGTCTCAACCAGGATTCTTGGTTGCAAGCAATAAACCAGCTCTGGATGACTTACATAGAAGAGAGATATTAAAGGATCTCAGGGTCTCATAGAATCATCAAAATGATGGAGTAACGATGGCAGGAAAAGTGAAAAGAAATCTTTTTGATTCTGCAGAATCAAAAAGCAGAAATCACACACCATCTTTTAGCAGGAAAAGCCTGACCATCCTCAGAATACTCCCATTGCCTTCACAAATGGCTCTAGGAGGAGTGACACAAATATAAACGGACTGAGAATCAGGTCCTCAGTGGGACTGTCCACTGACCAAATCTATGCCAAAGGCCAGCGTCATAGCTGTCAGAACAGGGAGAGCGTGCTTGGTCCCTCTGACTTTGACCAGGACTTGTGATAGGTTTTCCCCCCAAATGGGAAAAGGGTTGAATACTAGGCAGGCAAAACAAAAGGAAGACGACTACTGTAGGCTGCATAAATATAAGAACTTACTACATATATTGTTTTTTTTTACATACATAAGCAGAGTAGTATTAGGTCTAGTAATAATTAATGTAGTTTAATCAACAATATAGTTGCCGTTGTTTTCTACTACTTGTGCCCAACGCTCAGGAAGCATTTTAATCCCTCTGTTGTAAAATTCTTGTGATTTGGATGCAAAAAATTCAGTCAATGCATTTTTGAGGCATTCTTCATTATTAAATTTTTTTCCAAGAAGAAAGTTTTGCAAAGAACGAAACAAATGGTAATCGGAAGGGGCAATATCAGGAGAATATGCAGGTTGAGGGAGAACTTCCCATTCCAACTGGTGCAGTTTTTCAGCAGTGATTCTTGCAGTATGTGGTCGTGCGTTATCATGGTGAAGAATTACGCCCTTCCGATTAATCAGCGCGGGTTCTTTTTCTCTTAAAGCTTGGGCTAACCTTTCCAATTGGGCACTATACACTGCACTTGTAATGGTTTGGTTACATGGTAAAAGTTCATAATGAAGAATTCCTTTAAAATTCCACCAAACACACAACATCACTTTTTTCGCATGCAAGTCAGGTTTTGGCGTGGGCTGCGGAGCCTCATTTTTGTCCAACCATTGAGGCCGCCTTTTCAAATTAACATACAGCACCCATTCTTCATCTCCGGTAACAATTTGCTCTAAAAACGGCAAACAGTTTTGACGAGAGAGGAGCGAACTGCAAATTGTGACTCTTTGATTACGGTTGTTGTCGGTCAACTCATGAGGAACCCATTTTCCAAACTTTTGGACTTTGCCAAGTGCACGCAATTGATTGGAAATTGTTTTTTGTGAACAATTTAAAGTTGTTGCAAGCTCTTGTTGGGTAATTTGAGGATTTTGCACCAAAAGAGCTTGAGGAGCTTCTTTTTTTTTTTTTTTTTAATATATTTTATTGATTTTTGTATAGAGAGGAAGGGAGAGAGATAGAGAGTTAGAAACATCGATGAAAGAGAGTCATCGACCAGCTGCCTCTTGCACACCCCCTACTGGGGATATGCCCGCAACCAAGGTACATGCCCTTGACCGGAATCGAACCCGGGACCCTTCAGTCCCCAAGCCGATGCTCTATCCATTGAGCCAAACCGGTCTCGGCTTGAAGAGCTTCTTGATCAAAATTGGACACATGGCCTCAACCACTCCTGTCATCTAACGAAAAATTTCCCTCGCGAAATTTCTCAAACCAACGCTGGCATTTTTTGGCGCTAACTGCATCTTGACCAAGAGCACTACAGATGTTTTTTGCAGCCTCACTTGCTTTTCTTCCTAATTGGAACTCGTAAAGCATGCAGTGCCGAATATGCTCTTCATCCGCCATCTTCTTAGCCCTAGTTTTGCAACAAAAACCAAACCAAACACAAACTTTTTCAAGCAAAACTTGTTAATTGCATTTCACACGTTCTGTAGATACCACGTGTTTGAAGGTTATGTCAATACAAGTCAACACCAAGCAAGATTTTAAACCACAGGTGTCAAACACAAGGCCCGCGGACCAAATCCAGCCCGCCAGGCCTTGCAATGTGGCCCGCACCGCGCTGTCATCACTGCACTCCGCTGTCAGTTTATGACATTGTCAGTTTATGACTGTTCAGTAAACCATTCGGCCCGCGATTTAGGCTGGATTTTAGATTTTGGCCCCTTCTCTGATTGAGTTCGACACCCCTATTTTAAACGAATGTTTAAAACGACATTATTACTAGACCCGATATAATAATGAAAACCCTCAGTCTGAGAATAACAAAGAACTTGAGATATATATATAATTTTTTTTTTAAAGAGTGCTGAAAAGCAAGGGTGTGGCAGGCAGACTCTCCAGACGCTGTCTCCTAGGATCTAGGATATAGGAAAAATACTGAATCTGGAATCGTCTTTTTCAGAAACTTAGTCTCAAACACAGTTTGGGGAAATTCTTTTTGCCTAAATTTCCTCATCTATAAAAGAGATAACATTTGTCCTCCTACCTCAAGGATATGCTGGAAGATAGAAACTATCTTTTGGGCTATAGTAGCTCAGAGTATGTGTGGGACTATGAAGACCAAAGGTTATGTTTGTGTTGTATTCACCACCACTCTCAAAGAGGCCTCAGTTAACTGCATCAGTAAAATGGGTATTTTTATAAATGCCTACCTCACAGGTTCCTTATGAAAATTAAATGAGCTAACACGGCTAAAGTGATTGGTACTATATCTGGCATCGAATAAGTACTCAGGTCAATGGTAGGTAATAAGTGGTAACTACTAAAGTAACTACAGTACTATAGTTATTGTTGTTATCTAACACTGTTCAGGCAACTGTTAAACTAGATACTGAAGAGAAAGAAGTTCCATATGGACAGGATGAGCAAGAGCGGGCTAGTATGCTACAGGTCTCATTAAGATGCATGCACTGCAGAGGATGGGAAAAAAACCTGTGAAAGGTCAGAAACAGGCCATTTCATTTGCTATTGAGGCCTCTGAAATGCTTCCATTTAGCCAGTTAACTCTTCTGTAGCTTTTCCCTGGACTTACCTGGACTTTTGCAATTGGTCAAAGGATTGAGCCTGATGAGGTTAAGTAGGCAAAAACATCTAGACTTTAGAATTCTCTGGCCTGAGACCGAAGAATGGCTGATTTTGTGGCTTGTGAGCACAGAAACCACCTTGCCTCGAGGTACCCAAGATGATGCCCAGGTTGAAGTGGGAAGGTTAAGTGATCAGCAGGTTCACGAGGAAGTGTCCGAGCAGGTTCTGAGTGTCAGCAGACAGTGCCAGGAAGTGAACAAGTCCAAGAGGACCTTCTGATTTGTCCAGTCTTCCTCTATGGGTATAATGTCTTCTGTTTCTCATGATGCTATAATGAAGTCGGTTCAAGCATTTAAAATAAATAAAAATTTCTATGTAGCCCTTTACGTAAAAAGTTTGCTCATCCGTTTTGGATGCTAAGGAGCACACCTGTCAACAGCGGTCTACCTATTTTTGATCCGAGATGCAAAACTGACACCATTAGCCATCTCCACAACGTATTGGTAAAGTCCACTGACTGCCCTCCAACCCTGCCTTTCGGGAAATTATGGCCTCCTACTTCTGGCAGCTAAGAGCCACCTCCTGCCCTCCAACATCCCCACAAATGCTATCAAGCTCAATGTGCAGACGCCTCTCCTTCCCTCATCCCTGGCTTAGTGACATTGGTGCCCCTCTCCCCGGCTCATTTGGATGGCGTGGTGAATGGCGTGTCCCGTGTGCCCTCTCATGGCACAAACGCTGTGGTGGGCCTTTTGGCCTTCCATAATAGAGCCTTTCCAGCATGCCCATGTCCCTCCGCCTCTTTATTCCTTCCTGAATTGTCATCGGAGTGAAGAGGAGAAAGAAGGTTGGAGGGAAGCATCCTAAACTGCAGAGCAGAGCTTCAGGGAAGACAATGGGCAGTCCTGGAGCCCAAGTGGCCCATCGGAAAAGTCCCATGCCTCCCAGGAGTGGGCCACTGGCTACGAGCAGCATGTAGAAAGTATGTCCTGGTGCAAATGCAGACAGACCTCAGAGCACCCCAGCTGAGCCCCTTGTCCTGTGGTCAGAGGTGTGAGAGACACTCTCACGGCTATGATTGGAGCCCAGGACAAAGATGAGGCTGGGTGTGGCCCAGCCTGCTTTAAATCCCAGTCTGCATCTGCAGTAACCGGTCTGACCTGTAAGGTGGCACCAGGTGCCTCTCAGGACATCGCCACTCCTGGCTGGAAGCTGGAAGCGGGTGAGTAGAGTAAGTGGGCTTCAGGGTGGCCTGCAGAGGGGCAAGCTGACTCACGTGGGCCTCACCTCCTCTCCCCTGGCCATTCCACGTTGGATCCACACAGGAAGGAGCATCTGCCCTCCTTCAGAAGCAGTCTCTTCCCTGCTCCCCCATTCGGAGAGGGTAAATTCGTGAGGCCCAGGCTGTGAGGTAGTTAAGGTCAGAAACACCTCATGTGAGATGAGTGCCCTGCCTGGATGCTGTCACTGCATCGAGCAGATGGACTGGAGCCATTCTGAGTAAGAACAGCCGCCCATGAGCCAATCTCCTGGAGACCCCTGGGATGGACGGTGCCTCAGAATGTTGGCACTGGAAGGGCCTTAGGGATCACCTCCTGTCAGGCATGTCTACCCGGAGGGAAACTGAATTGCTTAGAGCCTTCCAGGGAGAACTGGCCAGAAGCCCTCCTGGCTTTTAATCCTACTGTGCATCTCCCCCAAAGCCATCAAGGTGTAAGAGAGACAGAGCTGAGTGATAAACCCACCCAAAAATGCAGGCCCAGCGTGGCACTATCAAAAATCGCTTTCTTCAGGTGCTTTCAGTGGTGCTGAAATGTCTCAAAACAGCCGGAACAGGAACGTCCCGGCCGTTCTGGAGTTGCCCATTTCTCCCAGCAGCATGGCCTCTCTCCTGTCTACTCCAGCGTCAGCAGCATCTCACGGGAAGAATCCCGAGCCGATCTCACTCAGTTCCAGCCTCACTGCTGCTTCCTTCTACCAGAGAGGCGTGAACTTCCCTGTCAGTCCAGGAAAATCAAGAGTTCTGGGCATCTTCCCATTAGGCTCTCTCCTAATAGGACAGTCGTCTCTTTCCACTTCTGTTCTTCCGATATTATCAGATTAGAAGATGACGTGGTCTATCCATATAGTTCCCTATCATTGGTACAGCGTTATCAAAATATTCAAAGTAAAGCTCCTGAGGTCTATTTCTATGTCTGTTCCTAGTGTCTCCAGTCTAAGAAAATTCTCTACGAAGGTGGTCCTTTGGTTTTTTTCCCACAGCAAAACCCTAGCTCCACCACTTGAGTTGTATGATCTGGGAAATTACTCAGACTTAACATATCCTTATCTATTATATAAATGTACTGATCTGTAAAATGGTGATGAGACTATGGTGTTATGGTGTAAACTCCCACGGCTGCTGTTACAAGATAACCTATGTACAGCACCTCGCATGAAACAGATGCTCGACACAGCTGGGGTTCTGAATCTTAGGCTTGGGAATGAGCTAGAAGTAGATCTGAGGTTAGAAATCCAGCCAGAGGTGAAAATACTCTACGCAATTAGACAAAACAAGGGGGGAAACCCAACAACCGATGAGAACAGGTATGTGGTTGACAGGAGGTCTGCACCTGGGTGCTGGTCACTGCTATTTTTGGATTCCTGGATTAGCAGGCATGGAAATGAACGCCTTATTATTAATTTAGGTAATGCATATTAAAACACTTTGAGCCCAGCCAGTGCGGCTCAGTGGCTGAGCATCAACTAAGTAATTGCGGGTTTCACACATATATGGCTTCAGTTGAATTTTTAGGTTTGCAGACGTAGTACAAATGTAAAACACATTTTGTTATTTGATAGTTGGCTATTCAGCTGTTAATCAGTAAAAAAAGTTTTTTGATCTGTTTTGTAGTTTTCGTTTGGCGTTCGTTGAAAAATGGAAAATCAAAAGGAACATTTTCGTCATATTTTGCTTTTTTATTTCCGCAAAGGGAAAAACGCATCGCAAGCTCATAAAAAGTTATGTGCTGTTTATGGTGACGAAGCCTTAAAAGAACGGCAGTGTCAAAATTGGTTTGCCAAATTTCGTTCTGGTGATTTTTCACTCAAAGATGAAAAACGCTCTGGTCGTCCAGTTGAAGTTGATGACGCCCTAATCAAAGCAATAATCAATTCGGACTGTCACAGTACAACACGTGAGATTGCAGAGAAGCTTCATGTATCACATACATGCATTGAAAATCACTTAAAACAACTTGGCTATGTTCACAAACTCGATACATGGGTTCCTCACGAACTGAAAGAATCACAGTTAACGCAACGCATTAGTAGCTGCGATTTGCTAAAGAAACGTAATGAAAATGATCCATTTTTAAAATGACTGATAACTGGCGATGAAAAATGGGTTGTTTACAACAATATCAAGCGGAAAAGATCGTGGAGCAGGCCAGGTGAACCAACTCAAACAACATCAAAAGCTGATATTCATCAAAAGAAGGTTTTGTTATCAGTTTGGTGGGATTACAAAGGAATTGTCTACTTTGAACTCTTACCATCCAACCGAACGATCAATTCTGATGTCTACATTGAACAACTAACGAAATTAAACAATGCAGTTGAAGAAAAGCGGCCCGAATTGACAAATCAAAAAGGTGTTGTATTCCATCATGACAATGCAAGGCCACACACATCTTTGGTCACTCGGCAAAAATTAATGGAGCTTGGTTGGGATGTTTTGCCACATCCACCATATAGTCCTGACCTTGCACCATCTGATTACTTTTTGTTTCGATCTTTACAAAACTCCTTGAATGGTAAAAATTTCAATAATGATGATGATGTCAAATCGTACCTGATTCAGTTTTTTGCTAATAAAAACCAGAAGTTTTTTGAACGTGGGATTATGATGCTGCCTGAAAGATGGCAAAAGGTCATTGATCAAAATGGGCAATACATTACAGAATAAAGTTATTTAGTTCCATGAAAAAATTGTCTTTGATTTTCTTTAAAAAATCCGCAATTACTTAGCTGCCGACCCAATATAAACCAGAAGGTCATGGTTTGATTCCCAGTCAGGGCACATGCCCTGGTTGGGGGCTAGATCCCCAGTAGGGGGCGTGCAGGGGGGGCAGCCAACCAGTGTTTGTCTCTCATCATTGATGTTTCTATCTCTCTCTCACCCTCTCCCTTCCTCTCTGAAATTAATGAAAATATCGATATATTTTTTAAAATGTAAATACCTCATTTAAAAAAAACTTTGAAAAACAGAACAGCCCTAGCTGGTTTGGCTCAGTGGACAGAGTGTCAGCCTACAGACCAAAGAGTCCTGGGTTTGATTTGGGTCAAGGGCATGTGCCTCGATTTCAGGCTCCTTCCCAGCCTGGTCCCTGGTCAGGGCATGTGCAGGAGGCAACCAATCAATGTGTTTCTCTCACATCAACACTTCTCTCTGTCTTTCCCTCTCTCTAAAAATCAATGGAAAAATATCCTCAGATGAAGATTTAAAAAAAATAAAAACAACATGCTAGAGGAGCCTAAAAAACAATGTTAGATGGTTATATTTACAATAAATAGAGTTTGTTAAGGTTATCTCAGAAATGGGAGGGTAGTGTGAAATATTTGTGGAAAACAGGATTCTTAGTCCAGTAATTAAATCCTAAAATTCTAAGAACCTAAGAAAAGCCCTTATACAGAAAAATTGATCAGGATCCAGCATCTTGAGGATCCTGAAGAAGTAAAAGTTGTCCCATTTCAGCATGGATCCCTCCTTCTGCGCACTAACATTGGACGTTCTTCTGGGTGTCTCATTTATTTATTTATTTATTTATTTAATTGATTTCAGAGAGGAAGGGAGAGGGGTAGAGAGATAGAAACATCAATGATGAGAGAGAATCATTGATCAAGCCTGCAACCTGGGCATGTGTCCAGACAGGGAATCGAACTGTGACTTTCTGTTCATAGGTCAATGCTCAACCACTGAGTCATGCCGGCCGAGCTGACCGAGTATTACAATACATATTCCCAAGACAGTAGGTAACTAAGCCAATGAGATTCCCTATAGTCCTCATCTAGGCAGAGCTTTTCCTGCCAGGCTAATTTTTTACCAATTAGAACAGGCGTTGGCATCTTTTGGGCCCAGTGCCCAACCCATATCCTAGCAGCTAAGACTAATGTGGAGGGACAGGTGAATACTAAAATCACACAACTCCTAGGGCCTTTGCCCACAGCAAAATCTTTGGCCTGTAACATTTTTCTTAGCACATGGTTGATGGTGATAGATTACATGAATGGGGAAGAAAATATAAGTAAAAATTTAAAACGTCAAGCCCAACATCAAACTGAAAGACATAAAACATTAGGAAAATGTTGTTTTAAACCTTATCAAAGGTTCCACACAAATTACTTTCAAACATCTCACTGTATAAACAAAAGTTCAGACCATACAGAAAACCCTGACTTACCTAAAAACTTTATATAGTAGTTGAAAAACGCTTAGGCCCAACTATTAATACATCAAACTGATTAAGTCAATATCAGAATCTGTAGACCTGCAGGAGCAGAGAGTACCACAAGGTGGCAGCATTGTCCCACCTAGGTACGTTTTCTAGGGTTGCGTGCTCATCTGTTGCACCTGCTCTAAAACTGCCAACTCTTCCTTGAAGCTACAGTATTTTTAAGATGCCAGAACAGCCCCTAGCTGATAGAGAAGGAGTAAATCTTAATAGCAGGGGTGGCATCTATTTTTTTTAAGTCCAGTATGCTCACTGTCTCTAAGCTCATTTCATTCCCAAGATCTTAGGACTGGCTGTCATTATTTTTTTAGTCTATCTGAATATGTATTATAATTGGGCAAGAAAGCAGTGGCTTGGATTATCCAAGAATTACAAGCCCCCAAGCTATGTTTGAATTGCAGGAATTTAATCTTTTTATTGTAATATTCCTTATTTAGCATTTACATAATCTAGTTTTTTATTTTAACTATTTTTAATATCTGTATACCCCTCTCCTACTAAATTCAATTTGATCTCAACTGTGATGGTTAATTTTATGTGACAACCTGGCTAGACCATCGTACCTACATATTTGGTCAAATACCACTCTAGACATTTCTTTTTAGATGAGACTAACAGTTAAATCAGTAGACTTTCAGTCAAGATTACCCTCCATAGTGTGGATAGACCTCAACCAATCAAATGAAAGCCTTAAAAGAAATAGATTTAAGTCCCCTGAGAAAGAGGGAATTCTGCCCCCAGACTGCCTTTGAATTCTTCCCTGGGGATCCAGCCTGGAAGATTTTGGAATTGTCAACCCCCACAATCATGTGAGCCAATTGCTTCTCTCTCTCTCTCTCTCTCTCTCTCTCTCTCTCTCTCTCTCTCACACACACACACACACACACACACACACACACACACTGTTCTGTTTCTCTGGAGAACCTTGATTAATATACCAACAATAGGCCAGGCACTACTGCACTATGGAATAGTAAGATGATTAATAAATACCCTTGATATTAAATGCTAAGGCAACTGTAATATTAAGTACCATGAGAACACAAGAAAAAAAGAACTTTGGGAGGTGGTTTGGAAAACCATAAAGAAGTGACAATTGGATTTCAAAAAATGAATAGGTGTCCAACGGGCAGACATTACAGGATGACGGGTCCCACGCAGTGGAAGCCCTGGGAGAAAAAATACACCAAGGGGCAAAATAAGTACCACCACCACCCCCAATGTGGATGTGACTTCAAGACACTGTGCTATAACATCCAACATTTTTAAAGCTTTTACTATTTTGTTAAGGGCTTTTATATGGATACCAAAACACCTCAAAACTCTATGAAGCCAGAAACACTCATCCCCAACTTTACAGTTTGGGAAACTGAAGTGCAGAGGGTTTAACCAAGTCCAAGGCCCCAAATCAAACAGGAATGTAAACCAGCAGTCTGACTTCAGAGTCCACAATCCTAACCATGGCATTACATGATCAAAGCAGAGTCCAGGAATCTTCAAGTCTATACACATGTTTTTGTTGCTTAGTAATCCCTGCACGAAGTGTTCATTACACTTTTGACCAAAAAGATTTCCAAAGTCCTGAAGAAAGCAAAGCCTACCCAGGAGTGAGCAGCGCCCACACATGCTGTGATTTTCAGCCCCGTTCTTATCCAGGTTTGAGCACTGCAGTCTCCTGAAGTGCATTAGGAATGCGTTTATGTTCTAAGCCAGAATGAAGTGTCAGTAGGTGGCAGCCTTACCCTAAAAATAGATGAATTTCATTCACTTACTGTTCTTTACAGGCCTTTAAGTCTCCTTTATTCAGGGTACACAATAGACACATTACTTTCCCTTCTACCTGTCTTGGTCTTTCCTTTTCTCTTTCTCGGTTGCCACCTCCATTCCACCACAGATTTTACCTATCTTCTCTGATGGCCCTGCCTTCACATCGTTTCTTTGGAAATTTTGCTTTTCATGTTTTTGGGGTTTATTTAAATCCTCAACTGAGTATATTTTCCCATCAATTTTTAGAGTGGAAGAGAGAGGGAAAGATGGAAATATCGACATGAGAGAAACACATCAATTGGTTGCCTCCTACACGTGGCTCAACCAGGGTCCTGGCCAGGGAGGAGCCTGCAACTGAGGTATGTGCCCTTGACTGGAATCACACCCAGGACCCTTCAGTCCACAGGCCAACCCTCTACCCACTGAGCCAAACTGGCTAGGGCTGCTTTTCATATTTTTTAAACTAGTCAGTCATAACTGTCTTCCCTGACTACTTCCTTCACTCTCTAGATTTGAAAATAGACCCAGTCTCACCCTAATGGCCTTATACATGCAAAACTCTAAAACAGTATGAATAAGCTAGCAACAAAACAAATCTTAAATATCTGAATACTTAGTACAAAAATATCTGAACAAATATACAATATAGAAACTATCTTATCCAAATGGGAAACCTAGAAACTAAGAAACTTTTTAAAAAATATATTTTCATTGATTTCAGAAAGGAAGGTAGAGGGAGAAGTAGAAACATTAATGATGATATAGAATCATTGATTTGCTGCATCCTGCACGCCCCATCCTGGGGATTGAGCCCACAACCCGAGCATTCGACCAGGAATCGAACCGTGACCTCCTAGTTCATAGGTCGACGACCAACCACTGAACTAGATTGGCTGGGCAAATAACTTTTTAAAATACGTGCACAGTGAGGTTTGAAGATTTAATCACTGAATCCTTGTTTCAGAGGAAATCATATACAGAGTGTCCAAAAAAATGTATATACAGTTTAACAACTGATAGTACAATTTTAAAAATGAAATGTATTTTAATAAACACTGCCTTTATAAGTATTCAAAGTGTGTGTATACATTTTTTGAGAATACATATTAGGGGCACGGGGTGGGGGGGGGGCCATGAGGAGGGGTGTAATGTGTCCCTCAGCCCAGCCTGCACCCTCTCCAATCTGGGACCCCTGGAGGGATGTCCGACTGCCTGTTTAGGCCCGATCCCGGGAACGGCAGTCAGACATCCCTCTCACAATCCAGGACTGCTGACTCCCAAATGCTCGCCTGCCTGCCAGCCTGATCACCCCTTAACCACTCCCCTGACAGCCTGATCTACACCTAACTGCCCTCCCCTGCCAGCCTGATTGCCCCTAACTGCCCTCCCCGGCTGACCTGGTTGCCCCCAACTACCCTCCCCTGCAGGCCTGGTCACCCCTAACTGCCCTCCCTTGTAGGCCTGGGTCCCTCCCAACTGCCCTCTCCTGCTGGCCATCTTGTGGCAGCCATCTTGTGTCCCCATGGGGGTGGCCATCTTGTGTGTTGGAATGACAGTCAATTTGCATATTATCCTTTTATTAGATAGGATATATATGAATCTAATGAAAACTATAGCTCCAATCTTGGGAAACATATATACAAAATTCTATGAGAAATCTTAGAGATCATGTCTCCTCCAAAGGTCATCCACAGAAGTCCCTCCCAGGGGTCCAAGGCCTCCCAAGTTAAAAAATAAATATATATAGATATATAAAAAGCCAGCAACCAGAACACCAGAATGACCAGTCTCTATGATGCCCACCAGTGTCCAACCTCACGCAGTCCCTTCCCCCGGCCGGGCCCACCCCCAATGGGCCCCCACCAACCCAACCGGCCCACAGCCTCCCTCGCCTGATTGCCCCCCACCCACCCCAATCAGCCTGCTGCACCTCCCCTAGCTGGCCCTGCCCCTGACTGTCCCCCAGCCTCATAGTGGGTAGGGCCAGCTGGGCAGGGAGAGGGGCTGCAGGAGGTTGGCTGGCTGGCCCTGCCCCAGATCAGCGCCCACCCCCACACCCTGATCAGGGGCAGGGTCTGCCAGCCAATGTTTTGCAGACCCTCCCCCCAGTCAGCCCCGCCCCAGATGGGCCCCCACCACCCTAATCAGCCCACAGCCCCTCCCCCAGCCAGCTCCACCCCTAATCAATTCCCCCCACTCTGATCAGGGTCAGGGCTGGCCGACCAACCACCCATAGTTCCTCCCCCAGGCCGCTGGCCCCTAATTGCCCCCACACACATTGGGGGAGGGGGGAGGACTGGCTAGCCCATCATCCACAGCCCCTCCCCACAGCCACTCCATCCCGGATCAGCTTCCACCACCCCAATCAGTCCGTGGCCCCTCCCCCCCACCAGCTCCGCCCCAATCGGCCCCCCCACACCAATCAGGGATGGGGCTGGCCAGCCAACTTCCCACAGCCCCTCCCCACAGCTGGACCCACCCCCAATTGGCCCCCCATCCCAATCACCCATGGCCCACCAGCCAATCACCCATGGACCCTACCCCCAGCTATCCCAGCCCTGACCTGATGGGGCGGGCTGGCCAGCCAACCTCCCGCCATCTCCTCTTCCTGACAGGCCTGGCCCAAATATGCCCTGATTGGGGCTGGCAGGCCAGACTCCACCCATGCATGAATTTGTGCACTGGGCTTGAAGTCTATAGTAATAAAAGCCTAGGTGACCCTCGCACACGATGTCATCACAACATGGCCGCCACAAGATGGCCACATGCACAGTGGAGGTGGGGCCTGGTGGCCACTGCATGCAGTGAGGCCTGGAGGTCCTGTGGCTCTGTGCAGTGCAGAGTAGGCCGGTCCCAGCATCTCTGCACCTTGGGTGGAGAAGGTGGGTCCGGAGGAAGAGGTGGGTCATGGCAGGGGAGGGCAGTTGAGGGCAATCAGGCCAGCAGGAAATGATCAGGCTGGCAGGGGAGGGCAGTGGGGGTGATTGGGCAGGCAGGGGAACAGTTAGGCGTCAATCAGGCCGGCATGGGAGTGGTTAGGGGTGATCAGCTGTCAGGCAGAAGCAGCTAGGGGCAATCAGGCCGGGGGGGGGGGGGGGGGGGGGGGGGGGGGGGGGGGGAGTTGGGGGCAATCAGGCAGGCAGGCAGGTGAGCAGTTAGGGAACTAACAATCCGGGATTGTGAGAGGGATATCCAACTGTTTGCTGGTTTAGGCCTGATCCCGCAGTCAGACATCTCCCAAGGGGTCCCAGATTGGAGAGGGTGCAGACCAGGTTGAGGGATACCCCCTGTCCTGTGCAAGAATCTCATGCACTGGGCCACTACTGTGTGTGTGTGTGTGTGTGTGGTGTGTGTGTGTGTGTGTGTGTGTGTGTGTAATATTCTATTAGTTGGAATTTTGTTATTTATAGGCTATAGGTCCTTATGAAGCACTTTCTACCAAACTACTAAAAGTAGTAGCTATTATTTTTATTCTCAAATTAAAAGTTTATACAGTTGGGTTATTTCATCTAGTATCTTTTTTAAAAAAAAATATTTTTTATTTATTTTTTTTACAGAGAGGAAGGGAGAGAGCTAGAGAGCTAGAAACATCGATGAGAGAGAAACATCGACCAGCTGCCTCCTGCACACCCCCTACTGGGGATGTGCCCCACAACCAAGGTACATGCCCTTGATTGGAGTCAAAACTGGGACCTTTCAGTCCACAGATCGATGCTCTATCCCCTGAGCCAAACCGGGTTTGGCTCAACTAGTATCTTTCACAACACTTTCTATCACTTTTCTGAAAAAGACTTCATGAGTGAACTAGTCATTTTGTGACAAATTTCAGAGAACATTAAGAGAAAGGTGACAGGAGAAGAAAGCAAAGAAGAGGAATAGTTGAAATACTGTCCAGAAAGGGAAGTATACAGTCTACGTACACAATAAACAGTGCTTTATTAATGACTTTGGATACTTCAGAGGACTTTTTAAAATTAAATGTGTAAAAAATAGTCTTCATTTTACAAGTTCAAAATCAGACAAATCATGAGAGTCTGTAACTGTCATATTTATAAACTGTATCAATCCAAAAACTCACAAAGGATACAATCCATGTTACATTCCACATCTGCAGATCTACATGACACCTCCTACACAGAAACACAAAATCAACTCCCATCATTTTAGTTCAGTGCATGGGAAGTAGTATCACAACAAAGGCAACATTTTTCAACCCAAGTACAAATTCATTATTTTGTGCAAAAAATACAGTATAATCTGTCCAGGATTAGTTAGTAAGGTATGTTTCTGTGTTGCTGAAATACAGCTAAAGTTTTCCATTTTAATTACAAAGGTAATTAAATGTAATTAGTTTAGTTACCAAGGGAATTACTTCTGATTTACAATTGACCTAAATACAGTGGACTAGAAGCCCGAAGCATGAGAGTCATGTACTATGGGGGGTCCCTCCGCTTGACCTGCGCCCTCTCACCGTCCGGGACCCCTCGCTCTTTACCGCCTGCCTGCAGTGGAGGCGGGAGAGGCTCCTGCCACCACCACTGCGCTTCCAGCCATGCACCCAGCTTCTGGCAGAGAAGCACTCCCCCTGTGGTAGCACACGGACCACCAGGGACAGTTCCTGCATTGAGCGTCTGCCCCCTGGTGGTCAGTGCATGTCATAGCAACCAATTGTTCTGCCATTGAGTCAATTTTCATATTATGCTTTTATTATACAGGATGCCTTTTTTTTTTTTTTTTTTTTTACTTTTTAAATAAAATCTTTATTGTTGAAAACATTACATATGTTCCCTCTTTTCCTCCATCAATTCTTTTAGCCCACCCCCATCCCACGTACCAGACATTTTAAAAAACATATAAACTTTTATTGATTTTTTTTGAGAGGGAGGGACAGGGAGAGAGAGAAACCTCGATCAGCTGCCTCCTGCATGCTCCCTACTGTGGACCAAGCCCAAAACCCAGGTATGTGCCCTGACTGGAATGGGAACCTCTTTGTGCATGGGACATGCCAGGGCTAAAAATAGCCTTTTTAAAAATCTTCAAAGTTAAATAATACAATTCTAAAAGCATATGTGCCCTTCCACTCATTCAATAAACATGATTTATTTTAATACAGGTCACAAAAGTTCAACTGACTAACCAGAGTTCTTTATTTCCTGCCTGCTATCAATTTCAGTCTTAAACCTGACTTTATATCAAAAGCAGCAGTTCAGAAATTATTTCATAAGATTAATTCCAAAAGTTACTGGGTGGCTTTTTAAACTATTTCATTCTTTATAAATATAAATCACTAAAATAGTCTAGACCAGTGTGGGGAGCTCTTTAAAATTTGTATGTCCCCACCTCAGGATTAAAGAGTAAGAATCTTCCTAAATTTCAAGTGTTTTGTTTTGTTTTTCAGTTCCCAGGTGATAATAATATGTAGCCTAGTGTGGGAACCTCTAACTTAAACCACTAGCAAGTGTTTTTCAACTCTTAAGATACATGAATCACTTGAGGAAACTTTTTTTAAAAAGCCAAACAAACAGAGTTGCTTCAGCAGACTGAGAGTGGTGAGCAGGGACCAGCGTTTAAATAATCACTGCAGCTGGTCCACAAGCCACTCAGAAACAAAGCACAGCCTTTGTCAGATTATAAATGAGTACATTCAGCATGCAGGTGACACTGCACTGCAAGCACTATTGAATCCTGCCCTAGGCCGTTTTAGCCGGTATCTGAGGGCAACATGTAGTCTTTTAAAATAAAATGTGTTCTTAAACATAAGGTCAAAGTCAAGTGAACTGTGAGATCATAAATCATTCATTAAAGAAGGAAAAGGCTTTCAAGCTATTTAAACCTTTCTTTAACCAGACCAGTTCTTCGCATGCAACTTAAATCTAATGCTTCTCCATCACTACGTACCCTGATATGTGATCAGACGCTGACTCTGGCTTACCAAAAACATAATGTACACTATTAAAAAATATACCTTCTAATCACACACCTTTACAGATTCTGTACAGTCTCTATGTTAACAGACTGGAGACCAGCCAGACATTTAAGAATACTAAAAACAGTAAATAATAAACTCTCAATTTTAAAAACAATAAAACTTCACATTTCCCTCACATAAGTTTCTACTTATAATACTGGGGGGAGGATATCTAGAAAACACTAACAGTATCATGCTGTCTCTTTTGTGAAGAAGCTATCTACCAATTTTCCACAATTCTTATCATTATCTACAAAACCAGTAGTTGATATCCATCAATCTACTCTCAGCATTTTATTTTTTTTTAATAACCACATGTAAAGCCACACAGCAAATCAGAAGACAGAGCTAGCAATGAGACCTTCCATTTGGAAAGTTGAGCTCACTATTGTATCAGCTTGACAACCGTATCTCAGTGTGTGACAACTCTTACTAAATATTATAAATATTTAAGCATATTTGAGTGTGTGGCAGCTCTACCACCACCCCTGCCAAACCTTAGATACAATCTACTCTGAACCAGAAGCTACCTAAGAACTAAATGGCAACAATACAAGGAAGCAGAGCGTACGGTTAGTGGAATCTATCTGGCATCCTGCTCACCTCGCCTATGCCTAAGACGCTATTATTTAATGTGTATACACTTTTCTATCACGTTCTTCACAAAGATTAATACCATCACCTCTTTTCCAGTAGCATATGTGATTAAACAGCTGGCATTCCTTCGTAACCAAGCAATGAAAAGGCAATTGCCAAAAACCAGCATTGGATCCCAAGAGAGGCAAGTCATTTCATAAAATAAGAAACTGAAACTGAACTCCACAGTTATTCAGAAGCTAAAACACTCATACTAATTTTTAACCATTTAAAGTCTAGTCTGTTAAGAAAACAATCAAACCATTTTCCAGTTCACAAGTGATTCAAGGCCAAAATAATGAATTTTAAAATTAAGTAAAACAGAAATTGAAAAATTACCTATAAATATCCAACCAAGTGACATTTTGTCTTTTACTTGGGGAGTGGGGAGAGAAGAAGCTTCTTAAGTGGCTAAAATGAACATATAGAGACAGCACTCTTGGGGAAAGGATTTCAAAACAGGACACAGTGGTATAAGGCACTACCTTAACTTCAGTCTGCACTTAAGTCTTCTTAAATGCAAAGCACGTGGGACAAGGGAGGGAAGGACACACAAACACATTCAACTTTTCATGTCCTTTTCGCCGGTTTGGCAGTTAACTGCTTTTCTCTTTCAAATTCCTTCTCTCGTTGCTGCTCCCTTTCCAACTCTTCTTTCTGCCTCTTCTGCTGCAGCTTAAGTGCTCTTTTCTATATCAAAAATTCAAAAAACAAGAGAAAAATCAAGGTTTATAGATTATGGCCTAATTTAAAAGAGCTTTTGAGTAATCAATACATATTAATACATTTCATATTTAACTTATAAATTCTTTCTGGGTAATTTAAGGTCTCCTTGGAACAAAAAGAAAAAAAGAATTGTTACTCCATTAAATGAGGATTATAGTGGCGTATTCAGAGAATAGGAGCCTACAAGCTCAGCTACCAGTAAAAAAAGCCCAGAGTGGGGTTTAACTGGATGTTTTAAAATAAAAAAAGAAAACAATGCACCATGAATTGAGTATATGATTGTATATGGGTATATAAGAAGTCAGAAATGAATACTGAAGAACAGACAATTACACCTCTGCTTTTATAAAGAATATAAAAGAACCTGCCAACTCACTTTTAACTTTGACGTCTTTTCATGAAGCATCAGCATTTCTTTCCTTATATTCACCAACTTGGCATGATAGTGTTTGGCTTCAGTGAACTTAACATGAAAAAATAAATGAAAAGTCAAATTAAAGTAGACTGAAATATCAAAATGGATAAAGAAATCAATACCTGCATTACACTTTATTCTTCCTAAATTGGTCAAATTTTTAAAGCCTTAATTATTTCCACAATTTAAGTCCAAATTTAAATTTTATTTAAACCATTAGTAGAATTTTGAAAACACTTGATTCAGTTCAGATTGATAAAAAGTTACTAACCATAAAATAGGCATTTATTTTGTATACAGATACATTTTTGGCTTAAAAACATGCACTATAATCCTAAAATTCGGTAAGATTACCCAATAATACTGTCAGCTTCATCTGAGAAAAGTAAAACTCTCTACTGCCTTTTCAAGAGAGAGACCAAGCCAGGATAAAGGACAATGAAGTGCTGCCCATCAGGAAAAGGCAAACTGTCTAGAGAGCCCTGTGGGCTTCTGAAGTCAGACCAAGCAGAACCACCTCTGTAAGGACACTTTTCTCCCACGGAGTTACAGGTGTAGATTTTTCCATCTCACCCAGAGAGCTCTCTGGCAAGATAAGAGAGAAGATCAGGTAACAAAATTGAGAGACGTGTCAGTAGAGATACTAGCAACCTTCATGCAGCTATATGCAAAGGCATAGTATGGTGAGCTCTAGAGCTTACAGACTCTCTCTCTCAACCTTCCAGTTTTCAGTTCCTAAATGATAATCAGAATCACTACGGTGCTGAGAGAAGACAAAAAAGGAAGTCTTAGTTTCTGCCCTTCAGACAGAAGCAACAGTATTACATCTGCTTGGCTCATTTATCATTCATTCATTCAACAAGATTTTGTAAGTCGGTGCAGTCTTGCCTGCCTCCTTCACGAGATGTCAGGAACTACAGGCAGAAAACTTCCATTTACTACTACAGGCTTCTGCCTAATGCTAGAGATGAAATTCCTTTCTGATTGTTATAAAAGGAAAACATTAATAAGCCATATTTGTCCAGTGAAAAATCAATTTACTGAGGTATGTGTGAAAAGTTCATAAAAATTATGCAAAATAAGGTATTTGTAATGTTTACGCTGAAGAGGAAGGTAGTCCTAAGTTCCTTATTTTTGTTAATTCTTGTTTCTTAAAATACTAGTAAAGAGTATCGGTTCCTCTCATCTAAAAGCTATAGAGCTTCTGATGAAATTCAATTCTTGTCATTTATATTGAAAGCTGTAAAGGGTCCATAAGGGTCTGTTTTAGCGTTTAACTTTGACGTGTCATAACATTATGAAAATACTGTACAATTAAATATGAATTTTAAAAACCATGAAATTGATAAAAAGAGATGCACTTTCCCTAAGGGGAAAAATAGTATCCCAAAAGTTTCTTATTTTTAGTTCTCTTTTATAAAATAAAGATCTATTCCAGACTTCCGTAAGTAAGTTCTAATTCCTATCATAAGTTCAACATTAAAAGATAACTATTTAAGACAATGGAAGTTCCAGTAAAATAAACCAAAGTTTCCTATTAAATGACAAATTCTACCCTTTAAAGAAGTAGATGAGCCAAAACCGGTTTGGCTCAGTGGATAGAGCGGACTGAGAGGTCCCAGGTTCGATTCCGGTCAAGGGCATGTATATTGGTTGCGGGCACATTCCCAGTAGGGAGTGTGCAGGAGGCAGCTGGTCAATGTTCTTCTCTCATCAATGTTTCTAGCTCTTTATCCCTCTCCCTTCCTCTCTGTAAAAAATCAA
Organism: Pipistrellus hanaki; assembly: GCF_964339955.1. Taxonomy (NCBI): domain Eukaryota; kingdom Metazoa; phylum Chordata; class Mammalia; order Chiroptera; family Vespertilionidae; genus Pipistrellus; species Pipistrellus hanaki. Next base: position 58,675,470 of record NC_140503.1, read on the forward strand.
TAAAATATATATATATATATATATATATATATATATATATATATATATATATTTTTTTTTTTTTTTTTTTTTTTTTAAAGTAGATGAAAAAATCCCAAACATACACATGTACAAAGTTGGGAGGACAAACCTATTTCTACAACAAGAAAGATGTCATTAAGCTATGTCAATTAAATCATACTTACCAAGGCATTAATATCCAACATAGAATGACATTCTTTAAATTTTGAAATCTCTTGTTCCAGTGTGTCTAATAATACAACTTGGTTCTGTCTGAAACAAAAGCACATGGCCAAAATAAACATTACAAACTGTAAGTGCTGATTCATTAAAAGAAATCACATTCATCTTGTTTAATGTTGAAGGTAGAAATTAAGTTGGAAATTTATTGATTCTCCAAGACTTATTAGGTTCAGCATAATCTTTTTCAAAATAATATTTCAAAGCCACATTCTGATAACCAAATGTATCTTTTACTCTTCCTTCAATTTCAGATTCTAGTAACTAAAATGACCAAGTCATTTAAAATTATTACTTGTTATTTTGGGCAATTTCCTGTATTATCCAAAAAAAGATTTTTTATGCTATCTTGCCAAAGAAACTTGATATTTTATTTATATTAAAACTGGAAGAAAACCACAAAGTAAGGAGAAGTGACTTTTTAGAGTTGGGGAAAAATGCAGGGTTATCAAGGGATAATAAATCTAAAGGAATAAATAAGAAACAAGATGAAAAAAAACAAAACTAAAAATCACAAGATTCCCCTACCAATAATCAGTTGTGTGATCTTAGTTTATTTTTCTGGGTCTAAATTTCTTCATTTATAAAGTGAGAAGGTCAGACCACATAATTTTGAAGGTTACTCAAAAATTCTGATTTAAACCTTTTACTGAGAAAGAGAAACCAACTTTCCTAATGATACCTAATAATACCAGTACCTCTCTAGATCCTAGTAATTAATACTAGGATCACAGGAATAAGTGGCACTGAAGGGTCATCTAATTAAATATTTTAAAAAATACTATTGACAAAAAAAAAAAGACAGAATTTACTTGCAAAACTATGCTAAACAGAGAGCAATGATGAGAGAAAGAAATAACAATGAAGAGACTGAGGGCAGTTACAGCATCTCCACCATCCAGCACCCAGAGGTCCTAGATTTTTCCCATCAGCTCTGACTGGAAACCACAGCAGGTGAAACACAGAATGGATGGATGATAGGAGAACCCAGTAAGTCAATAAAGCAAATACAGGGCTGGTATGACTAGAAAATAATATAGAAAAATTAACAAAACCAAAAGTTGGTGCTTCAAAAGATCAATAAAATTGATAAACCTCTCAACAGACTAACAAAGAAAAAAAGAGAGAAGATATGAATTACTAACGTAATTTATTAGAAAGGGTAATCATCACCACTGATCCCATGACATGAAAAGGATAATAAAGAAGTATTTTCAACAACTTTGTGTCTGCAAATTTGGTAACTTAGATGAAAATGACTACTTTCATGAAAGACAAAATCTACCAAAACTCACACAAGAAGAAACAGATAATCTAAGTAGGCCTATACCAAGAACTCAAATACAAGCGAAAGTTTATTTAGAAAGTCACAGAGATAGAAGAAGTGAGCTGCGGAAGAGGGAGCCAGCTGGGCTGCATGGACTCTGGAAATAAGTTACAGAAGCAGAAAAAGGCCCTTGGAGCTAAGGAGAAAGAAAGCAAATGCACTTTGATTTGTGTCTTGAGGGGAAGGAAAGGTGTGCAATCAAGAGAGACAGTCAGCTTTGGATTATTTGTCTTACAGGTTTTTATCTGTTTTCTAAAGTCAGGAATCTTAGTAGAGGTCTCAGGGGAGAATCTCAACAAATATTCATCAGTTTATCAGGTGTGTCCTTTAGGGTCGTGGTCTCTACTGGCTGGTCAGCACGAGGTAAGGGGTCATCAGTCATTGCACCTGGTCTTGAAGTCAGTGACGGCTATGCTTTGTCTAGTTTTGCTGCTTTTCTAGGCCTGGAGCTGAGATCTATTTAGATGTTATCTCTAGTTTGACCAAAACTGTGTCTCAGGATCTGAGGCTTTGTTCCTGATGCAGGTCAGAACCTCATTGTCCTGAGGGCTTTAAGGCTCAAGGTGTGGTCATGCAAGGACTTGTATGGGAGTCATACAAGGCTATTTTCCTGCCCTCTTGTTCCTCCTCTAAGGAGATCTACCACAAGACTAGGGACATGCCAGGGGACGAAAGGTCAGGGGAGGGTGACCTACAATATGAAAGGTAAGGGGATCTAAACTGCATGACCAGCCAAAACCGGTTTGGCTCAATGGATAGAGCGTCGGACTGTGGACTGAAAGGTCCTAGGTTCGATTCCGGTCAAGGGCATGTACCTCGGTTGCAGGCACATCCCCAGTAAGGGGTGTGCAAGAGGCAGCTGATTGATGATTCTCTCTCATTGACGTTTCTAACTCTCTATCCCTCTCTCTTCCTCTCTGTAAAAAATCAATAAAAATACATTTAAACTGCATGACCAACTATATGCTAGGGGAGGAAAAGTCACCCTGAGGGCAAAGTCCCACTCCACAATACTTGTTTTTCCAATTTTGTCCATTGCTAGGCACCCAGGACTTTCCGCCCTAGTGACCTGTACCTGGCCTATTGTTCCTACTCTGCTCATGTCTAACTGCCAACAATACATTTACTAGAAAGGTTGAATTAATAAGTAATAATCTCCCAGAATGAAAGCACCAGGACCAGACATTTTCACTGGTGACTTCTAACAAACATTTAAGGAAGAAATTATGCCCATTTTCTACAGCCTCTTCCAAACACAGAAGTAGAAAGAACATTTCCTATGAGGCCAACATAACCCTAAAATCAAAACCCAGATAAAGGAAAGGAAAATCTACAGACTGATATATTTCATCAGCATTGATGCAAAAATTCTCAATAAGATATTGACAATCAAATTTGACAATGTATAAAAAGAATTATACACCAGTCCTGGCCATTATAGCTCAGTTGGTGGAGCTACCGTTCCGTGTACCAAAGGGTTGCTGGTTCTGTTAGGAGCAATTCCCCCCAACTTGATCTATAGATTCAATGCAATCCCCATTTAAATTAGAATATTGGGGACTAGCTATAGTTTTAAGAAATACTAAACATGCTCAGTTTAACCATGATTGCATTGCTCTTATTAAAGAACCTGGCTGGGAGTTGTACATGCCTGGGACCTGAGGGTCAACCTTGGAATGTCCATTCTCATTCAAGAACTACTTAATATGGAAAGATTAATAATCTTGTTAGCCAAATGGAATTCCACCCCAGCCCGCATTGCCTGTAATCCCAACTTCCCCATGTAATGTTTGTCCAATCCAATATAAGCAGCTGGCTTATGGGGTTTTGGAGAGCAGATTTTTGTGGCTGACCTGCTGCTCTCCCATCCTGCCGGCAGTATTGGAATAAACGCTCTTATGATTCAACCCTGTCTGCTGAATTGGCTAAAGTAGTGACAGGCAACCCAGACTCATTAGTTGTCCAGTTTTACTTCAATTCCAGGTCAAGGCATATATCCAGGTTGTAGGTTTGATCCCTGGTCAGGATCTGTATGGGAGGCAACCGATCTATGATGCTCTCTCACACTGATGTTTCTCTCTTTCGCTCTCTACCTTCCTTTCTCTCTACATCAATAAAAATATTTTTTTAAAGTATTATACACCACAACCAAGTACAATTTATTCTAAGTATACAAAGCTGGTTCAATATTTGAAAAGCAGGAAGCTAAAGAAAAAAATCTTATGGTCCTATCAGTTGATACAGAAACAGCATTTAAGTCCAATACCATTCATGATTAAAAACACTCCCAACAAACTAAAAAAAAACCTATAACTAACATCACACTGTGGTGAGAAACTAGTTGTTTTCCCCCTACAATCAGGAACAAGGAAAAGATGTCCATTCTCACTTCTTGTCTATATGACACTGAAAGTCCTAGCTAAGGCAATACAAAAAGGAAAGAAGCCGAGGCCGGTTTGGCTCAATGGATAGAGTGTCGGCTTGGGGACTGAAAGGTCCCGGGTTCGATTCTGGTCAAGGGCATGTACCTTGGTTGCGGGCACATCCCCAGTAGGGGGTGTGCAAGAGGCAGCTGATCGATGACTCTCTCATCGATGTTTCTAACTATCTCTCTCCCTTCCTCTCTATACAAAATCAATAAAATATATATTTTTTTTTTTTAAAAAAAAAAGGAAAGAAAATAAAAGGCACACAGATGAGAAAGGAAAAAAATATACAAATTACAATACTAACATAATTAAGGAAGAAATTTTCAAAAAGATATAAATAATAGAGAAATATCCCAGGTACATGGAATAAAAGCCTCAATACGAAGGCCCTGATCAGGTAGCTCGGTTGGAGCACCATCCTGATGTGCCAAGATTGCAGGATAAATCCCTGGTCAGGACCACACAAGCATCAACCAATGAATGTATAAATAAGTGGAACAACAAATAGATGTGTTTTTTTTCAAATCAAATTTTTTTAAAAAGTCTCAATATTAAGTACCAATTCCTCCCAACTTGATCTATAGATTCAATGCAATCCCCATTTAAATCCCAGCAAGAAGAAAAAGAGGAGGAAGGGGGTGGGGGGGAGGAGGAGGAGGAGGAGAAGAAGAAAAGAGGAGGAAGATGAGGAAGGGGGGAAGAAGCAGAGGAATAGGAAGAAGAAGAAGAGGAGGAAGAGGAGGAAAAAGGAAGAATTAGAAAAGAAATATGAACAATAAAATGGCAATAAATACATATCTATCAATAATTTAATCTAAAAAATCAAAATAAGTGAAGAAGGAAGCTAATGAAAATACTGATGAATAAAACAGAACCACAGGCATGGGAACATGGAACAGACTGATAAATCTCAGAGGGAAGGGGTAAGGGGTGTGGGAAGGAAGAGATTAACCAAAGAATTTATATGCATATATGCATTACCTAAGAACACAGACAATAGGGTGGTGAAGGCCTGGGGTAGGGCAGGAACTAGTGAAAGAGAACAATGGGGACATCTGTAATACTCTCAACAATAAATATTTTTAAATAAATAAAAAGAATATTAAAAAATTAAAAATTAAAAAAGATACTTAAGGTCCTAACTGCTTTGGTTCAGTGGACAGAGCATCGGCCTGCAGACTGAAAAGTCCCAGATTCGATTCCAGTCAAGGGCTCCATTCCCAAGTAGGGGGTGTGCAGGAGGCAGACAGTCAATGATTCTCTCATCACTGATGTTGCTATCTCTCTCTCCCTCTCCTTTCCTCTCTGAAATCAATTAAATATATATTCTTTTAAAAAGATACCTAAGGATTTCTGGCAACTTGTGAGCCAGCAATTGAATACAAATGTGACTCTTATGGAAGCAATTTTGCAATTCTACTCAATGGCCATCCTGCAACATTCCCAATAGACAAGACTTTCATAAAATAATAGTAAAACACCAAAAGCTAATCAAAGTCTAAGTAAGATTTAGGGGTACTTCTTAGAAGTCAAACACCCTAGAAGTATTCTTTTCACTTTTTATATTTAGACTAGAGGTCCGGTGCACAAAATTCGTGAATTGGGGGGGGAGGGCAGAGAAGAGGTGTCCCTCAGCCCAGCCGGCATCCTCTCCAACCTGGGACCCCTCAAGGGATGTCCAATTGCCTGTTAGGCCCGATCCAACCAGACAGTCGACATCCCTCTCACAATCCAGGACCACTGGCTTCCAACCACTCACCTGCCTGCCTGATCAACCCCTAACCACTCCCCTGCCAGTATGATCAACAACTAACTGCTCCTCTGAGGGCCAGATTGCCCCTTACTGCCCTCCCCTGCTGCCAGGTCATCCCTAACTGCCCTCCCCTCAGGCCTGGTCCCCCCCAAATGCCCTACCCTGAAGGTCTGGTCTCCCCTCCCAACTGCCCTCCACTGCAGGCCTGGGTCCCCCCCCAACTGTCCTCCTCTGCCTGCCCAATCACCCTTAACTGCCCTCCCTGCTTGCCTGATTGCCTACAACTGCCCTCCCCTACTGGTCTGGTCCCCCCAACGGCCCTCCCCTGCAGACTGGCCCCCCTAACTTCTCTCCCCTGCAGGCCTGATCGCCCCTAACTGTCCTCCCTTGCAGGTCTGGCCCTTCCTCTCAACTGCCCTCCCCTGAAGGCCTGATTCCCCGCAACTGCCCTCCCTTGGAGGCCTGGTTATACCCCTAACTGCCCTCCCCTGCAGGCCATCTTGTGGCGGCCATCATGTGTGTTGGAGTGATGGTCAATGTGCATATTACCTCTTTTTTTATAGGGTAACTATGAACTCCTCTACTCACCTGCTATCATTAAAGATATAGAAATGCCCAACTGAATAACATGTTACAAAACAATATACCTTAATACAATGTATACTTATACAGTAAAAGACTCTACCAGAGGGAAATGAGTGCGCCTCTGGTTTTTGTTAGCTCACGTGAGTTCCTGGAGGGCTTGTTTTGATCTCTGCAGATCTGGCAGGTAGTAAGAAAGCAATCCTTCTGCCAGTTGCTCCACAGCTTTCTCTTCCACAGTCAAGTCCTCTATTAACCCTTCATCTGGAGAAGCGTCACTTAAACCTGTCCCCAAGCAAAAATCAAATTTAGGAAGCTTTTAAGTTGACACAGGAATGAGAGAGTAGTAGGCAGGCAGGGAAGGAGGCTGGCGGTGGGGTTCAGCACACATGTATGAGGCAGTACAGGTATCCTTTTCTCTTATTTTCTCTTTTACTTTCTGAGTATCCTTTTAAAAAAGGACTATGAACACTCAAAACATATTTTTTAAGCTAGTAGTATAATGTGAAGTCTAGATTAAAAGAATATTAATATATGCAAAATTCTGTATGTTTATGTATTTTTCATAATAAAAAATTTATAGTTTTCAATAGATTTTTTTATGAAAGGAATCTGAGGCCTAAAAATGGGAAACAATCACTAAGTGAAAGCAAAAAATTCTTCTTTTCAAAAGCAGGCAGAAATTATATATATTTTTAAACTCAATTCCTAAAAAATATTTCATTTTTATGGAAATTAAAATATGGATCAACATTTATTCTGTATATAGCTGAGATGTTATTTACATGCAAAAGGGGAGCTGTTTTGTCATTTGTTAGGAGGAGAGAAATTTTCTAAGAATCTGTCCTCTCTTGATATTAACATCTTAATTTACCTTAGAAAATAATGTATGTCTTAATTTACCTTAGAAAATAATGTATAACATCGACGTTTCTAGCTCTCTATCCCTCTCCCTTCCTCTCTGTAAAAAATCAATAAAATATATATATTTTTAAATACCCTCGGGTGAGGATTTACATATACTGTATATATGATGGGGAAAGTGGAACACTTACGGATATTGTCACTGAGGTACCGTCAAATAGGAAGAGAATAAGTATATATAAGTATATCTGATAATCAATGTCTTTGCTTAAGGCATGGTTTCAATTACAGTGCCAACAAGAGCAACTCTCTTTAAGAAAATATAGCCCTGCGCCAAGACCAGTTTGGCTCAATGGATAGAGTGTCGGCTTGGGGACTGAAGGGTCCCGGGTTCGATTCTGGTCAAGGGCATGTTCCTTGGTTGCGGGCATATCCCCAATAGGGGGTGTGCAAGAGGCAGCTGATCGATGACTCTCTCTCATCGATGTTTCTAACTCTCTATCTCTCTCCCTTCCTCTCTGTACAAAATCAATAAAATACATTTTAAAAAAAAGAAAAAAAGAAAAAAAAAGAAAATATAGCCCTGGCCACATAGCTCAGTTGGTTAGTGTCATTCCGATATACCAAGGTTGTGGGGTTGATCCCTAGTCAGGACACATATAAGAATCAACCAATGAGCCGAGACCGGTTTGGCTCAATGGATAGAGCGTCGGCTTGGGGACTGAAGGGACCCAGGTTCGATTCCGGTCAAGGGCATGTACCTTGGCTGCGGGCATATCCCCAGTAGGGGGTGTGCAAGAGGCAGCTGATCGATGACTCTCTCTCATTGATGTTTCTAGCTCTCTATCTCTCTCCCTTCCTCTCTGTACAAAATCAATAAAATATATTTAAAAAAAAAAAAAAAAAAAAAAAGAATCAACCAATGAATGTATAAATAAGTGGAACAATTAATCAATTTTTCCCTTTTCTTCCTGTCTCTAAAAATCAATCAATAAAAATATAGAAAACATAAATATTATAAACAAAAACACCCAAATAAGGGCATTTCAACTTTAAGGAATAATAAGTACCACACCTGTCTTACAATATACAGGGTGGGACAAAAGTAGGTTTATAGCTGTGAGTAAATGAAACACAGTTTGTTCTTGTATTATTATTTATTAATTATTGTATTATTTTCCATCCAAACAATTGTAAACCTGTATACTAGTATACATTTTAACTCATAGAGCCCTTTCTTACCCTGGCCCAACTATCTAGTTAATTACTGGAAATGTCCAAGTTTTCACATACATTTAGTTACTAAGTTCGAGGTATTTTGTTGTGGGAGATTAAAGAAAAAGAAAGGGCTCGTATTCTATACATATAAGTAACATTTGCTGCATGTCTATATCATGTACTAGTTTCTGAGTATAACAGTAAATTAGGAAAGTATCCTTCTGTGAAAGGGTTCAAAACAGGGAACCATAAAATGTGAGAGGCGCCATTAGAGAAACCGAAACTCAGAGGGGAATTCAGAGGACAGAAAGACCATGTTCACCAGAGAAATCTGGGAACAATGCCTAAAAGGGGTGTGGGCATTTGTGCTGAAGCTTGTAGAATGGATGAAATTTTCATTTATTTCCCTTTTTTTAAAAATGTTACTCTTATAAAAATTTAAAACACAAAGATGAAAAGTGAAAATACTCCTTCTCATGCTCTTAGATTCATTCTGGAGTTTCTTACACAGCCTTCAAGAAACTGTCTTTCGCCAAAACTGGTTTGGCTCAATGGATAGAGCATCAACCTGTGTACTGAAAGGTCTCGGGTTCAATTCCGGTCAAAGGCATGTACCTTGGTTGCGGGCACATCCCCAGTGGGGGGTGTGCAAGAGGCAGCTGATCAATGATTCTCTCTCATCAATGTTTCTAACTCTCTGTCCCTCTCCCTTCCTCTCTGCAAAAAAATCAATAAAAATATATTTTAAAAAAATAAAAATAAGAAACTATCTTTGCATACCCATGCAAAAACCCTGTTTTTATCACAAATGAAATATTAGTTGTATTTTTCTACAACTTTTCTCTTAAATATATGTTACATCTTTCTAAATTAACATATGCATACAGTTCTACTACATTCTTTTTAAGTTAATAGAATTCTAACATAGTTTAACCAACTCCCTATTGTTTTGGACTGAATGTGTGTGTCCCGGCCAAAATTCATGTTGAAGCCCTAACCTCCATGTAAGGGTATTTGGTGATGGGGCCTTTGGGAAGTTTAAATGAGGTCATGAAGGTGGGTGAGATTCTTGCCCTTAAAAGAAAAGGAAGAGAACCAGAATTCTCTGCCTCAACCATGTGAAGATCAGAAGATGGTCCTCATCAGGACCCTAATCTGCCAGCACCCAGATCCTGGACTTCCCAACCTCCCTATCTGTGAAGAATAAATGTCTGTCATGTAAGCCATCCAGCCTACGGCACTTTGTTTCGGCAGCCAGAGTACACTAAGACACCTATGGATGGTACTTGGGCTTTTTCACTTTGTGCTATTTCAAACAATGTTGCAGTAAGCTTTCTCCCTTGTCTTTCCAAATCTGTGTCACTGTTTTTGTAGGGTAAATTCTTAGAAGTAGACGGACTGGACAAAGGTTTATGCATTTTTAATAGGCGTTGCAAAACTGCCTTCTTAAGAGATGGCAATAATTAACTCCTGCCAACTATCTGAGAGCTATTATTTCCAAATGGGTAAGTATGTATGAAGACAGGATTGAAAGGAATACAATATGGGAAAAGCAGCATGAGGAAAAGTAGAAATACAGCATTGCTCTGAATAGAGAAGGTAGTGGGAGCATGGGACATAAGAGTTGTGAGCTATGTGAACCACATGGCCAGCCTAGGAGGACCCTTGAGGGCCAGGCTAATGGGTTATTTTAGTAAGTAGTAGGAGCCACTTAAGGCTTCCGAGCAAGGAAATGTCATGATTGGAGCTTTATCTTGGAGCACTGATGTGACAGCAGTGGGATAGATTAGGTGGAAGAGTAAGAGACTGGGAGCAGAGCCCTTCCGGTGTAGGAGATTAGCATTACAACTTGTAACGATGAAAATACAAGAGAAAATGAAGGTTCTCAACATTTCTAAGGCAACGACCCTATACTACAGTTCCTCATGTTGTGGTGACCCCCAACCATAACACTATTTTCACTGCTATTTCATAACTAATTTTGCCACTGTTAATGAATTGTAATGTAAATATCTGTGTTTTCCGATGGCCTTAGGTTCTATAGCAGCGGTTCTCAACCTGTGGGTTGCCTAAGACCATTGGAAAACACAGATATGTACATTACGATTCATAACAGTTGCAAAATTACAGTTATAAAGTAGCAACGAAAATAATTTTATGGTTGGGGTCACCACAACATGAGGAACTATTTTAAAGGGTCACGGCATTAGAAAGGTTGAGAACCACCGCCCAAGATTAAACAGAAGTTGGAGGCAAGTGAGAGGAAAAAGTTCAGGGTAACACCAAAGTGAGAGTGACTTGGCACCATTAATAGGATCAAAGATCTTTTATTTATGGACACGCTATGAGATCAGTGCAACAGAACCATGTCAAAGTACCAATCAAGCAGATGAAAAAAACGAACTGAGAGGGACCCAAACTGCACATATAAACAGGGAAGTTATATTTACAGATATAACTTCCCTGTTTTATGAAGGTAGGGAGAGAGGGATATCACCAAGAAAGGACTGGGCCCTATTTTTTCAGTAACCCCTATATTTCTGGAACAAGAGGGGGGGGAAAGAGAGGGTCCCTTATCTGAACAACAGAACATGACTCTGCTTTGAGTGACGACTTTCTCAATCCTCCCAAGGAGGGCTCAGAAATAGTACCATTCCGGATGCATAGCAAGTCAACCCATTGCATCCATGGATCCTTAGGGCTTAAATCGCTCTTGGAACTGCTGGAGGAACCGGGATGCAGCAATGTCAACAAGCAAGGCGGGGCACTGGGTAACTCAGGTTTCTAAGTTACAAAGCGATCACCCTGACAAATTCATTCTCAACCACTAACGTGTAACAAATAGCTAACCAGGAGCTGGCGTCACGTACACGCAGAACGACTTAACCATCAACTGCTTCCAACTCCACCCCAAAAGCACCGCTTCCCCCTGCAGATCTCGTTTCCCCCTAGTCCACAGCAAGCTCGGTGCCCACTTCCGCGTCGCTCGGGGCCGCGGCCGCCCACGCCGCTCAGTCCCCGGAGCGACCCGGGGACCCGGGCTCTCCGCCCCGGCCGCCCGCCCCGCCCGCAGCACGTACCGGGCGTCCGCTCCCCGGCTCCCAGGCCGGCGGGCGGCCCTGGCAGGACCCCGTCCGACAGCGGCGGCTCAGGGACACTCATGTCCCTCCGCTGGGAGCAGGGCAGGGACGGTAATGCAGACGGTCAGTCACAGTGAGGCGGGCTAAGCGCGTCCCGCGCCCCGCCGGATCGATCCGGCAGTCGCACCCGGAAGTACCGGAAGCGGAAGCCGGTGGGCTCCGGGCAAGTGACCGGGGTTCCGCCCCCGTCCCCGCCCCAGGACCGTTCCGCCCGCAGCATCCCCCACCCCCGTCTTTCCGGGGACTCCGCTCTGACGTCACAGGCGGGTCCAGGGAGCGGAGTCCAAAAGGTCTGCGCTGCGGGCTTGCTGCCCTGGGACCCACCGGAGCGGGACGGCGCGGGGGGCGGGAGGGTGAGAAGAGAAGAGGGGCTGCTCCCGGGGCCTCGCAGGCGGGCTCTGTAGAACTGGGCGCACAGTCGGGCTTACTTCGCGGAGGCCATGCACAGCTCTTCAGTTCTGTGTCTGTGTTAAGGGGACACCTTAAGTACTAGAACTGAGTGCCTTCCCCGCGATTTTGGACCATTGGCCAGCATACCGGTCTCCCCCTGTGGATTGTAGGTGAATGATTTAAGGCTTGGGTTGCAGCATCTACTGAACAAATTGAGTCATATGATTAAAAACTGCACTTACTGAGAAGGGGGTGGAGGGTGAGGGGAAGAAGAGCATGCAGGAGGCAGCCAAATCAATGATTCACTCTCGTCATTGATGATTCTATCTCTCCCTCTCACTTCTCATACATGTAAAGTCAAACCTCAGAAATTTGCACCTGCAACCCCCCTGCCCTTATCAGTGCATTCACATCCCTTCTTTTGGCCTCCCTCTCAAGAGTAGCTATTCCTTACCTGTAATAAGCAGAATGATGACCTCACCCCAAGATGTCCACAGTCTTAATCCCCAGAATCTGTTCCTATGTTAAATTTCACCAAAGCAGGTAATTAAGGTTGCTAGTCACTTGATCATAACATAAAATAGATTATCCTGGATTACTGAGTGGCCCAATATAATCAATCACAAGGGTTTTCAACACTGGAGATGGAGGCAGAAAAGGAGAGTCAGAAGGGAGGTAGACTTTAAAAGTTAGAGAGTCGCAACATTACTGGCTTTGAAAAGAGATGAAAGTGGCTATCTGCCAGGATTGTGGAGATCTCTAGAAGCTGGGAAATAGAAGGAAATGGACTTATCCCTAGAACCTCTAGAACCCTGCTGACACTTTAATTTTATCCCAGTGTGACCTGACCTACAGAACTATCCTATACAATAAAGAGCTAATATGCAAATGGTCGTCAAGCCCTCTCACCATCAGGCCAGAAGGCTCAGACACTCAACACTGGGGAGAGAGGATGGGGACCAGCCAGGCACAAATGAGGTTACAAGAGATGAATGGAGACTAGCCAGTCTGTGGCCCAAGAAAGGGACAAGCCGCATGCCCCGCAGAGCCAGGAGTCAGCGGCTGCATCTGCACCTGCGGCCCCTGGAGGACAAGCCACATGCCCTGTGGCCCTGGGCACCAGCAGCTGTGCCTGTGCCTGTGGCTTGAGGAGAAGGGGGGGGGGGTGCGGGGGGAGGGAGGACAATCTGCATGCTGGATGGTCCCCGAAGTCTCGGGTGCCAGCGGCTGCACCTGTACTTGTGGCCCTGGAGAGGAACAAGTCACCTGCCCTGCAGTCCCAGACGCCTGTGGCTGAGGCCTGAGAGGACAAGCTGCCTGCCCTGCAGTCCGAGGTGCCAGCACCAGTGCCTGCAGCTGCAGCCCGTGCAAAGCTGCCCACCCACAGTCACCTGCAGTGACTATTTTTAAGTCACCTGTGGCTGCAGCTGGCCCAGAAAATTCTGGCCCAGGTCCTGGGTGCTTCTACAACCTGTCAGAGGAGAAAATCCTGGGTCCTGGGTGTGGGGCAAGGCAGAGGCAGTTAGGGGTGATCAGGCCAGCAGGGGAACAGTTAGGGGCAATCAGGCAGACTGGCAGAGTTGGTTAGGGGCAATCAGGCAGGCAGGTGAGTGGTTAGGAGTCAGCAGTCCCAGATTGTAAGAGGCAATCCCCCTAGGGGTCCTGGATTGGAGAGGGTGGAGGCCGAGCTGAGGGATCCCCCTCCTGTGCACAAATTTTGTACACCAGGACTCTAGTCCTATATAATAAAAGCATAATATGAAAAGTGATCAAATGGCGGGACAACCATTTGGCAGGGGGCAGGACCAGTGAGTAGATGGCACCAGGCCAGCCAAGGCTTGTGCCAGCTGGCAGAGGGAGGGGACAGCAATGGGGGCAGAAGAGCAATGGCGGGAGGCCACATGTAATGGCGGTGGGGGGCAGGGCCAGCCACTGGCCAGCTTGTGCCATCCCCTGATCAGCTGCCAGTTGCCTCCCCTTGGGGAGTGGGCCTAAGCCATCAATCGGACATCCCTTGAGGGCTCCAGGACTGTGAGAGGGCACAGGCCGGGCTGAGGGACACCTCCACCCTCCAGTGCACAAATTTTCATGCACCAAACCTCTAGTAAGATAATAACACTTGTATTGTTTTAAGTTTGTGGTAATTTGTTACCATGACAATAGGAAAGTAATGCATTACCCTTCAACCATCCTTTGTTCCATTCAAGCATGGAATGTCTCCAATGCTCTTGCTCATGCTTCTGCCTGGGATGTTCTATCCAATGACCTACTCATCTTTCAAGGCTCAGCCTAAATAATACCTTGAATTTAAAATCATTCACAATTCTACCTCCCATTCAACTTTCAGAAATTACAGTAATAACTTTTTCTCAATACAAAGAGCCCTCCTGCTATTTAGCACTTAACATATTCTTGTATTAGTCATTTCCCCTGACTTTATTATATTGCAAACTCCAAATAGAAACTGTTATTCACAAAGAACACATAATAGGTCCTCAATAAATATTTGCAATTAATGACGAGTTCCTGTTGCTTAAAACATTTGTTGGTGTCAATATTCTGGATTTTGGCATTCTAATGGGATGTAGTGGTAACTTATTGTTTCTTTAATTTGTAATTTCTAGTGATATATTATATAGAATATCTTTTTATATGCTTATTTGTCATCTATGTATCTTCTTTGGTGAGGTCTCTGTTCAGATCCTTTGTCCATTTTTAAATAAAGCTGTTTTCTTCTTGACTTTTAGAGAGTTGTGTTTTTTTTAACATTTTGGATAGCAGCCATTTATCAGGTATATCTTTTGAAAATATTTTCTTCAAGTCTGTGGCTTTTCTTCTCATTCTCTTGACAGATTTTTTAAGTGAAAACTTGAAGGGTACCTAAAGTAGTGTGTGTGTTAATGAAAAGAGGCAGGTTCTCTAATCTCCCATAGAGTTTTGAAATTTATATGTACGGACATCTTTCTGAAGGTTGCAGCATGGAAATACCCAAGTATTTGATGTCAAAAGACATGTTTCATTACTAACTAAGATATTTACTAGTTAGGATATTTTGGTTACAAGTAACGAAGTCCAAACCTATTTTTTTTAAAAAAATATATTTTATTGATTTTTACAGAGAGGAAGAGACAGGGATACAGAGTTAGAAACATTGATCAGCTGCCTCTTGCACACTCCCCACTGGCGATGTGCCCGCAACCAAGGTACATGCCCCCGACCGGAATCGAACCTGGGACCCTTCAGTCCGCAGGCCAACGCTCTATCCACTGAGCCAAACCGGTTTCGGCAAGTCCAAACCTATTTAAACAAAACAAGGAATTCACTGACTCGCTGAACTTGAAAATTCAAGAGTTGATCTGGCCAGCTTCAGGCATAGCTACGTTTCCTCAAATAAAATCAGAATGTCTTGCCCTGGCCAGCATTGCTTGGTGGTTAGAGTGTCGGCCCACCACTTTCTTTCCCTCTCTCTCTCTTACCATACGTATGTATGTATGTATGTATGTATGTATGTGTATATGTATATATACATATACATATGTATATATACATATACATATGTATATATACATGTGTGTGTGTGTCTGTGTGTGTGTATGTACATATATATATTGTTCCCGCCCCCCCCCCCCCCACTAGGATTTCCCCTGCATTAGCTTTACTCTAGCAGTCCTCTCTGGAAAATAGCTCCAAGATTTCATGCTCCTTACATCTCTCAAGTGAAGCCCTCTCACTCCTAGAATTTATTTATTTATTTAAAAATAAAAACTCACTCTTGCATCTTGGCCACCAACATGTCATCCAGATTGAGGAAGACCCAGAAACTTCAGGCCCATGTGAGCCACAGCCACAGTCCTATTGACAAGCACAGGAAGCACCCGGAAGGCCAAGGGAGTGCTGGTGGCTTGTGTCATCATAGAATCAGCTTCGACAAATATCACCCACGCTACTTTGGGAAGGTTGGTAAATGAGGCATTACCACTTAAAGAGGAACCAGAGCTTTTTGCCCAACTGTCAACCTTAATAAACTGTGGACTCTGGTCAGAAAGCAGACGCAGGTAAATGCTGCCAAAACAAGACTGGAGCTGCTCCTATCGTTGGTGTGGTGCAATCGGGCTGCTACAAAGTTCTGGGGAAGGGAAAGCTCCCAAAGCAGCCTGTCATTGTGAAGGCCAAGTTCTTACCAGAAGAGCCAAGGAGAAGATTCAGGGTGTTGGCGGGGCCTGTGTCCTCGTAGTTTGAAGCCACATGGAGGGAAGTTCATAAAATGTCCACAAGTGAAAGATCAATCAATCAATAAAAATAACTCATATTTGGATCCCATATCTACCTGTATACCAGTCTCTGCAACCGGGGGATGTAGAGAGTTCTCATGAGCCCGTGTGGGTCACATGTTAGCACAGGGAGGCAGGGTCTCTTAACTGGCAACCCTGCTAGGAGTTATATAAAACCACAGGGCAGTTTCTTTTTTTTCTTTTTTTTTTAAATATATTTTATTGATTTTTCACAGAGAGGAAGGGAGAGGGATAAAGAGTTAGAAACACCGATGAGAGAGAATCATCAACCAGCTGCCTCCTGCACACCCCCTACCGGGGATGTGCCCGCAACCAATGTACATGCCCTTTACCGGAATAGAAACTGGGACCTTTCAGTCCGCAGACCCATGCTCTATCCACTGAGCCAAACCGGTTTTGGTGCAGGGCAGTTTCTTAAAGGAAAATCAGAGTCCTGTTACAAAAAGAAGGAAGGAAATTGTCCCAATCAAAGCAACAGATGTCAACTGTATCGGTTATGAGATTTTAGTCGAGCCCCGTAATCTCTCTGAGCTGCTGTTTTTCCCATCAGTAAACAAGGCATAAAACCACTTGACATAGTTCTTGTGAGAATCAAACACTCCACAGAACATTTGGAGAAGATTTTTAAGCTGTGAGGCACCATTGCAAACAATAACAGTCTCCAAGTACTTGCTATGTGCCAGAATAAATATTATTTCTGTTATTAGTGCCTTGATTTAATATGTTCACCAACCTCATTAATGTTGGAAGGAGTTCAGAACAGGCACTTTGGCATGTGAATTATTTTTGAGCTGAAAGCAATTGAGATGAGGGTTCATGAGAAACTTTTACCTCTTCCTAAAGAATTTAAATTAGAGGCGTTGTCCACAATAAGAGTTATCACCAGAAATAGCTTTTTATGACTAATCTATAGGGCAGAGCAAACATCTAATTACCAATCATCAGCTCTTCCTGTCATCCTGAAAATGATTCTTCCTCCCTTCTGAAGACTCCCAGGTGCCTTATCACACCCTTAGCTTGAAAATGCCTCATTTCCCTTTCTGTCCCTAAACCTCTCCTGTATATGGCATCCCTATATGTATACATGTCATTAAATTTGTGTGTTTTTTTCCTATTAATCTGTCTTGTGTCAATTATTACAACAGCCAACAATCTTAAAAGGTAGAGCAAAGTTTATTCCTACCGTACAGGTTTTTTTTTAATTGATTTTTAAAGCGAGAGGAAGGAAGAAGAGAAATGTCATTGTGAGTGTCTCTCATATGCACCAAGATGAGGGGTCAAACCTGCAACCTGGACATGTGCCCTGGCTGGGAATTGAACCGGTGACCTTTCAGTGCACAGGACAAAACTAACTGAATCACACCAGCCAGGGCTACAGTTTCTTAAATAGGCTTTAGACTTCTCAAATAACCTGTCAACCATAATTTATTTCTTAACTAGATTTCCATGGTGGGATAAGGGAGACTAAAAGGTTTAAATAAATATCAGAGTTTGGAAATCACATGTTTTATTACAAATTCACTTCTTTTGTACAAATCAATGTCCTAAAATAAGGTTCTTTTTAGGGGTAAAGCTCCACTGGCTGAGCTGGCAGCTGAAGTTCCAGGCTTGCACAGTTAGAAAATCAAGTCCTGGAGTACGGAGAACACCACCAAACCAAGGTTTTATTGACCATCAATGCCACTTTCAATGATTTGATTTTATTGGGGGACAGAGGTGGAGAATGAGGTGTCTTACGTTCTTTTTCTTTTAGTATTATAATGTCTGACTCATGGTGTTATTCATGAGTAAACGTTCATAATATTGAGTGATAATCATTAGAAATATCAGTGCTTCTGAACTATTATTAAAAGTAGTGGCAAAATTTTATTGATTCAAAGGACTTTACATCTTTATATACTTTTTATTGAATTTAATGGATTACATTGATTAAAAGGTTTCATCTGTATGTTGTATGTTCACCTCCCATAGTCTAAGTCTCCTTCTGTCACCATTTATCCCCCTTTGCCCTCTTCTATCTGCTCCCATCCCGTTCCCTCTGGTAATCACTATACTGTTATCCGTGTCTATGAGGTTTTTGGGTTTGGGTTTGGTTTTTGGTTTTTGTTTGAAACATTCAACTATTTCACACAGCTTCCCACCCCACCACCCTGACAAACTGTCAGTCTGTTCTCTGTACATATGAGTCTGCTTCTATTTTGATGGTTAGTTTAAATATAAATGAAATCATATCATATTTGTCTATTTTTAGTGGTTTATTTCACTTGGCATAATACCCTCTAGGTCCATCCTCTCAAAAAAGGCAAGATTTCCTTTATTTTTCATGGTTGAGTAATATTCCATTGTGTAAAATGTACCAAACTTTTGATCCACTCATCTACAGATGGGCACTTGGTCTGCTTCCAAATCTTTACCATTGTAAATGATGCTGCAATGAACATAGAGGTGTATATATTCTTTCAAATCAGTGTTTCTGGTTTCTTTAGATATATTCCCAGAAGTGGAATCTCTGGGTCATAAGACAGTTCCATTTTTAATTTTTAGAGGAAACTCCATACTGCTTCCTACAGTGGCTACACCAATCTGAATTCCTGTCAGCAGTGCACAAGGGTTCCTTTTTCTCCACATCCTTGTTAACACTTAATGTTTGTTAATATATTGATGGTAGCCATTTTGACAGGTATGAGGTGATAATCTCATTGTGGTTTTAATTTGCATGTCTCTGATGATTAGTGACATTGAGCATCTTTGCATATGTGTGTCCTTTTTGGAGAAGTATCTATTCAGGTCCTTAGCCCATTTTTAAATTAAATTATTGTGTTTTTTGGTGTTGAGTTGCTTGAAGAATTTTACATTTTAAAATCCTTTTTTTTCCCATATGTTTATGGTGGTTCAAAAGACAATTTTTTATTTTTTTTAATATATTTTATTGATTTTGTACAGAGAGGAAGGGAGAGAGATAGAGAGTTAGAAACATCAATGAGAGAGAGTCATCGATCAGCTGCCTCTTGCACACCCCCTACTGGGGATATGCCCGCAACCAAGGTACATGCCCTTGACCGGAATCGAACCCGGGTCCCTTCAGTCCCCAAGCCGACGCTCTATCTATTGAGCCAAACCGGTCTCAGCCAAAAGACAATTTTTTAAAAAGCCCTAAACCATAACTTCAGGGTTTTTACTAAATTAATTTGTTCATATTACTGTGTAGATATCAAAAAGGGCACCAACACTATTGCTTTATTCGCTTTCTATGTGATGCAGAAAGTGGAATTTTATTAACTAAGAGCAGTCCCTCAGCCCAGCCTGTACCCTCTCGCAGTCTGGGAGCCCTCAGGTGATGTCCTTCTGACAGCTAAGCCATCAGGTGACATCCTTAGTGATGCTTGAAAGCAGGAGAGGCTCCTGCCACCACCACTGCGCTCACCAGCCTGGAGCCTGGCTTCTGACTGAGCGGCCCTCCCCTTGTGAGAATGCATTAACCACCAGGGAACAGCTCCTGCATGGAGCATCTGTCCCTGGTGGTCAGTGCATGTCATAGCAACCAGTCATTCCGCTGTTTGGTCAAATTGCATATTAGCCTTTTATTATATAGGATGTGCAGCATAAATTTTTCCAGTCCTCAGTTTCCCTTTTAGGATGAATTTATTTAAACTACTTAGTTATTTTAATCATGTTTCATTCAGAATTGCTAAAAGTAGAACATGAATTAGCTTCTAAAAAGTCCTTATTTCTTATTTAAACTATTCTCTTTGAAGTGTTTCTGTTGCTAAATATGAATAATTTCCAAAGATTCTCCAGGCCAGATGATGAGAAAGAAATATACAAATTCAATTTATTTGTAACATGATGAGACCAAGTTACACAGCTCTGTCTCTAATTCCTTTTTCAATTTAAAAATTCCAGTGGATCAAGTCATTTTAAAATTATTGCCCTAGTCTTTGGCCTTCCTGTAAATTTCGTGTCAACATCTTTTCAATTATTTAATGAAAGTGCCCTGTCTTTAAAATTAATAATTAACTTATCTTCATCTTAAAGTATTTTTCTAAACTATTCATTTAACTTACTAGATGAATTAGCATATTTAAAAGCATTAACTTTTATTAATACCTGTTAAAAACAAGACAACAAGCTCAGGAATATAACACAGCCATTAAAAAAGAAAAGAAGAAAACCTTACCATCTGCAACAACATGGATATGCTGAGTGAATTAAGTCAGACCAAGAAAGACAAATGCTGCTGAAACTGGTTTGGCTCAGTGGATAGAGTGTCAGTCTGTGGACTGAAGGGTCCCAGGTTCAATTCCGGTCACGGGCATGTACCTTGGTTGCGGGCATATCCCCAGTAGGGAGTGTGCAAGAGGCAGCTGATTGATGACTCGATATTTCTAACTCTCTATCTCTCTCCTTTCCTCTCTGTAAAAAATCAATAAAATATATTTTTTTAAAAAGAAAGACAAATGCCATATGATTTCCCTTATATGTGGAATCTAAAAATAATAATTTAAAAAGTCATAGATATAGAGAACATTTTGACAGTTGCCAACAAACAGCATAGATTAGAATAGATAAATTCCTAGAAACACACAAACCTACCAAGACTAAATCATAAAGAAATAAAAAATCTGAATAGATCTATAACTAGTATGGATATTGGGTCAGTGCTCAAAACTTTCCCAAGAAAGAAAACTCCAGGATCAGATAGCTACATTGGCAAATTCTACCAAACAGTTAAAGAAGAATTAATGTTGCCCTGACCAGTGTGGCTCAGTTGATTGAGCATCATCCTGTGCACTGGAAGGTCGCTGGTTTGATTACCAGTCAGAGCACATGACCGGGTTGGGAGTTGATCCCAGTTGGGGGTTGATCCCGGTTGGGAGGCAACTGTTGGAAGTTTCTCTCACATCAATGTCTCTCTTTATCCCTCTTCCCTCCACTCTTTAAAATCAATAAAAAACATTTTTTTAAAAGAAGAATTAGCATCAGTCCTTTTCAAATTCTTCCAAAAAATTAGAGGGGACACTTCCAAACTCATTTTATGAGGCCAGCATTACCCTGAAAACAAAGACACCACACAAAAACAAAATTATAGGCCAATACCCCTGATGAATAGAGGTGCAAAATCCTCAACAAAATACTGGCAACTGAATCCCGCAGTACATTAAAAAGATCACATTAACAAGATCAAGTGGGATTGATCCCTGTGATGCAAGGATGGTTCAGTATATGAAAATCAATTAATGTGATACACCTCATTAACAGAATAAAAATCACATGATCATTTCAATGAATACAGAAAAACCATTAGACAAAATGTAACACCCTTTCATGATAAAATAAAAAAAACTATAAACAAAGTAGGAATAAAAGAAAATTGCCTCAACATAATAAAGCCCAAAAAGTGTTTTTGCAATATTGTAAAGAAATTGAAACTTTTGCAGTGTTGGTGGAAATGCAAAATGGTACAGCTGCTATGGAAAACAATATGGAGATTCTTCAAAAAATTAAAAATAGAACTACCATATGACCCAGCAATCCCACTTAATGTTGGAATTTTATCTGCCTCCAAAACAGAAAGTTAAAATCTTCCATGCAACAGATTACGCTGCAGTAAAGCCAGGATTCTTCTTTATGCTGCTCACTGTCACCCCAAGCAGTACATGAATGTCACAGCAAAAAAAAACTATTGGTAAAGGTTTACAAGGAAGCAAAGAAAAGATAAGGATTTAAAGGCCAACCTGCTACTTATGGTCAAATGAAAACCCACAGGAGACCTGGAGCTATTTTAACTGGTGATGTTGCCAGGGTCTTGCCTGGAACTAAAATGCCTGGGGAAATGAGAAGCATAGATACAATAGCATATGGACTGGAAGTATGGACACAAGGACAATAAAATGGACATAAAAATGTTCCGTAACGATCAGAGATTCTAAACTGCCTGCATGTAAGGATTTCTGTGAAAACTTACTATTCCCTATGTGCTTTTCCTGATGAAGATGAAGAGGATCAACCAGAAAACTTTTATGATGAAAGTATGTGTCAACCCAGTGTGCCTTCTATTACATCTGCCTAACTCACTGGACATGGCAGAACTTCCTATATTCTGTGAACTTTGTTAAGCCAGAACAGTAAGATAATCAGGAACTATATCCTGCTTTCTTAGTCAAAAGAATAGATAAATTCTGAGAAGTACACAAACCTACCAAGTACACCACACTTATCATCTTTGTCCAGGCCATAACTATATCACTCATCCTCTAACTGAATTTTGTTAGAAAAATTAACACTTAAACCAATTAAGTAAATTGAATACACTAAATTAATATTTAAATATGTTTTATTAATTTCAGGGAGGAAAGAAGAGGGAGAGAGAGATAGAAATATCGATGATGAGAATTATTGATCGGCTGCCTCCTGCACACCGCATACTGGGGATTGAGCCAGCAACCCCAGCATATGTCCTGACCAGGAATAGAAACGTTACTTTTTGGTTCATAGGTAGACACTCAACCTCTGAGCCAGATGGACTGGCAGTTTTCATATCAGTAAAATCTCTCCAATTTGCAGAATTCATTCTTTTTACTAAAATATCACAACTTATCTTAAGGTGTATATAAATTTAACTTCTTTCATTAAAAAAAAATAAACCAAAGAACTTGTATGCATACATGCATAACCCATGGACACAGACAATAAGGTGGTGAAGGCCTGGGGCTGGAGGCAGGGCGGGCTAGAAGCAGGTCAATGGGGGTAAAAGGGGCACATATGTAATATTTTCAACAATAAAGATTAAAAAAAAAAAAAAAAAGCTAAGTTCTAGAGGCCTCCGGTACAAAATTTTTGTACACAAACTTTTGTTAAGCAGGTAAATCTCAGGTTGTGTTCTTTACACAGTAAAATAAAACAAAAATAATTGAAGTGCTAAAAGGATTCTAAGAAGTATCAGGGTTAGTAAGGCCTCCAAATAATGGGAGGGATACCTTGTTACAATAATCAGATACTGGATTTGGGGATTTGAATCCCACATACAACTTGGTGACATTTGCTCAAAACCAAGCAGAGAAAGGAAATCTAACAATATTCAAAAAGCAGCTTGAATCAGCTTTGGTCAGCTCTGTGATGACATCAAGTCACAAGAGTAGAGCAATTCAATTCACTAACTTCGCTTTTATAAAAATGCTGAGAAGCCAGTTCCCAGGGCAGAAAAAACAAGGTTTAAAATTATTAGATTTTAAAATTTATTCTTAAAAATATAAAAGCTTATTAATTAAAAAAAACAAGGAAATTAAAAAACCTGATGAACAATATTAACTGTTGATTATAATGGAATCAAAGATACGGGAGGGGAGTGGACTGACAATTCTCGGGGAAAAGGGGAGTGGTGGATGCGGGAAGAGACTGATCATAAACTGTGCACCTATGGATGAGGACAATGGAGGGTGAGGAAAAGGCAGAGGGTAGGGTGGGAACCTGGTGGAGGGGGGAAGAAATGAGTAACCTTTGTAATAATATGAATAATAAAGATTGATTTTTAAAAAAAAATGCTGAGAAGCCAGTAGTTTCCTTGCTATAAGTCAGTGTAAGATCCTGACTTTCCTATGTAAACAATACAGTCAAACTTGGCTCCTCTGTGGCAAAAAGAGAAATGGGAAACACCTGCAATCACTAAGCTTTGAACCAGCAGAATATTTCATACACATTCATAATTCAAGACATGCTTCTTGAAAAAAATAAAACAAAATTGAGAGGCATGGAAAGATATAATCTATCAATAATAATAAAAGCATAATGTGTAAAATGACCAAACTGCCGAACAGCGGAACAACTGTCCAGATGACCACGCTATGACACACACTGGAGTCAGGCCAGCCAAGGTAGGTGTAATGCGATTGGTCAGGAGTCGGGGGGATTGGCTATTGCCCCATGATCATCCCACAGAGGGAGGCCCAGGCCACTAACCAACAGGGCAGAGGGTGAGCAGAACAGAGGCGATCAATCGCGGGAGGAGGGGATCAATCGTGGGAGGAGGCCCAAGCTGTTCGGCCAGCTGTGCTGAGGCGGGTGGGCAGGGCCTGCTTCTGCAGGGCTATCAATTGTGGGGCTTCCAGACTGTGAGAGGGCACAGGCTGGACTGAGGGACACCTCACTCCTGAGTGCACGAATTTCATGCACCAGGCCTCTAATCTATAATAATAAAAGCATAATATGCTAATTAGAGTGGATAGCCAAACGATCTTCCAGACGTCATTCCAGATGAAGCCACGGCAGTGGAGACCAAGGCAGAGGCGGTTAAGAGTGATAAGGCAGGCAGGCGAGCAGCTAGGGGGAATCAGGCAGGCAGGTGAGTGGTTAAGGGTGATCAGACGGGCAGGCAGAGTGGTTAGAGTGATCAGGCAGGCAGGTAGACGAACTGTTAGGAGCCAGCAGTCCCGGATTATGAGAGGGATATCTGACTGCCGGTTTAGGTCCAATCCCACATGGCAGACCTGGATTGTGAGAGGGTGCAGGCCAGGTTAAGGGAAACCCCCCCACCCCCCTCTATGCATGAATTTCATGCACTAGGCATTAATCTGATATATATAAAAGCTCAGCGATCAGAACAGCAGAATGACCAGAAGCTATGATGTGCACTGTGGAGCCAACCAGCCTGATCCAGGCCCCAATTGGGCCCACCACCCCAGCCCCTGATCGGCCTCCAACACCCTAATCTGGGGCAGGGCCAGCAGGCTAACTGCCCACAGTCCCTCCACCTGCCAGCCAGGCCCCATAGGCCTCCATCAGGGTGGGCTGGCTGGACCCCACCTGTGCATGAATTCGTGCACTGGCCCTCTAGTGAAATATAAATGTCTGTCTCCTCTTCACCTTGATATGTATCCTCCCAATGTGGTGTACACATATACTGATCTCACTACCTACCTACCTATCTACATACACACACAGTTGAAATAAATGGTATTATCCTAATCATATTATATCCTTCTGCAATTTGTTTTTCTTACTTAAAATTTGTATAGATGGACCTATTTTTTTCTATTGCCTGCATAGTATTACATATGACTAAACAATCACTCATGAATGAATATTTTTGTATTTTTTATTTTAAAACTTTTTTAATTTATAGAAGTAATACTTGCACGTGTTTTAAAAATGTAGAGTGCACAGATGTGTCTAAAATGAAAAACAAAAATCTTCCACCATCCAATTCCCACCAACCCCACCACTCCCACAGACATTGATGTTTCTTTCTCTCTCTCTCTCTCTTCCCCTACTTCCTCTACAGTTTAGTAAATTCTTGGATTTGATACAGATAAACTCCTCTAGGAAACAGAATACCTTCAGTTATTATGGTCCTGCTGCCAATTAACTCTGTGGCTGTAAACACATTACTTAACCTCACAGTGCCCTAGTTTTTTATCTCTCCAAATAGGACTAATAACTATCTCACAGATCTGAAATAGGATCCAATTAAATTACGCCTTTGAGCACAATTAGTAAACCACAGTTATCATTAGTGCCTTTCCCTTTAGCGGTCTCTGTCGTTCCTGAAGCTGCCGCTTGGCCAGAGTTGGACAAGCAGGTCAAACCTCAAAATCAGGAATTCTCACAGTACCCTGCTGCTTCTCAGGTTTCAACGCCGAAGAGATCTGATAGAATGCGGTGCCAGCAGGAGAGTTAGCTGAAGCAACAGTTCAGAGGTCCTAAAGCAAAACCAGAAACTGGAAGCAGGAGAAACAGATGCTGTTGCCATTGGTGGCAGCAATAGCAGCAACTGTCACACCCCTCTCACCCTCACCGCTGCCCCTGCTTGGAGAAGGATTTAAGTGCCTGACTTGGGGGACAGAGCGTGCGATGGGAGAAGCCCCTGAGCGCAGGCACCAGATGACTCAGTCTTTGAGACAGTCCCTGGAACTGGTCCTGGGACAGAAGAGCAGACGGGGAGAGAGGAGTTCCTGGCGGTAGCCCGGGTTGCCCTGGGGAACCACGACCGCAGTCCAGGAGTATGTAAGTCACAGGGAGAGCTCAGACTCATAAACCTCCGGAGCTTTCACTCTGCTCTCTTGAAGCAAGCCTTCATTCTCTAAAAACGATCCCTCCTGCACTCACTCGTCAGTAGACACGTGAGGACAGTTGGTTCTGATTTTGTCAGACGACAGGCTTGTTCTGGAGGTCATGGGCTATTTGGACTTTAACTGTGCTCTGTGCTGGATTATGGACAGTTCCATCTGCAACATGGCTGGGTGGCAGGGAACAAGTGTTTTGTTTTTCTGGTTGTTTTTTTCCCCTCTTTTTTTTCATCTTTTTTCCCTTAAGATTTTTAATAAGCCATCCTCTGAGAGTGCAAAGGAATGAATGAGTTATCTGTTGGAGTAAAAGCAAGAAGCTGTGAGTAAATGAAGAGTTTTGGGGTGTTCAAAGATATTCTGGGAGTATTTTTATGATGGTGAGGCATTATTAGAGTTGTAATTTAGTAAGCTGAAATCAAATCCATTGTTTGGAGAAAGATGTGGAAACAGAAATTGATGGTTTAGTCATTTTGTATTGTACATAGAACAATAATCTTTTGTGTAACATATCAGTATGTTACAAAAATAATAGTAATCACAACAATATAGCAGTGAGGTGATGCTCTGGATTTAAACACAGATAAAGCCCTACAAGAACACTGGACTAAGAGCCAGAATATTGAGCTTCTATCCAGGCTAGGGCAGCTCAGAAACAGCCAGTGTCTTTCCAAACACGTCTGAGGAATGGGAGCACTGCCAAGTCCCACAAGAAGTGGATCTCCTTGATGGAAATGACCCCAGAGATTGTAGCCATTAAGCCTGGAGCCTATAGCTAATTCCCCTTGCTAGGATTCCCAGTAGTCTTAAATCAAATTAGCTTTCCATGTTGAATTCCTGGTTCAGGAATATCCAGGCTACATATTTTATTTCTTTCTACAAATCATTGTCATTTTCTTTATATTTAAATGTTTATATTACAAAACATTTCAAACACATAGATATAGAGAAGATACTATCTCTATATATAAAAGCCTAAGCGACCGTCCAACTGTCTGACCAGTAGCTATGACACGCAATAACCACTGGGGGCAGATGCTCTGACTGGTAGCTATGACACACACTGACCATTAGGGGCAGATGCTCAATGCAGGAGCTGATAAGCTGCGGTGACTTGGAAGCTGTGGTTCTCAGGTGACACACCTGGAACCAGAGAGGAGAGAGCCCCATTCAAGGGTGCATCACCCAAGAACTGCCCTCTTGAAATCTGGGACCCCTTGGGGGATGTTTAAGAGCTGGTTTCAGCCAGATCCCCTCAGGCCAGGCCAAAGGACCCCACTGGTGCATAAATCCATGCACCAGGCCCCTCCAGTATATATATAATGTATAATCAATAGTATAGAATAACCATTAATCAGATTCAATCATTTTCAAGATTTTCCCATGCTGAAAACTAAAATATTTTAAATCAAGTGCTATCCCAAGTCATTTCATCCCCACTTACTTCATTCACTATTGATCTGCAAAACATATCAACATTTTCTTACATACCCACAATATTCTGTTCTATATTTATTAGTTTCTGTGAGCCAGGTTACCGGGAGATGGAGTTGATGCCATTGAGAAGAAGGGAAAAGGGGAATTAATAATCTAACAGTAACTGGGGTAAGCCATGTGCCAGGTACATTATCTCATTTAAGTCACCATGGCCAATTATAGTAGTTATTACCCCTCTTCTACAGAGAAGGAAACTGAGGATCAAAGAGATCTTCATCCAAGCTGGCTCTGCCAGTAAGGGGAGAGGGCTGTCATAGACAGTAATGCCCCAGCCAATCGCCTGAGGTCTAGTGGCTCCGATTTCTCCATTCAACAAATGCCTATTGAGCATCTACTATGTGCCAGGCACAGGGCCAGATGGCAGGAGACAAAGCGGTCCACAAAGATGGAGTCCTCTACTTTCATGGAACGTAGAGTCTAACAAGAGAGTTAGAAGCATCCATTAGTCAAATAATGCCACCAATGAAGATAAAATTACAAGTGAGACATGCGTGCATGCAACAAATAGACTCCTAAAGATCGGGGAGGGGGGCGGGGGGGAGGGGAGGCATGATGAGTGCCATGGGGGAGTGGCTCTAGAATTTACCTAGAATTCCTTTACTAGGTAAAGGAATAGTGAAGAAAAGCATTTCAAATGAGGCAACTCTGTGTACAATGGTTGTGGTCTCCAAACAATGAAAATTCAGAGTGGCTACAGCTCAGGTGTGGGTGTATGTGTGTGTGGGGGCGGGGGGTGTAGTGAGGGGGCGGTTGAAGACACAGATTTCCGTTCTGAAAACTCCAAGGTGTTTTAACAGAAGCCACTGGGAGGTCTGGACAGTCACAAGCAGAGCCCTCTGGTGGGTTATGGGACCTAGCTATACCCCACCTTTATGGGAGCAGTTGGTCTAACTGTAGCTGCTTGAATAGTATGTTGGGAAGCAGGGATTCATGGAACCCAGTCAAGAGCCTCAAGCTCCTATGTGGGAGGAGACTCACTAAGATCTGTGCTCATGATCTGGAGGAGAGAGAATGCAGTAAAATCTGAACAACACATCCCACTAACCATGGGCCTAGATCAGGGTCCAACAAACTATAGGCCTCAGGCCAAATCCATCCTGTGCCTGCTTCTGGGCAGCCTACAAGTTAAGAGTGGTTTTACATTTTTTAATGGTTGGGAGGAAAAAACATAAAGAACACTAATATTTGTGACACATGAAAAGTGTATGAAATTCACATTTCAGGGCCTATTAATAAAGTTTTATGGAACACAGCCATACTCATTATTTACTATCACCTATGGCTGCTTTCACAACACAAAAGCAGAGCTGAAAAGCTGACTGACACCAGGGTATTGCTATAAAACGGACATTACTACTGGCCCTGTATAGAAAAAGCTTGCTGGGCTAGTCTGAAGAGCCGATAAATCTGACCATGTGGTCAGACAACTGACAAATAAGCTTTAGTGGGAACAAGTGCTAAGTAATGTAGTTTGGGGTAAAAATATCCAAACAATTTATAAAATGAAGACAGAGCTCTGAGCTGTGAGATTACAACTCAGAACTCGGCACAACTAAAGGCAGCTAGAGTAATAGTAAGTGCATTTCCTGCCCTAGACTATAAAAATCACTACACAATGGTTGAAGTTGGTTATCTGCAGACTTCACCTGATGGAGCCTACGGGAATGATTTCAGGAAGACTAGACTAAAATATAACAGAGAAAAAAGGATATATTATTTTGCACTTTCACTTAAAAACTACGTATAGGTATGGATATCAACAGTCTGCATATAATTCAAGGAAAATTAGTAATAAAGATTTAGAATTGGGATGTGTACACAGGACTACTGAGAATATCATTTAGACCAAGCTGTCAAACTCGCGGCCTGCAGCCCACATGCCTCGTTTATTTGGCCAGGGTTAGTTAGCTTTTGAGTTTGACATGCTTGATCTAGACTGTCTTATTCAGCACTATAGCTCCAAGGTCTAGTGTCCTGACTGAATATGAAAATCATTCAAATAATATTTGTTGAAGAAACAAGGAGTCAGGGGAGGGATAGAAGAGGGGAAGAGAGGGAAGAAAAAGGGAAGGAGGGAGAAGGTGGAGGAAGTAGAAAGGAGGGAGAAAGTTGGGCAGAATCCACAGGGTTTGAAGGCTGGATGGGAGTGAGCCAGTCGCCAAGGATAAAGAGAACCTCAGCAGGGAAATAGAAGCACAAAAGGCCAGGAGGCCTGGAACAATGTCATTTAAAACTCTCAGTCATCTTTGCTCTAATTCTAAGATAACTTGGTTTCTCCTATCACTGGTCCTGTCAAGAGGACATCTAGGGCAATAGGAAAGGTATATCCCACAGGATTATTAACAGATTAGAGGCCCAGTGCATGAAATTTGTGCACGGGGGGGAATTGTCCCTCAGCCCAGCATGCACTCTCTCCAATTTGGGACCCGACTGCCAGGTAAGGCCAAATCCTGGAAGTCAGACATCCCTCTCACAATCCGGGACTGCTGGCTCCCAACTGCTCGCCTGCCTGCCTGCCTGCCTGCCTGCCTGATTGCCCCTAACTGTTTCTGCCTGTTAGCCTGATCACCCCCTAACCACTCCCCTGCCAGCCTAACTGCTCCCCTACTGGCCTGGTCTCCCCCAACTGCCCTCCCCTGCTGGCCCAGTCACCCTCAACTGCCTTCCCCTACAGTCCCAGCCCTCCCTTGCCAGCCTGGTCACTCCTAATTGTGCTCCCCTGCAGGCCTGGTCATCTCCAACTGCCCTCCCCTGATGGCCTGGTGGCCCCCTACTGCCCTCCCTTGCAGGCCTGGTCGCCCCCAATTGCTCTCCCCTGCCGGCCTGGTCTCCCTTAACTGCCCTCCCCTGCTGGCCTGATTGCCCACAACTGCCCTCCCCTGCTGGCCATCTTGTGACAGCCATCTTGTGACCACATGGGGGCAGCCATCTTGTGCTAGGGTGTGATGGTTAATATGCATATTACCTCTTTATTATATAGGATCAGCCACAAAGTAATTTACTCAGTCTCTGGGGCAATTAGGCAAACATTGATTTCCCCAGCCTGTTCCTCTGGTGTAGTTTCTGTACCTGCAAAGCCTCAGAATTCACTTGGGACCTTGGTGACTCTAACATGGTTGTGGCCTGCAGGGCCCTACCTGGGTGTGGCTGGCTTTCCTTTTTGATTGCTCTGACCTCTTTCACTCCAATGTACTAGGAGTCACGCCCAGAGAATTCCCTGAAGTCACCCAGCCCAGTTTGCTACAGGACCCAATCAGAACAAGGTATCTTTCCCAGAAAAGATTCTCTCCCAGCTCAGCAAGATTCAGCCCTTACCAGAGTTCTAGAGTCTTTCTTTCCTGAGAGGTGAACTCATCCAAGTAAATTGAAAGTCCCATGGCCTGGACACCCCTCTGTCCCAAATAAACCAGGGCAGTTGGTCACCTGCCAGGCAGTTTCCTCATTTACAATGGGCCTCTTATCCTACTGTTCCCCACACTTCACCTGGGTCTGCTCCAGAGTTTCTGCTGCCTCCTGCCCATCACTCAGAATATTGAAAGCAGCTCTTTCTGCATCAGGGAGGGGGACAGCATGGCCTCGGTGGGCTACTGGGTTCAGGGTTAGGATCAGAAGTCAGAGACTGAGGAGGAGGAGTTCCTAAGGAAACACAGCTGATAAAGAGTTGGATCAAAGCCTCTCCTCTTTTATCTGATGTTTCTGTGAGGGTTAAACGGTAGCTGGTATCAGGTAAAACTTTCAACATTTACAATGTTTGGAGACAATGAAGAACTACTAAAGGGAAAGCTTCCTTAAACCCTATTTGCAAGTGAGCAGACTATGAATTATTAAAACATAAGAAACAAAGAGGAGAGTAAAACTTTGTTGGTCAGTAAAAAACAACTGTAATAATTACAGTAATTTACATTTAACTACCATGGGGCATAGTGATTATGAGGCATTATTGTGCCATGTAAATCATACCCCAAGATCTTTGTGATTAGGGGACTAAACATTAGTCAGGCATGTGTGCTCTGGTGGTAGGTTTAAAACGATTAAAGGTAATTTAGGTTGGCCTAGTTTTGGGATTTTTGCTGCAGGGAAAATAGGGAGTTAAAATAGCAGGTGAACTTGTTGCATTTGGTTCTAGGAGGACCAATATAATGATACTTTAAAAAAAATTATTACCATCTTTACTTATGAAAGAATTCTGAGAAAAACTCAAAACACTGCAGAGTTTAATGAAACTAATCCTCACAATAACCCCGGGAGGGAAATTCTGACACAATGGCCTTCATTGTGTAAAGCCACGAGTTGTTAGGCCCACAAAAAGAGTCACTTTGTTTGAGGTTGCTTCTCTGTCCCGGCTTAATTCATCAATGTTACAATGTTCTTTGAAATAAGTCTAGTATAAATATAAACTATTAGTGTATTAATAATCTCCAATCATTATGAGACAAAATGATCTCATCACTAAGAATTTCTTAGAAATGACCTTACATACCAGCTTAAAGAAACAGAATGTTTGTTAGAGGGAAATTTAAAATTATGGATTAACTCTCTATAATTGATGTGTCTCCCTCAAACATTAACCCCTCTCCCTGCTGGCAACCATTAGTCTCTTCTCTGTATCTATGAGTTTGTTTCAGTCTTGTTTGTTAATTTATTCTGTTCTTTAGATTCCACATATAAGTGAAATTGTATAGTATATGTCTTTCTCTGACTGACATATTTCACTTGGCATAATACTCGCTAGGACCACCTGTTGCAAATGGTAAGATTTCATTGCCTTTTTTTTTTTAATGGAGTAATATTCCATTGTAAATACTGAATATGTATCACAGCTTTTTTATCTACTCATCTATTTATGGTCACTTGAATTTCTTCCAGATATTAGCTGTTGTAAATAACACTGCAGTGAACATAAGGATGTACTTATTCTTTCAAATTAGTGTTTTGGATTTCTTCTAATATACACCTAGAAATGGAATCACTGAAAGCAAAGAACATACAATGGGGCAAAGACTGTCTAGTTATTAAACGGTATTGGGAAAATTGGGACAGATAAATGTGAAAAAATGAAACTAGACCACTTTCTTATTCCATATACAAGAATCAACTCAAAATGGATTAAAGATTTCATTGTAAGGCTCAAAACCATAAAACTCCTAGAAGAAAGCATAGACAGTAAAACCTCTGACATCTCTCTTAGCAATTTTTTTTTCTGATATATCTCCTTGGGCAAGGGAAACAAAAAATAAATAAATGGAACTATATCTAACTAAAGTTTTTACACATCAAAGGAAACCATCAACAAAATGAAAGACAACCTACTGAATGCAAGAAAATATTAGCCAATGATACTTCCTATAAGAGGTTCATACTTAAAATTTATAAAGAACTCACAACTCAACACAAAAAAAGAGCCAACAATCCAATTTTTAAAAAATGGGCAGTCTTGGCCCATGTGGCTCAGTTGACTAAGTAAAAGGTTGCTGGTTCAATTGCCGGTCAGGGCACCTGGCTAGATTTCAACTCAATCCCCAACAGGGAGCATGCAGGAGTTTGCTGATCAATGTTAGGCTTTCACATCCATGTTTCTTTTTCCCTCTTCCTTTCTCTCTCTAAATATCAATAAAAATTACTCAAACAAACAAACAAACAAAAAAACACCTTAAGGTTCTTCACCATCAAATCAAAGTTTAAAAAAAAATTGGCAAAGGACCTGAACAAACACTTCTCCAAAGAGAACACACAGATGGCTAATAGACATGAGAAGATGCTCAACATCACTAATCATCGAAGACGTGCACATTAAAACCACTTAAGATATCACCTCACACCTGTCAGAATGGCTGACATCAATAAATCAACACACAACGAGTGTTGGTGAGGGTGTGGAGGAAAGGGAACCTTTGTGCACTGTTGGTGGGAATGCAGACTGGTGCAGCCACTGTGGAAATCAGTATGGAGGTTATAGAGTAATGGTGCATTCAAGAGCCGGAGTTCTGAAACCAAACTGATCTGGATTGAGTTTCTGCTGTTTGCTAGCTGCACAACACTGGCCAAGTTCCTTAACCTCCCTCGGGCTCTGTGTCTTCATCTACTTAAAAAAATAGTAATAGCTGGCATTGAGTGAGCCCAGACTACTTACATGCTAAGTTTTACATGTTTTACATACATTATCTTATTTAACCCTAACCACGGCCCTGTGAGGTAGGTGCTATTATTATCGTTTAATAGCTAAGAAAATTGAAGCACAAAGAGGTTAAACAGTCTGCCAGAGGTTATATGACTGAAAATCATGAGGCTAGAATTCAAACACAAGCCAGTCTGTTTCCAAGACCCATGCTTTGAATCACTTCCTTCTTCGTATTGAGGTTGTAAGGATTCAATGAGCTAATACAAACCAGGGCACCTGCACAATGCCTGGCACATAAACAAGCCTTAAGTAAATGTTAGCTGTATAATTTTTACCATTATCATTTGTTCCAAAAGATAGCTGGGCCAGAAAACAGGTTTTGACATAGCATATTTTGCATTCATTGCAGTTAATTGCCCCAAGGTTATGTGTCTTGCAATTTAACTGACAAGCCTCTGTTATTACCCAAATCATCTCTGTATTATGGGTTACCTGGTTAAGAGATGGGCTAAATGGCTGGCAACCTTTTTCATTTTCCCATGGGAAAAAAAAAATCCTTCATACTAGGAAGAAATATGAAGTCACTTATGGAAACAAATAGTGTCCTGAGCAATAGCTAGCGGAACTGCAGGCAATACCCAGATTGTGAAATTATATTTCAAAAGTACATTTGTCTATTGTGATAAGCTCTGAATACAAAGACATAAGATTGAAAATAGTGGTTACATTCCAAACCTATTCACAGAAGTCTATTTATTTAGCCCATTTTAAGTTTAATGATAAAAAACAAACAAACAAACAAACAAAAAAAACCCATGCCACTAACCCAAAGGTAGGCCTAGGGACAAAAGTCCATGTGATGAAAGAATAAGAAAAGTATCTTTTCTGGTACAAAGGAAAGTTGACATAGAGTCTATTAGTTATCTGCTTCTCTGTAACAAATTACCCCAAAGCTCACTATATTAAAACAATACATACCTATTATCTCACAGACTCTGTGGGTCATCTGGGAATGGCTTACCTGGGTAGTTCTGCTCAGGATCTGCTCAAGGTGAGGTTTCAGTCATCATCAGACTGCAGCCATCTGAAGGCTTCCCTAGGGGGATCTGGTTCCAACATTGCTCACTCACATGGCTGTTGGCAGGAAGCCTGAGTCTTCATGACATGATAGCCCTAGCTCCCCCAGTCCAAGTGACCTTAGAGTGAGAACAAGAAGACAGTTGCAATGCCTTTGTGACCTCATCTTATAAGTCACACACTGTCACTCCTGCCAGAGTCTGCTCATTATGACCCATAAGCTGTTCATGAAGGAGCAGTCCACACTCAATGGGAGGGGGAAGTAACCTTCACCTCTTGAGGGGGATCGTATCACAGAATTTTTGAACCTATCCTAAAATCACCATGGAGCTTTTGGCTGTCCTCCCAGCTCTCTCTTTAGGTACCCAGTTATACAAAATAGTTAAAATAAATTGGAATGCAGAACTTCCCAACAGAGTTTACTGTAAATACTAAAAATAAAATTTTAAAAAATACTCTCGCCTCGACTTTTCTAGAAAACATTTCTCCCCTTTCTTTATAAGGAATCTCATGTGACGAATTTATACTGGAAAGCTATCACACTCCTGGAATATTTGCTTCTTTATTTGTATCATTAGAATTTCAGGCAGTAGAATAAACACATTAAAAATAACAAATAACCTACTCCCAAATGGGTGGATTAAGATATTTGGAGTTAGGAAAGCAACCTTCAGTAAGCTCTCCACCTTCTGCTGACAATGACCTAAGTGCCATGAGTACTGAATATTCTGGGTCCTGGGAACTATGTGATCTCTGATCCAGGTTTCCTAACCTGACTTCCCATTGCTACAGTGCTTTAAGAATATTGCGGGCCTTCAAAAGTGAGGGGCTATTCTGGAATCTAAAAGTGGTTGGGACTCTTGCACCTGAGACGCAAAATTCTAAAGTGTCATCTGAATCTTCAGAGGAAAATGATGTTTCTTAAGACTTTTTGTTATATTTTTTTATAACTTGAAATTTGGTGATCCATTAGACTACTGTTAAAATACAACATTTAGTAGCCCTGACCAGTTTGGCTCAGTGGATACAGCATTGGCCTGGGGACTGAAGAGTCCCAGGTTCGATTTTGGTCAAGAGTATGTACCTTGGTTGTGGGTACATCCCCAATAGGGAGTGTGCAAGAGGCAACTGATCAATGATTCTTTCTCATTGATGTTTCTAACTCTTTATCCCTCTCCCTTTCTCTCTGTAAAAATCAATAAAATATATATTTTAAAAACACAACATTTATACTGGGGGGTGAGGGCATGTATGGGAGTGAGGTGGCGGGGGGGGGGGGCAATGGGGAGATATGGACACATGTATACCTTAATCAATAAAAAATTTGAAAAAATACAACATTTATAGACTTGCCGGTTTGACTCAGTGGATATAGTGTTGGCCTATAGACTGAAGGATCCTGGGTTTGATTCCCGTCAAGGGCATATAATTGATGTGTCTCCCTCATATCGATGTTTCTTTCTCTCCCTCTCCCTTCAACTCTCTAAAGATCCATGGGGCGGGGGGCGGGGGGGGGTGTGTAAATCGGGTTTGGCTCAGTGGATAGAGCATCAGCCTGTGGACTGAAAGGTCCAAGGTTCGATTCCAGTCAAGGGCATGTACCTTGGTTGTGGGCACATCCCCAGTGAGGAGTGTGCAGGAGGCAGCTAATCGATGTTTCTCTCTCATCAATGTTTCTAACTCTCTATCTCTCTCCCTTCCTCTCTGTAAAAAAATCAATAAAATATATATATATTTTTAAAAAACTCATGGGGGGAAAAGTAACAAACAAAAATACAGTATTTATAAACATTGGATAAATAGGAGTTTGCACTATAATTCAACTCCAAGTAGAAGCTAAGGTTTGATCCAAGTGCTAATTTCTCCTGACAGTGTTTTTTTTTTTTAATTATTATTATTGCTATATTAAATTTTATTTGAGATTTAACCCCATTTGAGAATAAGATGAAGCCTAAGGGACTTACTAAAAAAATATATATATATGTCCACAAAATTTTGCTCATATGTTTGTAAGACCTCCCAAATTCCTAAAATCCATCCAAGGAATCACCGTGGTGGTGGTGGTGGTGGTGGTGGTGGTGGTGGTGGTGGTGGTGGAGGGAACGCCATTCCATTAAGATTTAGATCTAAATTTGAACCTCCTTCTCAGAACTTAATGAATTTTAACTTCTTATTAAACAGAACTAAGGACCAGAACAGATATTTCTACTAGATTTTCTCTGGTTGGGTTTAGTCCATATTGTGACTACCGGTACTTGAAGGCAAAAGGAAGGTGGAGTGTGAGCACAAAGAGAACAACGCACCTTTGATTTTTTTAAATAATAACTATATATTAGGCGCAGAGCAGCTGACGATCCTATACACCTTGCCATCTCCGAGTTGACCTTGGCCAATTTGCCAGCGAGAGGCAGCAACTGGGGAGAGAGGAGCTGCCAGACTTCCCACTCACAAATGGAGCTAAATGGGTTTCCCCCACCAAGGTCCCACCCTCGCTTCCCCTCCCCCCCCCACCCCGCCCCCCCGCCAGGCCCTGGTTCCGTAGAGCGAATTCCCAGGCCAAGCGGGTCCCCATCCTCTGTCTCCCCACGAGGGGACGTGGGAGGGCCCGCGGGGCTGGGGCCGCGCCCGTGTGCATCCCTCGCGCAAAGGCGGGCGCGCGGGGCCGGGCCGGCGGGACCCGAGCGAGGGTCCGGGGGACGCAGAGCGCGCGCCCCTGCGCGCCGGCCCGCGCGTCCCCGCGGCGCCCCCTCCCGCGCGCGCCTCGCCCGCGGCCGCTCCGGCGCACGCGCGCGCGGGCGGGCGGGCTCGGGAAGGGCGGGGAGAGGCGGTGGCCGCGGGCGCCGGGGCGCGGACCTGTCAGACCCGCGGAGCCGGCCTGGCGCTGCGGGCGCTGCGGGCGCTGCAGGCGAGACCAGCCCCGCTCCCCCGCGGCTCCGGGCCGAGCCGAGCCGAGCGGGGGCGGGGAGATGAGCGGCGGCCCCGCGGCGGCGCCCCACACCGACGCGCCGCCCCCTCGCGGAGCCGCGGCGCCTCCTCCCCGCCCGCCCTGCGCCCCCCGCCGCCGCCCGGGCTCCGGCACCCACTTGCGGGCTGCGATGGGGCGCCTTTAATGTCGAACGTGCTTCGGGTCCCACGCGATGGGGAGGGACGCGCGGCGGTGAGGTAGGGGCCGCCCCGCCGGCCGGCGGTCCCTGCAGCCGCGGGCCGTTCCGCGCGCGGCGCGCAGCCTCTGCCATGGCCGGGGCCGGCGCGTGGAAGCGCCTCAAATCTCTGCTGCGGAAGGACGACGCGCCGCTGTTTCTGAATGACACCAGCGCCTTCGACTTCTCGGACGAGGCGGGCGACGAGGGGCTCTCCCGGTTTAACAAACTTCGCGTGGTGGTGGCCGACGACGGCTCCGAAGCCCCGGAGAGGCCTGCGAACGGGGCGCACCCGGCCCTCCAGGCCGACGACGACTCGCTGCTGGACCAGGACCTGCCGCTGCCCCGCAGCCGCCTGAGCCTGAAGGCGGACCCCTGCGACAGCTGCAGCCGGCGCCGGGAGCGGCTGGCCCAGAGGAAGGTGAAGACCCGGCTGACCATCGCCGCCGTGCTGTACTTGCTGTTCATGGCTGGAGAACTCGTAGGTGAGCGGTGGAGCCAACTCACTTGCCATTTCCATGGTGTCCGGCTGCTCTGGGTGCACGGGATGGGAGGTTTAAAACGTTCTTTTCGGGAAGCTTGCTTGCTCTCTAGCAAGAGAGACTCATCTCTTGTGGTGTGAAAAGTCCACACCGTTCCAAAGTGCGGGTCAATCTACAACATAAATTTATTGTTTACCTTCACTGTACATCCTGTAACTTCCTCTTTTCTTCTAAAAGAATTGTGATGAAACACCAGGTTAATGCTTGCAAGGTTTAAAATAGTAATAATAATAATAATAATAATAATTCTAAAGTTACTTAGAACCATAAAATGTTACGGTAGGAAAGGACCTCACTGAACACCTGCAGGCTCAGGCCTCCCCTTCCCCCCCTTTTTCGTAGGGAATCTGAGGGCCTGAGGGGGGTCAGGAAGTTGGGAGGAAATCGGTGGTTAATGGAAGAGTCACACCTACAGTCCCAGTCTCTTTGACTTTTTTTTTTCCCTCCCCTTACCTATGACTTGGGTGGTCTCTATGCTACTTCCTGTTAGATTTATATATATCCAAGAGATTTGCAACATTAAATACTACCAACTAACCTGAAAGTTTTTCATTATAAGGAGAATCTGAGAGGAACCAGGAAAATGGCTCCCCCGGGGTTTATGAACTTGGCTTATTTTTCATTTTTTAATTACTTAAATACATTCTCACTATAAAATACATTTCACAGTCACATTAGTGTAACTGCTAACTTGCCTTAATAACCGCTTACGAAGTGACATTAACGCAGAGAGGCCACTCTCCCACGGTGTCTCTTCGCGGGGAGCCATGGTGAGAAGAGAGGTGGCCACAGTCCAGGTTTGAGGTGCTGGTTGGATGGTTCAATGTAGGAAAACTACCTACATTTCCTACCTCATTTCCTATCACTCCTCCCCCGCGCTCTCTTCAGCCATGCTGGCCACCTTTCCCCTATAACTCACAAAGCTCTTTCCTGCCCTTCAGGCCTTCACAGGTTATTTTGAGGTCACTAGAGTAAGAAATACAGTTAACACTGTGATTCATGTAGGTGTGCATCATGCCTATGTATAACTGAACATATACACGTGTATAAATACATATGGATAACTGAAAAGTTTTATTTCATGTAATGTCTTCTAGTATTTTTTCAGTTGTGGTTCCACCCCACTTAAATTGATTTCATGGGTCCACAAATAGAGCAGGGTCTGCAATTTGAAAAATACTGCTTATTTGGATTGACTTTTCCCAAATCTTCTCTTGGCAGGTTTCTTGTCATTTATGTCTCATCTCAAAAGAAACCTCTGAGAGCCCTTTCTAACTAAACCTTCCTTCCCCCCTGCTCCCTCCCCAACTGTAAAAGCCCCCTACAGCTGAGATTATCTTGTGTGTATATTTCCTAGTTTTAGTATATTTACTTGTGTAACATCTTGTCTTTCTCCACTGAAATGTAAGCTGAATTCCCAGCACCTAGAACAATAATTGGCACAGAATAGACACTCATTAAATTTCTGTTGAGTTCGTTTTTATTGTGTTAGAGGATAAACAGCTTGGCTGCAATGTAGTAAACAAGAAGGGAAGAGGCAGGGGAACCAGATCAGGTAGGTCCTGTATTAAGTGGACCGTGTTAAATGAGTGTAGTTTTTCATTCTAAATACAATGGGAAGCCAGTGAAGGCTTTTAAGCAGAGTGTAACGTGTTAGGATTTACCTTTTTAAAAGATTACTCTGGCTCTTACATGGAGAATGGATTGGAGGGTGCAGAAATGGAAACAACTATTGCAGAGATCCAGACAAGAGACTATTATGGCTTGGACCAAAGTGGCTTGAGAAAAATGTGCTTACTGGTTGAGAAACATTCTAGAGGTAACATTGGCAAACTTGGCTAGTGGTTTGGCTGTGGTGGTTGAGGGGAGAGCAGTGTCAGCAATAATTCTGAAGTTTCTCACCTAAGCAGCTGAGTGTATGGAAATGTATGTAATTTATGAAGCAGGGAGAAAATATAGAGCAGGATTTAGCTATGGCTGTTTTAAACGTGTTCTCACATGTACGTGAAATAGCCAAGTAAATATATCTAGTGAGCATATGAGTCTACAGTTCAGAAAAGAGGTCAAGGTAGAGATATGTAATGCCGTGGGAATGGAAAAAGTCACCTAAAGAGCCAAGTCTGGAGGAACTCCAACTTTAGAAATCAAGCAGAAAGCAAACAGGTATCTCAGAATCCAAGAAAAGGGAGTATTTCAAAGTGGCAATAAATAAGTTGAAGCTGCAAGAGGTCCAATAAGATGAGAACTGAAGTGTCCTTGAGTTTAATAACAGTGTTGTTGATTAACAACTGCATTTTTATTGAAGTGAAAAAGTTTAAAAAGTGAGTGCAGATAAAGATGGCAAATGAACTCATTCATCTAATTGTACTCTCTCCTGAAGCCTCTTTTAAACGACAATAAAGGGATATGTATATCCACACAGATGTGGAAAACTGGAATGGAGACAACAACAACACAAATTTGGGAAACTATATAGGAAACTGATAAAGGAGGAAACTGGCTTAATAGATCCAAGGAAGCCAACTCCTAAGCAAGCAATAGGGAAAGCCAAAACCAATCTAATGCATCAGAAACACCTAGAGAACTTAAACACAACGCTGGGCCAGAGTTTCTAATTCAGTAGTTATGGGATCTGGCCTGTGAGTTTGCATTTCTAACAAGTTCCCAGGAGGTGCTGATCTTGCTAAATAAATTTGGGGGGGGGGGGGGTGGAATGAGAGCTTTTAGCCCTGCCCTGTTGCTCAGTGGTTAGAAGTAGGACCAAAGGGTTGTGGTTTTGAATCACGGTCAAAGGCACCTCCCTTAGTTGTGGGTTTCCAGCCCCAACCTTGGGTGGGAGGCAAACAACCCATGTGTCTCTCATGTCAATGTTTCTCTCTCTCCCTCCCCCCATCCTCCTTCCCTTCCACATTGTCTAAAAATCAATGGAGAAAGTACCCTTAGGGAAAGTTTTTTAAAAAATCTTTTAAACAATAAAAACACAAAAAATATTTTTAACTCCACAGAAAAGTTGGAAGATGAACTAAGGTAATCTCTGACAAGAGGAGAGCAAAAAAAGTAGAAATGGGTAATAGGAGAAAAAATGCAAGAAAATTAGTACATTAGTCCAAACATCAAGTAATAGAAGTTTAAAGAACAATGAAAGCAGAAGGAAAGAAATCAGCAACATACAGTAGTCCTCCCTTATCTGTGGTTTTACTTTCCACAAGTTTCAGTTACCCGTGGTCAACCATAGTCCAAAAATATTATATGGAAAATTCCCAAAATAAACAATTCATAAGTTTTCAAATATGCACTGGTTCTGATTAACACGATGAAATCTCACACTGTCCTGCTCCATCCTGCCCAAGACGTGAATTATCCCTTTGTCCACACTATCCATCCTGACAATCACATGGTAGGCTTTTTGATTGTCATGATGTCCACAGTGCTTGTCTTCAAATAATCCTTATTTACTTAGTAATGGCCCCAAAATGCTGACAACTCACCTATGCCATAGAGAAGCCATAAACGTTATCATAGGTATCTGTATAGGAACATAGTATATATAGGGTTCAACACTAGCCACAGTTTCCAGCGTCCACTAGGGGTCTTAGAATATATCCCCTTTAGATGAGAGGGTATTACAGTAGTTTAGAAAATGTCCCCAGAACTGAAAGGTATACATTTGCAGATTGAAGGAGTCAACAAAAGCCCAGCAGATTGGGTACATTATTTTGAATTTCAGAACACGGGGAACACATTGTTATCTATTGCCTCCGATTGTTTTTGCACAGGGCAGAACTCCAAGTCAAGTAAAAGAAAAAACAGCCTGGCAAGTATGGTCTTCCCGGGAACTATGAGACAAGGTCAAATGAAAGACATTGCTCTGGGAATGGGGCTCTTAAGGAGCTCCAACCCTATTCTATCCCTTGCAGTGGCTGCCCTGCTGAGGTTTTCACTGGGATTGCCACTTGTTGGTGTTCAAGGTTACCAAAAAGCTACATACGGGGAAAAGCCACAGAGCTCACTATTCTTACCAAGATTCCGCCATTTCCCTTGAATAAAAGCTACCTGTAACAGTTTTCAGGTAATTTCTAGAGTTTTAAATAAGCTGATTTGTCCATGTTCTTATTGCTTTTATGAAGATGATTTTCAGAGGTCCCTACTCTGCTATTTTTGCTGATGATCACCAACGTGTGGCTCTGTAAATTTAGGTTAATAAAATTAAATTAATTTAATTCAGTTTCTCAGTTACACTAGCCATCTTTTAAATGTTCAAAAGTCACATATGACTAGTGGCTACATATGACTAGTAGACAGTATAGATGGACATTTCCATCATCTCAGAAAGTTCTGTTGGACAACGTGGCTTTAACATACCCTCCTTTTATAATAATGGGGCTCAAAATGTTAGCAAGTAACTAGCTTAGAATCTCTGAGATTCCAAAGCCCCATGTTATTAACAACCAACCTGTATTTTTTCTCAGTGATTTCCAGCATTTTCATGTCAGGGAATACAGGAAGTCCTCAGGTTACATCAGACTCGACGTACATCATTTCATGGTTACATCGCCATCTCCCGTTCACAGTATTTATATAAGAAAAAAAGTTCTATCATTTCAGCATATATGCATATGTGCTTTATGTTTTTATTATTTATTTACCACAAGTAAATGTCAGTAATTGTTATCTTTTATATTTTTTTTTACTGTTTCACTTCACTACTGCTGTGTATATGCTCCATGTGAGTGACATAGGTGTTTATGTAGATGGGTTCTGACTTTCAGCAAATCGCGTTACATCTCGCCATAGAAATGGGTCTCTGATGTAACCTGAGGACCTGCTGTACATAAAAATTATATTTGTATAGAACACCCTAGAGTACATGGATGTGACTACAAAATCACTGCCTCCAGTTCTGCTGCTTCTGGCTCTGCACAATCATCTTAGAAATAGGGAGATCAGCAACCCAGCACACTAGCATGTCAAGACACCCTGACCATGAAGTTCCACTATCTATATGTATAAAAAGCTAAGTGACCAACCGACCATCTGTCCAACCATCCAACTGATCAACCAGCCAATACATATTACACGCACTGGCAATTTAAAATAAACGTTGATACATATAAAGCTCCTGCTCGTGCCAATTGCATGCATGTGTTTCAATCTGTCATTGTCAATCCTGAGTTTGGTTGACATTCTATTATAGAGATAAAGCAAATAGTGATATTGAAATATTTCTTAATTTTCTTTCAATGTGCATGAACCACTAATACAGCATAACAGTGATTCTCAAAGTGTGGTTCTGAGCCCAGAAGCATCAGCCTCACTGGGAACATGTTGGAAATGTAAATTCTCAGGTCCCATCCAAACCTACTTAATTAGAGATTCTAAGAGGTCAAGCAATCTGCAGTTTTACAAAACTTCCAAATGATTCTGGTACCCATGAAAGTTTGAATACTCTGTATTATATTATAAAAGCTTACGCAATGGATGGGTAAT
Organism: Pipistrellus hanaki; assembly: GCF_964339955.1. Classification (NCBI taxonomy): domain Eukaryota; kingdom Metazoa; phylum Chordata; class Mammalia; order Chiroptera; family Vespertilionidae; genus Pipistrellus; species Pipistrellus hanaki. The sequence continues at coordinate 58,719,624 of NC_140503.1, forward strand.
AGGAAAATTATATAACCATAATGGAACAACACACACAGACATATATGTGAAATTATGTGTGTGTATATATATAAAATGTCTAGAAAATCAATATAAAATTTAAAATTGTGTTTTATTTTATTAAATATATGTATTATTGATTTTTTACAGAGAGGAACGGAGGGATAGAGTTAGAAACATCAATGAGAGAGAAACATGGATCAGCCACCATCTGCATACCCCCTGCTGGGGATGTGCCCGCAACCAAGGCACATGCTCTTGACCAGAATCAAACCTGAGACCCTTCAGTCTGCAGGCCAATGCTCTATCCACTGAACCAAACCGGTTAGGGCAAAATTGTGTATTTTAAATACCACCTTTTATCTCTCTATTAGGAGACATTGCTGTTGTGTACCCAATTGAATCCGTTATTTGTATCTTTTATTTTAAGCTAATGTACGTTTTACGAGTTTCTTCAGTTTAATTTTATGTTCAAACTCTCCCAAACAATGAGTACTTACCTTTCCTTCAGCTTTATTGTAATATGTAGATTTTGTGGTTATTAATTCCACTAAGAGTAGGACAGTTGGTTGAGTAAAAGCTGCAGTGCTAAAACAAAATTCTTCTTTATGTATTAGCCCCTGGTTAGTGATTCTTCTTTAAGGTTGTTGACTCCTCAGAGAATCAATTCATAGAAATGGACATTCTCACTAGAAAAATACATGCATATTTAACGTTTTGCTTAAAATTTCAGTTACCTTGATTTCATTATAATAGGATAAAGATTTAGTTAGAAGTCCATGTTTTGTAGGATGTTACATATTTTTGTGTTTATTACATTTATTGTAGTTAACATATTCCTTCTTCCCTCTTATCCTTACTCTAAGGTGGATACATTGCCAATAGCCTAGCAATCATGACAGATGCCCTTCATATGTTAACTGACTTAAGTGCTATCATACTGACCCTGCTTGCTTTGTGGCTGTCTTCAAAATCGCCAACCAGAAGATTCACCTTTGGATTTCATCGCTTAGGTAGGTAATTGGGAGGTGTTTTTTAGATTATAGCATTTTATGGTAAACCAATAACGGACTATAACCTTTGATTAGCTGAAATCTTTCTGGTGATAAGCCTGTTGAAATAGATGAACAAAGCAAATTAAAATGGGTGAACAGGATTTACTCAGATACATTTCTTCCCATGTACTGAACTTCAGCCCAGTCAGCTGAACAGTTTACACATATAAAATTATATGATAATCAGTAATTTGTAAATGATTTCCCTATGTCCTAATGATGTTATCATACAAGAAGTTTACCTTCAGTTTATTGAATCAAGCAAAATTATGTAAGTGTAATTCATTAATGAGCATTAGCTTCTTTCTTTTACTTCAGGTTATTTCAACCAAGGCTACTGTGGCCAAGATTTTAAGTATCACTGTAATACGTATAACAGATACTGTGTGGCTGACCTTCATTGAGGCCACTGTATCAACACAATTCTGAAAATGCTGACAAAGATTCTTTGCTTAATCACATTTTAGTCAGTCTCCTGAACCTTCTCCCAAGCCTTCCACTCTCAATATCTTACCAGTTATCCTTCAAGTGATGTCTTGCCACCACAGCCTGTCTTCACAAGACTTCTGTTCTGTCAGTTTTATCAGAATCCCCCTCACTCCTGATGTTTCCTCAGTAATTTTTCACCCACAGATTCCCAACCTGCTTCTTGGCTATAAATTCCCATTTGTCCATACAGTATTCAGAGTTGAGCCCAAACTCTCTCCCCCACTGCTAAATACCATTGCAGTGGTCCCTAGGCCTATCTATCTCAGTAGCTTCTCCTCTTGAATAAAGTGTTCTTTACCATGTTGTAACAAGTGTCATGCATTTTTTTCATTAACAATGATCACATTTTATTTTACTATTTTAAACATTAATATTTAATTAAGGTTAAAATCATATATAGTCAAATACAACTGCTTCTTGCTATGTTACTATTTTTTAATTTTTTGCTTATTTAAAAAATACATATAAAATAATTGCCTTTACTATTATGTGAAGTGCCATATGACCTCATGTCATTTGCTCAGAACCCAAAAGGTGACATTTAGGTAGCTTCAGTAAAACCTGTTTTAAAGAACCAGAATTAGTATATTGTTTTTTATTTTGTGTAGACTCTTGGCTAATATATCAATCATTTCCTCCCCTTCTGTGTTACTTTTTGACCTAATACTAACTCCGTATCTAGGTCTTCTAAAAGGTAATCACTGGGTCTTCTAGTATATAATTTGACATTTTAGCTGAATAGTTGACATCAGGCTGGGAAACAACCTGGCATCTCCACTCTTCAGCACTCTCAACTGCTATACAAGAGAACTAAAGCCTGGAGTGAGGCTTTTCTGTTATTTTTTAAGCCACTACATAATACATTTGGATGTGTCCTAAAAGAAACCCACTACTTTCCAACATAGCATTCATTTGTTAATTTATTGACTTGAGGGGTTTTTTCAACTTTAAAATTGCCCTGACCTGATGGCTTGGTTGGAGTGTGGTTTCATACACCAAAAGGTTGTGGGTTCGATTCCCAGTCAGGGCACATAGCTAGATTGCAGGTTAGATCCCTGGTCAGGGCATGCATGTACGAGAGGCAGCCAATCAATGCTCCTTTCTGTCCTTCCTCCCTCCTTCCCTCCTTTCTTCCCTCCCTCCCTCTTTCCTTCCTCCCTCCCTTCTCTCCCTCCCCCGCCCCCCCCCACACACTCTCTCCTTTAAAAAAAAAAATTTGTTTTCCAATTTTATTGTGATTTAGACACCTGCAATTTAAGATCTAAAACATAGTATCCTAGAATAGGGATTTTTGCCCTCTAGCACTATTTGAGAAAGTACATTTCATTTAATGAAGTCAGTGGCACTGCATCCCAGAAATATGCAGTAATACAACATAGGAAGTCCTACATATAATAAATTAAAAGCCAATAATCATGAAAATTCTATTAAATATCAAAGAAGTACTTGGGCTCTCTAGTGAGTGCAAACTATATAGTATTTACCTCGATGGTCACTTTGTTTCTTCATAGTTTATTAGCACTATAAAAAGATGAGAGAAACTAGAACTGACTGGTCCTATTGTATCTCTCAAAATTCCTACAGACTGCCAGGTATTTCCCTTTCCCTACAAATACTAAGTTCAGGATGGTGGACTAGATATCAGCATTTGACTCCTGTCTCTCCGGAGAGTCCATTGAAATAAAAAGTATCAAAACAACAAAGGGAAGTCAATACTGGGTCACCAATAAACAAGAAATTTCCAGAAATCTCTGAAAGAAAGTAGATGGGAGTAGGTTGAAGGAGAAACAAGCCAAGAAGCTGCAGCCTAGAGTACAGCATGCTAGGAACTGGGTCAGCCCAACAGATCTCCAAAGAAGGCTCAGAGCAGAGCATCAGAAGTGAGAATTGGGGCTGAAAAGGGAATTAATTGAATGACTATATAACCAAGTATGAATTTCTTCTATAAAATATGAATGATAATACTTACATTGCAGAATTGTGAAAAATACATAAGGGAAGGTGGTAAGCCTAACAGGATACCTGGCACAGAGTAAATTTCCAATAAATATTAGTTTCAGTTATATTTTCCTTCCCTCTTCTACTAGACTTTATATCTCTCAAAATGACGCATGCTTCTAAATTGCCTGCCTTCTCTTGTTTCCATATCAAAATTCTTATTCTTTCAGCATAACTGTCTCAGCTAGGTAGGAGAAAAGTCAGATGATTCAATCTGATGATTAACAAATTTAAAAGATGTGCTTTTTGACTTGGGTCTTTGGTAACATTTTTGGCAATGCAACAATATTTTAGCAAAAATCATGCCATCATGGTGAAAGAAAGGTCGTATAGGTTTGAAGGGTAAACCCAAGGAATCAGTACCAGTCTGTTGGTCTTTTCCTTTCCTTCGTGTGAACTCATAGATTGTGTAAAATCATTCAGGACTTTCTTTTTTTTTTTTTTTTCCTTTTCTTTCTTTATTCCTTTCAGTAAACTATGGTGGCAGCTCTTTTATGGGAAGAGGGAGAGGAGGGTAAAAACCACATGTGAGTTATTTTTAAGTGCCTAAATATATTTGACTGGGTTGTTTGCCCTCTCATCCTGGAAGTTAATAAAATTTAAAACTTAATGAAACCACACTGTGGGGAGAAATTCCACAAACCCTTAGGCAGAATGGCACTGTCTCCCAGACCGAGGGGACATGCTGTTCTAAAGAGAACATCCCCTTGCTTGCTTGCTTTATTCCTTCTCTGAGGATTATGAGTATAATTGACTTTATTCTTTCATTTCTGGGGCTGAAGAGGCTGGATGGATTAGATAAAGATAGCGGTCATGTGATAGGATGTAGTAGGCAGAGTTGTCTGCATTTGAAATAAAAAGCAAGATCTACAGTTTGGTAATGCAGCTCATCAGCCTAGGTTAGTGGCAAAGTGATAGTGTGGGAGTCTTTTGTAGTATGTAGTTCTACTAAGCAAAGGCCTTGGCTGATCCGACTAGATGACTGTTGTTTTGGGATAGGTATATGATGATAATACTAATTCTACCTAGTTTGTTTTTTATTCTCTGATGCTAAAGTATTTAGCAGAAAGTATTCAACTAAAAATTGTCTTCCCCCAAATATGCAGCCAAAAAAAAAACCACTCTTCTCTCTAGTTAGTGATTCATTTTAATAACTTCCTCCCCCTCTGATACGAGTTATGCCTACTCATTATTCACATCTTAGTGAGAATTAATTCATATCACATGTACATCTCTAGGTAAAGAATAGGTACTTCCTAGAATTCAGAATTTTTATTGAGGCAGAAGACATGAGTGAGGTAGTCAATGTTGGCTAGTCAAAAGTCAACTGGAGTATCTTGAGTATGAATAGAGAAAACAGTAAGAAGGTAGAAAATAGGAGATTACTTAGAATAGGAGGTGAGAGGATCCAAAGACCGACTTTGCAGTTTCGCTTGACATTCTGGTGGCAGAAGTGGGCCACTGGAAATCCTATATGATGTCTTTAGCCTGAGTGTTGTTGGGTTATCTATGGTTGCGTTGAAATACAAAGATTAGATTAGTCCTAGGCAGATCCAATATAGCTCACTGATTTTTCTCCTCTTTCCTTCCTTTCTTCTATAGGATGAAGGTAGAAAAGAGAAATAGCATAAAAGGAAGTGGGAGAGAGATATATCTCCACTTTCCTTTCCTATTGATTTCTATAGACCTCTGAATTTGGTTTTTAGATGTGCTATGTGTAGTTCCTTGAGGCAATAGAAAGACAAAATTATGCCGAAACCGGTTTGGCTCAGTGGATAGAGTGTCAGCCTGCGGACTGAAAGGTCCCGGGTTCGATTCCCGTCAAGGGCATGTACCTTGGTTGCAGGCACATCCCCAGTAAGGGGTGGGCAAGAGGCAGCTGATCGATGATTCTCTCTCATCGATGTTTCTAACTCTCTATCCCTCTCTCTTCCTCTCTTTAAAAAATCAATTAAAGAAAATAAAAAAGAAAAAGAAAGACAACATTATATAATTTAAGGGAAATGTATTCATTATTGTCATCACAGTGTTAGTAAAGTTAACAGTTAACATAGGCCAGTACATCTAAACAGCACTCACACAAAAATAAATGTGCTGGGACTGAGAGTGGTTTTACATAGTTGAAACAGATTGTTACTCATTCACTGAGTAGGCACTCAATAGTTACTTGTTCAGTGAATGAATAATAGTACAGTGTGGGGAGACAGGCAGTAAATATGTACCATAAGCACAACATACTCATAAATTGTATTAAATGCTACAAAGAAAAGAATAAGGTACTATGATGGAGAATAACAAAGGTTGGAAAAGAACTCAATATTTTTCATATGAACATTGAAAACCTCTAGTTTTGGCAATTTATAGATGTTAAAATGTACATAAACATTTTTTGTATTTTATGGTACTAGCAAAACTGATTAATCATCTGTGTTTTCTCCCAATTAATTTTTCTTTCACCAATTTATTGGCCATTCAAACCAAAACTGTTTATTCACACTACTTCAATACTAGTTCAGCTGAGTGTAGTGATTTAATTATTTGTGCATAAAGTAGTAAAATATGTTAGAACTACTTAATAATAGGTTTTCAAGAATTTTCACAAAAATATCTTTTGAGAGTTTTTTACTTTGGTTAAATTTCCATTTAGTCAAGTTTTCCGAAGCTAATGGGGTAGTAACTTTCACAGAAATCTAGGGTTTTAGTTGTGGAAGTTCCTGGGTCTCCTTTAGAAAGTGAATAGTCTGTATATGTGATGTACTCCTTTGTCTTGAAAAACTTTATTATACATTATGTGACCAGACCAACCCAGAGCAAGAATGAGAAGATTGGAGCAAGTCATAATTTCATTGTTGAATGATAATTTCCCTCTGTTAAACGTTGTTGGAGGAAAAAAGCATTGTGCCTCTATTTATCTGCATTCCATCATGTTAAAAATACTAGGCAAAAATGTTAAACACTAATTAGTCCTATTCATATTTCACCAAAGTTTCATTCACAATGAAAGAACTTTTTGTTCATTTTATCAGAACAAAATGGTCATATTACTATTATTAGGATTTTTAGCTATGTAGAATTATATATGCCTTAAACTTCTCAATTATAAATCTCAGTCCTAAAATTTTACTTAAAATTCTGTGTGTGCTTTTCTTTTGCATTTATCGGTTTTCTAGCGAGAAGACATTTTTACAGTCAATTAGAATAAAAACTAACGAGTGGATGTCTTTGCTTTTCACCAAGGGAACTCGATGTGAGGACATTCCTTGGATGGATTGCTGGAAAGGGGATATCATTGATGACAGTATCTTAATATGTCATTTAGGAATTTCTAGGAATCCGCTGAATTCCGTTACTCTTAACTGTGGGAAGTCATTGGGATCCCTTTTCGGCTACTCTCTGGGAGAAAACTATATTGTGAAAAACTGCATTCTCAGCTCCTAGTGGGCTGGAATCTTCCTTGCCAAACAAAGAACTCTGTTTATCCTATAGTTTGACTTTCATTTTACATTATTCTGAAGGTGGTTTTGTCATATCTGAGAATTCACAAAAAGGTAATTTTAAGTGTTTAGCTAAATTATTACTGGGATGTGGGCTTACCGGATTTAGCTCATGCATGCCACACATTCCCTATTCCTCTGAAATATTATATGATATCCAATGTGTCTGAAATATTGCATGGCACATAGTTATATTAATATAGCATTTGTTTTTTAACTAAATGCAAATTTAACTTGCATAACTAGAGTAACTATAGAACTTATCATTCAAATCAGGACACTTTTGAGAGTGAAATGGAACACTCTTTAATAATTATGCCAGGACAAAGGCATAAATTGGAACTATCCTGGGAAAACTGAAAAACTGGAAAGTATGGGTCAAGCCAATAGTAGGAGGTTTTGAAAGTATTTTAAATTGTTGATTATAGATTTTTATAAGCAATTACATCTTTGTGTATTTAAATATAAGTTATATTGCTTTATAATTGCTCATTTAAAAATGTTATTGCTATGGTGGCCTAATTGCTAGTACAACCTTGACATTGTCTTTTTAAGGAAGAATTTGAATAGGGTTGGTAACTTTTTTTGGATTAATATTTTTTAAATACCAATTTTAAAGAGAAAGTTCTTTTTTTGGTGAGTAAAATGAGGCTATCATCAGTACATAAAATTTTACAGTTTAAAATACTTTATTTTTTTTTAATACATTTTATTGATTTTTTTTTACAGAGAGGAAAGTAAAGGGATAGAGAGTTAGAAACATCCATGAGAATCATCGATCAGCTGCCTCTTGTACACCCCCTACAGGGGATGTGCCCGCAACCCAGGTACATGCCCTTGCCCGGAATCGAACCCGGGACCTTTCAGTCCACAGGCTGACGCTCTATCCACTGAGCCAAACCGGTTTCGGCAGTTTAAAATATTTTAATTATTTCATTTTTCTTTGTTATTTATGTGTGTATTTTACCATCAGCAGCTATAACTTTAGACAATAAATTCATGTGTTTTATGTCTTATATTTGGCTAAATTATTTTAACCTATTTACTTTTTCTTTGGGGTTATTTAATAAATAACCTTTATTCATAGAGGATATATCCCAAGACCCCAGTGGATGCCTAAAACTGTGGATAGTATCTAACCCTACATATACTGTGCTATTTTTTTATACCTATATCTATGATAAAGTTTAATTTCTATATTAGGCACAGTAAAAAGATTAACAACAATAATAAAGTAGAAAAATTATAACAATATACTATAATAAAAGTTATATGAATGTGGTTGATCTCTCTCTCTCAAAACTGATCTGATAACTGATTGGGCTATTGAGTGACTTACAGTGTACTATGGTTCTGAGTAGAGTAGTAATTGTGTTTATTTGTCTTATTCCAACATTAGTTCTGTTCATGTACAAACTTTTATTGGAATTTCACCTAAATTAATGAAATGTCTTCAGGAAATAGTTTCTAACTTCTAGGTAATTTTTCTGTATTGTAAGTTAAAGGTTGGAATAAAAATGTATCAAAGTTCAATATACTTGAACTACCTGGAACCTTTGAGCAATGAGTCAACCCAGATAACAGTTTTCCAGATTCCTTAACCTTTTAACAACTTAACAGGATTAATGTCTGGTGTCTCTAAAGGAAAATTTTCTTTAAAAGTATTTTCTTGCTGAAACCGGTTTGGCTCAGTGGTAGAGCGTCGGTCTGCGGACTGAAAGGTCCCGGGTTCGATTCCAGTCAAGGACATGTACATTGGTTGCGGGCACATCCCCGGTAGGGGATGTATAAGAGGCAGCTGGTCGATGTTTCTCTCTCATCGACGTTTCTAGCTCTCTGTCTCTCTCCCTTCTTCTCTGTAAAAATCAATAAAATATATTTTAAAAATATATATTTTCTTGTTTAGAATGTCAACATTTGTTTTATATAACAATATTATTTATTTATTTAATATATATTTTACATTGCCTATTTTTTGTTATTTTGAAAATATATAAAATTATCTGTACTTTATACTCATATGGTAGAAAATTTATCTGGTATGAAAGCATATATAGAACAAAGCCATCCCTGTCTCCTCACCCATTCTCCTCATAACCAGTTTTTTATCAGTATTTTGTACATCCTTCCAGATCTGCATTTACAGATCATTATTTATATACTAGAGGCCCAATGCACAAAATTCATTCAAGAGTAGGCCCTTGAAGCCCACCCCCCACCCACTGGTCATTTGGAAGGTCATTCTGCCATCCGGTCTAAGTAGCATGTTACTCTTTTATTAGATAGGCTATTCTTTTTTCTTTTCACACAATGGTAACACCATACACAATTGTGTTCTTTGCTTTTTTACTTTGTATTTTGGAACTTATTCCTTGTCAGTACATAAAGAGCCTTACTCTTTTTTTACAGCTGCACAGCATTCCATGTTATAAGGCTTCTACTAATAACGTTTTTATTGTTTACAATTACTTGCTATTTATACAGTGCTTGATGAATAGCTTCATAAAATATCACATTTTACACATGTGCAACTCAATTGGCATGACTGTGTATGTCCTTCCTAGAAGAGGAATTCCTGGATCAGAGTACATTTATAAATACTTGAATGCATAAAAATGTGTTTGTTTTTATTTAGTCAAAAGGTAATACATGTTTGTGGTTAAATTAGACATTTTAAACATTACCAAAAAAAATAAAGTTAAAAATACAAGCTCCTCCTCCCACTTCCCAGATGAAACACTTTCTTGTCTATCTTTCCTATAGTTACCAATGTGCCTATTTTTTCTTCTTTACACATAATGGTTGTATGGTATCCCATTATATGTATATGCCACCATTTATCCATTATGTTACTTATTGGGGAACATTTAGGATGTCTCCAGATCTTTCTTGATACTACCAACAAAGCCGCAGTGAAAAATCTTATAGATATCAGATAGATTCTTAGGATCGAGGAATACATGCATTTTAAATTTTCATTAATTTTGGTAACTGCTCTCCAGATAGATTTATTTGATCTTTCCATCAGTATATTCTTGCTGACACTGTCTAGTATCAAAATTTTTAATCATTGCCAATTTAGTAAGGGCCAATAAGGAATCCTACTGAATTTATGAATTTTGATTGATTTTGATAAATTGGCCATTTCTGTTTATTTTCTGTATATTACTATTTATGCTTTTCACCCATTTTTCTGATGAGTTGTTCACTTTGTTATGATTTGTACGTGTACTTGCCTACTGGGAAATTAGTCTGCAGTCATATACATTACAAATATTTTTTCTCAGGTTTTCATTTTTTTGCCATGTGTTTGGTCTATAAACACACATAATTTGACCATAAAGAGATAAGGGGAAAGTAGCATTTAAAGACATAAGTGGTAGGAATGAGTTAGTGGGGGATTCAGACCAAACTACTAAACCCTTTTTAAATAAAAATATACATAGTATATCTGAAACTAATAAACTATTAATGTCAGCTTTACCTTAATTTTTAAAAAATGTTGAATATCAAGCTATTTAAAATAATTTTAAAGAAAAACATGACAAACGATATAGTGCTTTTATCTTCTCAGAGGAAAAGAGATCTAAGTAAATAAAAGATTGCACAATATTTAGTTTGTATGAGGTGTAATAACCATGCTGCAAATACATTTGTTTTTTATATTTTCCCTCCAGAGGTTTTGTCAGCTATGATTAGTGTGTTGTTGGTATATATACTTATGGCATTTCTCCTGTATGAAGCTGTCCAAAGAACTATCCATATGAATTATGAAATAAATGGAGATGTAATGCTCATTACCGCAGCTGTTGGAGTTGCAGTCAACGTAATGTAAGCTCTATTTTTTTTTTTTTTTTAATTTAACAGGCTTTACTCTGTAGAGCAGTTTTAGGTTCACAGCAAATTGAGGGGAATGTACAAAGATTTCCCACAAACCTGCCCCTACACGTGCATGGCTTCCCCCATTACCAGCATCCCTCACTAGAGTGGTACGTTGTTACAGTTGGTGAACCTACACTGACACATCATAATCACCCCAAGTTAATATCCTGTGTACCACTCCAACTCATGTCTTAGGGGATTTGGTACAAAGTGTCGGTGTGCTAATAACTGTCTACATCAAACTCTTGCTGACTTTATTCTAGCCACAGTGGCTGCCTTGCCTTTTTTTAAACACACAGAGCACCTTTGCATCTCAGGGCCTTTACCCTGGTATTCCTCCTGCTAGAACACTCTTCCACCATAACTTGCTTCCTGGCTTCATTCAAGTCTCTGCTCTGATGGAATCTAAGGGAGGCCTTCTCTGACCACTCTCCCCATCACTCTCCATCCCTCAGCAATGCTTTACTTTTCTCCAATGCCTTCCCATTGTCTAGCAGTACATTAGGTATTTATTTGCTAACTTCTCTGCCTTCCATACTAGAACGTAAGCTCTAAGCAGATGGGGATCTGTCTCAGTTACCCTTTTGACCCAGCATATAAAATAGTACCTGATACATAAAAGGTGCTCAAATATTTATAATAGTAAATATTTAGTTCTATGTTGCCTCATTCATGTCTGATTAGTCATAAATATTTTTATCAATAGCATTAGGAAGAATAATAATATTTTCCTTTTTTTTTAACAGAATGGGGTTTCTGTTGAACCAGTCTGGACACCATCATGCCCATTCCCACTCCCTGCCTTCAAATTCTCCTACCATAGGTCCTGGGTATGGGCACAACCATAGGCAGGACAGCTTGGCAGTGAGAGCTGCATTTGTACACGCGCTGGGGGATTTGGTACAAAGTGTCGGTGTGCTAATAGCTGCCTACATCATACGATTCAAGGTACTATGATTACTGGTTTTTTTATTTTAAAATATATTTAATTTCAACATTAAAACTAAAATGGATTGGCCCTGGTTAGAGCATCAGATAGAGCACCAAAGGGTTGCAGGTTCAATACCCTGCCCCGTGGGAGCATGTGGAGGAGGCAGCCAGTCAATGTGTCTCTCATATCAATGTTTCTCTTTCTCCCGCCTCACTGAATCCTTCTCTCCCTTCTATCTAAAAATCAATGGAAAAAGTTGATTAGTCGGGTATGGACTAATTAAAAAAAAACAAAAAAACTAAAACTGATTGTCTTTCATCAGTATACTGGACACCAGTGCCACTCCTATTCATTTTGCACTTATGCAAACCTAATTGACCACCAGTCTATACAGCTCTTTTGTTAGCACTGAACACCATGGTATCACGTCACGAAGTAACTGATCTGTAACTGCCAGGTACTAGAATGTGCATGTAGTGAAGTCCAGAGATCTGGGTTCTAGTATTGGCTCTGTCACTAATGCTTTCCCCTTGAGCAAATCCCTCAACTCAAAATTTGAGTTCCCTCCCCTTTAATATGAGGGGCTTAAATCCAACTGATGACTGCTAACACTCCTTCTAGCTCTGACTCTCTGTGGTTCTGGGTGGACGATTTAGAGAAGGCACAGAGGAAAAGAATAGAACAAACCATTAAACGGCTGAAAATAGGTCCCACAAGGAAAGGCATTTAAACAATCCAGGAAAGAGTTTCTCAGATGCAGCATCCCGGTTTCAGAGATATTGTGCAGTCCTGCTAGAGGACAGGGGACAGAGTATTCCTTAGTTTGCTTTACAGCCTATTATATGTCTATCAATATTTAATCACACAATTTTTATCTGTCACCTCACAGCCAGAATACAAGATTGCTGATCCCATCTGTACATATGTATTTTCATTACTTGTGGCTTTTACAACATTTCGCATTATATGGGACACAGTAGTTATAATACTAGAAGGTAAGATCTCATTAATATCCCCATTGTAAACGTATTCCTAAGTCAGATTGGGGGTCAGGGGACATCCTGGGGAAGGAGCCATGTCTTTTCTTGTTTTTACTGATACTAGGCTACAGTAACACCACCTTACATGTATAGGACGTGTAGGAATCCATGCACTCTCCCATATGTTACCTATTTGATCCTTATAATAGCTAAGAAAAGTAGGTAAGACAGACATTATTATTCCCATTTTCCAATAAGAAAATTGAGGTTCAGCTGAAACCGGTTTGGCTCAGTGGTAGAGCGTCGGTCTGCGGACTGAAGGGTCCCAGGTTCGATTCCGGTCAAGGGCATGTACATTGGTTGCAGGCAAATCTCCGGTAGGGGATGTATAAGAGGCAGCTGGTCGATGTTTCTCTCTCATCGACGTTTCTAGCTCTCTATCTCTCTCCCCTCCTCTGTAAAAAATCAATAAAATATAAAAAAAAAAAAAGAAAGAAAAAAAAAAGAAAGAAAATTGAGGTTCAGAGGGGTAGCATAAATTGATTAAGGCCATGCTGTTACCCAAATACAGAGCTAGGACAAGAATGCAACTCTTTGATTCCTGATGCAAGTATGTTTAGTGATTTATTAATTTATTAGTTTCAATTTAACTTGCTGCTTTGTTATATTTTCAGCATTCCTGCCTTACCAATATTACATATAAGCATGTAAATATAAGTTCTCAACACTAGCTTAGCCATCATTGGATGTTCTTTTCTTCTTATTTTTTATTATTTTAGCTTATTTGTTAAATGAAGTAACCTGGGCTGGTTAATATTCCTTTTTAGTGAGAATGAACATTTTTGTGTATATCTTATTATATGTGTGCATGGTTTTATCTTAAAATACTAATATATTGGAAAGTGTTCATTTTTAAATGAATTTAGCAAAGCCAGTTGTTTGTTTGTTTTTTGAAGGGAAGTCCCCCCTAAGATAAATTTTTCCCCTAAAGTAAATTTTACTTATAAATGATATATTCTGAACTAATAGGTGTGCCAAGGCATTTGCCTGTTGACTATATCAAAGAAGCCTTGATGAAAATAGAAGATGTCTATTCAGTGGAAGATTTAAACATCTGGTCTCTCACTTCAGGAAAGCCCATGGCCATCGCACACATACAGCTAAGTATGTTGCTGATGGTAAACACTGGGGTTGGTGGACTTCTGTCTTTGGGATTAAACAGCTGTGCTTAAATTAAGTAGGAAGACTTCTGGAAAGATTTGTTTTAAGGGAAGGTGTGGGCTTTTCAAAAGATGAGTTGCAGGTCGTCGTTTATAGCAGAGCAATAATTTTTTATCCCTTTGAGATGAGATGTAACACAGAGATTTTTGTCTTCAGATTAAATGCACTAGGTGTATTTACCATGCTTTTTCTACATAAGAGCTAGAACCTGTGTTTTTATTTCTTTAAACCATTTCATAAATCGATACTTTTTATTTGATTTTTTTTTTATCAAAATAGCGCATACATGAGTTTTATTTTTAAAAGTACAAAAGATGAAAGACTAGTAATTGATGTCAAGATCCCTTTCTCTACTCAAGAGTGGACCTGAGAGATAGGTAGGGATAACGAGAAGCTGATCTGGCTTGGCAAACTGACACTTCTCTAACAATAGCTTCAGGCGGGCAGAAATCGAAGTAGTAAAAACATGTTCAGAGTATACTAAGGTTGTTTTCTCCATGGGTCTTACTCACTAATGTGTAATGTACAATGAATAGTAATGATATGTTCTTGGCATTGCAGTTCCTGGAAGTTCATCTAAATGGGAGGAGGTACAGTCCAAAGCCAGGCATTTGTTGTTGAACACATTTGGCATGTATAAATGTACTATTCAGCTTCAGAGTTACAGGCAAGACATGGACAGAACTTGTGCAAACTGTCAGAACGCCAGTTCTATTTGAAAATGTCTGGGGGACTACTGCCTTATCTACCCTGCAGTCACAGACTTGAGAGCAATAAATGACTCGTGGATGGGAGAATGGAATTCCTGAGGGCCGCGCCCATGCACTGGCCTCGCATCAGCCTGAGAGTGCTAGTTCCTGTCGAATGGTAAAGTGAGACTTCTCCCTGGTTTTCAGATGAAGATGTTTCCAAAACACTGTTTACAGAATGAGACTGACTCTACAGATACCTCAGAGAAGACAATCGAAGACCATACTTCACAATCACAACAGAGTATGTGTCATAAAGGAAGCATCAAGAGTTCTGTATTTGCATTTAAAAATCCTTTCTAAAGCCCACTTCTATCAAACCAGAGCTGGAAAACTGATTTTTTAATGTAATCTTGATACCCAGCTTCTGGAATTTGACAACCAGCTCTCTCTTTTTACAGAAAGTATTTCTCAACAGATTTCAGAAAGTACTAGTAATTATCCAGAGTGGAATAAGCATGTATTCCTAAATGTTTCAGAAATGTTTTATTTCACAAGTAAGTCTTAATGGTATTATTATACTTTATAAACAAAATTTTCCAGATATTACAGGGTTTTGAATCTCAAAATTTTGGTTATTTGTAATTTTATCAGAACAAAATCTTTACATATTGTGGTCACTGTCATTAAAATGCTTATGGAAATTTTTCAGTTTTCTGAATGGCAGAAGTTAATCTTAAAATGAAATCACTATATGATAATTTGAACAAAATATAGGAGCAAGAATGGGGTGTGGGGTTTCAGGTTTAAGTCTTTCTGAAGTCACTTGTATTGTCCATGGGTTTATCTTTGCTTACGAACAGCAAGTTACACAAAATGTAAACAATGATGCTTTGTCCTTTCAGAAACTGCCTTATGTTTGAACAGAAAGTTTGCTTGATACCTTGCTTCCTGCCTCCATACCAGGTCATCTGCGTGCCTTTCAGGGTAGAGCTGTAGAGGGCCAGGGTTCTCTCTCGTGCGGATTAACTGCATTTCTCCAGAGAGAATTTCTGCATGATGATATGAATTAGGAATCCTCCACAGGCTCCAGAAACCCTAAGATATAATTTGGAGGTTTTCCAATAATACCATAGCAGAAATACTGAAAAGGATTGGGGAAGACATGATTTTGAGAAGACAAAAATTTTAAGGGTTTTGGAGTGTGTGTGTGTGTGTGTGTGTGTGTGTGCACGCGCGCGCGCACGTGCATGTGTTAAAGCACTGGAATAGGATGGACATTAGATCTGTGTGGTAGGGAAGTTAAGCATAAACGTTTCCAAACAGAAGGCAACCTAACTGGTAACAGTTGTATTAAAGAGGCAACTGTGAATATTCATGTCAACTGTTGGCTTGGGGATTATATTTAGTGCACGTGAGGAGTCCGTTTCAGCAGAGAATCAGGATAAGTAACATATACCAGACAGGCTGTGAGATAAAATCCTTAGATAGGCAGGTC
The DNA here is from genome assembly GCF_964339955.1 of Pipistrellus hanaki. Classification (NCBI taxonomy): domain Eukaryota; kingdom Metazoa; phylum Chordata; class Mammalia; order Chiroptera; family Vespertilionidae; genus Pipistrellus; species Pipistrellus hanaki. The sequence continues at coordinate 58,735,861 of NC_140503.1, forward strand.
AGTGACGTAAAATGTAAGTGAAGAATAAGAAACAGATTTCATGTTTCTGCCAAGGACCGTGTTACTCTAAGTAAACCTAAGATAAAACCTGGATTCACCTAAAAGAGTATTAAGAGTTGATGGTGTCCAACAAAAGGTTTCATGAGTGGTAATGGTACCTAATAAGGCCCAGAATTTATTGAATTTATTGAATTGAATTGAAAATGTTATGGGATTCTTATTGTGAATCCATTTAAAATAATGATTTTAATTTTTAAAAAATTTTAGGAATTTATAAAAAAAAATACTCTTTTTTTATTGTATAATGTCCTGAATTTTAAAAAAATAATCTTAAATGTAGAATGCAAGTGAGAATAAACGAGAGGCATGTCAGTGCACATCTGGGCACTTACGAACCTTGGACACGTAGCAGAGGAAGGAAGAGAAGGCGCCTGTGTGTGAACAGGTTTCTCCACATTTGCAGCTGTTCCCATATCTACTGAGCTCGTTTCTTGTAACTTTCTTTTACCTTAAAAAGGTTTATCTGACTTTTCACTTCTTCCTGTTCCTTGAAAAGTTATTGAGTAAAACAGTCTGAAATCCATTTGAGGATTGAAAAGGATCCTTTTGTAAAATGGAGAAACACTGACAACTTTTGTAAATCTTAAGTTCTGTTTAAAATTAGGTACACATGAAGTTTTCTGTGCTTGGTTGTTTGTGTGGCTTTTTTTTTTTTTTTTTTTTTCATTACAGATTTCATACTTGTATTTTACTGGGTCTGTGAGATTTGATAATTGATAGATTTAACTCTTTGTAACTTGACAAAACCTATAGAGAAGGATGTGAACTTAGCAGATGGGAGCAAGGGCCGCACGGTGCCGGACACAGAGACACAGAGCGTGGGGTCTGTGCTTCCCCCCGAGCTGCAGCCACCAGCCACACAGCGCAGCCAGGCTCAGAGAAAGAGCCGCCCATTGTCCTGGGAAAAGCACAGCTGAGCCTGGATAAACACCTACAATTGTTCGCTGGGAAAACATCATAACAAAAACTAGGCAGTTCTTCAGTGCAATGTGTTTTCATTAACATTTGCAAATAATCAAAGTTAGTTTTGTTCATAAACCTGTGTTTCACAAGTCTGGCCAGACCAGCCTTCTGACTTATCTTAGGAAAAGGCCTATTGTTTCGTCGATGACTGTGCTGCCTTAGAAATACACAGTGGGGAATGCCGTTGAATAGGACATATTTCAGCTTTGAAAGGCAGAACCGAAGTGAAGTCATTCCCATGCATTTTCCATTAGCTCTGCCTGTGGAGCGTGAGCCCAGATTTTCACAACCTGCGGCTCCCATCAGTATTACGTGCCAGCTCACTGGGTATCTTTCTGTTTCTTTTTCAACTCTGGATGCCATATTTCCATTTCTGAGCCGAAGTTTCCTGCTCTCGGGAGTCTCAGTGTTCTAGTTCTGTCTGTCGAGCCCAGAGGTCCTCACTGACAGTGTTTATCTTTGGTAGAATTTTCCCAGAATAGACATAGACATCAGCTTCCCTTTCATTTTAATGTGTGTGTGTGTGGGGGGGGGGGGGGGGGGGGGGGCTGGGAACATCTTTCAGAAACAACACACCACTTTAAAGATGCTTCTGGGTGGGAAAAACCGTTTCTCCAGCAGCGGATGGTTCTGATCCAGAATCTCTGACACAGCATGCAGGCGGGAGAAACAGACGGCACTGCAGACGCAAGTGAAGGTCACGGCTAATGAGACGCCGGCCTGTGCTTCTTGAACTCCCACCCCCACTCCTGTGGAAGGGAGATCGTTCCCTTCTCAAACACGACAATCCGCTAAATTAATTTTCTTCTTACGCAGTTATGTTCATTGTTTCGTCTTAAGGCATAGGGTGTTCTTACGGAAACTGAGCCTCTGTAATACAAGGTTTTAGGCAATTTTTCTGTTGACTACTTTTCATACACTAAACTTAAAGTTACAGAATATCTTCCTAAGTATACGATCAGTTCATTTGGTTCCTGAGCCATTTGGGTATTAGTCACAAAGGAAGTGACTTTTCGCTATGCTGTGTGGAGGGGAGGCAAGTCTGATCTCCAAGTAACTGATTAAGCTTCATATGTTTCTAACCCAAATGCCCAACTGCAGACCCGTTATGTGAATCTCCAGGCAGGGCTTCAGACTTGTGTCAGAGATTGCCAGGCAGAGACATCATTGGTGGAGGTGCGGGGAGCACAGAAGTCGGAGGGGGTAACTTGTGGGAGCTCCTCAGGATTGAATTTTGTGTGTGTGCGCATGCGCACCCGTCCGGGCAGCCTGTCACTGAGTTCTGGCTGCAAAGGGGTTTACCTCTTCTTCCAGTGACACTGTGAGGACCAACAGCTTCAGTAAGGTGGGGGGAGATTTATGGGGACTTTCTCTGGCAGTGTCAATTTACTGCAATTACATATTTTCTGAAATAACCACAACAGAAAACTGGGATGTGCCAGTGTGTCCGCTTTGCACATGGGAGATACTGTACACCTGGAAAGTTTGTGCTTTTCTAAGTAGATGTTGCTAAGTAAGCCATATCGCAGTTTAACAAGTTGTATGTACTTTTCCTTATACCCCTTCAGAAACCAGTATTTTGCATATGATTGATTCTAGAAAGATTTGGAAGCTGGTGTTTCTTCATATAATTTAAAATCAAAGTATAGTATATGTACTGTATTTACAATTTTTAAATTGTAATTTCCTATACCTTTATTGAATAAAGTATTGTTTTGCCATGTGGTTTATTAAAAATGAAAATGTGCAGTTCCTTAAATTAAATGCCTGTGTTTTTTTGTTTTGTTTTGTTTTTAATATATTTTATTGATTTTGTACAGAGAGGAAGGGAGAGAGACAGAGAGCTAGAAACGTCGATGAGAGAGAATCATCGATCAGCTGCCTCTTGCACACCCCCTACTGGGGATATGCCCGCAACCAAGGTACATGCCCTTAACCAGAATCGAACCCTGGTCCCTTCAGTCCCCAAGCCGACGCTCTATCCATTGAGCCAAACCGGTCTTGGCTAAATGCCTGTGTTTTTATTGAGTAAGTCATAGTAGTAGGACTTAAGACATATCTTCTTTTTTTGTCTATGTAATTTATTTTTTTCATTTTTTTATTAAGGTATTATATGTGTACATATCTTACCATTGGCCCTCCCAATATCTTCTTAAAAAGCAATGGAAAATAGCCGAGACCAGTTTGGCTAAGTGGATAGAGCTTTGGCTAAGTGGATAGAGCGTCGGCCTGTGGACTGAACGGTCCCGGGTTCGATTCCAGTCAAGGGCATGTACCTTGGTTGCGGGCTCATCCCCGGTGGGGGATGTGCAAGAGGCAGCTGATCAATGACTCTCTCTCATCGATGTTTCTAACTCTCTATCTCTCTCCCTTCCTCTCTGTAAAAAATCAATAAAATATTTTTTTTTAAAAGCAATGGAAAATAGATGATAACCTATCTAGTTTCATAATCTCAGACTGTAATGTCCTCTTAGATGTTTAAGAAATAAGCCTGAAAAAAATCTTCCAGATAGGATAAACAGACCTTCATCTTTTTACGTTATATCAGTCATTTTTAATGTCCCCCCAGCCCAGCAGCAGCGGCAGAGAGGACAGAAAGCAGCCCCTGAGAGAGTAAGGCTGGTGAAGACACGGTGCAGTCCGAGAGTGAAGCCTCATGTCTCCAAGGACGTAGATGGGGTCAGCACACCTCACCTCACGGGCTGGGCCAGCCTGCAGCCTGCTCTGTGTGGCCCAAAGAACCGAGAATGAATTTTACATTTTAAAATGGTTCTTAGAAAGCAGAATAATTATATTTTGTGATGTGAAAATTCTATGAACTTTACATTTCAATGCTGAAATCCCAGTTTGTCTGTGACCACTCAATTATGCCCGTTGTCCTGGCATAATTATTAATAGTGTCTCCTTTTATTCTCAAAATGGCCAGTTTATGATAATAAATGATAAGGTCACCCTAAAAAAAAAAAAATGTCAGTGTCTGTAAATAAAATGGTAAACACAAACACACAGTCAGTTATGTGTAGTCTGACAGCTTGCATGCCGCAGGAGCAGAGTTAAGTAGTTACAATATACAGCGTGCGCCACCTGTCCCTTTAGAGGAGAACTTTGCCAGCCCCTGGCGGAAGTCCCTGTTGTGTCCTTCAGGCCTGGCAGCATATGCAGATGCAGCGAGCCCTTCGAGAGCCAACTTAGAAGCTGCTGAGTCTGGTCCCTCGGGGGCTACTGAAAGCTCTTTTCTTCCCTTCGCCTATTTTCTTGTCTTTATCCCCTTGGAGTTTGGGCAGAAATACAGGAAAAGAGTAGCAAGTTTCAGATGTCACCTATGCACCATATGCTGTATCTAATGTTCACTAGCAAAACAGTTTTCTACCCAGAACATGATCACCAGAATCGTCTAATAATAATTTTCATCATAAAGCTTTATTCGCTTGATTTTTAATTTTTTTTTACTAAAGTTATGACAAAAATAAAGGAAATAAAAATGTATGTATGATGAGTACCTTTATGTAGTTTGTGCCAAATGAAAGCTCACAAATGAAAAATAACACTTTATCTGCTAAATAAGATATTTGTGAGGTTTTTAAAATAGTGTTCTTTAAAGTTTTCCAGTTACCTAGGAAAAGACAACTATTTTTGAAAATAGTAATAAAATAAAGTTTTAAATAAATTATTCTAGTAAATATAGAGATGTTGCGTATTGTTTATCTACTTATATACTTAGCTATATTTCTGTTTTGATGTGTCATTTTTTTTTTGGTCCATGTCAGATGCTAAAATAAATTCTAATAATATGGGGCAACAGCCTTGCAAGCTCTTGTTTATGTTAAACTTTCAGTGTTATTTAATACTAAAGGCCAGGTGCAAGAAATTTGTACATGGGGGTGGGGGTGTCCCTCAGCACAGCCTGCACCCTCTCCAATCTGGGACCCCTTGAGGTAATGTCCGACTGCCCATTTAGGCAGTCGGACATCCCTCTCACAATCCAGGACTGCTGGCTCCCAACTGCTTGCCTGCCTGCCTTCCTGATTGTCCTAACCACTTCTGCCTGCCAGCCTGATCACCCCCTAACCACTCCCTTGCCAGTCTGATTAATGCCTAACTGCTCCCCAGCCAGCCTGTTTGCCCCTAACTGCCCTCCCCTGCAGGCCTGATCCCTCCCAACTGCTCTCCCCTGCAGGCCTAGTTGCCCCCAACTGTCCTTCCCTGCAGGCCCAGTCACCCCCAACTTCCCTCCTCTGCTGGTCTGGTCCCTCCCAAATCTCCTCCTCTGCTGGCCATCTTTTGGCAGCTATCTGTGTCCACACGGGGGCAGTCAACTTTGACCACATGGGGGCAACCATCTTGTGTGTTGGAGTGGCAGTCAATTTGCCTATTATTCTTTTATTAGATAGGATATTATAATAGTAGGATTATGTTTTTGATTATAATTTAGTTCCAACTATTATCTATTATAATTGCTATAAGCTATAAAATAGACTAGACAAAGCATAAATAGGATTTATGAAGCCTTATGACTATTTCCTCTAATCATGTGTTTAAGATTTGAAGACTTAAAAATCCAGCCTCAATGAAATATTACCAAAGATATCATTTTAAAGCAGCATTCTGGTCTAAGGCCCTCATGTGACCTTGAAAAAACAAACTATAAAGTTTAGCCTGAGTATTACCCAATATTCCTGAAGATTATACTCTATAAGTTACCAAAGAGCTCTCATGTCTCCTGTCCTCGGCTTTTCAAAAACTTGTTCTATTAGACTTTCAAATTCCTATTGTCTGTGTTTCACTTGCCAATTTCTGCATATTGGTTTATGGGGTTTTTTTTTTGTTTTTTTTTTGTTTGTTTTTTAATACTTTTGGTCACTTTACCAAAATCTGACACCAGGGGGGGTGGGGGGGGAATTGTGATTTTTTTTTCTCCCAAAATATATTGAGCTACTTCTTGGTAAGAGAGTGTTGTTGTTTTTTAAGTAGGAAATTTTTAGAGACCTCATGAAAGCAAGGCCAGTCCTAGACAAGCAAACACCTCTGTTCCCTGGACTGGCCTGGGACGGAACATCTGACCGCACCCTCCTCCGTCGTCTTTGCCCACGTCCCTTCCAGAGGAAACCTGCAGCAGGCAAACGGCTACGGGGATGTTTGTCTCTGAACAGTGATTACAGTGCATGTGAGACCTGTCAAGGCGAAGACGTAAAGACAAGTGTTTCCTGCCCCTCCATTCATAAAGTGTCACATGCACCTGTGAATGCTGTAGGGCAAAGCCTACTGCTCAGTTAAGCTTGACTGGAGTTTCAGAATCATCAATATAAACCTATTCCATCCTCACTGCTTTTGTGTGTGTGTGTGTGTGTGGTAAAAGTGGAAATTTATTGAGAAACAAACACAGACTCCCACTTGCTTTTTTGTGTAAGAATGTTTCCAAAGCCCAGGATTGTTTTAAGCCACTATGAAAAAAATATTACAAAATTTACAATGTTAACCATTGAATATCTTATCTAATAAAAGAGGAACATGCAAATTGACAGTACCTCCGCTATGCCCACAAGCTACGCCAAACAGACAATCAAGAGTAAGTATGCAAATTAACCCAACCAACATGGTGGCTAATTTGCATATCCAGACTCAGAGCAAAGACTGAAGACAGTGCAGAAGGAAGCCAAGCGCTGCTGAAGGGAGTAAAGGTGCAGAGAAGCAAGCAAACAGGACGGGGGAGAAGGGATGGAAGCAGGCAGGGTGGTGGAGACTGCTGCAGGAAGCCCTATTGTAGGAATCTTCCTGCAACAGGCATCTAGTGTATATATAGGCCCAGTGCGAGTGGAGGCTTAGGCCAGCAAGGGCAGGTGGAAAGCTTGGCTTCCTCCATTGCCTGGGAAACCCAAGCCTCCCTCCTGCTCTCTGTGGCTATAGCCATCTTGGTTGGGTTTATTTGCATACTGGCTCTGATTGGCTGGTGGGTGTGGCTGGTGGGTGTGGCTGAGTGATGGTTAATTTGCATATCATTCTTTTATTAGGTAGGATGTCATCCTTGTCTTTAAAATATCATGATATTTAAATTTCGGACATCTCAGAAAGTTGGTTGAACAATTGAAAGTGGTTTTCTCTAAAGTGGATGGTGAGAGTGAACCACTGATTTTTTCGGTCAAAGACAGGAGCTCGCTACCATCTCAGGTCCCACCACTTTGGCATGACCTTCAGATCCTTCAGGGGCCACCATCTTATGTTCTGTGATCTCGGAATGACCGTCAGACTCTCAGGGCGGCTGCCATCCTAGGCTCTGCCTTACCTTCCCCTTCCTCTGAATCAGCCAATCGCGCAGTAATGGGAATCTGAGCTCTGGACCCTGGCAATCAGGTCAGAGTTCAGAGTGAGGGGCAGGGCAGACCCCGCGCCAGGAAATAAAAAACCCCGAATGAATGGACTTCCCCATCCGTGTGCTTTTGCCCTGATTTCCAGCTGGCAGGAGCACCCTCTGCACGGAAGTAAGTCTGCCCTGCCCGTCCAGGTGCGAGCGTTTGTCTCATTTCTGTGACATTGTTGGGAGCATTTCTAACAGGACGGAGACTGCTCCAAATGCCATTCATTTTATCCGACCACTGAACATGTTGTGAAATAAAACATAAAATTCCACTGTATGCTTAAAATTAAACAGGAAAAGAAATAATTTTGTGTTTTTGGGGAACATCTTGGGCTCTCCCTCACCTCTACAGAGACCATGCTCCCATGAGGGGTGGCTTGAGAAACTGCGGCCTGCAGGATAAAATCCATCACCTTGGCAAGGACATACAAACCCTTACCTCTCCACCACAGTTCCATCCTCTCCACCACCATGATCCTGCCTCCCACAGCTCAGCCATACCAAACAGCAGCCAACTTTTAGTTTACAGGGGAAATATTAATTTTAATACTTATCAAGCCCTTGTTGCATTCCAGACACATGGTGTTGTGCACTTTATACGTATTATTCAATCTTATGATGGTACTTTGAAGGACATTATAATCTTCATTTTGCAAATGAATAAATAAACCAGGAGAAGTTAAGTGACTTGCCCAAAGTCATACAGGTAGAGTGGTACTGAGGAATAGAAGGTCACAGAAAACTCTTAAATATAGTAAAACAGGTAAACATGTTAATACAAAAGGGATCCAATGTAGACTAATATAGTTAAAGTCACAACTAACCTTTAGCCCTGCCAGCATGGCTCAGGTTGAAGGTTAACCTGTGAACCAGGGGGTCACAGTTTGATTCCCAGTCAGGGCTCATGCCCTGGTGTGGGCTGGATCCCCAGTGAAAGGTGTGCAGGAGGCAGCCCATCAATGATTCTCTCTCATCATTGATATTTCTATCTCTCCCTTCTTCTCTGAAATCAATAAAAATATATTTTAAATAAGTAAAATCACAACCAAGTTTTAGATAATAGATGTATAAAAGCAATGGAAATGTAAACGTTCAGGAGCACTTGACTTTATCCAATTACATTTCACTGCCTCCACGTGACCAAACTACCTCCCCTAAGGACATGGTGCTCTTCTAAAAGCCCCTGGACATGTTTTAGCCCTTTAAGTGGTTATTCCAGAAAGGTGGGGAGGGGTTGGGAGAGTGAGTCAAAACAAATGTTTGTATAGGGCAAGAATTCTCAGAGTGAAGAAGGAGAGGCAGACGCCTCCGGGGAAGAGTCTGAAATATGTGGAGATATTTTGCAGCCCATACCTGCTTTCCTGAGTTTTTATCTTCTTTCCAAACTTTTGCCTCTATTCTCTTGGTTAGGAGACCTTTGCACCTTTAACCTTTTTTATTTTTTACTTTGCAACTGAAGTGTTATGTGGACTTTAAGTGCTCAGATTAGAGATAAGTTATCAAAAGTGAACATAAGCACCCTGGATCAAGAAATATAGCATGTCCAGCCCCGGAAGGCCTTCTCATGGCAGGTCTCATCTCTGCCTACAGATAATGCTCAACGATTTTTCAGGGTTGTATCAACGTGTGCGCTCATCAGCAGTATGTGAGAGTACCGATCGCCCCACATTTTTGCCAACTTGGTTGGCATTGTCAGTCTTTTAATTTTAACCATTCTGGCCAGTAGTATAGGGTCCTACCTCCTGCATTTTCCTTATGCAAATTAAAGTGAAGCGAAAGCCCTCCCTCTAGTGGTAAGATCTGAATTACCTGAGAGATTTTTTTTTTCCCACAGCATATAGTCTTCCACCACCTCCTCTTTTCCTCCCCTGAGTCCCCAAGATTAAAAATTTGACCATCTTCATAAACTTATTGTCCATGGTATATTCTCTATTGTGCAGTGTCCTTTAAGTCTCCTTGCTCATGTTTCCATTGAGTTTTTATATTAACTTGTAAAACTTCTTTCAGTTTTGACACAAACTCTCTGCTAGTTACATGTGTCGTTGCACATACCTTTCCCACATTTAACTTCTAAATCAATTCATTTTCACCTGGACAAACAGGAGGCTCAATGCCAAGTTCAGTTTTGTCATAACCAGAAGTGACCAGCAGATGGCGTCCTAGCCTTGCTCCTGAGCTGCATCACGGGTTTTTCTTAAATTTCCCCTAAATCTCCCCAAGTATTTTACAAATGAGCAATGTTAAAGAATGAGAAAACAAATTTTAAACCATTAGACATATATGGAATACAAATAGACCGGGGTTCTTGGAAGGAACAATACATTACTCTTTTTAGCTCAAAATAAAGAAATGAAAGGTCCTTACCTCAAGGCAGGAGGCTGTGGGAAGGTGGGCGGGGCACCAACCACGCTGGATCCATGGGAATTCCCTCTGAGAGTAACTTGCAGGCTGATGGAAGAAGAGAGTACCTGACATACATTTGGACCAAAGGCAGGTACCCCCTAGCACAGGGTCTGCAAGGAGCGCAGAACGGGTTTGGTTATTTTTCCACCTCCTTTCCCTTATTCCTCCTTTTTATTTTGTTTTCATCCATTATATTTTGTGGTTGCTAAAAACTGACTTGGTGAGCCCCAGAATCCTGGTGGGAAGCCAGCCCCCCTTGCTGGGATGGGAAGATGGTGTTTGCAGGTGGACATGTTTGAATCCTGAGGCCCGGGTGGCCACAGCCTGCCTCTCCTCTCGCCCCCGCTTGGCCTAAGTTATGTGTCCATTCCTGCGCCTTCAGGTAGAATCACCCTTTGGCTCCCTTTCCAGCAGACCAGACAGAGGGACCAGAAGTCCTCAAGGCCCCAAGAAGAGATGCACTACCGTTGCCTCACCTCCACCATCAGCTCCCAGCGGGACCCTAACCCCTAGCCCACAGGGTCTTGTGATGTCCCCTGATCCTCGGGAACCTGTACACCACCGAGGGGAGGGAAACCTACACACCAGCTTCCCATCCCCTTTGTAAAATAACCAGTGCTTTCTCCCCTGCAACTCCCCGTGCTCGGCGCTGCTGGCTCTGGGTGGACAAACGCTTCGTTCTGTAACAAAAACGGCAGCTGCAAAGGGACTCAGCCCTGAGTGGGCTTTCCAGCCTGTTCAGCAGCCCCAGGCGCGAGCCTGTCCAGGTTCTGACCCAGCAGCGGCCTGGACGGACTGGTCCAGGGCCAGACCCTCAGTGCTCACGGCGGACAGCGTGGTGATCACGGTGCTCCCATTTATCAGTGGGAGATAGGGGGTCCTGGGTTCCAGAAACGTCTACAGGGAGTAACCTGGGGGGTGACAACCCCAGGGGCACCCCGGGATGACTTGTGGTTGGGTCCTGGAGAAACTCGTTGGACTTTGTCTGGGGCTCCCCCTGTTGGCTGGAGTAGGGAAAGCTCCCTGAGAGGTTACCATTAGCCACGAGCATTGGCCTCTAGAACTGTATCTGTTACCTGTGGGGTCTGTGTCTCAGCCCAGCAGTGGGATTTTGTTTTTAACTTGAATTCAGTGTTGAGTTTGGTCTAGACCTGGAGAATTAAATTTGAAAGTATTGTGTGTTGGGCGCGGAATGTAGGAATGTGACTGAGGGAAGTGCATGTTATTTGTTTTGCAGCCTGCAAAGCTTTGGTCCTCTTGGCAAAATCTTAAATTAGTCCATCGGCCAGAGACATAATCTGGATGCAGTTTCTCCTCTGCGTTTTGAATTATACTGGGACACAAAAGCTAGCGATTTAAAATGAAGGCTATGAGATCTCCATTTGTGTTTATCTGTATGTCTTTGTATGTATGTTCCAGATAAAGCATATTTCTACCTCTGAATGGTATTGCTAATTTGTGATGCTAAATTGGGTTAAACCAGTGGCTGGCAAACCGCGTCTCGCGAGCCACATGTGGCTCTTTTCTCCTTGAGTGTTCTAACGTCACTTCTTCAAAATAGACTCAACCAGACCGAAAACCGACTTCTGCATATGGGCCACAAAGTTTCAATCACACTGTACGTGTGCACCTGCATGTGGTATTTTGTGGAAGAGCCTCACTCAAGGGGCCAAAGAGCTGCATGTGGCTCGTGAGCTGAAGTTTGCCGACCACTAGGTTAAACAAATAAGCGCTTATATGAAAATTCTCAAAAATAGAACAGACTAAACCATGTGCTTTTCAGAATCACATGATTTGGGAAAATATTTGATTATTAAAGCTGGTTCTGAGTTTGGTTTGGTTAAATGGGCATATCTTTGAAATCAACAGCACTAAATAATACTTTTATTTTACCTGTGTTTATTAGTCAGATAAGTTCATGTTATCTCTGTTGCAAAATTTGTCAGCAAGAAAGATACCTTGGCATGGTAAAAATTTCACAAGTAATCTAAACATAATTGTTAGGAGCAAGTAAATTAAATAAATGGGATTATAAAGGTTTTAGGTTAACTCTATAGCAATAATTATATTGTATGTGTACTTAAATGATTTTCTAACTCTCTTTGGTAACTTGAAACTTTAGAATTTTACTAAAAGATAAAAAATATTGAATATCTAGATATTTCCAAATAACCTGAAATACTGATACACTAATTGCTAGATAAGTCTAAATTTGCTTACTTTTGACCTCTTATTACAGAAGCACTAAAAGATAAATTTGCATCAGTTAACAAAAAAATGTTGTGCTTTGCCAGGAAAAGAACATGTTTCTAAAGTTACGAAATGAAAAAAATAAAAATAAAAAAATAAAGGTATGAAATGGATTAATAAATTTACTAACTAAAGAATGCTGGCCGATGAATCTAAGGAATGAGGAAGGGAGAGGGAGGAACATGGATTGGTTGCCTCTGCGTCAGGACAGAACCCCCAATCTGGGTATGTGTTCCGACTGCTAATCAAACCCGTGAGGTTTTGGTGTTTGGGACTATGTTCCAACCACTGAGCCACACCAACCAGCGTGATTATTTGCATTTTAGTTGTCAGTAAAAATTAAGCTTCTCAGGGTTATTAATTATAACTAATATGGAAGGAAATGGGTGTGTTCTCAGTGAAGAAGTGTATAGAGTAGGAAATACATTTGTGAAGGAATTGAGAGAAAGTGGTTTGTCCTAAAATAAGCTTGGCTATTTCTGAATGAGTGAGAAGAGACAAACTAAGAAGGCCTAGGAAAGCTGTAAAAGGTTTGTAGAAAAGGAATTCTGAGAAAGGAATTTTCTGTATGGTCAAGCTGAGTAAGATTAAGATAAATTTAATAGAGTAAGTTAATTTAAGTACCTAAAATAAGTTAATACAGAATTGGACTTTGGTTCTCTTTCACACTGTCAAAGGAACAAAATTTTTCTATATTGTTCTGTGCTAGATAAAATATTATGTTTTCTACCTAGAAAGAAAATATTCTATATTTTATGAGATGAGGTTTTTCTCTCATAGTGTCTTAATCAGCTACTTGATTTCTCAAGAATCTTCTCAATCCTAAAAACTCAGGTTTTGAGTTAATAGCTAACCTGTATTTGTGTCTGACATCTCTTACTTTCACTTTGGGAAAAGGGAGCATTTCATATTGTTTTAAAAGGATACATAATCCTTTGGTCAAGCATGTTTGACAAACTTCTCAGGGTTCAAAATGTAAAAGGAGACTTAATTTAACCTGGAAATGGCTTTGAGTTATTCCAGTGAGGCCAGTGACAGATTCATGCACTGGTGGAGTCCCTCAGCCTGGGCTGTGGGGATTGGGCTGAAACTGGCTCTCTGACATCCCCTGGGGTCCTGCATTGCAAGAGGGCAGTTCTCGGGTGACACACCTCAAAATCGGGCTCCCTCCTCTCTGGTCCCAGGGTTGCTTCACCCGAGAACCCAGCTGCCAAGTCTTAGTAGCTCAGCAGCTCCTGCATTGCGCATCTGCCCCCTGGTGGTCGGTGTGTGTCATACCCACCGGTTGGATGGTCACTTAGCCTTTTATATAGACATTATTGACTACATTCCCTATGCTTTATCTTACTTACATCCCTATGACTATTTTGTAACTACCACTTAGTATTTCTTAAGCCCTTCATATTTTTTCATCCTTCCCTCCATCAGTCTATTCTCCGTATCTATAGGTCTATTTTATTTTGTTTGTTCATTTATTTTATTTAGACTCCACATACAAGCAGAATTCAGAAACTCTTAAGAGTATTTTTACTTTCATGGCAATATGACTATTTGCAAAGGTTCAATAAGAATATATTTTCTTTTTAAAGATTTTTAATATTTATTACATATGTCCCCTTTTCCGCTCACTGATCCCTTCTAGTCCACTCCTGCCCCCTGCCCCAGGCCTTCACCCCCTATTGTCTGTGTCCGTGGGTGATGCATATATGCATACAAGTTCTTTGGTTGATCTTTCCAACCCACCCACCCACTCTCACCTTCCCTCAGATTTGGCAGTCTGTTCTGTTTTTATGTCTCTGGATCTATTTTATTCATTAGTTTATTTTGTTCATTAGATTCCACATATGAGTGAGATCATGTGATACTTGTCTTTCTCTGACTGGCTTATTTCACTTCACATAATACTTTCCAGGTCCCTCCCTGCTGTCTCAAAGGGTAAGAGATCCTTCTTTTTTACCGCTGCATAGAATTTCATGGTGTAAATGTACCACAGCTTTTTTATCCACTCATTTGCTGATGGAAACTTGGGCTGTCCAGATCTTAGCTATTGTAAATTGTGCTTCTGTAAAAATAGGGGTACATACATTCTTTCTGGTTGGTGTTTCAGGTTTCTTAAGATATATCCCTAGAAGTGGGATCACTGGGTCAAATGGCAGATCCGTATTTCATTTTTTGAGGAATCGTCATACTGTTTTCTACAATGGCTGCACCAATCTGCATTCATAGAACATATTCCCTTTATAATAGAATGAAAACTGGTTGTTATTATCAAACCTTTTACTGGAATGTCATGTTTGAGAGAAATGCATAGGCGTGGATATGACCACACAGCTTTACGGAATTAAGATTGACATGCGAAAGCCTTGGGCACATTGGCCAGATACCTTCCTCACTATGTGAGTAAAGAGAGCCACTTTTTGGCATGTGCGGGCGACTGGAGATATTTTGGAGACTTCAAGAGGCAAAACCCATAGGCATTGCATCCAATGTCTGATGGTAAGTGCTTACCTTGGCTTTTCTTGCCTTGAGAGGCCTTTTAAGTTTAACCTGGAAATTCCTTATGGAAGATTCCAGCAACACAGAGTTAAAATGCCAATATGGTTAATTAACATTCTTGCTGGATTACAAATAATCCAGCCAAGTTTATTAAAATTAATTTATTTTGCCAAGAAATGAGTCTTAATTTGCCTATCTTTGTTAAAAATAGGGTTGATTCTAGAGAGGAGAAAAAAATTGTTTTATTAGAAACTATAATATATCTTTGTAGATAATAGATTCCTTTGTCTTTTGGGTTTTGTTTTGTTCTCTGCTTGTAAACTAGATTGGATCCTGAACTCTTCCAGTTTCCTCCATCATCTGCCTATGACTCTCCACACATTTCGAATTTTTCTTGCATTCTTTGACCATGAATCATTGAGAACTAAAACTGCCTTCTCCCAAATCATGCGAGCTAAAGATGGACAACTTGATAAAAAAAAAAATTTTTTTCCCCCCAGAAAATCGCCACAACAGCTGATGCTTCAACAATCTCGGGGACTGTGGGTGTGTGAGTCACTCAGAGAGTGAGGACCTGATATCTTCGGAGACATTTCCAGCTACAGGCTTTCCATCACAAGTCTCAACTGACAGCCTCACACACCGGGAAGCTGGGTTATAACTTATTCTGACCATTAGCTTGTGTTGTTCTTTTGTTTTCACAGACAACTCTCTCATGAAATACCTGACGTTATGGAACTTAACCTGGATGGCCTGCCATTTGGCCCATTCTACTGTTCACGCTCTAGGATTCCTACAGACCACCTTAGAGTCCGCAGCACGTGGGTCCTCAGCCAATAGGATGGCCTTCCATTAGTAGCTGGCAAAACCAGGAGGGAGGAGTCTATGTAAGTAGCTAAGAGAACATGCTGCA
This sequence comes from Pipistrellus hanaki, assembly GCF_964339955.1. Lineage (NCBI taxonomy): Eukaryota > Metazoa > Chordata > Mammalia > Chiroptera > Vespertilionidae > Pipistrellus > Pipistrellus hanaki. Next base: position 58,751,298 of record NC_140503.1, read on the forward strand.
CTCACACTTCGGTTTTGGGAATTTGAGACTCAGAGAAGGAGAAAGACCCACAGACAATCTCTTTTCTTGGCTACCTTCTGGAACGGGAGATCTATTTCGTGGGTTATTCCAAGGTCATTACATTGATAATCCTTACCATACTGTGTTTTCTAACTGTTAGAGGCTGTATATTTTTGAGTAAATAGATCATCTTTAGGACTAAAAGCAGGGATCCCTTGGGGAAAAGCAAACATTATGGTAGTGTAGAATGTTTATTTATTTATTTTAATTGATTTCAGAGAGGAAGAGAGAGGGAGAAAGAGATGGAAACATTAATCATGATAGGCTGCCTGCATGTCGCCAACCCAGGCATGTGCCCTGACTGGGAATTGAACCATGACTTCCTGGTTAATAGGTCAACACTCAACCAGCCAGGCAAGCAGTACAGAGTATTCATGGTAAACGGGGAACTAAAGAATGTTTTCCATTGAATGTAAGAGCTTCATTCCTCTAATCCCATGCTCCACCCTTTTCAGCAGGAAGCAGTCAGTGTGGCCCTTGCCCTTTCCCCCTTTGACTGAGGAATGACCAAAAGAAAGGGAAGAACTGAAACCAAGGGTCCTTATGACTCCGATTAAATTCAGTTTTAAGTCCTACCTCTACAAATCATACCTCTCCCTCTTTCCCCACCCCCAACCTCGTCTTTACCCTGATAATCAACAGCCCCTGAGGCAGCAGGCAGTAGCTGGCCCTGACTCATGGTCACACGGTCTGAACCTCTGGCAGCTAAAGGCAATGTGTTGACCTAAGTTATGTTTCAGTTCGTGAGTCCTACAGTGAAATAACCCTCAGATAATTGCCATGAAACCAGACAGAGGGACACCAGAACAGCCCTCAGAGCTGGCCTCAAGACCTGAAGAAATGATTCATTACCCTTCCCTCACCTCCGACCAGTCAGCTCCCAGCACAACCCTGAGCCCCTAACCGATGGTGTCTTGTGATTTTGCCCAGTACAACCTGTAACCTACATGCCATGGGGGAGATGGGCGTTTGAGCATTGGGTTCTCCTTCTCCTGGACGGTGCCATTCATAACAAATTAGCCAATATTTCTCCAGCGCGTTTCTCGATATCTAATGTTTGGCTCTGCTGGCGCCAGGTGGTGAACTCTTTCTGTTCTGTAACAGACTCAGTGAATGCTCCCTGAGCTGGCCCCCACTAAGATGTTTCATCCTCCTTCCTCTTCCCCAGTCCCCTCCCCACTGAGTGAGTGAATGGATGAGTGAGTGAATGGATGAGTGAGTGAATGGATGAGTGAGTGGATGGATGAGTGAGTGAATGGATGAGTGAGTGGATAGATGAGTGAGTGGATGGATGGATGGATGAATGAATGAATGAATGAATGAATGAATAAGTGACAGGGTGCTAGCCTTCCTAAGCTTAGAAATCAGAGCACATAAACCCCACACTCAAAGGAAGACCCCCAGGGAGAATCCAGATGTACTGTAGGTAGAGGTAGCAACTCCAAGCAGGAGCTGGGAGGGGCCTGGGATGACGGGTTCGCTTGTGATCAGCTGTGATTGTGAGCAAGGCAAGGCGTCCTTTAATTGAAGGGAAGACAAACCAGGGCCTGAGACATATTTGGGGTGCGGACGGTGAGGGGATAGGGGATGGGGGAGATGAACTTCACCACGGTCATCAGCAGGGCCATGAAGCTGGAGTGTCATCGCTGCGGGTCACCACCTCAGATATGTAGATCCGGCACCAAGGCGGGCTCGTGTAGAACGTGTCCAGTGAACGGGCTGGTGCTTTTCATCCTTACTGCTCAGAAATGGCCCGGGTTGCATTGTGCCCTTGAAGCTCCCACCCCTTGTAGCCCATGGAAATAAAGGCTCAGAAAGAGGCTCGTTCTCTTGCCTTCCTCATTGGGGTTTCTTGTGAACCCACTCCCTGAGCAATGTGGAAGCTCCAGCCCGCGACCGATTTCACACCTTCAAGGCGGAAGGCATTGCACCATCCAGCTTCCTGGCCTGGGGGTGCGGGGAGATGCCCTCGGGCTGGGGCCTGGGCAGGCGCGGGAGAGGGCAGGTCTGTGGGGTGGGGAGGGGGTGCCAGGGCTGGCTCTGCTTCCCCCCCCCCCCCCGGGCTGACTACAGTGGGGATGCAGAGGCCTGCTGCCTGTCCCCTGCCCCTCGCGCCTGGGGAGGAAAAGGGTGCCGGTGAGAGTGCGCACCAATGGAAACGTCGTCCCCTAAACTCGGGGTGTGGTGTCCCCCCCTCTCCTCCCGGCCCAGGCGGTTTGCTGGAGCCAGCTCGTACAGTTTGGAAGAGCTAATTGTGACGTTTTCAGGAACTTCGCAAATCAGCTGTTGAAGAGCCATTGTTTTAAAATGTAAATTGTTAAATCTTCCAAGAAAATAGGTTATATTTTTAAAGAGTAATAAATACTCAAAGCTCATCACTTCCTTATTTTTTTACTCCATTTTGTGATTGCACCGGGTCTCCAGGCTGCAGCGCCTGCTGTGTCTGTGTGGAGGACATGCACGGGGCCCCGCACACAGCTCTGCCCGGTTCCAGCTCAGTGGCTCCCGGCGGCCGCCTGCGAGTGGCGCGTGGGAATGCCCCCCCCCCCCCCCCCCAGAGATCAGTGGGCTACCAGCCGGGGCTTTACGCCCAGGTGCCTGTTCACTGTGGGCATGGGCGTGCCGTGTCTGAGGACAGCCTGCCAGGGGTCCCACCTGCAGCTGCCAGCCCTGGGCCCTTTTCTGGGCCGGACCAGAGGGTTAGAGGCAAGGGAAGCAGGGGGGAGGTGGGAGGGAGCTGGCCCGTACCCTTGACACCACCCTCCCACCCCCCACACAGTAGGAAGAGCCTGGCTCCCCGCGGGAGGAGGCATTCAGGGGAGAGGCCAGGGTGTGGAGGGAGCCAGGGGATACTCGGAAAGGAAACAGTGCCTGAGCTGAGGAGAAAGCACCGCAGCCCAGGAGGCCGGCCTGTGAGGACACAGGGAAACCACAGGGTGTTGCGTCTGTGACCACGGAAGGAAAGTGCCAGCCCGCACAGCGGAACCCTCTGAAGCCGGGGCGTCTGTGCAGGCTCCTGGGCCAGCGCCTCTCCCTGACACAGCCAGGGGAGAGGGAGGAGGGGAGGGAGCACCTCACAGCCTGGAGGGATCTCAGTGCTCCCCGCCTCTGCCCTCCTCTCCACGCCCTGCCCCACACTGGCCCTGCGTCCGCTCACCACACCTAAGGCTCCAGACCTTCTGTTGCTGGTGACACACCGATTTCTCTCTGGGGCTGGGTGTCCCACAGGGACCCAAGCTTATCACCCGGTCCTCCCAACCTGCTGCTGCCGCCCGCGGGCTCCCACCTCGGGGAGAGGCCCCCAGAGGCCCCCTTCGTACCGCAGCCCTCAGCGCAGGGGCCCCTCGCCCCCCCCTCCTGCCCTGCACCTCACCTCCCAGGTCTCTCTCCACCACTGCTTCTCAAGCTGAAATGATTTTTTCCTCCCCAAACATGGCATGTATTAAATAATAATATCCACCCTTAAAGTTTTGTATACCATTTCCAATCAGAATTTCATCCATTAAACTCGTACTGAGCAGTGCTACGTGCCTATGGGCACTGTGCTGTGCCGGGGAATGCAAAGTGACGAGGGCTCAGCCCTGGCCCTCAGGGATCGCGCCTACCAGGGGACAGTCACACGGAGAGAGAGTGAATCCTAACCATGCCCCACGGTCAGGGCCACCGTGGAACGTGCACGTGGTCCCACAAGACCGTGGAGGTAAACCTGCCGAACCCGAAGACTCCGCACCCTCTGTGCCTCGGTCTCCCTCTCCTGCTCACTCCCCGGACCCCGGAGCACCTCCCCTTACGCTCCCCTCAGCTCCCTGACTGCAGGTCCCCAGCCCTGCTACCGGGACTCTCCGTCCCCAGTCGTTCGCCTCACCCAAGCCAAAAAGGGTTCCCAGGGCACAAAGCGGATGGACGAGCCATTCCCTTACTTGAAACCCTCAGTGGTTTTCTATGGTCCTTGTGAAATACCCAAGCCTGGTTAGCACGGCTCCCAGCCCTTCCTGATCAAACTCACATCAGCACAAGAATCCTCTCTCCTTCGCTTGTCCGCTTAACGCCAATGTAGCTGAACACTTACTATTATATGTGCTAGCACTGGGCGGGCCCTGGAGTCCTGCAGAGAACAATGCGCACGGTTCTCTCTCTCAGAGCCCATGGCCTGGCAGGGGATATGAAATGGTGCTTATGCAAATGAGTGTTTGATGAAGGCAAAAGGACCGTTCCTTGTCAGCCCCCTGCTTCCACCACAATCCCCTCTCCCAGCTCCTGCCTCCTGGCCCCGCCGGGCTGTTCCCTCTGCTCCCCCCGCCGCCTCCCAGACTCCCGCTCCCGCCTCCCCCGAGGCCCCCTGGGCCTCCCGTGACTCCGCCGGATGCGGCTCCCCCGGGGTGAGAGCACTGACAGGCCCGTGTCCTCCAGGCCTGGGCAGGAGTCGAGCTCCCAACCTTCGGGAAATGTTTCTTGTGTGAATGACTGTCAGGTCCTCTGAATCCACGGGTGAGCATTTGCATTTGAAAAAAATTAATTATAAAATTGTTTACATCGACTTCACATATTCAAAAGAGGCTGGCGCTGAGAAGCATGTCCTCAAACATGGATGCTGTGAGTCGGAGGGCTTTGGGGTGACCGTGGCTTTGGGGTGAAGGTGACTGCAGGGTGTGGCGAGCTGGTGTCCGGGCGGCTGAGTGTGGTGCGGCTGCCCAGGCGAGGTGGACCCGGCCCCGCCCCCACCCCATGTTTGTGGGGACATCATCTTACACACACTCACACACACACACACACTCACACACACACACACTCACACACACACACACACACACTCACACACACACACACTCACACACACACACACACACTCACACACACACACACACACTCTCACACACACACTCACACACACACTCACACACACACACACTCACACACACACACACACTCACGCACACACACACTCACACTCACACACACTCACACACACACTCACACTCACACACACTCACACACACACTCACACACACACACACACACACACACTCACACACACACATACACACACACACACTCACACACACTCACACTCACACACACACACTCATACACACTCACACACACTCACACACACACACACACTCACACCACCCACTGGAGCCTGGTACCTCCTGGACTGGACTCCTGGGGGCACATTGCTGGTTCTGGGGGAACTCCACTCCCGCCCCCCAGGGCACAGTCCTCACGGGGAGTGGGTGGCTGAGGCCAGTCAGGAGCAGCCGTTGGGAGGCAGCCCTGTCACCCACCTCCACTGACAGCCTCCTGACCCGTCTAGAAGAGGCTGTTTGTCTGTCTGTCTGGGAGACCCCACCATCAGCTTCTTCTTCTTCTTCTTCTTCATTTTTTTAAAATATATTTTATTGAGTTTTTACAGAGAGGAAGGGAGAGGGATAGAGAGTTAGAAACATCGATGAGAGAGAAACATCAATCAGCTGCCTCCTGCATACCACCCACCGGGGATGTGCCCGCAGCCAAGGTACATGCCCTTGATCGGGATTGAACCTGGGACCTTTCAGTCCACAGGCCGACGCTCTACCACTGAGCCACACCGGTTTCGGCGACCCTCAGCTTCTTATCCACCAAACCCCGCGCTGCTGCCCGGAGCTTCCTGCTTCCGTGGAGCCGGAGAGCTGGAGGGTCACCTGGCCACCCCTTCATTTCACGCTGAGGACACGGGGCTGCTGACAGGGAAGTGACGCCCAGGGGCCAGTCAGGCTTTAAACAAACAGAGACGGCCGGTCTCCTGACTCTGAGTCAGCCAGGGCCTCTCTGCTACGCCCCTGTTTTCCTCAGCTGCCCCGACGGTTCCAGCTGGTTTAAACCGGAAAGCTGTGCCTCCAACAAATGAAACTCACAAGAACCACTGCCACCCCCTCCACACCCCTCCCACATCCCTCCACCCCACTCCGGGCACCTGCCCTTCTGACCCAGAAGGGGGGACACGGCGGGACCAGCCGGAAGGCCCTCCCCGGCCGGAACCCGGAGCAGCACTCACCTGGTAACACGTCTGCCGGGCGGGCGCCCGCAGGAAGAGAGCGCAGGTGTGCTCTGTTTGCCTGCTCACCCACAGGCCGGGCCTCCTGACAGCTTAAAGCCCCAGCCTCAGCTCGGCCCTCAGGCCTCTCCCGTTCTGGCCACAACCGGCTGCCCTCCACTCGGACCCCACCCCACCCCCTCCTCAGGCTGCACCACACACATACCTCCGGGCCTCTCCTGCTTTGCAGGTGCTCTTCCCTCTGCCTCCAACGCCCTTCCCTGCTTCTCCACAGGACAAGCCTCCTCACTGCTGAGGTCATTCTCAAGGTCATCTTCCATCCGTGGGAGCGTTTCCTTCGCTTCGTCCCCTTCCTCCCTCCCCTTCCCTTCCCCGGTGTGCCCCGAGTGCTCCTGTGCCAGCTTTACTGCATTGGAAAGAAAATACCACCTCACGGACAGGTCTGTGTCCCCACCAGACCCTCAGCTCCTCAATGACAGCAACCGAGTCTTCATCTTCAAATACTCAGAGCCCAGCACTTCATGGACAATCAAAAATAAAAAAGGAGCCGAAACCGGTTTGGCTCAGTGGATAGAGCGTCGGCTTGGGGACTGAAGGGACCCGGGTTCGATTCCGGTCCGGGGCATGTACCTTGGTTGCGGGCATATCCCCAGTGGGGGATGTGCAGGAGGCAGCTGATCGATGACTCTCTCTCATCGATGTTTCTGGCTCTCTATCTCTCTCCCTTCCTCTCTGTACAAAATCAATAAAAATATATTTTAATAAATAAATAAATAAATAAATAAATAAAAAAGGAAGGAGTTGCCACGTGAAATCAACATATGGACTCTGGGTTTATTCTAGGGCTAAATTAGGAGCACGTCTTAACATTACACAAGGATCCCCTTCCAGCTCATTTACTCGACAAATATTGATTGTCGCTATGTGCAAGCTCCGTACACAGAGTCCTGGGGACGCAGAGCCCTGGGGACGCAGAGCTGGGCAGACACCAGCGGCCTGGTTTGGAGGCACAGAGAAGGCAGCGGGGAGCTCTAAGGGAATGGCCAGCACTGGCTGACCACAGCTGTGAGAGGCAGATCGCTGCATTTGCTCCTGCCTGGGCCCTAGAGGCAGGCGCTTTCACCAATGTTCCCACTTCACAGGGAAGGAGACTGAGGCTTTTAGAAGAGGACAGACTTGCGATGGCACAACTAGTCACAGAGGCAGGCTTTGAACCCGGGCTGCCCCCGGCCCCATTTGCCCAAACAGAAAGATCGGCTCCAGGCACACTTCCTTTTACGGTGTTTCATGCTTTTTCACAAATTGAAGGCAAGACCATCTACCAGCAGAAAGGTTGCAGTTTGCTTTATTGTGATACTTGCTGTATTGTGGGGGGTCTAGAACCCAACCCGTAACATGGGGTATGCCTGTGTAAGGGTTTCATTTTCTTCCCTAGGGACCCGGTGCATGGATTCATGCACATTGAAAATAAATTAATTCGAAGGTGGCCGGTGGGGTGGGACTGGGCGAGATGGGCCAGACACGCCCTGGAGCCAGCCTCCCACAGTCCCTCCCCGGCATCTGCGGAGTGAGCGGGGTCCCTATGGGAGGTGAGGTCCTCGGCCTGGCCTGCGGGGATGGGGCCGAAACTGGATCTCTGACGTCCCCAGAGGGGTCCTGGAGTGAAAGAGGGCACTCTGCAAAGTTGCTGTCGTACAAGGTGTGGAATGTAAACGCAAGTGTGCAGGAAGCCAGGTTCGGGGCTGGGCCGGTGGTGCTGGTCCGATGTCCCTGGCCCGTTCTCCGGAGATTGGACCTACAGGATACTGAGGGAGGGAGTGGCTGCCACGGGCTGGTGGGCCACCAGGATAGGGCGGTCAGAGAGCGGCACTCCCGCTGTGGGAGCGCTCCTGCATGAAGCGTCTGCCCCTGGTGGTCAGTGCACATCATACCGACCCGTAGACCGGTGGGTCTTTCATCACTTAGGCTTTTATATATATAGATTAGTGGCCTCTAATCTATATATATAGATTGTCTGCAAACACATGGAGAACTTTTAAAAATCTCTGATGCCGCCCTAGCTGGTTTGGCTCAGTGGATAGAGCGTCGGCCTGTAGACTGAAGGGTCCTGGGTTTGATTCTGGTCAAAGGCATGTGCCTAGATTGTGGGCTTGGTTCCCAGTAGGGGTATGCAGGAAGCAGCCTATCAATGAATCATTCTCATCATTGATGTTTCTCTCTCTCCCCTCTCTGAAAAAACAAAAAACAAACAAACAAACAAACAAAAAACCTCTGATGCCCACGCTGGTCCCACCCGAGATTCCGATGCAGTGGGTCTGGGTGCAGCCTGGGCACCGGGGGTCTCCTGTGCAGCCAGGGCTGAAACCCTACTCCACATGGGGGGGGGGTCCGGTGTCCAGTGTGAGGTGGGACCCACCCACAGCCCACACGCTCCCTGGCTGGCTCAGGGTCCTGTTCGGGGAGACGAGCTGCTTTCCCGTCCCCTTGGGAGGCGCTGCGGGCAGTGTGGGCCGGACTGCACCTCCTCCCTCTAATCCTCTCGGCATCCTACCGGCCGTGAACTTCCTGTGGCCTTGCAGTTGCCAAAGACACCTTCCCCGCCCCCTTGCGGGACACTAGTGGCTGCAGCCTGCAAGGCTGGGTTTCCCCTTCGGCGCTGACAGCGGTGACCTCGGCTCTCTTGCCCACTGGGGGCACGGCCTCTCAGGAGGGAGGTAGGCAGTGAGGGGGTGCACATGCAGGGCACTTGCCTCACCCTCGGGTGCTCACAGAGGGGTTGCACCATTTCCCGGGACCCTCCCAGCTCGTCAGATGCAGAGCCTGCGGCTTCCCCGGAGCACTCAGCCCCGAGGCCCGCAGAGGAGGTGTCCAGCGTGAAAGGACTTGCAGGGCCATCTCCCGGATCTCTCCCAGGGCCAAAACTTCCACCTCTCAGGCCTGAGACGAGACAATTCACAAACCGCCGCGCCGGGAGCGGGCACTGAGGGCCAGGACCAATCCTAGGGCTTCCACAGCCTCGGGGGAGAGCAGCCTGCGCTGCAGGGAGAAGGGCGGGCGGAGCCCAGAGCTGCCCCCCGGGGCCGGGCCTGGCCAGCCGGGGGTCGTTTTGAAGGGCGAAGACCCTCTTTCTTGACCTTCATATAAGCCCCTTCCCCTTATTACCTACATGGCACGCGGCCGATGATCCTTAAATGCTGTCTGAATGAAACCCAGTGACCAGTCCTTTGCAAGCACTCACGCCGTAGCTGTCTACGGGCAAACTTAGTCTCAAGGTTTTGTTTGTTTGTTTGTTTGTTTTTTGTTGTTTTTTAAAAATATATATTTTATTGATTTTTTTACAGAGAGGAAGGTGGAGGGACAGAGAGCTAGAAACATCGACCAGCTGCCTCTTGCACACCTCCTACTGGGGATGTACCCACAACCAAAGTACATGCCCTTGACTGGAATCGAACCTGGGACCTTTCAGTCCACAGGCCGACGCTCTATCCACTGAGCCAAACCAGTTTCGGCTAGTCTCAAGGTTTTTAAGTTTTCATTAACACAACAAGCGCATGTCGACCAGACACGTACCAGCTGCCAGGGTGCCAACCATGAGCAAGAGCAGAGCTCCTGGAGGAGCCAGCTGTGTGGGAGGAGGAGTTCATTTCCCAGATGCTCATGAACGGACTCTGTGATGAGGCCATGAGGAGGGGCCCCAGGACGGTGCCTGCGGGGGAGGGGAAGGCCTCTCAGAGGGAGAGAGTGCACAACCATCCCCCACCACGGTCCGTCTCCCATTTCCAACGAGTTTGCTCCGCGAGGAGCCAGCGCACGGTTGGCTGCTTGTAACTTGGTCCTGCAGAGCAAGGGGCAAACCGGCCTCTCCTGACAGTCCAGCTCAACAAAAGTTTAGGTGTGAGTTCTCTGGTCAACAGGAAGGGAAAAATTTTGTGTGTTTTTTATACAAAGCTGCTTAAACTGACACTGACCTCTCCCTGGGCGTCTCACCGGGTTTTCAGGGAGGGGAGGCAGGAGGGAGCCAGCTCTCCGGGAATGGCAGGGACAGACACACCCAGATTGCTCAACACCGGGGCCCAGCAGCCCAGGCACCTCCCCGGCCTTCCCTGCCTGACCCTGGGCCTGAGGGGATGCCCTCCTCAGAGATGGCTTCTGTGGCCAAAGGTCCCCTGGGGACAACCCTAGAGAGAACGTTCCCTGGGGTCAGGGCAGGGCAAGGTCAGGGGCAGGCAGTGAGGAGGGACCTTAGGCAGCCAGAGGCGCACACAAAGCTGTCAACAATGAGGAAATGGGTGGGGACTGGTCCCTCGAGGCCTTGCCTCTCAGCTGCCCTCAGCCCTTATCAGGGCTCTTAGCTCATCATAATCCCCTGGCCCTTGACATAAGCCGTCTCCCTCACGTCTTCTTTCTGCTCTGCTCTCTTCTCTCTCTCTTCTGACTGCCTTCTTTCCATCTCTACTCCCTCAGTAACTACTCAGGGAAGCAGTGAAAATGTGGAGACAAAGTAACAGATCACAAACAAAAGAAATGGAGGAAAACAAACGACTAGATATAACCACGGTTATAAGGTTTTTCAAAAATTTTCTTAAAAAGGCAGATAAATTTAACCAGACCATCAAGGATATGAAAAAGGACTATCTAGAAATTAAGCATACACTGACTAAAATAAAAAATATTATATAGAGACCCAACAACAGATTAAAGGAACGCAAGAATCAAGTCAAAGATTTGAAATACAAAGAAAAAAAGAAAAAACTCAACTGGAAAAAAGAAAAAAGAATCCAAAAAGTTAAAGATAGTAGAAGAAGCCTCTGGGACAACTTCAAGTGTACCAACATCAGAATTATGGGGGTGCCAGAAGAAGAGACAGAGCAAGAAACTGAAAACCTATTTGAAGAAATAATGACCAAAAACTTCCCCTACCTGGTGAAAGAAATAGACCTACAAGTCCAGGAAGTGCACAGAACCTCAAACAAAAGAAATCCAAAGAGGACAACACCAAGACACATCATAATTAAAATACCAAGAGCAAAAGACAAAGAGAGAATATTGCTGAGACTGGTTTGGCTCAGTGGATAGAGCATCAGCTTGCAAACTGAAAGGTCCCGGGTTCGATTCCAGACAAGGGCATGTACCTTGGTTGTGGGCACATCCCCAGTTGGGGTGGTGCAAGAGGTAGCTGATCGATGATTTTCTCTCATCAATGTTTCTGACTCTCTATCCCTCTATCTTCCTCTCTGTAAAAAAATCAATAAAATATATATTTTTTTAAAAAAAAAAGATAAAGAGAGAATATTAAAAGCAGCAAGAGCTACAAGGGAGCACCCATACGATTGTCAGCTGATTTCTCAACAGAAACTATGCAGGCCAGATGGGAGTGACAAGAAATATTTCAAGTGATAAATAGCAAGAACCTACAACCAACATTACTCTACCCAGCAAAGTTATCATTTAGAATGGAAGGTCAGATAAAGAGCTTCACAGATAAGAAAAAGCTAAAGGAGTTCATCACCACCAAAGCAGTACTATATGAAATGCTGAAAGAATTTTTAAGAAGAGGAAGAAGAAGAAAAAATAAAAGATAAAAATTATGAACAACAAATACATATCTATGAACAAGTGAACCCCAAAATCAAGTGAATTAAATATCTGAGGAACAGAATAAACTGGTGAAAATAATAGAATCAGTGGCATAGAAAGGGAGTGCACTAATAATTCTCAGGGGAGAATGGGTATGGGGGGGTGCAAGAAGAAATTGGACAAAAATTGTACACCTATGGATGACGACGGTGGGGGGAGGTAAGGGCAGAGGGTGGGGTGGGAACTTGGTGAAAGGGAGCTATGGGGGGGGGGGAGAGGAGAAACTATTGTAATACTCTGAACAATAAAGATTTATTAAATAAATAAATAAAAACCAGAATCCTATGCCCACCCCCCCCATTCAGATCTGGGGTGCAGTTCTGCTGCTGCTGCCAGTCCTCCCACCTGCACTGAGATAGGATGGTCCTTGCATCTCAGCCCTCACCCCGAGACAGGGAATGCTCCCGGCCCAAAGCTAGCGGGAGGAAGAGCAGTGAGGAAATAATACAGAAATGAAATATCTCTGAGAAAATACTTCTAAATAGTAACCTACCTCACAGGTTTATCCCTGAGATACACCGCCCCCCCACCCTCCACCCCCGCCCCTTTGCAAAACAAGGTTCTGGGAAGTTAAGAAACCTGCCCAGGTCCCCCAGCTCTGACTGGAGTCAGGTGCTGACCCATCCACTTGCTCCCTGCCCACCGTGTCGGCTGGGAAGCTGATTAATGTGATGTCTGATGGTTACTGGCAAGACCGCGGCCACCTGACCTGGCATGGATGGAGACTGTCATCTCTGAGAGGAATGAAGATGCTCACAAAGCGTCGGATATACCCACACCTGGTAATCCCCCGCTCCTCGGGCAGCGTGACTGAACGGGCAGCGGGCAGCCTGGCCAGGAGAGGCGATCCCTCTTGCCCTGGGGAGGATTTATTGCAGGGATAATCTTGTTGCTATGGTAACTCTGTACTCTGCCTTCCTCCGTGGGTGGCATCACTGGGACACCAAGTAAACCTAGCATCTGGATTCTGCACCTGTTCTCTTCACAACAAACCGACTTGTCCCCACACGGACAGACGGACTGCCAGCCCTGGCCCAGCCGGTCTTGTTACTGTGCTTCTTACCATCTTCAGTAACTTCCCATTATTTGGGGGAAATAATCAAATCAAATGGGAAAATTACGCCAGCCTGTCATTTCTTGAGATAGGTAAACGCGGAGCAGATGCTTTTCTTCCTTTTTGCAATACAATTCACATGCCACACAATGTGCCCCCTCTAAGCATACAGATCATGGTTTTTATTATAATTCAAAAAGTAAGTGGTACCACGAGAGGACTTTGGGGGCGCTAGAGAGGCGCAGTAGCTTCTTTTGCAGGAGGGCTTAATGCGTGCACACAGCCATTATCAAAACTCCTCCAACTGAGAAATCAAGACCTGCTCATTTTATTGTAGCGTATAAACTATACCTCGGTTAAACATAATTTAAAAGTTAAATGGTGCCACTTCAATGAAATCTGAAACAATTAATGTTTGAGAAATGTGCAGTGGCTGAGTCTGTGACCTTGTCTAAAAAAAATAACCAGACCCGAAACCGGTTTGGCTCAGTGGTAGAGCGTCGGTCTGCGGACTGAAGGGTCCCGGGTTCAATTCCGGTCAAGGGCATGTACCTTGGTTGCGGGCACATCCCCAGTAGGGGGTGTGCAAGAGAGGTGATACTCTCTCATCGACGTTTCTAGCTCTCTATCTCTCTCCCTTCCTCTCTGTAAAAAATCAATAAAATATATACTTTTAAAAAATAACCAGGAAATAATAGGCCCCTTTGCCTTATGGTCTGAGCTCACTGCTCATTTATGTCGATAGAGAGCATTCACATAAGCACGGGCATCAGGCAGGAACACAGCAGGGTCGCCTGTCTGAGGCAGGTGGTCTGCACGGACACGGGAATAGTATGAACTTCACTGTAGCACATACCTGAGGAAAACCCACATCCATCACTTGAAGTAAATGCAAAAATGTGGAGTTTGATTTTCTGAACAGTATACCCACTGTTCAAACAAGAAGTATTTTATTAGATATGTGTTATATAAGTCATAGCAGGTGATTGAGCTGTAGTTATAAAATTTGCAGTTTTCCTTGTTTTTATTCTAATTTTCATGTTAAAGTAGCATTTGCACACAGGCAAATGACACTGTAAACCACGACCAAAACAAAAAGCCTTGGTTTCTTGCGATTCTATAGTTCCCTGAGGCAGCTTTCTAAGCAGGGGGGAAAAAGCATTATACGGGACAATCAGCAGAAAAACTAATTCCACTCCTCTCATAATCTTAGGTACAATCTTCACCCTCCTTTCTTATTCAAACCGCATACCTTCACTTTTGAATGTGAGACTATATGTAATGTGCTTGTGTAAATAGATTTCTAAACTACAGATTATTTTTTATATTACTTATCATATATGTAATTATTGTATCTTTTCTGGAGTGAGATCATCTATGTGGGCATATGTGTAGGAGTTCAGTGAGAGTGAATGTAAGATGCACTTATCTGTGGGTTTGTGCTCCTGCAAAGGTTTACCAGGGGTGTTGTGAACCAAAGGTGAGCCAGTCACCACAAATAGGTATGTGTGAATTTCAAACAGGCACTGTTCTCATTCATGGAAGAAAATAATTTTAAACACATGAAGAGCTTTTACTTTATAATGATAATAATTTCCTAAAAAGAGAGAAGGGAACTCATATTGATCTAGTACCTGTTAAGTACCACGTGAGGTGTTTTATTCCCATTATCTTACACCAGAGGCCTGGTGCATGGGATCCGTGCACTGGTGGGGGGCGTGGCCTGCAGGGATCAGCCCGCTGTGGGAGCACCGCTCAGCCAGGTCAGCCCAGTGGCTGTTGTCCCGCCCTCTGAGCAGCTGCTCCCTGGTCCAGCATCTTCTGTGGAGCCGGAGCACTCGCCTCTCCAGGGGACCCGGTTGAGGCCGGTCCCAGGGATAACTGCACTGAGAGGCAGCAGAGTGGGCCTCAGTCCCACGGTGGCCATGAACCTGCCTCCCAGCCTCCAGGGTCAGCTCTGTGAGCCTGGCGGCGGCGGCGGTGTTGTGTGGCCTGCGGGCATCTGGAGGAGATGGCAGGGAGTGAGAAGGAGCCTGGGGCAAGGAGACAATGGTCGCAGCCCAGGTTCCTGCCCATGGGCTCGGGGTTTGCACAGGAGCAGCTGCTCATCCCCGTCAGCCGAGCAGTGCTCCCTCTGTGGGAGTGCACTGACTCCTGCGTTGAGCATTTGCCCCTGGTGGTCAGTGTGCTTCCTAGTGACTGGTTGCCTGGTTGTTCTGGTCGTTCGGCTGTTCAGTCGCTGGGCTTTTATTATATAGGGTAGTCTTCACAACTCACCCATGCAGGTACAAACTAACCCAATTTTAATTTTTTAAAATATATTTTTATTTATTTCAGAGAGGAAGGAAGAGGGAGAGGGAGAGATAGAAACATCAATGATGAGAGAGAATCTGATTGGCTGCCTCCTGCACGCCCCCTACTGGGAATTGAGCACACAACTGGGCATATGCCTTGACTGGAATTGAATCTGGAACCCTTCAGTTCGCAGGCTAACACTCTATCCACTGAGCCAAACCAGCTAGGGCCAAACTAAATCAATTTTACAGGTGAGGAATCTGAGCCTTGTCCAAAGCAACCTAGGTAGAAAGAGCATGGGTGACAGAGGTCTGATTTCAGAGCCTGTAATTTCATTCTCTACCACAGTCTCAACTAAAGTGTGATGAATAAGTAATTAGACCTCACTCCAGTTTTTAGTGATATGTAATATGATTTTAACTTTTTTTATTCAGAAAGCTTACTTCACATCTTACGTGAGAAAGACTTAGAGATGTCTGCTCAAGGCTCAAAGCCATCGAGCTGAATGGGTCTAATTGCAAATGAACAATCCGCTGACAGGTAAGGGCCCTTCCTCTCTGGGCTCCTTCCCTAACCGTCTCTCTCGACCCCCATCAGGGCCCAGATCCTCTTCCTCTGACGACGCTCCTCTCTGTTCAGACTTCACTTCAGATGCTCTCTCCCTCCGTCGGCGATCTCTTGTATGCCCTTGGCTTCACCACCACTCAAACCACCTGCAGCTCACACCTCTGCAGTTCTCCAGAAGTAATTTGCCTAGATAGCTCGCTGAGCTCTCTGACACAACTATTCCAGAGTCTCGTTCATTTTCTTCCTGGTCCACCCTTCCCTAAGCATTCCGTTCCTTCTTCCTCCTGTATTCTTTGTCTTGGCACCACCACCTGCCCAACGAATCAGGTGAGAAATCTCGGAGTCATGTTGGACTTCCCCCAGATAGATCCAGGAAGCCTGGAAGTCTTCTCATCAATCGCTCTCAAATGCATCCTTTTTTTCTCTTCTCCTTCTGCCAGTGTCTTGCTCACCATTGCCTTGCTGACTTCTAATTATTGCCTTTTCAAGAAACTAGACTTGCTGGTCCTGAGGGTCCATCTTCCTCGAGAAGCTTCCCTTTGCGCCCTGTGCTCACCTCTATCTTTGCTTCACGGTCACTGCATAGCTGTGCTTGTAGGTGTCTCCCTTTCCTATGCCAGATCCTCGAGGCCAGCACAAGGCCTGCCCCATAGTGAATGCTCAATAATTGTACTTATTTAAATTACATGAAAATTTGTAAAGTTCAAAGTACACAATCCAAGAGAATCTTATCCAGATGAAACTCGGAAGAGAGCAGTTCAACACAAGATTCTTTGAAGTCATTTTTGTGACCATGTGTTTATTGTGTGCATATTCAGTACAACCACCTAACAACCAAATGAGGCAACTGAACCCCGAGTTGGATTACAGACTGAAGAGTACAGTCACAAAGGACATTGCAATTAGAGAAAACGGAAATGGGTTATAGGTTAGGTGATATTATTGAAATAATGTTCAGTTTCTTAGAAATGATAATGGCATTAGTCAGCCAAGATGTCCTTTCTTTTAGACATAAAAAGCTTTATGATGTGTGTAACTTATTTTCAAATAATTCATTTTTAAAGAACATAATATAGCCCTAGTCGGTTTGGCTCAGTGGATGGAGTGTTGGCCTGCGGACTGAGGGTCCCAGGTACAATTCGAGTCAAGGGTACATGCCTGGATTGCAAGCTCAATCCCCAGTAGGGGGCATGCAAGAGGCAGCCTATCAATGATTCTCTCTCATCATTGATGTTTCTCTTTCTCTCCTTTTCCCTCTCTGAAATCAATTAAAAATAAGCAAATAAAAGAGCATAATATACAGAGATACATAAAATGTGGGGAAATGTTAACTGATAAAAGAGAGAGAGAGAGAGAGAGAGAGAGAGAGAGAGAGAGAGAGAGAGAGAGAGAGAATTCTTTGTACCAATTGTTCAACTCTGCATATTTGAAAATTTTTCCAATTAAGACATTCAGGAAAAATGCTAAGAACACAACCAAAATTAAAATAAATCTTTTGAAATCTGAAAGGCACAGTCATCCCTCACAAATTTGCTCTCCTAGTTGACCAACCATCACAACTGTTTTTATTTGCCTAAATGGTATCATATCACACTTGAGAAGCTTAAGCAAATAAAAGTGTGCTTCCTAATTGGTAATTGTAATTCCTTGAGATCAACCATTGGAGATTTTCATCTGGGAAAGTTTTCAGTGATAAGAAAGCAAGAAGGGTTGGTGGAAGTAGTTTTGCTTTAGTCCTTTCAGAATTGCCAAGTCTCTAACAAGAGCTAGTTAATTTTGCTGTGAAGTTGATAAAAAATTTAGCCCTTCTCTTAAATTTCTATTATATTCAAAGGGAAGTTAAGAAAAAAATAATTTATCATCTTTATTTAATATAGTTAATGATTGCTTGGCAGGGGTAGCTCAGTGGCTGAGCATTGAGAACATGGTTTAATTCCCAGTCAGGACACATGCTGGACTATGGACTCAATCCCCAGGAGCAGGCATACAGAAGGCAGCCAATCAATGGTTCTCTCTCATCATTGATGTTTCCATCTCTCTCTCCCTCTTCCTTCCTCTCTGATATCAACAAAAATATGTTAAAAATAATTAATGAATCTATTTTATTATAGTCTAATGTACCCAAGAGAATTGAAAATATATGGCTACAAAAACAAATAAAAATAAATAAAAAACAAACAAAAACAGAAAACATGGCTACACAAAATGTTGTACATGGCTATTCACAGCAGCATTATTCATAACAACCAAAAAGCAAAAAACCAATGTCCATAAACTAATAAACAGTTGTTTATCTATCAACTGATAAACAGTCTCAGAAAGGAATTAAATACTGATACACGACACAACACAGATGAAAGTATTATGTTCAGTTAAAGAAACCAGACACAAAGGCCACCTAATGTGTAATTCCATTCACATAAGATGGTGGGAATAGAGAGTGTATGAGTGTTTGCCTGAGCTAGGGACGGAGGGGTCAGGAATAGGGAATTGTTGCTAATGAGCAGAGGGTTCTTCTGGGGGTGATAAAAATGTTCTGGAATTAAATGGTGGAGGTGAGGGTAAAACTTTGTGAATATATTAAAAAACACTGAATTGTGACTTTAAATGGATGAATACTATGGTAGGTGAATTATATCTTAATTGTATTTTTAAAAAGTTAACATAAAGCAATTTTATGGAACACTCAAAGGGGACCCCAAGGGCACTCTGGGTTTGATGGCTCCTTTGGTCTCCAAGTCACTACTGGCCAGAGTAAAGGGGCCCCAGGCTCTGCAGGGTGCTGTGCACCCTCCTCCCACACTTACAGGGTCACCCCAGGGCCAGTCCCAACATACCCCCCATTACCACTCCCCCCCAGAATCCCAGGAGAGTCTTCGTGTGTGTCTCACACCCCATCTCTTCCTCACTGTCCCTCACTCTAGTCACCATCTTCTATTCATCTCCCTTCAGTATTTGGTTTTGTTCATTGCCTTATCTCACCTGTATCTAAAAGGTGCCCAGCTAATAGCAGGTGCGTAATAAATTTCTAATGGATGAATAAAAGTTTACACAGAAATATGTGCTGCATATTAATTAAAATATGAATCTATGCTTTAAAATGTTTCTTTCTCCCATAAGACTTTTTTTCTCTATTTAAATAGGTATCTAACCTTTAAGAAATCTTATACAAATGGTATTTTATTATAGATAATAAAATTTATGAATCTTTATACATGTTAAAACATTCAAGCATCATAAACATAAATATTTCAAAATTCAAATTTACAGCAAGAAATTTATTTTTTTAGACTGTGGTTATTGCTGCACCAACTTTATAATTCCTTATTCAGAGCCCAAAAATGTAGGCAAGCCCTAGAAACGTAGCAGAAGCATGTCTGCACACTGGATTCATAATCTCTCTTGTGCATAAGTGTTTCCGCTAGATTCACGGAGCACTCTATGGGAGAGGGAGGCAGGACTGGTCATCTGGTTGCCTTTCGAACCTTCTGCAACTCTTCAATGGGTTTCCATTGTTGGTTGATTGTTATAAGCTTAAATAAAAAAAGCAAAATAAAGCATTTCGTTAGGTTCTGTCCTTCATCCTACACCCTCCTTTGGGATTTGTCCACACTCCTCTTTAGAAAAAGCATCATCTTAGCATTTGTAGCCAAACAATCACCTCCTTTTCCCATCTCTAAAGCATGGACAAAACAGTAACATGGGCTGGTTTCTATCACACTAAACCTCCAAAAGCCCTTGGGTCCCTGAGTGTCACAGGATCAGAGAGAAAGGTCTTACCCGTCCGGCCCCTTCCATTTGGGATCTAGATTTTTAAATCCCCCGTGGTTTTTGAGTGTGCGGAGTAGTCTGCTCCCTGTGTGGATGTGATGCTCCCAGCACAGGGTGTGGCAGTTTCCTCACTGAAATTACTCAGTTAAAGGACTCACATTCAGAGATTCTCATTTACCCTCACTTTTTCTATTACCTCAGGACCGAGGCGATGTCGGTAGTTTTAAAAGATCTTAAGTGTCCTCACCAGGTCAAACTGAGTTATTTGAAAGTTTTGTTTAAAAATAAAATAGCTTTCCCGACAAACTGAAATAGTTTCAATCTAACAGACTAAATGTTTCTCATTTCCAAAATATTTAAAATGTAAAAAGTATTTGCAATACTCTCAAAAAGGTAAGCGAATATTAGCTACTTTTGTTTAAAATGCAACTTCTGTTTTCAGAACTCCTGTAATGAGCCATAATAGACCTTATATTAACTGTAGATAAATAATGGGAAAAAAATGAGATATTAATATTTGAGGCCGGGCATGGTGCTAAAGGACTCTCTGTATTTTATCTTCTTTAAACCTCTTAACCCTGTTATTGTACCCATTTTATAGATTGAGAGCCTCAGAGAGGCCAAGTTGTCTAAATCACCTGTGAAGCTCAGCTGGTGTGGCTCAGTGGTTGAGCGGCGACCCATAAACCAGGAGGTTATGGTTTGATTCCCAGTCAGGGACTATGCCTGGATTGTGGGCTCCGCCCCTAGTAGGGGGTGTGCAGGAGGCAGCTGGTCAGTGATTCTCTCTAATCATTGATGTTCCTATCTCCCTCTCCCTTCAGCTTATAAACATATATATATATTTAAAAATAAAATTGCCTGTGAATAATGAGCAAGGGTCTGAACTAGATCTCTACAACTCTGTAATACTCTCTTTAACACTACACACACCAAATGGCACCCTAAAAGAAAGGTATAAATCTATTTTGCTGACAATGGTGCTAAGGCTTGGCTAAATGTAAATCACTTTTAATTCAGCAATACCTTTCTAGGCACAGTGGGATCCACAGCTTCCCAAGGTTCTGGATTTCTCTTTCGATCAATGCTACACACAAAAGACAGCTGATTAAATGTTAACATAGGTGAATTTAAACCAACTCTGATATCGGGTCTATACACATGCTAGGGACAGATCCAGGTTGCATGCTAAGGCTTTCATATGTTAACTGCACTTGATGGAAGATCCCTTACAGGGGCTTCGCAGTTTGGCTCAGACATGAGGGATTGTCTGCAGGTCAGGAGGTCTGGGTTGCGTATACTGGGCTCGATTGGAGAAAGCTCTCCCCAGCTGAATAGCACCAGGGGTGGATGTCCGGGCTAAGAGGACACACACATGTCCTTGCCCCCGGGACCAACCGAAGGGCTGGGCTTGACCTCTGCAGGCGGAGAACTGCGGGCTCCCCGGTCCCTCTTCCAGAGCCGCCCTTTCTCGCCCTGCGAGCTCAGCTTCAAGTTTCTCTCTTCCTCATATTCCAGGACGCATGGTGTTTTACCTTCTTATGTCCTCAGCTGAGATTAGGGCCATTGCAAACAACTAAGTCTACAAACTTTACTGCGTTAGGAGAGATCTCTCTAGTACGCTGAAATTTTATTTTATTGTTTTTAGTAAACTGAACATTTTTAAAATTTCATTTAATCACCTAACTTTGATATCCCAAAAGACCATTTAAATGTCAAAACTTAAGTTTTAAAAAAATCAAACTTTGCTGCAGGAGAAGAGGGCATGCCAGTGGATAAAAGGACACTTAGAATTAAGGAACAAACTAGTTTTATAAATACCATAATTTAAAGTCTTCTGATCCCAGGATGCTTTCCAGCCCTGACCACCTTCTCCGCAGGACTGTTTTGCGGGGGGATTGATATCATACATTTCATAAACGGAAGGCCATCCTAACATTTCTAAAAACGTTTCTATGAATGATGTCTACTTACATCACATCGGTCTTTCTGTTCAGGGAATACAAAGCAAAGGATGACGCCCCGCTCGCTGCCACGGTCATGATCAGCGCCAAAGGAATGAGCTAACAGAAAACATTGAATGAATTAAGTTCAGGGTAAATCCCGACGCTTCGTCTTTAGAAATCAAACATTTCGGTCAAGATTTTTCAGTTGCTTTAAATACTCACTTCCTTCTTTTTCATCAGCATTCGGAAAATGTTCATGATGACCGCGGTGTAGAATGCCAAACCTAGAGTAAGTAAATAAAGAAAATAAAAAATCCAAGATGTTGATCAAATTTCAGCCCCTGGGACCAAACTGCGGGCGCCAACCGATCCAACGGACTCGCCGGGGCAGCGCCTCCGCCGGGGCTCACCTGCGGGCGGGGCGGGCGGGGCGCGCGGAGGATGCTGACGGCCAACGAGCTCCCGGCGGCCGCGCTCCTTATAAGCTGACCCCGGCCGCCCGGAAGGGCCGCGCGCGGCGTCCTGGTCACGGGGCGGGTCGGGGACGTGCGGGTCCTGACTCGCTTTCCCCGCTCGGCGCCCGGCGCGAGGGCGCCCCCTGCAGGACGCCGCGCGCGCAGACCCTGCGCGGCCGAATGCGGGCGCGGGCGCCCCCTGCCGTTCGCCGCGATCATCACCCGCCGTCCGCGCCCGCCTTGGCTGGGCGCTGGCGCTCCGGGCGCCCAGCGGGTGGAACGGAGAACCAGGGGACCGCTGCCGGCCAGGGCCTGGGAGAAAACCGGCGCTCGGAAAAGGAGCTGCAGAGCCAGAGGCAGCTAAATTAGAATTACACCCAGAAAGCCACATTTCCCCCTTCAGTGAATGCCCAGATGGATGAACTTGCGGGAGATGCAAGGTCAGTATGGAATTTGGTCTTCCCCTGGATGACACTAGCAGGTACAGCTTCCACCTTTCAAACCCCAAAGGAACCCACTCAGGACACTTCATCCTCTGTGGCTGCCCAAAGCCCGTCATCCCCTCAAGGGAGCTTCCCCTCCCCACCAGAAACTTCCAGTACCTACTCCGGCTGCTGCAACCCAGGCTTCCAGGGACGTGGAACTGTGACTGCTTGGTTCCCACATGCCAGGAATTAGATTGTAGTCAGCCCAGCTCAGGCTTTGTACGAAAAATATTCTTTATTAAATACTTCTTGTTAAAATTAATTCTGCCTACCCATCAGTGCATACCTAATTACCAGGTTTAGCAAATATTGGATTTGCTCAATTTTGGCAGGTCTGGGGGTGTACCTTTTTCTGAGGCTATTAATGTGGCTCAGAAAGGAGTTTTTGCTCAATGCACAGGGAAAGCTAATGATACTTCCCAGGTGCTTAGAAACTGAAGTATTTTAATTTTCTCACCAATTAAGAACAACTTTTGGAAGCTGTCCAGAGCCACTCTCACATCAGATTAAAACAGAGTCAAAGCCAACAGATGGGTGGTGATAACCAATGGGAAAGTGAGGTGGGGAGGATGAAGAGGGTCAATATATGGTGGCAGGAGACTGGACTTCTGTGGTGAGCATACAATATAGATGTTTTATAAAGGTGTACACCTGAAATTTGTTACTAACCAATATTACCCCATTAAACTTGGGGGGGAAACAGAGTCAAAGAAATCCTTGATCTGACATCATCATTTATTATCTTTTAATAGGTAATAGATTTTTTTAAAATATATATTTTATTGACTTTTTACAGAGAGGAAGGGAGAGGGATAGAGTTAGAAACATCAACCAGCTGCGTCCTGCACACCCCCTACTGGGGATGTGCCCGCAACCAAGATACATGCCCTTGACTGGAATCGAACCTGAGACCTTTCAGTCTACAGGTTTCGGCTTATTAAGTATTTTATTTTATTTTATTTTATTTTTATTATTATTTTTTTTTTATTTTTATTTTTTTAAAGATATATTTTATTGATTTTTTACAGAGAGGAAGAGAGAGGGATAGTTAGAAACATCAATGAGAGAGAATCATCGATCAGCTGCCTCTTGCACACCCCCTACTGGGGATGTGCCCGCAACCAAGGTACATGCCCTTGACCGGAATCGAACCCGGGACCTTTCAGTCCCCAGGCCGACGCTCTATCCACTGAGCCAAACCGGTTTCGGCTCGGCTTATTAAGTATTTTAATGAGAAAACACATGGCTTTTGTCCTCAGGGGCTTCCAAAGTTCTGATGAAACGTTTTCACATCAAAATTCAGCTTCGAACCAAAGTATGGATACTAGACTTCCAGAGTGACAACTAGAAACCTTTTCTAGGAAACAAACAAGGGGCCTCCAGCCAGAGCCTGAGGGAGGGGTTCCAGCAGGGTGCTCAGCCAGGCATGCAAAGGCTCAATGCTGCCTTGTCCTAGAAAACCAGTACTGATGGAGAATATGATTGAAAGCTGTCAGAATTCTAAGTCTCCTAGCTATTTCCCCTACTACTCAAAAGTGAGGGGTCATGTTGTTAGAATAACTTAGATAAATTATATACCTATAAATAATTATTCCCCAAATTGTGAGGTTTGTCTTAGTCAATGTGTCCTGGCTTCAGTCAGAAGTAGAAAATTTTCCAACTTAACATTTATGACTTCATATATTTCATGCACTACGCTCTGATCAGACCCTTAACTCCTTTTGGTTGTATGTAATTTCCTGCATGACTTGCCTGAGACCCATGCTCCCAGCTGCCCTATCAGTGCCATGTCTGTCTCATTTGCGTATACTTGTGAAGAAAGCTCAGTGAGATGCTTACCTGATATTGTTAGATGAGAAAAACAAGTTACATAGTAAACCATGCATAAGGAACTAGAAGGTTAAATACCAAGTGTGTTCATCTGTATTTTCTAGCATTCTAACTGCTTTCATAATAATGGAAAATAAAGATGTATATGTAATTTACCTCCTTAAAAATATTTTAAAAAGAAAACACAATAGCTATACAGTGGAGAAAATGAACAATTCCATAAAAAAGCAGTCAAAATTAACGTGATCTCTGAGGACACAGCACCTACAATACATACTGCTCACTGGTAAGGCAGAGCCTAAATCTACCATGGTGCCATATCAGACAAATACAGATCAGGAAGCACTGTTCTATAAAATAATTTGTACTCTTCAAAAAACTCCAAGGTCAAGAAAGACTGAGGAACTGTTTCAGATTAAAAGAGGCTAGAGAGTAAAGAGTAAAGAAACAGCCCAGCGGACATGGCTCAATGGTTGAGCATCTACTTATGAACCAGGAGGTTGCTGGTTTGATTCCTGGTCATGGCACCTGGGCTGCAGGCTCCATCCCCAGTAGGGGTGTGGAGGATGTAGCCAATCAATGATTCTCTCTCATCATTGATGTTTCTCTCTGTCCCTTTCCCTTCATCTCTGAAATCAATAATATATGTGTGTGTGTGTGTGTGTGTGTATATGAAAAAAAGAGTAAAGAGAGAGGACGACTAAGTGGAGTATAGGTCCTAGACTGGATCCGTTAATGGGAAAAAATGACTACTTGGCACAATGGAGGAAAATCATGGGTCAATAGTTCAATTTCCTGAATTTGATAAATGCACTGTGGTCATATAAGACAAGACTTTATTTATAAGAAATATGCACTGAGTTATTAAGGGGGTGAAAGGGCATTAGGTATAATATGTATTCTTAAATACAGGCATACCTCAGATATACTTCAGATTCGGTTCCAGACCACTGCAATAAAATATCATAATAAAACGAATTGTAAATCTTTTTCCTGGTGGAGGGTCTTGCCTTCAATTTGTAAATAATGCATCATCTTGGGAGCATAATAAAGTGAGGTGCAATAAAAATGAGGTATGTCTGTTCAGCATATAGCAAAATGTTTAAAAATGGTGAATATGGATTAAGAATATGAGTTGTTTGTGCTATTCTTACAACTTTTCTGTATGAAATTATTTCGAAATAAAGTTAAAAAAGCAATCAACCTAAACACAAACAAAAACAACCACCCCACTACAAAATCAACACAATACATATACTTTCTTTCTAAATTATGGTATTTTAATGTACCTTTTAGAACTAAGATGAATCTTAGCTTATCTAGCACAAGATAGTGTGTTTTTTTTATTTACAGGAAATACCATATATACAAACCCTAAAAGTGAAGATGCAAACTATAGTGAAAGTTCACATTTCAATTAATCCTTGAGCAGGTATGTAATTTTTAAATATCCTCTAAGTTAGAAAATCCTTGTTTCTGAAATAAGTTTTTATATAAAGTCAAATCCTTGTGAGTTAAGGATGGTTTTACAGTCTGAAGTGATTTTAGAAAGTGCTCCTGTTTCACTGTGGTTGCATCTAGTCCATCTTCTTGCAGAGCCAGCAAGGCAGCCTATGAGAGACAATAAGAGATGATTTGCTTCGTTTTTGTTTTAAAATATATAAAGTCTAAATGCAAAAATCTGTCGTATTTCATAGAATTCCTGTATTCATGACAATAAGAACCTTAAACTAAAAAGTTAATGATTGAAAGTCCTCTTAGAACTTTTCTTCTACATTAAACTCTGGCCTTAAAGAAGAAGAAAAAAAAACAAAAACAAGTTGCAGAATAACATATACATTATGAGCCCATATACATACTTAAAGATGAAAGACTACCCTCCTGACCTCAGACTAGGCGTTTCTAAACAGGACACAGCACTGACCATAAAGGAACAGATAAATACATACTTCATGGCCCAACAATCCTCTTTGTAGATATATACATACATGAAACACACATACACACACATATATACTAATAGACATGTTCAAGATTATTCATAGCAGTATAATTCACAATAGCAAAATAGCAGTAACCTAAATGTTCAGGAGTGATTTCCTTAGAGATAGAGAGTGGGGAGGCCCAAGAAAGGTTTCTGGGAATGGGTAATATTATTTCTTAATAATACTGGCGGATATACAAGTGTGTTCACTTTATGTTAATTCAATGAACTGTATCCTTATGATCTGTGCATCTTCTATAGAAGTTTACGGAAAGAATATATGCACCCCTATGTCCCTTGTAACATTATTTATAACTAGTGGCCGGTGCGCGAATTTGTGCACAATGAAAGGAAATTAATTAGAAGAAATATTTTAATGTTGCTATTCGCCCTTTCTCTATAACAGAAGTGTCATCCAAATTCACAATCAACAATGACAGATCGAAACACACACACGTGATTGGTGCCAGCATGAGCTTTATATATATCGTGCATGCACGAGTCAACTTAGCCTTTTATAAATATAGAATAAACTTGTTTAATTAGATTTGCTTTCTGATTTAGCTAAACTTTTTCCAGCCTAGTGAGGCACCCCAACTTCTCTTTCAGATAATTGTCAGCAATACAGCAGTAAATATGAACATGAAGCAGATTATTATTGTAGATCACACAGGGAGAACTAAGGGTAAAATATTTAACTACAGCAGTGTTTGATTATATTCTGCGCCATGAGAAACCTGAAGTCATCTTCAAGTTCCACCATTTCTTCTTTTCAGTCGGGTCAAGTTTTTAAACTTTCTAAATCTCTGTTTTCTGGCTAGTGAAAAGAAAATAGGATTCCACCGAGTCTCCTATCTACCTACTCCAACACTTCTGTGAGGATCAAATGCCATGAGGCATGGGAAAACACTTCACAGACATTTGGTTAAAACTGTAAAATGTTTCCACCTGGCTGTAAAACAAGTCATGTTCCTGGGCTGAAGAAATTGCAAGGAGGCTAATAGCTAGGGAGAGGAAGGTGGGCATTGTTACATGATGTCATTACCCAGCACCCACAGCCACTGTTTCCGGGCCGGGCTGTGGGCCCATTTTGCGCCATGGGGTCTTGGCAATGTAGGCTGCGATTTGGTGGGAGGGCTATAGGGTGGTGGCCTATGTCCCACTTGGGAGAAGCTGAGGGTTGCTTTGTAGGCGTCAGGTCCACAGTGCCATTTCTCTGTAAGTGGCCAATGCAGATGTCACGACAGCTCCTTCACTGAGCATCTGCCACCTGGTGGTCAGTGCATGTCATAGAGACCAGTCGGACACAGCATATTAGCCTTTTATAGATATAGATAGCCAAGGTAAGGAACAATCCAAGTGCCCATCCAGAAAACAAGTAGATAAAAAGCTGCAGTGTACATATAGAGCGGAATATTACTCAACCATAAAAAAAGAATCCTACTATTTGTGACAACATGGATGGACCTAGGGGGTATTATATTAAGTGAAGTAAATTAGGCAGAGAAAGATTAAATACCATATGATTTCACTTATATGCAGACTAAAGAACAAAATAAATGAACAAACAAAATTGAAATAGACTCACAGATACAGAGAGCATACTGAGGGTTGCCAGAGGGGAGGGGCTTTGGGGGACTGGGTGAAAAGGTGAAGGGATTGAGCAGTATAAATTGAGAGTTACAAATTAGTCATAGGATGTAAAGTACAGCACAAGAAATATAGTTAATGATATTATAATAACTGTGTATGGTGCCAGGTGTGCCCTGGAAATATTGAAAAGACCACTTTGTAAAGTATAATTGTCTAACCTGGAACTAATACAAAATACTAGTAATATCGAATGCAAACTGTAGTTGAACAATAAAATTAAAATAATAATTAAAACATTAACAACAATATTCATGGAAAGGGAACACTGGACAATGGCTTCTTTTGCCCTCAAAATGAAGTCTAAATGCCTTAATGTGGCTTATAAGGACCTGAGTGATCCAGCCACTGTCCACCTCTTTAATAATGTCATTACTGATCTCCGATCATCTGCATATTTTATTCCCTCTGCCCTTCCCTCCTTAGCCTGCTACTCCCTCATCATCCTCCCAATTTCAGTTTACACATACCCTCTCTCAGAAAGCCTTTTATGACACCCAATCTGGGTTAGTGTTCTTCCTAGATGTTTCCATGGCACCCTAAATTCCCCCAACTCACTACATATTTTCAATTGCCAATTAAAATTATGGTTTGCCTCTGCTTACTCCTCCTCAGTCCATAAGCTCTATAAGGAAAGGGGCTGCATCTGTCTGTTTCACCTTGCCCAATGCCTGCCACACAGACGTTTTTCAGTAAATACTGAGTGAATGAACACCTGAATAAAGGAAGACATGTTCTGAACCATAGATTTCTTCACTACTTAACTTACTTCTTTGCAGAGGTTTCCAAGATCAGCTCCAGAGAAAAAACAGGTTTCTGCTGCTAAGTTTTCTAAAGAAACATCAGGCCCCACTGGCATGTTTTTTGTACAGACTTTCAAAATAGAAAGCCTGCCCTGGAACAAAACATAATATGTTTGTAACCTTATAACATTTATGTTTGATAGATACTATATTAAAACATTTCAAGTTATAGTTTCCTTATATATACATACACACTGTGTGAGTGTGTGTGTGTGTGTGTGTGTGTGTGTATGAATCAAACAATAAGAATCACTTCTGAAGAGGTAAAAACGATTAACTTATCGATGGCTCATATGACAATGGTAAAAATAATGATAAAACTTTAATATTTTTATAGATTTTTAAAATAGCCAACCATAGATAGATCTCTTTAAGAGGCATGATGAATCTCTCTTTTGGGTATAAGCAGTGCCATCAGACATGTTTAAAAGTAAACACATGATCTGTCAGACACAATTTAAAAACATAAGACTTCAAACATTTTTTATTTTTTCATCCCTTCAAAACTTGATAAAGGCCCAAGGAAGGAAAAAAATTCCTTCTCTGTGTCTGTCACCACTCCCTGCCTTGGATGTTAAGGGCAAAGAACTCACTCATTCTTTGGCAGTGGATACACTATATAATCTCAAAATCTGATTTCTCCACTGTAAAACAATGATGCTGACCCATAGAAGCTCCAAAATCCTTATAACACTTTAGGGTTCCCCCTTTCTAGTTGCAAAATAATGGTAAGTAGACTCACCAAACTCACCGAAGTAACTACCTTACTTTTAGGTTTATATTTCTCTGAAAATAGCACTGGAATACCCCCCAAAAAAAGCAGATTGAAAGGACGATTTATGAGGGGCTACCAGGCAGGAAGAATGCAGAATCCAGTGTACAACACATACCATGTACACCCACATCCTGTTTGGGATTCAGTTCTGCCAATCTCCTCAGGGTTCAGATACTGATGTGTTGTTAAGAATGTTCCCACAGAAGAGATCAACCAAAGGGCTTGTGTGCATGCATATGGGCCTAACCAGTGGCCATGGTCAACAGGGGATTGGGGACATATGTAGGGAGGGGTTTGGGATGGAAACAGGGGGATAAGGACAATTATGTGAGACGATAATCAATAAAATTAAAAAAAATTAAAAATAAAAAAGAATGTTCCCACAGAGCAAGTGTGTACAATGATTACCTTTTCATCTGGAGGTGGAATATAAATCATCTTATCTAACCTTCCAGGCCGTAACAAGGCATCATCTAACACATCAGGTCTATTTGTTGCCGCAACAATCATGACGTTTCGATTAAAAATTTCTTCAAATTCTACCTGAAGAAACACAACAAGGAATAATGTTAACAAGTTGTTAATTATTCAATGTATTTTTTTAAATTACAAATTTGTTTTTAAATAGGGATATATTTTTCTTGGGATTGGAATGCTTATATCTTCTATCCAGACTACCTTCTCAACAACCCAGAAACAAATGATTAATCCAAGGGCCACTTGTATCCATGAGGAAGGGGTGGCCAACCATGAAGGAACATCTCTCCATGAAAAATCTTCATAGCTGAAAACATCTACCTGGTATCTGAGGGCACCTGCACATCAGCGAATGTTTATATTTAAATAGATGACTTCAAAAGACGGAAGCATATGACACTTTATTGGTCCCTTTGAATTCTAGTGGCATATGGCCTAAAGAGCTGTAAGTGGCTCTCTTTCCATGGAACAGTTTTAAAAACAGAAAATAAGTACTAATAAGAAAAGAATAAAACACAAGAAAAATGATCTATTAGGAATTATTAATTTATTGACATCAACTTCTATCTGGGGAAGATTCGGAAGGGAGGAAGGGAACTTCTAAAGGTCATTTTAACTTCATTATAACCAAGGGAACCCCTTCCTCAAGGAGACAGTTTTCAATTACTATATTATTGAAAAAAATCTGCTTTAACAAGAAATAAATTTAAAAAGGGATAGAGGAGATACACACACACACACACAAGAAAGTTCCTTCTCCATTAGCAATATGTAAAGTTATACTTCTAAATCTTACAATAAAATTCACATTCATATACAGCTAAGTTACTATCAAATTTACCTCCCCTTTTCCAGCTAAAACACAAGTTTACCAGCCTTGTAACTATCCTAACAGAGCCTAATGGGAGGGATATAATCCCGCCTATGAGATGAAGCCAGCTCGGGACAAGCTAGTGCAGATCTGTTCAATGTGGGCCTAGAGTTTTGGTGGGATCTGGCTAATAAATACCTCTTCATTTTTTTTCAGCTCCTTGTATTTACCCTGTTGATCTGATTTACTTCCTCTTCTCTCGATAGTTTTCAGTCCAACACCATCTAATTCATTCAGGAGAACAGAAAGAACACGCTCTTGAACATTACATCCTGTGTTGCTGACTGATCGCGAACCCACAATTGAATCAATTTCATCCAAAAACACAATTGCTGGAGTGTTTGCTCTTGCTTGTCGAAATACCTTTTGTGAGAAAAATAAAAATATTAAAAAGCTATATATGATGCATTACCCAGATGAATGTGTTTTCTTTTACATTACTACTTTTACAATGTAAAAAGAAGAGAAAGATTCTAAATGCCTAAAAATTGGGAACAAATAAAAAAAAAATGAATATTATGTAAGGGTTAAAATCATGTTTTCAAATAATTTTCAGTATTATGGAATTTTAAAAGTGATGCTACATTAAAAAAAATAATCACAATAAAGATACCCATATATCTTCTGCCCAAGCAAATAAAAAGACAAAAGAAATTCACTAAAATGTTAATGTAGGTGGAGGGGTTATGAAGTATTTATTTATACTTTTCTATATTTTCTAAATTTTCTATAAACAAATATGTATAACTTTTCCGATCTATAATAATAAAAGTGTAATGTGCTAATTAGACTGGACAGCCGAAAGACTTTCCAGACATCCTTCTGGACAGAGCCAGGGCTGCCAGGGCCGAGCCCCTTGCACGAATTTCACGCACCAGGTCTCTAGTAATAAAGAGCCTTTTACATTTTTAAAAAAGTTTATCCTTAAGGCATGAAATGAAAATCAAAAGTAAACTTAACTACGTGGAGGAAGATAAACCAACAAACCTGAGACAAGAGTTTTTCTGAATCTCCAACAAAAGGTGAAAAGAGATCAGCTCCGCTCACGGACACGAAGGAGCAGTGACAGCTGGTGGCCAGGGCCCTCACCAGGGTGGTCTTCGCACACCCAGGCAGGCCGTACAGGAGAACTCCCTTGGGCTGGGTCAGGCCCATCCTAACAAACTCACGAGGGTATTTCAGGGGCCATTCGATGCTCTAAGTATACAAAAAGAGAGTCATTTTAGTGTAACGATAAAAGATCAAGTACTTCAGCAAATGCATCTGTTCCTTCAACAATTCTCCAATAATTCTCAGGTACTCATACTCAGCAGCTGGGGATCTTAAAATCTAAGTCAGGTCACATCACTGCCTTCATAAAATCCTTCAACGACTTGCCATCAGAATTAAAATACATTCCAATCCAAACTCCGTACCTACCACAGCTTACAAGGCCTTACATAACCTGACTATCCCAACACCCCAGTTCCTTCCCATCCCAGGGCCTTGCCCTGTTATTCTCTCTGCCTGTCCTCTCCCGCAGGTCTCCGTGTGGACACCCTTCATCATTCAGGTCTCAGCTCAAATGTCATTTCCTTGGAGAAGTCTTCCCTAACCACTCTAGTCAAAGCAGACCTCCTCCTCCTCCTCATTCCGTGCTACTGCCCTCCTTTCCTTTTGGAGCACTTATTCGTGCACTATCTCGATTATTATTTTCCACGTTTGGTCTGTCATTCTGCTCCTGCTAGACTATAAGCCAATGTCACCTGTAAATCCCCAGCACCTAGAATGACACCTTCACAAAGTAGGCACTCAATAAATGTTAACTGGAGAGTAAATAAAGCTTCACTACCCTGTAGGTAGATAGTTTTATCATCATAATTTTACAGATTTGAAACCCAGGCTTAGAAAAGTTAAGTAACTTTCTCAGAGCTGATTGCTAATGAGGCAGAGCTGAGACTGACCATAGGCAGTGCAGGTCAAGGGCAGAAGCTTTTAACTACTGATGTACAAGACAAGACCTCTGTACCCAGCTGGGGAGACAGGCTTGTAAACTAACAACCAGGCCAGAGAAGGCCATGGAGAAGAAACAGTACATACAGAGAGACACGAAACCAACTAATTCATCTCGCCAACAGTAAGCACGAACAGAGGGAAGGATGGGAGAAGCAAGGAGCAATAGAGTTGACGAGGAGGAGTCAGATGACAATGAGCCTTAAAAGTTTTAGGCAACACTGAGGAAGCAGTATGACTGGAAGGAAATGAAACTAGAGGCAGGGAAACCAATTAAAATTCTCCTGCATTGATTCAGACTACAGAAATAATAAGGCTGGATGTGTCATAGGAGATGATGGGGAAGGGATGGATCTATAACATAAAACGTAACTGTATTTTACACAGGAACTAAGTTCTAAATCCAGAGGGGAAGTTCTGTGCAGGCAGGGCATGACCATTGAGAAGACAGGTTTCTGACGTGGGGATGGGATGGCTGGCTGTCTTCCCTGGGGCAGGGAATTCAGGTGTGAGCTGGACTTTGAACAAGCTACGTGTGAGATCCCTGGAAGTTATCTGGTAGGCAGGCAGCTAAGTACTTCTGATAATCAGAATGACCATCTGCAGGATAGAAAGATTTTTGAGCTAACAGTTTTCAGGGGACAGTTGGAGCCTTGGGCATCGAGATCACGGACTCACTCACAGAATGCAAAAGGAGGACTCTCGGGAGCATGGATAACTAACATTTAAGGCACGGGAAAGGAGTGTTCAGGGAGGAAGGAAAGCTTAACTTCTCAAAGCTGAAAAGCTTTCAACAGGAAAAGCTTTTGTGACGTTTTGTGAAGATTAAGTGGCAATGATGATTAAAAAACAGGGCATATTACAAATGTGTTTATCCAGGAGAATCCAAGATGGCTGCTTGGGTAGGCAACTAGCCGCAGCCGCACACAACAATTTTAATAAAATACAACTAAAATATAAAATGGACATTACCCAGAACTACAGGAAAGTCGACTGACTGGAAATCCTACAACAAGAAGCAAGGAGAAAACCAGAAGGAAGCGCGGAGGAGCTGTAAAAGCCTAAGGTACGGAGACACGCAGCGCGCGGAGAGGATGGAGCCGGAGAGGAGGGAGGCCGAGTGCCTGGCTGGCGTTCCCTAGCGGGAAGCAGAGAAAAGCTCCGATTGTGCTGGGCCCAGCTCCAACTGCTCTGAACCCCAATTCTAGGCCAGGCCCTGGGGACCCAGGCTCACCCATAGGGAGCTGGGCTGTAAGGCGGAACTCCAGGGAACGGCAAGAGGAGGTCCCGGAGGCGCTGTGCCGCGGGATTGCCCTGACGGGAAGGAGACAGGGGCTCCAGACTGCTCTGAACGCCACCTCCAACTCCACTTCCAACTGAACTGAACCCCAATACCAGACTCATTGGGGGAGAGCATAGACAGTTTGGCAGCAGGCGAAAATCGAGGGCACCTTTCTCTCAGAGGTGCTTGCAACAAGTACTGAAGGACCCTGAGTCTCAGGAGTCGCATAGGGCGGGGCTGACGGAAGCCGAGGCTGTAGGCTCCATCCTGAAACCCCGCTCCATCAGGAAAGCTGCCTGCAAAAATGCCTAAACCAAATAGATCACAAACGAAAGAAATGGAGGACAAAAAGCGACTGGATATAGAGTTCAAAACCACACTTATAAGGTTTTTCAAGAGTCTCCTAGAAAAGGCCGATAAAATAAATGAGACCTATGAGGATATGAAAAGGGATCAACAAGAAATGATAAGGGATCAACAAGAAATAAAGAATATATTGTCTGAAATAAAAAATATTTTACAGAGTCCTAAAAACAGAACAGAAGATCGCAAGAATCAAGTCAAAGATTTGGAACATAAAGAGCCAGAAGACACTCCTCTGCAGAAGTTAGAAGGCAAGAGAATCCAGAAAATTGAAGATGATGTAAGAAACCTCTGGGACAACTTCAAACGATCCAACATCAGAATTATGGGGGTCCCAGAAGATGAAAGAGAGCAAGATATCGAAAACATACTGAAAGAAATAGTGACAGAAAACTTCCCCCACCTGGTGAAAGAATTGGACTTACAAGTCCAGGAAGCACACAGAACTCCAAATAAAAGGAATCCAAAGAGGACCACACCAAGACAAATCATAATTAAGATTCCAAGAGCAAAAGACAAAGAGAGAATATTAAAAGCAGCAAGAGCTAAGCAGGTAGTTACCTATAAAGGAACACCTATACGATTGTCAGCTGATTTCTCAACAGAAACCACGCAGGCCAGACAGGAATGGCAAGAAATATTCAAGGTGATGAATAGTAAGAACCTACAGCCAAAGATAATCTATCCAGCAAAGCTACCACTCAGATTCGAAGGTCAGATAAAGAGCTTCACTAATAAAAAAAAGCTAAAGGAGTTCATCACCACCAAACCAGAATTATATGAATTGCTGAAGGGGGTTCTTTCAGAAGAGAAAGTAAATAAAGATAAAAATTATGAACAACAAATACGTAACTATCAACAAGTGAATCTAAAAACCAAGGAAACTAAAAAAAAAATCTGAGGAACAATATTAACTGTTGAATATAATAGAATCAGAGGTATGGAAAGGGAGTGAACTGATGATTCTTGGGGAAAAGGGGAGAGGGAGATGTGGGAAGAGACTGAACATAAATTGTGCACCTATGGATGAGGACAATGGGGGGTGGGGAAAGGACAGAGGGTGGGGTGAGAAGGGGGGCGGAAAGGAACATTTGTAATAATATGAACAATAAAAATTTATTTAAAAAAAACAACAAAACAAAACAAATGTGTTTATCCATGGACTCTGTAGATACATAGCTCCTAGTTAAGATGAATAAGTGACAACAGATACTTATACTGGTAAGTCAGGATTTTTGGGTGTGTAGAGAAACCTAGTTCCTTCCGGCAGGATCACCAGATGATAAGCTGGCAAAATCAACTTCTGAACCTGCAATGCAGGCAAGAGGGTCTGGAGACTATGACCTCAACACATCCACTGTGAAAACCAGTATCAAGTAGCCTTCCAGCCCATGCTGACTGTTTATTATAATGTTGTGCTTTTACCAGTCCCTGGGCAAAGTGAGGCCCACGACCTACGTATTTGTACAGCCCACGAACTAAACCAATTTTATATTTTTTAATGCTTTGAAAATAAACCCAAAGAATATTTTATGATGTGAAAATGATAAGATTTCAGTGTCCGTAAATAAAGTTTGACAGAACACAAGTACTCAATGTGCATTGCCTGTGGCTGCTTCTGTGCTACGATGGCAGTTGAGTGGTTGCCACAGCGACTGTATGGCCCACAATATTTACTATCTGGCCCTTTGCAGAAAAAGTATGCTGACCCCTCTTCTAGATTATAAACTCTTCAAAGAAAAAAACAATAAAAGGATGAGATAGCAAATTATGAAACAGTATTTGATGCCTATAGAAGTCCAATTACATAAGGACTGAAAAGTGATCACTGGATTTAAATGTGAGGATCAAAATAGTGATGGTAGCAAGCGCCGTTTCAGTGTAGCGTGTTTTCTCATAAAGGCATTACATTTAGTATTTTACTGGCTTCAGCAGATTCTCCATCTCACCTGTTTTAACTTCAGTTTTACATCTTCAAGGCCACCAATCTCTTCCCAGCTAACAGGCTTGATGTCCATCAGTCCAATGACACTTC
Source organism: Pipistrellus hanaki (assembly GCF_964339955.1). Classification (NCBI taxonomy): domain Eukaryota; kingdom Metazoa; phylum Chordata; class Mammalia; order Chiroptera; family Vespertilionidae; genus Pipistrellus; species Pipistrellus hanaki. The sequence continues at coordinate 58,787,664 of NC_140503.1, forward strand.
GAAACGATGAAGGCTGAATCTTTTTAAAAGCTTCAAGGAAGTCTGTTTCATCAATCATCGGACTGTCCTGGTTCTGAAAAGCACCCAAAAAAAGCAGAATCAAACCAAAAGTGAGGCGAGATTTTTGGAAGAATTACTTTTTTTAATCTTCTTTTGAATTTTATTTATACATACGGTACAAAAAAACTAGAACCTCCCCCCCCACAACCATTCATCCCTGAAGATGTCAAGTTTCCTGTGTATTCCTCGTATGTTTTATAATAAGCATATCCTTTCAAACAGCACAAATGGGAGACCACAGCACACATATTAATTTGTACTTGTTTAAAAACTCAGAAATCTTTTCATGTTAACTAGTAGAACTCTACCTCACTCCTTTTTTTCCACCTCACTTCTACATATCAAGTATTTTATATAATTTCCTCAAAGCAGAATGACAGGATTTAAGAGTGTGTACATTTATAGTTGTGACAGCTATTACCACATTGTCCTCAAAGCTGCACCAATGAATACTTAGCTGTTCTCCCCAAACCTCTCCGGCACTGGACATTACCAAACTTTTTAATTTCTCCCAATGTGACAGGGGAAATGAGACTCAGAATTGTGCTAATTAAATTTAATCACTTTTTGGAACCATCATAGTAAAGGTTTCTTTGAGCAAGAATGGAGTCTAATCCAGGGGAGGGAAAGTCTGATGAAGAGCAGGATATCTGCATGACCTCAAAAGGTCTCCTCACAGATGTATTAGTTGCAATGGGTAATATAGCAGCTTTATAGTGAGAAACTGGACAAAACCTGGACTGGATGATCACATCAGTCACTACCGTGTTTCCCCGAAAATAAGATATCCTCCGAAAATAAGACCTACTTACAGGTTTCCTTCTGAGTGAAATATAAGGCATCCCCCCGAAAATAAGGCCCCCCTAGGCTAAACATGAGAGATTTGGTCCACTGATTCTGAAAGAAATGGAGTCACAAGAAATTCACCAGGAAATTCAGGAATTGGATTGTTACGATGATGTTCCAGAAGATGATGACATGATTGTCATTGAATAAATGAGTAAATTCTTGCTACTGTAGGATTCACAGTTTGTCTGGTTTGTGTTGACAACCACCATACTACCGTACCGTATACAGGTAATAAATTTCCTTTATTTTCATTTAACAATAAATGTGTACCGCTGAAACTGGTTTGGCTCAGTGGTAGAGCATCGGTCTGCGGACTGAAAGGTCCCAGGTTCTATTCCGGTCAAGGACATGTACCTTGGTTGCGGGCACATCCCCGGTAGGGGTGTGCAAGAGGCAGCTGGTCAATGTTTCTTTCTCATCGACGTTTCAAATTCTCTCTCTCTCCCTTCCTCTCTGTAAAAAAATCAATAAAATATATTTTAAAAAAACAATAAATGTGTACCGTATTCGTCTTCATGGGAAAATAAGACATCCCCTGAAAATAAGACCTAGCGCATCTTTGGGAGCAAAAATTAATATAAGACACTGTCTTATTTTCGGGAAAACAGGGTATTTAGTGGTATCACCAATGGGGATGGTGGAAATCTACTGCTACCCAAAGAAGGACACACCATGATGTAAAGTAGTATTCCCAACAGCCATACATAACCTGAATCTATGAAGCAACATTAGGCAAACCCAAACTGAGAGGCATTCTATAACATCACTGACCCGCATCCTTAAAAAATGTCAGTCAAATATCTCTCTCAAAAAATAAAATGCCATGGAGGTGTTCAAGACTAAAAGTAAGTGTAATATATTATTCTGAATTAAATTCTCTACTGAAGGAAAAAAATGCTAAAGATATTGAAACAATTTCCAAAATCAGCACGTAGACTGTAGAATTGATAACATTTTGTATCAATATCAAATTTCCAGAATATAATGATTATATTTAACCATACTATTGTATGAAAATACTTTCGTTGTCAGGAAACAGACTTTCAAATATTAAGGGATTATGGGTTATGATGTATGCAACCCAACTCAAATGATTCAGAAAAAATACATACATGCAGAGAAAGAGAAAATGATAAAGCTAATTAGGTAAAATGTTAAAAACTGGTGGATTTGGATAAAAGATTTAACAGGAGTTACCTATCTTGCAACTCTCCTTAAAATTTTATTTATTTCAAAATAGAAAGTTAAGAACTGAAAAAGACTAGTCTTTAAAGAGAATTTTTCATGTTCATTGGCTGTTTATAATCCTGCTTATACCCATTTTCTCCTGGACTGTTTCTCTATCATTTCATTTTTGGCTATTAGGTTTTATGTTTTGCAAAGAAAGTCTATATTTACTCTAAGATTATATTTTGACAGCAATTTCCTTAATCATTCTAGTGAAGCAAGTTTTTTGTTAGAGTTAAAAACTCTTATTTCTATTAGTAATATCTGTATTTTTTAAAGTACTTGCCCTATCATATCAAATTCTAAACATTTACTTGTCCAAAAATTCCCATTTTTCAATAACTATTTTATTCCATTTATGTAAGATTATATAAATGAATATATGTATAGAGCAATTCTGAACAGCATTCCTTAAAAAATATTAATAATTATAATCTCTGGGAAAGATTTTAGGCAATCTTTACTTTCTTTACAATTTATCTTGTTTAATTTCTTATGAAGAACACCATTAAATAATTTTTAAAATAATTTTTAACTGATTGGCAGTATTAGATGCTGGGTACCTGCATACTAATTAATTTTTAGGTAACACATACTGACACTTGAACATCCCATCTTTTTTCAAGATCACTTATGTATACATTATTTCACTTGCTTCTCATAATCCTCTCAGGCAGACAAAATTCTTTTCCCTCTGTATGTATATGTGCATGTGTTAAATTATACTTCTCATCTTTTAACAAGAACTTCAATGTGAACAACTTTAATGTGCCCGAGGTCTGCCCTGGCACAGACAGAGGCAGCAGCAGCCCCGCGGCTGCCTGGAGGGGGAAAGAAGGAAAAGGTGGAGCCAGTACCTCTCCAGATGCCTCTGTCCCTTCTTCCTTTTTGCCTTTCTTTCTTCCACTTCCCCTTGGTTGTTTATGAACTCAGCCATCACTGTGGTAACTATGCCTGGGCAGGGCCCTCCTCAAGTAGCACTGGGCTCCACCCTAGGATGACAGCGGCTGGCTGGCACACCTAAGCCAAGGTGCTTAAGGTCAAACCTGGAACTTCAAAGCAAAGGAATCCTAAATGTAAAGCTCCTTTCCCATGCCCTGATACTCTCTTCATCCCCTCAACAGGCAAAATACACCTTTAAACGTGGGATTTGTCATTAAATCTTCAAGCAGTTTTGGTTCTAAACTCAGAAGATGAGTTTAGATAAGTTAATATAACTTATATAACTCCTTAAGTTCATGTAACTCCTTCCCCTCCTTCAGTGTAAGGGTAAATGTATATGAAAAGGAAATAAGGAAGGATACAAATTATCTAGGTAAAGAGATCCTTTAGGGTAAGTCATCGTTTTACAGTTTAAATTGGGTTTTAAAAATTCTAAGATCAAAGGACAATACTACCATTACAACAGAGATTTATAAACTTTGTCTCCAAATCCTTAGCATGATGAAATTAACTTTTTTCTAAAGAGGTTTAGAAAGTCAGGATTGCTTATTACATACAAAGTAAACAGATTTCTCAATCTGTAATTTCTCAAGACTATTGCATTTAAGCTAATATTCTAAATATTTTTAAGAAAGGTAGTCATGAATTAAAGATTTGAATGTCAAAGTCAAATTTTTTAAATTACAGATGCCCAATCTTTTCCTGAGTTAGAAAGGGTTATTTTCCCTATACTTATTAATAAGAAAGGGAAATAGTATTATGACAACGGAAAAATCTCAGAGATACCACCTTATCCAAGAAACCAGTTACCTAATAGATACAATGAGAACACAATATCATTTGACATTTCTGCCAAAAATGCAAAACCTGAATCAAATTATTAAAAAACATTAAACTGAGGAGTATTTTACAGAATAACTAACCTGTACTCTTAAAAAGTTAGTCATAAAAGAAAGACTGAAGAATGGTGGGATTTTAAAAGATTAAAAAAATAATGACAATTAAATGCAGTGTGTAATCCTGGATTAAAAATAGTATTTTGATTTCCCTTTTAAATGTTTGCTCTATATGAAATGTGAGACAATTGGTGAGATTTGGATAAAGCCGATATAGATTTAGTAAAAGTATGTTGTCAGTGTTAATTTCCTCATCTTGATCACTGCACTTTGGTTAAAATTCTTGTTTGTAGGAAATATACGCTTATGTTTTCAAGGCTATACAGGCATCATAGCTAGAGTAAATTCTTAAATGTTTCAGATGTAAAAACATGTGTAAGAAAGAGCTGTGGAAGGTATCAAAAGTCCCAAGAAAATGTACTTACCACTTTTTTTTTAATCCCCCAAAGTAATTTATCTTAATTTTAAAAATTAACATACATGGTCATAAATCAGTTTCCTACCTTCTCACTATGAAGCAAAGCGTGCAGGGCAGCGTCCCTACAGAGCGCGGTCAGGTCTGCGCCAACATAGCCAACCGTCATTTCCGCAAGGAGGCCCAAATCCACTTGGTCAGAGACGGGCATCTTTGAGGTAATCACCTGTAGAATTGCCTTTCTTTGTTTAAGTGTGGGAGTCCCGATGACAATCTGTAATGCAAAGCGGAAAATAATGTTTGTAGCTTCAAATGTCATTATTTTTTTAATATTCACCCAGGGTATTTTTATTGGTTTTAGAGAAAGAGGCAGGGGAGAGGGGGAGAACATGGATGTGTGAGAGAAACATTGACTGGTTGCATCCAGTGTGCACCCTTCCCAGGGATCAAACCCACGACCTTTTGGGGCTGGGGAGCCAACTGAGCCACCCGGCCGGGCTAACGTATTATTTTATATCCTCACAAACATGTACAATAATTTAGTGAGCAAATTAGGAATTATTACTATGTACTCTTAAGCATACCTCAGATTCTGAACATCATTTTCCAGAAGAGTAACACTGGCTAAAAAGTTGCACAATGAAAACTACATGTCATTTAACAAATTTTTATTTGTTATTTTTGAGACTGTACCAAATTCTAGGAGTCAGTGATACAATTAACCACGATAGTCTAGGGCCCAGTCCTTATGGATCTGATTTGGGAAAGTAGTAATAGTTAGTGAAATCCACTCAAGTTCAGAACAATTAAGCGAAAAGTATGTAATTATCAACTGTCTCTTTAGAATCCTACCACAAAGTCAAACATCACTTAAACTAAACACTATTCAAACTATTTAACAGAAATCAAGTATCAATTTAAGACTGAAGCCGATAAAACAGGTCAGCTTTGAATACTCAACCTTCCTTGGCAACTCAGGGTAGGATGCAGGCATCCTCACAAGCAAGGAATAAATCAGAGTTTATACCTGCTCCGATTTAGTTACTCCCTGACTTCACCTTTTTACTTTATCACACATATCTCGAGGCTAGCCTTTTACTTTAAATTCTCATTCTAAATTCATTAGAGTTTAATGCGTTTGTAAGCAAACCTACTTCCCCTAAAAAGTATTACCGGATTAGTATTCTTCAGGACTTGCACAACAAAACTTTCCCTTAATAATGCTCGAGCACCTTGCTTCTCTGAACAATGTGACCCTGGAGAAACACGTCCTGGCTGGCAGATCATACGTGGACAGAAAACCAATGCGTTCTTTGCACTGCAAAGAGGCCCAATCCAGCCTCCCCGAGTTCCAAACCTAAATGGCAAACGCCTCGGGGAAGCCCACCGGGGCCAGAAGAGGACGAGGCTCCAGGGGCAATGGGGTAACCCGCCTGGCCCGTTTACCTCTCGGTCAAACCTCCCAGGTCTGCGCAGCGCGGGGTCCAGAGCATCGGGCCGGTTGGTGGCTCCCACCACCACCACCTCGCGGTCCCCGCCGAAGCCGTCCAGCAGCGTCAACACCTGGGCCACCGCGCGGCTCTCGGCGGCCCGGTGCGCGCCGCCCCGCCGCGGGCACAGCGCGTCCACCTCGTCCAGGAAGAGGAGGGCGGGCCCGCGGCGGGCCAGCTCCCGGGCGCGCTGGAACACCCGCCGCACGTTCTCCTCCGTCTCCCCGGGCCGCGCGCCCTGCAGCGCCGGCGCGCTCACCGCCAGCAGCTCCGCGCCCGCCTCCCGGGCCACGGCGCGCACCAGCTGCGTCTTGCCCACCCCCGGGGGTCCCGCCAGGAGCACCCCGCGGGGCACGGCCAGCCCCAGGGCGGCCAGGGTGCCAGGGTAGCGGAGCGGCAGGCGGAGGAGCTCCCGCAGCGAGTCGGCCGCCTCCGAAAGGCCCCCCAGGGGCACCTCGGGCTGCGGGTGCGGCTCCGCCGGCGGCTCCCCGCTGAGGCTGACGAGGGTGTGGGGGGTGACCAGGCCGGCCGGGTCCGGGGCGGGCGCCCCGCTCACAATGTGCAGGGCGGCCACCGGGCCCGGGGCGCCGGGCGGAGCAGCCAGCACGTGGCCCCGGGAGACCAGCCGGTTCCGCAGCAGCTCGCGCGCCGCCTCCAGCACCGCGGCCGGGTCCGGGTCCGAGGGCGCGCCCACCCGCTCCCGCAGCTCGGGCCACACGGTGAGGCGCCGGAGGGGCGGGCAGGGCACCAGGCGGATGCGGCTCAGGCTGAGGCTCCCCCGGGGCCCCGGCGTGCCGACCGCCGACCCCCGGCTCGCGCACTGCGCATCCAGCTGCACGAACCCGTCCGCCCCGTCCCGCCGCGGCCAGGCGGTGCAGAGGCAGGAGCCGCCGTCCGGCAGCGAGATCGTCACCGCGGAGCCCAGGCGCGCGCCCAGGGCGCGGAGGGCCGCCGGGCCCAGGCGACAGCGCTGGGTGCCCCGGTCCCGGGCGTCTGCGGGTAGGAGCTTTAAGGTGGGCCCTTCGGGCGGAGGGCCCGAGTCGGGAGCCATGGCACTCGGAGGTGAAACCCAGCCGAGGAGAGCGGGGTAGGGATTTCACCCGGGCCGGAAAGGCCGGCGCACCGCGCACCCGGCCGGAAGCAGGGGGCGCGCATGCGCCAGGGAAGAGTCACCAGCCTGAGTGGAGGCCAACGGGCCAATCGGGAGGTTAGACGATGCTGGGCCTGGGAGAAATGGTTTGCTGTGGTGTCGGGTTTGATGAAATACTGGCGATTCCAGAGCTCTACGGACAAATCGCTACGGGCGTCTGGGAGGCAGCGGAAGCTAACTTCACTCGTTGAAAGGTCCAAGGGCTCGGTGGTGTGGAGAGCCAGCCACCAGCAGAGCCACTCTCTCCCAGGCTCTCCGGGAGCATCACCACCTGCGCAAGGGATGTCAGCCTGACTGCTGACAGTTTTGTGAGGAAACCTCTCCTGTCCCCATGGGCACAGTATTTTGGAGTGCTTTGGTACGAATGTCTTAGGTGACTTAAGTACTTGAGAAATAACATCCGTGGCACCTTCAACACCCCGGGGTGCCAGCCTGTTTGGAAGGTTCGGGCATGCCCTTCGTGTAGAAAAACGCCAAACGCCAGCATAGCAAGAGAGAAGCGCAGGGTAGCATTTTAAATCCCTTGAAAAAGGAAAACCAGGCCCTCTGACGTATTGTGGCACATCAATACATTCTATCCATGTTCCTGATTTATTCCCTTTAATGTTCTTTGACAACAATTGTAACCTCTTCTATTAATGCGATTCGTGATTGTCTATTTGGGGCACAGTCATACCAGTGTTAGAGGTGATGATGCCTGTCTACATTAAACTCCCTGCTGTTCTCTTTCCACCTTTCCTCTCTTGTAGCCACAAGGAATGACTATAATCAGCTGGAATACATTTCCTATCTTTTAAAATTCTCCACATCAAAAAGAGCTACGGATATTCAAAATGAAAAAAATAAGCCTTGTTTTTATCCTTCTACCTCTATTTTTCCCACTTTCATTGCAATCCCAATTTATTTTTGGTGTGTTTTTTTGTTTTTGTTTTTGCATATGAAATGGTCATTTTATGTCAAAGGAAAATCTCTCATGCAGGCAACAGTACACGCCCTGCTGCTTAAAAAGGATGATATATTACATTATCCCTCCCCTTCCCCACCCCCATCCCGTGACAGGCCCACTGGCACTTTGGTGAACATGCTATTTCTCAGAACAAAGCCGCCTTTCCCTGAGAAAATGCACAGAGCCAGACGAAGGAGCAAATCCCAGAGGAAAGGGGTGATGGCTGGGGGCCCAGGGCTCAGAACTTCAGTGGAATGACCGGCCAGTACTTGGGCCGCTTGCGGTCAAAGTGTTTGTTAAAGCTCAGCTGCACGGCGGCCTCCATGGCCTGGATCTTGGCCGCACTGTCCCCGTACAGGCGCTTCATCTCGGCCTGGCGCCGCTCGCCGGGGCTCTCGGAGGGGGGTTCCATGGAGCGGCCGGTCTTGTAATACAGGTCGTGGTCGGCGTCCACATAGTCTTCCAGATGCTGCGTGTCCAGGTGCTGCCGCCGCCGCCGCTCTTCCCTGTGCCTCTCTGTCTCCGCAAAGTACTGGCGGAGCTCCTCCGTGATCCCCCTGCTGCTCAGGTCGTCCTGCCTCCCAGCATCTGAGTCGGTCTCCGCAGCCTCCTCTGTGGACCAAGAATGGTCTTCGCTGGTGCTGTCATGAGGATGGTGCCCAGACCTTGGAGAATGTGAATAACCACAGTGGGAGCCCTGGGAGGCCAAGTGATGGTCACAGAAGGACTGAGGAGATCCATCCTTCTTAGCATGAGAGCTCTGGGGCAGATCTCCCGGAGTGAAGTACCATGGAGAACTGAAATAAGACTTGACGGCCTTCCGATAGGCGTTCTGGTGGCTCCGCATCCAAGCCATTGCTTGGTGATAATGTTGCCAGTATCTTGCGTACACTGGATGACAAGACCAAGGCGTGGTAGTTCCTGATGATGCCGCCTTTGCTGCCATCTCTGCTTCAGTGAAAGTCCAAATGGGCACCGAAACTGGTGGGCTCGTAGCTTGCTGATCCTGGGCGGTGGGATCTGTGCAACCCCAATTTATAAGATTTCAAAATTGAGATTGCAGATAGAGTGCTTAAGTTACTGGAGGATTGTTGTTTTTCTACTTATACAAATAGTTTACCCTTGAACAACACTAGAGTTAAGGGTGCCAACACAGAGACACAGTCAAAAATCATTGTATAACTTTTGCCAGCTCTCAAAACTTAACTAATAGCCTTTTGTTGGTCGGAAGCCTTACCAATAACATGAACACTTGATTAACATGTTTTGTATGTTATATGCATTATAGGAAATAGTCACTTCACCCTTTCTCTAAAAGGTCCAGTTCTCACCTTAGAGCAACCAAGAATCCTGTTCCAGAGCCTTCAGCTCTTATTCACACACTCTCAGCAGAACTATAACTGGCTTTCCCAGTCTGAGAGAAATCCATTATGTCTCTTCAGACCATTGCAGCAACACTATTATTTCAACTATCTTAATATCCACATTTATTATACCATTCATTAACACAGTCTTCTCTTTGTGGAAAATCAACCTAATAGGAGCTGTGTAATTCTTTTTTAAATTTTGTTTTTAATAAATTTGGTGATTCTGTGACCTGAAGAATATCAATTAAAACACCAAAAGTTTGAACCACTAGGGGGAGTCCAGAACCATATAGTAAGCCCAGAGGCTACAGGATTTTTGAGTTTAACATTCTCAATTGTGGCTTCTATTAGATTGTCCTAAGATTTACACTGGGTGTATGAGATGGTCTGTTGTCTCTATAGTTACTTATTTTCATATTAGTTTTTACATGTCTCAGGCCATGCAGAACTCACTTTCAAAGTTATAATTTAATTGCTAAATTGAATATCATAATGAGACTCTCCTCCAATGCAAAATGTAGTGGTAGATCAATCTCCAAACAAACTGAATTTCTCTTGCGATAGCCTGGAAATAAGTACAGCCTTTAATTGTTTTAAATAGCTTTGCTAAACAATCTTCTGTGAGGTTTTCCTAAAGAGATGCATTTAACGAACAGTTTATCTTGATTTCAGTGGCTAAATTCAAGGTTACAATCTGTATTAGATTAACTATGAACATTCTTAATTATCAATAAGTCTAAAATTCAAAAGAAATAGTTGAGGAGGAGGGGGGAAAGGGGAAATGGGAGAGATGTGTAATATCAATAAAAATATATTAAAAATAAATAAAAATACATTTAAAAAAGATAGTTGGAACCTGTTTCTTTTTAGAATAATGATTGTATATTATTTGTGCACCTTCCACATCAATAATATTACATATTAAATATTATATTTCAGGCTGTGAAATATACCATAATTGTGAAAATTTTAAAGAAAATGGTTAAGCCAGTATTATGAGACATCAATAGATCTATGAATGCTAATCCTTCTTGTGCTTTCATTTTCATGTTATGCTCAACCCTAATATATTTGAACAGTAGCAATGATTATGAGTTTCAATGGATAAGTACAGAGATTCATTTACACTTGAAAATGATTTACTTTATCACGATATGTTCATACATATATATCAAGTGAGTTATTGCCAAAGATACATTATATGCCAAGCAGATAGGACATTGTTAAAATTGTTCTTTCAAGTTTTCCTCATATACCGAGGCAGAAATATTCTTTACATCATAGAAATTTGGGAAGGTGGGTGAATAGAGCCATTATAAATCTTTGCTGAATTATAAATAACCTGCAGACTACTTCACAAAACATCATTTTAACAATCTGTTCTTATAGTTTTTCAGGAAAGTTCTTGTTTCATCATTTTTTAGAAGTCAAGTCTTTTAAGATAATTATCTCCCATGATATTGGTTCAAACTGTTCAATTAGTAAAAGTAATAACTGTCATGTATTTATTAAACAAATGTTTATTGAATATCTACTTTGTGCTACTTATTGTACCAGAGACTGAGTATATGGTGGTTAAAAGAAATGTAACTCTTTTCTTCATAGAGTTTATAGTCTAGTGAAGAAGTCAGACACCAAAGGACTCAATAGGTGAATAAACCAGGTAATTAAAGGTGATGAAATTGCTATGAGGAAAAATAAACAGAAAAGGGCTACTTTACACAGGGAAGCAGGGAAGACCTCTCTGAGGAAGTGACATTTAAGCTCCAATCTGAAGGATGACAAGGAGGGAGCCAAGCAGAAGAATTGGGGTGGGGGTCAGAGTACCAGTCAGAAGGAAAGGGTGGAACATGGTTGTTGTATTTAAGAAATTTAAAAGAAAACCAGTTTGTCTTTATCATACCTTTGGCACTTACGTTCTATTTTTTCTAATTGTTTTACACATGAAAAACAAGATGAACATTTTATTACTCTGCATAGGTAGTTATTTGAAGATAGAAACTAACTTAAAAATATGTATCTATGGTATACTTTACAGGAATTGTAATGTGCTGGATTATAGTCGTGCCTAATAAATACTTGTTGGGCCGAAACCGGTTTGGCTCAGTGGATAGAGCATCGGTCTGCGGACTGAAAGGTCCCAGGTTCGATTCCGGTCAAGGGCATGTACATTGATTGCGGGCACATCCCCGGTGGGGAGTGTACAGGAGGCAGCTGGTCGATGTTTCTCTCTCATTGACATTTCTAGCTCTCTATCCTCTCCCTTCCTCTCTGTGGAAAATCAATAAAATATATTTAAATAAATAAATAAATACTTGTTGGATTGAAGTTAGGAATCGAGTCTGGCTATGTGGATTAGAGCTTGTTCTTCCCAGACTCACCAGATGCTATTCAGGGCAGACTCAGGTAGACTCAGGGTAATCTTCAAGGAGGATATCCTTGCTCCTGATAGAGGCCACACTTCCTGCCACTTATTCATCTCTCCCTCTTTTGACAATTTAAATTTTCAGTTAAATCAAGCATTGAATAAAACTCTGTTAAGCCCTAACTGGTTTGGCTCAGTGGATAGAGCTTTGGCCTGGGGGCTGAAGGTCCCAGGTTCAATTCCGGTCAAGGGCATGTATCTTAGTTGTGGGTACGTCCCCAGAAGGGGTTGTGCAGGAGGTAGCTGATCGATGTTTCTCTCTCATCAGTGTTTCTAACTCTCTATCCCTCTCCCTTCCTCTCTGTAACAAATCAATAAAATATATATTTTTTAAAATTCTGTTAAAATTTAGTATTATCACCATAATCATTGCTGATGTTCAAATACTGTATTTTAAGGTTGAATGTAACATGCAATTCGAAACCCATGTGCTATTGACTTATCTACACATTCATCTTCCATTTTCCCACTATCAATAGGAATCCTTATCACTTTTGCTGAATTACTGCAGCAGCCTCCTATTTAAATGCCATCTCTCTAATCCCTCCTCACATTACTGCTATATTAATCCATCCAGGAATCTGCTGTGCTTTGACTGGTTGTATCTACCTTCTTAAATCTTAGGTTTTTCAAATGCTCAAACTTGTCTAAGAGTGGACACAATATTATGTAAGATCTTATCTGTGAAACTGGGCCAGAAAAAAGTCCAGCATATATTTATGCATTTCTACATCTAGTTGTAGTCTGTTTCTGTTGTTTGGCAATTATTTAATGTGACTTTGTATTATCTTCCAGTGAGATCTTTAAGTGATTTAGTAATTTGTACCACTCTTTTCTAATATTTTTTAATTTTTGCTCCCCACTCCCTAACATTAAGCAAAATACTAAATGCTTAATAATTAAATATGTCTGTTTTCTCCATTACAGAGATTTGGTTTGAATTTAGGACAATGAGCTTGAATCTCAGAAAGTCTGGTTTGAATATTATATTTGAGATACCAGTACAGTACACCAGATCTGAGAATTCTAGTCTATAATGACAAATCCTAGAACTTTCACACTCTCAAACTTGTCTAGGAGTAAGTAACCTAATTCTATATAATAAAAGGGTAATATGCAAATTGTCCCCTCAACAGGGAGTTCAACCAGGGCATGAATTTATGCACTGGGCCTGTAGTATTATATAAGATCTGGTCTTGGGGACTGAGCCAGAAACAAGGCCCATCTACCGAAATGGGGAAAACAACATAGAAAATGGTTTATTCATAGTAATTCCCTGTACTTACTTCACCTAAGTTCCTCTAGTTCTCTGCTACACACCTTCCAAGAATAGAATAAAATCTTTCATTTCTATTTTCCAAGGCACCAAGAACAGGCAGAGGAGACAGAAATATCTTTACTGCACCATTATATCTCTCACTGATTGGCAATGCCTTGCTAGAAGAGTATAAGACCTGAGAGAGAATTAAGAGAGGTCTTACAACCCTTTTGCCTCAAAATGGGAGGACTGACTCCAGAAGAAATTGATGCACTAGGTTCCAAAGTAGCAAAACTGAGGATATGGGAAGATACAAATTCTGAATCTTCTCAAGTAGAAAGGGGACTTTCTTTAAAATAATCACATTGTTCACATTATCTTGGTACTGAATACTTCATTTGTCCGTTGAAATGAAGGTCACTGTTTCATTCCCACATCCAAAAATGCGTGGGAGTAGCCATGAATGCCTAGGCATTTTTCAGTGTTTTATTTTTCTGTGGTGGAGTTTTTGTGTTTTTTATGAAACTTTTTTCATGTTGTTCTGCTACTCCCAGACCTTCAAACTTTTCTGACTTCAAATAAACTAAGTGTTTCATTACCATGAAGCAATGTCTGACCTACTTTTGTACCATTGGGATGGAATCTAGGCAAACATACCACCTCGAGATAGAACTCATTGATTCTTCCTCAGGCTTTCCTCAGCTTGTAACCACCTGTTAGCATATGGCTTCATTTTGCCTTAAGGAACTAGTCGTTTTCCTGTCTCCCCTCTAATCCCTCCTAATTTTAAGAGTTGACATTGTGTGTTAGTAATCTTTCATTCTCCCTACAGGAGCTATCTATTGACTTGCTGTGTGATCTTGGGCAATTCATCTAACCTTCCTAAGCCTGATTATTATAATATATAAAATGGGTTGTTGTGAGGATTAAGTAACATACTATTATATTAATGGTCATTATTACTGCCTGCCTTACAAGTATATCATGAGATAATTTATAGAAATTTCTTTTGAAAAACAGGATGCTCTATTGATAGGTAATATAAGGCTCATTTAAACAGTATTAGCTATACTGTATCAGGCACAGTTCCAAGTGCTTTACATGTATGATCTCATTAAATCGGCCAAAACTTGGGAGGTTCAAATTATTATTTCTTATTTACAGATGAAGGAATTGAGGCACAGAATGGTTAACTAACTTTACCAAGGTCACACAGCTAGTAAGTGGCAGAGCTAGGATTCAAAACCAGATGGTCTAACTGGCTCCAAAGTTCTCACTCTGAACCACTACACTGTATGCTGTGCTATAATCAAATTTGAGTTTACCAATATGAACTACATTCACTAGTTAACAATTACGTGACCTTAGGCAAAACGTAAGACTCTAAATCTAATTTTCATCTTTTGTAAAAGGGATACAAGTAACTCCTACTTCATAGATTCATTTACTCAACAAATATTTATTGAGCTCCTACTGTTTGCTATACTTCAATACCATGATGATTAAATTCACATAAAACACTTGGCATACTACAGGCATATAGTAGTGATCACTATTATTTTAATCTGTAATAATAAGCTACTAACTTTCCTGATACATATTTCCTATTATCTGGCTAGTGATTATGTTCTATCATCACCATATAGCCATTTTCTACTGGTACCCTAATTCTCTTTGAGACGTTTTTGTGGTAATGTTCCATAGGGTGTTGCCTTGTAATACAAGTATCTGTCAGGGCTAAACAGACAAAATGCTTAAATGGCTATTTTCTGCCGCACAACTAAGGCATGTAAAATATGCTTACTACCAAGAAATTTGAAGTATGTTTGGTGAGTGTGAAGATAAGAAGATCAAATGCAATGACTTCAGGAAATGTCTTATGAGGCCACCTTGGGAAATGAAATAGCCCCACATTCCTTCTCTGGTGACATATAAAAACCCAGCCACACTTCTCAGAACCCACATAGAAACGATGGCCTGCTGTGCTGGGCTGTGCTTTGCTGCTCTCAGGATCCATCCTATGCTTGCCTTATCCAATTCTGTGACAGTAGCAGTATTTGCTAGGTTGTACAAGAGAGTTAATTACCTCCTAGATTGCTGATAACCAAATGAGAAGATATATCTGAAGTCCCTTTGAAATACTAAACACACAGAGTAGAGAGTTTTCATATAAGACTGTTGTCATGCACTACAGATAATTCTCAAGGACAGAAGCAGATGTGGGAAGTACTATCTTCCCCATTTCTGAACTGGCTCTCAGCATCTTTTTATTTCTTAATTCGACTAAGCTTGCCTTCCTGTCCTGACTAGTTCCCCTTTCCCCCATTTCAGTTCCTAATTGTAATAAATAACAATAACTAAGTGGTAGTGAGTGCTGTTTTAAGTGCTTTACCTGTATTCATTTAATAATCATAACTCTGTGAGTTACATACTCAGTGGGGCTGAATACCTTCACAAGGTCATACAGCTAGTAAGTGATGAGAGTCAGGTTTCGAACCTGGGGGTGAGCTCTACAGCCCACGTTCTTTACCACGATGCTACCACTATACTGTGCTGCATCTCATTCTGCCATAAGCGCCTGCCTTTGTCCTGGATGCATATTTACCAAGTTACAATTTTTCAGGCAACAGTCAGCATTTTTTTTTTTTTTTACCTTTTAAAGTCAACTCTAATATAATATTTGTTACCCACTTATGATAGATTCAGAATATTACCATCTGTTAATAATTTCTGTTATAAACCTTGATTTGTAGTCATTATTGGGGAAAAGGGAAGTTAGCAATAACTCTGCAAATATTAATCAAACCACTAGCTATCATACAGCCACAAGCGGATCTATGCAAGAAGTGCGGTCAAAATCCCAGCTACTTTTCCTAATGGATGCTTGATATGAGATAGCATTCAAGCTGCTACTTGCTCAAGAGTTAAGGCACAAACTTGGATGAATCATCTTTCTTAATGGCATTATAAACAAGGGTAAGCAATGTTCTGAATGCACACAAAGTATCTTCTGAGATATCAGAATAGGGTGGTGAAACACCAGGACCTGAAGAAACTTTGAGATGAATTAGTTTGTATAATTAGGTCTGGAGAGGTTAAGCAACTTGTTCAAGTAATAATATTATCCAAGTGGTTACTGATGGAGCAGGGACTAGAATTCAGGTCTCCAGACCAGCCTGTGTAGTCTTCCCTCGGCACTGCATTTCTCACTAGAACTATATCAAGCTGTTGTCTTGCACATAATGATGTGAAAGACTTCAGAGTCAAGAAACTTTATTAGTTGCCCTAATAAAGAGACTACATTTCAAACAGCAATCATAATTTCATTGTGTATTTAAATAAGTAGAATCCATATATCATATTAGCTTAATTAGAACGCAGCTAAGAGTTTGGTTGCTGTGGCTTAAATCTTGAAGGACAGAGAGGCCCACCTTTTGTTTGTCAGAAAATAACAGTAGAAGCAATCACATAAAAGGTACATTAGTGTTGCCCTAAAATATTCTAGTGTAATTTTAGGATAAGAAGCGTCAATTTTCTAGAAGTGGACCTTCTCTCCACAAAACTGATCTTTACATAAATCTAGTTTATTGACTTTTTTAATGTGGTCTGGGTACTTCTTTTCAACACCAAAGGAACCACAATTAATGAAGTGTTTGTATCCTTAAGTTCTCTTAAGGAAGAGAATTCCCTTTCCTTCCTTTGGTATATATAGGTATTTATTTTTGTGACCTAGCTCCTTCTTTTTCTAAGCTTTGGCCATACTATGTGGAGATCCATATCTACTCAAAGCTCTTTGCAGCATGAGAGAAAAGCTCTGCGCCGTACCAGGGACTCCCTGGCCTCAGAAAGTCCTGTAAAACAACCTAACTATAATATAAAGTTTGGTATGTGCCCGGCCAGGAATCAAATTGTGACCTCCTGGTTTATAGGTCAATGCTCAACCACTGAGCCTGGATCCTTGCTACTCAGTGATCTATGGGCCAGCAGCACTGGCATCACTTGGGAGGTTGTTAGAAATGCAGAATCTCGGGCATGAATCAAAATCTACCTTGTAACAACCTCCCCGAATGATTTGTATGTGCTGTCCTAGATGCTTTTGTGTGAGCATCTATTGCTTCTCTCTGGTGTAGAGTAGGCTGAGTCCACTGTATCCCCACTCCCAAGGTGAAACCTTAGGTGGAAAATAAGAAGCTTTGGTTATTTGGGGACGTAGTTTCATTACTTTTGCCTGATGGCTATTAAACTTAGATTAGAAGAAAGTTTAGAGGTCATCAAACTCAACATCATCATTGCTGTGAATTTCAGTATAATGCTCAATGTTTGTAAAAAGGTTAAATTGTGTTCAGCATATTCTGTTCAAGCAGTTAAAAACATGATACATCTTAGAAAGGCAGCCATAAGAATGGGATAAATTTATATATTAAAACACTTTTAATGATTAAAGGAATAAATTTCAGTTGGAAAATTTATTGCTATGAAATGGTATCCCCAAAGAAGTGTTTACCTCTTAAATTCATATTTTAATTCAATATGCTATTCTATATCTGCCAAAACTTGGTCTTTTAATACACACACACACACACACACACACACACATTATTGATTTCAGAAAGGAAGAGAGGAGAGAGCTATAAACATTAATGATAAGAGAGAATCATTGATCGGCAGCCTCCTGCACACCTCCCACTGGGGACTTAGTCTGCAACCCAGGCATGTGCCCCGACCAGGAATCAAACTGTGACCTCCTGGTTTATAGGTCAACGCTCAACCACTGAGCCATGCTGGCTGGGCAAAACTCACTGTCTTACTAGTAAACAATTATAATTTTAGTTTAATTTCCCATATATTCAATCAATTGCTATTATCTATTAAACTAAAATTTTTGTAAATAAAGGGAAGAGAAGAGATAAATCCCTTTGCATAAGAAACTATATATATATATATATATATATATATATATATATATATATATATATATATAGGCTAATATGCAAAGTGTCTCCTTAGGAGTTCAACCGAGAGACAGGGAGTTCAATCGCTTGCTATGATGTGCATTGACCACCAGGGGTGGCATAGAACATGGCAGGTGACCATGGTGGTGGTGGGGCGATGAGGGATCAGGGGAAGGAGGAGGTGGGGAGGCAGAGAGTGGGGAACCTGATTGGCCCTGATTGCCAGCAAGGCCTAGGGACCCTACCCATGCATGAATTTTGTGCACCGGGCCTCTAGCTCTAAATAATATATGAAGATAAACTTTTCTCCCCTTCCAGACTGGTCTTAATAACTCACTTCCAAAAAAATAGAGAATGCAAAGGAAAAAATGCACTTTACAAGGGATAAACCTGATAAATACCACTTAACTAAATGATCAGGGTTAAATTGACATCACCAGTGATAGCATGAGGTTGTCACCTATCTTCTAATATAATGCAATGAGAAGGGCACCTCATCCCTCTGGTATTCTTTCCCATAACACCCATAACCCCAGTCTAATCACAAGAAGACATAAGACAAAGCCACTTTGAGAGACAACCTACAAAATACCCAACCAACAGTACTCCTCAAAACCTTTAGGGTCATGAAAACAAAGACTAAGAAACTGTCACAGAACAGAGGAGACCAGAGAAGACATGACAACTAGATGCAATGTGGGATTCTGGAATGGAAGAACAACATTACTAGTGGGAAATTGGTGAAATCTGAGTTAGTCTGAGGTTTAGTTAGTAGTAATAATGCAGAGTATTATTTCCTTAGTTTTGAAGAATATACCATCACAATTAATATAAGATGATTACATTGAAGGAAATGGAAATTGGGATACAGGAACTCTGTTCTACTTTGTAACTTTTCTATAAATCTAAAACCTACCATGGAAATAAAATAAAACTTTCCACAAACTCATGCAAATAGTTGTAGCATATTAAAGTAAGATTTCCCTTGACATATAGATTCCACAAGTTTAGAGGGCAGACGGTACAAAGTCCCTACCTATAACATCCACACTTAACTCTCTTCTTGGGGCTTACAGCAACAGTTTGCTAAACCTGGAAGTTAAAGGCTTACAGATTTGAACTCTCAGAGCATAAAATCCAGGTCCATTTTCCTAAAGCTCATTAACTCTTGAAAACAGAATTGCACGGAGAAGTCATCTCAGCAGTGTGATGAGTACAAATGGGTCGTTTGGCCTTTCTGAGCCATAGTTATCCCATCTAAAAAACGAGGTCCCTCTCAGTTATAAAATTCTATAAAAACTCCTTTTAAGGAGTGGTATCAATTCTGAGGAGAAAATATCAACATTGTGATTAGCAAATTAATTCCACAAACACGTAGTAAGAGGTGATCACTATGCTAGGTGCTAGTGCCTGCCCTCCAGAGGTCTTGGTCTGGTGAGAGAGATCAGTCTGTATACAAGCTGTTACAGCCAGGTGACAAGATCCATAAAAGAGGTGCTAACAAGGTGCACTGGTGCACAGGGAGGAACTGTGGAGGCAGGGAAGGCTTTCGACCTAAGAAAGTAGGAAGATCATGAAATGTGACTCTCTGATCTAAACAGCCAGAGAGGAGTCAACCCTATAGTAGTAGTCATTTATTACAATGGCTGTATATGAACATCTGGAATTACTGGATTTACCCATCTATGAATTAGCTGCTAGGTCAGAAATGTGGTTGCTACAGAGCTGGGCCAGAAAAGCACAGTTGTCTCATTTTGCAGATTCTCTCTCTTGGGAATGTGGATATGCACAAAATCTGTCCCCTGGGGTGACTTAATTGCTGTCACATAAACATGCTAGAAAGGCCAGGTGTTGGCTGTTACATTCTGTCGTTTCCAGATCAAGGCTTCATAAAAAATTCATGCCTCTCTGCTCATTCCATTCCCATCTTATGACTGACTACCCATCTTATGACTGAATATTGTAGCTTAGGCCTGGCTTTTAAATTCTGAACAGTGTGGTAGAAACAGAAATGTAGGGTTCCTAAGCAAAGTTCAAAATTGGCTCCAGCTTTTGACCCTAAGTTTGCAAATTCTGAATAATTGTGTTTGGGCAGAACTTTCCTTAGTAAGGAGAGCATGACTGGTGATCATGGTGGGGTGCCACTTAATTGATTTTGAGGTGGGGCAACAGGGAGTGCTTTCCTAGAATGTTGACCAAGCCAAGAAGGAATACTCAGGAAGGGTACAGAACACTGGCAGGTGTTACTTCTCCATTTCCCAGGGCCCATCTAAAGAGGTGCCTTTTGCTGGAGTGATAATTCTGGAAAATTCCTCACCAGCAACAAGTGGGCTAGGCAGCAGTGAGAGAGCAAGCGCAGACCTGAGAGAACTGGGCAGAGCGCAGGATAGACAGAAGTACATTCCCACACTAATCTCCCCGTCCTGCCAGGTCACTGCATGTGTGGACACGAGGCGCCAGGTGGCTTTGGGAGGTTTTCTCCCAGAACAGTATCTTCCGTTCTCTTGGGCAGAGCCGCAAGGGGAAATATCTGTAACAATAAGAGAGTTCTTTGTGGGAATACACAGAACTCTTTGCTTCTTGTAAAATTATGTTTCTTTTTCTGATTATAAATGTAATAATGGCTCATGGGAAAAACTATACAAGTTGCAGAAAAGCAGAAAGAAGAATATAAAGACTTCCCCTTATGTTTTTATCCAAATAGTCACTATTACAATTTTAATTAATTAATTTCCAGGATTTTATATGCATAGATATTCAATATGGTTGAGAGACTACCATATATGTATAATTTCATATTCTGTTCTTAATAGCATGACATAAGAATTGTCCTAAGTTATTACAATTTTTTGTAAACATTCTTATTAGTGGTTGCATGTTTATCCTTTGATTAAGTTATTCTAAACTCTAAATTCATTCAGTTAAGAAATACTCAGCCCTAGCTCGTTTGGTCTGCAGATAGAGCATCAGCCTGAGGACTGAATGGTCCCAGCTTGATTCCAGCCAAGGGTACATGCCAGGGTTGTGTGCTCAATCCCCAGTAGGAGGCATGTGGAAGGCAGCCAATCAATGATCCTCTCTCATCATA
Organism: Pipistrellus hanaki; assembly: GCF_964339955.1. NCBI lineage: Eukaryota > Metazoa > Chordata > Mammalia > Chiroptera > Vespertilionidae > Pipistrellus > Pipistrellus hanaki. The sequence goes on from NC_140503.1 coordinate 58,808,729, forward strand.
GATGTTTCAATCTCTCCCTCTTTCTTCCTCTCTGAAATCAGTAATATATGTGTGTGTGTGTGTGTGTGTGTAAAAATAAATACTCAGTAAGAAAAATTTATTTGTTCACATTAGAGCCAAATATTGAATGTGCTATAATTTCCTTAACCATTCTTTAGTTGTTGGTTATTCAGTCATTTCTTATTTAATAGCATTTTTGAAAATCTAGGCCAGATGTGAAAATAGGAGGTCAGATTGAGGAAAAGGATTGGGAAAAAGTCTGGGAGAGGAATTTGGGCTGAAAGAATAAGACAAGGAAGAGGGTCCAGTGAGAACCACCTTCCCACCACTAAGGCATCCAAGGGATATTTACTGTAAAACCAGAAATTGTTCCTGGGCAAAGAAATTTTTGTGGTAATGACATTCTGTAACATAATGATAGGATTTCACTAACCTCTGCATCATTTCTGGAATTGGCCAATATTCCTTCCTTTCTTTTGGGTGCTGATTAGCTGTGGCCTACCCCTGGGCAGCACTACCAGTTCTAGTGACGGCTGCGTTAGGAAACAGAGTGCCAGGCTACTAGTATGTGAGGCACAATAAATTTTTCTGCAGGGTGAAAGGAGCTATTTTAGCCGCTGCTAGAAATCTTAAGGTTGGACTTAAGTGGGAATAAATATGTAGTTTATTAGTGCTGGGATAGACCCTCTGGAGTATCCTGCCCCTTCCTGGTGATCTCCCTTCTTTGACTATAGCAAATAGAGCATCAGCTAAACCTATGTTAAAATACCTTCCCTTGCCTTGCACAGTTCTCAGAGTGTCTAAGCCATTTCTGCACTTGTTTAGAGGCCTCATACCATGTCTGGTCTTTATCTTCAGCATTCAGCTATGCTGACCTACGGAAGTTTAATTTGTCAAAGACTCATCACCACACAATCTTATGGGCATGGTGTTGTCCTAAGAAGGCAATTATCTGATAAATAGCTCCTGGAAGAAACACTCAGCGATATCTTGAAGGATACTGGGAGCATGTGACACAACATGAAGTTTACAGGAGAGAATCTAATGTTAGAAGTTGTATTATGTATACCTTGTATTATGCAAAAGATATTCCCCTGAGAATTTGTGAGAAAATCAAAAGAAATTATAGAAATTAAGGGCATACAGGCCTGAGTTTGAATTTGGCTCTGTCAGCTCCTTGACAGCTGTTTAACTCTGGGTAATTTATTTAACTTCTCTAAGGCTCAGTTTCCTCATCTACATGAAATTATTATGAGAAGACTTCCTCCCTCATAGATGAGTAAATGAGATAACATATTTGAAGCTTTTATTTGGTACATGATAAGAACTCAGTAAACAGCCGAGGATGGTTTGGCTCAATGGATAGAGCATCGGCTTGGGGACTGAAGGGTCCCGGGTTCAATTCCGGTCAAGGGCATGTACCTTGGTTGTGGGCATATCCCTGGTAGGGGATGTGCAAGAGGCAGCTGATCGATGACTCTCTCCCTGGCAGGGGGTGTGCAAGAGGCAGCTGATTGATGACTCTCTCGCATCGATGTTTCTAACTCTCTCTCTCTCTCCCTTCCTCTCATACAAAATCAATAAAATATTTAAAAAAAGAAAGAAAGAAAGAAAAAAACCCCTCAGTAAACAGTAATTGTTATTGTTAGTAAGAGTGGAAGCAACTTTAAAGCTAAAGTCAACAAATATTAATTGAGCACTAAGGCCAGGTTCATGTGATAGAAGTACATTTATCACAAAAATACTTTATCTTTTTCTTTTATATGGACTTATTTCTATTAAAATGATAACTTTACCTTTTACAAAACAGTAGATTACTAAATTCTAAGCACGTCTCCTCCAAAAGATAGGAATATTGGTGATAATGTCTCTTACAAGCCCATTGTTTAATTATTTAAACTGTATTCACTTCTTATTTATCTATTCCAAAAGAGAAATTTCCTCTCAATCATTTAAGGTTACTTTTCATAATTTTTTTTAAGTTCAAGGGTGTTTCTAAACTGAGTTGTATGCAATCTATTTAAAGAAGTATTCTCACTTTGTGTTTGTTTGTTTTTTTCACTTTGTATTTTTAAACAGCTATTAATTTTGCCTCGAGTGAAAGTAGGATGTTAGTTCCTCTAAATGGGCATCAATTCCTCTCTAACTAAAGGTATTTCAATTTGAACCTCTCCTAAGACTGAGGAGACCAAAAGAACATGTATAAATGGCCAATAAGCACATGAATAGATTATCAACATCATTAGTCATTAGGGAAATGTAAATTAACCACAATGATATACCATGTCCCACCCACTAGAATGGATATAATAAAAATGATGGATATACAAATGTTGGTGAGGATGTGGAAAAATTGGAACACTCACACATTGCTTGTGGGAATGTAATAAAACTGGTTCAGCTACTTGGAAAGATAGTTTGCCAGTTCTTCAAAATGTAAATCATGGAGTTACCATATGATACAGCAATTATGATCCTAGGTATATATCAATGAGAAATGAAAACATACACCCAGACAAAAACTAATCTATTGTCAATGAGGAAGAAGGAGCAAAGAGTTCACAGTCATTTCATCTTGGGGGGGGGGGGGGGGGGGAGGAGGGAAGCAGCAATTAAAGACTAGGGAGTTCTCAGGTATCACCATCGATACTTTACAGAGTTGGCCTAATATTAGACAAACAAGCCAGTATGGAATATTTGTACTTGCAATTGATGAGATCGATATAAAAATTATTACAAATTCTTTTTCAAGGATAAAAAATAAGAAGGAAGAGGGAGTGAGGAAAGTACTTTGATTTGTGTTTACAGTAGAACTGGGTTGGTGGCTCTACACACATACTTTTTCCTGGATTCTAGGAGATAAGTGTATGTTCTGTGGCTATAATAAGTAAATATGTAAAACTTAATGATACCCTAGACCAGTGGTCAGCAAATCACAGCTCTCCAGCCACATGCGGCTCTTTGGCCCCTTGAGTGTGGCTCTTCCACAAAATACCATGTACTGCTGGAAAACAAATCAGTTTCACTAAAAAAGAGATGTTGACAGGAAGCCAGGAAGGCTGGTCAACAACCTTAACTGCTCTAACGTTTAGTTGAGACATTGTTAGCTGAAGCAGCCTCCACCTTGTTTATCCCATGTAAGTTTCTGTTATTTCCTAAGGGCTACATGTAAATTTCTGTTTATATTGCCTAAGATGTTTTCCCCAAAGCCTTAATAAAAGGGGATGGTAGGGCCAGAGAAGTGAGTAGTTCTCCCACTAGGGTTGGACTACCGCCTGGCCCCCCCATATCGCCAAGTTGAATTTCTTCAAGTCTTAAGTCTTTTCATTTGTGTGCGGCCCTTCTCCAGAACCCAAACCCTAAATTGGAACTCTTTCCATGCGGGTTGTGAAAGAGATTCCTACATCTGGTGCCCAACAAAGTACCCTAATTAAATTAATAACAATGTACCTACCTATATTGTTTAAGTTTGAAATTTTTGGCTCTCAAAAGAATTTTCAGTCATTGTACCGTTGATTTTTGGCTCTGTTGACTAATGAGTTTGCCAACCACTGCCATAGACTCATGATTTCCAGGCAGATCCAATTCTTACTGCAAAATTAAAATTGTCTTTAATAAGTGCCATGAGAAATCCTCAGATCTCAGACAGAAATGATATGAAGCAATGTCAATACCATTTGTTGTGTGTTCTTACTATACTCTGAAATTCCTTAATTGAGGAGCACATCTCTAGTATACTGATAGAATTAGACCTTAGACATGGCTGCATTTAATTGTTTGGAGAAGGCACTTTGTAAATTTTAAGAAATGGTAGGAATTTCCCAAAACCTTCACTAGAAGGTGAAGGAAACTGGTTCCAAGTCAGACAGCAAGTTAGTAGTAGAGCTAAGATATGAACCTAGACTTACTGACTCCTTTCACACTATTATCACATTTGGAGGCCTCCTTGTTGTTAGGCTGGTAAAATATTACCTCATATTCACATAACTCTAGGTCCACACCAAGTCTGCATGTACAGTCTCTTCATTTGGCCTTTCAATGTCCCTGTGTGCTAGGAACAATAAATGCAATTGTTCTTCCTTCCAGGATAAGATGATTGCCATTCAAGAAGATACATTGTAGTCTATAACAAAGTCAAGATTACCCTCGCCGGATAGAGCATCAGCCCAGGGAATGAAGGATCCAGGGTTCCATTCAGGTCCAGGGCACTGCCTCAGTTGCAGGCTTGATTCATGGGTGGAGAAGGCAATCAATAGATGTGAGATCTCACATCGATGTTTCTCTGTCTCTGCCTCCCCTTCCCCTCTCTCTAAAAATCAATGGAAAAATATCCTCAGGTGAGGATTAACAAGAAAAATAGTCAAGATTAGAACCCAGTTCTCCCTCTTCTCTCTGCACCGATCTTTCCACCATGCCATCCTGGTTGGTGCTTTCCATTAATTAAATTTGGAAAACCAGTTTGAGACACCAGAATTAAAAGGACAGCTCATTGAAAGTAAATAATTATATCCCTAGATGATCTGGATCAATGCATACAGCATTGGTCCCCGGGGTTCGATTCCGGGCAAGGGCACATACCTTAGTCACAGGCTCCTCCGGGCCCTGGTCCGGGTTCCTGCAGGGTGCAACCAAAAGATGGTTGACACTTCTCTCTGTCTTCCACTATGAATGAATGAATGAATGAATGAATGAATGAATGAATATTCGAGTGAGGGTTAACAAAAAATAAATAAGTGAATAATTACTTGTTTTGTAGGTAGAAAAATGAAATACTCAAATCTCTCTGACCCATCTCCTGCTAGGAACTAGATTTGTGCACAACTAGTTCTCTAGTTGTGCACAAATGCACAGCAATTTAGACTTTGCACCGCTAGGAAACTACTTTCCTAACAATTGTATCTTAGTAAAATTGAATTTAAAAATGTAAACACATGAAATGGAAGAAACTTTCTGTATGCCTCCCTTCTGGCCACATTTGTCTCTATTTTCATGACGGAGTTTCTTAAGCCAGGGGCACAGGGCCAAAGGCTATTTGGAAGGGCAACTATTCCAAAGAACACCTAACAAGCGCAGCCCCCTAAGGAGTGGCAGGACCTGAATTCCAGCCTGAGTATGCTCCAGTCTCATTCCCGGTGTTGCCCTAAGCGGCCACCTAAACTCGAGGTGGTTTCATTCATAGTAACATGAGGTCAGTGCACACAGATGAATTTAGACGCGTGACTGTATTCACGCCTTGCATACTTAAATCCATAAATGTAAACTTTAAACAATAGATGTATATGTTGAGTTTACTTCGTCTGAAGTCAGGACTTCTCCCCTTCCCTGTGACACTCGTGGGCCTCCTTGTGGGGAGGAGGGAAGGGGAACCCAGGCTGGGCTTCTCTGAGCGCAGCACAGTCAGTGGGAGGACTGCCTGGCTAAAAAAAGGCAGGCTCCGGGCACTTGACTCTGCGCCCCGGGACAGTCCCTAACCATTCCTAATTCGGGGCGGCCGGCCACCTGTTCCGGGCAGCCAATGGGCGCGAAGGAGGGGGGGCGCTGGGCGTGGCGAAGTTACAAAAGGCTGCGGGCCGTGGGCCCGGATACCCCACTGCGGGAGCACTCTCGGGCACATCAGACGGACGGTCAGACGCGGCCCAGCGAAGGGACCATTCGGCTCGCGGACCAGGCGGGAGCGGAGCGGAGCGATGCTGCGGGTGCGGTGTCTGCGCGGCGGGAGCCGCGGCGCCGAGGCGGTTCACTACATCGGGTCTCGGGTGCGTGCGCGTCCGCCTCGCTTTGCCCCAGCTAGCACTGCAGACCTGCTGCTTTCTGGTCCCTCTAGGGAGCTCGGCTTCAGGAATCTTTGCTGGCTGCAGGGAGCTTGGCTGTGTCCCCAGCCTGGGGACACACCCCGAGGGCACACTGGGTCTCTACGCGTCTCTGGCCGCGGTGGCCGTCAGCGCAGGGGATGCGCCCTCCTCAGCCTCATCTCTCGCTCCATGGAGCTTGTGGCCCGGAGGGGATGGGGGTGACAAGAACACCTTTTAGTAAAAAGGTGTTATTGGGGCTTATTGCCTCCTGTGGGCATAGAGTTGGGCTTGCATGTGGGGTGGACGGGAGAAGAGGCAGAGTGGGGATTTAGGACGGAGAGGGAGCGGGCAGACCCACTCTAAGTGTAACATGGAGTCCTGAGTCCCGAGGAGAAGTTGGAGGAGTATGGTCTGTACCCAGAGTTTCTGCCCGGTCCCGCCCTCCATTTCCCTGGTGTGTGAACTCGCGCCTCCAGACCCTCGCCAGCTCCTAAAACCAGGACTATTGAGGCAGTTTGGCTATCCCCCACCCCCAACCCAACCCCAGCAACTGGTTCTACAACAGCTGTCACTCTCGTTGCTTTGATCCCCACCCGTCTTCCCCTCCTTGCTAAGAGTTTAACCAGGAGAGAGATTTGGAGACTTGAGATTTGCCCAGTGGTGAGGGACTCTCCCTGCTCTTGATTTTTAAAGGCCCTGCATTTTCAAAAAGCTTTTTTCAAGTGCTTAGATCTCCTTTCTAGCTGTTTAAATTTGTGCCTGCAGACCATCTGTAAAATGGAGTAGGTGGCACTTGGTTATTCTCAAAATCGAAGTGCCAAAGAATGTGAAATGTCTGTCAGCAATGAAAAAAATTTGGTTTGAAACTATTTTGAAAGATAAAGCCCTCTACATGTTTTCACTTTGGGGAAAAAACATCTAATATTGGTAATCTTTGATACTGAAGAGGAAAGGCGACTCCCTCCCACAGCTGGTCTTGGCAGGGAGACTCGGAGCAGCTTTCGGTGGTTTTCTGGGAAGAGGGTGACCATCATCTGCAGGCCAGCTGTTTAGTTTAATTAAAGCTCGATTGCAGAAAACCATTCTGAGATACAAATGGGACCTGTGATGGCTGGGGACAACATCTTCTGAGGTGGTTTTAAAGAGTTACGCCAATTAACATAATAGATAAGATAATGTATAAATAAATAGGAAGGTAAACTCACCTGTAACCACTGCCTACCTATAAACTAACATCTTGGTTTACACTCTCTAAGAGGATTTTAAATGTCTCACTATGTTACCCTGGGTTTTCACCCCACTTCTGCTTCCCCTCCCCCCAAGTACTGTACCTGGCCACACAATAATCACTTCTTTGTCCTTGGAAGGTTGGAAGAACCTTAAGGGGATGGGTGCAGCAAACTTTCCAGAGCACCCAGGCAGCTACGGCGTCCTCCAGGAATTCCTGTGCAGCCGAGGACAAAGCCACTGATCCTCTGCCCAAGGACTGCCCCGTTTCTTCTTACAACGAATGGGACCCCTTGGAGGAAGTGATCGTGGGCAGAGCGGAAAACGCCTGTGTTCCACCATTCACCGTGGAGGTGAAGGTAACGCAAAGGTGTTCACATGTCTGAAGTGGGGTCACTCCTCAGCTTCTGCAGTCTGGCTTCTGCTCCGGCACTCCTCTCCAACTGCTTTCACTTCACTTACTCCCGAGTCCCAAACCCAGCGTTGAGTTTGAGTTCTCTTAATTGGCACCTCTGCAGTATTTGACACTATTTACACAGAATCCTGTGGATTCTGAGAGGTTTCTTTCTGGGGATGTTAGTTCTTTAACTGTTCCTCACGTCTTCGTGACTGGCCCTCTTCTCTTGGCTGTTCTCACAGCTTCAGATCCTGTCTCCACTCTAGCCCAAATTTCTCTCCTGAACTCTGTCCAAATCAGCATGTTCAATTAACTGCTTCCTGGAAGTTGCCACAGGACCTCAAACATGGCACATCTTGAATTCAACTGCCAGTCACTTTGCTAAACTGGACTCTTCACTTTTCCCTTTCAGTTTTTGGCATTCCTATTTAATCAAGCAAAAACACCAAAGAATCATCTTTGATTCCTATTTCAGTCACATCCTCCACATTCATTCTCCAAGATCTAACAAGCCTTTTGTTAAAGTGAACTTTGCCTCCAATCCTCTGCTGCTGCCTTTGGTCAGGTTGTCATCTACTGTCTGGACTATTGCAGTTAACTCCTTACAGGCCTCCCCTATTCACTCTTCTCTCCCAACCACCTTCCAGCTTCTATCAGAGTGATTTTTTTTTTTTTTTACTTGATTTTTTATGGAGAGGAAGGGAGAGGAATAGAGAGTCAGAAACATCGATGAGAGAGAATCATCGACCAGCTGCCTCCTGCACACCCCCTACCGGGGATGTGCCCGCAGCCAGTGTACATGCCCTTGACCGGAATCGAATCTGGGACCTTTCAGTCCGCAGGCCGATGCTCTATCCACTGAGCCAAACCGGTTTCGGCCAGAGTGACTTTTTAAAAACCAAAATTCAATCATGTTACTCATCCTGCTTTTACTCATCACTGCCGTATTTTCTACCTCTTTGCTTAGGATGAAGTCCTTGTGGTGTTCAAAATCCTTCACAATTTGGCTTTTGTCTGTATTTCCAGGACTCCCCATTTCACTCACTGACTCAGAGATGTTAGTATGGCAGGTTAGCAGATTTGCATTCCTACTGGCTCGCTCTCTCACCCTGTTTTTTTTTTTTTTTTTTGGTTTTGTTTTTAATATATATTTTTATTGATTTTTTACAGAGAGGAAGAGAGAGGGATAGAGAGTTAGAAACACTGATGAGAAAGAAACATCGACCAGCTGCCTCTTGCACACCCCCTACTGGGGATGTGCCCCACAACCAAGATACATGCCCTTGACTGGAATCGTACCTGGAACCTGTCAGTCCACAGGCCTACGCTCTATCCACTGAGCCAAACTGGTTTCAGCTTACCCTGGTTTTCAACAGACTTTAAAAGATAACCATATAAGCAGCCAAACCAGACTACTCACTAATCCCTAAACAAGCCTCGTGCCTTTTCTCACACCTAGGTCTCTTCCACCCTTTTTCCAGCACCCCTCTTATCATGACTAGCTCCAATTCCACCTGCCACAAAGCCTTACAGAATTTCCCTGAAATGAATGAGTAATATCTCTCTTTTTAAAAATACCTAGTGTTCTTCATCTGTACTATTGTATAGCCAGGGCCTTCATGGTTTGGTGTTCAGGTTGTGTAGTGCATAAGAGTCCCATAGCTGAGGGAATGCCATCAATATTGTAGACACAGCCTACACTCCCATTAATCATGGGATACAAATATATCGTCAATGTACTTAAATTCTTCCTGAATATTGACATTTGTGTTTGTAATGTGGATTGAGGAAATAAGTTCTTTTACATCCTTGTCATCATCATCAGAAATGTTGCCTACATTGTACCAGGGCTCCAGAGGTATGAGCAGAAAATAACTTCGTATTTGGAGAGATACTATGTTCATATAAAAATGAAAACTAATACTAAGTATTTTATGCCAACCAACTGAGAAGGCAGTTGAACTGCAGTTACAGGAGAGCTAAGGAAAAAGCAATGACCAGGTGCAGAATAGTTGGAAAGTCTTCTAGAAGAAAATGATTCTTGAGTAAGATCTTGAAGACAGAGTAAGATAAAGCAACAACTTCTAATTGTTCTGAAACTTATCTTTGGTTCTGATTTTGAAGAACAGATTGATTTCTATGTCATCCACATGTTTGTTCATTTGTTTGAATATATTTTATTGATATTTTACAGAGAGGAAGGGAGAGGGATAGAGCGTTAGAAACATCGATGAGAGAGAGACATTGACCAGCTGCCTCCTGCACACTCTCCACTGGGGATGTGCCCACAACCAGCCCTTGACCGGAATCGAACCTGGGACCCTTGAGTCTGCAGGCCGACACTCCACTGAGCCAAATCGGTTTTGACTCATCCACATGTTTTGCTTTTTTTTTATCCTCACCTGAGGACATTAATCATTGATTTTTAGAAAGAAGGGAAGGGAGGGAAGGAAAGAGAGAGCTTCCATATGATGGAAAAATATTGATTGGTTGCCTCTGGCATGGACTCAGATCTGGGCCAGGGGATTGAACCAGAAACCAAGGCATGTGCCCTGACCAGGAATTGAACCCTTGGCCTTTCCCTGTAGAGCACATGTGTCAAACACAAGGCCCGCGGGCCAAATCCAGCCCGCCAGGCCTTGCAATGTGACCCGCACCGCGCTGTCATCACTGCACTCCGCTGTCAGTTTATGACATTGTCAGTTTATGACTGTTCAGTAAACCATTCGGCCCGCGATTTAGGCTGGATTTTAGATTTTGGCCCCTTCTCTGATTGAGTTCGACACCCCTACTGTAGAGAATGAATGCTCCTACCAACTGAGCCACACCAGCCAGGGCCACATGTTTTAAAAGGCATGATCTTTTTTAAATCCTTTCTTGAAAAGATGCCCCATCCCCTAATCATTTTAATTAGGTGAAGTTCAAGCAATAGTTTATCCTTCTACTTGTCTTTAAAATCACTGACTTTCATACTATGTGATACTATGTATTCAGAATTCTCAGACATTATTTTTATTTTTATGTTCCTTGACTTATAATTTAGGACTTTGTAATTTCTTGGGATTGTGGGAAGTGAACCAGGCTGAAATCAGGAGACTGGGATTGAATTAGGTATTTGATAAAGCTTGATACCTAGTCTCAGTTAATCAGTGGTTTTACCTTGTGCAAGATTCCACAAATTTCTGGGCCTCTGTAAAATCAAGGTATTAAGAAGTTTGCTATCTACCTAACACAATTAAATATGAAGGTAAAAGGTTACATGTTAAGTATTTTAAAGGACAAAACCATAACTCATTGTAATTGTGTGGATCCAGTTTGTTAATTACATTGTGAAAGTACATTGGAGGTATAATAGTTGTAGATATTAATAGCATTAGCAGTATTGACTTTATTTATTTGTCTGGATATTTCTGTTTTATGCCACATACTAAAAACTAGGTATTGTGGGAGCAGAAAGCAAATCTAAGACATGCATGACCCCTGGGGGCAAGGCCTTACCATCTTCCAGATGGAGGAAAATGACACCAATATATTAATCAGTTGTGGGAACAATGAAAGATAGAACAATGTAGTAAATTATTTATATGCAATTACAGCATAAAATATGTGGGAAAATGTAAGTGCTAGCTAAACTTTACGTTATCAGGAAACACAATTTTTAAAACCTATATGGCTTTTTAATTCTGCAAATATAATACTTTCCATCAAATATGTGCTTTTTGCTTTGCTTTTGTTTTTTTATAAAGCCTTTGATGAAGGATCTTTTATGAAGTATAAAATCTATAAAAGTTAATGTAATATGTTTGTAACTGGATAAGGAAGAAATTTCTTTTGATGTTTCCTAACCTTCCAAATACTATATAAAATTGATTTGGCAACCCCTGCTGAAAGATTTTAGCCTCTGAAAGACTACAAAGTTTCTCGGAATACAGCCAACTCTAGAACATTATTAAAAACAGTGTTTTGGCATGTGTTTTTTTATCTTGCAGACACTTGGTAAATGATTGATAACTGATTTAGCAGGGTAATAAAGGAGGTGTAAATGGTTCCTAACTGTTTCCTTGAAAATATAATGTACCCTGATCATTTGGACTTTGTCCAACCTTAGCCAGAGTATGAGCTTTACAAGTCACACTTGTTCAAATAAGTTTTTCTCCCGGGGAAGTTTACTTTATATTTATCTAGGCAAGCTTTGCTCTGCACAAATAGTCACATAGGCTACTTTGGAATGTGCCTGGCAAGACGACATGGCTGTGCACCTGCCATTGACCCAGTGTTAAATTTTCAAAGGCTTCTTGTGCCGAAGTGGATTATAAGAGATGTGCCTGGCATGAGAAGGATGAAGTGGTGAATGGATGGAGTACCAGAATGTGTCTGAGAGGAATATAAAGAGTCATTATTATCCTCTCCTTCTGGTTGCTGCTGCAGGACTTCCTAGGCGTAGACAACAGTGGAGTGCTTTTGTTTTGTTTTTTAAAAGAGTGGACTGATCTTAAAAAATACATGGATACATGGAACAGACTGGCAGGTCCCAGAAAGGAGGGGATGTGGGTAACTGGGTAAAAAAACTGAAAGGATTATCTAAAGAACATATATGCATACTCCATGAACAGGGACAGTAGTGTGGTGAAGACCAAAGGAGGGGGAAGAGGGAATAGGTGAAGGCGGGCTATGGGAAGGAGGAGGAAAAAGGGGGGAGGGCAGGGGGAGAGAGAGCGAGAGCGAGAGAGGGGCGGGGGGAAGAAATGAGGGGCATCTGCAATAATGTTAACATTAAAAATTTTTAATGAGCCAAAACCAGTTTGGCTCAGTGGATAGAGCATCGGCCTGCAGACTCAAGGGTCCCAGGTTCGATTCCGGTCAAGGCATGTACATTGATTGCGGGCACATCCCCAGTAGGGGGTGTGCAGGAGGCAGCTGATCGATGTTTCTAACTCTCTATTCCTCTTCCTTCCTCTCTGTAAAAAATCAATAAAAAAAATATATATATATATATTTAAATTTTTAATGGAAAAAAGTACTCAAATTTTTAATACTGATAACATTTTTCTGGAGCTAGATATTAAGTTTATTGTCTGCCTATATATCTTCAAAAGTAAAGCAATTAATACTTTAGACAGGGGTAGGTAAATTATTCTATGTAGCATTAGATAATAAATATTTCAGCCTCTGCAACCATAGGTCTCTGTTGCGCAAGTACCCATTCTCAACTCTGCTGTTGTAGTGCACAACCACCATAGACAATATGTAAAGGAATGTGTGTATGTTCCCATAAAACTTTATGTGCAAAAACAGGCAGAGGGCAGATTTAGTTTGGGCTTTAGTTTGCCAATCCTTGTTTTAAAGTTTACTGACATTCTTCATTTTTGCTAAAGACCTATTAGTTAGATTCCTAATCCTCTGTTAGTTAGATTCCCAATCCTCTGCCAGCAGGTTCAGCTCCAGCCTAATTGGTGTGAACCTAGATACTGAACTAAGAGGAGGCAGGTCTGCTTCATATGTTTGATATTTGTTAAGCTAAGGTAAAAATGGGAGTAAAGCCAAAAATCTGGAAGAAACACTGTCTTAGACATTAAAGAGTTAGACATTTAGACAAACTATATTTCATTACTCAGTTTTCCTTCCTTAAAAGCACTTACCACTATCTGAAATTGTCTGATCTGTGATGGAAACATTCTTATCTGACATGATCAGTACTGGTAATTGGTCACTTATTTAATGATATATATGGATGTATTTTTTAAATACTGGCCTTAAACATTTTATAAAACTAAAATATATAAATAACATATATTGCTTTGCCAACCTTTTGGTGAAGGTCACAGGCTTCTTACCATTTGGATCTTCTAATTAGAATTCTGCTTCATCTATTTTGATAGGTTACATCCACATGCATCACCTAGATTTCTCAATATATTTCTTTAAATTTACTGAGAACTTAGCCACATTTGCACATAATGAAGCATGCAAAACAATCTCAATGAAGAATCCACTAGATTTTCATACTTTTTAAAAATATATATATATATATTTTATTGATTTTTGTAGAGTGGAAGGGAGAGAGATAGAGAGTTCAAAACATCAATGAGAGAGTCATCGATCAGCTGCCTCTTGCACACCCCCTACTGGAGATATGCCCGCAACCAAGGTACATGCCCTTGACCGGAATCGAACCCGGGGCCCTTCAGTCCCCAAGCCGACACTCTATTCATTGAGCCAAACCGGTCCCGGCTAGATTTTCATACTTTTGTGAAAATTTTTTACCATTGTATCTACCCTAATTTAACAGTAATCGTTTTAGCAAATTTATTGGGCCTTTTTAAAACATTCAACTGTTTTCCATTCAGTTGTCTCTTAAACATCAAGGGGATTTAGACTTCTTCATTCAACAAATATTGAGTGTCGTCCTAGAGAAGCACTGTGTCCATGCTAGGGTCCAACACTGGACGAGATGTGGTGCTAAGTCTCAGTTCTGTTAAGCTATTCAAATTATGGTTCACCACTTATAAATATATCATGAGTCGTATTTTTCTTCTGTATTTCACTTACTTTCTTCTGCGTCTAGGCCAACACATATGAAAAGTACTGGCCATTTTACCAGAAGCATGGAGGCCATTACTTTCCCAAAGATCATTTGAAAAAGGCTGTTGCTGAAATTGAAGAAATGTGCAATATTTTAAAAATGGAAGGAGTGACAGTGAGGAGGCCTGACATCATTGACTGGTCCCTAAAGTATACAACTCCTGATTTTGAGTCTACGGGTAAGTGATGTTAATTCCTAAATTGCTAGTGTCTTAATTTTTTATTTCTTAATGTGTAAGGAGAAAACTCTAATAATTCCTTAGAGATTTCTTTGTTTTAATAATTCTTCAAAACTGTAAGGATTACTTAGGAACAGTTTGGTTCTTTTTGATATGATTAAGATGTATACATTCAAAACTTCATTGTAAATCTGGGATTTTCTTGAAAGAATCCTTTATCAACTTTATGATAAATTTCTTACATAAGAAGAGTGGATTCTATTTAATTTTCCTCAAGAACCGAAGTTAAGAGAGGAACAGAAACACACACCCTTTTTTAATCGACACCACTACAAGATTGTTCTTGTGCCTGAATTCAGTCTAATTCACAGTTCTAGAAGCTATCTTGTCCCAACTTTTATCTTATCATACTGACATTCCCTGAAAAACTCTTTCTGTGTAGCAAGAAAAAAGTTTTTAAAAGGTGGAGACTTGGGGTTCAAGACCTCTGAATAAGAACCTTACTTCTTCACTTTTTTCTTCTCTCTCTCTCTCTCTCTCTCTCTCTCTCTGTCTCTCTCTTTCTCTCTCTCTCTCTCTTTCTCTCTCTCTCTCTCTGGTTTGGCGTCAGGATCCTCACACAGAATTCATGTTAACAATCTAGTATCTATCATTCCATACTTTTTTCATTTGCACATAATTATATATTCACACATACAGAATTTCTGTAAAAAAAATTTTTTTTACTGAAAAATGGGATAATATTATATAGACTTCTCTATCTTGGCAATTAGCATTACTAAGGCTATTGTGGAACTTTCGATCTGATAGGTTTATATGGTGCAATGCCTCGGGACATCTTAATGGTTGTGGGCAATGAGATTATTGAGGCTCCCATGGCATGGCGAGCTCGATTCTTTGAGTACCGAGCATACCGATCAATTATCAAAGACTACTTCCACCGGGGCGCCAAGTGGACAACAGCTCCTAAGCCCACAATGGCTGATGAGCTTTATGACCAGGTAAGTCCCAAATTATAGGTGCGCTTATTAGTAACTTTTCTAAATGATCCACAGTGAGAATGGAGATTCTCTGATACCTTATATTTGTTATGCATTTTATGATGAAAATAAAAGTAAATTATATTGTGATAATAATAGTTGTAATGGCTAATACTTAAACAGGGCCGAGGATGTAAATAAAGTACTTACTTGGTGCTGACTACGTGTCAGGTCTTGAACAAAGTACTTTATTTACATCCTCAGTCCTGTTTATACTTCCAACCACCCCATGAGGAAATAGTGTCATTCTATTACAGGGAGCAGCAAAATTTGCCTGAAGGCACATAAAATTTGCCTGAGTCATCGGTGGAGAGAGAAAAGTCACTAAACTCCATTCTGTTCTAGAAAAAGAATTTGGTCTATTGGCCAAATTCACAGTAAAAGGGAATATATATCTCTTATCAGATAATGTACTATTTGATCACTTATGGAAAGACTAAAGAAAAAAACAAAACCTTCCAGGGGTTTAAAGACAGAAATAAATAATAAATTTATTTCACCACACCCAATCAAATTTGGCAGGGAAGCATGACATATCATTTTATGGCAGGAGTTAGGCTCAGGACCAAATTCCTTTTCTAAAAGAAGAGAATGACTTCATCCTGTTGACAGTCAATATTGTAGGTAGCTACATAAATCAATTACGGGTCACAGAATATTTTCAGAAACATTTTTGCCTCTGTACCACTTGCTTCTAAGTATCAGAAAAATGCTATCCTGCCATTTTTGTTATTGGTTATTATTTATTTATTTATTTATTTATTTATTTATTTATTTTGGTTAGCATGAGCCTACATCTTACATGTTTTGGGGTAGTAGTATGTTGGGAAATGATGATGATAAATGAATTTTCTTAATAAAGAATGTCCTACAAATAGTTTTCTCATGAACCAATGCATTGTATGTGTTCATTCTTGTTCCAATTAGGATTACCCCATTCATTCTGTAGAAGACAGACACAAGTTGGCTGCTCAGGGAAAATTTGTGACTACTGAATTTGAGCCATGCTTTGATGCTGCTGACTTTATTCGAGCTGGAAGAGATATTTTTGCACAGAGAAGCCAGGTTGATAAAGGATGCCTCTGAAATTTCACACATTGTGTTATTTTATTTTTTTTATATCCAAATTCAAATATTTCCATTCTATTTTTAGTTTTCTGACTTATGTCTTCCTTTTGTTTTCAGGTTACAAACTACCTGGGCATTGAATGGATGCGTAGGCATCTTGCTCCAGACTACAAAGTGCATATCATCTCCTTTAAAGATCCTAATCCAATGCATATTGATGCCACCTTCAATATCATTGGACCTGGTCTTGTGCTTTCCAACCCGGACCGACCGTGTCACCAGGTAAGGAAGTTGTTAGGACTCTGGAAAAGTAATAGAGACTAGCAATTGAAGTCATTGCCACTTTTATTTTAAGCACTTCCATGATTCCTAATGATTTTAAATGACAAATTCAGCAATGTTCAACATTATTATAATTGAAATTAGATTGCTTGTTATATTTACTATAAGATGTCCTACACTCAGACATATACAGTATAGTGTCATCAGACTTTGGCTGTGCTGTGAGAGCCTCAAGTTTGTGCATATATGTATTTTTTTTAAACAAAGTACAATAGTATTACAGTAGCTCCTTTTCATCCACTGGGATATATTCCAAAACCCCCTGTGGATGCCTAAAACCATGGATAGTACTGAACCATATACACACACACACACACACACACACACACACACACACATATATATATATATATATATATATATATATATATATATATATATATATATATAAATAAATATATTTATATTAGAAGCCCAGTGCACGAAATTCATGCATGGGCTGGAGCGGGGGGGGGGGGGGTCCCTCAGCCCAGCCTGCATACTCTCCAATCTGGGACCCCTTGAGGAATGTCCGACCATTTAGACCCAATCCCAGTGAGATCAAGCCTAAACCAGCAGTCGGACATCCCTCTCACAATCCATGACTGCTGGCTCCCAACTGCTTGCCTGCCTGCCTTCCTGATTGCCCCTAACTGCTTCTGCCTGCCAGCCTGATCACCCCCTAACCACTCCCGTGCCAGCCTGATTGATATCTAACTGCTCCCCTGCCAGGCTCTTTGCCCCCAACTTCCTTCCTCTGCTGGCCTGATCCCCCAACTGCCCTCCCTTGCAGGGTTGATTGCTTCCAACTGCCCTCCTTTGCAGGCCTGGTGCCTCCCAACTGCCCTCTCCTGCTGACCATCTTGTGGTGGCCATCTTATGTCCACATGGGGGCAGGATCTTGGACCACATGGGGGCAGCCATCTTGTGTGTTGGAGTGATGGTCAATCTGCATATTACTCTTTTATTAGATAGGATAGAGGTCTGGTGCACAGGTGGGGCCAGCTGGTTTGCCCTGAAGGATGTCCCGGATCAGGGTGGGGGTTTCCGTGGGGTGTGGGGCGTGGGGCAGCCTGAGGGAGGGGCCTGTGGTGGTTTTCAGGCCAGCCACGCCCTCTGGCAACTGAGACAGAGGCCCTGGTATCTGGAATTTATTTACCTTCTACAATTGACTTTGTAGCCTTGAGTGGAGGCCTAGGCCGGCAAGGGCAGGTGGAAAGCTTGGCTTCCGCCGTTGCCTGGGAAACCCAAGCCTCCCTTCTGTTCTCTGTGGCTGGTAGGGTTGGGTTTATTTGCATACTCACTCTGATTGGCTGGTGGGTGTAGCTGGTGGTGTGGCTTGTAGCGGAGTGATGGTTAATTTGCATATTACTTTTATTAGGTAGGGAGATATATATATATATTCTATATATTCTACATATATATTCTATATTTCCCCCTATACATACATACCTATAGTAGTTTAATTTATTTAATAGACACAGTAAGAAATTAACAATAACTAACAAAATAGAACAATTATAACAATATGTGAATGTGGTCTCTTTCTTTCAAAATACCTGGAATTTTCCATTTAATATTTTCAGACCTTGGTTGACCTAAGGTAACTGAAACCCCAGAAAGCAAAACCATGGGTAAAGGGGAGCTACTATATATCACAAGGTTCCAATTGCAGCTGCATTGCAAACAAGGTGACCCCTGCAAATCTGGGGCAGTGGGTATCTTCCCTCGCTAGTGGGTCAGGCCTCCTTCAGCCAGCTCTACCTCAGAGGGAGGAGCAGAGCTGCTGCACTGCAGCTGATCTGTCCCCATCACTTGAGTCTCTTACTTCCGCCTGCTGCTCCCTACTTCCAATTGGGTGGTAAGTGGTTTTGTTATTTGCTAGGCTTTAGTACATGTTTTTAAAATCACTATTTTACTATGTCACTCTTTATTTTTATCCCATAAATTTAGACAAAATTACCAATATTAGTTATTCATTTCAATATAATTCATTGCTATATTACTAGTAATTGGGTAAGTGAACATAGAGACAGCTGAATTATAATAAATAGGTCACTAAGGATAGGTAGTTCTTAAGGAGTACAACCCTAACATTTGTATTTATACCACAATCACAGACACAAAGTGATGGTCTATGAAGTGGATGGACTATGGGATTGGCAGTCACATTTTTTTTCTTATAACTAAATAGAAAATACTTTCATTTTCTTTCAAGAGAATTTCTCAAAAAGAAGTGTCTTTAGTATTTTAAAATATCTGAACCGGAAAAAAGCACAAGAATATTTTAAAAGCTTTAACATTTCTGCTATTTTTAAACTAATGTGGGGATTTTATGTACAATTTAAATTAGGATTCAGAGGAAATCATCCAGTCTTGAAAATTTAATTTCTTTATATTGGCAATTGAGAAGACAGCTTCTCAAAAATAACTATTAATCACAAGGGCTACCAGAGACTAAGAATAAGGATAGTATATATAGATGAAAGCCTCTTTGCTGTTTTTTTGTCTTACAGATCGATCTTTTTAAGAAAGCAGGATGGACCATAGTTACTCCTCCAAAACCAGTTATTCCAGATGGTATGTTTACTTTTATTACTCACAGCCTAAAATGATTACTTCAGTGACTAAGAATCTTTCACCTATAGATTGCATTCCAAATTTTTAGAAATTCAGAGAAAACATTTCCCCAGTAAAGAGTGAACTGGTGCTTAGAACTACAGAGACTAAAACAAAGTTATACTTGTGTTTACCCTCTCCTTCCACAGAAAATGAAAGTGAGAAGATGGGAAAAATCAGTCTAAAATAACATCTCATAAAGCAAGAAATGACTTCATAAATAAAACAAAGTGAAATCCATATGTGTAATGAGTATAAATTGATTTATACCATTTATAAATTGCCTTAAGATAAAAATTTTAGAGGGAAAGTGAACTTTGAAAATTGAACTGTCACTTTAATATATTCTTCACTTTCAAATCCTTGCTTTAAATAAAAATGATTGCAGACACAATATTAAAAGTCGTTGCTATTTTTAGATCACCCACTCTGGATGTCATCCAAATGGCTTTCCATGAATGTCTTAATGCTAGATGAAAAACGTGTTATGGTGGATGCCAATGAAGTCCCAATTCAAAAGATGTTTGAAAAGCTGGGTATGTACAATATATAAAGCATTGTTATCATATATGAAGACCTGAAGAAATGAAACTAGGTTTGATGTATGCTTTATCTAATTTCTGTTCCTTTTAGAGGCACAGTTATTATTTTGTAGATGGACAATATTTTTGTTTTCAACAACATAACCTCAAAAGGTTGGAAATGCATTCCAGGCTCCTCAATCTCTCCCCTGGCAATAAGTGTACCCACCTTCTATGACTTACCTAACCTCCTGGGGCCCATATGTGAAGAACTATCCCTTTGTAATTGAGTATATATATATTATTCAGCCCTTCCCAAACAAGGAATTGTTGAGAGTCCTTTAAAATAATTTAATGTCATTGCATGTTTTAATTGACATAAGGTACTTACACATAAGTGACTTATATGTCTGATAAGCACAGTGAACAAAGTAATGAAATGCAATAGAGGATGTCAATAAATCATTTTTGAACTAAAAAGCAGAACTGATTTTTATTTAGAAAGGAATTTGCTTATCCTAATATTCAAAATTTGGACTAGGTATTTTAATACTATGAAGGAAAGTGTTGAAAGAAGGAATTTTCATATAGCTGTTCTATAGAGTACAGAAGTATGTGTGCTGATCACTGTTAACAGACTTGATGTATCCCGGGTGTTAAATAAAGCCAGGTAGTCCACTTGTTGTAATTGAGTCATGTTTTGATTTATTTCAAGTGTACTACCCTGAAACAATTTTTGACCCTTTAACACATCTCTCCTTAATGTAATCTATAATAATAAAAATGTAATATGCTAATTACACCAAACATCCTTCCGAATGAAGCTGGGGCTGCCAGGGAAGCCCAGGTCCTGGGGGAAAAAAGGCTTACTCCTGCACAAATTTTGTGCATCAGGTTTCTAGTATCAGTATAAAAGATTGGCCTGTCAGAGTCAGATTGAGCCCAATCTAATGATTTTACCCCTAACGCTATGCCACTTTCCCCACCCCCCAGTTTTCATTAAGTAACCCAATTGCTTGAATTCAGTTTCTTTATCCATTAATACTTTATTATTTCTCAACTTAAAATATTATCAAGTACCAAAGATCTGATTTACCTTTTTTTGTAATAAAGTCTTTTTAGACACAGGGAACTTGTTAAATAAACCTTTTTAAGTAATTGAATTCTCTCCAAATCAGGGTTAATATGGATTTAGCAATCTGAATAAGATAAGATATATCTATAGGAAACATACTCTTGTATTTGAAAGCTCACCCCTTATCCCAAGCCTACTCCTTACCTCTGCCCTACCCTTACTCTTACTCTTAAAAGCCCTGCTCAGTCTCACTTTCTCAGGTAAGTTTTTCTGATGGTTCCTGCTGCCTTCTCCTCCCTGACCATACCAGTGGAACCTTTAGTGACTCTGTAGCTTATTTTTTCTTCTCAAAATAAGAGGAGGAAAACAGATTTTTTTTTAAACCCCATTATGCCAACCACAACAAATTCTTCCTAAATGCCACTGGTTGATTGGGCACATCATGACCTTGTCAATACAAAGTGCCAGATTAAACTAATTAATTGTCTCAGTATCGGACCATACAATCCGGATATTAAAGTATGAGTTCTGTTTCAATGTTTCCTTAAAGTGGCCTAGTAAAAAAGTCAATCATATCAGATAACTTTGCTAGTATGTTAGTAAAGTCAACTTTTCAGATTAGGTAAACTATACTTTTCCTACTCAGTTGACCTGGTAAAATTAGAAACAGTCTGACAAAATAGTTAAAGCATAATTCTAAAGGCCGTGAAATGTTCATGCTTGATTGTTTTTGAACATTTGACAGACATATATGCTCATCCTACCTATTGTCTTGTGAATAGTCAGTGACACAAAATAGACTTCAGAGTCTCTGCTGACTTTTTGGTTGCATGTTTTATATAAGCATTGGAACAGATCAGATGAAATATAATTGATGAAAATAAAATTGAAAGACTCTCCAGGACTGTGGTAGACTTAAGGATCAGAACTGTAGGATTCCTGCCTATCTTTAGGCTTACTTCCTATAGGAGAATCTTCATGTGAATCCATCTAACTGGCCACGTCTCTCTCGTTCAATGCAGGTATCGGTACCATTAAGGTTAACATTCGTAATGCCAATTCCCTGGGAGGAGGCTTCCACTGCTGGACCTGCGATGTCCGGCGCCGAGGCACCCTGCAGTCCTACTTTGACTGACCACGCTTGATGGAGCTTGTGGCGTAGGGACAAGGTTCATTTTCCTGCTTTAAGAAGTGCATGAACTGTAGTGCTTTAAACAATCATATCCTTCACAGGGTCTTAAGCCTTCATTTTCTTTGTTACAAGGAAAATAACTTGTGCTCTGTCTTACTCTCTGCTCCTAAATTTATTTGCTATTTGGCTTCAAGCATTTAGTAACTTGGCCACTAATATTTAACCATCTACCTCTGTTTTTAATTTTCTTTCCAAAAGGCAGCTTGAACTATTAGTCCTAATCTTCACTTTTTTTAAAAAACTTTTTGCTACACTTGTGAATGATTGTATCACTTCTTTTTTATTAATGAAAGATTTAGAATATTCACAAATCTTAAATAAAGCCATATAATTGTCTCTTTTTCTAATGAATTTTGGTAATTTTTTTGTTGTTGTTAAAAAAATAACCTAGACTATACAAACATTTAAGTGAATTTTCCATGAATGTTTTTAATATTCTCAACAGCGGAGATGTTTGCTACTAAAAACTTTTCCATACAACTTACCTCATTTCAGGTGATTTATTTTAATCTCTTTTTCTTCTCTATAATTTTATAGAAATATTTAGTGCAATAGGATATAACTATCAGTGCCCATCTCTAAATTTTGATATTCAGTATTGAATGGATATATTACTCCTTTTGGTAATCTAACATTTGTTTACAGATGTGCAGATTATTTAAAGTGCAGACTTTAAAGACATTAAAAACTAACAGAGGTAAAACCTACATGTGGTGTGAAGTAATTTTAATGTTGAATACTGTACAAGTATTTTTATTCTAATAAAGTTTTGTGTTACAGAAAATGGATTTTATTAGAGTTTGGTGTCAGTCTAATTATTTTGAGCAAATTACAGGATGTAACTCTTGGGACAGAATTCTAATGCTCTGATATAATCAATATATTCATCCCTAGTAGCTAAAAATTTAAACCTAATACTTGTATTCAGAAATGTTTAGCAAATTCCTATTTTGTTTATTAATTTACTCATTCAAATGTATCTGAATGTCTTTTGAATATAAAGGACTCATCCTAGGCCCCAGAAAAGAAAAAAAGAGTTTCTGTTCAAGATGCTAAATGTTTTGACTCATGAAAAATTGGGGGGGGCGGGGATAGGTTTCAACCATGCCCTTGCCAACACTTGTGCTCCTGTGTATCCTGGTGTCTTTTTCATCCACCACAGCAGTCCTACACTTAGACTGACTCGTGTTTTAAATAAAATCTATACAATCGTGTGGACTGGGGTACACTCAGAGTATACATTCCCAGGCCAAAATACTACTTGATCATGCTATTACACAGCACTCCACATTCTCCTCAGTGTCTGTTCCACACCTGCACTCTGTTCTCTTACTTGATCATATTACTTCATTTTTCACAGAGAAAATGGCAGCCATCATGTGTCAGTTCCCTCAGCTTTTCTGTTCCAGTCCCATACAAATTTATTTGCATTTGCATTCTCTGGTTAAAGTTCTTTTTCTCCTTGCCTTTACTATCTAAATTTCTAAAGCTTACCTTTCAACCCTCTACAAAGAGACACTTCTCTCACTGAGGCAGAAAAAGAGACAATGTACCAACCAAGTCTAATCCATACAACTTTAATTCTAATCTCTCTTTCAGCTACATCAGTTATCATATTTTCTACAACCCGTGTGTGTGTGTGTGTGTGTGTGTGTGTGTGTGTGTGTGTGTTTCCTCAGCAAATAATCAAGCTCAAAATAATATTCAAACAAAAACTATGGCAACTTCATTTTCCTTTAGACTTAAGCTTCCAGAATACATATACTATCTCCACTATTTCACCTTTTATTCTTCAATCTCCTGCTATCTGATTTCTACCTTACCATGCAAAGTATAATCTTTGACCTGACCTCTCAAATGTCATTTCCAGTGGATACTATTTATACCACTCTATTCCATCTCCTTTGTTGATATGTTCTCATTGATTTTTGGAGAAAGAGGAAGGAAGAGAGAGTGAGAGAAGAAACGAAACAGAAACATCAATGAGAGAGAGAAACCTGATTCCTTGCCTCCCATACGTGCCCTGACAGTGATCAAACCCGAAATCTGGGTATGTGCTCTGACTGGGAATCGAACCTGAAACCTTTTGGTGTACAGGATGATGTTCCAACCAACTGAGCCACCTGGCCAGAGCTCTCCCATCTCTTTTTATTGATATTCAAGTTCCTTCTCTGAATTATCTTCTTCCTCCTAAGAGGTGGGTGTCCTTGAACCTTCTCTCTTCTCTTAGATCTGTGCATATGTCTTCCCCATCCACATATCTACTAATAACTCCCATGGGCCATGTGGGGGGAAGCCCTATGCCTAGACTTAGTCTTGCCCTATCTTAAGTTCCAGGTCCTGTTCCCAACTGTCTGTCTGTGATTGGGCAGGGGCTGGCCCGGAGCAGGTCTGCCTCAGGCCAGCCTGTAGGGTGTGGGTCCTTGACTTTGTGTAGGAAAGATTTTGCAACATGAGTCCAGATGGGTTTGAGAGTATGTTTATTAATGCTGGGGACAGTGAAACGAAGGGAGAAATTAGAGTAGAAGAAACAATAGGGAAGAGAAAGCCTGGGTGGTGCTCCGCTTTGGCTCTCCGGAAGTGTTATAGGAAAGCAGTGAGCCAAGCCAGGGTTGCTGTTAGCTCACGGGTAAGTCAGAGAAAAGGGGGCCTTGGAGACAGGATCAGGGGTGAACCTGGGTGGAGCTGCCACTGCCCACCACTTCCCTGGCTGCAAGTCCTGTGGGGACAGTTAGAATATAGGAAGAATAAAAAGTTGATGCTCGGGAAGGGGCATAGGCATACTGTAGAGCAGGGGTCCTCAAACTTTTTAAAGTGGGGGCCAGATCACGGTCCCTCAGAGAGCTGGAGGGCCGAACTATATGAACTACTAATTCCTACTGTAACACCTCAGCTGCGCTCACTGCCCAAAAAACCTGGCGGGCCGGATCAGACTCCTCTGCGGGCCGCATGTGGCCCGCGGGCCGTAGTTTGAAGACCCCTGCTGTAGAGTGAGCCCACCTTGAGTCTTTGTCCTGAGGGTTTATTTTTCTTTCTCTAGACAAGAATCTTAGGGGAGGGTTTCAATAGAATATTCATCAGCTTTCCCGATGCATTTTTAATATGCTGATATATTAAAATGAGTGTATATTTTAATAATACACTCACTTTAATATATGAGTTTTGGATTATTCTTTGGTCTTTTACTTTTACAGTAGGTCTATCTGGCTTTAATGAGGTTTTTGTTATTTGTTCCCCAACTTCATCCGTCCTTGGGTTTCGCTGGCACAAATGGCATTAATTGGGTCTTTGTTCTTTATTTTCCCGGACAGGGTGATGTAAACTACGGTATGTATTTTCTGGTTAGGGAGGAGGGTATAAAACATTGCTCTCAAGTGTCCTCAGTTAGGGAAGGGAAGATCTTGCAATTCACAAACTGGCTGCAAGCTGCCCAAACTGTTGAATCTTGTTTCAGTTTCTTGTCTCAGTTTCCCTTTTCCACTTGGCCTGGAATTTTCCTAGTTTCTTATTGTCCTGCTACATGTAGACATTATCTGGATGTGCAAAGGCATTGCAGACTCAACACAATATCACAATTGACCCTTCACCAAGACATCCTGGACTCTTCCCTCTTCCTCATCTCATCGGGTCCCTTCTGTTGGCCTTTTACATTATTATTAAACAAGATAATATTTTCAACAAAGAGAGCTCAACTGAGTAATTTAGTAAATTCCCTATTTTTAGATCTTGTGATACTGCTCTTTTGCCAAGGTTGTGGAGGAAAACAAAAGAGCCTAGTCTCCACTACAGCTGCTATCAGCTTTCTAGCTGTCACCTACCACTCCTGCTACCAGTGGCTTCTCTGTGATCTGTAGGAGGCCCACCAACTGTTCTTGGGTGTCCAGATAACATGCCAACAACTTCAGGCTATCATTCTTCCTAGGGAACACCAAGCCTCTTTGTAACTCCCTGTCTAGAGGAAATAGTTATGCATATTAAGATGGACCATAAAAAATAAACTTAATTTTAAATAAAAATACCTAATATTGACATCGTAGAGCAAGCCTAGTTCCTAGTAAAAAGCAAAGTATTTCTTTCAGGAATAGCCTTTAAAAATAAAGGTCAGGGGTCTGACCACGATAGTGTGTTAACTTGTAACTACAAGCAAATACTACCCAATAGTTCAGGAGAATGCAAAAAGGAAACAATCTCAGATTTTTTTTTGGTCAACTCTTTGGATCCATCCATTCTTTTCAGAAATTAGAATAATGTAAAAAAATACTCAGATTCCCATCACTTAGTTCACTAACCTAGTTTATTGCAGGAAAAAGACACAATGCACCAACAATGTGAGAAGAGATGCATCACAGCCAAAGGCTGCCTCACAGTAAAGTTCCAACAGTCAGGCCAAAGCTCCATTTTGTTACCCTTTCAGCTCATGCAGTTGCCCCAAATTTTACAGTCTGTGCAAGACCCTGGAATTTTTTTGGAGTTAATCATTCTCAGTCGGTCAGTCATATGATTTATGGTCATAGTAAGGTCACTTTAAGCTTGACTTAGTTCCTAAGATAATCAGTATAAGTCTATTAGGGCATTGTTCATTGTACTAGATCTAGGTCACACCTGACCAGATTGTGACATGGGAGAGTTAGAATAATCTTCAAGATGATACAATAAATAATTATAGACTATAACATATGAATGCAAATTGTTGTTGCCTCTCCCTGATGACTGATGATAAGAATAACACATTTTCAATGGTATTTTGTGGTGTGAACTGGCTCACTTCTCATTATCTGTCTCTATAGGTAGTAAGTAGGTCTCTGTTTCTTGTACTTTGATAATCAAGATCAGGCATCACTCCTCCATCAGCTGCATGTCTTCCAAAAATTTGTGGACAGCTCTTATTTTCTCTTCACTTAATCCTTGTAGGTTTTCACCTTATTATTCTGCTACTATCACTTTAGGGCAGTTTCAGAGGAAAGTGAAGATAAATGTTTATGTTTAATTCACTTCAGTCTCTAGTTGTGTGGAAGTCTTTAGAGTCTAAAGACAGTTTAGACAGTTAATTCTAAATAGCATGGTAAAGGAGGAAATTGAGAGAGTGCACCCAGAATCACTATGGGAATTTAGAGGAAGTTGGGGAACGCACATCTTTGTCTATTCAAACTCTCAGGATGTGAAAATTCCCAAGTACATATAGAAATACCAAAGCTGGGAGCACACAATTTAGGGGAAACCCTCAGTAATCCAGATAGATAAAACTTTAATGCAGTTAAAACTGATGAAAAATCCATGATGAACAAAATATCAAACTTTAAAATAAAGACAGGATCAGTAGTACTGACGTACCTTTTGCCTCAATGGGGCTGTGCATACCCCAGCTGCATACCAGAAATTAAGGTGAAGTGAAAACAACTAGGCCTTGCACTGTCTACAGCCCAGGTTCAAATAATCTGGCTTGTACAGAAAAATCTCTGGCCTGGAATTGGGTTAAGATGATACCTGCTTGTTGGCACTACTTTGTGCCTGAAAAAGACAATCAAAATTTATACTTTGAAGAAAGAGAACATCCATGTAGGCTTCAAATGGCTTCTAAAAATAGTGTACCATACAAAGTACCCACACAACCTGATTGACAGATGCAGGATGAGAAAAGACCCCTTCAGCAAAACAGCTTTCAACATAAACATATCCACAGGGACTCCAGATATCAGCTTATCAGACAGACTATTAAAGTGCCATCCCACAGAAAAACCTGATACCTCATTAGCAGTCACTCCCCATTTCTCTTTCAGGTCCTAGGACTACACTAATCTATTTTCTGTCTCAATAGATTTGTCTACTCTGAACATTTCACAGAAATGGAATCAAACAATATGTGATCTTTTGTTAAGTGCTTCTTTCACTCAGCAAAATGTTTTTAAATTTTATTTATAACTTATCAAGACTTCATTCCTTTTTATGGCTGAACAAAATTCCATTGTATAGATATTCCACATTTTATTTGTGGGCTATTTGGTTATTTCCAACTGATGAATGGACATGTGGGTTATTTCCACTTCTGGGCAATTATGAATAATGCTGCTATGAACATTCAGGTGCAAGTTTTTATATGGACATTTGCTTTCATTTCTCTTGGGTAATGAGTGGAATTGCTTGCTGGATCATATAGTAACTCCATATATGACTTACAGATTAAAGGTTATATTTAAAAATGTGAATAAAAATAAACCTACTAATATACCAAATCAGTGTAAGATCTGCATGATCCATTTGTAGTCATTTGTATGACTGTCTTATAGTTTTAAAAGACAATGAAAAACACACACACACACACACACACACACACACACAAAATAAAAACAAAAACTAAGGGAAGTAGTTCACATGTGAAACTAAACTAAAAAGATTAGAACTCAGTCTAAAAGGAGGAAAGCTGCTGAAACCAGTATGGCTCAGTGGATAGACTTTCTATGTCTATGTTTAAACATATAAAGCACTTTAATGTGCATGAGAACCATATAGAAGGCTTGCTAAAATGCAGATTCTTGATCCCTACAAACAGAGATTGATTTAGTAGGTGGTCTCAGAAGTACTGACATAGAACATACCACATTCTAATTTGTATTATAATATTTAAAATATTTTTATTGGCCGAAACCAGTTTCCTCCATTGATCAGTGTCTGGTTTTCTGGCTTTTGCCAAAAGCTTAACAAAAGGCATGTAGACACACATAACACTTCCTGCAATGTCCCCAGTCATTAAGGCACTATTTTAAAGAGGAACAGTCTGCAATGTACAGATGAGTTAGACATGTCTCTGTCTATAAAGAAGAAAGATAAACAAGATATGGGCAGCAACAAATTAAAGAACACTTGCTACTCTGCTCATGAAACAACCTCAGAAGTGGAAGTAGCAGTTATTTTAGTGTGAGAACCTAAATTTGAAGAATTAGGTATTGAACCATCAGGAAGGCCTCAAGTGACATAAACAGCAGGGATGACTTTTTTTAAAAAATTTTATTGATTTTTTACAGAGAGGGATAGAGAGTTAGAAACATCAATGAGAGAGAATCATCGATCAGCTGCCTCTTGCACACCCCCTGCTGGGGATGTGCCTGCAACCAAGGTACATGCCCTTGACCAGAATCGAACCTGGGACCTTTCAGTCTGCAGGCCGATGCTCTATCCACTGAGCCAAACCAGTTTCGGCAGGGATGACTTTCTATTACTGTGGAAAGTTCTTACAAGAAAATTATTGAAAAAACTATTCTCAGCGAGGCTTTGGGGTCTCTGAGACGTTCTTATAAAAATACCTGATGTTACCTAATGAAAAAAATATATACTACCATACTTACCCCAGAAAATGTTGCCGGCTACATCAAGAGTTTCTGTGGCTACTGTGCCCAAAGTAATCTGCAAAAAATAAACACAATAAAAATGTATTATCCTATCTACTTAAATGAATCCCAAGAACTGTTCACTGGTACCATATGGGTCACTTTACTGGTGTGGGCAGTGATTTTACTTTGGTTTCAGTCAATCCCCCTGGAACTTACTTTATATGGGGTTCCATTCCAGGTCCTCCCTCAGGTCCCCCAGTTTTCTCCTATAATATTTGGAAGAAAAGCTAAAGGTATATGTAGGTCACTTAATCACTGAGTATCTTTGCCTATAGGCCTCTGATTGAATATATCAGTGTTTTAATCCTTACACTTTGAAGATTTCTGTTCTTCCAGAAGATAGTATTGCAACAACTGCCTTTCATTTCTGTGTGATCTCGTTCTGGCACTCTAGAATTGCTTAGAGTCATTTTAGACAGAATTTACTATCACTGTAGATCCAGCTGTATTGAGAGATCAATTCTTTAAAAGAATAAGTTTGGGAGAAGTGTGGAAGAAATGAATACATTTTATAAAATGTTACAATAAATCTCACAACTGACAGTTGACTAGTTGGTGTTTTAAGGATATTTTTAACATTTTGTAATGTGCAGTTAAGGTCCATCTTGGAGGTTGGCTACCAGAGCTAAGTCTTTCCTTATAACTCACCCTTCCTTCCTCCATTCCTTCTTTCCTTCCTTCCTTTTCTCTCACCAAATCAATTTTACATAATTACTATTTCAGTTGAACTAAAGATCAAGTTACCAAAAAATCCAGTCATAGTATCTGTTGACTTTCCATTGATCCTACAGATTAATGCAGGAGAAATGGACATATTTGTAGCATGGAGTCTTCTGATCAAGCCTTTTTATATCCTGTTAAGTTTACTATTTTTCTTCATCTAGGTCCAACATACTTCCTATTGTGATTTGCTATTATTGTTTTTATTGAACTTCTTATAATTTTACCTATTATAATTTTGAACTGTTTTTAGCTGGAATATAACAATATTAATTTTTATACATTTCTAAAAATGTATATTTGTACTTATATAAATGTATACATTTTATGAATTTATAAAAATGTAATGTCTGACTTACTGAATGCTCTTATTATTTCTAATAACTTATAAATTGATTCCCTTAGGTTTTCTAGCTATATTATGTCATCTGCACATAATGATAATTTTGCTAACCCCCTGCAATAGTAAACCTCTTATTTTGTTCTTTTGACTAATTATACTTTCAAGAAGTTATTTTTATGAGAAAAACCTGGGACTAGGAAGTCTTCTGAATTGGGGGGAAATAATATATAGGAAAACTATTTTACATATTTTATTATTTAAATTGAGGTGAAATGTGGAATAACATTTCCAAACTATCCTTCCAAATACTTTGAATCAAACCTTGCCACATAAAAAGCTTCCCAGAATTTCAGTTTTTTAAAACATCCCATATCTGCATTGCTTAGAAAGAACTTACCACAGAGCCTGGCTTCCAGACAGCAGCCCTTTTGCCTTACCACTTTAGGCAAAGGTTCAAAGGATACTTTTCATGGGGCTTTAAACAAACTATTTTCTCAAGCAGTTTATTGCATAGTACACTTTGGATCATAAAAATAAGAATCAAACATGTAAAGATAAATAAGACTTCTCTGAAAATCCAGAATACTGACAACAGCACAAAAACAACATAACCGGAGGAGAAGGAAAGACGGGAGACTCAGCTTTCAGAGGAATGTCACATCCTCTGCCAGGCATTGGCTCTGTCCTTTGACAACAGTTGTTAACAATCTCTTGAGCACAGGGAGAGTCAGATTTTTTTACAGAGAAATGCTTATGGGTAGCAATCTGGGAAGGAGAAGCTAGAAACTTGCCTTAACTTAGTACTGTTCCTGTGTGGCAAGCATAATGTTCTTATTTAGATTGCATGTTACACAATAATATAAATAACATGTTTTCTAAAGATGCTTTTACTTATAATTTATAAACCTTTTTTTCCCCCCTTATAAATAAACTAGAGGCCCAGTGCATGAAATTCGTGCATGGGGTGGGGGTTGGGGTTTTTTCCCTCAACCCAGCCTGCACCCTCTCCAATCTGGGAATCCCTCTCACAATCCAGGACTGCTGGCTCCCAACTGTTCGCCTGCCTGCCTTACTGATTACCCCTAACCGCTTCTGCCTGCCAGCCTGATCACCCCCCTAACAGCTCCCCTGCCAGCCTGATTGATGCCTAACTGCTCCCCTGCCAGCCTTTTTGCCCCTAACTGCCCTCCCCTGCAGACCTGGTCACCCCTAACTGCCCTCCCTTGCAGTCCTGGTCCCCCCCTACTGCTCTCCCCTGCAGGCCTGGGTTCCTCCCAATTGCCCTTCCCTGCAGGCCTGTTCGCCCCCAACTTCCCTCTTCTGCCTGCTTGATCACTCCCAACTGCCCTCCCTTGCAGGCCATCTTGTGGTGGCCATGTTATGTCCACATTGGGGCAGCCATCTTGTGTGTTGGAGTGATGGTCAATCTGCATATTACTCTTTTATTAAATAGGATAGAGGCCTGGTGCACCGGTGGGGGCGGGCTGGTTTGCCCTGAAGGATGTCCCAGATCAGGGTGGGGGTTCCCTTGGGGTGTGGGGGGGCCTGGGTGAGGGGGCCTGTGGTGGTTTGCAGGCCGGCCAAGCCCCCTGGAACCCAAGCAGAGGCCCTGGTATCTGGGGTTTCTTTACCTTCTATAATTGAAACTTTGTAGCTTAGAGCAGAGCCAAGCCTTCTGCTTGCTCTGTGGTGGCAGCCATTTCTGTTGGGATTTATGTATCTTCTATAATTGAAACTATGTAGCCTGGAGCGGAAGCCTGGGCCAGCCAGGGTGTGGGAAAAACTTGGCTTCCTCCATCGCCCGGGGCAATCCTTGTCTCTTGCTCTTTCCAACTCCAGGGCTGCCACCATCTGTTTGGATTTATGTATCCTATCATTGAAACTTTGTAGCCTTGAGTGGAGGCCAAGGCTGACAAGGGCAATTCCTCAATGAGAACTGTCTTTTCTTCCTTCAGGCTGATTGTATGGTGACCTGTTAGCAGAGCCTCTTAGGCAAAAAATCAGAGTGAGAGCTTTGATCAAGTGTGACTAGATGGAATGTATTCAAACTGAGCCTAACTCTTTCTAGAGCTCTGGAAAGAGATGAAATTGTATGGAAACACACACACACACACCTTACAGAGCCTGAGACATTACTGCCCTCTAGTGGCAATAATCTTTATCTGCTTGCAACCAAGAACTTCCTGTCTTCTATGTCTCAAATTTTTCTGAAATTTTATGATTTTAACCTTGATATGTCTCCTTTGATCCATCATGTCTTCCTTCTACAAGTACATGTCCTTCAGTTCTAGAAAATTTTCTTGAATTATTTCTTTGAAATTTCCTCTGTTCTTTTTGTAATACCTAAACTTTGTGTGTTAGAACTTCTCAATTGATCTCTTAATTTTCCAATCCTTTTCCTCCCTCCCTGGTTTTATTTTGTACTACTTTTTGAGAGGTGATTCTTTTGGCTCCACCAAAATGTCATCTAAACAACCTGTTGATAAAACAAAGCTGAGTTTATTCTTACTGAAGTGAGGGAGCGCACTAACTTTGGACAGAATCTCAGTCACCTCTTAGGAGGTGGAAAGGCAAAGCTGAGATATTTATGAGGTCTTGACATCTGGTTTAAGGCAGGTCTTCCAATCTAGTGCTTAATGAGGAATCAACAAGAATGACTTTTTGGTGCCTACTAAGGTTTCAATACATGTCACTTCCACCCTTCGGAGTCTGTGTTTTTAATTCACCTACAAATGGGGGGGCCTTCTACTAGATTTCCTTGAAAGCCTGTTTTACCTGTCTGCAAGTCTAGAGCTCAAGGACAGGTGGAGGAGGTGGATGGGAGGATGCACTGCCACAGAAAATAGTCTAACATGAAAGTCAATGAAAGAAAATTCATCAGAAGGGTGGCAGTAAATCAGTAGAAACCATCTCCAGGGAGTGTATGTCAGAGGAGGAGCCAGTGTAAAGGCGGAGGTGAAAACAGAGATGCTCCTTTCTCACAAGTGGAGGATGTGAGCGATCTGGCGGTAACTTACAGGCCGAATCTGCTGATCGGGCTGCCTAGGTCCAGGGCTCAAAGGAACCAAGGGAAACTCCCAATGTCGGCCTGACTTAGAAGGCCAGACGCCACGTCCCCCTCAGGTTGGTCTGCAGGCAACTGAGGCGGAAGGGGGGCTAACGTGGTGACCCGCCGGGCGCGGACCGAGCTCTGGCTCCCAAATCTCCCAGGCTTTGCTTTACTGCCCCACTTGGGATGAATTCCTAGGGCCTCCCGTACTCCAGCGGGTTGTCCGACTCTTCAATGCCCCGGCTGCTCGCTTCTTCCCTCGTTCCCTGGGTCTCCTCACCTCGCCGCTCCGCCCCCACCCCCCTCCTTCCCTCTTCACATTTCTCCAGACCCTCCTACGCGCCCCCCTTTCTGCCTCCTGGCTTCCTAGTTCTCAGCTCTGATGGTCGTATCTCCCTTCTTTGCCGTTTCACCCCTTTCCCTGGCCTCTTTCCCGCGCTCACCCTGCTCTAGCGGCTGAGATGCATCGACGACCCCGGCAGGACTCAAGCCTGTGGTCCTAGAGGCGCGGAGGCACCGCCCTCCCCCCGGTTCTCCCGCCCTCCGATGGCGGAGGGAGAAAGCTATTGGTCCCCATGGTGCGCCTCGCAGGATTGGCAGCTCTTCCTACCCAACCCGAACGTGCAGCCGCCTCCCGCCCCTCGCCTGGAAGGACCCCGCCCCCGCGAGTGTCCGTCTTCCGCCTGACCGGTCTGGTCCGGGTTCTGCCCCCGCGCGCTGTGCCTCTTCCCGCTTTTCAATCTGTTCTAGCAGCGGGTGGCTTTGGATCCCGTAGTTCCTTGCGAGGAGAGCTGCGCCCAGATTTTCTTTAAATAGGAGACCGAATCAGAATCAGAAAGCTGGCCCTTGCTCTTCAAATTCCCTGCTCGTTCACATGTGTTGGCCAAACTTTTTTTTTTTTTTTTTTTTTTAATGGGAGGAACTTCTTTATTGCTCAAAATATTTAGAACTAGAACATAATATAAGGCCCAGTCATTTGTACTGGGATAACAGTCACATGATTACATACTTACATACACAGATAAAATGAGCTCAATAATATCCTCATATCCTCAGGAAATTCTTTCCTTAAAAAACAAACAAAAACATGGGCAGGATCCTCAGAGGATCAAGGTGGCACCATCACCCCTGACTGACCGCCGCTCCTCTCTTGATTCAAAAGCCAGTCAGTCCCAAAAGCAAGGCACAATGTCACATTTGTGTTCTGAAAATGTATGTGTGACTTCCTTAAGAAATCAATTTGTAATGGGCATGCTTATGAGATATCCTCCTCTAAGTCTGTAATTCTTTTTTTAAAATCAATCTTTATTGTTCATATTATTACAAAGTTTCCTCATTTCTTCCCCCCTCCACCAGGTTCCCACCCCACCCTCCGCCCCCTCCCCAACCCCCATTGTCCCCATCCATAGGTGCACAGTTTCTGTTCAGTCTCTTCCCGCATTCACCAGTCCCCCTTCCCCAGAGAACTGTCAGTCCACTCCCCTCCCGTATCACGGACTCTACTACAATCAATAGCTAATATTGTTCATCAGGTTTTTCAATCTCCTTTTGTTGTTGTTGTTGTTGTTTTTTGATTAATAAACTTTTACACTTCTAAGAATAAATTTTAAAATCTAATAATTTTAAACCTTGTTTTTTTCTGCCCTGGGAATTGAGAAGCAAACTTGTTTACATGTAAACTTGCCCTTAGGTTATCAAAAGGTGTAGCCATTCAAATGCAAATGAATACATTGTTTAAAGATAGCTGCTGGTTGAAATTGGATTACCTGTTCTGGGTGGGAAGGGCTTGTCCTCCCCTTTTTCCATTAAAATTAAGGTGTTAGCTTTAAAACTTCTTTTTGGCAAGAGACCTTAAACTTTCAGAACTTTAAATTTTTCAGATAGTAAATCAGTTATTTAGCATTTTCTCAAATCAATAATACCTCCACATGCCCAAGGATACACTTCACACAAAAGACATTTCCAAATAGATCAACCAACCTCATCCAGACCCCACACAAGGCACTCACAGATCAACACCCCAGCGCTATACTAACTCAACACATCTAGATCTAAGCCTTCATCACTTGATTCAGCAGACCCTCAAGTTCCCGCAAAAGTTTCCAGCCATGTCTGAGAGGCAGCCTTGGGGCGGGGGCAGGCGAGGAGCGAGCTGTTCCGGGCCTGGCTGCTCCGGACCTGGCCTCTGTTGCTCTGGTCCGCTCCACAACCAGCTGCTCTGGGTCTGGCCACTGCCGCTCCCTGCCTGGCTGCTGCTGCTCCGGGTGTGGCTACTCCCCACCCGGCTGCTCCCGGCCTGGCAGCTGGCCAAACTTTTAAAGTCCACCAAACTGATCCTTAGCCATGGACTGAGCTCCATGATAATAAATAATAGTAAACACTGTCATAGGCGCGTTATAAGAGAGAGCTCATTTCTCCGCAAGGTAGATGGATATTATCTCCATTTAGGAAACCAGGTTACCAAGAGGTTAAGTATCTTGCTAACGATCCGCTCTTAAAACAGCGGTACAGTGGTGGTTAGGGTTAGAACCCAGGGAGTGAGACTTCTCTGAGCCACTCAAACCACCATAATCACTGCCTCCAGAGCAAGGAGGAATTCACAGTTTCAAGAAGCAGAGTCCAGTCTTCCACTGAGCCAGGTTTAGAAAACATGGAGAAGGAAGGGTGAGGATGGAGAAGACCAAGAGATTCTTTGCTTTGGCGCTGTGTTCTCTGAGCTTGGTGAGTTGAAGATGGGTGATTTCATTAAGTGTGTAATACAGTATGTGGGTATCCTTTCGAAATCATTATGTAAAGCTAACTTTTTTTAAAATATTAAGGGGAAAACATTATTAAATGATCCTTTATTAAAATGGGAAAAAAAAACATGGTTCTTTAATACCAACACATAGTAAATATCTTCAAGGAGCAGGATATCCCTTAGGAGTTTGAAAGTAGAAAGTATTTTGATTCTGTATTAATATTTAAAGAGTTGTGTAACAGTTATGCAAATGTAGTGTGGGGGCCATGCCCCTTAAATTTATATGCATCTTTCAAATGACGGAGTAATCACATAAATCTCAGCTCAAAATTTCCAGAAATAGAGCTTTTCTCCACAAGTACCTTTACTCACCATACCACATGCATACCACCTTTCATCATATTTATAGAATGACTGGCAGGAACAAAAATGCTAAGAGTTTATTTGATATGGTAATATTTATTATTTCCAATCCTAGTTCAGGTAAGTCCCATGGGCAATTTCCAATATTGTTTAGTATGTTTTCATTATTAGGATCCAGTGAACTAGCCTACTCATTTTCTATTAAAGATTTTGGTGAGTTGATTGTAGAGCAGGAACTCAACTAGCTTTGCGGACAAAGAACTAGTAGTCTGAATAAAGAATGGTAAAGAAGTGAACCAGTCTTTCTCACACACAGTGGTGTCCTTAAACACAACTTTTCCACTGAGGCACTGGAAAATGTGCCCTTTAGAGAAGCACTGGAATGAAAAAACAAAGGATGACATAGTGGTTCCGAACAACAAGACTATCAGTATGTTTTGCTAAGTAAGTGGAGGTGAAACCTTCAACAATGACTAAGTGAATAAAAAATGTATTTTCCCTTTCATACCTCAAATTATACCAGTAAAGAACTTTGTAAAATGTATTAGAGTTAGTTCCTTTCTTTCTTTTCCCATGCTTCATCCTTAACTCTGCACCTGCTAGGAAACTCACTCCCCCGGTTTTGTTGTAATTTAGTTCATGCTTTGTAATTTCTATGGTGGGTCTCCATCCTAAAAGTTAAGTTAGGTATCCTCAGGTCCCTTTACTGTTGAGGGAGAGAAGACCCAGGCTTATTGTCTGGTTGATTGGGTAAAAATAGTCATTCTTTCAGATGCTGGGTGCCAATGCCTTCTTTATGGAGTTTCAGGCAAACAGTTCATTGTGGTTCTGAAGGAAGTGAGTATGAAACACTTGTGTTTTGTTCATTTGGGCAGAGTATACATCGGTGATGTGACTACAACTCATTGTGATTTAAAAATTGGTTATTTTAATGTTATGATTTTACTACCTTTGGCCCTGATGATTACACAGATCCACAACAAAAATAAGGTGTGTGTGTGTGTGTGTGTGTGTGTGTGTGTGTGTGTGTGTTTAAGGCCTGGTCAAGATTATTCAGCTCAGAATGGGCCAAAAGGACTCACTTGGAGAACTGGATTGCCTTCCCTGGTGTTAACTTGCAAATTCAACAGGACAGCATCCTATGACTTTCCCTGTATGGAATCAGGATGGTAAACATAATACCTCTGCTGTGACTGCCATTTATTTGCTGTTAACTTTCAACTAGATTTCCACTTCCTGTTCCAAATTCTAAATTCCAACCTCCTTTGCTCTGGCCTGTGTTCTCAGTGGGTTGAGGCATCATCCCATACTCCAAAAGGTGAAGGATTTGATTCCCGGTCAGGGTAATATACCCAGGTTTCGTGTTCAATCCCTGGTTGGGGTGTGTATAAGAGGCAACTGGTCGATGTTTTTTCTCATATCCATGTTTCTCCCTTTCTCTTTTTTTTTTCTCTCCCCTTCCTCTCTCTTTCTCTAAAATAAATAAAATAGTAAT
Organism: Pipistrellus hanaki; assembly: GCF_964339955.1. NCBI lineage: Eukaryota > Metazoa > Chordata > Mammalia > Chiroptera > Vespertilionidae > Pipistrellus > Pipistrellus hanaki. Next base: position 58,846,837 of record NC_140503.1, read on the forward strand.
AAATAAATATATCCCAACTAGCTTCTTCATCTCTACCTGAGTGTTCTGGGTGTCCCACAGCTTGTCCACAATTGAATTAACTTATAACTTCCCTCATGCCCACCCCCCCCAAACTACTCCATAATTATCTAAAAAGTATAATGAATATTAAATATCCTTTTAGAATCAAGCCATAATTACAGGACATTCCAGATCCCTTCCTCCCTTTACGTTTCCTTCTGATTATCTAACTAGTGGTCAGTTGTATTGACTCTACTTGGATCAGTGTATCAGGCATCTCCATACTCACAAAGTTACTACTGGTTGTCAGGTTGCCTAGAAACAGAGTCTCAAGAGGATTTAGATTGCATCTGATCTATTGAGGGAGCAGGTTTCAAGAGAAACACCCGAGGGAGGGAGAGAAACGGACTAAGGAAAGGAAAAGGACCTACCTAACAAAGATGTAGTCTCAGGTAAAGTCTAGCCCAGTCTGGTCCACAGGTAAGGGATCTGAAGCATTAACAACACAGCAGAATTATACCCTCTTGAGGCAAGGGGGCCAATCTCTTGTAATACCACCACCACCCAATAGATATTGACTGAGGGCAGTGGTTGAAGAGGGTGTCATAACTTCCTGGGGAAGGTGGCCACAGTCAATGGTGGGTAATTCACTGGAGAAAGGGGCACCTGTGAGCCATTCACAGCACCCGCAGTCACTGCTGGGGATGAGAGCTGGGCTCCAGCCTGGGAAAAAAAAAAAAAAAAAAAAAAGCCGAGACCCGGTTTGGCTCAGTGGATAGAGTGTCGGTCTGTGGACTGAAAGGTCCCGGGTTTGATTCCAGTCAAGGGCATGTACCTTGGTTGCGGGCACATCCCCAGTGGGGGTGGTGCAAGAGGCAGCTGATCAATGATTCTCTCTCATCGGTGTTTCTAACTCTCTTTCTCTCTGTAAAAAATCAATAAAATATATTATTTTAAAAAAAAGATCTGGGCAGGGCAGCTCTCATTTGAACAACTGTAGCAGACTTCTTGATGGAATCCCTACCTCTAGTCTCAACCACCTCTAATTCACCATCCACACTGCAACCAAGATGATCTTTCCAAAAAGAAAATATTATCATTCATCTCACAAAATTAGAGAAAAAAAGCTAAACTCCTTCCCAGCTTTATTTCCTATAACTCTCTTCACCCAGTTACACTTCATGACTATCTCATATTCACACACATGTAAGTACATGACTGCCCTGACCAGTATAGCTCAATTAATTATAATATTGTCCTATACACCAAAAAGACCTGGGTTTGATTTTGGTCAGGGCACATACACAGATTGTGGGTTCAACCCCCAGTTGGGGCATGTGTGGGAGGCAACTGATCAATGTTTAACTCTTACATCAATGTCTCTCTCTTTCTCTTCTCCCTTCTCTCTCTCTCTCTCTCTCTCTCTCTCTCTCTCTCTCTCTCTCTCTCCCCCTCCTCTCTCTCAAATCAATAAAGCATGTCTTCAGGTGCAGATTAATAATGATAACAAGTGCATTACTTACACACATGCACACACTCACCTTTGCTTTAATAATATCAAACTCATACTTCATATTCTCTCATGTTGCCATGCTTTTACACTGCTGCTCACTCTGCCTGGGACATCTTTCTCACTCCCTGCTCCCACTTATCTGAGAAATTCCTGTTCCTTCAATAGAAAGTGCATCATCATCACCTAGAAGGAGCTTTCCCTGATTTCTTTACCTGGATTCAGCACATGTCACATTGTATTATAATTGTGTAACTTAAGCACATGTTTCTACAATTAAACAGTAAGCTAGCTCCTCATTTTATCTCCTGAGACTGGCTTGGAGGCCAGTTGGCTTCTTTCTGTCTCTGTCTCTTGTTGGTTAAGTTTTATTTCACCCTGGATATTAATTCACCACATTTATAGGTTATATGACCTAGTCCCTCCAGGCAGCTTCTTGGGAAGCTAGAGCCTCTGTATTCCATTCTAGTCAATTTTCAAGTGCTTCAGTCCTTCTGCCTCGTCAGTACTACATGTGGGGGCCCCTCAGTTTGTGGGGGCCATATTGCAACAGAGGCTGTGGCTTTTTGACTAAAAGACACTTCATAGAGTTTTTGTGAGGACTCAGTCAAGTAGTACCCAGTCCCTGGCATTTAGTAAGTACTTAGCAAATGTTAGCTATTATTAGCAATAGTAATTAAGTGAAATTTTTGTGTGTGATTATTATGTGACATGGCTGTTAGGAGCATTTTCTCCATCCCTTCTGAGCCTTTGTTAAACACCGCAGATTCAGTCAGCACTCTGATACACAGCCAGACACATCTCAGTGGTTCAACAATGCCATGGGCTGTGGTCCATCCAAAGCAGCGGGAGCAGGAGTGGGGATGAGGCATCCAGGCAGTCAAATGGTTTTGCAACAGATTCACAATAGTTGTGGCCACCAGCCAAGCAGCACACAGCTATGTGTTGAAGCTGAGTATTTTGCCTTTACAAAAATATGACTAGTGATAATGCCTTCCATGTATAGCCACCTTAAAATATTCTTTTAAACATTTGACTTGTCTCTGAAATCCACTAAGAAAATGAATTGACATTGTTTTTTTTATTCTATAAATTATAGCTATGTAGCTGAGGGATTATTTTCTTGTTCACAGAGTCGTAGATTTGCTTCTGAAACCATGAATACAGTAACTCTCAAATGTCAAATACCTGAAGGCTAATATTTTCCTTGGGAAACGTGCTACATCATCCTCTGAGCTAGGTTAATCATAAATAAACATCCTTCATTTAATGAATAATTCAAATCTTAGTCTTGTCACCATGGAAAAGAGGGCTCCCTCCTCCATTTTTCTCTGTGAGGCACTCAGTGCTACAGACATAATGTTTACTTCCCTTGAGGGTACAATAGCTCTTGACAAGTGGAAATATTATTTCAGCCAAGAAATTGCTGTTCTGTGTGATAAAAACAGCTTCAATATTCTGTTTTGATTCCTGCTTAAAATACATTGAGAGGATTTTTACAGTCAGGGTAAATCTATATACTGATAAATGTAATAGACATGAGCCTTGAGACTGAAAAAGTGAATTTGGGACTTTGAAAAATATACCTTTTGCTTTTCTGGAAGCAAGAGTTAAGTTTTAAAAAATAAAACTAGTATAAGTTATTCAGTCTAATGAAAAATATAAGCTGTAACATAGGTGGTTTCTAATAAATTTTCTAAATCATGCTTTTCTTGTCCGTGACAAATGTTCATCATAAGAGTCTGATCTTTGCATTAAAACCATTTGATGACCTAATTGTCCCTCTTCCCAGATCAGATCACCCCCAATACCTGAATATAGATTTGGCTCTGTCAGTTCTGATCTTTGGACTTGTACCTTAAACATGGCATGGGCACCTGTCTAAATGCCTCAGGCCACCCCCAACAACTACCAGCCAGACCTAATCCATCCTGTAGCCCCACCCTTCTGAGACTACCTGTGGTCCCAGGACATGTTCAGCAACATGAAGCCAGGTGTCATCGAAGTTGCAAAGAAATATAAGAAATGTGGTAGAGCCGAAACCGGTTTAGCTGAGTGGACAGAGCGTCGGCCTGCGGACTCAAGGGTCCCGGGTTCGATTCCAGTCAAGGGCATGTACGTTGGTTGTGGGCACATCCCCAGTAGGGGGTGTGCAAGAGGCAGCTGATAGATGTTTCTCTCTCATCGATGTTTCTGACTTTCTATCCCTTTCCCTTCCTTGACCGGAAAGGAACCCAAAGGAACCCAGGGCCCTTTAGTCCGAGGTCCGATGCTCTATCCATTGCACTAAACTGGTTAGGGCCCGACCTTTGCTTTTGCAGGGTTGGGGCGGTGCATGGAAATAGCCAAGTGCCGTTTTCTCTGTCCTCTGGGCTGAGCTCTGTGCTCTGTGCTCCCGTGTCATCGCATTGAATTCTCGCGATGCCTTTGTGAGCTGAGGGGCCATCCTCAGACCTCTGAGGCAGAGGGTCTGGACTCCGTTTGATTGAAGCCAAAGCTTGGGCTTTCCTGCCCCTCCCACCTCATCCCGAAATTCCTATCCAGCCCGTCATTTGTTTTATTGATGTCAGAGGGAGGAAGGGAGATGGCGAGAGGGATGGAAACATCAGTGATGAGAGAGAATCTGTGATGGCTTCCTCCTGCATGCCCCCTCCTGGGGATCGACAGCTCCTCCTGGGCGTGTTGCTTGAATAGGCATCTCACCAGTGAACTCCTGGTGCCTGAGAGGCCGCTCCACCCATTGACCCACACCTGCCGGGCAGCTTATTAATGAGATGGTTTACGTTTCTTTTGAAAATGGCTGTGAAGTCCCCAGAACCTGCTGTACATTTTGCACTTAGGGCGCCTCTCAGCTCAGACTGGCTGTGTTTCAGTGCTCAGCGGCCACACGTGGGCAGTGGACGCCCGATTGGCCGGTGCCCTTGGCCTCCCCATGTCATTGGCTGTGTTGGTCCTGCTGACGGGTGTGGCTCCTACCTAAAAGGCCCTCTTGTGCACGTGGCCTTTCTTCTCTGGGAGCAGTTTCCCAGCAGTGGAGCCACAGAGGCCGTGGTGGGGGACACATTGTTGATCTCTGTTTCAGTCGCTCACCCTCTTGACTAAATACATGGAGGAGGAGAGCAGGCAACTGTGGAGTCAAATTAACACGGTGAAACAGCTGAGCAAGAGCATGCGGGGACCTGGCCTCGGAATAAGTAAGGGGGTGGGGTGACCGACGCCTGTCCCCACGGCTGCGGGCTTCCCGCTCCACGCCCAGCCTCCACATTCAGGGCAGAGAGCCCCCTGGCGCACTGGCGTCCCCAGGGCAGGGTAAGGGGACAGACCATCTTTCCAGAGCCCCCGCCTCTCCTTTCCCAGGAATGGTCTAGGTTTCTGCAAGAAGGGGTGGTTGCATTTTGCTGGCTTCCAAGACATGGCCCACTGCCAGCCCCTTCCTCCTCTGCTTTTGAGTTAAGCTCCATTTAAAAAATATGAGAGGTGAAGAGAGGCACCTAGGGGAGAGATCCAGGATCGCGGGATGAGCTCTTTCTGTGTCTGACTTCCCCTGAATGATCTGGAGAGGGGGTTTTGGGTGCTCCGTGATTGTCCTCCCTCTGCTGACATGATTTGGACCTGCCCTGCGAGAAGCACAGGACCTGTGACCCGGTGGCCAAGCACCAGCAGGGGTGATGGGATGTGAGCAGTGTGTGCACAACAGACAGATGGTGAGGAGCTCCATGGAGGTGTAGAAGGAAGCGTGGTGGTGAGCATCGGGGTTCTGCTGCTGACCCGGATGGAGCCAGGGCCAGCCAGTGGGGCGGGACGTTGGTGGGGGGGGGGGGGGAGGGCCTGAAGATGGAGCAGGGGTGGTCTGGGTGCAGGGAAGGCGCACGCAGTGGCAGCAGGGAAAGCCGGAGCAGGGGGCACTGAGATGTGAAAGACGTCCATGCCTCGCTAAGGAGTGGGATTCACTAGGACTGAGTGTTTATGGGAGGCTGTTCTAGAGGCCGAGGGAGCTGCCTGAAATGAGGCAGGAGGGAGCGGCTTGGTGCTGGAAACCTTGTGGTTGGAAGTCAAGTAACCCGAGAGGCATCTGGTGGGCCCAGGGTGGCCTTCACCCCTCGGTCCTAGTGCTGCTGGACTGTCCTTCCTTGTGGTGGGGTATGGCTGGCCCTGAGGGACAGGGACAAGGTCACAGTGACCACAGGGTCCTGTCCCAGCACCCCGGGGTCAGGGTGCTGCTTCACCGTTCTCCCGGATTCTTCTGCTCAGCTCCAGCCGGCTCACCACCCACTCAGGATGGCTTACCTGGAAAGCCACATTGTAGTTTGGGGCAGAAATGACTGTGGCCTGAGTTGGCTCTCTGTAACGCAGTGGGTACAAATGACCAGCGGAGGTTGGGCAGGTGCCAACTGGAAGCGTCGGGCTTTGGTACCCAGGGGATGATGTGGTGATGGTTTGCATTAGACAGTGTCTGCAGGAGGCCAGGGAGTTGGCTGGCTTCCTGAGCTGCTCCGAGGGGAGTCCTCCCAGCCCAGGGAGGGTTGCGGGGCCTGCACTCCGTGAGATTGTGCGCCTAGTAGTGGGGGTCGGTCAAAGCAGACAGTGAGGGGCTCTAGCATAAGGCCGAGGAGCACGGCTGTGGGAGGAGAAGAACACAGACTGGAAGAGCAGATGCTGAGCCAAGGGCGCTGGGAACCAGTGGGTTCGGTGGGCCTAGTCCCAGCAGTTTGTGAGTCATCACTTTTCACTCTGCCTACTTTATGGGGAGCTCTCGGAAAAGCCCCGGATTAGGAGGGACCTGAGCAGCCTTTGGGCTGAAGGAGCCTGAGCTGCTGCCTCAATCCGGGGGACTCATTTTCCAGCAAGGAAACCAGGGTATGAGCTGTCAAAGCCCACGGATTTGTGATCCTGAGTTTCACATGGTTCGAGCCTTGCTCTCTTGAGATGAGGTACAGCCTGATCCTTGGTGCTTCAGCAGGTCTCCTCGAGTGTTAGGTTCCCAGGCCCACGCCACGTGCTTCCATCTCCATATCCCCACGTGGCGAGCGTGACAGTCCTGAGTTTCATGATGTCTGAATCCCAGGGAAATGCCAGCCCTTGTCGACCAGGTCCCAGCCTGTGCCCATAAGTCAGTTTACACATCTCATGTAAAACCAGATCTTTTTCTCTTTCTTCGCTGTTTCCAGAGGCACATTGAAGACATGCCAACAGGAACTGCGGAGGAAGAGGACGACTTAATGAGAGAAGCAAAAGAGGCCCAGGATCCTGCTGCCGGGATGTGAGTTGTTCTGAGTGGCGGTAACTTAAACTCAGAACACAGAGCTGCTCTGTCACGAGTGGGGAAAGCCACCTGAAGCAGGGGCCAGTTTGGAGGGCCCACATGACATACTTCATCCCGGTATTCCACATGGCGAGCATGACGGTCATGAGCTTCGTGATGTCTGAGTCCCAGGGAAATGCCGGCCATTCTGGGCCAGGTCCCAGACTGTGCCCATTAGTCAATATACACATTTTATTTAAATTCTAATTGTTGCCGAAACCGATTTGGCTCAGTGGATAGAGCATCGGCCTGTGGACTGAAAGGTCCCTGGTTGGATTCCAGTCAAGGGCATGTACCTTGGTTGCGGGCACATCTCCAGTAGTGGGTGTGCAAGAGGCAGCTGATCGATGATTCTCTCACTGATGTTTCTAACTCTCTATCCCTCTCTCTTCCTCTCTGTAAAAAATCAATAAAATATATTTTTTTAAAAACAAAGAAAAATAAAATAAAATTGTTTTCTCTTTCTCCGCTGTTTACAGAGGCTCATTGAAGACCATGCCTACAGGAGAAGTCCTCACTGGCCATCTCATCACAAGCAGCCATAGTTCAGCATCATTTTGCTCCATTTTTTTCCTTTCTTTTGCCTTCCTATTTTCTACCTGCTACTTATAAGCACCACTCCATCCCTATTATACTTATGTAACAATAATAACTGACTAAATGCTTACTTTATATCAGGCATTATAAATGCTTTTATGTATGTGCTTTCACTTGGCAGACATTTTCCCTATCTTGGTTTTGCCCCAAGTGTAGGACCAAACCTTGGAGCTTCATCTTTTTTAGCCCTCAAATAAACATTTCATTTATTTAATATTCATTCATTTATTTATTTATGCTAGGCAGTGCTAGCTCCTGGGCTTTGGCAGCAAACAGACTTGGTCTCTTTTCTCCTGGAACTCCACATTCAGGGCTGATAAAAGTAACTTGTTAAATAAAGTCATTTCTGTCTTTGAGGGAATTTCCAGAGTTTATAACTATTTTTATGCTTGCTTCAATAAAAGACAACAAACAGCAAAATAAAAAAAAAATATAAGATACCACACAGCAGGACATGATGGCACAGGTACTTCAGAAAGTGTAAAGATGTTAGAAGCTGAAGAGACCACTTGGATTAAACCAGTGGACCTTGAAGCACTGGATCAGACATAGGCAGGGAAGACTGAAGTTGTATGAGAATAGACATAGTGGTTATGAGCAAGGCCTTTGGAGTTAGACAGATCCTGGGCTCAGATCCCAGCTCTGCCACTTATCATGTGACTCTAGGGAGCAATTTATAATCTCTCCAAGCCTATATTTCCTCACCTGGAAAGCTGGGATAGTAATAGTGCCTTCCTCAAAGGGTTATTGTAGGGATTAAATGGGGGAAGAAAGCAAACATGTAAATCTCAATAAGTAAGCAATGCCAGAAGTGTGATAAGTACCAAGCGGAAGTTCATGTATAAAGGGGCAGACTCTCTGAGGTCCTTACACTTTAACTACTTGTGAAAAGAATATCTTTGGAGACCTTACCATTTCCACAATGTGGTTTTTTCATGTACATTCAAGTTTTCTAGCAACTTGTAAGGTAGATATAACTATCACCACCTTCATTATTCAGAAGTGGATATTGAACTTCAGAGAGATTAAGAATTTTCACGTGGCTTCAAAGGAACTCTGGCCAAGACTTTGAATCCAGATCTTCTGGCTCCTAATCTTTTTATTTCTGTTGTAAAAGTAAATTATTCTCACAGAGGTGATAACCTGGCTTGACAACCAATAGCTTAGGCAAGAACTTCCACCAAGAGTAGATCGGGCATCTAAAGCTAATTCAGAAGTGGGAGTCAAACACAAAATTTGTGTACCTCAGGCCTCTAGAAATAATTGGCCAATGTGCACCAATAGAAAATGTGCACCAATATGGAAAAATAAAGTAGGTACCTCCTTACATGGAATACCATGGAGCCAATAGAATGAATGAGATACATCTATATGTACTGGCCTAGAAAGACTTTCACACACCTTAAACAAAAGGGTAGACTGTGGAACAATATGCACTAGAGAGATGTTATAGGTAGTGTTTCAGAGAACAGACTTGACCCACTAAGTGATTCAGTCCTCATCACGTGGTCCCCTTTCCACACTATTACTCCCACAGCCTCCTTTCTCAACTCCCATTTTTCTTGGTCCTCATTATCTTTTCCCTTAGCCTGCGGCTCCTACACCAGGGACCCTAGGAGCTCTTGTTTGTGGAAGCCAAGCGCATGCGCTTCCTAGACCAGGAAGTGGGCATGTTTGCCCTGCCCCAGGATGAGTCTGAGAGTCATTGATCCCCGCTGCGCGCCTCCGGTGCCTGCACACTACCCTGGCTGCACAGCCCATTTCTGCCCAGGTCACCTTGGTGCTCAACTAGGCAAGTTGTTGTTGAGTTTGCTGAGATCACATTCAGTGCCGGGTTTTCCTGTTCGCTTCTCTTGCTGTTGAGACTCCTCTGCAGGTGGTGGTGGTAATGATTGCCATGCTTCCTGCTGTTACCGCTCCGCCCTCCTAGTAAGGGAGTTTAAGCCAGATTTGCTTCAACTAGGAAACTGAGAATAAGAAAGCCCGCCCTTTCCCCTGAAAGGAGATAATGAGTTCCCTCCCCTCCGTGCTCCGTGCTTCCTTGGGTGAACTAAATTGTATACAAAACTCAAGTTGATAGTCGTGAACGAAGCTCCTTAAATAGTAATGATTAGTAGCAGCTAACCCTTACATTGAGCCTATGGTGAGCAGTCAGCCTCACAACTTTGCCTATAAGGTAGGTCCATTTATTCCCATTTTATTGATGAGGAGCCATGACCCAGAGAAGTTAAGGAATTTGCCCGAGTTCACCCAATGTCCATTCATTTAGTACATTTAGTGGCAGAGGCTGAATTAGAACCCAAGTAGCCTGGCCGAGTGTCCAGTACCACCAAGCACTGCCTTCTGCTGCCTCGCAGAAAGAAACCAGGCTAGGGGGAAAGTCAGTGTGCAGGTCAAGAAGCAGTTTATTGAGGCTTAGTTTCCTTTTACGTCAACTTTGGGAAATAGGAGAGAGACTGGAATGGAGACTGGAAAGAAGACCAAGAGGTTCTGAGCTCAGAAAACTGTGAAGTGGAAGAAGGTAGATTAGTTACAGGAACATATACAAGTATCTACATCCATTTTTAGACATATAAATATAATTTATTGAGGTGAAATTCACATAACATAAAACAAACCCTTTTAAAATGAACAAGTCAATGAACAAGTACATTCATACTGTGTAAGCACCACCTCTACTAATTCCTAAACATTCCCATTACCCTGAAGTAAAACCACATACTCATGAAGTGGCTACTCCCAATTCCCCACTCCCCCCAGCCCCTGGCACCACCAATCTGTATTGTCTCTATGGACTTAGATGTTCTGAATTTGCATATAAATGGAATCATACAAAATAGAATCATACAATAACAAGCCTTTGTGTCTGGCTTTTTTAACTTAGCATAATGTTTCTAGGTTCCTCTTTGTAAGTAGCATATATAGGTACTTCATGCTTTTTGTGGCTGAATAAAATTCCATCATATGTACATAACACAATTTGTTTATCCTTTCAGCCATTGATGGACAGTTGGACTGTTTCCATCTTTTGACTATTATAAATAATGCTACTGTGAACATGTACATATATATAATTGTTTGAATACCTATTTTCAGTTCTTTTACATCTATACCTAGGAGTGGTTATTGTAGGGACATGATGTAATTCCATGTTTAACTTTTGAGGAACTCTCCACATCTTTTTGAAACTCTTCCTTAATACTATAATACTATTAATACTATAAATAATATTAGATATAAGGCATATAGTAGATATTTTAAATCAGAGTGTTGAAATTTGGGGCCAGAGAAACTTCGTAGCAATCCTGGCCTCTACCCAGTAGATGTCAGCAGCATCCCCGTCTCTCCCCTATTTGTGAGAACTAATAATGTCTCCAGACATTGCCAGATATCCCCTGGGAGGCAAAATTGACATCCTTCCCTCTGAAAATCACTGTTTTCAAGGATTCCCCGTAAACTTGAAACAAATCGAACACTAAAGCAGAATACTAAAACAAAGTAAGGGCCTTTAAGAAATAGACATTCCACCGAAGCTGGTTTGGCTCAGTGGATGGAGCGTCGGCCTGCGGACTGAGAGGTTTAATTCCGGTGGAGGGCATGTACCTTGGTTGGTGGCACATTCCCAGTAGGGGATGTGCAGGAGGCAGCTATCGATGTTTCTTTCTCATGGATGTTTTCAGCTCTCTATCCCTCTCCCTTCCTCTCTGTAAAAAGTCAATAAAATATATTTAAAAAAAGAAATAGACATTCCTTTCAAGTTTGCAGACAAGAAATACTTTTTGTTTACTATGTTATGTTAAGGAGGTTGTATGTGTGACAACCAGAAAAAAATGTTATCATTATATATTCATATAACTTTTATATGTATCATTAGAACCATAAATCTAACTCATCCACAAAACTCCAAGAAATACACTTTTCACCACAGTGTGCATTTCATACTAAATCACATTTATAGCAGACTGTATCACAGAATTTTTGAGGTGGCAACTAGAAGGAAGATTTTGCAAGATATTTTTATATGGTAATATTTATTATTTTACATGTAAACTCAGACAGAGCCCATAACGAATTTCCTATTTGGTTCAGCCAAATAATGAAAAGACAAATGCTGATTTTCATTACTGGCATACAGTGAAAACCAAATTATTTTTTCACATGTACTGTTAAAGACATGGTGAGTTGGTTGTTAGAGTGGGAACTCTTGACTACATAAATACCTTTACCATCAAAAGTCTGTCAAGATTAAGACTGTCATGAAAATGGACCAGCCTTAGGCACACACAGCATTGGTGTAGAATTCACAGCAGTTAGCAAGGGCTATGGCACTGAACTCTTTATTTTCCCATGGACCGGAAAAAGAAGGAGCGTTGGTGCCATTCAGAGTACTGAAATGAAAAGCCAGAGAGATACATAGTGGGTCAGATGTTAAAGAAAATTCAACAAGACATATCAATAAGTTCTGGGGGTGGGGTGGGGTGGGGGGAAAGACCTATAAATGGATCCAATTGCAATGACCAATTAAATAGGACATAATTAAGTATATTTTCTCATTCATGCCCAAGATAAGACCTGTATATAAGCATCTATTTCCACCCCTCCTTAGACACATGTCCCCTCTCCCCCCCCCCCCCCACCCTCCCCAACCCTCCCAGTCCCAGGCAACCACCACTCTACTCTGTTTTTATAGGTTTGGCTTTAAAAACAAATTTTTTATTCTACATATAAGTGATACCATGCAATATTTGTCTTTGTCAATCTTATTTCACTTTGTTTAATGCTTTTACAAATACCAGGATTTCCTTCTTTTATAAGGATAAATTTTCTGTATCCATTCATCTGTCAGTGGACACAGAGGTTGTTTTCATACCATGGCTACTGTAAATAATGCTGCAATCAACATGGGAATACAGATAGTGATTTCATTTTCTTTGGATATATATTCAGAAGTGAGATTGCTGGATCATGTGGTAGTTCTATTTTTAATTTATTTGGGAACCTTCATACAAGTAGGGGATTTTAATAATCCCATTTAGTAATGGATAGATCATACAGACAGAAAATCAACAGTGAAACATTGGACTTAAATTATATGATATACTAGATAGACTACCATACATTTACAGAACAATCCATCCAACACCAGAATACATTCTTCTCAAGTTACACATGAAAATTACCTGATAGGTCAGATGCAAGGCAACAGAACAAGTCTTAACAAATTTGGGAAGATTGTATTACTATCTGTTTCTTGTAAGGCTGATCTAGTGATAATGAACTCTATCAGCTTTAGCTTGTTTGGAAAACACTATTTCTCCACTTCTGAAAGCCTGATAAAGCATCCTTGGTTGGTAGTTTTTAAGTTTGAATATATTATCCCACTCCCTTCTGAACTACAAGGTTGCTGGCGAAAAATATGCAAATATGCTTATGAGAATTCCCTTGCACAAAATGAGTTATTTTTCTTTTGTTGATTTTAAATTCTCTTTGTTTTTAACTTTTAACAATTTAATTATGTGTCTCTGTGTAGGTCTCATTAGTGTCCCGAATGGGGAGGTTTGCAGTCAGCACCTGAATGCAGGCTAATTAGAAGCTGGATCCTTAGATACCAGCTTGGGAAAGTATGCAGTCAGATTCTTTTCAGGGAGAAATTGGAAGATGGGCATTTGTGCCTGCTCCCTCTGTGCTGAACCCTGGGTGTATAGCTATTGGGGGTTGCTTCTGTGCTCATTTAAAAACTTCATCTTTGTTGGCTAGATTTCCCACTGGAAATTGATTTCCAGCGCAAGCCCAGTTTACTGCCAGAGATAGGTGATTTGGGGGCCTGTCCCTTAAGTGGCAGCCATAAAATTTGGGGCATTAGATGTGTGTACATGCTCCTTCCAGGGAGATACCAGAAAATTGGTTTTATTGTTGGAGGGAGAAAGTGGGCTCCAAGGAGGATCACAGTCATCCCAGAGATACATGCTAATTAGAAGCTAGACACAGGGGACTCCTGAATGCAAGCCACATTGGTTATCAGAACCAGGTGATCTGGGGGCTTGTCCCTGGGGCAGCACCACAAACACTCTGGCACCTAAGTGTGTAAAACTCTTCCCAGAGAAATGCTGATGGCCTGGTTTCATCATGGAAGCGAGCCTGAGGGAAAAGGTCAGGGAAGTGCCCATGGGCTTGTTTGGGTTCTAGGGAGGATTGCAGTGAGCCCTTAGTTGCATGCTAATTCGAAGCGACAGACCAGGCTGCTGCTTTAGAAAGTCCGCTGCGGAGCCCTTTCCCGGGAAAGACTGGGAGATGAGCAATTTTGCCAGTTCCCTCTGCACTGAGCCTTGGAGGAGAGCCACAATGAATGCTCACCGCCTGTTAAGAATTGCTCTTGGTTTGCTATAGTTCTGGGAGACTCAGAAACCCAAGCCCCATATTATTTCAGAGGCAAGTGTTTGGGGCACTTGCCCCTCAGGTGGGAGCCTTAAAAGTTGGTGCCCTAAATGTGCAAACCCTTCCCTCCTCTGGGAGAAGTTGAGCTGGGAGTCCCCTCAGTTGTATAGCTCTGTGCCAGGGGTGGGGTTTATGGTAAGACTGTGTCTTAGCCTTTCCTACCCAATTCAATGTGGGTATTTTCTCAGTTTTCCAATGTGTAGGAGTCACTCAGCTAGTTTCTGGTTCTCTCAAAGGGAATTACTATGAAGCTGTACATTCATATCTTGGAGGAGGGAAGTTCAGGAGCCTCCTCTATCACCATCTTGGCCTGGAGTCACCCAAAACTTATTTAGTATAAACACATTGGACAAAAACATGATCTCTTTTAGAATCCAGATGCTAATGACACTAAGTAAATGACTATAGACAAAAAGTCCATTGCAGCTGTAGAGGCAGAAATGAGCAGGAAAGAGTATTCTGTTCATTTTTCAGTGAAGTTCAGTGGAAAGATAACTCATTGTTAAACAAAAGTTAGCAGTTTTCACTTTATTCATTTACTTTGGTTTGTGCTTACAATGAAATCCACTGGACTGGCACAAGAACATAGGAATCGAACAATATCACTATCCTGTTTATAATTCATCTTTAATAGTACAATAAAGGGATTATTTTTCAAAGATTGTTGGTTGCCTACTCTGATGATAACCTCTAAACACAAGAGGGTAACATCTGTTTACTCAGCATAGTAACTTGTTAAGTAGCCAGCACCCAAACATCTGCATAAGTAGTGAACAGATCAACTATTTAATGATAACTTCCAAATATATCTCCCACTCTGATTTCTCTCCTGAACCCCAGATCCCAACTGGCTTGCAAGTAGCATCCATGGTGGTCCCACAGGTACCTCCAAGTCAACATATCCAACTGAATGAAGCTAAACCATAATATTTCCCCTTTATTCCCACTCGTGAAACTGGTCCTCCTCTCAGTGGACTAGTGTCATCTCTTTTAGACCTTTTTTCAAAAGCTACAAAGAAGACAATCACTTGAGGCTCCTTTCCCTTCCCTACCCCATCCTTCCCTCCTATCTAGCGATGACCAATTCCATTAATTCTCCTCAGTCCAGTGCATCTTCATTCCCATAACCACTTAGTATCAGCTGTTACCATTTAGTCACTTAGACTATTATATCAATGTGTTTATTGGTCTCCCAGACATCTAAATGGTTATAAGAATTATCTTTTAAAAATTCTTAACATGACAGTGTTCAGAATTCTGTAAGTCAAGATCTAAATACCTTAGCATTTCATACAAGGCCTTTTAAGATATTTTAGCCTCATCTCCCAGAACTATCTGCATTGTCTTCAGAACTCTCTTCACTCACCCATATATCACTACTGTATATATCTTTTATTTTGGCAGAACTAAACATTCTAGTTCTTCAAATCTTTCTTTCTGTGTATCCTATAACTATTTCTTTTAGCTTATATATGCTCCCTTTTTCCCCCTCCTGGCTTATTTCAGTATGTTTCTTTATCTCTGATCTTCTGTATTTTGAAAATATGCCTAGGTGTAGTTTTTTGGCATTTATCCTGCTTTGTGTTCTCTGAGGTTCCTGGATCTTTGGCTTGGTGTCTGACATTAATTTGGGAAAATTCTCAGTCATTATTATTTCAAATATTTTTTCTATTCCTTTCTTCTCAGTTGGTTGGAGCATCATTCCTTATACTGAAAGGTGGAGGGTTCAATTCCAGGTCATGGCTTATACCCAGATTGTGGGTTCAATCCCGGTCAGAGCACATATAGGAGGCAACCAATCGATGTTTCTCTCTTTCTTTCTGTCTTCCTCTCTGTAAAATCAATTTTAAAAAACATATCCTTGGTGAGGATTAAATAAAAAATAAATAAATAAACTAACAGCCTGGCCAGTGTGGCTTAGTTGGTTGAGCATCATCCCATGCACCAGGAGGTTGCTGGTTTGATTCCCTGTCAGGGCACATGCCCAAGTTTCGGGCTTGATCCCCAGTAGGAGGTGTGCAGGAGGCAGTTGATCAATGATTCTCTCTTATCATTGATGTTTCTATCTCTTTCTCCCTTTCCCTTCCTCTCTCTGAAATAAATTTTTAAAAAAACACATATTTTTTTAAAAAGCAGACATAGATACAGAGAGCATTTTGACAGATGGGACGGGGTTTGGGAGAATGGGTGAAAAAAGTAAAGGGATTAAGAAATAAAAATTGCTAATTATAGAATAGTCACAAGAGTGTAAAGAACAGCCAAAACCGGTTTGGCTCAGTGGTAGAGCGTCGGTCTGCGGACTGAAAGGTCCCGGGTTCGATTCCGGTCAGGGGCATGTACGTTGGTTGTGGGCACATCCCCAGTAGGGGATGTGCAAGAGGCAGCTGGTCGATGTTTCTCTCTCATCGACGTTTCTAGCTCTCTATCTCTCTCCCTTCCTCTCTGTAAAAATCAATAAAATATATTTTTTTAAAAAATAGAGTGCAAAGAACAGCATAGGGAATATAGACAATAATATAATAGCCATGTATGGTGTCGGATGGGTACGAGATTTATCAGAATGATCACTTAGTAAGTTATTTAATGTCTAATCAGTGGATTGTACAACTGAAAGTAATATAATTTTGCATGTCAACTGTAATTGAAAAATAAAAATTGTTTAAGAAAATAACTCATAGAAAACTAAGACTCAAATGGAGCATCTGATAAAGTGATTGTGTTTGACCATCTACTGTTCTACTGTTCTACAGACCAACTTCTCAATAGCATCTTTTTCGTCATACATGTATCTACTCTAAGACCCAGCAATTCTACTCTTGGTATTCACCCGAAATAAATAAAAACATGTGTTCACATAAACAAAAACAGAGTCTCTGGTATGTTTTTAAATGGTTCCTTTTCCTCTTCACCCAGGGAAGGGAAAAGGGCACCATTTTGAAGTACACCATAACTTCAACTCTGTTTCTTTTTTTATTTACTGTGAGAACCTGGTCTATTTCCTGGAGGTAAAAGTCACAAAAGTGTGGGGTGCCTCCTATGACTGTCACCCCCACCCCTACCCAAGTTTTTAACATTCAGACTTGTCCTCACTATGCCTCCAGCAATTACAGTTTCAGGTTCTCCTACCCCTGCATGGGTTGGTTTCTGCAGCAGTTTCCACTCATGAGTCTCTGCTCCAATAACTGTGACTGCCTGTATTCCCCTGTCTCTCCAATCTTGGGGGCAGTGGTTTGCTGTGTGTCCTCACCTCTCTTAAGAATCTAAGAACAATAACTGATTTTTCAAATTTTTCAGTTTTTTACTTGTTTACCAGCTCCTTACATGAGAAAACAGAAAACTATTATAATATCCCAGAAATTGGTAAACAACTTTATTTTATCTGAATGCATCATGATCAATTCAACTTGATCCTCTTTCAGTCATCATTTCTGTCTGAAGAAGCCCATAATTTCTTAGCCACCTAGGACCATTGCCAAGCCTTCACCTACAACATTCTGGTCACAATAGGGAAATCACACTTCCTTTCTTCTTTCCTTGCCCCTCCATTTCTCAGTATCCCACCAATATCGGTAAAATCTGTCACTTGTCCACACTAGAGATAATACATACTAGAGGTAATAAGAGAAAAGAGCATAAATCTAGACTACCACAAATACCCATCTTCCTTCTTAAACACTATTCAGGATCCACATGATTACTCTCAAGACCCTGTTTCTCCCAGACAATTCCTGAGTTGTGGATAGCATGTTAGAGGAGGAAGCTGGGATTCTGATGCTCACTCACCTCTGGAAGAGCTCTCTGCAGCACACATAGGCCTCATAGGTTCTATTGGTGAAAGTTGTGTTTAGGAAGGAGACACAGTCATTTTCAGCTCCCCTGGGAACATAGAGGATTCCTGGATAAAGGAGACAGAGATAGTAAGGGGAAGATTTTACACATGTTCCTGAAAGCTCTCAACAATTTGGGTGTAAATTGGAGAACATTGTAGATTAGGTGCCTTTTATATGCATCTGTGAGGTGGGTGGTTAATCAGTATTCTGAGAGAGAGCTTATCAGTATCTAGCTTTGTGATTTCTACCAAAAGACTAGCTGAGGTACATACCTGCCACACAGGCACTGATAAGGGATACACAGGCCCCTGTGAAGAGGGCACTCACTACAATCTTGGACAAGTCACTCTTCCTGTGGGGTACCATTGATGCTGCAAACAAAACAAAATAATAAATCACCATCCAATCTGGTATTTCCCATGAGCCCCAATTAAAGAATGCAGAAGAATAAAACACAGCAGATGAATAGCATTTTTTACTACTAACCACCAGAGGCTGGCCAGCAGTGCCCTAAGAAGTGTATATATACTTTAGTCCTGAGGGTTCATTAATTCAAACATTACCCAGGTCAAGGAATGTGTGTCTGACCTTAACTTCAGTGGTTCCATGAACATTCCCAAGATGCACCTGGATCAAGGAAAGCTCCAGTTTGCTCCAGACAGGCACAGATGCCTGGTGTTCATTACATGGACCAGAATCTGATGGACTGCTTTGAGCCAGAGGGCTAAGGACGGCAACATTTGCCTAAACCTCAGTCACATGATGCACATCCCACTGCTAGATGGCAATCTCACAATCAGACAGTAATTGGGCATCAGAATTAGAACAGCACAGGCAAGCATTTAACAAAGGGGGCAAATAAGCCAAAAGGAAATTGTTTCACCTTTAAATTGTTCAACCAGCAGCCAAATAAATCAATTTAATGATTCTTAATGGACACACGTAGCTGTATTTCTTCTTACACTTTATTTCTAACTTGGATCTTCCAAACTCTTGGAATTTGCTATCCCTGACCTCAAGGACAACGCCACTTTCCTTACTTTTTCATCCAACCATCACCTACAACCTAATTTATCTGTGTCTGCTTCAAATACCCCTCCCCCGCCTAGTGATTTATAGCTTTTAATCCCACACTTGATGCCAGTGGTTCTTACTGTCTATCTGTCCTATGTGTCTGATGATTTTATTTGTCTTTTGATTCCTTGTGCAACTCCTACTTCTATGAAGACAACTGGTGAGCAGCCTAATTTCAGAAAGTACCTTTGGTACTGAATAAAAAAAAATGGGTATATATGCACAATACACATTAAATGGCAAAATAAAAGTAATATCATGATAATCTTCCTCAAAGGGAAAATAAAAGTCAAATAAGTCTTTTGAGCCTCCAATGGAATGGAAAAAGAGTAACAGAAATAGAGATTGTAAATCTAGCCTGGGCTCCATGCATAGCCAGGCACATGGCTACCTTAACTCCAAATTATCTGTGCCAATCAGGGCCCATTTCACACCAGCTTCTCTATCTGGTCTCAACTTGTACTAAAGCACCAGACTGCCTACTACAGAAGCTAGGGTCTGTCTGGCTTATTGGGTAGCTGGGAAAATGAAAAGACTCACTCAGGCCTCCCAGTGTGATTCCTATGGAACTAAGATTGGCAAATCCACAGAGTGAAAATGTTGTAATGGTTTCAGCTCTCACCTAGGGAAAAAAAATGTAAATAATAAATTCAGTCCCATATTGTGTAGTCATATAATCATGATAGAAGTTCCAAAGATCATAGAACCCCCAATCTTTTCCACATTACTCTAAAGAATATGGAAAAGATACTCAGAAAATATTCACTTCCTGAGTTATTACAGGAATAATGTTATGGCAGCCACAATGGGCCTCTTTGCCCAGCACTCTTCTTGTTCAAGTCCATGAGTATGGAGAAGGCCTAAGAATGAGGATGATTGAGATACAGGGAGAGAGAAAAGGAGATCAATTTATAGCATTTCAACTTATACATGAAGAAGGGGATCTTAGGCCATCAAAAATAGTGTCTACCCTGAACTTCCCCAACTGTAAATTACATTATAGAGAGAAGTTGGGTCAGAGTGCAGGGGAGGAATAGCACACAGACCTCAGGGGCCTGGAGCTAAGCATATTGTTGTGCTTGCATTGTGGTTTAGGCCCGGGACACTGGAAAGGGATCCATGGGTGTGAAACAAATTTGTGTAACACTTTCTGTCTGCCCACAAATGATTTGTGCTCTTCTGAATTGCCACCTACAGAAATCCATTGTTTCTCGCCCCCGATCCACTCTTCCATTCCGGAGAGACGTTTGTTCCTGTATTGAGACAGTTGCTGATAGGCCACAAACTCATTTGTGAAGAACTTGATCCCCACCATCTCAGCCACCATTGGACAATCTGCCCACTCTACACCCATCATGAAAACCATAGGCCTTAGGACGTAGGAGCAAATCACCTAGATGAAAAGAAAGAACAAGCAAAACAGGTCAGGACCCAAGGACTTTCTCTGGAGCCTTAACTTAGTCTCCTCCACCCTTCTATCCATGCTCTGTTTTAGCTCACTGTGGGCCAGGAGAGCACTCACAGTTCCAGGACCACTTAAATACAACCTACAGCACATGTGTCAAACACAAGGCCCGCGGGCCAAATCCAGCCCGCCAGGCCTTGCAATGTGGCCCGCACCACGCTGTCATCACTGCATTCCGCTGTCAGTTTATGACATTGTCAGTTTATGACTGTTCAGTAAACCATTCGGCCCGCGATTTAGGCTGGATTTTAGATTTTGGCCCCTTCTCTGATTGAGTTCGACACCCCTAACAGGGACAGCACAACAAATGTAACTCTTTACCTGGAAAGTGAGCCCCTGTATGTCTACCAATTCCCCTAGCCAGGAAAGGGCAGCATTGACAAAGGCCAACACGGCCAAGAAGGCAATCAGGTTGGCTGCTACATTAGTAGCAAGGCCTATGGCATCTGTGGCTCCATTGCTGGCAGCTTCCAGGATATTTGACTCCTTCCTGTGGTTGTTGGGCATAGGAGAAGAATATGGTGTCTGGATTAGTCTCAGCCTCTCACAGAAGAGAAATTCCACTTTTCCTGTGGTGCAGGAGTACAGGAGGAAGGTGCAAGACCAGCTTAAGAGGAGATAGGGTTCCTCAGTGACCCTTGTGGTGGAAATTATACTGAAGCAGTATCAGGTTTAATTGCCATGAAATTGCACTGACACCTAGGACAGAGAATACTGGTCTGCAGAAGACCGAGGCAGATGGAGGGTTAAACAAATAAAATCTACATGATCAGCTAGAGGTAGAGGTAGACAAGAGAGGATACGGAATCAGATTATCCCTCCTTTAGGAGACATGAAGCCTCTGCCACCGCAGCACTACTCCTGACTCTGCACCTGACCTCAGCATCTCCCAATTTATATGCCTCATTGGACTCACCCACGGGGCAATTTTACTCCCTCCTTATTCTTGAACTTGGATTCCTCCACTTCTGGATAGACCAACTTTGACAAGGCAAGGGCAGATGGGGCAGCCATCACAGATGCAGAAATCAAGGATGACGCTTCAATCTGTAAGGCCAGACATAGGGATCAGAGTCTGCAGAACCCAAACGTGAGTTCACCCAGGAGTGATCAAAAAGATTATGCCTACCCCAAAGGAGATGAAGGCTCCCAACACAGTGCCTGAAATGGTAGCAAACCCTCCAGTCATCACTGCATGGACTTCAGAGAGTGTCATGTCCGCAAGGTATGGACGGATGAGCAGAGGGGCCTCTGTCTGTGAACGGGAGAAGCAAGTCAGATTCAAGAGGATGTGACTCTCCACCCCAGAGTGCCCACCCGGCCCAGGGACACATCCCTCTAGTGTGAATGCCCTTCCAGGACAGAGCTCTGCTTTTAGGCCCTCCCAGCATCTGCCTCCCTCTCTCTGGCACCTTATCATATCCTGGTTGGTATTGTTATCATTGATTTTCATACACGTTTATCTTATTTATGTAAATTATAAAATGCTATGGAAGGGGAATGGTATATTTTTTTCTCCATAGCTAAAATCAGCTATAATAAGTCCTCACTTAATGTTGATATGTTCTGTGACTGTATAATGAAATCAATTTTACCATAGACTAATTGATATAAACAAGAGTTAAATTCCTATGGCATCTTATCAACTTTATATTGAAATAAAATTAAACGAAATACTTTTTGTCCATACGTTATTTGAGGACCTGATGTACTTAATGAATGATCTTATGAAATACAGTGTATTTCCTGAGTACATATTAGTAGCTTTAAATGTACTTGTTAAGCTGAAACCAGTTTGGCTCAGTGGATAGAGCGTCAGTCTGTGGGCTGAAAGGTCCCAGGTTCAATTCCAATGAAGGGCATGTATATTGATTGCGGGTACATCCCCGGTGGGGTGTGTGCAGGAGGCAGCTGGTCAATGTTTCTCTCTCATCGATGTTTCTAACTCTTTATCCCTCTTCCTTCCTCTCTGTAAAAAATCAATAAAATATATTTTTTTTAAAAGTTGGATCAGTGGTTAAGGATGTCCAAACTAAGTATACCCAGGCAAGTAGTTGTATTACAGATGAAGGGTAAAAGCAGTAAGCTGAGTTTCCTCTGAACTTCTGAGTTTTTCTTTCATCAGTGATTAACTGCCCATACATCTCATTTACTTGACTTTTCAGGTGGAAAACATACTTTTCTCAACCTGTTTTCTGCCACATCATGTATTCCCCAGGGGGGGAAAAATGATCAGAAGGCCTCAGAGTACTTACCATACCCACAAAGATGTTTCCTGCCACAGCTAGGGTCTCTGTGGCGGTGGTGCCCATGGTAATTTGTAAGAACCAGGCAACCTAAAGAGATACAAAGACCTAAACCGTTAACATTAGTGGAAATCTTGGCGAGTATCTAGTAAGCCTCCCTCCAGCCCCCATTCCCTTCTCCATACTGGTAAGGAAACTAAAGCCTGGAGAAGTGGAGTGATAAGCCCAAGGCCACAAAGCAAATTACAGAGCCTGGACCAGAACTCAGGACTCTTGGCTTCCAGAACTAATAGACTAAAACTCAGTATGAAATGGCAGTCCAGCCCATTTTTCTCTTCCTGCTCTACTCTTCAGCCTACCTAGAGCCTTGGCCTGACCATCCGACATCAGGCATGCTTGAGTTTGCCTTTTCACACTGGTTCTAACATCTAGATCCTACATTTTCCCAAAGTGAGTGTCATATTCATGCTTCTTGATAGATCACAAGATAAGCAACCCCCGCCCCCAACTCCTGAGTGGTGTAGGAGAATGACTCACCTTCTGAACTATCCACTGCACAAGGCCCAGGTAGTAGAGAATGGACATCACACATCCAAAGTAAATGATGATCGGTAAGGACTAAAATGAGAATGATGGGTTACTAATGAGATATTACAATAGACACCCACCCCCCTTATCCGTGGTTTCACTTTCTGTGGTTACCCAACATCAACCGTGGTCAGAAAATATGTTATGGAAAATTTAAGAAGTAAACAGTTCATAGGTTTTAAATTGTGCACCATTGTGAGTATCATGAGAGAATCTCGTACTGTCCTGATCTGTCCCGACTGGGACAGGAATCATCCCTTTATCTAGTGTGTACACTGTTTACACTAGCCACCAACCCATTAGTCACTTAGTACCTGTCTAGGTTATCAGATCCACTGTCACAGTATCTCAGGTGCTTGTGTTCAAGTAACCCTTATTTTATTTAATGGCCCCAAAGCACCAGAGTAGTGATGCTGGTAATTCATAAAGTGCTTCTTTAAGAGAAAAAGTAAAAGTTCTCAGTAAGAAAAGAAAAAAAAACACACCATATGGTAAGGTTGCTAAGATCTGTGGTAAGGATGAATCTTCTATCTGTGAAATTGCCTAATTTATAAATTAAACTTTATCAAAGGTATGTCTGTAGAGGGGGAAAAACAATATTTATAGGGTTTGGTAATATCTGGTTTCAGGCATCCACTGGGGGTTAGGGGGAATCTTGGAATGTATCCCTCACAGGTAAGGGGGACTACTGTACAAATGTGCTCACGTATGCCATAGATGGACTGTGCTTCAGGCCTCTAAATTAACTCTCAGTCTTCCAAGAGCAGCTGACACAGTATAGATACTCAGTGGATCTTTTTAACACAAGCTAGCTTAGGAATAAATTTAAATATATTATATCTATTATCCCATTAGTACCATGCCACAAGGAGCCCTCCTCCCCCACTCCTATTTTATTCCAGTGTCAGTATGGTAATGACCAAAGGGCGGGAGATTGATGCTGTTCCTTCTACTGATGGGGTCAGATCCTCGTCTTAGGGTCAAATTGGTATGCAGACTGGCTGATCTTTTGGGCACACATTTTTATCCTCTGCTTTACACCTCTCCCCACCCGGACCCTCATTCCTGCCTACAAAACAGATAAACGACCTGAAAAGCAAAGACATCCTTGACCAGCGTATCCCCAAAGACAAAACTGGAGCCAGCCACTGTGTAGCTCAGGAAAATCTGAAAGAAAAGAGAGAGAGGGAGAGAGTGAACAGAGTGAAGCCAGGTAGGACACAGAGGAACATTCGATCAGACTCAGGCATGGTTAGGTCTTACTTCTGTTACTGAATGTATCTCTCACAGTTCTTTATTCATATGATTAATTATACCCTTTATTGTATACTCTTTCCTTTCCCACCAGATCTCTCATCACCATCATTAACAAGACATAGTCCAATCTCTGCAAGTATCCCCCCTCCCCACTCAGATCTCCTTTCTCTAAAATAGCAGAGCCCTCACATTCAATTTCTCATACCTGAACCTGGTCTCCCAGCCATTGAAATGCATTAAATCCAGGATCAGTTCTGATGACCAAGATCCCAAAGACAAACTGAAGACCCAGGCCCCAAAGCACCGTCCTCCAGGACACCTGGGACCAATAAGAACTCACGTTATTCCTCTGTGAGTCCTAAACCCTACTTGTCCATTATCTGGTTGAAGTTTTAAACATGTATTCATGGTACTGGATGAAACCAACCAGGATGTTAACAAGAAATCTAGGGTAAGATGGAGTAGGGAGCAAGGGAAAACAGAGCGGGATAATATCTAAAGAGCCACATATGTCCATACGGTTTTTTAAAACTGTGTCTACAGGTTAGATGACACACATGCATACATACATATCCTATATAATAATCCTATATAATAAAAGGCTAATATACAAATAGATTGAATGGCAGAACAACTGATCACTTTGATGTGCAGGAGCTGCCCCTTGGGGGTCAATGCACTCCCACAGGGGAGTGCCACTCAGCCATAAGCCAGGGCAGTGGTGGGAGCCTCTCCCGCCTCTGCAGCAGCGCTATGGATGTCCAACTGAGGGCACAGGCAAGGCTGAGGGATCCCTTCCCCCACCCCAGTGCACAATTTTGTGCATTGGGCCTCTAGTATACAAATAAAAGCATCATAACCAATACTTTGATATTCCTATGTGCAATGCAAGTCAATTCTTTACTGTATTCTCTTTTTCTTTCTTTCTTTCTTTCTTTCTTTCTTTCTTTCTTTCTTTCTTTCTTTTTTTTTTTTTTTTTTTTGTTCTTTCTTTAACACTAGCTTAAATCCACTAATCTGATATCAAGGCTCATTAATGTATTATAGCCTACCATTTGAAAATAAGTGGTCTATGTATACATGCATATAAGTACAACCAATGGACACAAAACTCTAGGGAGGGAGAGTATGTAAGGGAGGGGGGGCAATGTTAAAATATGTACACAGATAATAATTTAATAGAAAAAAAGAAAAGAAAAGAAGTGGTCTACAGCCTCTGAGAACTTTAAAACTTGCCTTAGGAGCAAAATCATTAAAAAAAAAAAAAAATTCCAGAGGTTCTAAAGAGCTTAGTTCCATGTCTTTGTAATCAATACTTGACACATGTACCTTGTAATCAGTAACACACAGCCCTTGGCCCACCCTGAATACCCCACACTCACTGCACTGTGGTGTTTGGAGCAGGCAAAGAGGATGAGGATGAACATGCAGATTCCTGCAAAGGACATCAGCTGCTCTGGCCTTTGGGCTGTGTCTAGAGCTAGCCACAGGATGAGGCCAACCAAGGCGACTCCAGCGAACACCCTACAGAGGGAATGCCAATACCATGTCATCAACTCAGTGAATGAATAACAGATAATTAGCCTTCCCTCTAAAAAACAGAAGTTCACCCCAAGGGTAAATGAAATAACTCAATAGACTAGACACAGAGACATCTCTTGAGAATCATTCATCTGGCAGTTTCCTAGCGAGCAGCTCTCTCTCCAATCCTTGTACTCACAGAATGAAGCTGAAAGAGTCCAACCTGAGGATGCAAATCACATGAGTTCCTTTCCTCAAGCTTTCATATCAGTAAGATGTGATATAAAGTCTCATTCTTTAAGCTTGCACTAATGAAAAACCAAAGTATTTTTAAAAGAAAGAAAAGTATGCATGGTCCTCCCCATGAATCTTCAGGCAATTTCCAACCACTCCGAGGGCAAGAGTAAAGGCTAAGCCACAAACCAACCCCTAGGGTCTTATGGTCCCTTGATGTACCAGACATGCTGGATCAATACACAGACTGGTTTCCTCACGTCTGAGTGTTGGTGTCATTTCAGTTCCAGGGGACAGAATTAGAAGGGAGAGACTTATGAAAAGAAAGCAAAACAAAAAGTACTTTGTCCATTGAGATGCCTCAGGAACAACAAGGATAACAAGGCAGGGATGAATTGTGGAGCTGTTCTTACTGTGAACTCTTTTCGCTTAAAGTGAATAAAATTTGGCTTCTAGAATCTATCCTGCTAATGGATAGTGTCATTTTAGCATTATCTCCTCAGTGTCAAATCAGTGATCCAAAATTTAGGTTGCAGTCTGGTATGTTTCTCCAAATAATTGCTGTTGCAAACATTCTTAACTTCATTCTCTATGTGTCCGTTGGAGAATAGGCAGAAAACAGGAACTCTCTATAGAGTCTAAAAGTTATTCTGTCACTCCAGGCCTGTGTTCAAAGAACATGTGTATGCTATATAGTTAGATGAACTATAGCTGCTATAAAATTCAGTTCAGTATTTATTGAAACAGTAAATTTGCAGGTTAAGCTCTAAAGAACTGTAAAAGACCCTGGTGGGGCGTAAGAAGTCTAGGGGACTAGAAAAAAAAAAAGCATCAGGAAATTAAGGGAGACACATATGACCACCAAATCAATTTGGTAGCTTAATGCAGCTAGAAGCCTCTTTGTTTTGATTACTTCATTGCAGAAAAGTATGGTTTTCCTTATTTCTGTCATGAACCCTGACAATAAATGGATGGAAACTCCTCTCTGAAACTTAACCCTTCCTGCCCCCTAGCAATGTTGATACACGAGGCTGCAAGAAACTGGACGGAAGTCCAGTGCTCAGAGGCCCGTTGCTATTTGCTCTCTGAGCATTGACTTTGAACAGTGTAGGGGCGGGTCTGAGAGGCAGCTCAGGAACTGTCAGAGAAGAAAGGGGGACAAGTTTGAGCGACCAGGGATACTGAGATTCTTAACTCACCATTTCATCCAACGCTTCAGGCAGGAGTTTTCAAAGGGCTTCAGACATCTGGTTAATGTTTTACCAAAAAACCTTTTCAGAGCGCGGTGAACCAGGACCAAGAGCACCAGGCAGGTGAGGACGAACAAGGCCAGTGCCCTCTGGAAATCCAAGATGCAGGCTGCCAGGAAGTAGGCAGCATAAGCTAAAAGGAGAAGGGGCAGAGTAAGGACCAACAAGTCAGAGCTCCCCAGGGGCAAATGAAGCTCTAGCCACGAATGTCTGGAACTTTAAGCAAGAAAAAGCCTCCAGCCTCAAACGGAGCCGCAGTTCTCAAGGCCAGGCTGGATGGCTGGTTTCTTCTTGAGGATACGCAGGGAGAGTCCGACTTAGTTTGAATACTGCGTCTTTTCACTTATCTTTCATTAACTCCCTTGGATTTACTCTGATATCCTTTTTTCAGAGTAAATTTGAAGTGCATTTGATCAGTATCCACCGTTAAACATTTCAAAAGTCATCTTTTCTAAAGCTTTTAACCTTTCCTCTTGAGCAAAACCATATGAACACTAGGAAGAACATCAGGTCCTCAAAATGTGTCTTTCATTATAATATTGGTAAAATGCCATAGGAACTTAACTCTTGTTTATATCAATTAGCCTCTGGTTAAATTGGTTCATTATACAGTACTCCTCTGAAAGTGACAGAACCCATTAACAATGCTAAGTGAGAACTTACTATACAGTCCTCATCCCATAGCTCCTTGACTGACCCCCAAATATGATTTGCATTCTCATCATCCCAGCTGTCTCTAATATTGACATCAAAATCCCATACATCACTGACAATATATATTAAAAAGAGGTTTGCTGTTTTAAAAAATATTTTAGCTTTAGTCGGTTTGGCTCAGTGGATAGGGCATCGGCATGCAGAATGAAGGGTCTCAGGTTCAGTTCTGGTCAAGGACATGTACCTTGGTTGCGGGCACATTGATTGATATTTCTCTCTCATTGATGTTTCTAACGCTCTATCTCTCTCCCTTCCTCTCTGTAAAAAAAAAGTCAATAAAATATATTTTAAAATATTTTATATCATTGATCTTACTAGCAAATAAGTAATGTATACTACAGGTTTCTCTTCTAAAGACTATAAAGTCCATGCCCTACCTTGAATCAAGACACTAAAACAGACACATGCCCAGATTCTCTGAAATATTTAAGTCTGTCAAATAATTTTGAAAAATAGTTTATGCTCAGATTTTACTTAATCCTAGAAGTGCAGCTCAATAAACATAGTTCAGATTATTTACTTATAAATAATTCAGATCTATACATCACATAAAAAAGATCAGTTTGTGAATAAAGTTGTATCCCATTTAGAAACATCTTGACACAAGGTCACATTCCTAAAACAAGGTGTCTCTCGCTTACAGGAATTCTCAACACCTCACCCAAACAGAACAGGCCCAGCAGGATCTTCTTGAACAGGCTGGCATGTCTTTTGCAGAAACTTCTTGCCCTGGTGAAAGGTTGTAGCAGTCTCCTCCTGATGAGAATACAAATATTAAGATACGAAAGTTACTCCATCCCAGTTGTGTCAATTCCAGACCTTAGATGACCTGGCCCGAGGAAGAATTTTCTCTTCTCCAGGAGGAAATTATTCAGCAGGGGGGACATTAGGAAGTGTCCCGACAATGCCTCAGAGGAACATCGCAATGGGCATGAATAACCCCACCCAACCCAGACTGGCAATATCTCAGGGACCTCCTACCACAGAGGTGGACACTCATATCAGGGAGAGACTCCTGGACCCATTCCTTTCCTGTTCCCCGGGAAAAGGCATTGCCCAGTTTCCAGATTCAGAAAAGGGCCTTTTCTTCTGAGTGGCAGCTTTGTCCATTCCTTTCTAAAAACCGCACAAGCCCATCACTCTGAACAGCCAATCAGATGTGCATTGACAGACCGGAAGGAAAACACCAATCACCCCTGGGTGGGCAGGGACTGAGAGAAGATGCCCAACAGGGAGGACTATTCAAATTTGATTTAACATTTATATAGCCCTGTCTATGTGCTGGGCTCTTTCTAAGAACTTTACCAATAGTAACTTGTTGACTCCTCCTAAGAATGTTTGAGGTGCTACTATTATCATTCCTATTTACAGATGTGGAAACTGGAAAACAGAAGTTGAGTAACTTTCCCAAGGTCGTGGAAGCTGTAAGGAGTAAAGACAGAATGTAAACTCAGGCAATCTGGCTTCAGAATCTGAATTCCTCATCATTATTTTACCTAGATTCCAGGCTCACCTGTCTGACGTTCCTCAGTATCCTCAGCACACTGCAGTCATTTGAGCAAAAAACTAATTTCCAGCCCTAACCAGTTTGGGACAGTGGATAGAGTGTTGGCCAGCCTTCGGGCTGAAGGTTCCCAGGTTTGATTCTGGTGATGTCTCTCTTACATGGATGTTTCTCTCTCTCTGTATCTTCCCATCCCTTCCACTCTTTCTAAAAATCAATGGAAAAATATCCTTCTCCGTTGCTGCCTTTCCCATATAACACATTCATTCTTCATTATAAGCCTTCCTTTTCATTCCCCCCTCCTCCTCCGCTTCCTCCTCGCTTCCCTTTCAGCAGGGAGCCCAGCCCTGTGTTAGCAGAATGGAATGTGTATTAGCAGATATAGATAATCTGAAAAAGGACAAAACCATCTTTATCACCACCTAATTGATCAATTCAAGAGGATACCTTAGGATCTCAAGAACTCTGCTACCTTTCCCGGATTAATAAAGAATGTAGTGAGTAAAAAGTATTGCTTAAAAGTGTCAAATACCCAAAGGACATCAATATCTTTGGAACGTCATTCACAAAGCACATCAAGGAACGAATTTAATTTTAATACTAGTCTCCCTTCATGTGCCAGGTGTATTTGATTTGCTCCTCTAGATCCACTCTCCACCTTGCACTGTGCCCAGGGAGTCTTACCCTGTGGACCACACCTATAGGCTCCCATGCCCTCTGGCTTACCTATTTGGCTTCTACCAGGAGAGGATCAGAGTGTAAGAAAAGACTGAGGTCACGTACTGAGGTCTTCTTCATCTGACTCTCTTAGGTCCTCTTACATCTTGTCCCTTCAGCCTAGGATAGTAACGGTTCACTGCTGCTGGCCTCAGGTTCTGCACTGTCCTTCCTGTGGTTCCGCTACATCGTACACACATCTTTGTAATGGTCTCTTTGCAAATAAGCCCTTTTCTAATTATCCTAACTTAAGTATTCCATTTGTTTCTTGTTGGTAAAACTGATACACTAGGTAAAGCTGGTATAAAATGTACCCAGTCAGAGGCCAGATCAGCAAGGCCACTGCAAAGTAAGCGTGGGCATGCACTAGTCCAAGAGTGAGTAAGTTGCATGCCTGAAAAAGGTTTTTACCATCACCCTGTAATCAGACTTGATGATTTTCTGGGAACTAAAGTTCAGTGGGTACTACCAGAAATCAATGAAGAACACTCATTTCTGCAAAACCCATTAACAACCTGGTTCTAGAATATCAAGTTGGAACTGGATCTCTGATTTTAAAAATTAAAATAAAAATAGAGCCAGGGCCGGTTTGGCTCAGTGGATGGAGGGTCGGCCTGCAGACTGAAAGGTCCTGGGTTTGATTCCGGGCAAGGGCATGTACCTTGGTTGCGGGCGCATCCCCAGTAGGGGGTGTGCAAGAGGCAGCTGATCGATGATTCTCTCTCATCGATGTTTCTTTCTTTTTTATATATATATATATATATATATATATATATATATATATATATATATATATTTTATTGATTTTATACAGAGAGGAAGGGAGAGAGATAGAGAGTTAGAAACATCGATGAGAGAGTCATCGATCAGCTGCCTCTTGCACACCCCCTACTGGGGATATGCCCGCAACCAAGGTACATGCCCTTGACTGGAATCGAACCCGGGACCCTTCAGTCCCCAAGCCGACGCTCTATCCATTGAGCCAAACTGGTCCTGGCTCTCATCGATGTTTCTAACTCTCTATCCCTCTCTCTTCCTCTCTGTGAAAAATCAATAAAATATATTTTAATAAATAAATAAATAAATAAATAAATGATAAAATAAAAATAGAAAGGAAAGCCGTGAGGGACATCCAACTGAAAATAGGAACCAACTGAGAAGTAGTGCACAAAAGCATATGAGCAGGTGTTCATGATCCTGGCATCCTGCTTGGCCCAGGATCTTGCTAATACCACCAAGCTCTTTATTTACATAATGGTACCATTTGAAGGTTAGTACTATGTTATATCAGGAAGCTGAATTTAGAAGTAATCTACTTGATAGATGCTGAAATTCAATACCTCACCCATAACTTGTTTGCAGTATGTACCCACTGGTAAGCTCTACATGGGAGGCTTTCCAGATGTGGACTAACAATAACCCTCTCACTTATATGCTTACTGCCTGCAGCCTCAAGTGACAGAGCAAGAAAGAGTAGGGTAAGGATGATAGGTCATGCTAGCTGAACATAACATTAGAAGACATTACAGATCGGGCCTAGCAGTAAGAGTGTGCATGCATTTTCCCAGTGATCCTATCCACATCATGAGGAAACTCTCCTTATTAAGGGAAATAGAATTATGGAAACTCCTAAGGTCTGGGTACTATCATTTCTCAATTAGAGTAGAAAGCTTAGGACAGCTTTCTGAAAATCTGTCTCAGAATTTCAGAAATTCAAAATCTGTTGTGGTCCTGGGTGAATCTGCTGCTCTAGCTTGAAGAACTAAAAAGAAAGGAAATGAGTCAACCCAGAACCAAATGATAGTCTGAGTAAAGAGTGAGGGCCTCTCGGCAGAAGTAATCAGAATCTTTTCGAGGATTAAGTCATTTATTTAATGACTAGAGGCCTCAGGAGTAGGAGGCGACCTGGCAATCAGGAGATGATGCCTCTGCTGCTGCCACTGCCAGCAGCACAAGCCTTGGCTGGCCCTGATTACCTGTGCCTTGGGACTGCCCTGGACGGCTAGGGAGCCACCATCTGAGGCTTGCCTCCACCTCGGGCCAGCCTTGGGCAGCTGGGGGGCTGAGGAGACTGGGGGATTCGGAGGCAAGCATGTGGAGCCGCCCCAGGGGGACTGAGGGGACTGGGTGCCGCCATTTTGTGCCATCTTTGAGGGTGTGGCAGCAATTAGCATATCCCCTCCTTATTGGCTGTAGGTACTGCCATCTTTTGCAACGGTGTGAGGGTCAATTAGCATATTCCCTCTTTATTAAATAGGATCATATAAAAAGAACTAGTCCACGGGTACTATACCACTTTGCCAGATTCAAAATTATGTACACAACTAGTTTCAAACTGGATGGGCAAGGAGAGCTGGGTTTGAGAAGTTATCAAAAGTGTCCACGGGAGAATAGTGACTGAGTCTGAGAATCAAAAAACTTATCAATAAGCCAAAGTGGAAAGCCAAACAGGAGTTGGAAAACCCAGGAAGGCAAGAGGGAAGCCAGAAAACTTACACTGGAAGCAGACTCTGTGCACCTGGGGATTACCAGTTCTGAGACCCATCCGCCCAGGTAGAGTGAGAAGGGAACCTAAACCAGAACACAGCCAGGTGCTTATTGGCTGAGTTGTGATGGATGTATCGTCTTGGAAAGAACTCTTCCTCCATACTGTATCCAAATCCCTGCTTGATGTGGCCATTTCTGATAACAGAAAAATCAGATCTTCACACTAAGACAGGAAGACCTATGTGATGGGATTTCTAACTAGCCCTTCAATCCACCCTCTTCTTCATTCCAGAACTCTGTTCTGTCCAAGTCAGAGGTAGCAGTGGTTCTGACAGACAGTGAAGTTTTCCCAGGTGAAGTGTCCTCTCTCATTAGGGAGAGTCATTACTACCTTCAATGGCCTTTTGAGCCAGGCCCTTTAGTTCTGTTGTTAGCAGAAGTTTCTCCTGCTTTCTGATATATGGTTAAAGCCTATTATGGACTTCCTGCGCTAATACAGTTTGTCCCTATTTACACCTTTTAAAAAGATTTCAATAGGAATTTGAAGACAAAAGAACTCTAGCTCATTCAGCTATCGATATCAGGTTCAAGCCCTAATGAGAAATAAAACAAAGAGGAGTGCGGAGAAGCTCCCAGCAAGGAAGGGATGCCTAAAATTCTTCACTTGGGAATGGTACTGGCATGTAACATGGGCTGCAGGCACCCTTCCCAACCTCCCTCCTGGTAACCTGTATAGTTCACAGCCACCTACCAATCTCGCTATCCTCACCCATCCCTACCAGGCTTACCACCATCCTCCCAGGAAGTCAGAACAGTCACTCTGATAGGGCAGCCAGAAGACACAGCAGACTTAGTAGGAGCAGTTTGAGAGCTAAGAGAAAAAGTGAAAAAAGAGAAATGATCTTTAGGCAGGAGGAGAGGTCAATGATATTCAATGATAAAATCAAGCGGCGAAGCAAATGAGAAGATGCTAGATTCAGCAGTGAAGAGGTGACTGGTTCTGTCGGAGAAAGCAATTACAGGAGAGTGACTGGGTAAAAGCGGAATTGCAGGGGATTGAGTGAGTGTGAGCATATATGAACTACTTGTTTGTTTTTTTTAAAGTTTGTCTGTGAAGAAAAGAAAACCCAGATGCTGTTTATTAAGCACCTTTTACCAGACCTCACCAATCATCCTCCCCCAGACCACAAAGTTAGTTAGATGTATGGGCAAGGGAACTGAGCCTGCCAGTAAATGGCAGAGTTAGGGTTTAAATCAAGACCTTTCCATTACTCCATGTGGCTTCTACTTATAGAATTTCAGAGGGTCATCCCGGAATTCGGAATGTGTGATTGCTAAGAGAGCAGCAGAGAAGAACCATGCCTGTGATTGCTGAAGAAGCTTTCACAAAGGAGAGGAGCGGTGAACTGATATGAGAGGAAAGGGAAGCAGTTTGCTAAGTGGGTGTGTTGCAGGCAGTTAGAAGAGAAGGCTGGGGAATCTCCAGAAGAAGAAAAGCATACCTGAGTGACCCTAGCATTTTGAAAAAAACAGCTGATTTTCAGTCTCTGGGAAGCAGGGAGTATGTAGATGGATGGTGGGAAGAAAGCTGGTAAAAGGGGTCAGAAGCCAGGTCATAGAGATTATATGCCATGGTTAGGAATTCAGGTATTATCTTGTAGAAAATGGATAGCCATTGCAGAATGTAAGCAAGGTAATAATGTGAGCAGATGTGTGTTTTAGAAAGATCACACTGGTGGCAGTGGGGCGGGAGATAGACTGGGGCCATAAAGGAAGTAACTGAGGGTGCAGGGGAAGATTGATATGAGGGGTGAATGGCACAGAAGTTTAGGAGAGAGGATTCATATCAAGTGGAGGAAAACTGGGATGATAATGAGGTTCCTGCCACGCATGCCTTAGTTATTCACCAAAATAGAGAATATAGGAGGAGGAACAGACCTAAGGAGAAACTGGCATGAGGAGAAAATGTGAATTTATTCATCTTTATGTGCCTAGAGCCCAACCTGGCACCTGAAGTAGTATAAAAGCCTCAAACCTATGCTGATAGGAGTTTGGTTTGAATGTTTAATTTGAAGTATCTATGTGACATCTAAGTGTTTAGCTGTTTGGCAAATGGTTAGATGTATAGGGCTGAAGCTTAGAACAAAGGTACAGACTTCAGATGTGGTTTTATAAATCAAGACATTACATGTAGGAGTGAGAAGAGAAGAAAAGTGACAGACTCTGGAAAACTAAAATAAAGACAATCCAGAAAGGTAGGAGAATGAGGAGGGTGTAGTGTCATTGAAATCAAAACATTCGTTTCAAGGAAGGAAAGGGTCAGAAGGTCATGCTGCAGAGATTTCCATTAAAAGTGTGTGCACATTGAACTTGATAAGTAGGTTTTCATTGCACATCTGAGTAAGAGAATTTCAGCTGACGAGTGGTAGTGAAAACTAGGTTATGTGGGACTGAAAAGTGAATGGACATGTGAGAAAATGATGTTGCAAATAAATCCCACTTTTCCAAGAAACTTTGCCATGAAGGAAAAAGATATCGTAAGGTTGATTTGTTTATTTGCTTATTATAAGAAGAAAAAGGCTTGAGTACACTTATAGATTGAGGAAAGGTCTAACAGAGGAGTAACTGAAGATGTAGGGGAAAGAGGGCCCTGGAGAAGAGGGTAGAGAAGGATGATAAGGAAGTTGGCTTCAGACTTAGGGAAAGTAGACCTTCTGATAAAGGAGGGGGAAAGATAAGGATTCATACAGATGCAGGTACATTTAAGTTGGAGCATATAGGAAGATAATTTAGTATTTAAGCAAAAAATAGTAGTATGGAGTTTCTAACATGTAGAAGTAAGTTGTGTAAACATAACAATAGTAGTATAAAGATTGGAAGGAGAGATACAGAAATATACTGTTATATGGTTCTGATACTTTACATGAAAGGATATAATATCACTTGAAGCTATACTTGATAAGTTGAAGGTATATTATAAACACTAAAGCAAGCACTAATATAACAAAAAAAGAGTTATATCTAATAGACCAACAAAGAAGATAAAATGGAATCATTTAAAATATTAAATCAACCTGAAGAAAAGCATAGAAAAAAGAAAGGACATAATAAGAGGAAAGGCATTAAAAATAACATGGAAAGAGATCTCATGTTTATGAGTCAGAAGAATTAGTATTGTTAAAATTTTCATACTATCCAAAGCCATCTATGGATTCAACACAATTCCCATCAAAATACCAATGGCATTGTTCACAGAAATAGAAAAAAACTATTCTAATATTTGTATGAGACCACAAAACACCCCAAATAGCCAAAGCAGTCCTGAAAAAACAAAAAACAAAAAACAAAGCTAAAGATATCATACTTTTTTATTTCAAACTATAATACAGAGCTATAATATATTACTAAAAATAGTTATATATATATATATATATATATATGTAAAAGCCTAAGCAATCATTACAACTGGATGACTGGCCAGTAGCTATGATGCCCACTGACCACCAGGAGGCAGGTGTTCAATGCAGGAGCTGCCCCTGGTGGTCAGTACTCTCACACAGTCAACCTCCTGCAGCCAGCCAACCTCTTGGGGTCCCTCTCCCCTCCACCCCCTGTTGGCCCTGATTGCCGGCCAGGCTAAGGGACTCCACCTGTGCACAAATTCATACAGCAAGCCTCTAGTATATCATAAAAAGACACATAGACCAATAGAACAGAATAGAACGCTCAGAATTAAATTACCACATATACAGTCAACTAATATTCATCAAGGGAGTCAAGAACACCCAATGGGGGAAAATAGTCTCTTCAGCAAATATGTTGGGAAAACTAGATAAACACATGCACAATAACAAAATTGACCTATCTTATACCACTCACAAAAATTAAATTGAAATGGACCCAAGATTTAAACATAAGACCTGACACCGTAAAACTCTTAGAAGAAAACGTAAGTAAAGAAGCTCCTTAACATAAATCTTGGTGATAATTTTCTGGATATAACACCAAAAGCACACACACAAAAAAAAATCAACAAGTGGGACTACATCAAACTTAAAAGCTTCTGCATAGCAAAAGAAACAGAATGGGAAAAAAGCAGCCTACAGAATGAGAGAACATTTCTGCAAATCATATATTGCATAAGAGATTAGTATCCAAAATATATGAAGAACTCATACAACTCAATAGCAAAAGAAAAAAGAAACAATCCAACTTTAAAATGGAGAGAGGAGTTGAATAGACATTTTTCCAAAGAAGATATCCAATTGGTCAACAAGTACATGAAAAGATGCTCACATCAGTAATCATCAGAGAAATGAAAATAAAAACCACTATGAGCTATAACTTCACACCTGTTTGAATGGCTGTCATAAAAAAGACAAGATTATAACTAGTGTTGGCAAGGATGGGGAGAAAAGGAAACCCTTGTACACTATTGGTAAGAACGTAAATTGGTTCAATCACTATGGAAAATAATATGGAGGTTCTTCAAAAATTTGAAAATAGATCTATCATATTATTCAGTAATTTCACTTCTGGGTATATACCCATAGGACCCACAGGAAATGAAAACAAAATATTAGAGAGATGTATGTGTTCCCATGTTTATTTCAGCCCATCAATGGGTGAATGGATAATGATGCAATATGAAAAATGTATAGACACTTTAACAGCTAATAGCTCAATTTTGAAAGTAAAATGTATTTTAATAAACTCTGCCTTTATAATTATTCAAAATGTGTGTGTGTATTTTTGTGGATACTATATATATAGCTAAATTCAGAAAGAGTAATGGAAAGAAAGAGAAGCTAAAGTTAGTTTACATTGCAAGATCAGATTAAGGATTTCCGAGGAACCAAGGACAGAAGTAAGAGAGGATAAAGATGGGTCTGAGTGTGTGTCCTGAAAATGGTTGACCTTTAATCACTAAAACTTGTTAATTCTATTCTAAGAGAGAGAGAGGGAGGGAGGGAGGGAGAGAGAGAGAGAAACATTGCTATGACAGTGAAACATCTGGCATGCCCCCTACCAGGGCATGCGCCCTGATAGGAATGGAACTGGCAATCTTTTGGTGCATGGGATGACACCCAACCAACTGAGCCACACTGGCCAGGACAAAATCTGTAACTGGCTATAATCAATTAATTGTAGGCATCATTGTACTTGGACCAGCCATGTCCATGTTGATATATGTCAATTTGTATACAAAAGTGACTTTCTGAAGAAAGTAGAATTTAAAATTTTAAGCTTGTTTTCTCTGTGAAGTCACTAAGTTACTTCTTAAAAATAAAGAAAAGAAAACAAACAAAAATAGCTCTGTGTTTAGGATTCAACAGCCTCTTCTAAGCTTCGCAATGTCTGACTTTTGCACTTTTTAAATAAATATCCAGACCTTTTCCACACCATGCAACATGGTTTCCATCTGACCCACTTTATCCAAACAACTTTCTTAGACATTACTTCTGGGACCAAATCCATAAGCAAATCCAAAGATTTCTCTCACCCCTACTTCCCTGACCCCTGCCTGTTCAGACAGCATTGTGAACTGTGCCTTCCTTCTTGATACTTCCTTTCCTTTTGACTTTCAAGGCTCTACATTTTTACTTTTACTATTATCCCTCATGGTGGTCCCTCTCTGCCTTTTTTTCCTCTTTCTGATTTTTCTTTCTCACCATCCCCAAAATTGAGTATTCCAGAAGAGGTTTTTGTTTTGTTGTTTTTTTTTCTTTTACTGATATGGGTAAGTTAATTTCTAAGCCTCAATTTTCTAATTTATTTAAAAAAAGGGGGGGGGATTAAAATTAGTATCCACCTGTTGTGAAAATTAAATTAATTACATAAAGCATTCTATACAATAATGAGTACTCAATAAATGTTAGCTGTTACTCTTCTCATTGTTGTTATTTTGTTGTCAGTCCAACCAACTCCTATTAGATATGGCACATGTTTAGATACAAACAGTTGTGCATATGGTAACATCAGGTGGCTGTGAATCTTATCGCCACAATAAGACCATGAGCTTCCTGAGTCCAGTGGCCACGATTAACCCACCCTAGCTCGTTAGGCCTTAACTGAGCCAGTTCCAGAATACACATACTGCATTGGTGGTATAGTGGTGAGCATAGCTGTCTTCCAGAATACACGTACCGGTGGTGAGTGGAAGGCCCCCGCCCATCCGGGAGGCTTTGTCCTTGCGCTTCAGTCCTCCTGGCTCCCTCAGGATTTACTCCTTCTTCCTGTAAGCACAGGTAGAGCTGGGGTCAGTCATAGGGCCCTGCCAGGGGTGATGGGGATTGTGAGCAGCCAAAGACCCTACAGGAGGCTGCACAGCAGACCAGAAAGCTCTGCAAAAACTAAACTGGTGCATTACCGCGAGCTCCAGCGCTGGGTTCTCTGTGCCAGTCTCCGTTGTGGACAAAGCAATGGCCTCTCTTCCACTTGTTTTCTCCATCTCCTGTTCTCCTCAACTGAAAAACAAATCCAGGGCCAAGGCTGAAAGATTGGCCTTCTGTAATGTGGGACTAGGGAGACATTTTAGGGCCAGTTACCCAAAGGAAAAAAAAAAAAAACTAAAAATCTTTAGAGGTTTAGCTAATTTCTTTAAAAACTGAAAATTGGGAAGACTGGAAACATAATTTTAATATAATAAATAATGAAATACAGACTTCTATTTCCTATTGTGAATAGGCAAGGAGGGAGAAGAGAAATAAAGGCCAGGAAGGATTGAAATGAATCAGTGGTTCATCCAGGTCCCCATTAGTTCCTTAAAAAGTCAGAGGGCAGCCGAAACCGGTTTGGCTCAATGGATAGAGCGTCAGCTTGGGGACTCAAGGGACCCGGGTTCGATTCCGGTCAAGGGCATGTACCTTGGTTGCGGGCATATCCCCAGTGGGGGGTGTGCAAGAGGCAGCTGATCGATGACTCTCCCACATCAATGTTTCTGGCTCTCTATCTCTTTCCCTTCCTCTCTGTATAAAATCAATAAAAATATATTAAAAAAAAAAAAAAGAGTCAGAGGGCAATACTCCTGTTAACTGGGGGAGGCCCCACTGACCTGTGCCCGGTGAGAAGACAGAAAGGGAGACAGAGGACTGGGAAGGCTCCACATCCCAGCATATTGCTGAGAAAACAAAGATTAACAGGCTTTCAGGTTCCTGACTATACTGTAACACAAACATTGTTTTTGTCCTGGCCGGCGTGGCTCAGTGGTTGAGCATCAATCTATAAACCAGGAGGTCAGGGTTTGATTCTGGTCAGGGCATATGCCTGGGTTATAGGCTCGATCCCCAGTGAGGGGCGTGCAGGAGGTAGCTGATCAATGATTCTTTCTCATCATGGATGTTTCTCTCTCTCTCTCTCTCTCTCTCTCTCTCTCTCTCTCTCTCTCTCTCTCAGGGCATATGCCTGGGTTATAGGCTCGATCCCCAGTGAGGGGCGTGCAGGAGGTAGCTGATCAATGATTCTTTCTCATCATGGATGTTTCTCTCTCTCTCTCTCTCTCTCTCTCTCTCTCTCTCTCTCTCTCTCTCTCTCTCTCCCCCTCTCCCTCTCCCTTCCTCTCTGAATCAATAAAAATATATTTTGAAAAAAAATTGTTTTTGGAACATCTAAGACAGCTCCTCATTAGTTAAATTAAAAAAAACCAAGTTAATTATCCTAGATAAAGAACATTTTAAAACAAAATGAGAAAATCAATAAACTAAAGCAACCTTTGAGTCTCACTGTATTAGTAAGCAATCCTAGTAGACAAACATTGAAATTTATAAACTTATTCTGAGATGGTTCTTCACTTTGCAGAAAGTTTACTGACCCCATGAAATTTTTTTTAATGTGATCTCTTCAAGCATTAAAGTATAATTTCATTAAACACACACAACAGATTTTTGCTGTGTAAATTAGGTCCTTCCGGTACAGGCAGAGAACAAGCTGAATTTGGTCTAAACAGGATCAATTAAGGAACTTAGCAAATCAGATTTCTACCCTCCCCAAACACCCTTTCTTACACCAGCTTCTAAGATTCCTTCTGTCTCCTCAGGGAAGGACGGGAAGAAAAGCTCAGCTCCCAGAGATCCTGATTCCGAAGAATCCTGGAGAGGAGGAGTGCAGCTCTCAAGTTAAACATTTACATCTTTTAAAGACTGTTTGGTGGGGTCAGGTCTACGAGTTCCGCGGGCACTCCTAACAGGCAGATCAGCAGAAGCACTGTCCAGCACCGAACTAAGAGAAAGGTCTCTGCCCTCAGGAAATGTATCGTGTGGTATGTGGAAAGACAATTACTAGAAAGAAGGAAAAACAGAAAGCAGGACTATGCAGGATTCAACGCCACATGGTCACTGGGAAGCACTAGGAAGTCTTTCATTAATCCACCCGACAAACATGGAGTCCTCGCTGATTTGGGTGCTGAAGATAGAAAGATGAACGAAACGTGGTCTCTGCCAGGAAGGAACTTACAAATCCTTAAGGGAAGAGGTGTGGCAGAGAGGCTCACAGAGTTGGTAACATTTGCTCTGAGTCTGCAAAGTCTTGAAAGGTAAGTAGGGGATGAATGATGGAGAAGGGGCAAGATGTACCAGCAGAGAGAGAGAAACTGCACAGAGGCTGCAAAAATTAGCTAAAGAATGGGGAGAATTTTTAGAGGAATTAAGAAAGGACAAAGTAAAGAAATTAGTTAAGAAATGAAGTGGGGGGAGGGATGCCCGCCCAGGGCTGCTCAGTGGTTGAACATTGACCCATGAACCACGAGGTCAGGGTTTGGTCCCCAGTCAGGGCACATGCCTGGGTTGCAGGCTCAGTCCCCTGTAGGGGGCATGCAGGAGGCAGCTGATCAATAATTTTCTCTCATCGTTGATGTTTCTCTCGCTCCCTCCTCCTTCCTCTGAAATCAATCTATAATAATAAAAACATAGTATGCTAATTAGACCAGATGTCCTTCCAGGCGACCTTCCAGACGAAGCCTGGGCTGCAGCCTCAGGATCCAAGGAAGCTGCCTACTCTTACACGAATTCCATGTATCGGGCCTCTAGTGAAAACATATTTATTAGAGAAACAACTGGGGGGAAAAAATTTAAAATGAAGCTAAGCATGTGTTGAAGCTAGGTATAGAGTTTATATTAGAGTTAAGACCTTTGTTCCCTCTGACCAGACTAAAGTCCTTTGAGGAAATGGTATTAAGTGTAAAGGCAGAGAAATAACAAACTGAAAATTCTGACTTTCTCGTCATTGTCTGAGCTAATGTTGAATGGATATGTCGCATTATATTGTTATCTGCTAAACAAGAGCACAGATTTTGTCATTTTCCTTCTTCCAAGAGGACAACTGAAGAAATCAAAGCACCAGGGAGTATTTGGAGGCCTTTCTGTTCCTTCCTTGCTCAATTTCATCTTGCCTGGGCACCAGCCAGGGTCATAAAATAGCTTTATCTAGGGGTGTGAAGCAGGTTATCTTGTAGAGTCATATAGGTTTTTAGAGCAAAATGGACCTTTAACACCTTCTGGCTGGCCACAACTGCTCTGACTGTATGTATTAAGTCATCCAGCGGCAGGCAGTTGCCCCGTGAGCAAGCATAAGGACTCTGTGCTCTGCTGGCCATGCACTCAGGCCCAGTACACCCAGCAGCCTATTGCACACCTCCCACTTTATGGAGATGATATCCAGTCCCTCTCTCCAACCCTTCCACGCTCCTGTCGTCCCAGAAACCTGAAGTTCATTTCCACTTAGATGCTCACTGATGTCTCAGCACCAATATGTTCTAAACAAGAACTTTCTGTTCTCTTCTCAGGTGCCACCTTCTCCCGAAGTAGAGCATTCCTTATACTTCCCTCTTTCTTTCACTGCCCCCGTCCCACTGGCCCTTGCCCTCCCTCGGCTCTGTGTTGGAGGTAAGGATGTGTTAGAGCTGGTATAGAGTTTGTGTTGGAGCTAAAGCCTTTGTTCCTGCTCACCAGAGGGGAAGTTCCTCCAGGGAAGAGCTTGTGAAGGAGAAAAGAAAGGCGTGATGGGGCAGAATGCAAAGGGAAGCATTTAAAGATACATTTCTTCAAATGTCACAATTTTTGGATAGGGTTGACCCTGCATATCAAGCCATTTGAACTACTGGAGGTATTTAAAATGGGTTAAAGAGGTGGTGATAACAAGTGTTTTCTAAGAACCCCTGTTGTGGGGTCGAACCCTGGAGTCAAAAATAAGACCACCGGAGGCTGCTAATTGATTTTGAAAAGCAGGCAAGGATTTATTGAACTGGCCAGGACGGCTGCGAGAGCACCACACGCAGGCGGAGTCCACATGACCGCACCATTGCAGGTGTAGGCAGTCCTTTTAAAGGTCTACACCACAAGAATCTTTCCTTTGTTCTGAATTCTAAATTCTAAAGGCTGGGAACAGCCCACAGGGTCGTTCCCAGCCACATCCTGCTGGACATTGGAATGTGGCCCTATCTTGCAAAAGCAGATAGTGCAAAAGCAGACCTGAGCAAACTTAATCTCTAAAGGTTATCTACAGTTTCAACTCCTGGAGCAACTGAGTCAGTGGGAATCAGTGTCCTGTGGTCCTGGTCCACAGGCACAGGAAAATTGCCTTCGCCTCCACGTCTCAATCTGGAAGCTGAGGCAACTACCCTATTGTTTGAGCAAGTAAGTGCCGAAGCCAGAATAGCAGGGTTAAAACTCAAACAGCAGTTTTTACCTAAGTATGGTTGCTACCATACTTCACCCCAATATTTTTATATTGCCAGGTATACAATTATAGTTTGGGTTTTTTGTTTTTGTTTTAATGTTTGCCATTTCTCATAGAATCCTGAAGTTTTTTAAACTTTGCCTTCAAGAAGATTAAGGTCTTTTCCTCTCTAGCTTTGCCCCTCATACAGGTTTCTCTCAGAGTAGTGAACGTGT
Organism: Pipistrellus hanaki; assembly: GCF_964339955.1. Lineage (NCBI taxonomy): Eukaryota > Metazoa > Chordata > Mammalia > Chiroptera > Vespertilionidae > Pipistrellus > Pipistrellus hanaki. The sequence goes on from NC_140503.1 coordinate 58,890,454, forward strand.
GAAGGGTGTGGAACTAGAGAAGGGGAATGATAAATACCCCTCCACACTGCAGCACTGGCTGGGCCAATTCAGTGAGCATGTACTGGACAACCTGCTTATTCAGCAGTTTTAACATTCCCCATTGAAAGATCAACCAAATGTTTGTTATCTGACCACAGAAAGCAGAATGAGAATATGGTAAGTCCTAAGAAGTTATAACCTTTCTGCTCTGCCATTAGGAGTTTCTGTCTTCTTTCGTGCCCTCTGCTTCTACATCCGACTTTTATTTATTTATTTTTTAATATATATTTTATTGATTTTTACAGAGAGAAAGGAAGAGGGATAGAGAGTTAGAAACATCGATCAGTTGCCTCCTGCACACCCCCTCCTGGGGATGTGCCCACAGCCAAGGTACATACCCTTGATGGGAATCGAACCTGGGACCCTTACAGTGTGCAGGCTGAGGCTCTATCCACTGAGCCAAACCAGTTTTGGCTACATCCGACTTTTAACTTCTCTCTCTCTTTGACTCTACCTCCCTCCCACCCTCTCTTTTCTCTTTTAAATCCCTTCCTCTCTTTGTCCCAAATCTCCTCCTATTTAACTTTGCAGGGCTCCACCTGAGAAGGTGATGATGGAGCGAGCTCTGGTTGTGATCGAGAGAGCTCCAGAATGCCTGTGGGGGCCGCGTCAGCCCTGACCGAGCAGAGCTAGTGACGGAGGCTGACAGGGTAAAGGCCTGTGTGTCAGGGCGCAGATGGGTGAGCAGTCCCGGCTTTGTGATGGGAAATGGATGAGGCTTGTGTTCTAGAAACTTAGCAACAACAACCACCTCCCACACTTAGTCATAGTGTGGATTAGAATCTTTATTCTCTTCTTTGCTGAACTTCTCGGGAGACTTTGACTCGGGTTCTAATTTTAAAAGCCTTCCCTCTAGTAGTTCTTACTAATAGATGGCTAATCATTTTCCATGGCTAAGTGAGTCGGTGGACAAAGTCTAGTAAGTTGGTGGTTGTGTCCACTCCTGACCCTCCCCGTAGATGCTCTAACTATATCTCATTGGTGAAAGTCTACCCTTGATTGGGAAAACAAGTAATAAGGAAGTAATCTTTTTTTTTTTAATATATTTTATTGATTTTCAACAGAGAGGAAGGGAGAGAGATAGAGAGCTAGAAACATGGATGAGAGAGAAACATCAACCAGCTGCCTCCTGCACACCCCCCACCGGGGATGTGCCTGCAACTAATGTACATGCCCTTGACCGGAATCAAACCCGGGACCTTTCAGTCCGCAGACCGAAGCTCTACCACTGAGCCAAACCGGCTTCAGCAAGGGAGTAATCTTAGTTATTATTAAGCATGTCAGGGTTTACCACTCCTGTTTGTTTTGTTTGTTTGTTTGTTACTTTACTTTCAAAGCAAGATTGGAAAGATTTGGAGTCAGCTCCATGGGCACAGTGACCTCACTCCCAAATGATTAAATTAGAACAAAGGTGCATGGGGGAAAAATTTGTATAAATGGTAAGTGCTCCAAAAAATCTAATAGCTGAAGTGTTATGTGAAGTCCCATGTCCCCGTGGTTCAGGGTTCAGGCTCTGGAAGAGGGGCCACAAGCAAATGGAGACAAGAAGTAATAGTTAGGAAATATTAGGGAACCAGGCTGGAGCCCAACTCAAGAGGAAGGACTCCCCTTGGGCTCCGGCCTTGCCCGAAGGGGGAGGTGGGGGGGAGGGGGGGGATGGAGAAATACGTTGGTCACAGGGGCTCCTTTTATTTAATTTGGGATACAACTATAGCCCTTAGGCAGCCAATTTTCAGTAGTAACCATCTTATCAGTAATCTTATCAGGGCAGACTGTCTTATCAGTAAGAATTTACACGACTGTCTGGTAGGGAAGTTCTTTTGCTACCATTGTCTGGACTGAACAGTGGGTGTACAGCCCTGACCTTTGCCAGAGCTCGAGGGTCACCAGCCTTCCGGGTTCCTTGTCCACACCTCTCTGCTAGTGAAGACAATGAGCTGGCTTCCCGAAGTGTGAAGTTCCTAATACAGATCTTTGCTCTTTTAAAGCTGTATTGTTCACTTATATGTCAGTCACTGAAATGCATTTCACACATTTTCTGACCACGTACCTTTGAGGAAGGTGCTATTGCTATCCCAGTTTTCCAGACGAGGACACTCAGGCTCAGAGACATGAAGCAATTCACCAAAAAATACCAAAGTGAGCAAATGCCAGAAGGAAGGCTGAGCCCAGAGTCCTTGCCCTTCATCACAACTCGCTGCTGTTCATCCTGGCCCAGCCGAATGCCTCTCTCCCCTCTTCCTGTTCTCATTGTACCAGCCCTTAACGTCCCGTTCAGCGGACTTCTTTTCCTGCATGCCGCTGGACTCCATCCAACCTCCTCTGGACTCACTGTCTTCTTTTGTTGCCTAAGCTACTCATGTGGCAGCTTTTATATTTTTCTCTGGTGCTGTTTGTCATAATGTTGTCATATTGTATTCTGGAGGGAAAAAGAGTTTGTATAAAAAGTTGCAGTACAATGCCTCATTGAGAATTGTGTGTGTGTGTGGGGGGGGGGGGGGGGATTGCTTTGTTTTAGTTTTAGCAACTTTCTTGAGTGGCTTTTTGGGTATGAAGGCCTATTAGAGCAGAGACCCCAAGCCCCTAGCACTCAGAAATAGTGTAAAAATTATCTGTAGAAAAAATTTGTTGAAACACCTAGGCATGTGCCCAGATATCTGGAGCAAAGGAAAGTGAGGGTACCTGTTACTTGAGAAGTGCATGGCACTTAGCACCGTGCCTGGTACAGAGTAAGCATTCAACAGGTGGTGGCCATCTTGTTTTACATAAGTAATAGAACAGGAATTATTGGAGCATCTTAGGAGGAGCAAGTAGTAAAGGCCAGGAGAAGAGAGATGGGGAAAATGGAATAATATGTTGGTCACAGGGGCTCCATGTAAACGGCAGGCCAGTGAGGTCTTCTCAGAGGTGGCCATGGCCAAGGGACAATTAAGGAAAAGGATATTTAACATGTTCTGTGCTGAGCCACAACTTCACCCTCCTTCCCTCACGTCGTTAGTAAAATCTGCTGCACATGCAGCTTGATGTCAGTAATTCTTGGAGAATTCAGGAAGCCAGGCTGTGTGCGGGGGCTGCCAGGGGACAGGGGCAGCGGGGTGACAGATGAATATAAACGGCCCAGTCAACGAAGTTAGAGAATTTAGCCAAAGGATGCACACAGAACCAGAGACCACAGGGAACTAGGCCCCAGGAATTTCCAGAAATATTGGGAGTGATGGTGATTAATCTCATTCTACAGAAGACGGGGGGTTAAGGATAATTTATTTAAATATTAAAGGATGGGGGGATAAAGGGAGGTCTCAGCAGTCCAGAGGACTATGACATATAATAAATTACATAGATTGCATAGAATAGGTTAGTCATTCCAAGTGAGTAACACTTTAGTCAAATATATATTGTTATCATGTGGTTCATGTTATGTTGCCTTAGCTAGTATATTATAAACTCCTTGGAGTAGCAATGATGACAAGGCATTGAATTGAAACTGCATGGCTTTTTCTCATTCCTGTGTAATGACACATTGGATCCTGGCAATAACCCTCTGAAATAGTGTGACAAGTATTCTCCTCCCTTCTATGGCTCACTCTTCTTTCTCGATATCAAAATGTAGGTTCAGTGTTTGTCCTACCCTGCCATGTTCCTTACGTTTTATTGTACCTTTGATGGTTCCTGACACATGACTGATATCAGACCCTTCACCTGGGGGTAACCCTGAAGAGTTGTAGCAGGGGCTAGCTTTGGATGAGAGAGCCGGAGAGCAAGCCCTAGGCCATGTTTAAGGTGCACGGCCTGGGATCCAAAGTGGTGGAGCTAAATCGGTTCTCATGTCCAAGAAGTGACCTCAGAGCCAAGAGCCAGGGAAGCCAGGTCACTGGATGGTTTCAACACAAATACTGGTCCATGTGAAAACATCTGTCAATGAAAGAGAAACATGGTCTGAGAGTTTATTGGTGTGTTAATTGGCTTGGGCTGTCATAACAAAATGCAACAGAGTGAGTGGCTTAAACAACAGAAATTTAAATGTGTTGCTCACAGTTCCGTAGGCTAGAAGTTCAACATCAGGGTACAGCATGGCTGGATCCTGATGAGAGCTCTCTTCCTGGCTCGCAGGCAGCCTCCTTCTTGCTGTGTCCACACATGGCAGAGAGAACAAGAGGGCTCTCTGGTTTTTCTTCTTCTTCTTCTTCTTCTTCTTCTTCTTCTTCTTCTTCTTCTTCTTTTAAAAATATATTTTATTGATTTTTTTTACAGAGAGAAAGAGAGAGGGATAGAGAGTTAGAAACATCGGCCAGCTGCCTCTTGCACACCCCTACTGGGGATGTGCCCTCAACTAAGGTACATGCCCTTGACCAGAATCGAACCCGGGACCTTTCAGTCTGCAGGCTGACGCTCTATCCACTGAGCCAAACTGGTTTCGCCTGGTTTTTCTTCTTACCAGGGGGTTAATCCCACCAGGAGGGCCCCCTCTCATGACCTCATCTAACCTAATAACCTTAATACCATCCAAAAGTCTCATCCCTAAATACCATCCCAGTGAGGATTAAGCCTTCAACATTTGCCTTAATGTTGAAGTGGGAGGGAGAAACAAACATGTAGACCATCACAATAGGCAATTACCACAGTACAGTGTTTATTTTCCTTTAGTCTGTACAATTTTAACCATTAAAGAGAGGTCTTTCAGAAACTTGGCTTTCTCTCTAACCTAGTGAAATGTATATGTTTGAAAGCACCAAATTCATTTTATTACTGACACAAGGCTCAAAGACACTTCACTCATCAGTTTACAGATTTCCTTATAAATATCTCCCCACATATTTGATGTAGGAAGTAAAACAGAATATCAAGTGTTTTTAAACAAATTCGGAGCAGCAAGTTCTTTGCCAAAACCACATTTCTTCTTGTCAAGAGCCATTGCTCCCTTAAGGGAAGTGAACATTATGTCTGCATCACTGGCTTTCTTATACAGAGAAATGAGAGGGTGCTCTCTTCTCCTATGCCCTAGGTTTAAGTTCTTTGTCGAAAGAATACCTCTTTGTGTGAACACAATGCAGAGAATGATAAGGTGTGCTTCCTTAGGAAAATAACTGTTCAGATTTATTACATATAATAAATTACATTGCATAGAAAAGTTATTCATTCCATAAGAAATTATTGGGGATTAGAGGCAAGTTAATTTGACCATAAACAGGGAAAAATCCTTTTGCCACATGACTGTAATATTCAGATGAAAAATTTATCTATGCTCTGGCCAGTGTGGCTCAGTTGGTTGGAGCATCATCCCATACACTGAAAGGTGGCAGCTTCCGTCCCTGGTCAGGGTAGAATCAATGTTTCTCTTTCTCTCTCTCTCTCTCTCTCTCTCTCTCTCAAATCAATAATATATATATATATATATATATATATATATATATATATATATAATTCTTTAATAACTATATTGCTAAATGCTACATTTTCTCATTTGAGGTAACTAGGCTTTTTAAAAAAATTAATCTTTCAAATATCCCTGTCCTTTAAAAAGTGCCACAATACATAGTAGCCCTTAAAAAGTGTTAGATATTATTTTTTTAGGAACATTACAGAATATAAGAAAGAAATGCTAGACAAAGAAAGACACTCTGAAAGTCATATTTTTGTAAAAGAAAACATTCCATACCATGGCAGGTGGATGCCGCCTGCCGGGAGGCGCCACTTGAGCTCGGCGCCCTAGCACCATGGGCCCAGCCTGGACACTGCTGAAGTTTTGTCAGGCTCTCTCTCTGTCAGCACACTGAATGGGTTCATGGAAATTTGACGAAGGCCTACAGGGAGAAGGAGAAAATACTCACTGAAACCATGTCCTAGAATGGTCACCAATGATTCATAATAGTAATAATAGTTAACCTTTATGGGGAGCTTACTTGGTGCAAAACTCTGAGCCAAGGGCCTTTCATGCATTATTTTCACTGAATCCTCCCAACCCCCTATAAGGTAGTTACTGCTTTAAGGCCCTATTTCACAAAAACTGGGGCTTAGAGAAGTTAAGCAACTTGTCCAACTGCTGTGAAGTGGAAATCTTATATATGAATCCAGATAGTTGGGTATTTTCTCAAGGAGAGTCACAAGCCTTCGGTGGTAGGTACCAAACTTGCCTGCTGGCTCCTCTGAAGCCCAGGAGGGTGCCTGAGGGGCACTGCACAGTTGGGGAACTGATTCAGACCCTCAGTTCATATCTTCTCAGGAAAAAGCCTTCTCAAGCAGTGTTGCAATGAGGATAAGTGTAATTCTGCTTTCTATTAAAATGAATTAAGATAACTCTAATACCGTGTTTTCCTGAAAATAAGACATCCTCCGAAAATAAGACCTACTTACAGGTTTCCTTCTGAGAGAAATATAAGGCATCCCCCCCAAAAATAAGGCCCCCCTAGGCTAAACATGAGAGATTTGGTCCACTGATTCTGAAAGAAATGGAGTCACAAGGAATTCACCAGGAAATGCAGGAATTGGATTGTTATGATGATGTTCCAGAAGATGATAACATGATTGTCATTGAATAAATGAGTAAATTCTTGATTCTGTAGGATTCACAGTTTGTCTGGTTTGTGTTGACAACTACCGTACTACCGTACTGTATACAGGTTAATACATTTCCTTTATTTTCATTTAACAATAAATGTGTACCGTATTCTTCTTTGTGGAAAAATAAGACATCCCCTGAAAATAAGACCTAGCGCATCTTTGGGAGCAAAAATTAATATAACACACTGTCTTATTTTTGGTGAAATAGGGTAATAGGGAAAGGCCCACCAGGCTGGCTCCAGCTTTGAAGTCTATTCACTCCACAGGCTTCTTGCTCAGGAATGTTTCCGGGTGGAAGTCCTGCTGATCCTGTGGCCTGAAAGAGTGGAAGCTGCCTGTGAGAAAGATGGAATGGAGTTGCTGCTGCCACCTCCTCGCTTCACTCCACTCTCTCCCAGCTCCACCAGCAGCCCCAATCCGATCCTTTCCAAGGAAACCACTGTCCACATCATCTTCTGGAGAGTCGGAGAGGAAAATAGAGTCCAACCTGGGTCAGATGAGGTCATAAAGAGGAGGGGTCATGCCTGAGACGTGTACTGAAGAAGGACAGCACAGATAAATGGGAAGCCAGCATAGAGTCTTTGGAGCTAAGCCCTCTTTCTTTTCCCTTTTCTCCATCCTGTCTTCCTCTCTCTGGCCTGACCAAAATCTGTCTTCAGGGAAGGATCTGAGATCAGCTGCCTCGCTGGGAACAAAGCCAAGAAGTACCCATGTGGTTTCTGTGTCCTGTAAAGAGCTTTTAGGAATCAGTGAGCAAGTCAGGGAGGTAGGTTTGTCTTGTTCGGGACTGATTACTCCGTGCCAAGAATAGTGCCCGGCTCCTTAAACTTTGTGGAATAAATAAATGTTAGAGGGAGTTCTTCTTGGGACCCTAAACTCCCACACCTCTTGGCCCTGGGCAGTGGACCTGGGAGCTGCAGGTGCTGGACAGAGCTTCCAGCCTCAGCATTCCACGTCCACTTCCTGGAATGCAGCGCCTCCTAGTGGAAGTCTAGGGCTGCGGCCTCTGCCCTAGATGCCTCCAAACTTGGGCCCCTCTATTACTCTGCCCAGATCTCCATCTTATTCTCATAGCCTCAATGTCACCCTCATCGATGAAGCCCCGTAGACTGGAGAAGGCCCCTTCTAGGAAGCACAAGTCTCACAAGATGAACAATAAAGGGCTCCGATGGAGCAGCACTTTGCAAAATAAGGTGCAGATGAATAATGTGGAATGCTTATAAATTCCAGTTATTTTCTTCAAGATTTGCCCCTTAAAGGTTTCCCTGCCTCTTTTCTAGTGTTGAGACCTACAGAAAAGCTTAACCTTCGAGTTGGAAGGAGTGGGGGGGAAGGACCACATTCCCAGAATCAGAAACTGCAAAATATGGTTTACTGATAAAGCAAGAGGTCCAGGGGAAGAGGGTGTTGTCTGGCTGCTCAGAGAGGGCGTTCCAGGGCAGCAGGTGAGGTCATCAAAGGTCAGGGCACCTAGTTCTCAGCCCTGCCAGCCCAGAGATAAGGAGATTCAAGGGAAATGAATCATGCCAAATTCTTTAAGACTCTAAATCAAGTCTTGTCAGCATAGCTCAATGGTTGAGTGTCGACCTGTGAACCAGGAGATCACGGAGTTCCATTCCCAGTGAGGGTACATGTCCAGGTTGTGGGCTCAATCCCCAGTAAGGGACATGCAGGAAACAGCTGATCGATGATTCTGTCATCATTGATGTTTCTCTCTCCTCTCTTTCTCTCTCTCTCTCTCTCTCTCTCTCTCTCTCTCTCTCTCTCTCTCTCTCTCTCCTCTCCTCTCCTCTCCTCTCCTCTCCTCTCCTCTCCTCTCCTCTCCTCTCCTCTCCTCTCCCTTTCCCGTCCTCTCTGAAATCAATAGAAATATTGAAGGAAGAAAACATCTGAGCTTGTTCAGAACAATGCTCTTCCTGCAAAAATATCTACATGGATCTACATGGGCACTCACATCATTATCAAATGTCTGTGTTGTAGGCCTGATATCAGACCAGGGGGAATCAAGTGACCTCAGAAAAGGATATTATGAAATTTTGATAGTTGGGTGGCATCCATCTCCAGGATAACTGTACACCTGCCAAGGTCAGCAGCAGCAAGTGCAGAACACCTTCCCCTTCTGTCACTCTTCCTCAAGGAAAGTAACAGGAGACTTACCTTGCTTCCCACCCTGACACCTCATTCCAGCCCGTGGATTTAAAAACCTTCAGTGTAGCTATTTGGTAAATGGTCAGAGGAAAAAAGTTCTTCACATTTCTGTTAGCCAGTTCTGTTTTTTGTTTTTTGGTTTTTTTTGTTTGTTTTTTTCTTTATGTGATGTTAACTATGTGTGTGTGTGTGTGTGTGTGTGAATAATATATATATATTCTTAAGAATGGCATTTTCTCAGGCTCACCTCCCTCCATTCTGTTGCATTGTGGTCTGAGCTGTCCTGTTGTGTGGCTTTAAATTCATCCAATTTTGGAAACTGGCAGAGGGAAGACCCGGGAAAATTACAGCCCTCAGCAGTGTCTTGCTCTTACATACCGTTCAGTAAGTCTTTGCTGATAAATTGTCGGTAAAGGGGGCACAGCCCCACTGCAGTGTCCACCTCTCCCAGGGTTGCTCCTGGCTTGCTTTGCCAGCCCCCAGGTTCCCTGGGAGCAGCTGGAGAGGCTCATTCCTCACTAAGTCCTACCTCATTCCCTCCTTGACGTGATACAGCTGCTGTCAGCCACCCCAGAGCCAAATCCAAAACTTCCATTTTGCCTGATGCCAAAGGACAGACCTTACTTTGTTAAATTTGGATTTTTTAAGTGCTCATAACATAACTAACAGAATTTTCTTTAAACCTGAGGTAGATTAGGGGAAAATATCCTCAAGGAGGAAACACCCATTGTGGAGACGGAGGCCACAAACTCCAAAGTATTTAAGTCCTAGCTAGTGCGAGGCTTTTTAAAGAGTACAATACATGACTTGACCCTTGGTAGGGGGCAAATGAACAAAGAATGACGCCCTGCGGCAAAACAATGACGCCACAGGAAATACGTAGGCCAGCTTACCCGTGAGCAGATGAGCTACAGAGTAGTTAAGACCCAGAGTTTGTTTTCTGCCACTTTGGAATCTGGGCTATGGCTAAAGTCAGTAAGAGTTAAGGGACAGCCAGAGAGGAATAAGGGTTCAGGGACCTAAAAGGGCGCCCTTGCCGTGCCATTGCCCCACAATGCCGTGACTCGGATTCGAACCGAGGTTGCTGCGGCCACAACGCAGAGTACTAACCACTATACGATCACGGCGAGCTACCGGAACGCCACGGAGGCAGGTCTTCCGAGGGCTGTACTCGTCTACAGGGCCGTCATTCCACGCTTCTTGAGTCAACCATCGTGACCCAGGCCCCCTGGCCCCCGCCCTGACCTGACCTGAAGCAGAGGACGGGCACCGCGGACTCCCCGGCTGGTCGTGCCCACAAACCGTAAAAAAGTTTTGCAAACGAAAGGGCTCCAATGGGCAGTGCGAACGTGAGGCCCCGGGGTCGCCCAAAAGGCGGCCCTCTCACGCACAACGCTCACACTGTCTGAACAGACCCTGGTTTAGAATGGGGCTGTCTCTTAAATTCTACAAGAGCATCGGTTCCGACCCACCCGCACAACTTCGAGACGCAAGGACGTGAAAACCCGCGCGCCGGCACCCTTCCTGCGAAGCGGCGGGAACCAGCCCGCAGACGAAAGCAAGGAAGTGCGCCTGCGTACACTCGGAGCAGCCAGGTTGGAGATGGGCGGGAGCAAAGACAAATCAGATGTGTCCAGGGGCGGGGCTTTTAACACAGAAGACTTCAGGAGAGGGCCGAGTGCGTCAGATCCCCAGTAGCTCGCCGTGATCGTATAGTGGTTAGTACTCTGCGTTGTGGCCGCAGCAACCTCGGTTCGAATCCGAGTCACGGCATTGCGTGAAGCAATGGCACGGCAGGGGATTTGCCTTTTACTTTTCTCTCCAGTTTTTAACCACATTCTGGAAAATAGATCTCAATTCCCTTAGGACAGCGGGAAATGGCGTTTTCGCCATCTCTGGCTAAACTGGATATCTGACAATCAAAAGGCTTCCAGTTACTCCAGATCTACGTGCGTTAGCGTTCTTGGGGACAAAGCACGCACAAGGCTGTGTTATAACAGACGTGTACATATTCCCATGGCAGCCCTGGAAACGGACTCCCAATAACAGGAAGAGAAGGCCTCGCACAACAGCTGTCCTTTGAAGTAGCTCTCGAAGACAGAAAGGAAATTTATCCATCAGCCGAGATAATCTCCTGTGCAATGGCTTAAATTGCTATCGTAATTCCTCTTTGCAAATTTTCTCTCTGAAAGGGTAGACTAATTTCTTGGAGGGTGGGAGCGAGAGGTGGTGCGGTCAAAAGATTCAATTCGTGTTTAGCAAGATCCGCCTGGCGATTCCGTAGGGTGCGGGGAGGTGATTAGAGCAGAGGACACGGGAGAGACGGGTAGTCGTTGTGGATTCACTTTTTAAAACCAGTGGCAGGTCCTTGGTTTAGCAGAAAGCCACTTCCTACTGTGGCCTCGGCCGGGTTCTAGGCGCGATGGGGGCGGGAGCACAAGAAAAACGCGGCCTGAATCCCGCTGCCGCCCAGGGGCTCAACGGAGGTGGATGGATACCAGGTCCGGCGGGAGATCGCGGGGGGAGGAATCGGCGCCGTCGGGGAAGTATAAGAAGCGGCAAGGCAGCGGGTGTCGGGGGGAGGAGGACGGGAGGGTGAGATGCGTTGAGTCCATGCTACGTGGCCAGTCGGGTTGTGGGGCGTCCACATCCTCCGCAGACGAGGCATTGGGTCACTCCTGGGGGAATCAGCGAGGAAGAGACCCCCTGAGGAGCGCCCTGCAGGCCCACGATCATTGGGAGGGTGTCCCGAGCACAGAAGCAGAAATCGGCGTCCCCCAGGGAATAGGAGCTCACAGCTGGTGAACGCTCTGATATCCGACCAGTCCCGAATGTGGATGCCCACATGGGCGCCTCCAAACTCCTACATCTCACATCCATCTCACATCCCACCCTTCCCACTGCATGGTCACCACGTCCCGCGACTGAAGGACCGAAACAGGAGAAGACCGGAGCAACTGCCCTGAGCTCACGCAAGGGACTGAGCGTCCTCAGACTGGCCTTAAGCTGAAATCCCGCCCCATAGGCGGGGCTTTCAGTGACGTGCAGACCAGGAAGGCCTATAACTATTGAAAAGGATAATCGAGAGGCGAGTGTCCCAAGGCTCCGGTAGCTCGCCGTGATCGTATAGTGGTTAGTACTCTGCGTTGTGGCCGCAGCAACCTCGGTTCGAATCCGAGTCACGGCATTGTGGAACAATGGCACGGCAAGGGGCTTAAGTTTTTAATTCTCTTCCTTTTCTTTACCCACTCGATCTGTTTTGTATATATCATAAGTTGTTTTTGAAAAAATAAGCCACTGCACCTCCCCTGAATATTGAGCCACCTCTAACGTCGCCACCCCCAGTAATTCTGATTCAACGCTTCGGCTTCAGATCAGTTAGAAAATCGTTGTCCAAATCATTCTCCTACACCAGCAAAACAGTGCCTCTGTGACCTTGCGATTTTTTTTTTCCCTTATCATGCATTTTTTAAAATTTGGATTGTTCTTTTTCAAACAGAGTGCATGTGCACGAGTCCAGTGAAAAGTAAGTCTCCTCATTCTTCACTTCGTCCACGAATTATTCTCTCACACACCCCCCTCCACGAATTATTGCCAGTTTCCAGTGTATCTTTCTATGACAGTCCTTGTATAAACACTTACATGTATGCAAATATATTTCCGCTCTTCTTGCAAAATACAAATGACCTCTTCCCTTTCTCTCTCTCACCCTCAGAGTCAAAACTGGAGGTGATAGATTTGCACTGATAGGCAATCTCCACTTTCAGGGAAGAATAGTATATATTCCTGGAGAGATATCTCTACTCACCCAGATCCCGTCCTTTTTCTCCCCAGCCCTCCATCCTGGCTGGGAAGGTGGGAGATGTTTGGGTTGGTAAGAGAGGGGAAAGTGGTTCACTACAGTGGGATCCTGGGCTCTGTAAGGAAGCAGCCCTATTTTGACTTTAGGTTGGAAGGGCAAGGGAAGCATCCTGGGATTAGGAGTGGGAAAAGGGATTTGATTAGTAAATCCATTTGAAGGCTTTCTACTTCCATCTCTTCCCATTCTTATAGTCAGGATCCAACCTAAGTCACAAGCCAATGTAGTTAGAAAATTCAAGTTCATTGAAGGCAGAACTAAATCTTACTATGTTTGTGTTCCAAGCATACATCTTCTCCATAAATATTTTAATTGAGGTTTCTAATGGAGTGAAGTGGCCTAATTTGCTTTTTGGTTGTAAATTAAGTTGTATTCCTTCAACACAGAATCATGTTATTTTCATAGAAGACAAATAGAAAACTTGGCCAAAATGAACCTCATTTACATCCAGAATCTCAAAGAACAGAGTGCATATGTGAGTGTACTAGGATATGTTAGTCCTCACAAGGTTGTAGACAGACATGGGCCCAAGACAGGACAAGGACCAGACTTAGAAGAAGGCAAAACCCAGAAGGAAGCAGAGTTCAGGACAGAATGAGCATCCAAAGTCAGGCACAGACAGAGTGATGACACCAGAGTGTACTCAGTAAGAAAAGTGAGGGCTAAGGACTAGGCCTTGGGATGAGCACACATTTTAGGAGGTTAAAGCGGAAATAGAGGATGTGGCCTGAGAGAAAGGAAGAGAACCAGAACAGTGTCATTTAAAGAAAATTTTGGGAGAAGAAGATTTCAAGCACAGAGAAGTCAGCAAACTCAGATGCTGCAAAGGAGAAAGAGGAATGAGACAAAATATTTGGGTTTGACACTTAGAAGTCATTGTTGATTTCTAAAACCTTCTGTGAGAGCAACTGGATAATGTATTTCAAGAGTCAGGGGGGAAAAAGTATATTCTTTGCTCTAATAATTTTACTTTTAGGGATCTTGCCAAAGCAAATAACCCTAAACTTGGAAAAGTTATCTACATAAAGATGTCTGTTTATAGAGTATTTAGAAGGGAGGAGAATTAAAATATCCTAAATGAAGAGATCAACCAAAGGACTTGTATACATGCATATAAGTACAACCAATGGACACAAAACTCTGGGGAGGGAGGGTATGTATGGGGGGGGGCAATGTTAAAATATGTACACAGATAATAATTTAATAAAAAATAAAATAAAATAAAATAATAAATAAATAAATAAAATAAATAAATTAAAAATAAATAAATAAAATATCCTAAATGACCAACAAATAAAGTGTTGAACTAAACTAAGGTATATAATAATAGTCATTTTAATTTTTTAAAATAATAATCATTTTTAAAGTATAAAGTCAACTTTTAAATTTTTTTTTAACTAAAAAGAGTAAGATTCCCTTAAAGAAATGATTGATTACAGATCTTCAGCAGGGGAAGTACAAGTTGAGTCTGGAATATCTTGTGTAACAAAGCAAGCAAGTGCTTAAAGACTGATAGGACCAAATCAAGAGGACACAGAAGCCTTCTGAAAGGGCTCCTATTGGACAAATTTGGGGCAATTTGATCATCAAAAAGAATATTGGTAGTAATAGATTACATCACATAGGGTTAAAGAATTTTTGAGATCATGGGGAGAGAGAGGGAAAAAGAAGAAAGAGGAGGAAGAATTCTTTACAGAAGAATGCCAGGTAATAAACACAGAAGTAATGACAGAAGTAGAGAGCCACCATTTTTGCAATCGCAGTGTAATAACAAATGCAAGCAGGGAAGCAAAAGCCACTTGGAAAAACCTTGTTGGGAGCAAATAGTAAAGAGGTCTTAGGAAAGCACACCAGAATTTACTTTAACTTGTCTTGTAGAGAGATCTGATGAATTCGAACTTAGCCAAGTGGGCAAGCTTGGCATCACCAATAAAGAGACAAATAGGCACTGCTGGCCTCCCAGTGTGACACACCCCCTGCATGGTGGTCTTTTCAAAACTGAAAAGTCTTTTCAAATATGTTTAACCTGAATCTAGTCATGAGGAAACTATAGAAGGATCCAGAATGTGGGACATTCTATATGACAACTGCTCTGGACGCTTCAAAAACAATGCTATGTATGAAAACACAAACTAGCAATAACAAAATGGGAACTGTTCAAGATTAAAGAGACTAAAAAAACTTAAATGCAATGGAGGAGTCTAGATGAAATTACATCTATATAAATATATGTAAATATATGTATATATATGATTTTTCAGAGAAAAATAGAAAAAATTCAGTATAGACTGAATTTTATCTATCTATCAAAATAGACAATATTATTGTGATAATGATCTTATGGCCCTATAGAAGAATTCCTTATTCTTAGGAAATTGCTGCTGAAGTATTTAGAGCTGAAGTGCCATGATATTGGTAACTTGCAATCAAATGGTTAAAAAAAACGGGGGGGGGGGAGATAGAGCAAATATGGCAAAATGTTCAAAAAGAGTGAATCTAGGTGAAAGATATACAGATTCCTTTCTTTGAGCTTCTCTGTAGGTTTGCAATTTTTTAAAAAAGAGTTGGAAGAAAATAAGACATAACAAAAATAAGTTATGCAATGTTAAGTATAGCTCTACAAAATAAGAACAAGAGAAATGTTCTTTATTCATTTCAACATTTGCTAGGCTCCTGCCACATAACAGGCTCTGTACTAAGTGGTGGGATCACTCTGTTTCCCTTCGGAAGCCTGGTTTTATGGTCATGCTTAACGTGCCTAACTTTCCAGACTTTGGATGCGGCCAATGCCACCCAAGTCTCAGAGGACCCTTCTGTGACAGCTTCACCCCTGTTGTCCTGGGTTCCTAGCAAGGTGCCTGGCCCCTTGAGGCATTCAATAAAGCCTGCTTCCAGGAGTCCACACTTTGGTGGGGCAGGAAATTGCATTTACAGATCAGTTAAAATAGGATTAAGGACATGGTGCACACAAGGTATCAGAGCATTTTAATTACCATTTAAACGCTTACCTTTATGAAACCCTCCCCCTCCTCATCTAACTTTATTTCCTACTCTTCCCTACTAGGAACCCTCCCCTTCTTTATGGCATTCTGGTTCCTACCCAATGCTCATGCTGACTTCCTAGCTTGGCATGAATGAACTTTCATTCTTTTGATTCACCTGTCCACAGCCTACCCAGCTCAGGTCTACTTTTACAATGTGCACACGTCATTTTCCCAATTGTCGTTCACAAAGCCAGACAGAGTATCAGATATTTCAGTATTTCCTACAGCCCAGCTCATCAAAGTGTGGCGGGAGAACCAGCAGCATCCATATCAGCTGGGAGTCCATTCGAGCTATAGTCTGGCACCCTACCCAGCCACAACCACGGAATCAGAAACTTAGTTGAACAAGTTCCCCGGGGAGATTCATGGTCACATCAAAGTGTGAGCAGCACAGTTCTATAACATTAACTATTGTATGAATAAAGCAGAAGCTCAAATGTTTTGAGACCTGAGGCCCTCCCTGGGGATCCTACGGGGATCCTTAGGTTTGCCATCCAGCTTGGAGCCCCCTTCCTTGGTTCTTTGCTCCCTCAGAAGGCCGATATGAAGGTCAGCGCGAGGGAGACACTGAGGCAGTGTGCACCGGGTGATGGTGAGGTGAAGCTGCTGCCTTCCCAGCACAGCCAAAAGCAAATGTTGATGTCTGCTTCGCGGGTACATTTCTGGGGAGAAACTGGCTTTACTTCTAGGACCAAAATGCTTATCGCTTCAGCATCCGAGCCTCAGGATGAGAGGTATGTGATAGACAACATTGGAACTGTTTCCAGCCTTGACTTATTGACTCCTCCGTTTCTCTTCTGTCCCTAAGCTGATTGACAATGAAACCCGGGATGTGACTTAGCGCGCGGTCTGCGTGAGCGCCCCGGGGGGGCTGCTGGCAGCCGGCGCTCCGGAGGACGACGGGCGTTTCTGCAGGGCTGCGGGCGGGTGAGAGGGACGCGGGAGAAGCGGGACCTCTGGGAAGTTGATTGTCTGTGAAGGGAGATGTGCCTGTCTGACTGGGAAGCAATGTGGGCACCAGTGCGCACCAGGCGAGCAGTGGGATGGGAGGAGGCAGGCGAGGCTCCCACAAGGGAGGGTGTCGTTGCAGACACATCCTAGGCACAGCCCCCTTTTCTCGCCCTCCGCAGCTTTTCCCTCGCGGATGTGATTTCCCAATGAGGGGGCCTTAGGGGAGGGAGAGGGAGGGACGGAAGGTACCCGAGGGAGGGCTCTTGGCGTCGCCCGCGAGCCGGCAGAGGAGGAGGGAGAGCTGATGGGGACAGGTGCGCCCCCACCGGGGCCCGGGGCGACCCGCGGAGGGTCCATCCTCAGCCCTGGACTCGCGCCCTGCCCAGGGGCCGCCTGAGTCCTCCGGGCTGGAAGCCCGCGCCCCTCTCCGCGGGGGGGGGGCTGGGAGGGAGGGCCCCCCCGCCGGGAGCGGACCCCGCCCGTCCTTGTCACCGGTGAGCCCCGCCCCCGCCGCCGCGGAGCCCCGCCCCCGCCCCGCCCCCGCCGCCGCGGAGCCCCGCCCCGCCCCGCCCCGCCCCCCGCCGCCGCGGAGCGGGCGCAGTCGGCCGGCCCCATGCTGCTGAGCGGAGCTCCGCCCGCGGGCTCCGGCCCCGGGCCGCGGGCTCAGGGCGGCGCGGGGGGCGGCCCGGGGGGCGGCTCGCGCCGGGGCGCCGTGGGGCCCGGGGCCGGCCCGGGCGGGGGCGGCAGCGGCGGGGTGGCCAGGTGGCTGCGGGAGCACCTGGGCTTCCGCGGGGGGAGCGGCGGCGGCGGTGGCGGGGGCAAGCCGGCGCCCCCGGAGCCGGACTACCGGCCGCCCGCGCCCTCCCCGGCCGCGCCCCCCGCGCCGCCCCCGGACATCCTGGCCGCCTACCGGCTGCAGCGGGAGCGGGACTTCGAGGACCCCTACTCCGGGGGGCCGTCCGGCTCCGCCGCCCCGGCCGCCCCGGCGGCCCCCGGCCCCGCGCCGCCCCCGCGCCACGGCTCGCCCCCCCACCGCCTCATCCGGGTCGAGACCCCGGGCCCCCCGGCGCCCCCGCCCGAGGAGCGGACCCCCGGACCCCCGGCCGGCGGCGACAGGGTGAGTGCCGGGGCGGGCGGGGGGCCCGGGAGCAGAGGCGGGCGGGGGTCCGGGGCTGTGGGGAGGGACAAAGGTGGCCCGGCCGCCCGGCCCCTCGGTCTCAGTCCCTGACCCCGGGGGCTCGGAGCCTTCACCCACCACCTTTGTTCCAATTTCCCCACCTCCGAAGCCGGGACGCGTGCCCCAAACTCTGCCTCTGTCCCCCTGTCGTCGCCCCAGGACTCGGTGACCCTCCCCCGCTTGGGCTCTGATCTCCTCCTCGCAGCCCCCTGGGACCTAATCAGCCGGCCTTTTTCTAACGGGATTGGAGTCCCCCTCACCCCCCTCCTTGGCCTTTCTGCCCGCTGGGAGCAGCAGCTCACTGCCCTTTGATCTCTGACCCCTCCCACCGGAGCGGAGCCAGCACAAAGCTCCACTCCTCACCCTCCTCTGGGAGCCCGGGCATCCCTGCAGGTGCTGGAGCCCCGGGAGGGGGTGGCGGCGGGGGTTTCTCCTCGTGGAAACAGCAAGAGCTGGCCTCTGCCTCAGCCAGCCGGACTGGAGCTGGGTGGGCTGTTGTTCTCAGGAAACCCGACGGGCAGTGTGCAGCTCTGTGCTGAGGATGCTGACCACGGGGTTCAGGCAGGCCCACTACGACCTCCTTCCCTTGTGCCCCCAGGTGTGGGGGCCGTCAGTGCTCAGAACCTGTTGCCCAGAAGGGGCTGAGACGCTGCTTCTCCTCCTGGCCTCTCTCTCCCTCTGTCCGTTCTGAGGGTGGCGGAAGCCGGGTGTGGGTCTGCAGGCTTGGGGCAGAGAGGAGAGCTGGGCAGCCCCTGTTCCAGAGAACTCCCGCTGTGCCTCAGCAGGCCCCGTGGAGAAGCCACCCCATGCCCAACCCCAGTCTGGTATATCCCTCCCTGGCAGGGGAAAGCTGTCCCCAGGTCCCTCTAGCCCTAAATTTTATGACTGTCTGGGCCGCTCTGGATCTGCTGACCCTCTTCACTCCCCCTGAATAATCTCAGCTCTGGGGCTTATTACCCGCGCCCCCCCCCCCCCCCCCCCGGCCCCCAACAGTTTTGTTGGGTTGGAGAGCAAAGTTGCTGTCCGAACCCACTGGCTCCAGGGTGGAGGCTTTCAGCTGAGAGAGTGCCGTTCTGCCTGGTTTCCTGGGTAAGAGAGATGTGTCAGGGTCAGAGCAGAAGCCTCAGGAATGCGAATTATGTTTCCCCTAGTTCCTGCCATGGGGCACGGCTGCCCATCCTGAGTTAGGAAGGAGACTGTGCTTTCTTCACATGTCCTTACCGTAGTCTTCCTTTTTCCTGATTGTCCCCTGCTATTGGGTGATATGATGGTGGTGGAGTAAGGCACAGAGAGTATTAGGTCTTGTTTTTACTATTAAAAATTTTTTGTTGTTGTTGTTAATTGAGAGAGAGAGAGAGAGAGAGAGAGAGAGAAACATCAATGGTAAGAGAAAATTGATTGGCTTCCTCCTGCTTGCCTCCTACTGGGGATAGAGCCCTGATCAAGAATGGAACCGTGACCTCCTGGTTCATGGGTCCATGCTCAATCACAGCCACACCAGCCGGGCTTGTTTTCACTATTGACCAATAGTGTCCTCCCCGTCTACACCCATTCACACATGGGACAGAGCTGTTCCTGGCCCTCTTCGTCCAGATGATTTAACAGCCTTCTCACCAAGCTGTGGGCTCCTCCAGGACAAGGACCATGTTCTCCTCAAGTCTGTGTCTTCCAAATGGTGGACACCATTTTTGGCAAAAAGAAGGGTGCATAAATATGTCCCGAATGATGGCTGTCCATTGCCGTTGTGGCCTGAGGGTCAGAGACTCCCCTTGTACATTTCACCACAAAAACCCCACAGCCAGTCCGAGACCCGCAGCCTCCTCTCACCGAGGGCACATGCCTCACCCTGGGTCAGCTCTGTGATCTGTGGGCTGTTCAGACCTTAGGGGCCAAGAGGTGTCTGACTCCTTTGTCAGCTGCAGGGACAGGAATGAAATCCAGCAGGATATCCTGGGAACCACACAATCAGTGGCTTCTTTACCAGGATGCCATCCAAGATGGCCCAGGGGCAGGGGCAGAGCCGCTTCACCCCTTTAGGAGCTGTTTTGGGGACCCTAGAGTCTTCCCTTAGGAAGAGCCCTGATAAGGTACCTGAACCCCTTACCCTAAATCCAAGTGTCAGCCTATGCCTACAGAGCTCACTGCCCCTGAACAGTGAGCTGGCTCTGGCTCTGAAGGCATTACCGAGCCAGTTTTTCCATTCTGTGGCTGTTTTATCCCTATTCTCCCTCCTCTCAGCCCTGCAGATCCTCTTGGCTTGTTGCTTTTGGGTCACTGGCTGAGGTGAGGTAGGCACTGGGGACCAGGATGTGCCTTGGGCTGGCCAGTTCCTCTCATCCAGGAGCGCAGTGGCTGGTGCTGGGTGGGTCACTAAGGGGCTGGTTTGTGAGGTTTGCTGAAATGGGTGGAAATGCCTCTGTGATGAGCCATAGAGATCGAGGGGAAATGAGTTCAGTGAATATGGGGTAGGAGGGAATGGGGACTTAGAACCCTGAGAGGCCCAAGGGGCTCAGGACCATTAGCTTTCTCCCCGGGCAGGGCTCTGGCTGCTGGCCCACCCTGAGACCCACTGCTGCAGTTGGCTGGGTACACGGGTGGCCATCTGGGCAGGCCTGGCAGGACAGGCATGGGAGCAGCAGGAGCCGAGCCCTGCATGGGATGGGAAGGCAGGGACTCGCCATCTGGCCGAGAGAGAGCTCCCGCTTGGTGTTGGACCCTTTATGGCCGCCAGGCCATGCTCTGACAGAGGTTAGAGGGCCAGGCCTTCCCTTGCTTTGCTCCCTTTTTCTCAGACCTTCAACAGGAAAAACCTGGTCCAGGAAAGGGGGATGGGGATGGGAAAGGGGCCTGAATGGATAAAGCTCTGAGCTGTCTGTGACCATCTGCACAGTGTGTCCTTTTCATCCATCATGCCAAGATATGCGCGCGTGTGTGTGTGTGTGTGTGTGAGAGAGAGAGAGAGAGAGAGAGAGAGAGAGAGAGAGAGAGAGAGAGAGAGAGAGAAAGGGAGGGAAATGTGATGGGAACAATAAGACAGGCATCCTGTATGAAGTGAAACTAGAGCTCTTATATTTAGCTTATGTGGGTGTTTCTGGAGTTCATGAGCCTCCAGAAATTGTGCAGATATTTAAGTAAATGAGCATTTTTCTGGAAAAAGGGGTTCTCACAGGGGTTCACAGGGCCCAAAATATTAAGAATGTAAATAAAAATAGGTGTACCTTATAGATGGTATGTATCCACATGGACTTGGATCCTTCAGGCCCAAATTTAGAATGAATGAACAGACAGAAAAGTGAAGGAGGTATTTGGGTGTCTGAAATTAAACAAGACATGCCTCCCCTGGGGTAGGGGCCCTCCTTTACCCCGTGTTCATTGAGTGTTTATGAGTCATTCAGTGACACCTAGGCCCTGAAAGGGACTCACTACCCAGTAGACCTGGTACTTGACTTTTTTTGAGTCTGCTTGTTTGCCTTAATTTTCCTTGTTATGCCTTCCACAGAGCCCGGAGGTCTGATCTGTTTACCTAGCAATGGCCTCCTGTGGAAGTAGAGGGAGGAGGAGAGAGAGGTCCGGATCAGGGACCTTTGTGGACTGCCCAGACCTCTTAACTCTTTGTGGCCTGAGCTGGTCGTCTGTGCTGCAGTTGGTGCTTCGGGGAGGGCGGAGGCCTGAGACCTGGGGGACTGGGTGGCAGGCCTGTCCCCTCGACCCAGTGCCGCCTCCTCACGTTGCGGCAGTCCAACCCTCTAGAAAACATCTTTGGCTGTTGGCTTGGACGATGACTCAGAGACACCTCAGCCCTGGCTCTCTGTCCATGGGGACCCTGTAGACCAGGAATGGGAATGGGAGCAGCTGGCCGGGCCCTGGGCTTGGAGGGGGCCTGCTGCCTACTCCAGTCGCCCTCACCACAGAACCTGGGTGATGTTATCTGACGGCAGTGCGCCCTTGGTGCTTCTCGAGCCTGGGTCCCAGACGTGGGGCTTCCCAGCACTTCCAGATGCTTCAGTCCTTTGGAGCTTGTTCTGTGTCTGTCACTGTGAGCTTCAGGACGAAGGAGCGTGGTCTCTTCATCGTTAGTGGCATAATGGCGGACATTTACTGAGCACTTACCTGTGCCTGGTACCATTTTGCAGCAGCTGACAGGGATTAGGCCAGTTGATCCTTACCACAACCCGATGAGGAAATTCAGTTATTATCCCGGGTTATATGCAGGGAGACTGAAGCACAGGAATGCTGGGCACACCGGCATGGCTTCATAGGTAGGAAGCAGGAGAGCCCAGGTTGATAGCCAGGCAGCCTGACTCCAGATTGGCTGCCAGCTCCATGCCAGGGGGCCTTGCACTTATGGAGAGGAGCCCTGCAGAGCAGAGGCGTCTGTCCACTAGACATTTGCTAGTGAACAAGGGGAAGGAGACTCAGAGAAGGAATGAGGAGTGCATTCTGGGCTGAGTTCACCCATTTTTGGATGGTGAAGGACAGCATTTGCCACCTAATCTGGAGGGAGCCAAAGACACACCTCATAAGGGTCAGCAGCATCGATTGCACTCATCATCTTCTTCCCAAGCCTGTGAGGTAGGCACTAATGCCAGCCCCATTTTACAGATAAAAATACAGAGGCCTCCAGGCATTAAATGTAAACTAAAGAAATGGAGAAAAGGGGCAGTGGTAGATGTTGGGGACCTTGCCGAGCCAAATCCTGTAATGTTTGTCCCCTTGGTCTCCCTGGACTCACAAGCCCCATGGAGGGCGGAGGGCCCAGCTGCAGAGTAGAAGGTCCCACCAGATGGTGGGCCTTGCAGCCACATCAGGAGAGGCCTGGGCAGGAAGGAGAGTTCAGACCTGACAGCTGCTCCGGGAGGGGCACTGCCCAGTTGGAACAGGCACCAGAGCTGCCTCCTGGAGGCACCCTGCTGGGTGACAGAAAGGAGGGGACCTGGCTGGCAGGCGGTATGGGGACAAGGGGGCCCTCTGGGCAGCCGCTACTTACATACTAGCGTGGAAATGGTTCCGCATTTCAACAGCCTGTGACTACCAGACGGCTCGCCCAAGTGTGAGCCCTGGCCTTGATGTCTTCCCTGCTAGTTTCTTTCTTCCGCTCCGAGTCAGGGGCTTGGATTCCCATTCTAAAGCCGAGTCTCTTGACAGCCTGCTCCTATAGCTGCTGCTGGTCAGAGTTCAGATAAATGGGGTTCTGAGAGTCTGTGTGTATGGGGAGAAGGAGGCCGGTGGAGCCTGCAGGTGATGTGCACTGAGCACCCACCATGTGCCGGGCTCTGTGGACGTGGTGTACAATAACGAGCACACTGGAGTCCGGTAAAGGGCCCGGACACAAAATAAATAGAGGTAGGACAAAGGTGTCAGAAGCCTCCGGGGGCAGCTCCCCCCCCTGAGCAGTTCTGCCTCCTGTGTGACCCAGAGGCTCCTGAGGAAGCAGGCCTGGCCTGTGACATGGGTCCTCTGTGCTAGGACAAGTGTCTGTCCTGCCTGGTTTCCCAGCAGGCATTTCTGCTGTTGCTCCTGACTCCCAACCCCATGGGCGGCTCCTTGGGCACCCCAGCCCAGGGCAGGGGGGTTGAGGCTTCCTGGAGCAGGGTGTGGAGCCCGGAGTGGAACAGAGGAGCCATTGAGCTGCCCACAAAGCTGCCACCTGGGCGCCCACGGGCACCAAGGGCTGGCACTAGGGAGGCCCACGCGGCCTGGGAGGGCTCATGGCTCTAGGCACCAGCCCAGGACTCGAATGGGAAGGGTGCTGAGTGCAGCTGTGGCCAAGCTTGGTGAGGGAAGGGCTGGGGGGGGGGGGTGTTCTGTGGAGTTGGGGGTCACCGGTGCATGGTTCTGGGTGCTTCTCCTCAGCAGCTTCCAGGGTCTCAACCCCCCTACCTGATCCTCCACCCCACCCAGATTCATGCCTCCTCCCTCTTCTGAATGAACAAGGAAATGTACTTCCTTTGTTCATTCTTCCTGTTTTATGTGAACTGATTTAACAAAGATTTACTGATCGCTTTTGGGTACTTGGGAATTTAGCAAGTAAACATGGTTCTTGCCCTCAGGAAGCTCACTGTCTGCAGGAAGACAGATAAAACAAGTATTCACTGCACATGGTGATGACAGCCTGGCTCAGAGGCACCTGACCTGACTGGGGGGAGAATGGAAAGGCTTTCTGAAAGAAGAAAAGAATTTGATTCAGGCTTAGGGAAAGCTTTTGAGGCAGGGGAAAAAGAGCATTGAGCTTTCAGGTAACAATGTGATCTGAGATGGGTAAAGAGAAACCAAAGAGGCAAGTGGAATCTTTAAATCTCTTTAACTGTGGACTTTTTATTGAGGCCACTGGAGAGCCATTGCAAGGTTTAAGGATAGCGTGTCTCATACTGTTGAGTTGCTACCATGAGTAAGTTGTGAGGCTGAGTGCTAACTGGGCTGGGCTGAGTGCTAACTGGTTCGCTCCAGATCCCCCGTGGTCTAGTGGGTAGTGCCACGTGGGGGTGTGCCAGCTGGCCTGGGAGGAAGCAGTTGGGTTAGGAGGGGGTGAGTGGATTTATTTTCTTCTTAGAGGAAGGGGGATGAGGTGGGCTCTGAGGGAGGTAAGAGCTATCTAGTAGAAACAATTTTCTTATAGAAACATTACTCTAGGCAGGGGTCCTCAAACTTTTTAAAGTGGGGGCCAGATCACGGTCCCTCAGAGAGCTGGAGGGCCGGACTATATGAACTACTAATTCCTACTGTAACACCTCGGCTGCGCTCACTGCCCAAAAAACCTGGCGGGCTGGATCAGACTCCTCTGCGGGCCGCATGTGGCCCGCGGGCCGTAGTTTGAAGACCCCTGCTAGTGCCTCCTGTGAGCTGGGTACTTATGGAGCCGGAGAGACAAAAATGACAAAGGGCTCCAGGCCAGTGGCTGATCTGGTGGTGGGTTGGGAAGACCTGAGATGGTAGTGTTCTCGGAAGCAGGCAGAGATCTGAGGGCGGAAAGGGGCTGGGCGGCTTGACGGGGACAAAATGGAGTAAGGTGGGAGCTGAAGAGCTGAGGGTGAGATGGTAGGAGCCTTTGGGACATGCTTTGGAGACCCTTGGAGGGTTTGCAGCAGACACAGGAACATGAAGAAGGGGTCTCTTGGGGATTTTCCTTTTTTCCACCTCTGCCTTACTAAGGGTCCCAGTTCCACTAGCCCAGGGCAGGGAGGTCACCCTTACAGCTTCCCTGCTCACCTGGCTCCCACAGTCCTGATCTGTGGATCTTGGCCCAGAACCAAAGCCTAGACCCAGAATGGGGGAGAGGCAGGAGGGGCCCTCCCCGTGCCCTGGCTCCAGGGCCATGCCTTATTAAGGCAGCTCCCCTGAGGGGCTGGTGGGCTGGGCTCTGTCTCTGCCGCAGCCAGTCCTCCCCTCCCTGCCCCCCAGGAGCCTGTGGCCTGCTTGGAGAAAGGCTCTATTGTCCTCAGTTGTGCCTCGCCCTGAGCACCTTGAACTCCTCTGCGGGGTGTGCAGCTTGTGGTTCCCTCTGCCTTGCCTGGGAGCAGGGACAGCGGTGGCCGTGAGCCCTTTGTGTGGGAGAACGCGTGGGGTGCGGAGGGCCACGGCCAAGCCTTTCCTGTCCCTGTTCTCCAGGAGCCAGGGGCTTTCAGCAGAGCCCCAACCCTGCCTTTCCTGTGGCTGTCCTAAGGCCGGCTTCCTCCGGGGCAGCCACGGGGCCCACTGGTGGCAGGTTGGCAGCATGATGCAGGTTCCAATCCTGGTTCCTCCACTTACTGGGAGTGGTCTGGGGCATGCTGTCCCCTACCTGTTTTGAACCTCCTTTTCCTTAAAACGGGGATAATAACACCCACGTGATGATTATGAGAGTGTCCTGCAGCTACACCAGCAGAACCGTGGCATAAAGTGAGCACTCAGTCTTTCTGTTCCTGATGGTCAAACAGTACTTGTTCAGCATCTGGTAACACACTGGTAGGCATGGGCCAAGCTCATCTCCAAGTTGCCCCTTGTGCCTGTCCGCTCTTTGAACTCCGTTGTAAGCAGTTCTCTGAATTGATCCCCTCTGTGGAACCACCTGGTGGAAGCTCTTGGGCTGCCTGGACCCTGACTGAGGCAGGCTTTAAGGCCCAGAGTCTCATCCTGGCTATTCAGCCCAGGGGGTGGCCCAGAGGCACAACGTTAACAGAAAAGAAAATACCATTTTGGGGGCAGCCTAGTGGGAGACCCTGCAAAGGCAGAGCCAGCGCCTGTCCCCGTCTAAGTTCAGAGCCTGCCTGTGGGCACCTGGGGCTCCGGGTCTAAGGCAGCCTGTCCAGGACTCTTGCTCCTGTAGCTGGAGCATCTGGGGAGAAGAGCTGTCTCTCGGGTGCCTGAAGCCTGCTCTCTCCCCACAGCTGGCAATCCTAGAAGACTATGCAGACCCGTTTGATGTCCAGGAGACAGGTGACAGCCTCGCAGGAGCTTCTGGAGCCCCAGAGAAGGTCCCGGAAAACGATGGCTACATGGAGCCCTATGAGGCCCAAAAGATGATGGCCGGTGAGTGATAGAGTAAGGGAGAGTGCTGGGGAAGTTGTTCCCTGAGGCTTGGGCATCTGCAAAACAAGCTTTGGGACCCACATGTCTTAAGAACTGATTCCTTGGTCTCTAGAAAGTACGGAGAATGCCTTTGCTGGGTCCTCGGGGAAGGTGCCACTACTTTCAAGATAGTCACTTTGGAGAAGGAGCTGTGATTTGTGGTACCTGAGACCTGAGGTGGTAGAGAAGACCACACAACCAAAGGTCAGACAGGTGGAAGCATTTGGGAAAGTCAGGTAGGGCAAGATAGTGGTGTGGGCTGGGGGTCATTGGTCCCGAAAAGAGAATCACTAGCTTTAGAAAAGGTGGTAAGTTTGAAACGATGTGATGTCAAACGATGTTATGACAATTGGAAACGCGTGACTAAATGCAGATGCAATGCCCCGGATGCTGGGCAAGTAGTTCAGGGAGTGAGGGCAGGAGGAAATGGATAAGGCCTGGCTCTGGGGAGCAGGGACCAAGAAAGGGCCCAGGGAAAGACCAAATGGGGCGAGGAGGACGGGGTGAGTCAGTCTAAGCCAAGCTCCCAAGGCAGGATGAAAGGAAGACATGTTCACAGGAGAGGCAAGAGGAGAGAGGACAGGAGGGACGTTGAAAGGCCATAAAGGCTGGAATGAGGCGTTTGGACTTGCTCCAGAAGGGGAAGGGGAACCATTATGGATTCTTGAGCAAGAAAACAACAGGACAAATAAGGCATTTTAAGGGGATTACAAAGGCTTTTGTGTGCAGAACAGACTAGAAGAGCTGGGCATCAATCAGAAAGATGAGTTAGCGGCCTATTGTGGAAATTACTGAGGCTTTACAGAACCAATAATTAACGCCCCTCTCTTCCCCTCTGGAGCTCGGAAATAATTGAGAAATAAGATCAAGGGAACAAAATGGAGATAACAATGTCAGTTTTATCACCGATAAAGGTGATTGGAGAACATTACTTAGCTGTGTCACTACAATGGGCTTCTCAGTACTTCCCCAGGAATTAAACTTGCCCACTCAGGCTTGGGCAACGTAGCATGACTGTAGGCCCCTGCACAGGGGCAGGAGGAGAAAGAACCAGAATGTTCTCTCCGTGTAAGAAAGCAGATCAGATAAGCTGCTCTCCCTCCTTGGGAGAGACGGGAGAGGGGCAGAGAGCACTCAGGAGAGTTATTCCATGGAGCCAATGGAACAAGGTCTGAAGAATGGAGCTTCGCCCTGGTGGTAATCTAGATGTGGAGAGATGAGGGTGAGACTCACCAGGCACTGACAATGGCAGATGGGACTCAGACAGTGAAGGAGGGCCAGGACCAAGGAGAGCAGTATTGGGGACAGTGGGAGGGTGGCTGCCATAGTTAGGTCAGAGGGGTGCAGCCCCCTAGGACAGCGGTCGCCAACCTTTTGGACCTCACGGACCACCAGTGGTCCACGGACCTCCGGTTGGCGACCGCTGCCCTGGGAGGTCCATGCCCTGGAGTTGATGAGAAAATTTGCGCGTATGGGGAGCTCCATCGCTTTTATACCAGTTTCACTGGGTTCAGAGATCTCAAAAAAGAAAATAACAGAACAGACTAGAAGAACGTTTGGGGAGAGTGGTGAGTTGGAAACATCAAACTGAAACATCTCTATGGCAACTAGAAACATAGATGAAAAGGGTTCCATGAGACAGGGCAAGTCTGCAAGGATGAGGCCTGGGAATAAGAATAAGAGTTGGCCTTGGGAAACCGAGACCAAGAGAGGACCCAGTAAAAGAGACCAAATGGGAGGACAGTCCATGAAGGGGACAGTTTCAAGGATGGGGTGGTCAGCAGTGTCTGAGCAACAGAGAAGGATTTTGTCATATTGTGAAATGGTATCACTTGGGACACAAGGAAATAAGTGGAGTTGGGTAGCAAGAAGATGGACCGGGAGAAGACCCTGACTTGGTTTCCAAAATGTGTTAGCCTCAGCTCCCCAGCCCTTGCTGGTCGCCCTAGGATCCTTTTCCTGTCTTTCATTCTGGTGCCTCTGCCCCCGCAGCTGTTGGGTCCCCTGCTTTTGGAACCCCGGAGATGTTTTGAGGGAGAGGGACCCTGTATGTGTGCCCCAGAGCCCCCGGCGTCTGTGAAGGAAGGCTGGCTGGTCGCTTGGAGCCCTGCTGGGGGCCTGAGCCAGGGCAGCCCGCCTCTCACCTCCCTCCTGCTCGCCCTGATAGAGATCCGGGGCTCCAAGGAGACGGCCAGCCAGCCCCTGCCGCTGTATGACACACCCTACGAGCCCGAAGAGGAGGGGGCCACCCCCGAGGGCGAGGGGGCCCCTTGGCCCCGGGAGTCCCGCCTGCCTGAGGACGACGAGAGGCCGCCCGAGGAGTATGACCAGCCCTGGGAGTGGAAGAAGGAGCGGATCTCTAAAGCCTTTGCTGGTGAGTCCTGGGCGGAGGGGGCAGGTCCGCTGGGAGCTTTTCGGGCTGGGGGAGGGAAGGAGTGGCACCTGGGCAGGGGAGGGGAGGCCCTGGGAGAAGTGTGGTTGAGTCTTCACCGTGGAGCAGTGCGCTGGCTGGCGGACGAAGGGCTGTGTGCGGTCAGGCTGTGGGCACAGGAGGAGGAGGAGGAAGGTGTCTCCCGGCATCACCGCCTCCGACGCCAGGAGGCGTGGGCCACTTCCATCTCTTGGGGGACTGGGTATGTTTAAAAATAAAGACGTTCCAAACCAAATGATAAAACTTGTGGCATATGTTAAATACTTAACAAAAGAAGGCATTAGCCCTCCAAACAGTGAAAGCAGCCGCCTCTGTGACCGTTAGAGATCCCACCCCTGAGTGAGCGGGCTGTGTCTCCCGGGGTGGGCCAGGCGGACCAGGGGCGTCTGCTCCCGAGGGTTTCTGAGGAACCCCCTTTACTGAGTGAGGGTAGGTTTCTTCTGTACCGAGCACCCCGGTGGCCGCCCCAGGCCTGGAGTCCGAGTGGAGAGGGGTGTGTGGTGGTCTGAGTTGGGGACACAAGAGCTTTAACTCCTGGATCCTTGGTTCAGTGAGGACAGAGAGGACGTAAGCGCCATTGGACTCCATCTCCCTGCCCACGTCCCTCTCCTCCTTGGGCAAGAGGCTCCTCCTGGCGCTGGACCCAGCCCTGTGCTTGGGGGGAGGCCCCCCGGCAGCCAGACTGAGAAACCACGAGGCTTCTGATTTGTTTCCTGTAAGGCGCGCACCGCTGAGGATGGGCCGCTTATCTCCAGAAGCCTCCTTGGAGAATCAATACTGTTTGGCTTGCTTAATGGGAAAATCTATGCTCGTCATTAGGAAACCTTGTTAGCAGTCCTGGCGCCGCCGGTGGCATCACTCTTCTCGTTGTCAGGGCTTGGGATTGAGGGTGTGGGGGGCAAATTTCACCGAAACAGCTGCCCCCACATCTGAGTATCCCTGACAACCTGTCTCAGCTAGGCGGTGGGGAAAGGAGGGATGGAGGTAAAGGGCGGTGCCAGGAGACGGGGGGAACCCAGAGGTGGTGCTGAGGGACATGGGCAGCTCCTTATCCCTCTTTCCCTCCTTTCCTGGCCCCTCTGGTCCCTGGAAGCTTGTAAGAGGTCAAATGAAGGGCTGACAGCAAGACCCTGCTTTTGCCCCCTGAGCCTCCCACTTTGACCATGCCAGCCCAGCGTGGTCAGCATAGCCCCGCCTGGCCCTCTGAGAGGCCTGCTCCCCTTTCAGAAGCCGCCCCTGCCTCCACTCTGACCCTCCTCCTTTCTAGGCTGTCCTGTGTCCTGGCTCTGGGTTTTGGTGTCTCAACCTCTGCCTCTCTCTGTCTCTGTCTCTCTCCCTGTCCCTGCCTGTCTCTCCTCCCTGCTGTGCTACTGGTTCCAGTTGACCTTAAGGTCATCAAAGACCTACCTTGGCCTCCACCGGTGGGACAGCTGGACAGCAGCCCCTCCCTGCCCGACGGGGACAGGGACATCTCCGGTCCAGCCTCACCCCTCCCCGAGCCCAGCCTGGAGGATGGCAGCGGTGGGTCCTGTCGGGGCTTCTGGCCAGGGTGACGTGTCCTCTCATCCCTCGGGCCCTGCGGGCTTGGGTTGGAGGAGCTAAGAGGTGGGGTGTGGTTTGAAGGACCGGGGAACAACCCCTCTCTTCCGGGGAAGAAAGAAGGGAGGAAGTTCACCTCTCCCCTCCCGCCACGAACAGATGGGGAAAGTGTCTCCTAAGGCAGTGGCCGGCAAACTCAACAGTCAGCAGAGCCCAATATCCACAGCACAATGATTGAAATTTCTTTTGAGTGCCAAATTTTTTAAACTTGAACTTCTTCTAACGCCACTTCTTCAAAATAGACTCGCCCAGGCCGTGGTATTTTGTGGAAGAGCCACACTCAAGGGGCCAAAGCGCCGCATGTGGCTCGTGAGCCGCAGTTTGCCCACCACGGTCCTAAGGGAAACCCACTATTCTAAATCCACTTCTTTGGGTAGTGCTTTGCCATGAACTTGAGCAATGCAGGTAACTCCTGAGATGGGGGACACTAGCCAGCACAGTAAGTGTCTAGGAAAGGATCTGCTCCTTGCATTTGGTGTCTGAAAGATAATAAGGGCTTGAAAGTGCTGCAGGGAGAGAAGAATAGTCCAAATGGGGAGAAGGAAGGCACTGAACACCTCACCTACGTTCAGTTTTACCAAGAGTGGGCAGTTTGGGGGACCGGGGTGGGGTGGGGATGGGGGGGGGTGGAGGGGGAGAGTGCATCTCTGCACATGCACAGAGGCCTGAGCACCTGTTTGTACATGTGTGCCCGGGTGTGAGTGGGTATTTTGTAAATACAGGATGTCACCTGTGCATGTGTGCCCATGCCCATGTGGTCAGCTGGCTTCAGCTGTCCCTATGCAGGCTCAGCAGTCAGGTCTGCCCTTGGTCCGAGAGCACAGAGCCCCCTCTACTGGGTTTCTGTGGGGGTGGGGAGGGGAGTCTGTGGGCAGCGACCTTGGGAGCGGGGGAGGGGCGGACGGGCTGGCGGCTCTGGGCAGGATTAGCCTGTCAGGATGGCACCAAGGGGATCAGATAATTGTTCTCGGATCGATAAGTCATTTCTACAGAATGGCTTGGCAAGGGTGATTTGAAGAACGGTAATGAACTCTGAGCAGGAGAAAGAAACAATATTATCAGCACTGAAGCCACCCTGAGGAGGATGGAATAGGGGAAGGCAGTCAGCTGCTCCCCGGGGAGAAGCTTAAGTGGTTTCTCTTGTGGCTCCCCTCCCCTCTTCTCCCACAGTGTAGGGCCTGGGAGGCCCTGTGTGGCACCCAGGGCTGAGCCCCACCTTCACCTCCTCCCCTGGGGGATGGACCCAGAATCCCATCCCTAGAGCCAGTCGGGCCCATGAGCGTGTCCAGGGAATGGGGGTGGGGGCTGGCTGTTCTCTGGGGCTCCACTCCTAGGGGCCTCAGCGGCTGTGACTGGTGTGTTCCCCACAGCCCAGTTTGAAGGATCTGAGAAGAGCTGCCTGTCACCGGGCCTGGAGGAGAAGGGGCGCCTACCTCCCCGACTCTCTGCAGGGACCCCCAAGTCAGCCAAGCCCCTGAGCATGGAGCCCAGCAGCCCCCTGGGAGAGTGGACAGACCCAGCACTGCCTCTGGAAAACCAGGTGTGAGTGTCTGTGTCCAGCTGGGGACTGTCCCCGCGCCCTGCCCTTCCTAGCACTTGCCTGAGGGGACACCCCGAATGCATGGGCCTGGTCAGCGAGGGAGGGACCCGGCAGAGATGCTCCCCTTCCCCTCTCTCATCCCCAGCTGGTACCATGGGGCCATCAGCCGGACGGACGCCGAGAACCTGCTCCGGCTGTGCAAGGAGGCCAGCTACCTGGTGCGCGACAGCGAGACCAGCAAGAACGACTTCTCCCTGTCCCTCAAGTGAGTGGGCTGGCTGGCGGCTTTAGACAGGATCGGCCTGTGAGGGCGGCACCAAGGATGACCAATGGGAGGACAGCCCCCAGGACAGGAGGAGGCCCTGATATTCCCGGGCTCAGCCGAGCTGGGGAGAACCCATCCCCCAGGAACCTTTGCCAACTCTGAGCTCAGCCCCTGCTCTCAAGGAGCTCATGGTTTCTTGGGGGAAATAGTTAAGCTGGTGTCTAGTTCAGAAGGGTCCTGTCGCTTACTAGCTGTGTGGCCTTGGGTCCCCTTAATCTCTCTGGGCCTCAGAGTGATTAACTTACAAAGTGAGGGAATAACAATATCTACTTTATGGGGAATGATAAAATGAAGTGATGTATGGGGAGCACTTGCCATGGTGCTAAGTGCCCAATAAACGATCACCATCATCATCGTTAATGGAAGCCTGAAATGTTCTAAAAGCACAGGCAAGGAGACAGGAACTTTGCCTGAAAGGATCTACAGGGTGAGGGGGCTGGGTCCTGGGAGGAGGACAGGGCTGTGGACACAAAGCTGTTCTTATTTGGGGAGGGGGTGAGGGGTGTTGGTCCCGCCAGTTTCCACCTGTACACACTCTGAGGAAGCGGGCAGGAGGTCTGGTTGCTGGTGGCTGACAGCTGAGCTCTAAGGATCCCGGAAGGGGTCCCATCGGCCCTCCTCCCTGGGAGCGGACACAGAGGCTCCCCTGGTGGGATGGCAGGTCCTCTCCTTGGCACTGGCGAGTCCCCCCTGGTGCAGCCTGTACTCCACAGGACCGCCTGTCAGAGTGACTGTCCATTCACAGTCCCCTGCCACTGCCGGAGCCTCTATATCACCCCCTACCACATGTTCTGGGTGCAATGGAATAGATATATACCCGCACTTCAAACAAGTCCAATATATGGAAATTGGGGACTACTACACAGATACATTTGAATATACTTATTCAGCTTCACTAAAAGGTAATGAAGAAAAGAAAAGGCCAGACTATAATCATAGCCCGAGTTTTATTCGTGGGTTTAATAAAATTAGCTATGTGACCCAAGGCAACCTTAACCCCTCTGGGTCTTGGTTTCTCCATTTGCAAAATATGTTGATGGTTACTTCTTAGGTTTCTTCCAGCTCTCATGCTCTGGTAGTCTGCAAATTACCATAAAATCAAAGGAGCATTTGGGAAAAAATTGTCAAAAATGTGATTTACATAACTTCCGGAATGTGTATTGCTTTAAAAATTATAGAAAGATTCATAGAGCATATACTATGTGCCAGATAGCAGCATATATACCATCTCTTAAACCAACTAGTATCCTGCAAAATCAATCTCTTTTTATAAATAAAAATAGACTCGAAGAGGTATGACTGGCTCAAGGCCACCAGCTAATAAAGTTCCAGTAGCAGAATTTTTTAAAACTATATTTTTATTGATGTCAGAGTGAGGGAGAGGGAGACCAAGATAGAACCATCAGCCGAAACCGGTTTGGCTCAGTGGTAGAGCGTCAGTCTGCGGACTGAAAGGTCCCAGATTCGATTCCGGTCAGGGGCATGTACGTTGGTTGCGGGTACATCCCCGGTAGGGTGTGTGCAAGAGGCAGCTGGTCGGTGTTTCTCTCTCATCGATGTTTCTGGCTCTCATCTCTCTCCCTTCCTCTCTGTAAAAAATCAATAAAAATATATTAAAAAAAAAAAAAAGAAACATCAATGATGAGAGAGACTCATTGATTAGCTGCCTCCTACACGCCCCACACTGGGGATTGAGCCGGCAACCCAGGAATCAAACCTGGGATCATTCAGTTCCACAGGCCAACACTCTATCCACTGAGCCAGACTGGCTAGGGCTAAGTGCAGGATTTGAAGCCAGCTCAGTCTGACTCTTAATAACCACACTGTTCCTCCATTGCACAGCTCCACCCCTCAAGTCTGGAACAGTCTGTAGGGGTGTCGAACTCAATCAGAGAAGGGGCCAAAATCTAAAATCCAGCCTAAATCGCGGGCCGAATGGTTTACTGAACAGTCATAAACTGACAATGTCATAAACTGACAGCGGAGTGCAGTGATGACAGCGCGGTACGGGCCACATTGCAAGGCCTGGCGGGCTGGATTTGGCCCGCGGGCCTTGTGTTTGACACATGTGGTCTAAGGCAAGGGAGCCTGCAGGGGTCTGGCTCCCTAGCAGAGCACTGCAGACACAGCCCTGCCTTAGCCTGGGGTGTAGAGGGGAGACTCGTCTGGACGCCTGGCTCCAGCTCTGGCTGGTCTGGCCCCGCCAGCAACTGTCTGCCAGAGCTTCGTTCACATATAAATGGCTTTTCTGAAATACAATTATGGTTTCTCCTCTCTCTGTAATGGAAGGGCTTTCATTGGTAATTAAACAGCTTCCTCCACCGGCCAAGCCAGCCCTGGCTCTGCTTCCCAGCCAGTCCCTCCCCGGCCCCTGAGGGTCTGGCAAGGGCTCCGCCGTGTCCTAATGGACTCTTGGGACTTTGTCCCGGGAGCTCAGTTATCCAGATGGAGGCTGAGCTCTCAGCTTCCAACTCTGGTCTCTGGATCTTGCCGCCCCTTTTGCCCAGACCTGTCCCTCGGAGAAGATAGAATGCACAGTTGTCAGGAGAGGTGATTTCCCCAGTGGACTGTGGGAAGGGAGCCATCGCCAAACTGTGAGAGGGCGAGGGGAGGCAGGGTCCACGCTGCTGCCCACAGCCTTGGGCCCGGGCCTAGGCATGGGGCAGACAAGGGAGGGATCGCTAACCGCCTCCCTTTCTGCAGGCCCCAGGGGCTGCGCATTTTCCTGAGGCCTCGGCTCCCTTCCAGGGCCTGTGTGGTCACAGCCTCAGCAGTTATCTCAGACCAACAGAGGAAGGCTGGCCCCACCCCCTGACTGACACCCCCCAGAACTGGGGCTTCCAGCAGGCTCTGGGGCCCTGTACCTGGGGGCGGGAAGGATGGAGTTAAGGACCTGTTTTCCCCCCATCCCTTTCCTCTCCTCAGTCATCCCACTCCCCCCACTTTCTGACTGGTGAGGCCTAGTGCCGTGGTCGCCAAACAGCGGCTCTCGAGCCACATGCAGCTCTTTGGCCCCTTGAGTGTGGCTCTTCCACAAAATACCACGGCCTGGGTGAGTCTATTTTGAAGAAGTGGCGTTAGAAGAAGTTTAAGTTTAAAAAATTTGGCTCTCAAAAGAAATTTCAATTGTACTGTTGATATTTGGCTCTGTTGACTAATGAGTTTGCCCACCACTGGCCTAGTGAAATGGGTCCAGAGGCCTCTTTTAACCTAGGCAGGGAGGCAAACGAGGAGGTGTTCCAGCCTCACCTCTCATGAGCAAGGGCCTCACCATGAGTCCTACCTCCCACACGTGCTCCCGAGCCTGTCCTGTCCCCAGGCAGGCTCTGGCCAGCGGGGTCCCCTAAGCAGTGTGACCACTTGCTGGTGAGTGAGCTTCAGACCTGGGGCCTGGGCTGTAGTAGTTTGGACAGATGTTGTTCTTGCTGGGGCCCCACCCCTGCTCTAAGGTTGAGGGTACCCAGACATCTGGGAGCTTGCCAGAGCTGGGGGGAGGGGAAGAACAGGGGGGGACGGGGTCCTTGTCTTGTGGTCAGGGCCAGGCACTAGATCGTGTTGAAAGATGGAGCATGTCCTCTCTGAGGGCGGCATGGAGCTGCAGCCTCACCCATGCCGTCAGCCCAGGCTGAAGGGCTGGCTGGATGGGCCGGGGGCTTGGCTCAAGGCCCAGTTAGCAGGAGGGTGAAGGGATGTCCCTAGGACAGGGTGGCTGGCTCTCCCCAGATGTGGGGAGCAGCTCACCTCCTCCCCTAGTATCTGCAAGGGAGAGCCCGAACCAAGATTCTCTTGGTTGTCACATCCATCCATCCACCACTCTCCTGCTTCCACAGGAGTGGCCGAGAGCCTCACCCGTGTCCTCCCCCACAGCTCAGAAAGGGGGATGGATGGGTAAACTGGTCCCGGCCACACAGGCTGGAAGGCAGGAGTGCCCGGATACCAGGGTTTGGGGTGGCGGTGAGGGGTGCTGGTCCCTCCAGTTTCCACCTGTACACACACCCTGTACACTCACTCACAAGCACATTCTTGGCACACCCTGTGCTCTCACCACAAAACCAATACCTATTGCTACCTACTTACAAAATCCCCTCCGCCCCCTCCCTGCCTTCCGGACTGACCTCCACCTTCCACAGCCACCTCCACTCTGCTGGTTTGGAACATTAACCGCAGGGCTGGGGGAGGGAGGGGCCTGGGAAGGGCCTCCACTCACCAGGCTCTCCTCTCTCCCCAGGAGCAGCCAGGGCTTCATGCACATGAAGCTGTCTCGGACCAAGGAACACAAGTACGTGCTGGGCCAGAACAGCCCGCCCTTCAGCAGCGTCCCGGAGATCGTGCACCACTACGCCAGCCGCAAGCTGCCCATTAAGGGCGCCGAGCACATGTCCCTGCTCTACCCCGTGGCCATCCGGACTCTGTAGGCGCGAGGCTTGGGCACTGCGTTCGGCCTGCACCCAGGTCCTGTGCCTGCGCCCGGGCTGAGGGCTGTGGTCTGTCCCAGGCCTTTCTTCCCCTCTCCCCGGGGTGGAGTGGGAACTGGAGATTCCTTAATTTATTCTAAAGAGTAAGGGCTATGGGGCCTTGGAGTAAGAGGAGGTCTGGAGCCGAGGAGAGGAGAAGCCCTGGGCAGCCCCTGGAGGAAGGGGGCTTCCAAACCGCGAGTCTCTCGAAGAGTTTCAGATCCGCAGCCCCAAGCCCTTTCCGCCTGTGGGGCCGAGGGGGCAGCCTCCTTCCCCTCCACCCTCTCCCCCAGGCCCCTGCAAGGCGGAGCAGGACGCAGGCCCGCGGGGCACCCTGACCTCTTCCCCCCTACACACACACACACACACACACACACACACACACCTCTTCCCCTCCACACACACACACACACACACACCTCTTCCCTCCTACACACACAAACACACACACACACACAGCGCGGGGCACCCTGACCTCTTCCCCTCCACACACACACACACACACACACACACACACACACACACACCTCTTCCCCCCTCCACACACACACACACACACACACACACACACACACGCCCGGCGGGGCACCCTGACCTCTTCCCCTCCACACACACACACACACACACACACACACACACACACACACACGCCCGGCAGCCCCCTGGGATGGAGATGGCATCGGGGCGGGAGAGGGAGAGAGGATGGGGCGGAGGGAATCGGTGCGGTCCCCGCCGTTCGGCTCCGGGCTCCCGGCGCCCGGCCAGAGGCAATAAATAACCCGGTGCCGCCTGCACAGCGTCTGCGCCTTCAGCGCCGCAGCCCGGGCTGCCGGGTGGGGAGCGGCGGAGCGAGCACCGATCTGTTTATACGTCAGCTCCGAGCAGACACAGGCCGGCTGCGAAAAGCGCCTTCGAAGCATCGAGTTCCTTCCTTTGACGAGCGATCAAAACACCCCGCATGGCCCCCGCCCCGGAGCCGCCGGCCTCGTGGCGCCCGCCACCGCCGCGCCGGCTCCGGCTCCGGCTCGCGCGTCCCATTCCCTGCCTCCGGCCCGTGTCAGGGCGGAGGGAGCCGGAGGAGACAAAGAGGCAGCGCGCCAGCGGCAGGAGCGGGGGCCCTGCCACGCGGAAGCCGCGCGCCCGCGAGCTGGGAAAGCTGGCACAGCCACTGCGTTTCCTCTCCAGAGGAAGCGGGCCTGCCGCCGCCGCCTCCGCTCACTGAGGATGGGTCCGCCCGGACCTGCAGCCGGCGGGCCTCGACCCGATCTCCCTCCCCGCCGCGGCTCCGGGCCCAGGCTGGCGGGGTGGGGGGAGGCGTCCGCGCGCGCCCTCTGCTGGCCGTGCCCTTAACTGCGGGACCCGGGCGCGGGATCACACCGGCCGAGGGCCCCCAGTGCGCCCCTGCTGCAAACTGCCGGGGCTTGTGGGCCCAGCTCCTGCGAATACCCTTGGGCCTCCAGGCAGAGCTGCTGTCAGGCCACTCAAGGCCTGCCCTCCCGCTTTCCTGGGCAAGCTGAACAAAGACTCCACGAGGGGCTGAACACACCCCGGGGATGGCTGCCTTGGGAGAACAGTCTAATGAACCTGCACCTCCGAAGTGTGATGCGAAGCATGGGATTTTGGATTTTCGAATTCAGTGGTTAGTTTATTAGGGATCAGGATGGAGGATATGTGATCCAACAAATGGACTAGGTAAGAATTCTGTGGAGACAATAGAATCACTTGAAATTGGGCACTGCTTTAGAAATTCCCTCAGAAAGGGTTGCCCTATCTTTAAGTAGATGCAGAAACAGTTCCAAAAAGGTTAGGTGGTGTGCTCATCTGTCTCGTTGCTGTCATCTCACTACCTGGTGCTCAGAGAAGGACCGGGAGTAACAGGTCCCGGAGCAGGCCAGGCCAACCCTGTCTCCCTGTTGGCTCCTGGGTGTCTCCGCCCCCATCCCCCATCCCTTGTACCCAGTCCACCTCCAACACGCCTCACACCTGTCCCCCTCCTGACCAGGAAGCCTCACACTTGCACTCAGAGAGGCCCTCTGTCCGGAAGGATGCCCTTGAGCAGGGAAAGGGGTCGCTAGCCGGGTGGCCTGAGTGGGTTCCTTTATTCAGAGGATACTACCAAGCTCAGGATGTCTGCACTGGCCTATTAGTTGGCCACTTGAGTGGCTTCTTCTGCCAGTAACTACCCCGTCCTGGGGCAGAATAAAGCAACCCAGAGGGCAGAAAAGTGGTTTATTTGTAAAGGGGACTATGGGACAAGAAGAGAAGGTCTGAAGAGCACTACATAGAGAGAGATTGGGCCAGGTTCTGATTACAGTACCTGTTTAAGAACTTGGGAGAGAAGATCGATTGTGCTGTTAAACTGGGGCGCTGAGAGATTCCCTATAAATTTCTCTCTGGGGTCCAGCCTCTATCCCTTTGAAGGCATTTGCCAGCCCTTGTGACAGTGGATAGCCCAGAAGAGGGAGAGGACTGAGGGGAGGGTTTCTAAGATGCCAGCATCTGTGCTCCCACTTCACCTTTAGGCTCACAGCCCCCTACACACACACACACACACACACACTAATTACTTGTCAGCCCCAGTCTTTTGAAATTTTTCTTAGTTTGGGACTAGAGGTGTTTCTTTGCCCCAAAACAATAATAGCTCCCAACTCTAGTCCCCAGACAGTGCCTTCCTCTTCTCCAGGCTGAGACTATGAGTCTGGGGGGGTCCCTGAGCCCACATGGGGTGACTGACCATGGGTCTAGGTTGGTAGGTGGGAGTGGGGAGAAGGCGAGGGAACCAGAAACAGGAAGTGCAGAGGTGAGGTGTGACCCAAACCTCTGCTCGGCAGGCAGTGGGCGGAGCCCCTGGGCAGGAGGCCTAGAAGT
Organism: Pipistrellus hanaki; assembly: GCF_964339955.1. Taxonomy (NCBI): domain Eukaryota; kingdom Metazoa; phylum Chordata; class Mammalia; order Chiroptera; family Vespertilionidae; genus Pipistrellus; species Pipistrellus hanaki. The sequence continues at coordinate 58,930,012 of NC_140503.1, forward strand.
TCTCGTAATGGTGAGAGAAATGAGTCCGGTCCTGCCTGTTGACGAGCTGACAGGCTTTTTCCACATTCTTGGTCATGCCAGGGGGGCCGCAGCTAAACACCCCGATCTTCCGGACCTGTTGTTGAAGGAAGAAGTGAAGGCTAGCTCTGTTCTGAGGGAGGGCTAGCTCAGGCCCATGGTAAAGCCATGAAGAGTCCTTGATGAGGGCTCATTCCACGTTCCTGTGAAAGTTTGCTTACCACGCCTGGCGAGGGCCAGCTTGGTGTTTTCAAATCTAACTTGGTTTCAGTAGACCTCCTCTCTGTGGGTCCAGCCTCTACCCCTTCCAAAGCACTTGCTAGCTTCAAGTGCAAGCAAGAGCAGTTTCTGATACGGGGCTGGGTTAACCAATGTTTGAGTTGAGGGATAGCTTAGTGTCTCGTTAAGGGCTCACCCAGTGTTTATGAGAGCAGCGGCGTGCTCGGTGCTGACGGTGAAGATTAGCTCAGTGTCCAGGATGAGGCCCGGGCCAGCATTAGGGTTAAGGGTAGCTCTGTGTTTATGGTGAGGACTAGCTCAATCACTGAGCTCTTCCTTCCGAACAAGGCATCGTGGCTGCAGAAGCAGCTAGTCCCTGTCGCCAGCTCCTCACTTCCCCCTCAGGGTGACCCCCGCTTCTCCTTTCCCATTTCATTACCCCACCAACTTCCCAGGGGGTGATGGGTTCTCATGGGCAGTCACTAGCTTCCCTGATGGAGCAGGTTTGCTCAGCCCCCCGGAGGATACACTGAAGAGGCCCCGGATTGGGGGGGGGGGGGGTAGACTGACCTGTGGGTGAACCTCCTGCAGGGAGTTGAAGAAGGGCTCAAAGGGGGGGCGACCAAAGTGGGTGACGGAGCGCAGGCCAGTGAACAGACTCCGGTTCAGCACCTTCTGGAAGTGCCGCTCGCAGATGTACTGGCAGCAGAATGAATGGAGGAAGAAGGTCAGAGCCAGGCAGTGCCAGGGCAGCTCCTAGCCCAGATGGTGACCCACCCACCCTGCCTGGCCGGCCCCGGCGCACCAGCATGGTGGTCCTGAGGTCGAACTTCTCCGCCAGCTGGGTGATGTAGATGTGCACGGACACCAGGTCCTGGTGGTCGTTCTCCTCCACCTCCCGGATGATGTCAGCCAGCCACTCGAACTGCCGCTGGGTCCGCGTCACCCAGATGAAGTAGATCTGGGGACAGGGCTGGAGCTGAGGGCTCAGCTCTGCTCAGGCCGCCTATGCCCCAGGGATTCACACACCAATAGATCTCTCTGGCCAGCTTGGGCCCCTCTCCAGATGTCCTGGGAAATGGAGTGTATGGGGCCACAGGGCCAGAGGAGCAGGACATGGAGTTGCCCCAGGGCATGGAGAGGTGCGAGTAAGTGACAGCCTGGGGCACCTGCTGGTCTGAGCCCTCCTGCCACTCTCTCCAATGTTTCCGCCTCAGGCTCCAACCAACCAAAGCCCAGACGGAGAGGGGCCACTAATGGGCTTGTCACAGAACATCTTTGGGGAAGACCAGCTGGCTGTCCGGAGGGATGGGAATGGACTCGGAGACCAGGGGGATGGAAACTTCCCTAGGGGAACCCACCTCCAGCTTCTGATAGGGGGAAGTGGCTGTTTGGGTTAAGAAGCAGAGGCAGCCTGGCCAGTGTGGCTCAGTGGCTGAGCATCGACTTATGAACCAGGAGGTGATGGTTCAATTCCCAGTCAGGGCACATGCCCGGGTTGCAGGCTCGATCCCCAGTGCGGGGTGTGCAGGAGGCAGCCAATCATGATTCTCTCTTAGCATTGATGTTTCTATCTCTCCCTCTCTGAACTACACACACACACGTTTAAAAAGGAAGCAGAGCCGAAACCGGTTTGGCTTAATGGATAGAGCGTCAGCTTGGGGACTGAAGGGTCCCGGGATCGATTCCGGTCAAGGGCATGTATTATACCTTGGTTACAGACACATCCCCAGTAGGGGATGATTGTCTCTCATTGATGTTTCTAACTCTGTATCTCTCTCCCTTCCTCTCTGTACAAAATCAATAAAATATATTTTTTTTTTTTAAAAGGAAGCAGAGGTAGAGCTGGCTTGGACAGAGGAGCAGAGAACTGTCTGTCACCTCTGAATGCTGACAGCATATGGGCTGGGCCTCTGCCTGCTGCATTCCTGCCCTCCTGACTCACCTGCCAGGCCTGGAGAGACAAGCAGGGGCCTGCCACAAGGTGCAGGCTGGGGTGAAGTGGCCTGGCGTGGAGGGGTCCTGAGGGCCTGGAGCCAGCCGTGCCCATCATCCCTGCCTACCCCCTCCTGTTCTCTTACTCTTGAGATCAAAGCCCGTTTCACCTGTGCCCGCCCCCCCCCCCCCCCCCCCCCGCCCCCGAAGCGTGCCCTTCCTTTTCCCAGCCCGACAATGCCTCCAGTGCAGCTTCCTCCGCGGGAGGGGACTTCCTTCGCCTTTCTCCAGCCTGCCCGGAGGGTTCCCAGAAGCAAACCCTATGAGGGGTGCTTCCTAACGGAGGGAAGGATCGACAAACTAACTCTGTCCTTTAGGATCTGGGGGTATCCTGACCACTGCACCCCAACCCCACCCAGGGCCAGGCCAGCTTGGCCTTGCCTAGACCACGGAGACCAAGAACAGAGACAGGAGAGCCAGCACAGATGGGCACAGTTACGGAGAGCAAGGGACATGGGCTGGCCAGAGGAGGGGGCACTTACCTTCTTACAGAACACTTGGTAGCTGACTGATGACTTGAAGACCAGGTCTTTGAGGATGGAGGCAAAGGGGGTGACCCCGATGCCCCCTCCCACCAGCACTGACACCTCAAACTTATGCCACTCCTGGTGGCCCTCTCCAAATGGTCCGTCGAGGTACAGCTGCAGGGAGCAGAGTGGGTGTGAGTTAAGCTCTCAGCTCCCATCACAGTTCTGAAGCCAGAAGTGAGAGGCAAGAAAAAGCAGGTTTATGGAGTGAGGGGGAAGAGGGACTGTGGCTTTATCTGGGACAGCCAGTCTCTGGATGGGGAGGGAGGAGCACAACGGGCGTCTGGTGCTGCAGAGCCGAGGCCTGCTAAGGGGCTGTGGGAGCATGTGGCACGTGCGGCTGGGTCTGGGCACCTTCGGGTAACTGGCAGAGCCGTCGGTCTGGGGTGAGTAGATCTCCCTGAGGCGAGTGGTCCAGGGCCCTGCCGCCCGGATGTGCAGGCTGAGCGTGTCCTCATGGGGCGCGGAAGTCAGTGTGAAGGGGTGGTACTCGGTGGTCCCCAGAGCCAGGCAGGCGATCCGCACCCACTGTCCCGACTTGTACTCAAAGCCCTGGGGCCGCTGGAACTGCAGGTGGGTCACTCCTGAGGAGGGGAGGCGGGCGGGAGGCTGCTGTCCTGAACCCAGTTGCTGTGTGGTCTCCAGAGAGTCCCCCCACTGCAGCCTCAGCTCTGCTTCTGGAATATGCCGGGGGGCCTCCCCCCATCAGAAGCCATTACTCCCCTCAGGCCAGGTCTGCTCTGAGGAGGGGCTGGTGGTCAGCAGGGCAAGGACCAGCCTGACCTGGGCTTCTCTCTGTTGGGAAAGAGACTCAGGTAAAGAGCTTCTTTTACCAGCTCCCTCATCCCTTCCACCCCAAGGCCCCTGCCAACTCCACTGGGCCAGGCTAGGACACTACACGGTCCAGGCTCCGCTCTGCTTCCTGGCACCACCAAGCTGGGCCCCTGACAGCCTCTCGGCTGGTACCTGAAGGCAGCAGCTCGGCCTTCACCACGCTGATCTCCACCTTCTTCCGGCTCAGGCTCACCAGCTTGTCCCCGCCGTAGATGAGTGCAGGGACCAGGAAGAAGATGTGGAAACGGGGCAGCTGAATCAGAGCGAAGCTGCCATGGATGATGAGCTGAATAGAGCGAAGAAAACCACTCAGGCCCGGCCACACCCACAACGGGATCTGAGGCTGGCTCCGGGCTTAGACCCCTATATCTTTCCTCCTGGCATGTCCACGCCTCACCTCCTATTGTGCCCTGCTCCTTCCAGGTTCCAAAACCCCACCATTCCCAACCCTAGGTTCCAAAACCCAACCATTCCCAAAGCGTCCTTGATGAATAAGACTATTTGCATCTCTCCGACACCATGCTAGACCAAGCCATGCCAACTCTCCCCTGCACCCAATGCTGTAGCCTCCTAACTGGTTTTCCACTGGGTTGCCCCATGTGATCGATTCTCTTCAAGGCAGCCAGTGTGACTTTATAAAGTTCATTTTATCATGTCACCCCGGCTTTAAAAGCCTTAGCGGCCTTCCCATTGCCTGGTGATGCTCTGACCCCTGCCTGCCAAACATGGCAAGTCCTTTCTGCTCCAAGACCTTTGCACCTGCTGTGCCCTCTAGCATTCCTGGCAGAGGGCACAGCAGGTGCAAAGGTCTTGGAGCAGAAAGGACTTGGCTCCCCTGGCTCTTCCTAGATGATCTCCATCTCATGTGTCAGGTCTCAGCAGACACACCATCTCCCTGAGCTCCCCCCCTTCGGGCCCACCCCCATCCTCTCTATCACAGCCCTTGCCGTCCACAATAATTGTGTTTCTCCATTCCTTGACCTATTCACTGTTGCGTTCCCCAGTGGACTGCTGGAGTAGGCACTGCATCCATGTTCTTTGCCAATATACTCTCAGCTCCTAGTGGTTTCTGCCTGGCACATGGTAGGCACTCAATTACTGTTGAGTCAATGAAAGAAGTTCCCCCAGTTTACCTTCTCCCTTTGGAGTCTAAGAACACACAACCAGTCTCCGTTTTCCATGAGATAACGGACAGGCATTGTCCAGCTCTAGTCCTTTCCCCAATAAGCTGGTCAGACGCTCCTTGCCCCATTCCTCCCACTTGCTTGCTCCGAAGTCTACTCAGTCTGGCTTCCCCCTCAGGCTCTTCTCAGGATCTCCTCGCTGAGGGCTCACGAATGGCCGAACCCCAACGTGTCCTTTCAGACCACCTTTGCTCCCCGCCTTGGCGACTGTGGCACAGTGCCCCCCTCCCCTGCCACCTTGACACTCCTGCTACAATACAGTGCTCCCCTGGGTCTCCCTCCTCTCAGGCCACTCACTTTCCACTGACTGTTTCTTCTCCATCCCAACCCTTGTGTTGCCCAAGCCTGATTTCCTCACCCTCCGCTTGTCTCTATGCTCTCCCACGGAGCATGGCTCTCAGCTGAACCTCAGCCTCTCAGCTTCAGCGCATTCCACACAGGTCCACCATGTCCTGCCACCACCTAACAACGCCCGTGGCCAGGCAGCGCTGTCTCCTCTGCGCCCTGAATATTCTGTCGTCATTCACGCCTCCACACCTGTGCGCATGCCCTCCCTTCCACCTGCAATGCTCCTCAGCCTCCCCTCTGTCCTGTCAAACCCTGGCTTATCTCTCCGTAAGGCCTGGCCCACGTCCCATCTTCTCCCCGAAGTCTTCCCTAACCAGCTTGGCCCAAATGAAACTGCCTTCAATGAGCTCCCGTAACTTACTCTTCGGAACACTCAGCTCAGCAATTAATCCTATATTGTCTGCTCACGTCCATCATTTCTCACGCATGGCATTTACCTCTGCCACAAATCCTGAGGGCAGAGCATCGAGTCTCCCCTTCCCTGCAGGGCTTAGCACAGAGCTAGGACATAACAGACTCTCAGCACAACAGTTAAACCGGACTCTGGTTCCTCACTCAGCTCTCCTGCCCCCGCCTGAGGGTCCCTGACCTCATGAGCCTTTCCCGGCAGGATTTACTTGAGCCTCTCAGAGCTCAGCTCTGCACTGGCTCCAGTTCCCCCAGTTCTCTTTCATTGTGGGGCCCACGCCCACCCCCAAGGCTTTCTGAGCATCCAGCCAGGCTGAGAACAATGCCAGGGTGACCTCATGCTCTACACCCAGTTTGGTGTTGGCTCTGCTTTTTAACCACAATCCGCTGTTTGGCTGGGGAGCTGGGGGAGCAGCCACCAGCTCAGCTTTGGCTGTGCTAGCCCGGCCTCTCCAGCCTTCTCAGGGCTCCCCCACCCTGGCTCCTTCTCTTTCTGCCAGAGGTCAAGGGGCCACGCCTGTGACAAATGGGAAGGAAGCGGGTGTTTTGGCCCTGACCTGCACCCAGCTGCCAGGGTAGGGCTGCCCAGCGGAGGGGCCTTTCTGAGCTGCTGACTTCCCTGCTGGCAGGAAGGGTGGTTCTGAGCTCCAGTGAGTCTCCCAAACCAGACATTAATCAGAAAGGGGTCTTGGTCCCAGGGACCCAGCCTCCCATTAGTTCAAAGAAGCACCTCTTTCACCAGGAATAAGAACATCACCTCCACCCCTACCAGAAATGGCTCCACCCATTACCGAGGAGGTGGTGAGGAAGGGATAAATTAGCTTGAGAGATTTCTTTGGAAATAAACATCATCAATTCTAGGAAACAGCCTAAGCCGAGGTTGGGTAGTCATCTTCAGAACTGTGAAGTTCCAAGCCTTGGGCAAGAGAGAAGTAGACCCTCCTACCTATCAGTGAGGACAGAACAGCACCTGGGAGGAGACCCCGTGTGCAGTTCTGCCTGGAGCCAGTGACAGAGAGGGAAGCCATATAGACTCTGCATTTCTTTCTTTCTTTCTTTCTTTCTTTCTTTCTTTCTTTCTTTCTTTCTTTCTTTTTAAAATATATCTTATTGATTTTTTACAGAGAGAAAGGGAGAGGGATAGAAAGCTAGAAACATCGATGAGAGAGAAACACCAACCAGCTGCCTCTTGCACACCTCCCACTGGGGATGTGCCAGCAACCAATGTACATGCCCTTGACCGGAATCGAACCTGGGACCCCTCAGGCCGCAGACTGAGGCTCCATCCACTGAGCCAAACCGGTTTCGGCAAGACTGCATTTCTTAACTGCTCCCAGCCAGGCTGTCATTGGTGGGGACACAGGAGCCGTGGGACTTAGTTTAGCTCCTCAGCAAGCAGGCCCTCAGGGGGCCCTTTTGGGAGCTGCCCGTGTCCACGAGGAAGGCAGGCCAAACAGGACCGTGACACAGGGGCACAGATCAAGGTCAGCTCCGAAGCAGCTGACAAACCCAGGGACGGGGGAAGGGAGCAGGGCAGGAGGAAGGAGGGGATGTGAAGGCAGGCAGGCAGGAGCCCAGATTAAGGAGAAGGAAAGGGGAAGGTGGCCTTACAAATCCAGCTTCTCAACAGTCCAAGTGAAGGCTTCTGGAGCAAAGTCATTAACGTTATAAGTTGCACTTCGTTGGGTGGGGTGGCTAACATCTTAAAAAATGGGATCAGAACAAAAGCGGCAAAGCCCAGTTAAGAGAAGTTTCTCTAAAAAGGGGCGACAGGCCCTTGAGTGTAGGCAGCCCACCCTGGAGCCCTAACCGGCCACTCAAAGTGGAGACAGGCTGGCTGGGCAAAATGATGTGGGGTCTCGGCTGGGAATGCAGATCCGTCTGCTAGAGCTGCTACTGCCAAACCCAGGCCGGCAAGTCCATCTCTGAGGGCTGCCTATCAGGGTCGGTCTACTCGAAAGTCCCCTCCTATCATCTCCGTCCTTTAAGGGACAAATGAAGAGGACACTTGAAATAACGAAGAGGACGGAGAGCCGCTGTCTCAGCCCTCGCTGCCTCCCTGGGAACTTCTTGCCCAGCCCCCATCAGAGCCAAATGCCCTCACCAGGACGTAGAGCAGGATGTAGAGGTGGTGGGTCAGCCAGAAGCCCCGGAAGCTGCGGCGCCGGAAGTGGTGGGAGGCGAAGACGTACATGATGGCCAGGACCAGGAGCATAATAACCCCCGTGAGGCCTGCAAAATGAACAAGGGCTCTGAAGGGCAAAGGAGCGAGGCTGCTCCGGGCCTGCCGGGGGCCTGGATCCCTCTTCCACCCCACTGTCCTAGAGGGGGTGGGGAAAGCCCAGCATCTTCTCCCGTTCCTCTCCCTTCACACCACTGGCACAGGTACCTCTCGCTTCTACAGACCCTACTCATCCTTCATAGACTTGGTCATGATGTTTTTCAAGTACCTGTGTTTTATGTCTATCACTTTCCTGACTCTCAGGTTCACAAGAACAGGGTCAGGCTAGGCTAGCTTACTATTGAACCTAGTGTAGGGCCTGCACACCGTGGGAGTATACAAATGGATGTTGAATAAATGAATGGGGCTGGGACTCTGGACATGGCAGGCCCTGCCTTATGCAGTCCAGGCTTGTTCCCCGCCCCTGCAGCACTCCCCCCAGCTGCCACCGCACACAGCGTGAGCACTGTGAGTAAGTGCTACCCCGGAGGCCCCTCTGCACAGGGAACCCCAGGCCTGGGCTACCCAGGAGCCAGAATGGGAATGCAGGGGTCAGAGGATGGCCCCTCGAGTGATCGAGGAGGAGAGAGGCAGAAATCAGGAAGATGAGAGCCCTGAAGAATGGCAAAGCAGAGGTTAAGAAGGGATCTAACCAAAGCCTGACAAGTACAGAATGGAGAGGAGAGCACAAACACAGCCTTATCCTGGAAATCCCCGTGTGCAGGCATTAGCAGGCGCTCTCTGAAGTTTAGAGCAGATCATTTTAGGATTAAAAAAATAACAAAGTACAGAACTGTGCTTTGCTTCATAGAAGAGTGAGTGTAGAAGACGTGTTACCCCAAGGAGGGAACAGATTGAAAATGTAAGTAAGTTCAAGAAGTGCTTGAATAGATTCACAGCTAATAGCCCTAAAATGGGTGATTAGGGGAGTTAGGAATATGCCTTAAACAGTCCTTATCAAGACAGACTAAAAGGGGTGTGTGTGGGGGGGTTCTGCCTGACTTGACAAAGAGCCTGGTCCCTCCCCCCTGCAACTGGGGCGCAGTGTTTCTGGGAAGCACTGTCAGGGCAGGTGTGTGCAGCAGGGGAGAGGCGGGGCACCCCTCCCATCACACAGAGGGAGGAACCAGTTCAGAGCTGGGATGGGAGCCCAGTCAAGCTCCTGCCCAGGAGCGTCCTGGGGGCCGGAGGGCAGAGCGTGACTGACTGTGAGAGCCCAGTGAGTGCACCTGGGCCGCTCTGTTGGCAGAGAGAGCCTGGCAGGAGGGACCGGGCCCAGGAAAGTGAAGGGCTCTCACCTGGCACGGTCTGGAAGAACCACCAGTAATACCTCTGGGGGAACTCGGACCTGTGGGGAAGGGGACGCAAGGGAGGACCCTGAGAGGAGATGTCTGGGACTTCCAGAAAGGACCCTCCCGATGAGGCACCCCAACCCAGCCACAGTCCCCCTTTCTGCTGACTCAGGGCGGGGGTGGGGGCGGGGGCTCAGGCTGGTCATTGTCTCTCCTCTGAGCAGAGATCATTTGGTTCTTTCCACTCACAAAGAATACACCCTTTCCCCTCCCTACTCACCCATCATCGTGGAAGAGGCCAGGGAAGAGGCAGGCGAGGATGCTGAGCGGGCTGATGGAGAAGAGGTACACGTTCACCACGTGGCCTGCGCTGTGTAACACTGAGGGAGACCAGGTGGACGGGGTGAGCCTGGGGCAGCCGGGTGGGGGTGCGCAACCCACTCAGCCCAAGGCCAACTCCCGCCAGCCAGAGGTGGGGTTAGGGTTAGGGTTGGGGCCTGAACAAGGAACCTAGGGCAGCGGTCGGCAAACTCATTAGTCAACACAGCCAAATATCGACAGTACAACGATTGAAGTTTCTTCTGAGAGCCAAAAACCGACTTCTGCACATGGGCCACGAAGTTTCAATCGCACTGTATATGCGCACCCACATGTGGTCTTTTGTGGAAGAGCCACACTCAAGGGGCCAAAGAGCTGCATGTGACTCACAGGCTGCAGTTTGCTGACCACTGCCCTAGGGGGCTGGATTTCTGATCTCTATGAAACTTCCTGTTCCTCCCCACGTCCCATATACACCCCACCCATGAAGACAGCCATGAGTCTAAATTATATATTAGAAATCCATGCCTTTGGTTCCTCTCACAGAACTATCTTTTAAAACATAAACGTTGCAAGATGGCACATTTTGTACGCTCATTCTGGGGTGACAGTAACCTGTCAGGTGGAGGTGGTGAGGTGGCCCTGAAGGTGTGGGAAGAGGCAGTGGGGTGGGGGCGGGGGGTGCAGTGAGGGGCCCCTGGGCTTATTGCAACCACTTATGAGAAGGACATCCCAGACTCTCACTCCAGTTAAGCGCAGCGAGCACTCTCTCTGGGAGAGGGACCAGGGGCCAGTGGGGGGTGGGGTGGGGGGTGGAAGGACAAGAATGGAGGGGATGCCCGGGACCCCAGCCCTGCCTGTGAGCACGATGGCCGTGGAGGCGATGAGGCGGTGGAAGTCCACGGCGGCGTCGAAGGGCACGTAGCGGTTGAGGAAGGTCTCCCGCAGGAAGGTGATGAGGTTGCGGCACATGGTGAGCAGGATGTAAGAGAACATGAAGGAGATGCTGGCGGCCGTGCCCCGCGACAGGATGATGCCCACAAAGGTGGTCTGGGCGATGCCCGAGGGCGGCGAGGTGAAGGTGTAGTCTGCGGAGGGGCGGGGGGCGGGGCTGGTAAGGGGGCCAGTGCAGCTGAGGGAAGTCCCCCGCAGGCCCTGGCCAGCGCCGCCCAAAGTCGTCTCTCCATGTCCCCATTCAAGCTGCGCAAACACCAACCAGAGGCCCGGCCCCAGGGTGTCTGCCATTCACACACTAGGCCCGCTCCGTCCTCCCCCCGCAGCCGTCAATCAAGCAGGCCCCGCCCCGGCCGCACGCACAGTAGGCCCGCTCCAGGAAGAGGCCCGCGGTCACGGCGTAGAAGACGGCCACGCAGCCGATGTGGCGCCGGTAGTTCTCGATGAAGCGCTTGAACTGCTGCACGGTCTGGTGGCGCCGGCTGCGCTGGAACTTCTGCCGGTGGGCCTCGGTGAACAGCAGCGGCTGAAACAGCGTCACCCTGCGGGACAGCAAGCCTCGGCGCTCAGCTACGGACCCAGCGCTAGTGCAGCCCCGCTCCCCTCCCCCTCCCAGGCTGAGCTCGGGAGAAAGGGGCTCCGGGTGACTCAGGCCAAGCAAGGCTCAGCGTCCCAAGGCTAACATCACACTCTTCAAGCGAGCTGTCCATGTGGGGGCCCCTGGGAAGTAGTCACTGGGTCCGTTCATCCCAGGGGGACGCACTTCATCGACCCCAGTTCTCACTCACAGATAGCTCTCTCCCCTTCCAACGCCCTCCTCTCTATTCTCACTCTACTCTGCAGCTCAAAGGGCACCTCCTCCAGGGAGCCTGCCCTGACCTCCCAGACGGAGACGAGCATTTCCTTGAGCTCCGAAGCCCCTTGCTCTTACCACCGTTATTCCATTCATCAGTGGGACATGGCAATTCTCAGTGTACCAGGCTACCTCATACGAGGCTGTGCCTGGCCCCGAGTCATCAATGTATGCATGCTGGAAGGATGGATGAGCGGCCTGGGCTTAGGGGAAGAAGCAGGCGTACTTCTTGCCAAACCTCCGTCGAAGCTCCTGGGGAGGATCGGTGTCCATGGGGCACGGCAGTCGCTGTGGTGTCCGCTCCATCTCGCCATCACTGCGGGAACTGCGAGCGCTCACTCTGGGAGAGGGGCTAGGACAGGGATGCAGGAGGCTTGGTTTCCTAAGCCACGAGGTGCTCCGTGGCCCCTGGGCTGCCTCCATAGCCTCTCTCTCGAGGAAGGGTCAGAGCGCTCAGCCAGAGGACAGCAGGGTCCCCAGGGACCTAGCCAGAGAATGAGTTGCCTCCTGGGGGTTCTAGACAAGGCTGTCACATAGCTGTGCCCTTTACAAGGGCCTCCGACCCAGGCCAAAGGTGAGTGCAGGGCTGTGTCTGCAGAATAAGAAGCGTCTCTTTCTGATTTACATGAAGGCTTGATGTAGGTTGGGGGAGGGGGGGAGAGTGGCCGCTGTGATACCAGTCATTTTGGGGGAGAAAAAAGGCAGCTCCCTGGCCCAGCCCTCCCTCCGACATTCCCAGAGGAGGGCTCACCAGAGCTGATCCTGGCTGATGTAGGAGGCTCTCCGGCAGAGATCCTTGATGACTTCAGGCACCTCCACTCCTGCAAAATGCAGAGCTGGGCTAGGGAGCAGCTCAGGGCCCAGAGCCTCAGGAGGGCCTGGCTCAGATGTCCAGACACTATAGAGTAGGGGTGTCGAACTCAATCAGAGAAGGGGCCAAAATCTAAAATCCAGCCTAAATCGCGGGCCGAATGGTTTACTGAACAGTCATAAACTGACAATGTCATAAACTGACAGTGGAGTGCAGTGATGACAGCGCGGTGCGGGCCACATTGCAAGGCCTGGCGGGCTGGATTTGGCCCGCGGGCCTTGTGTTTGACACATGTGCACTAGAGGGTCCCTGGCCATTACCCTGCCTCTGGGTGCCCCAGCCTCAGCCTGTGTCCCCAGTGGGAGCTAGCCTAGCCACCCTTGGTCAGGGAGAAGGCCTCAGGCAGGCTCCCCTGAGTGTGTGCTCACCTTCAGACTCACTCCTGGGATGGAATCAGGCTTACGGGGTGGAGTTAGGAACTGTATGCAACCCGTCTGCTAAAACCATTCTGTCACAAACCCCGCTAATGACCCTCCAGCTTAAAATCTCCTTGAAGTTAAGGGTGGAATCTAGGTGGTGCATATATGGGAGATTCCATTTTCCTGTGTTGGAAAATGTTCATGAGAAAATGTTGGGGGTGGGGGTGGGGGATGGGGGGTTGGGGACCCTTCCAGGAGCTGCCCACTGTTCCCTGTCTGGGCTCAGCATTTAGGGACAGGGCGGGACTGAGCAGCCAACCCAGGTTCTCACAGGAGAACCTGCAGGTCACTTCCAAGTGCTAAACCAATCCCGAAGATTACCCTGGTCTACAGGCCAGAGGCCAAACGTGACTAAGCGAATTTAATGAAACCAGAGTGTTGAAAACAAAGTAATCTATCCCCCCTCAAATGCTTTAGCAAATAAGCAAATGTGGCAAAAACGGTAACAAACGACAAATCTAGGTGAGGGAGAAAGAGATGCTCCTTTAAACTCTAGGGTTAAAATGTTTCAAAGTAAAATTTGGAGGAAGCAATAAAGTACAACAATTAAAAGTCAAATGGGCCCTGGGCTGGGTAGCTCTGAGTGTCGTCCCAGTACACAAAAATTGCAGATTTGATCCCAGGGCACATGCAAGAAGCAACCAATGAATGTATTATAGAAATAAGTTGAGCAACAAATATCTCTCTCTCTCCAATAAGATTTCCCCCCATTAAAATGCCAAACAAAATAATACTCATTGCTAACCTTCTACTTAATCCTCCTTTCCCAAGCCTGGTCCTTCCTCCACCCCAAGGGTTGTACATCCGGGACTCTGGCCTGGGTTCACTTCAGGCACCCACCCCTGCTCTGCCCTCAGGCCTGGGTGCCTGGGAAGGTAAAAAGCTGCAGAATCAAACTTGCTGGGTCTGCACTCTACCACCTCTCCTCCCGCCCTGAGCACGGGAATCCCTGACCAGAAGCCCAGCTGTGCCTTGTCTAACGCGCCCCTCTCACTTGGACTGCTCAGCTCCCCCAGGCTCTCCTAATCCTGGGAGGGGCTGGTTTGGTTTCAACATGCCCCAGTGAGAAAAGAATCCCAGGCTGTGAAGACACAGTAACAGCTCAGAGCAGGCCACAGGCCATCCCTCTGCCTGCTCTCTGCCCACTCCTCACCCTGATTCTAGCCCCACCCACTGAGTCAGACAGAGGAGGGGCAGGAAGTAGGGGGAGGGAGGCAGACAACAGAAGTGGGTGTCCATGCACTTAGCAAACATTTACCAACCACTCCTCCAGGGAATAAAGCGGCGAACAAAACTAGAACACCCACCACTACCAGCCACCCCCGCTGAGGTGGGCATGGCCAGGGCAGGGCTGTAAAGAGGAGACACTGTTTCCCCTCTGCACTGGGCTCCCGGCTTAGGGTTCTCTGACAAGAAAGAGCAATTCCAGCTGCCATTCCCCACGCCATCCTGACCCTGCACACTCCACCAGCAGGGCTGCATTGTGACTTTTGTGGGTCTTGGCACCGTTGTCTTCCTGGGCCTCTTCCTCCATTAAAAAATAAATTTAGCCAACACCGGTTTGGCTCAGTGGATAGAGCGTCAACCTACAGATCGAAAGGTCCCAGGTTCGATTCCAGTCAAGGGCATGTACCTTGGTGACAGGCACATCCCCAGTAGGGGGTGTGCAGAAGGCAGCTCATCTATGTTTCTAACTCTCTATCCCTCTCTCTTCCTCTCTGTAAAAACTCAATAAAATATATTAAAAATATATATATATGTAATAAATTTAAACTTATATTTAAAATAATTATATTGGTGTAAAGCAGCGGTGAGGAACCCTTTTTTTTTTTTCTACTAAGGGCCATTTGGATATTTATAACATCATCTGAGGGCCATACGAAATTATCAACTTAAAAATTAGCCTGCTATATTTGGTCAAACATTTAATTAACTCACCCCTAATGCCTTGGCAGGCCAGATCAAATAATTCTGCGGGCCTTACACAGCCCGTGTGCCGGACATTCCCTACCCCTGGTGTAGAGAATATAATCCAGGCTGGATGTGTCATTACATATTTATTATTATTATTATTATTATTATACTCATTCTCTTTTCTGATTTTTTTTTTCTTTCTTGTCTTCTGCTTTTCAAAGAAATAAAAAATTTCCATGGATTCCCAAAACACGCGGGCCTTGTGTGCCGTCTGCCCTGCCTCCGGGCCCCCTCACCTTTGACACAGAGCTGTGTGAAGCGGAGCTCACTGTCGTGGTCCCGCAGCATGAAGTGGAAGTCCTCCCACGTCAGCTCCTCCTTGTCCTGGAAGCCCGACTCCCGGAACATGGACTCCACCACCGCCGCCAGCTGGGCCTTGGACAGGCAGTTGTTGGAGATCTCGATGAAGGACCTGGGGGTTGGGGGACGGGTGCTGTCAGGCCCTGACCAGGGTCCTGGGGCCTAGACACAACGGCCCACTAGCCGTCCCACCAGGCAGGCCTTCAGAGCCCACACGGGAAGACCCCAATGGGCCAATCCCAAGCCCCCTCTTAGCTCTAACGGTCTCTGGTTCTGTGGGTGAAGAGATGGGGCCCCTGCTCTTTACCCTCCTGCTTCTTCCTCCACGCCCCACCCTTTCCCCTGCAGTCCCTGCTCTAACCCAGTCTCCTCGCTGTCCCCTTGGACCAACCTCAGCATCCTGATGAACTCGTCCTTGGAAATGAGACCATTCTCATCAAAGTCGTACATGCGGAACATAAGGCGGGACTTCTCCTCAGGGGATCCTGCGAGAAGGAGGAACCTATGAGTGGCCCAGACCTCCTGCCTAAACCCAGGCTGGCCAGGAAGGGCCTTACACGAGTGTGACCACTGCTGGCCACAGCGAGGGGTGCTCTGCTTCCTGATTCTATTGGGGCGCTCCCAAATGTCTGCCATGGCTAGAGACCTGGCTTCCCCATCTCCAGCAGGTCAGCTACCCCTCAGCCTCAGTCTCCAGCCCCTTCCATCTTCTCCTACCTGGACAGTCACTCCCTCCTCCACTACCTTTCATGAAGACCACCAGGATGTCCAGGAACTCCCGGAAGGACAGGTAGCCATTGCCATCTTTGTCGGCCAGAGAGAACATGGACTCCACAAACATGTCCTGGGGCTTGAGGCCCAGGGACTCAGCAAACTCGACCCTGCTGAGCTCACATGTCAGGGCCTCCTGCACCTTCTGAGATGAGTCCAGGGGCAGGGTCCCCGCGTCTGCCTGGTCGATGTCCAGCACCTGCACTTGGGCAGCGGCAGAGGGAGGGAGAGAAGGAGACAGGAATTCCCTGACTTGAAGGCCAGTTGAGCCTCCTCTCAAGGTCTCTGCCCAGCACCCCCTCCCCTAAGCACTACCCCAAGAGCCCTGTGGGTGGTCCCTGTGGCCATTTAGTCTACAGAACCTTGGCCTTGTGCATTAGCTGATTGGGCCAGGGATGCCCACTTGAGCCACTGGAATTGGGACTGAGAGGTCCTAGATCTGTCTTGCCGGAGCACAAGAAAACTCAAAACTCACAAGAAAACTCAGAAGTTGTGGACCGCCCTGTTCC
The DNA here is from genome assembly GCF_964339955.1 of Pipistrellus hanaki. Classification (NCBI taxonomy): domain Eukaryota; kingdom Metazoa; phylum Chordata; class Mammalia; order Chiroptera; family Vespertilionidae; genus Pipistrellus; species Pipistrellus hanaki. Next base: position 58,946,027 of record NC_140503.1, read on the forward strand.
TCCAGGTGCTCAGAGACACAGAGACACAGCCAAGCAGCAGCACCGAGGAGGAGGAGGAGGCAGCCTCGAGAGGAGTGGCCTTGCTTGCTGACAGCTTTCCCTTCCCTGGTCCTTTCCAGGCCAGGCCACAGTCCTCTCTTTGGAATGCCCAAGACACTGCTCTATCCCGAGTCATCTGACCCTTCATCAATGCTGGCTTGAGCAGGTTGCTCTTATGTCCAGAGTTTTGACTGAGAGAAAAGCTCAGCTGCATTGAGAAAAAGCTGGGCTTGGGGAGGGGAACTTCTCATCATGAGCCATCTTTATCCCAGCCAACGGGCTGCCCCAGCGTAAGGAAAACAGACGGTGAAGGAAGCACGCAGGCTGCAAACCGCAACACCTGCTGTTCCTGCCTGTCAACTAGAAGCCCCTACTTCAAGCCTGGCTATGATGTCATGAGGTAAACCTTGCTGCTTGAAACAAGGTGCTTTAGCGGAAAGAGCCTGGGGCTAGAGGCAAGAGACCCAGGTTCATGTCCCAACTGTGCCACTGTCTCACTGCGTGGCCTCGGGCAAGTCTGTTCAGTTGTCAGGCATTCATTTCCTCACCTTCCCTACCTATCTCACAGGGTTATTATGGGAACCAACAAGAGAGGCTGTATGAAAAAGATCTCATTTCAAAGCTGAAGCGCTGAAAGAGTTGGCAGCTACCCTAGGAAACAGTAGCACACCCTCACCTCCCAAAGAGAACAGGGAGTTCTCTTTCACAGCCCTGCCAGGTCCTGAACTGAGCGGAGATGCCTGCCTGGGCCCTGGCAATGAGTCAGCCAGCAGGAGGACCCTCCATTCTAGTACACACTCAAGCTCAACTTGTTTGAAGAGTAAGTGGGGTAGCCAGGTGCACACAACAAATGACCATTAAATGGTTCCCTCGTGGATCCTTTCTGCAGGTAGCCAACCCTGCTCCTTCTCCTCAAACACGGATTTTTTGCCCTTTTACTGGGTCTCTTCCTCCTCCTCCTCCTCCCCCTCCTCCTCCTCCTCCCCCTCCTCCTCTTCCTCCTTTTTCTCCTTTTTCTCCTTCTCCTTCTCCTCCTTTTCCTCCTCCTCTTCCTCCTCCTTTTCCTTCTCCTCTTCCTCCTCTTCTATTCCTTTTTTTTTTTGTGTGTGTTAATCCTCACCTGAGGATATTTTTCCATTGATTTTTAGAGAGAATGGAAAGGAGAGGGTGAAACATTGATATGAGCCCCTTTCTTCTGAGCCCAAACTCTTTCAACTTTGACTCCTTGCCAAATCTCTCCTCCACCATGATTTTACACCTGCCTGAAGCTTCATCTACCTTTTCTGAACTCCTAGACCACTTTTTTCCTGGGTCACTTTTATAGCTGTCATTCTTTGCCAATTATCTTCCAATCTGAGCGCATCCCATCTTCCCATGGGATGATAAACTCCTTCAGCGGGTGCCCATGCTGTACTACCTGGTATCTCCCAAGCTTCTCCTCTCCGCTGTTCCGCTCAGGCTGCCTTTATTTTCGTGCCAGATAGGGGTTCAAGTCCTTGCATTTCTCTTCCTATCTTATTTCTCCACCACCTCTCAATGGCTCTCAGAGGTCTACCAGGTAGGCACTAATACCCTCTGGAGGTCTCTGGCAGCTACACGCCTCCGTGGAGGAGTGGCTAAAGGCTCTCGCCCTAGATTTCCGCAGCCTTTAAGTGAGGGCAGAGAACCTGGGCAGCCCGGAGGAGAGAGATCGCCACATGCAGACAAGCCCCTTCCTAGGAAGCCGCCTCTCTGAAGTCTCTCAGGTGGGTGGGATTGGAATGGGGGCTGGAGCATCTCCTTACAGTAAGGACAGGTGACCTGGCCAAAATCACAGTAGAGTTGATTCTTGGCTGTGATCTCTGACTTGCCCTGGAGTCACCCCAGGCCTTACACAGGTAAGGGCACCATCACAGACAGACGTGCAAGAACAGATCTGATCTCCCATACACACCTGGGAGAAAAGGTGCCTGAAAAAGGTCTCCAGGAGGTGGCTCCGCTGCTCCCGCGTCACGGCCGCCCTCATCAGCTCCTGCTCCCGCATCTCCCACTCCTGGAAGCTCAGCCCACTCTCCTTCAGGGCCGCCCGGAGGTTCTCCACCAGCGCCTGCTGCTCTTCCTCCAGGTTAAACTGCAGCACCTACGGAGGCAGCAGGAGGGAGAGCCACCGTTTGTCAAGCCCTCTTGGGTCTAGGAGCTTTCTGTGACTCTTGTAGGGGCCCCTGGAAAGAGAGTCCTTGCGAAAGACATACTGTCATTTCCTGGGCTCAGGGGTTACGTGGTTTTCTTATACGTGCAGAGTCACATACACAGATAAAGCATTCTTCCCTCCCTGTTCCGTATTGGAGGAGGGGAAGGCAGGGAGGCCAGAGGATTGAGGGGACCATGAGCCAGACACCCAGAGCTGAAGATCAGCCTCTGATTGACTTCCCTCCAATATCTTTAACAAATCATTCCAGCCTGAAATCAGGGGACGGGGAAGAGCACCCAGATTCTTCTAAGGAATCCCAGCTAGGACCTGCCCCAGTGTCCTTAGAAAGGAGGGGCAGACTGTGAAAGAGGAATAGGGGACTGTGGAGGTCATATCCAGCAGGTCCAGAGCAGAACAGATGTGCTCAAGTTCATCTCTCTATCAGGTACCACAGCCAGTAGCCAGAAGCCAGAAACGCTGTCTGGCCCAGTGCTCTTCTCCCTCCTCCTGGCTGGCGTGTCTGTGGACAAGGAGCGAGGGGCCAGCTGGGCCGCACCAGGTCATACTCCTTGGGGATCTTGAGCAGCAGGGTGCGGCGTCCGCGGTTGTTGGAAAGGATGAGGTTGACCTTCTGCGGGGGCCGCAGCTGGATGGTGCGCAGCACAGAGAGCCTGCAGTCCAGGACGCGGACCTGCCCGGGTTGCAGGTGCACAAGCACAGGCCGGCAGGGCTCCTTGCGGCCCTGCCATTCCAACGCTGGGGAGAGACGGGGCTGGGTCAGCCGTGGCTCTAGGCCTGCCCTGCACCAGCACACCCAGAGGAAGAAGGCCCAGCTCAGAGCTGGAGTTAGGTCAAGGCCTCCACAGCCGCTTGCCTCTTTTTGGGTTCTGAGGGACCCCCCCTCCCCAATAGTCCTGCTGTGCATCTAGCCCATGAGCAGAATAACTACCATTTCCTGAGATATTTATTACCATGTGCCCAACACGGTATCAAGCACTTTACATGAACGAATTCATTTAGTCTTCATAAATCAATAAGGTAAGTGCTATTCTTCTTCTTCGTATTTTATAGATAATGAAAAGTAAGTTTAGAAAACTGGTAGGATCAAGATTCCAATCCTCAGTCAGTCTGACTCTAGACCTTCATTAATTACTTCTCTGTTGCCTGAAATTCCAGTGTGAGATGCACCAAGCAGCAGTTCTTGGGAATGTGGAGTCACAGAAACCCTGTGAAATGTAGTCCAGGTTCTGTGACTCTTCCCCATGGGTCTATCTCATTCCCTATGGGACCTTTAGGAGGCGCTACAGAGGTGGGAGGACTCCAGGACCAACTTCCACCCAGTGCCCCTGTGGCCCTTCCCCCCTGCCTGGGGGCCAGGAGGCCTTTCCTTAGGCTGCGGAGGGGCAGGTAGGGGCTATCGCCCTGAGCCATGTCCTCCTCCTCACCACCATGGCCAGCCCCAGGCTCACCTTCCACGCCCTCCACGAACTTCTCAGACTTGATGCTTTTGCAGTCCTGGCCCTGGAGCTTCTTGAAATTTCTCCTCCGGAGCCGGGCAACAATCCAGGCAATAAGCAGGCTCACTGGCAGGGCAGAGGTGGTAGACTGCTCAGAGGAAGGTCTGGGGAGATCAGCGGCTCCTTTGCCAGACTCCTTTCCTTGCCAAGGCCCCTGCTTTCCCCAAGACTTAGATCTGTCCATTCTCAAACGGTAAAGCCGCCTTCAGAGAGGCGGGGCGCTGCTTCGCCTCCTATGGGGAGTTTGGGTAGCATCTAAGATGCCTGTGCAGGCTTCTCCCCTGCTCCCAGCACTCGGGTCCTCTCCTAGCTGGAGCTGCACCCACTCTGCCAGGCTGCTGGTCCACCTGCTCACAAGTCCAAAGCCTCTGCCCCAGCAACTACGTCCCAGCCCTGGTTCTCCAGCAGGGCTTTGCCTCTGCCAGGCCCAGGCTCCTGCAAATAGCTGTGGATTGTGGAATCCTGGGATGCCTGACCAATCTGGGCCCCGAGAACAGGGGGGCAATTCTCCCTGGTGCCAACTCTTATCTGCAGGTCAGACACTTCTTGTGTCTCCTCCTGCCCCTGATGTTCTTGTCATCTGCCCAGGGGAACATGGCTTGTTGCCACAGATGGAACCAACCCTCCTCCCAGCTTGCATCTCTTACCCAGCCCCACCCTGCCCATCACGTTTACCCAGCGGGAAGCAGCAGAGGGTCCCAATGGTGATCCCGAAGCCAACTCCACTGCCCTTGAAGTAGTCCCGCATGACGGGGGGAACACAGGGCGGCAGGCCCTCCGTGCTGAGTTGTCCTGGCTGAGGGCAGGGGTCTCCTGGGGAGGCAGAGAAAGCTAGAGTCCTGGGGGGCTGTTGGATCACAGGCTTAGGCACAGCATCACTGAGGACATTAGGGTGGCAGGAAGGGGGAATGGTGGTGGCTCTGGGTACCAGAGGGGAGGAGGCTGCTTATCCCTGTCATTGTTCCTGCCATTGTACCAAGAATGTGGTGTTTTCCTACTTGGGTAACAAGTGGGGTCCAAAATGAACCTCAACCTCTATCTTTCCCTCCCTATGCACGTGTATGTGCACACACACACACACCCCTTCCCTTGTCACTGCTGTGGGGTTGGGATATCCTCACTACACTTAGCCCTCCTAATGTTCCACCCACCCCCAGCCCATCCCAGCTGAATGCATCTCCTCACCAGGACTCTCTGAGTCTCAGCCCTGCCCTCGCTCGGGCACCTGGAGTTGTGTAGGGGGAACCTGCGTAGCTGTAAGTGGCAGCCTTGGTGCCCAGATCCAAAGTTCCCAAGGGCACAACCATAGTTCACTCCCCCCTTGGAGTCTATTGTCCAGCCACACTGACCCAAACCCATGGCTGAGGAGGAAAGAAACTCCAGACCCCAAACCCCTGCAAGCCCCCTGGGCCACTCACCCGCATGCCAGAAAAAGACATTGGGCTGCAGGGCACTGGGGTCCACGTTGGTGACAGCCACTAGAACATCCCTGAGGGATGTGTTTCTGATCTCTGCGATCTCTTCCTCAGAGAAGAGTCTGGGGGTGAGAGACGGGGGGTGTTCTCAGAGTGGGAGAGAGATGCAGGCCCCAGGCCCACGGATCCGGACGAGGAAAGATCCTCAGAGGGACTGGGGATCGGCAGTGCCCGCTGGGAACCAAGGGCCCATGGGCACTGCTTATAGCTTATAGGCAGAGGTCTGGAGTCTGAGGTGGGACCCAGGCAGGCCTTACCCATTCCTGGTGTTCTCAAACCAGTAACGGTCACCATCCCGCAGACGCACAAATTGGTCGAGGACTATGATGCTGAAGAGGGGCCCGGGGTCCCCGAGGCTCTCCAGGAGCCCTCCGGGGAGCAGCTCCAGCAGGGACAGGTCCTGGTTGTACAGGGCAGCGGTGGCTTCCAGCACCTGGGGCCGAGAAGGGACAGGAGTGAGTGCAAGGACCTGGCATCACCCTCAGGCAAAGAGATGGTTCCCAGGGATCAGCCTGAGGGATAATAATAAATGACAGGAACACTAACTCAGTTAGTATGCCCCGGGCACTGCTCTGAATGCTTTACATAAGTTCACTCATTATGGGAATTCTCTCACAGACTCAGCTGCCTATTGTTAGAATAAATTAGGCAGCCAATCCCCTACGTAACTTATTCTTAGAGAGGTATACAAGTTCAAGAATCAAATCAGTGCAAAATGTTAAATGGTAGAATGATGTGTTAGGAAAGGTTTCCATTTTTTTTAGATCTAAAAAAGTGTTTAAAAAAATCAAATCCCTACATATACATTGTATTTTAAAGACAGTCTTCAACAATATATGGGCAGCATAGTCTGCCTCACCTTTACTTTAGTTCTTTTCTTCACAGTGTATAAGCCCTTGACCAGTCTAATCCCAATGAGGTGCAACTGAAGCTAAAGATATCTTTATATTGATTTTATAAAGTTTACAAGCCCCACACACATATCATGTCTTTGTTGGTCTTTCAAATCTCTATTTTCCAACAATTTTATAAAATAGTAAGGGCAAGGACAATAACATTGTCATCAATTATAGAAATCCCTGCTGTACCAAGATGTTAAGGCAACTAAAACGAGTCTGTTGGCGGGTGATGGCGTAGGGGTGAGAACTGACTCCCCTAAGGCAGCTTGACTATGAGTGTGCAAAGGCACGGCTTGTTCCTGAGTCAAGGACCTTCTCTACCCACCCAGGGCATCTGGGAAGAGTAAATGAGGTAATGTCTACTAAGTGCTTGGCATGTGATAGATGCCCAACAAACATGTGCTGGATCCGCACAGTGGCCAACGCCTGCTGGTCTGGTAGCCTACAGCCCAGTGTGTGATGCTGGGAAAAGCAAGGTGGCTGAGCCCTGCCCCTCGCAGCAGGTGCTTGTCTCTGGTGCCCGGGTCTCACTGCCCATCTTCTGCGTCTCAGGCCAGTGTTCCCATGGGCCTCCCACCCCGCCCTCTGGGTCCCGACCACTCCTCACCGTGCCGTGACTCAGGGAGAGTGCAGGGTTGATGTCCTGCCATCTGGTAATGGGAGGCAGGCCCAGTGCTTCCCTGGCCTTGGTGTAAGAGGGCAGGCCCAGGTCCCGGCCCCGCTGCAGGCTGCTGGCCAAGTAGTCTGTGCGGGAGTACTTCAGTGGCCCGGGCCAGAAATCTGTGAATTTGACAGCAGGGAGTCTCAGCAGCACCAAAGCTCCTCCGGCCCATGCCCCAGGCTCCCACAGCCCCGTGGGGATGTAAGCGTTGGGAGCTGTGGCCATCGGGTCAGAAGCTCTCTCAGCAGTGAGACTGCAGGTTCCCAGCCCTGGATACCCCGCCCTGTCTGGCTCTGGAGCTCCCGCTGAATCTCCTCCCAGGGGCCAGGGGTGCACAGCCTCCAGGCCAGTCCTGGCCTCACCTCGCACATCCTCCACCACCACGTGGTCTTCTTGTTCGGCAATCTGGGAGGCCATGCCCAGCAGCAGCGCGTCTACATCTTCAGCTCTTCGTAGATTTGGGTTCTATGGGCATGAGGAGAGGAGAAGAGTGTGGCTAATGGGGCCAGAATTTGGGCAGCCAGACTGCCTCCACCTATAAGTCTATGTTCTCTACTCAGTCCTGCTGTTCACTCCCAAACTGGTGGGTTATTCCTCATCCAGAGCCCATGCTGCTGGGAGAAAGGGCTCCATGAGCACAAGGGACCAAAAACTTGACTTCTTCTTCTTTTTTTTTTTTTTAATTTATTCATTATTTCTTCTATTTTATTTATTTATTTTAAATATATATTTTATTGATTTTTCACAGAGAGGAAGAGAGAGGGACAGAGAGTCAGAAACATCGACGAGAGAGAATCATCGATCAGCCGCCTCTTGCACACCCCCCACTGGGGATGTGCCCACAACCAAGATACATGCCCTTGACTGGAATCGAACCCGGGACCTTTCAGTCCGCAGGCAGACGCTCTATCCACTGAGCCAAACCAGTCCCAGCTATTTCTTCTATTTTAGAAACAGACTTGAGATCATGGTTGACAAAGACACTAGAAGATATAGGTCTTGGTTCTTGTTCTGTTTAATAACAGCTGTGTGATGGTGGGCAAGTAACAGTATCTCTCTGAGTTCAGTGTCCTCCCCTTATCAAAAAGGGCATTAGAGACGAAAAAACAATGAAATAAAATTAATAAAGTCATAAAAAAGGATCAGGAGGACACTGAGGTCTCTTTAAACTCAGCTCCATGTCTCTGACCCTGTGCCTAACTCTTCTCTCTTTTCCTCTCTCCTCCCTTCCCTCTTATTAACATTCTGAGTTTGCTTTAAATTAATGATGAATGCTGTTGACCCACACGGACCTGGTTTGGATGGACAGACTATCCCTGGTAATCTCTCAGAATCCCTCCCTTCTCCTTGCCTCCAACCCACAAAAACACATTCATCTGCTGCCTTAGGGAAGTCTAATTGGCGAGTTTCTTTGGGGCTGGGATGGCTGGGGTACTCCAAGGCTTACAGGGGACTCAGAGCTGTCAAGGGAGAAGGAAATCCTGGAGGAAGCAATAAATGTAGAGCCACACTTGCACAGTCCTGAGGTGAGAGTAGAGGGTTGACTTATGACTATGTGCAGCTACCCGTCATCTCAGACACTGGGAGGAGAGATGGCTTTGGTCCCCGGGCTGCCTCCTCCACCCCAGCCCATCCCATCCCAGCTATTGGCTGTCTCAGCCCTACTGCCCACTTTCACCACATACCCTAACACCCGTAGGTGTGTGCGCACACACAAACACACACAGTACACATGCCCACCCACGTATATGTCCCCAGCTCTGACCTCTCGGCTCCAATAGCTGTTGCAGACACGGAGAGCTCTGGAGGCGCTTGAATTCCCATTGATGACCCTCTGGAAGTGGCAGCTGGCATTTCTGAAATGCAAGGAGCAGGGGAGCGGTGACTGAGATGCCAGGGTCCTACTGTCAGGCATCTGCTCTGGTCTCCAAGGCTGTAATGAGGGCCAGGCCATGGCTTCCCTGCGGTGGGATGTGTTCAGGGTAGGACCCAAACAATCTGATTTTGGGGAGGTCCCTCTCCCACATCAGACCGAATATCTAAAAATGCACCCAGAGAGTTTGCTCATGCTCTCCTGTGCATTCTCTCTTTCCACATGTGCATATACATTTTGAAAGAATTTTTAATTGTTCTTTTGAAATTACTTGTCTATGAATAACTCAATTGCTATGATTTCTTGGCCATCATCAGGCATATCCAGAAATGGTTCCAGCCCCAGCCCAGTAGCTGCGTTGGTTAGAGCATCATCCTGATATGCCAAGATTGTGAGTTTGATCCCTGGTCAGGGCACATACAAGGAACAATCAGCAAATGCATAAATAAGTGGAACAACAGAAATTGTTCCAGAAAGAGAAGTTTTAAATTATAATACAATTGTAAAAACAAATAAATAAATAAATAAACTGACATGCTTTGCTTTGTATACATTTAATTAATTAATTTTTAGTTAAAATCCCCTTTTTGTTATTTTGGAGCCTATATTTTCTTCAGCTCTCACACATTTTTAAAACATATTTTTATTGATTTCAGGGAGGAAGGGAAAGAAATAGAAACATCAACAAGAAGAGAGAATCATTGATTGGCTGCCTTCTGCACACCCTGCACTGGGGATTTAGCCCACAACCCAGGCATCGAACCGTGACCTCCTGGTTCATAGGTGAACGCTCAACCATGAGCCACACTGATCAGGTTCACATTTTTATTATAATTACTCCAAAAGATGTGTAAGCTCCAAGTTCTGTATTTACAGCTACAAATGCCCCCAGGATACTGTCAAGTTCAGCACAACAGGCTTTGTGACTCAGCCGCTGAGCTCAATTAGCCAGTCTTAAACTGGAGGATGAATATCTACACCAGCTGCAGGAATATGGACCTAAAGTGCTTAAAAAACCACAATAATGTATCGTTTTAAACAATTATTTTTATTCTTCGCCTCCTTGTTCCCTGTTCCCTGTTAATCCTGTCCTGAAGACTCAAGAGGGCAATTTTCTCAATTAACAATCCCACCCCCACCCGCCCCCTCACCTCCCAACACACATCTGAGCCCTCCCTCACCTCATGTAGACGCCAGGGGGCACCATGGTGGAGAGGAACTGTTCAGAGGCCACCAGGAACTCTGGAGAGATGCTGGGGTCCAGGAAAGGGCGGTACCCTGCCCCACGGGAGGAAGAATGGGAGAAATAAACTCCTTAGCCCTCCATCCTCCCATATCAGGCATCCCCCTGTCTTCTTTCCGCCCTTGGATCCTAACCACAGCCTCCCCTCCACACAAGTGCCCCCATGCCCTCACCTGTGTATTCTGGGGGTGTTTTCTGCAGGAAGCTGGGCAGCCACTCATACAGAGCAATGTTCTGAGGGTCAGGAAAGAGGAAAGGTGGGGCGAAGGCTCCAGCTGCCAGGCCAGGAGGGGTCTGAGCCCAGGGAAGGCTTAAGTGGGAGAGGACGGCCAGGCAGGGGCAGTCATGGGAAAGGCAGCTCCAATGGGAGAGGAGCTGAGGCCTCCCCACAGGGAATAAGGGATTTGGGGGTGAGAGAGGGGGGACACAGCTACATCTCTTGTGTAACTGGCACATTGCCTCTCTATCATTCCTAGACTTTGGCTCTCCACATGAGCAGGGGGTCCTGCGAGCCAGGGAAGGCAGGTCACCCGGTTCTGGTCACCAGCTGTCCCAGTAAAGGTGTTTCTGGGTGGCCGATGTCCAAGGATGGAGGGCTCTGAGGGGAGCAGTCTCCGTGGAGCAGGACAGGAGGGTGCGGGAGGGCCATGCACTGACCTGGTAGGTGGCGATGACCCTCTTGCGCGCGTGCTGGAACAGCTCCTCGTCGCCCCAGTGCGGGTGTCGGAGGGCCAGCCTCTGGGCGCACAGGTTGTGGAAGCGGAACCAGAGCAGGCCCAGCGCCTGCAGGAAGGGCTCACGGTTCCCTCGCTCTGCCCCGAAGGCTGTCTCCGCCGGGGACCGGGAGGGAGAGGGCGGCGGTGTGACCCAGGGGAGCAGGGGGAGAGGGCGGCGGTGTGACCCAGGGGAGCAGGGGGGAGAGGTCGGCGGTGTGACCCAGGGGAGCAGGGGGAGAGGCGGCGGTGTGACCCAGGGGAGCAGGGGGAGAGGGCGGCGGTGTGACCCAGGGCAGCGCCCAGCGCCCCCAGCCCCCCCTCCGCCCCCGGCCCGCTCCTCACCGAGCAGCCCCCGCGGCCCGCGCTGGCCCGTGGCGGGGTCGGGCGCGCTCCACATGAGCAGCGGCTCCTGCGCGCCCCGCGGGAAGGCGGGGTCGGGCCCCGCCGCCAGCTGCCCCCCTGAGAAGCTGCGCAGCGCGTCGCTCCAGGAGTGCGAGGAGCCATAGATGGCGCTGCCGTCCAGCCAGCCCGTCACCTCGTTGGTCTGGCGGGTCAGCAAGGGGGCAGTTGAGGCGGGAAAGGGGTGCTGGGGGGCAGGGCCAGGGCCAGGCGGTGTCCGGGGGTGAGGGGGGCTCCCCCCACCTGCCTGGGATGCAGCTCCCGCCCGCCCTCTGCTCGGCCTCACCAGGTCCCGGGGGTTGCTGGGGCTCTGTCCGGTCTTGGGGTCCCAGCGGCTCCTCTGGAAGGGCAGCACCACGTCCCCGCGCCGGTGGGGGTCGAACACGGGGTCTCCGGGCGGGACCCGGATGTTGAGGAACTCGGCGGGGCAGCCAGGCCGCTCTGTGCTCACCAGGTCTGAGAGCACGTGGTAGCCTGGCCACACAGGGGAGGGGCGCTGGGGCCAGAGAAGCCCACTCTCTTCCTCCCCCAGGTAGCTGGTTCCCCCACCCTCAGCCCCAGGTTGCAAACGACTCCACAGCCATTATGGGCAAGGCCCAGCCTTGCCCTCACCCATCCCTTCCCAATGCTGCGTTACACCCTGGTCCAAACTGTTTTCATTGGCAGTTTGGCCTTCTCCTTGGTAACTGGGAGGTGCCCAGTGAGTGTGCTGGGAGCAGCCTGCCCAGAGGGCCCGCCAGGCCCGGGTGGCATGGTGGACACTGAGAAGCAGGGGTGGGCATTTTTAATAACCAGCAGGAGCCTGGCATTCCTGCCGTGAGCCAACAAACAGACCGGTCACTAGGCCCTAGCAACCCCATTTCCACACCCGCCAGCCCTCCTGCCAGGCGAAGAACCCTGCCCTGAGCCTGTCTTAGGAGCCACAGAGGCAGAGCGTGAGAAGAGCATCCCTCCCGGGTCCCCACCGGATTATTTTCATGTTCCTGCTTCTACCCCATCAACAGCTCAACCTGGGGCACATGTATTCCTCTTGTAACCAGACTCCATCCCCTCTGCTCCCATCCCTACCCCATCTCATTGCCTGCCCCTCCATCTCTCTCCCCTGGCTCTCTGGCCCTCCAACACTCCTCTCCCTCATTCTCTGAGTCCCCCCTCAGACATAGAGTTGTCTAGCTGACACCCTCCCTCCCCAACCCCCGGCCGCTACGCCCTACAGGTCGGGCCCTTACCGAAGAAGACGCCCAGCACTGTGCGGTTCTGCAGGGAGGCCTGCCCGGCAGGGCCCCTCGTGGCCGTGTTGCTGACGTCGCGGGGATTAGGCAGGTGGGGTTCTCCCAGGGGCTGGTACACGCCATCTGCATAGGTGGCCGGGACCAGGCGCCGCAGCCGAGAGCCTGGAATGGGATGGGTAGGGACAAGGAGCAACCCTCAGAGGGGTTCCCTGAGCCCCTCTCTCCCAGGCTTCCTCCACACCACAGATCTTAAAGCCTTGGGAATGGATAAGCCTTTGCTGGTGCCTGCCAGCCCTTTCCCCTAAGCGGTGGGTACCATCCTCACCCTGGGCTCTGTACCCGCTTGACTCTCACTTACCTTTGCTGCCCCATCTGTGCTCTTTGTGGTTGTTGTACCATCCATCAAATCGCTGCACCTCCCAGGAAATGGGGTTCTGAGCTCCTGTGTGAGGGTGGAGGGAAGGGGCAGCTGGGCAAGTCAGCACATGAGAGGATGGGCAGGCCTGCAGAATCTGCATCCTGTGAGCCTGCCACTTGGGTCAGCAGAAAGTGGACACCCAGCACAGGTGTGGGAGGCAGGGCAGAGTACAGAGGGAGACAATGAGAGCAAAGTGATGTTCAAATTCAAGCCCAATCTTTAAGCTGTGTGTGTGGGAGGGCGGGGGGATCAGATATGGCAGGGAGCACTGCAGGATCGTAGCCAGGTAGCCATGTGCAGTGTGCTGACAAATGGCCTCAGAGAGAAAGACGAAACAGAAGAACAGGGGCAATGAGGGGAGGAGATGCAAGAGACTTTTACTGCTCTCACACCTCAACTCCCTGGGGGACAGGGCAGGACAGCAGCCATTCCAAGCCTCAAGACATCACACAGAGCAAGAGCTAGCCACCCCCAAACAGCCAGACACCCCCAAAGAGCAAGCCACTCTTCCACCCAGGAAAGGACGTGTTAATCTCTGATCCATCCCCAGGCAGCGGCCGTGTGGAGAGGGCTTTGGTCCTCTCCTGCTGGGCAGAGTCCAGGACCAGGATGTGGGCCGCGGAGCTGTGGTTTAGATTCTTTTTCCAGTTTCTTGGGTGGGATCAGGGACTGATAGTCAAGTGGATAACCTTGCCCCCTTCTCTTTGGGGGTCAATCTGTCCCCCATATAACTCCTTTTCTTGACCCTATTTGCTCCAAAATCTAGGGTTTGGGAGGGAGTACTCAGCTGCTGAGGGAGGAACTCAGGCAATGAGGGCAGAGGGAAGGATCCAAAATCAGAAATACAGCAGGGGTCCTTCTGGCCAATAGATCAGATGACCAGCCAGATTGCTTTCCCCAAACCAGGAGGCCATAGGGCTGTCTCCCCCTCTCCTCAACTCGGAGAGCAGAGCAACGAAAGGGACTCTCATTAGCCAGAGGGAGACCTAGTCCTCAGATTGTCTCCCCACTCAGACCAAGGACAGGATCTCAGAGCCACTCTCCTGCCCCATAGTTGACACACACATGTACACCCAAGGTGGTCAGAGAGGAAAAATGACTCAGGCCCTGATATGTGAGCAAAGAACTGAGGAGGAGCATATTAAGTGACTCCAAAATTTGTCACTTTGGCATGTGGATTATTTTGAACTAAAGGCAATCAAGATATAGCAGACTCAAGAAAAAAAAAAAAACAACTACTTTTTTCTCAACCACCTGAAAAATATCAGGTAGAGGGCATGGCCCTGAAAGAGGGTTAATACCAGAGATTACTTTTGATCTGGATGGCAGGGAAAACATCTGCTCTTTCCATTGTCATATGAATTTCCCTTCTCCCCGTTGATGCCCCAGGCCCCTATCCCATTCCTCAGCTTAGGATGGTAAAGAAGCCAAAGAATCAAGAAGGAATGAAGGGGAAATTTTTCCATTTCTGCAGAACCCAACTAAGGATCAGGACTTGGGGCAGAAATAGGGCAGCCACATACATTCTGTCTCTAAAATAAAACAAACTGTGGCAGAACAAGGGATGGGGGCTGTTGGGGAGGGCATGGGGGAGAATGCCTCTTGGGTATTAGAGGCAAGAAAAAAGGAAAATCTAAGGCCAAGGCATAAATAAGGCTGGAAGAAATGCAAATGTGAGCAGCTCTGGCAAGGGAGAAGCTGCAGGGGCTGGCTCACCACCCTATGCCGCCAGCCAGGACAGATCATGTCACAGATTTTCTTTGCTCCCTGTTCTTGCATCCCACTCTTGATGACCAGAGACTTGCTCTTTTAGCCTAATTTGTGGCACCTTCCGCCCACTTCCCTCCTCAGAGACCCAGACTGTAGGAAATTGCCTCAGATTCTAGTAAGAGACTATCCAAAGCCAAAGGTAACAAGATGAAACTCATGTGGATTTTTCCCCCCTAATCATATTGTTTTAGAACATTGGTGGCTTCCCTTTGAGAAAGTCAGCATTCAGTCCAATCTGACCCCACGATCCTTTATTTTCTTCTGTGTCTCATCCATCTTTTTCTATTTGGGGTCAGGGGTGGAGGCCATAAGGCTGAGACTCCTCCTCTCCTCAGTTCAGAGAACAGAGCAAAGAAAGGGACTCTCATTAGCCAAAGGGACACCCACTCAGACTAAGGCAGGACCTCAGAGCTACTCTCCTGGTCCATACTTGCCATGAAAGTATGAAAGGCACAATCACCAAGCTGGAGATGAGCACTACAGGCTACTGTGTTAGCTAACGGGGAGTAGGGCTAGAAAGGAATGTGATACAGCCTCTGTCCTTGGAGAAGCCCAGAATATGCTGGGTTCCTCTGCTCCTAGCCATGATTCTCCTCCAATCTGTACTCACCAGTGGGTATCCATGGCCCAACGAGGAGTGTCCATGCCAGAGCCAGGCAGAAGCCCATGATGAAAATGGAGACCCTAGAAAAAGACAGAGTATAGAGAGAATGAACCCCAGCAGTTAGGAAAGTTGGGCCAGGGCCTTGGCAGAGCGTTGGCATGAATCCAGGCGTGGGGCTGGGTCAAGGCCACAGTAAATAGCACAGAGCAGGAGACTCCCTCCCCCCCAAGAATCTTTCACTCATTCACGAATTACTTGAAGAACACCCTGTGTGTGCTGGGAATGGGCCTAGGCCCTGGAGATTAAGTGATGAACAGAGCAAGCAGAAACCCCCACGTTCCTGGACTTTGCTGCCCAAGAGTAAGTGGAAAGCCTTGTTTACTGCAGTGTGGTCCTGGGACCGAGCATGGTGCCACTGCCAGTCCACTGTGTGGGTCTTAGATCACTTATCTGATTTGGACCTTGGTTTCCTCTTCCAGTTATGGGAGCAAACATGTCTGAACTGTCTACCTCTTAGCATGGCTTTGGGACTCAAACGTGAGATTGAAAAGTGGCAGTGTTATGTAACTGTAATATATAAAGTGTGGGCTGGAGCTTGGCTCCTCTGAGTCAACTCAAAGGGGTTCCTGTGTTTAATGCCAACTTCCTGCTCACTCTCCCCAGGCCAATAAATCACGTAGGGACAGCAGGGAGCCAGAGGCATCAGGGGACTCAGGTTGGCACTTCTGAGTGGCACAGGGAGCGCCCAACGCCAGTGAAGACTTCCGAAAGGCAATATGGAGGTTGGGGTGGAGTGGGGCCGGGGAGCTATCTAGTGGAGGAAGGTGGGAGCTCATAGAAAGCCTCATGTCCAGCCAAACCCTCAGGGCTCCGGGATAGGTTGTCTAGTCACAGAGGAGGGAACCCAGAGGATGACCTCACCCCCACTGGCCATCTCTCATCAAAGAAATGAGCTCAGCATCGACCTATGAACCAGGAGGTCATGGTTCAATTCCTGGTCAAGACATATGCCTGAGTTGTGGGCTCGAACCCCAGTGTGGGGCATGCAGGAGACAGCCAACCAATGATTCTCTCTCATCATTGATGTTTCTAACTCTCTCTCTCTCTGAAATCAATAAAAATAAGAAAAAAGAAAGAAATGAAAACAATGTAGGCTTAGTGTTCTATCCACTCCATCCCAGAGACCGTCTAGATACCAGCCTTAGGCAGTTTGTGAAGAAATCGAAGGGCTCTGGATGGCTGAAGCCATAAGGCTGGACATGCTGAAGTGCCCACAGTGTTCCTTCCCTGATCTAGAATGCCCTGCCTCTTCTCTCCTACCACTCTGACTTCTGGATCCTTGTTCCGACACCAATGGACCACTCAGTCCACAAAAGCATGCAGTGAGCCTTCAGGCCACGCTGTGGGAACCACCTGAAGGAGAAGGTGGACAAGCAATAAGCACCCCCTGTAGGTGGGTAGCCACGGGGACTTCACACAGCACATTGGTTCCCTAACTTTTTACCAGCCTCGAAAGGAAGGCACAGCCTCAGGAAAGGGCCGTGAAGCAAGAGAATACAGGCCTGCCTCCTTCCTGACCCACATGGCAACTTTTCCAGCCATGAAGTCCTACAGCTGCGACTCCTGGGTGGGGAAAGAGGCGCCAAGGTCCTAGGGAGGCCAGCTTGGTCCCAAGGGAGGACCGAAGAGGAAAGCCTGATCTCTAAAAGTCCCCAGTTCCCTCCCTGGCATGATGTGTTGCTGCCAGGAAGAGCTCGGAGAGATTCCCGGACGCCCAAGCAAACCAGGTCATCCAGCATTCCCAGACCGCAAAGCATCTAGTCTCCCCAAACCTTGGGGGGTGGAGGATAGGCCCTAACGGGACCCACTGTAGCCTCAGGCTAAGAACGGAGGCGCCGAAGGAGGGTCAGACTGAATTCCCCTTCCCTCAAAAAATGCGGCGTTGCTGGGGCACACTGCCGCTAGAGCTCCCTCCGGCCCCCCCTTCCTCGTCCCTCTCCTCCCAGCGCCAGATCCGCAGGCCCCAGCAGCCCCTCCGGAATCTGACCTGAGGTTGCGGAGTCCCCCACCTCGGGGACTGCGGCTTGGCTCCCGCCTGGCTCCAAGTTGGGCCCGGGACGCCGGCTCTCCTCCAGCTCCCTCTCCAATTCTGCGGCAGGACGGGCTGGGGCGGGGCGGGGCGGGGGTGGGGGGGTGGAGAGAGGAGACAGCGGCGCACCCCAGATCCTCGGCAGGGCGGGGCGAAGTGTGTGTGTGGGGGGGATAGAAGCCGGCGCACTGGAGACCCGCGAGGTGCTCCGTGGAGACCCGGACGCGCAAGGTGAGACGCCACGTGCTCGCAGGACCCAAGTGGAGGGAAAGCTCGCGTCCGTGGCTGGGGCTCAGCTAGTGTGGCCACGTGGAGAGCGAAAAGGGCAGGTCAGCTTCCATGGGTCAGCTGAGGCTGGGAGTGGGAGACCAGAAAGGGTGCGGGGGGACGGAGAGGCGCTTCTTACATCCTCTCCGCGCCGTTGGTTCTGGGCGCTAAGATCTGGCCAGGCGTCCCAGCAAGGCGCCCATCCTCAGACCCTGTTGGAGACGGTGATGACCACCGGCGCCAGCCCCGAGGAGTTCCCGTGAGCTCTCGGAGGTCTCAGGGCGCCCGCCCCCGGACTGCACCGCTCGGTTAGTGCTGGAGCTGCCGGGTGCTGAGCGTGGGGACAGAGGAGTCTGACGGGTGGCTGCGGAGGGGCACTGCCCCTCCTCTATGCCAGGCTGGTGTGGGGCAGCGCCGCGGAGCCTGGGCTGCAGTCTGAGAAGATCGAGGGTGACTTCAAATAAGAAGTGGAGAAGCCTCCGGGGACCCGGTTTGTCCGGTCAGAGCCTGGTCCTTAAGCGACAAGAAAAGTGGGGGTTGGAAGGGGGCACCGCGGAGAGAAAGGGCGCGCGCTTTCTTGACAGAACGTCCGGACCAGGTCCCCTGATTCCACCCCGGAGAGCGGAACATCGCGTGTGGGGTTCCGTAGGAGGAGGCCAGCGGCGCGAGCTGCCACGCACTCATTGTCTGGAAGAGGCGAAGGTGGGGAACCCCGGTACCGTGTGAGTGGCGGGGATGTGGCTGCTGGAGCTGGTGCAGTCCCCGTGGGTCTTGGAGGGTGGCTTGAATGAAGTGCCGCCCTCGCCCGGGCCCCTAGGGGCGCACTTTTGGTGTCCAACCGGATCAAAACCAGATTTTCAAAGAAAAAGTTTGGTTAAGAAACTAAAAGAAAGCAATAAAAATCTTGTGAGGCCATACATGCCACAAGACTTACAGACATCCAGTCCTTATCCTGGCTTAGCTAAAGTCTGGGTAGTTTGGTTTGTATGATTCAGTACCCCTGGACCCTTACTACCTCAGTCCTTACTGGAAATCCTTATCTCAACCTCCTTTTCAGATCTTGTTCTGATTCTCCATTTAATCTTTCCTTTAGTGCAACAACGCACGTACACATGCCCACACACGTTCTTGAAGAAGAGAGGCGGGGACAGGAGTTTCTGACAGGGTCCTTAGCCAGGACTGTAAACTTTTTAAAAATATATTTTATTGATTTCTTACAGAGAGGAAGGGAGAGGGATAGAGAGCTAGAAACATTGATGAGAGGGAATCATCAACCAGCTTCCTCTTGCACACCGCCTACTGGGGATGTGCCTGCAACCAAGGTACATGCCCTTGACCGGGATTGAACCTGGGACCTTTCAGTCCGCAGGCCAACGCTCTATCCACCGAGCCAAACCGGTTTTGGCAGGGCGGTAAACTTTAATGGGGTCAACCCCAACCAGAGAAATAAGCCATCAATCACATTATAGTAGCTGTGTATCACCAATGAGAGCTCTTGGCAACTCCAATTCTTTATTTGTAGAGAGAATTAATAGTCCTTACTCTATGAGTTCCAGAGATGGGGGAGGTGGCAGGAGACTCAGGAAGAAATTTCTGTCAAGCTATAAGACAGGCTACAGAGCAGTAAGAAAGCATCTAAGAACTTTGAATGCTGGGGACTATAGCTTGTAGTAGGATAAGTTTTCCTAAAGATTGAAACTATTTCTTGCTGGCCCCTCATACATACATGGGAGTCTCTTTTCATCCTATGGTAGGTAGGATGTGTCTGGAATACAACTTAGTATGAGAAATGCTTCAGTATTTTAAGGAACCTCAGAAAGGGAAAATGTGTTACTCATCTTTCCAGGTCAGGTAATAAAGGAGGACCCCAAAGTGTGAAGATTGGCCTGAAAAAGTACCCCAGTTTTGTTACAGGGGCATTTGGTGCAGGGGTTTGGTGTCTAGATGTCTGTTACTGAGAACTTCTTCCTTGTTCTGCCTGTATTTCTGTTTATATGAACGTGTAGCTGTATATCTGATTGTTCCTAGTGCTTATTAAAAACAATATGCACTGAGTGACCAGATCATTATGATCTCTGAAATCATAATAATCTGACCACTCAGATATATATATATATATATACTCAGTATAATATATATGTATTAGAGGCCCGGTACATGAATTCATGCACATGGATGGGGTCCGGCCAGCCTGGCCAGGGGGAGGGGACATGGGTGGTTGGCTGGCATGCCTCTTGGTCGAACTTCTGGTCCAGGAGACAATTTGCATATTAGCCTTTTATTATATAAGATATACACTGAGTGGCCAGATTATTATGCTTTAAGAGATCATAATAATCTGGCCATTCAGTGTACATTATGTTTTTATACCAATCATGGTGGTGAGCTCAGGGAGAAGTGGGGTAAGTGAAGACTGACATGAGATTTTTATCAGATTAGACAAAATTCTACTGCCAGACGCTTCTTGGCAAATCTGGGAGGAAGGTGTTCCAAAAGAAATGATAAGCTTCATAGGAAAAGCAGGATTGCTGGATGTGGGGACTTTTCATTTTAGTCCCACCTTTTCATGCAGGAGAGGCCTGCTAGCTAAATAATGAAAATCAAATAAAGATCAGGATCATGAAAAATTAACTTTAAAAACTAGGCAATGTTGCCTGGTCAGCATGGCTCAACCTATGAACCAGGAAGTCATGGTTCAGTTTTCTGTCAGGGCACATGCCTGGGTTGTGGGCTTGATCTCCAGTGTGGGGCATAGAGGAGGCAGCTGATCAATGATTCACTCTCATCTTTGATATTTCTATCTCTCTCCCTCTCCCTCTTCCTTCCTCTCTGAAATCAATTAAAATATTTAAAAAAATAAAATAAATATCCCTATCACATATTTTACAAAATAATTTAATCCACAAATTCTGTTACTCATGTTCAGCTAGAGTTCAAATGTCTGTTTCAGATTCAATTAAAAATGAACATTCATGCTTTGGAGAATCCAACCATTGGGAGAGACTCTCTGAAAAATTTTGTGAAAGCATTAACAATTGACATGGTTAGTCAAATCCCTTCCTGCGTAGTCCTTAGCCCTATTTTGGTGAGAACTCAAATTAATGTTAATGACAATGAGGGAATATAGCGCCCTCTTGTGTTCCAACAGAAGATGCTGCCTGCACAGGGAGGAACCAGTTCATAATATTCATTCATTTGATCCACAGACTGATTTGT
Source organism: Pipistrellus hanaki (assembly GCF_964339955.1). Taxonomy (NCBI): domain Eukaryota; kingdom Metazoa; phylum Chordata; class Mammalia; order Chiroptera; family Vespertilionidae; genus Pipistrellus; species Pipistrellus hanaki. The sequence continues at coordinate 58,966,615 of NC_140503.1, forward strand.
ACTAGTATATGCTATGTTCAGGAGTTGCAAAGATGGAATAAGGATATTCAAAGCTAAAAGAGAGGGATATGTTCAAACAGACTATATGTTGATTTTGGGATCATGGGCGGAGGTGTGTTCAAAATGCAATCAGAACCTTAGAGGTGGGAACATCCACATACCGGTAGACTTGACAGCATCCTTCACAGAGGAGTTAACACAAGCTGAGACTTGAAAAGGGAAAAGGAGTTTGCCAAGAAGGTAAGAGCATCCCAAGCAGAGGAAATAGCACGTACAAGGCACGAAGGCTTGAAAGAGCATGTCAGATTCCGAGGAAGACCAATAGCTCAGCGTGGCTGGAGATTAGGCTGAATGAAAGATGGAGATGGAAGGGTAGGTGGGACCAGACTACAAAGGACTTTCTATGTGATGGTGAGATTAGATTTTACCCAGAGCAAAAAATTGAAATAATTATATTTGCTTGTTAGAAATATTGTTCTGACACCAGGCAAGATAGGATGAGGCTGAATTAGGGCAAAGGCAGTGGGGAAGGAAATGCATGGATGGTTTCAATAAATATTTAAGAAGTAAGATATTCAAGGTCTCTCTTTTATTTGATCAATGGAGTGATGACCAAAAAGATTAAAAAAAAAATAAAAGCAAAATAGAGACAGTGAATTCAGTTTTTGGACCTGTTAAATTTGAGGCATCCATGGAATATCCAAGTGAAAAAGCCCATGGGGTAATTATCTCTGTTGTGTTTGGAGCCCAAATAAGAGGTCTACTTAGAAACATAGACTTGAGAAGCATAAGCTATGAGGAAGGTGGTGGTGAAGGCAGGGTGGGTTGGTGTCAGAGCCCAGAAGAAAAAGAGATACTCATTCCCCTGGGATGGGAGAGTTGACAAGTTAAGAAACTATCCAGCCCAGAAGGAAAAGGGAAGTCTGGGGGCTATAATGTTTTGTAGGAGAATCACAGTATTTAGAACTAGAAGATCATCATATCTAATCGTAGATAAAAAAACAAAGGACTGGGGAAGTTGTCGCTGGCCTTCCTAATGTTAAATTATTCATCAAAGAACTGGAACCAGACCCAGAACTGATTCCAGCCCAGTTCTCTCCAAAAAGAATTGGAGATAAATGAAATGATAGAATGTCATCTCCTTCCCAAAATGGTAGCTTCCATGTATTGATATTCTGTTCCAGGTACTATTCTTAGTACTTTACATACACAGTCTCATTTTATATCCATAATGACCCTATGATATAAACATTATTATCATCCCCCACCTATATAATAAAAGGCTAATATGCAAATTGTCCCCATGGGCGGGAGTTTTACCAACCAATTTGACCTGACTGGGAATTAGACATGTGTTGACCACCAGGGGATGGCATGGAACATGGTGGGCATCATTGATGCAGCACTGGCAGCAGTCAGCAGTGGAGGCACTATCATCCCCGATGGGCACCAATGGGCCCTGATGAGATCGAGACAGCGACCGATGGCGGGAGGGGGAGGGAGGGCCTGGCGAGCTGTGAGGCAGGTCAAGATAGGTGTGAGCAAGGTGGGGGTGGCGGCGATCACCCTGCTGGTCACCCCACAGATCAGCCCTGATTGCCATCCAGGCCTAGGTACCCTACCTGTGCATGAATTTTGTACACTGGGTCTCTATATTTATATAAAAGCCTATGCCACCATTCCACTGTTTGACTGGTAGCTATGATGAGCAGACACTCAATGAACAGCTTGGAAACATTGGGCAGACTGATGAATCTCAAAGGGAAGGGGGAGGTGAGAGGATGGGAAGAGATTAATCTAAGATCTTATATGCATACTAGAGTTCCAGAGCACAGATTTGTGCACTGGTGGGGTCCCTTGGCCTGGCCTGTGGGGATCAGGCTAAAACCAGCAGTCCAACAGTCCCCCATGGGTCCTGGATTGCGAGAGGGTGCAGGCCAGGCCGAGGAACACTTTGGTGCACAAATCCATGCACCGGGCTCCTAGTTTTTAAATAAAACTCTCTGTATAGGTCAAGTAACTTATAAGAGTCAGAGGTGGAAATCAAACATAGAGCTACTTAACCCCAAAGCTTGTTTTTTCCCTCTCATCCTTTATAATAAAGAGGTAATATGCAAATGGTTGTCACGCCCTCACACCATCACACTGGGGAGAAAGGAATGGGGACCAGCCAGGCACAAATGAGCTCACGAGAGAGGAATGGGGACCAGCCTGGCTGCAGCCTGGGACAGAGACAAGCTGCCTGCCCTGCAGTCCCGGGTGCCTGCAGCTGCAGCCCGGGTGAAGCTGGCCCTGGTCCTGGGTGCCTGCAGCCAGCCAGAGGGAGGGAAACCTGGGTCCTGGGTATCTGCAATCACCTAGAGGAGGGAATCCTGAGTCCCAGATGGGGGACGAGGCAGAGGTGGTTAGGGGCAATCAGGCCAGCAGGGAAGCAGGGTTGATCAGGCAGGCAGGCAGAGGTGGTTAGGGGTGATCAGGCAGGCAGGTAGGCAGGCGAGCAGTTAGGAGCCAGTGGTCCCAGATTGCGAGAGGCAGTCAGACATCACCTGAGAGGTCCCAGATTGGAGAGGGTGCAGGCCAGGCTGAAGGATTCTCCCTCCCTCCATCCCGCCCCCCTCCCCATGCATGAATTTCATGCACCTGTCCTCTAGTCAGACTATAAAGCATGGAGCCTCCTGTGCAAACCAAGATCCCAGTATTGATCACACTCAGGGAAATGAGCAGAGCTAGAATCATTGATTGTAAAATGTACTTTATTCTCACATTTTGACATCTCTGAAATTGAGGTGTATCTTACCAACAATGGCTGTCATGGTTTTATTTGTAGTTTCTTTCTTTTGCATAAAGTAATGGTGTGTCTTGTAATCCATTCTGTCTGGATTTAATAAAACACACTATCTGTCTTAAAAAGGGACAAATTAGAGTAAATCTAGCTCTGAGATCAGGGGACAGGCAGAGAAGAGCTGAGCCAGAGTTTGAACTGAAACAAGGCCTGGAAATTTAAGTCAAGAAGGAAGGCTGCGGTTGATGATGTGTGCAGTAAAAGGACATCTGGCCTCTGGCCCTGGCGCCCTGCCTGTGGGTGGCAGGTATTTCTTCAGTGCTTATTGAGGTGAATTCAATTCAGCTCAATTGTCCTGGAGTAGTCAGAGCTGGAGCCAGACACTTGAGAAAGCTGACAGACTGGTGTGAGCGGTGCCAGGTCTGGAAATCAGCCCTCTCATAATACAGTTGGATCATATACTTAGCAGAGCTGTCTGACCTTTGTTCCTTTGGGGACTGAGGAGGAAAACCAAAATTTGTGTCATCTGTACTATCTTTCACCCTTATGCTTTCACTTGATAATAAATATAGCTCTTTTTATGTTCTGTGGTACGTCTGGAGGCCTGAGGGAGATAACAAACAAACAAAGAAAAAGGACTGTCTCTTAAGACAGTGTCAAAGGAAGCAGAGAAGCCTCCAGGGTGGTGGCAGCACTGATTTAGGGGCCTGGAGGTTAGGAAGGGAACATGGAACCACAGAGACTGATTGCCGAGACCCTCATCCTTTCACAGCCAGAACATGGGGGATGGGGGGCTGAGGGGCAGTGGAATGGCAGTAACAGTGGAGCCTGGTGAGCTCCAGAGAAGAGGAGCCTGATCTGGTTTATTCTTGGCTGTATCTCCAGCACCAAGAACAGTGCCCGGCACACAGGGCACTCTGTAAAAATCTATCCTTGTTGTACAGCATCTGCCTTCCCTGCACAACCCCACCAAAATGGCTGCTTTTGGACACACATTCCCCTTCTATCCTGGCCCCAAGCCAACCTTCCCAATGGACACCACCTTGGCCATCATCATCACCATCTTTCTTACTGCACTTGTCACTTTCATCATCATCCTGCCTGGCATTCGGGGCAAAATGGTAAGAAACAAACCCAGCCCTGGGCCCCGGCCCCAGAGAGACCTTGGCCTTGAGGTGAGGGGGCCATACTCTCTCACTATAAATAACTAGACTCAGGAAACAGGCTTCAGTCCTGAGAAAGCAACTCCCCCGCCCCAACGTCCCCTACACCCACCTCCACCCAGCAGAGAGCTCCCGCACTCACTGATTCAACAGATGATTATGTGCCTGCCAGGCACTCTGATCTCCATCCACCAAGTAATCCCAAGGCTGGAAAGAGGAAGGGTGGATTTAGGAGAGGGTACTCCTTCCTAAACCCACCCACCCTGTTATGGCTCAGAGGCTGTTCTGGCTGTTCCGGGTGGTGACCAGCTTGTTCATCGGGGCTGTGCTCCTGGGTGAGTGTGAAGCACAGCTGCCTCAGGCAGTGCCTCTGTCCCATCTGGTTCTGTTCCCTCAGGGCAGCCTCTGCCTCAGGGTGGTTTTCCACACCCTGCCCACATGCGTCCCTCACTGTGGCATGTCCCCTCACTTTTACCCCTGCTCAGAGGGGTGTGGGCCCTGGGAAACCATGCTGGACCCATCTCTCCAACCTTCATAACATTTTTATTCAGAGGAAAGCAGATCAAAATGAATGTCTGTTGGGAAAAGGCCTTCGGATACTGGAGGGAGGGAATGGAAGGGGGAGGACCGCTTGCTTTGCTTTGACAATTAGGCAAGTAGGAGAGATGAAGTCCCAAAGCTGTAGCTGTGTTTGCCCGACATGGTTTATTACATTAATGTTTTCCTCCCTCAGCTGCTTGAGTAGCTCTCTCCAAACAGGAAGAGAAAGGGAAGGAGGGATAAGAGGAGCACCACCAAGGGAAATCTAGGATTTATCTCACACATTATTGGCAAACCAACCATGAGCCAGACCCTAGGCCAGTTAATGGATATGCAATTATGAGCAAAACAGGCAAGGTCCCCTGGTGGTTCTCCCTCTGACTCTAACTCAGCAACGCCCGGAACTCCCTGAGTTCCCATATGTCCAACTCCCCAACCCCAGCTGTGAATTTCAGTTCTGAGTGGTCTGTGGGCCAGGTCAGCACCAACACATCCTACAAGGCCTTCAGTTCCCAGTGGATCAGCGCTGATGTGGGGCTCCATGTTGGGCTGGGAGGCGTCAACATCACCCTCACAGGTGAGGAAGGGCTGTGCCGGGGAGGGAGGGGAGAGCTCTGCTCGGTGTCTTTGGGCTCTAGTTTGGTGTGGTCTAAAGAGCAAGATGGGGGGATGGTAGGAAGGGGAATTCCCCGGCCTTGGAAGCTGCCTTCTCTTCACTGAGACCAGCTCCTGTCCCTCTGCCCATTGTGGGGAGCCCCTTACCCCGGCAAATGCCCCGCTCTGGCCCTTGGGTCCCTGCTGAGCACAGCTGCCCCATTTCCCAGGGACCCCAGTGCAGCAGTTGAATGAGACTATCAATTACAACGAGGAGTTCACCTGGCGCCTAGGAGCGAGCTATGCTGAGGAGTATGCAAGAGCGCTGGAGAAGGGACTGCCGGACCCCGTGCTCTACCTGGCTGAGAAGTTCACCCCGACCAGCCCGTGTGGCCTGCATGGCCAGTACCGCCTGGCGGGACACTACACCTCGGCCATTCTGTGGTGAGGGTGGGATGGAGGCCCTATTGCTCTAGACCCAGGAACAGGGTTTCTAGCTATCTCCTCTCCGCACCCCCCCCCCCAACCCCTTTCCCCCACCTTATATTGCAATTCCTATGAGGAAGGTGATGCCAGTCACCACGGTACTCAGTTGGGAATCCCAAAGCAGAAATCCCTACCTCACATCGTTGGGGCATCCTTGGGTCCCTGAGCCTCCATCTGGAGCCCTCCAGGTAGAGGTGCCCGGGCCAGCCTTCACGGGGGTCCTGGTTCCACAGGGTGGCATTCCTCTGCTGGCTGCTGGCCAACGTGATGCTGTCCATACCTGTGCTGGTCTACGGTTGCCACATGCTGCTTGCCACGGGCATCTTCCAGCTGTTGGGACTGATCTTTTTCTCCATGGCCACGCCGCTCATCCCACCCTGTCCTCTGCGCATGGGCACTGCTGTGCTGCACTTCCACCGGGGACCTGCCTTCTGGATCACGCTGGCCACAGGTGAGGCTCAGCCCTGAAGACAGGCGCTGGGGAGCTCAGGGCCAAGGAGGGAGGCAGGGGAGGTTGAAGGTCTGGGCCAGGATGCCTTTCCCTTCTTGAAAGCCCCATTCCTCTTATATCCCGCATCTCTGGGTTTTCTCTCCCCAGTTTCACGTCCCCTCTCTTTTTGTGTATGCCTACTCCCCCTCATCTTCTCTCTTCCTCTGTCAAGTGCCTCATCCCCTATCTCTTGGTCCAACTCTTTCGCAAATATTTTAATCTCATGTCCCCTCCCACTTCCCCCAAGCGTTTTTCTTTGTGTTCCCCCATTCCTAGAACCCTTCTCTGTCTCTGTTTCACATAACCTTCAAGTGCCCTGCAGTTTTATAGTCCTCTGCTGCCCCACCCACTTTGTGTGTCCCTCCTGCCTTTAGCCTCCTCCTCATGCCCTGCCCTTCCTCAGGGTTTTGTCTTTTCAGATCCATATTCTCTCTCTCTCTCTCTCCCTCTCCCTCTCCCTCTCCCCCTCCCCCTCCCCCTCCCCCTCCCCCTCCCCCTCCCCCTCCCCCTCCCCCTCCCCCTCCCCCTCCCCCTCTCCTCTCCTCTCCTCTCCTCTCCTCTCCTCTCCTCTCCTCTCCTTTCCTCTCTTCTCCTCTCCTGGGATGTAATTGAAAGCATTTGGCTTACAGTCCGAAACTCACAACCGCCTCTCTGAGCCCACATTGCCTTGAAGCCAGGAGGCCAGGCCTCCGTCAGAATCGTTCTGATGCTCTTAGGAGAACACATCCTTGGGAGGGTGCTGTCCTCCCTAAACAAGACACCTATTGCCTCCTTCCCAGGATTGCTTTGTGTGCTGCTGGGCCTGGCCATGGTGGTGGCCCACAGGACGAAGCCCCACAGACTGAAGGCTTTCTTCAATCAGAGTGCAGGGGAGAACCCTGGGCTGGAGTGGAATCCTGAAGAAGGGGGACTCCTGAGCCCCCGCTACCGGTCCACCGCTGAGAGTCCTGAGCCCCAGGACATTCCTCTGTCAGAGGCTTCCCCCCAGGCATGCTGTAAGGAGGAGCCACCCAGAATGTCCCACCCTGCCCTATGAGGTTCCTCTCCCTGGTGGCCACCCAGACTTCCCACATGATTCCAGACCTCCTGTGAGCCCCCCTAACCTCCCTCCAGAAGGGCCCGTAGAATGGGTTGTATCAGCCCTCCAGCTCCGGTCTGTAGGTGGAGTCGAAAAAGGAGATTCTATCAATGTTGACAAAAGAATAGAAAGGACCTAAGGTGCTGAACAGATATTGGAACTGCCCATAAACCTTGTCACCTGGTAAGACCAAATGTTTCCACACAGCAACCCTGCCTTTTTTTAAAAAAAATTTTTTTTATGCTTTGCCAGTTCATATTCCATTTATGGAAACCTAGCGTCACCCCCATAATGATGTGGTGCAGGGCGCAGTTACGGTGTGATTCTGTAGTCCCTCTCATCCCTCTGCACCTCTTGTTTTCCTTTTCCTGGGTCCCCTTTGTCCTTCCTTTACTTCCTCAGCTTGTGTGACCTCTTGGTACAAGGAAAGAGACACTTGGAGGAGAAGAAACCAAACTTCTTACCCTAGGCCTAATATTAACCAACTGTGCCACATTCTCTTTGGGTTTCCATTCTCAAGTTTGCTAAATCAACTTGTAAGATTTGCCAAGGACCTTTTTAAAAAATCCCAGGATTTACATTTTTATGACCTGCTGAGATCTTCCTTGGACCTCAACACCATTCCATAGTGAATAAACTGGAATTAGTGAATAAACTCCAAAACGCCATTCCCTCTTAGCTCACTTAGCTGGGCCAGCGGAGGGGGATCCCACTGGTGTGTCAGTGGGAGGGTGAGCTGTCTGGTCACCGGGCCTTACCATCATCCCCTGGGCTCAGTTAACATGCTGGCTCCGGTTAGATCTCCTCTGAGCTCACTAGAGGGCGCACTTCTCCCAGATCTTTTCCTGGGTTACTCTGGATTCTCCAGCTGGAGAGAATCCCGGCGGCAAGCAAAGAAAATGTTCAATGGCTGCCTGCAGCCCAGCGAATTCTCCCGAGGGCGCGTGTCCCACAAGAGTCTGGAGGAGCCATGGAAATGAACGGAGAAACGTTAAAAAAAAAAAAAGGAAAATTTATTTACAGCTCATCTTGGGAGACTTGGGTGCAAGGCGCATGCCTGAGGCCACCCACTGCAAAAAGGAGGAGCAGCCCAAAGGGCTGCTGGGGTGAAGTTCTGCGCCCGGGGACCGAGGCAGAGTAGGTGTCCGAGGCTGGAGTCCCCTTCACAGGTTAGTACTGATCGATGCATCCGAGGCCCCGAACTGCTTGTAGAATGGGTTGTTGAGGCTGAGAGCCGAGCCCCCACTCGCCTGGTTACCGCAGTTCTTGACGCTTCGGTCCAAGAAGGTGCGAAGCGCGCTGGGCCTGGCGCAGTGGAGGCCCACCACCGCCCCTCCTAGGAAGAGGCAGAGGACGCCTGCGGCGGCGCCCGCATAAGGAAAGAGGCTGTCAGGCTCCGGGACAGAACCCGCCTGCCCCCTTCCTCTACGGAGCCACCCCTCCCATTTCTTCACACACACACACACACACACACACACACACACACTCACACACACGAGGCCCTCTAATACTGATTGCATGACACAGGGTTCGAGTGCTAACTGGGCAATGCGCCACACCCTTCTGCAGGATGGGTACAACAGTGCCTGCCTCTCTGAACTATCTATCGAGAGGGGCAAAACAGCAATGCAGGCGAACTCACTCTGCAAACTGGAAAGCGCGCAACCGGTATCTACCCCGTCCCTGTCCCCCGCCGCCCGGGCCGCCGCTTGTCCTCACCGGTGGCCAGTGTCAACCAGAAGGCGGCGCCGTAGTGGCTGGCGATGGCGGAGGCGCCCAGGCGCAGCTGGCAGAGCGGCGCGCCGGCGGTGGAGGCGAAGGCCAGGACGGCGAAGAGCGCGAAGGCGCCGGTGGCCAGCAGCGCCAGGCCCCCGTACAGCGGCGTGGGCATGGACAGCAGCGCGTTGGAGAGCAGCCAGAGGCAGAACGCCACCCTGCGGGGACACCGCGTGCTGCGAGCCGCTCCTCCCGGCCCTCTGCAGCCTCCGGGTCCCTACCCCAGCCCGAAACCCCGGGTGGCGTGGCGGAAGTGCAGGGGGAATCCCCAAGGGTGTACTTGGATCCCAGCCTTTGAGGAGGCTCTGTGCGGTCCTGACCTTCTGACCCGAGGGGCGATCATACTCATCTGAGCGCATTGGACACATCCCCCCCACACACACACACACTCACACACGCGCGCGCGCACACATGCACACACACGCACGCTCTCTCACACACATGCACATGCGCGCACACACTCACCCTCGCGCACACACATGCACATACGCACGTGCGCACACACACGTACGTGCGCACACACGCGCGCGCGCACTCATACACTCACAGACGCACACACGCGCGCGCACACTCGCACACACGCGCGAGTGCACTCACCACAGCGTGGCGGAAGCGTAGCGGCCCGCCAGGCGGTACTGGCGGTAGAGGCCGCAGGGGCTGCTCGGGGTGAACTTCTCCGCCAAGTAGAGGACCGGGTCGGGCAGCCCCCTCTCCAGCGCCTCCTCGTACTCCTCCGCGTAGTCCTCGCCCAGGCGCCAGCTGAACTGCTCATTGTAGTCGATAGTCTCGTTCAGCTGCTGCACTGGGGTCCCTGCGGAGGGCGGCGGGGTCATGGGGACCCGGAAACTAAGTGGATTCGGATAGTAAAGCGGGGGCAGGAGAGAAACGGGTTTGGCCGTGGTTGGGGAACACGCAAATGCAAGAGGACCACGAGTTCTATGACCCCGTGAGACCTGAGAGGTTCTGCAGATGCCCCCACACACACTCCCGCCACCCCCAACCCCTCCATGGGGTCTGTTCTCCCTAGAAGTTCGCATCGCCAGCCCGCTCACCTGTGAGTGTGATATTGATCCCCTCCAGGCCCACATGCAGGCCCACAAGGGCTCGGACGCGGGCTGCGCTGAAGGCCTTGTAGGATGTGTTGGCGTTCGCTCTGCCCACTGCCCACTCCGCACTGAAGTGCACCGCTGTGAGGAGAGGGCGGGAGGGGGCGGTTAGGGGGAGGATTGGGGAGATGGAACTGGGAGAGTGGTGATGGAAGGAGGGATACTGTGAAGACAGATGGGGGTGGAGGTCCAATATGGTTTACATGGTGAGAACCGGAGAGTGGGCACTACAAAGAGCTGGAATGGACAGAGGAGGGGGGAAGCCCAGTTCTCCATTTTCCCAGGTGCCCTCTGCCGGCCTCCTTCCGCGCCCCAGGTCCTCTACCCATGGGTCGCATCACGCACTCACCCACGATTTCTGCGCCGATGAACAGACTGAGGAGAACTCTCACCAGCCAGAACCAGCGCTGCGGGAACAGGCACGGGTCAGGCCTGGGTACTGTTCAACCAGAGTCCCCACGCCACCTGGGTGTTTAGTGCTCCTGCAACTGCCCCCTCTTGCCGCAAGTCCTTTCCCAGTCACATTCCTGGTGTTTTGAGGCTGAAGTTAGGCTTGCTTTTCTTTCTTTCTTTCTTTCTTTCTTTCTTTTTTTTTTTGAATATATTTTTATTGGTTTTGTACAGAGAAGAAGGGAGAGAGCTAGAGAGCTAGAAACATCGATGAGAGAGAGTCATCGATCAGCTGCCTCTTGCACACCCCCTACTGGGGATATGCCTGCAACCAAGGTACATGCCCTTGACCGGAATCGAACCTGGGACCCTTCAGTCCCCAAGCCATTGAGCCAAACTGGTCTCGGCAGGCTTGCTTTTCTTTCAAGTCCCTCTGAGCCACTGGCATTTCTGATGTTTTCTGACCTTGCGCTTGCATCTCCCCGAACCCATTTTCCAGTCCACCTTGCAATCTGCTCTCTGTCCCTGCCTGGTGCTCTCCCGCAACCTATATCCCCTCTTCCCATCCCCCACCCCACCCCCAGCTACCTGGCTCCTGGGCCTGGTTCCACCTTCTGCTCAGGTCACTGCCCTGGAAAGGCTCAGTGAGTCCAGAAGTGCCAAGCAGGGAGGGGTCACCTCCCCCAAGAGAAGGAGGCCCTGGGCTTGGTGGCCAAGGTGAAGAGGTATGAACACAACCTCTCAGGTATTCCTTGGTTTCCTAGGAAACCAGTGCAGGACAAGACCCAGGGAGGCTAGGTCCTCTGAGACTTGAAAAACAAATTGGGTTCTTGGAGAGAGGTGGGAGCCTGTGTGGAAGTGTCCGAATCCTTAGGATAGGGGCATCCATATACCCAGCACACAAGGAAACACAGCAGTCTGAGCGGCTAGATTCTGTCCTTCTGGTGGAGAGGTGAATGGGAGTGGCAGGAATGGAGCTGCAGTAGGGGGAGAGGCAAGGAGGTTAGAAAGCACATAAACTGAAAGGGCCCCTGGTGGGTACCTTCTCTCTCTCTCTCTCTCTCTCTCTCTCTCTCTCTCTAATTGAATTTTTTACAGAGAGGAAGGGGGAGGGATAAAAAGTTAGAAACATTAGCCGAAACCGGTTTGGCTCAGCGGTAGAGCGTCGGTCTGCGGACTGAAAGGTCCCAGGTTCGATTCCGGTCAAGGGCATGTACATTGGTTGCGGGCACATCCCCGGTAGGGAGTGTGCAAGAGGCAGCTGGTCGATGATTCTCTCTCATTGACGTTTCTAGCTCTCTATCACTCTCCCTTCCACTCTGTAAAAAATCAATAAAATATATTTAAAAAAAAAAAAAAAAAAAAGTTAGAAACATTAATCTGCTGCCTCCTGCACACTCCCTACCGGGGATGTGCCCACAACCAAAGTACATGCCCTTGACCAGAATCGAACCTGGGACCCTTGAGTCCACAGACGGAAGCTCTATCCACTGAGCCAAACCGGTTAGGGTGGGTATCTACTCTTTACAGCAGCCTCCTGAATCACCCACGGGGCCAGTCTCTAGGATGTCTAGAATGGGACCTCTCCCCGTCCTTGGAAACGGGTGCTTGCTGCACTAGACTTCTGGGTCTGCCCCATCTGTGCTTGTCTGATATTCCATGGAGGTCCTTCCTGCAGTCTTCATCCGTCCTGGGTCCTCCAGAAACAAGCTGTCCATGACGCCCCCAGACCCCAGCTTTTAGCACCCCCTTACCGAATGGCCACGAATCCCGGGCAAGATGAGCAAGAAGCTGGCAGCCAAGGTCAAGAACACCAGAATGACGATGAGCAGCGGGACGCTGAAGCCAGCGGCACGCCGGGACTGGGGGTAGAACGGCAGCTCGCCATCCCAGAGGGTCATGTTGTAGCAAGGAACCGGCGGGCGCTGTTGTCAGGCGGGCAAGCCGGGAGCGGAGCCTGCTTGAGCTGGGGCGTCGGAGCCTGAGTTCCACTTCTCTGTACCCCGCCCCTCGCGTGCTAAGGCAAGACCCAAGGAGTTGGTCGAGTCTGCGCCCCTGGGCTGGGAAGCGCTGCCCTCAATGCTCGGGGTTGACCCGGGAGGAATCGGGTAGGCGGGAAAACGGAATTGTTTCTCACAGCCACCTTCGCGGCTCTGCGGGTTTGCTCTGCGTTTGGAAGTCGCTCGGGACCCTGACTCCTTTTATAGCTGCTCGTGGGCCGCGTACCAAGCAGCGTTGGGGCTAGGAAGTGGGATCTGTCCAGGAAAAGATCATGCAAATGAGGGGAGGCGGTCGCTATGCAAATGAGAGGAGACCTGCCCCCTCAGCCTAGGGTGAGCCCAGAGTCTAGATGGTCACACCTGTAACCGGTCTAGCCAGAGTGGACACCCGCGCGACGTGCCTCGGTGGACCCAGAGCGCTGGGTGAGAGCGCGGCGGGAGGCTGAGCTGGTGAGTGGGTGTGGGCATGGGGTGGTGGAGGCAAGATGCTGAGCAAAAAACACACAGAGTCCAAGAGGAGGAAAACCTTCTGATCCCGACAGGGGCTCTCAACCAGAGGTTGGACCGGGGCTTGGGGCTAGATCTTCCCATCCCTCCAGTCCATGCACAGACATTCATTTCGGAGTCTGAGGTGCTGCATGTCCTGGCCTCCAGCTGACTAGCCCCTTTCCCTTCCCTGCTTGCCTGCTTTCTAGGAGAAGCAGTACTCCAGCGGGGGAGGTGAGGGCTGCCACGTCCGCCGTCCACCCAAAAGAGCAGCGTGCCCATGCGGGTTTTGGTAATGCTTCTAAAAGCTTCGCTCCAGAAGTGCAAACAGCTGGTGCCTCCTCCTTCTGTGCCGGCTGTAGGCTGTGGGGACGCCCGCTTTCTGTCCCTCACATACCCACCTCCCGTTCCCCAGGCTGCACGCTCAGCATGCTCCACGCAGGACCAGAGACACTGATGCTGCTGGGAGCCCTGCTGACTGGATCCCTGGATCCGGCGGGTAAGCATCAAGTGCCCTCCTCCCGAGATGTCACTCGGTACGCCTGGGGTTGAGGGAAGGGAGAAATGAAGTCAAGCGGTTCCCTGAGGCTGGAAGATCGTGCTCAGCAGGCTGGGAAGCTTCCCAGCACAGCCTCCACGCGGCGCAGGCGCAGGCGCAGGCACAGCCACTTGGGTCGGCTTGGGGACGCTGGGCGAGCCAGGCTGAGGTCGTCGGGTACTCGGGTACCCGGGCATCGCAGGGAGGCTGGCACCGAGGGGACCCCTCTCTGACCCACAGGCGGCCAGGACGCGCTCTCACTGCCCTGGGAAGTGCAGCGCTATGACGGCTGGTTCAACAACCTGAGGCACCACCGGCGGGGCGCGGCAGGTGCGTCCGGGCGCGGAGAGCGAGAGAACCCGCACCCCCCGCCTCCGGGCTGCCGGCTCGGGGGACTCCTGTGCATCCCCGGGGCCGGGAGACTAGGGAGGGGGGTCTTGTCACCGGTGAGGGGAGAAGAGGGCAAACGTTCGGGGCTGGGCTGGTTGGGGGACTGAGTGCTCAGACACAGCCTGTTTCCTGCAGGCGGCCCCTTGCGACGCCTCGTACCAGCCAACTACGCGGACGGAGTGTACCAGGCCCGGGGGGAGCCGCAGCTGCCCAACCCGCGCCGACTCAGCGCCGCCGTCGCGCGGGGCACAGCCGGGCTGGCGTCCCGCTGCAACCGCACCGTGCTGGGGGTCTTCTTCGGTGAGGGCAGCGTGGGAAAACACGAGGGCTGACCCGCGGAAGCCCCTCTGCAAGCCCACAGCCACACACCCCGACCCCCACTAGGCAGCGCGAAACTTTTTTCATCTCAGAGGGATCTGGGCTTTCCATCCAGGGATCTTTGCTCCCATAAATTTTCTTATTTTATTTTATTAAATTATTATCTGTGTACATATCTTACCATTGCCCCCCCCCCATTCCATAGATGCCCTCCCTTCCCAGAGTTGTGTGTCCATTGGTTGTACTTATATACATGTATACAAGTCCTTCAGTTGATCTCTTATCTCCCCATAAATTTTCTTTTACCCCTTAACTCCAAACTCAGGAGTGCCACCGGACCTCCGTTTTGTTCTCAGGAGCTGAGTCCCCTGCCATGCTCTCCTCTCAATATGATCATGCTCTCCCTACCCCCACCACGACGGAGGGGAGGGGGAAGGACCTATTAGATGTGGACTGGCTGGGGAGGGGGCTTATATTAATTATATTGATTATCACAACAACTTGGCAGATCAGAAAAAAAGCCACGGAGCTGCTGGTGGAACTTGCACTCAAACATCTGCCTTTTGGCTCTTGAGAAACTTGGCCTCAGGAAGTGGCGGTTCTCACCAGTTTGCACCCATCGCACGCAGGCTACCACGTGCTCTCGGACCTGGTGAGCACAGAGCGGCCTGGCTGCCCCGCCGAGTTCCTCAACATCCGGGTCCCGCCCGGAGACCCGGTGTTCGACCCCCACCGGCGCGGGGACGTGGTGCTGCCCTTCCAGAGGAGCCGCTGGGACCCCAAGACCGGACAGAGCCCCAGCAACCCCAGGGACCTGGTGAGGCCGAGCAGAGGGCGGGCGGGAGCTGCATCCCAGGCAGGTGGGGGGAGCCCCCCTCACCCCCGGACACCGCCTGGCCCTGGCCCTGCCCCCAGCACCCCTTTCCCGCCTCAACTGCCCCCTTGCTGACCCGCCAGACCAACGAGGTGACGGGCTGGCTGGACGGCAGCGCCATCTATGGCTCCTCGCACTCCTGGAGCGACGCGCTGCGCAGCTTCTCCGGGGGGCAGCTGGCGGCGGGGCCCGACCCCGCCTTCCCGCGGGGCGCGCAGGAGCCGCTGCTCATGTGGAGCGCGCCCGACCCCGCCACGGGCCAGCGCGGGCCGCGGGGGCTGCTCGGTGAGGAGCGGGGCGCCGGGGCGGGAGGGGGGGCGGGCTGGGGGCGCGGGGCGCTCCCCTGGGTCACACCGCCGCCCTCTCCCCCTGCTCCCCTGGGTCACACCGCCGCCCTCTCCCCCTGCTCCCCTGGGTCACACCGCCGCCCTCTCCCCCTGCTCCCTGGGTCACACCGCCGCCCTCTCCCCCTGCTCCCCTGGGTCACACCGCCGCCCTCTCCCCCTGCTCCCCTGGGTCACACCGCCGACCTCTCCCCCCTGCTCCCCTGGGTCACACCGCCGCCCTCTCCCTCCCGGTCCCCGGCGGAGGCAGCCTTCGGGGCAGAGCGAGGGAACCGCGAGCCCTTCCTGCAGGCGCTGGGCCTGCTCTGGTTCCGCTTCCACAACCTGTGCGCCCAGAGGCTGGCCCTCCGACACCCGCACTGGGGCGACGAGGAGCTGTTCCAGCACGCGCGCAAGAGGGTCATCGCCACCTACCAGGTCAGTGCATGGCCCTCCTGCACCCTCCTGTCCTGCTCCACGGAGACTGCTCCCCTCAGAGCCCTCCATCCTTGGACATCGGCCACCCAGAAACACCTTTACTGGGACAGCTGGTGACCAGAACCGGGTGACCTGCCTTCCCTGGCTCGCAGAACCCCCTGCTCATGTGGAGAGCCAAAGTCTAGGAATGAATGAGAGGCAATGTGCCAGTTACACAAGAGATGTAGCTGTATCCCCCTCTCTCACCCCTAAATCCTTGTTCCTTGTGGGGAGGCCTCAGCTCCTCTCCCATTGGAGCTGCCTTTCCCATGACTGCCCCTGCCTGGCCGTCCTCTCCCACTTAAGCCTTCCCTGGGCTCAGACCCCTCCTGGCCTGGCAGCTGGAGCCTTCGCCCCACCTTTCCTCTTTCCTGACCCTCAGAACATTGCTCTGTATGAGTGGCTGCCCAGCTTCCTGCAGAAAACACCCCCAGAATACACAGGTGAGGGCATGGGGGCACCTGTGTGGAGGGGAAGCTGTGGTTGGGATCCAAGGGTGGAAAGAAGACAGGGGGATGCCTGATATGGGAGGATGGAGGGCTAAGGAGTTTATTTCTCCCATTCTTCCTCCCGTGGGGCAGGGTACTGCCCTTTCCTGGACCCCAGCATCTCTCCAGAGTTCCTGGTGGCCTCTGAACAGTTCCTCTCCACCATGGTGCCCCCTGGCGTCTACATGAGGTGAGGGAGAGGCTGGCGATGGGAAAGGAGGCATGGCACTGGCAGAGGTGGTAATTAGTGGACATGGGGTCCTGGAGCTCTTTATACACCTTTACAATGATATTCAGGACGCAGACATTGGGGTCCTACAACAGGACCCTGGGATAGGAGATTCAGCCTTAACAGGGAAATCTCCCCAGCTCCCTGTAATGACTGAACTTCAGTTGCTGAGAGCAGGATTTGTCCATCAGCTGGATAACCCTTTTTCCTCCTTCCCTTCCCACCCTGTGTGGACAAAGAGCAACCTTTATCTTCAAGCCACACACATAGCCAGAACTTTAAGGAAGTTCAGGGACCACCCCTCAGACCTGGCCAACCCCCCTCTGAAACCCTCACCTAACTCAACCCCATCTTAGCGTCTTCCCTGAATCCCCTTATCATGTTCTTGATTCCCTATTTCAGAAACGCCAGCTGTCATTTCCAGGAGATCACCAACAAGGGTTTTGGCGTCTCCCCAGCTCTCAGAGTCTGCAACAGCTATTGGACTCGGGAGGTCAGCCTGGGGTCAGGGTCAAGGGAAATTGGCTCAAGGTCAACCTCATTACATAGGCTGGGGAAAGCAACCATTCCAATTCTCGAGTGTTGCTGCTCCAGGGTGGTGGGAGATGAAGGGTGGAGTGATCAGAAAATCTTCTGGGGACAACAGCTCAAGAGAGTCTGGGATTGGCCAAGGGACCTTTGTCCTGTGGCCCAAGGTTAGAGGGACCGGGCTCTGGGAAGGGACCTGAAAGCCTACCTTGACTGAGAGTCTTGTTTATTTCCAGAACCCCAACCTGAACAGTGCCCAGGCAGTGAATCAACTGCTGCTGGGAATGGCCTCCCAGATTTCAGAGCTGGAGGACAGGATAGTGGTTGAAGATCTTAGGGGTGAGCTCTGGAACCAGAAAGGAAAGGGGCCCAGGGATTCTTTTGAGTTAATCAACAGGTAGACCTATGGTACTTACAGTGCAGGGACAGTGCAAACAGCCACTTACAGTTTAGTGTTGTTTTCATTCGAAATTGCCTATGTCTGAGTATGTGGGGGAAGGGCGGCACCACAATCTCTCCAATGCTTAGGTCTCTAAAGGTTTTCATTCAGTCCTGTCTTGATGTTGAGGAGGTAAAGGCTAGGGAATTTTCTGTTGGGTAACTAAGCAGTCTTGAGTCTTAGGGGAAGAGACTTAGCAGAAAAAGTCTCTTGTAACATGGTGACATGGACTCCAAACCAAGGCGAAGATGATATGGATACAGTCACGTGTAGACAAGTGCTGGGCAGGGGTGGAGTTGGAGGGAAGGTGGTGCCAACAGCCTAATTGGAGGCTATTGGGCAAAGAAGGGTTGATGTGACTGAGTCTATTGTCTAGTCCTCTCCCCTCCTTAGATTATTGGCCTGGCTCTGGCAAGTTCTCCCGCACAGACTACGTGGCCATCAGCATCCAACGTGGCAGGGATATGGGGCTGCCCAGCTATAGTCAAGCTCGGCTAGCCTTGGGTTTAGAGAACCCGAAGAACTGGAGTGACCTCAACCCCAATGTGGACGCCCAGGTAAGAAACAGTAATGATAATAATAGCAACTAAAGCTTTCCTGTGGCCCTACTGTTCCCGGTCCTTTACACATGGAATTCGTTTAATGTACATTGGGAATGTGGTAGGGCACATAGCCTGTTTCCCCGAAAATAAGACAGTGTCTTATATTAATTTTTGCTCCCACAGATGCGCTAGGTCTTATTTTCAGGGGATGTCTTATTTTTTCATGAAGAAGAATACGGTACACATTTATTGTTAAATGAAAATAAAGGAAATTTATTACCTGTATACGGTACAGTAGTACGGTAGTTGTCAACACAAACCAGACAAACTGTGAATCCTATAGTATCAAGAATTTACTCATTTATTCAATGACAATCATATCATCATCTTCTGGAACATCATCATAACAATCCAATTCCTGAATTTCCTGGTGAATTTCTTGTGACTCCATTTCTTTCAGAATCAGTGGACCAAATCTCTCATGTTTAGCGTAGGGGGGGCCTTATTTTCGGGGGGGATGCCTTATATTTCACTCAGAAGGAAACCTGTAAGTAGGTCTTATTTTCAGAGGATGTCTTATTTTTGGGGAAATACGGTACTACTAATTATCCCCATTTTATCAATGACATAGTTGTGAAATCACTCAGAGATGCAGGATTTAAATTCAGCCACCTGATTCCAGAGTATGTTCCTCATCGCTACATTGTACCATTCCTGCAGGGTGGCCCCTGGGCGGGTGTCATTGTCCTATTCCTGCGGGGTTCCTCCCCAAGAGTTGAGTGACTCTGAAGCTGCTGGTCATTGGGGCCAGGCAGTCTTGGTAGCGATGGTCACAAGATATATCCTTAGGCATTTGACAGTGGTCTCACCATGGGCAGGGATACACTGGTCCTCCCACAAGATCTGCCACCAGCTGAGGAGGCTGCCTAGAAAGAGGCCTGAACAGCAAGCCAAGTAGCTGATGGGGTTCTATGTTTGAGGGATGGGGCAAGAGTGGCTGCCCTCCCCAACACTTGGACACACATGTGCACACACATACCTCACCTCCTGTGGTTCCCCAGGTGTTGGAGGCCACAGCTGCCCTGTATAACCATGACCTGTCCCTGCTGGAGCTACTCCCTGGGGGACTCCTGGAGAGCCAGGGGGACCCTGGACCCCTTTTCAGAGCCATAGTCCTCGACCAGTTTGTGCGTCTGCGGGATGGTGACCGTTACTGGTTTGAGAACACCAGGAATGGGTAAGCCCTGCCTGGCTCCCACTTGGGCTTGGGCTCAGACCCTCTGCCTGTAAACAGTCCCCATGGGCCCTTGATTCCAAGCTGGCCCCAGCTTCTCCTCAGACTCTCTGGGTCTCTTTCCTCACCCGGGTACCTGGTGCTGAGTTTGCTAGAGGCCTACAACCCATTCCCATATCCAAAATATTGACTTTCTCCAACTTAGGCTGTTCTCCAAGGAAGAAATTGCAGAAATCAGAAACACCACTCTGCGGGACGTGCTGGTGGCTGTCACTAAGGTGGACCCCAGTGCCCTGCAGCCCAATGTCTTTATCTGGCAGGAAGGTAGGTGGCCTGGGAGAACACAAGAGATGGCTGCCAGAGAAAGGACTAAGATTTGGGGTGGGGGGGTCACTTGGTGCTGTCCAGGGAGCCAGGCACCAGGCTGCCCCCTCTGTGTTAGTCTAGGAAGCCTGCATTAGGCCATCTCCCCCACTGGAGACTGGACTAGTTTGCAGGCTGTAAGCTGTGGTGAGTGCTGCGAGATGGGATGTGGAAGGGGACTCTTGGAGGGGAACATGTTCCAGTGAGGCGAGCCTGGGAGAGAGGAGGGTACCTGTTTTTTGTTTTTTGTTTTTTCAGGAGAGAGGATGCTTGGCCAAGGAGTAGGACCCTCAGGCTTTGAGATTCTTTTGTGCCCTCTCCCTCAGGTGCACCGTGTCCTCAGCCCAGGCAGCTCACAACTGATGGTTTGCCCCCCTGTGTGCCCATGGTCGAGTTTGACTACTTCAAGGGCAGTGGTCCTGGTTTTGGTATCACCATCGTGGCTCTTTGCTGTCTTCCTCTAGGTGGGCCCTTGACCCCCTCACCCCTCTCTTCTCCTGCCTCCCCCTTCCCATGGTCTGTCCCTGCCCCTCATTACCTGCTGGCTTGCAGGACTAGTTACTAGTTACTTGGTATAGTCGAAGCCAGGCAGAGTGGGCTTTGGGAAGGAGGGGCAGCAGCCAAGCCTCAGCAAAGCTTCAGGTGAGGGGCTCCCCTTCCCACTGGCTCCTTCTGATCCCCTTCAGTGAGTCTGCTTATCTCTGGGCTGGTGGCCCATTTCCGGAGCCGAGAACTCAAAAGGTTGCAAAAGAAAGGCAAAGAGAGTATGAAGAAGGAGGCAACTAAAGATGGAGTAGCAGGTGAGATGGGACTGAGGAGGAGGGAGCAGGTGGGGGCAAGGAGGGGGGGGGAAGAGGAGGGAGAACCAGGTTACAAATATGAGGAGAAAGCCAGATTTTGGGATGCCTGTTCTGACCAGTAGAGTGGTACTGGGCTGAGGGAAGGGGTCTGGGACCTCTGCTGAACTGCTCTACCCAATCTTCTCCTCCACAGCAATGGAGTGGCCAGGCCCTAGGGAGGGGAGCTACCCCGTCACCATTCAGCTGCTCCCAGACAGGTGTCTTCAGGTCCTGGACAGGCGGCTCTCTGTGCTGCGCACCATCCAGCTGCGGCCCCTGCAGCAGGTCAACCTCATTCTGTCCAGCAACCGCGGACGGCGTGCCCTGCTGCTCAAGATCCCCAAGGAGTATGACCTGGTGCGGCCCATCCCACCTCCCCTCTCACAGCGAGTCCTCTCGCGTCACCCTCCTCCTAGCTACAGAGCTCATCATGAAGGCTGACGGTGGGAGAGGCACTCCTTTCAGAGGTCCCCTGACCCTCCTTCTGACCTTCTTGAGCCACTCACCTACCCACAACCTAAGGTTCTCTGAGGGGAGGCTAAACCAGAAGCTCAAGCTCTGAGCATCGGCTCAACTGTCCTCCCACCCAGGTGCTGCTGTTCAACTCCGAGGAGGAGCGAGGGACCTTCGTGCAGCAACTGCAAGACTCCTGTGCGCACTGGGCTCTGGGCCTCCACCTGGCTGAGATGGGCGAGAAGGAGCTGTTCAGGAAGGCTGTGACCAAGCAGCAGCGGGGCCGCATCCTGGAAGTCTTCTTCAGACACCTTTTTGCCCAGGTACCATGGCTGTGCCTTTTGAAGATAGGACCGACCCATGGGTTGGAGGGAACCTTGGCCTGATAGGACTCTATATGGGTGAACTAAGCTTCTGCTCGGTGGGCTGGAGACATCCTAGTGTTGCCACTCACTAACTGTGTGACCTTAGGCAAATCACATGACCTTTGCTGTGTATCTTAGTTTTCTCATCTATAAAACAGCCTATTAAAATAGGATTCATCCCTTGTGGGTTGCTGTAAGAATTCAGTGAGACAATCTACATCAGTGGTTCTCAATCTCATCAGTGTAGCCCCTAGACCAACAACAGTAGCTTGAACTTAGAATTTGTTAAAAATGTAAATCTTTAGCAGCCCTCACCCGTTGGGGCCCATAAACCCGCCAAGGGATTCTGATACACTCTAACATTTGAAAAACACTGTTTTATGTACAAAGGCTTGGTACAGAAGATCTTCTGATAGCTTTGATGAGAAGACAGGAATTTAACTCAAGCTTAGATCATGAGCCTATGGTAAAATTGGTTTTGTTATACCTTGTTTTGCTTAAAATCACAGAACCTATTGATGACTGTAAGTGAGGACTTAACTGTACATTGTAGACATTTAACAAATGGTTGCTGCATATAAATGACTTTTTAAATCTTTAAATAATGTGCAGAGACCAAGACAGGCACATGGCAGCTTGTCTGAATTGGTAAGAGAACATATCTCTAGCCTTTTCCTGCCAGTCCATCCATGTCAACTACATCTTCTGTCCCCAGTATAAGCTTTCTCACTTAGCACCATTCCTACTGTATAAAGTTCCTGGATCTTGGGTCCAGGGAGAAAATGCTAGAGATTGAAGCTACTCCCTCTACAGAGGAGTAGGGGTCCAAGTCAGGAGTATATCTGAGGACTAGGAGTAGCCACCAGGGCTTCCCTTTCTTTGTTGGACTTCAGAGAGATGTGAAGGGTCACTGATTTGCATTCAGCCAGGCCTCACTTCCTTCTCTCCTTCCCGCTCCTGCTGCCTGGGTACAGGTGCTGGACATCGACCAGGCTGATGCAAGGGCTCTGCCCCTGGACTTGCCACAGAAAGTACGAGAGGCCCTGACATGTGAGCTGAGTAGGGCTGAGTTTGCCGAGTCCCTGGGCCTCAAGCCCCAGGACATGTTTGTGGAGTCCATGTTCTCTCTGGCCGACAAAGATGGCAATGGCTACCTGTCCTTCCGGGAGTTCCTGGACATCCTGGTGGTCTTCATGAAAGGTAGGGGGATGGTGGGCCAACCCAGGAGCCAGGGTTATTTCAGCAGAGAGATGACCTGGATCCCCCTTTCTCTTCCCAGGCTCCCCAGAGGACAAGTCCCGTTTGATGTTCACCATGTATGACCTGGATGCAAATGGCTTTCTCTCCAAGGAGGAATTCTTCACCATGATGCGGTATGTGCTGGGCCCCTCTAGCCCTGAGACTTCTTGATGTTTTCAACAGGAAAACAAGTCAGATCAGAGGAGTGTAGGCAAGGAGGCAGCCTCAGTGTGTCCTAGACTCTCAGAGCAGTCAGCTTCAAAAGTTTGACCCTTCTGTCCCCAGTATAAGCTTTCTCACTTGGCATTCCTCAACTTTGTTCCAGGAGGGTCACTATCTGCACTTTCACATCAGCCAGAAAATTCTCCCTCCCTAGTTAGAAAAAAACAACAACATAACCACAACCAACCCTAATATGACCACTAACAAAAGTCCACTAACCCCTTCTGGATGCTTTTGGATCTTTGTGAAGTCTGCAGCATGCCTAACACTGCTCTATACAGTGAAATCACAGGTGGATGGAACATGAGCAACTTTAGTCACTCTTCCAATATTAATCACCCTGATTAGCAGCAGGAGGAAAACAGACAGTTCCTCTATTTTCTGACCCTCCTCTCTTACTACTCCTTAAGCCATTTCAGGTTGTAGTGTCTTGATAAAGATCAGTTTTGAGACTTCTTATTCCTGAAGACCATGCTCCAGTAACACAGTCCCCTTCAGCCCCATAAGGATGGGGTTTCATGTCTTCCTTGTTTCCTGCTGAAAGCACCTCCTCTATGCTATGATTGGCACGTAACAGGCATTCAATACAGGGTTAACTGAATAAGATGGAATAAACGACCAAATGAATGAGTAGAATGCATACAATAGCTCAGGACCTTTTAAATGTCCTCCCCTTTAAGCCTTCCCATTGACTTCTGTATTCCCCTTGCCTGCCACATCCTTCTCACAGTCCAGATACCACCACTGGACATGGGCTTCTATTGTAGAAGGGATGAGTCAAGTTAGCTGACTGCAGTATGTACCTCGCTGGGTGTGCCATTGCAGGCCCAGGCCAGAGAACATGCAAGGCATGAGCTTCCACCTTCTCATCCTATACTCAGTGTGTGGGCCTTCCTCAGTCTCGTTGGGATGATGTGTTTTTTAGTGTGATGGCAGTGCTTACTGTGCCGTGTGGGAAAAGCTCTTTATCTTCTGGGCTCATAGTTTCATCCCAAAGCACAGCTTAAGAAAACAGTGTGGCCGAAACCAGTTTGGCTCAGTGGATAGAGCGTCGGACTGCGGACTGAAAGGTCCTGGGTTCGATTCCAGTCAAGGGCATGTACCTTGGTTGCGGGCATATCCCCAGTAGGGGGTGTGCAAGAGGCAGTTGATCGATGTTTCTGACTCTCTATCCTTCTCTCTTCCTCTCTGTATAAAATCAATAAAATATATTTTTTTAAAAAAAAAAAGAAAGAAAAGAAAGAAAACAGTGTGGCTACTGCTGCTGCCACTCTGGGTGCTGTCAGATTGGGTGTGAAAACACTCCTGCCTGTACCTTCAGGTTTTGGCAGGAGGAAGCAGCAGCCATTGCAGCTATATCTCCTTCCCCCTGTCTCTCCCCCTCCCACCACCCCCGTTTTCTATGCTCCTATTGGACAGTGAAAGAGGGAGCGCAGTGATGGTGTGGGAGACATACTACGAGAGAGACCCTGTCAGAGACAGAGGCCCTGTCACGGCACCATGGCATACCTGGACATGTCCCTACACTAGGAGGACATTCGTCCCAGCTGTAGATGTCTCCCTGTTTGAAGGTTGCTATCTTTCATTGGTCAAGGTCATTTCCAGTTTTGTTCTGCCCTTTGAGCTCGTGGTCACCCCACCTAGCTTAGTGTCGGGGACAGGCTGGATGACTGTCTCCTCAGTGTTATTTCCAGGGTCACGGGCAACAACATTAGATCATCCATGGCCCGCCCCACTCTGCACCTGCCTGGGCCTGGCCTCACCAGGCGACAGGCTGCTCTCTCTGGTCCTCTCCCAGGTCCTTCATCGAGATCTCCAATAACTGCCTGTCCAAGGCCCAGCTGGCGGAGGTGGTGGAGTCCATGTTCCGGGAGTCGGGCTTCCAGGACAAGGAGGAGCTGACCTGGGAGGACTTCCACTTCATGCTGCGGGACCACGACAGTGAGCTCCGCCGCACGCAGCTCTGCGTCAGAGGGGAAGGTGTGTGAGTGTGTAAGGAATGGTCAGAGTCAAGGAAGGGTGTGTCCTCAAAAGGAGACTTCCCGGAGTACAGAGCCCAGATCTCATTTTTTTTCCTTAGTCCTTGGTGCTTAGCGCTGAGTCAGGCATGTGTAATCAAGGGTGTAATGCAGCCCTGCACAAAAATGCCTGCTGAGGATTCAAGAGTGAGCCGAAATCCAGCCTACAAACCAGGCCTTGGCCTGGATTGTATCTGGCCAGAGAAAAAGGCACGACTTCCTTTACACAAAGGATCTGCAGGCCCAGGCATCTACCTGGCGAGGGTTCCTTTTCCCAATTGCACAGCATTGCCACATTGTCTAGCGGTGGCTGCCCTGTGTGCAGTGTGGTGAGTGAGGGGAACAAAGCTGGAGCAGGAGATGAGGACATGGCCAAGGCCCTTCCCAGAGGGCAGTGGTGGTATGGGAGGGACAGTCTTCCACCCTACTCCACCCCACCTCATGGGGAAGCCTCTGTTCTTCTCTCCAGGTGTTGGAGACATCTTTAAAAAAAAGATCAGCAGTCGAGTTTCATTCATCACTCGAACTCCTGGAGAATGGTGAGAAGGAATAGGGCATTGGGAAGTCCCTTTGGCCAGGTGCCCTGCAAAGAAATAAAGGAAGTAGGGCTGGCTGAGTCAGTCAGACATTGACCTATGAAAGTTACCCTCAGTCCACGGCTAGTCCCAGCCCAAATTCCGCTGCCTCCCACACCCCGTGCTGCTCAGGAGCCTGGCTCTCTCCTGCCACACCAGATGTCCAGATCATATTTATTCATTCTGCCTTGTCTCCTGTCTCCTACTCTCTGACCAGTTTTATGGGCAGGTTGTGTGGGCAGGATGGGTCATAAGAATCACCCCTACCCTTCCCCACCCCAGCCCCAAGCTCTGACCTGGCAGTTCTCCTCTGGCTGCAAAGACAAGGGGAGAACTAGACCCACTTTCCATTTCTCAGCTCCGGCTCCCAGGGAGGGGAGCTCCCTGCCTCAGAAGCCCCGGAGCTGGGAGGCCCCGGGCTGAAGAGGAGGTTTGGCAAAAAGTGAGTGTTTCCTAGACCCTTGGGCCCAGGAGACATGGGGAGAGACCTCAGGGTCTTTGGATTCTGCCCACACCACCTTGACACACAAGACACCATCCTGTGTCTTATTCCATGAGTACCTAACTTGATTGGAGGGCTACAGAGTCCAGTGATCAATATCTTAATCTTCAGGCTAGCATCTGGCACTCAGACGCGACACCAAGGCTCCTGGCTCCTGCCTGCTTTGGGCAGAGCGGTGAAGCCTGTGCAGGGAGCAGGAAGAGGGAAGGACAGAGCAGGCAGGAGGAAGAGGAAGTAGAGTAGTAGGGAGACAAAAGAGGAGGCGGATAAAACAAATAAAGATGAGAGGCAAAGGTTTGGCAAAATAAAGCCTATTTTGTAGCCCATCCTGTCCCCCAGGGAGTCACCCAGTCTCCTTCATGGGGTGATATATATTTTTTTAAATTTAAATACATTTTTTATTGATTCCAAAGAACAAGGGAGAGGAAGAGAGAGAGACAGAAACATCAATGATGAGAGAGAATCATTGATCGGCAGCCTCCTGTACGACCCCCACTGGGGCCTAGCTATCCAGGCCTGTGCTCTGACCAGGGAATGGGAATGTGACCTCCTGGTTCAGAGGTCGATGCTCAACCACGGAATCACACTGGCAGGGCTGACATTTAGTGCAAGTCAGGTGCCTTGACCTTACAGCTACTTGCCTTTCCGGCTGCAGGGCCGCGGTGACCTCTTCGCCGCTGTACACGGAGGCACTGCAGGAGAAGAGGCAGCGGGGCCTGCTGGCCCAGCAGCTGCAGCAGTACAAGCGCTTCGTGCAGAACTACCGGCGCCACATCGTGTGCATCGCGGTCTTCTCGGCCATCTGCGTGGGCCTGTTTGCGGAGCGCGCCTACTGTACGGGCTCTGGTTTGGGGCGGCGGGCGGGCAACGGGGAGCCCTCCGGATGCTCTTCCTGCACCTCAGCGTCCCGCTCTGTCCCCAGACTATGCCTTCGACTCGCCACCCTCGGGCATTGCCCAGACCACCTTTGTGGGCATCATCCTGTCGCGGGGCACGGCCGCCAGCATCTCCTTCATGTTCTCCTACATCCTGCTCACCATGTGCCGCAACCTCATCACCTTCCTGCGGGAGACCTTCCTCAACCGCTACGTGCCCTTCGACGCCGCCGTGGACTTCCACCGCTGGATCGCCATGGCTGCTGTTGTCCTGGCCGGTACGTGGCTCCCTGGTAACCTCATTGCTGCAGCCCCCCTGGGACCAGCTGTGGGGGAAATAGTCCGGTGACTGGAACTGCTTTTCCTTCCATCTCTCCCCCGGTTCCTCCTCTTTGCCTTGGAGTTGGCCCAGAGTGGCATCTCTAATGGTCTGTCTCTTTCAGTTCTGCACAGCGCTGGCCACGCGGTCAATGTCTACATCTTCTCAGTCAGTCCACTCAGCCTGCTGGCCTGCATCTTCCCCAGTGTCTTCGTGAATGATGGGTCAGTTCCGGGGAGGGTCCCCTGGGGACACCTGGGCGCACCCAAGGGTATAATAGAAAAGAAATAGATGGTCCCAAACACTCCACTGAGTGAGGGTGAAGTGCCAGCCTCCTGGGGGAAGCTGAGAGGGGAATTCCTCAGCCTCAGGAAGGAAGCTGGCCATGATTGGCCAGGAAAGGAGATTGGGAGATGAAGTTGGAGACTCTTTCCCACACGTACCTGACACGCATCTCAGCCTATTGCCATTCACTGGGCAAACATTCATGGAGCCACACATTGGATGTGGCCATCCAGGAGCCAAAGAGTAGGAGATGCTAAGGCACATGCAATCACTCAGCAGATACTTACAGGACATTGACTATGTGCCTGGCACTGTTTGGGCATAGGGATAGGGCACTGAGCAAAACATACACCCCTGCCCACACTGGATTTACAGAACATGAACCAAGCCCTGAAGGAAGCAAAGGTCAGGCGCAGTAGGAGAGTTCAGGACAACACTGGAGGAGGCATTGCTGAGAGGACAGAGGGTGGAACGGCGGGAGCTTGGGTGGCACATTCCCTGGAAGGATGGTGGGCCCTCTGGGTGGAGCCCAGTCATCTCAGCCATCAGTGCCGGCAGGAAGAGAATCATGTTGTGACAGTGGCGGAGCCCCTCCTGCACCAGCCAGAGGTCCCATGTGCCTTTGCCCCACAGGTCCCAGTTTCCCCAGAAGTTCTACTGGTGGTTCTTCCAGACAGTCCCAGGTAAGGAGCGGGGTTGTGTGAGGGAACTGGGGGTACGGTCTGAGGACTTCCGCTTTTGTCATCGTTTTCCCATGAATACACTCGTGTGTGTATAATAATCAGCGATTCCCTTTCCAGCCTCCCGGACAAGCCCCAGCTGCAGCCCCCTGGGGCAGGCTGTCCTGGGAACTAGGGAGGGATGAGGGAGGTAAGGGAAGGAGGGCAGAATGAGGGGGTGCTCTTTGCATTCTCAGAACAGGCTGGAGTGCTGAGACGCTACTCTGTCCCTGCCTCCCATACCTCCAGGGATGACAGGAGTGCTTCTGCTCCTCGTCCTGGCCATCATGTATGTCTTCGCCTCCCACCACTTCCGGCGCCGCAGCTTCCGGGGCTTCTGGCTGACCCACCACCTCTACATCCTGCTCTACATCCTGGTGAGGGACTTTTCTGGGCAGGGCCCGGCCATGGGGTAGGAATGAACACTCACAAGGGGAGAGGGAGCAGGCTGCATTGGACACCAGATCTCAAACTGAGACCTTGAGATCTGAGACCCCTGAGACCCGAAGCCAATTCCATCCCCATTACCCAGCCTAGGCCCAAGCCCAAGCAGAACGTATCTGGGCAAGGGGAGGGCAAGAAGGGGGCCTGGCTGGGCTTCAGCTACACTAACTGGCTGTGTCTCCAGATCATCATCCATGGCAGCTTCGGCCTGATCCAGCTGCCCCGTTTCCACATCTACTTTCTGGTCCCCGCACTCATCTACGGCGGGGACAAGCTGGTGAGCCTGAGCCGGAAGAAGGTGGAGATCAGCGTGGTGAAGGCCGAGCTGCTGCCTTCAGGTACCAGGCCTGGCCTGACCCTGGGTGCGGAGCACAGGAAGTCGACTTAGGATGTGTGGGACGACTGCTTCCCAGACCTCCTACCCCACCCTGAGATAGCCTTCTGGGACCCCTGCAGCGTTCCTGATGCAAATGCAGTCCCAGGAGGACTTGTAGACAGTGAGAAGTGACTATGAAAAGAGATAGCTGAAAGTGCAGGCTAAGGCATTTAAGGAAAAGAAAGACCCCCCCACACGTGTGGCCTGGGTGCAGGACAGGAAGCCATATATCCCTTTCACACCCAATTTTGCAGAACAATCCCCTTTCAGAGATAGGCCAATGGGCCCGATTGTGAGACTCTGTGGTTGAGAGCCAGTGCTGGCTAAAGTGGGCATTCACATCCCCGTAGAGGATGATGAAGATGATTTTAAGTGTCAAGGAACCATCCGACCTTTAGGACTCACATAGTAAGAAAATTAACCTCATTTCTACTTTATTTTAATCAAGATTACTTAGGGACAAAGTCGCAACATGGTGTTAGTATGGCTTTTGTACTCTCCAATAATTGCGAATCTCCTTTTCAGCAAAGAGAAAACAGGACTTAGGCTCAGCTGTGGTCAGGCCACAAAGGGTGTCCAGAAAAAAATTTGGTAAAACACGGTGCCTTTTATTTAGAGGACATGATATAGATTTTCCATCTACCTTAGTGACTTAAACCTAGTTGTCAAGGTAAATCAAATTGAAAAAAAGTAAGTCAATTCAAAGAAAAATGTAAGTGATAGTGCAGGAGGTATGCAGACACGGCTATAACAGTGGAGGTCTGGTAAGTACTGAGTTGGCCCCTGGGGAACCTGAGGTCCCCTGACCCCGTAGGCTTGTATTCAGGACAGTGGTTTGGGACCTGAGCCCTATGAGGGAAGAGAGAGCTGAGAGGAGAGGGGCTGCAACAGGGGAGCAGAGAAGCTCTCATGTTACCTAGGAAACAGAGGAGGTGTCCTCTGACTCCCAGCCCCAGGAGCCCAACTTGCTCAGACCATGTGACTGTCCCCTGTGCCTCAGGCATGTGGAGAGGACAGGCATGTTGAGAGGACAGCAAGCCTTCTGACCCCTGCCCTTCTCCACCTGTGACCCCAGGAGTGACCCACCTGCAGTTCCAGCGGCCCCAGGGCTTTGAGTACAAGTCGGGACAGTGGGTGCGGATCGCCTGCCTGGCTCTGGGGACCACCGAGTACCACCCCTTCACACTGACTTCCGCACCCCATGAGGACACGCTCAGCCTGCACATCCGGGCGGCAGGGCCCTGGACCACTCGCCTCAGGGAGATCTACTCACCCCCGACCGACGGCTCTGAGAGATACCCGAAGGTGCCCGTGACGGGGAACCACTTTGGGGGCTCTGGCATTGGCAGATGTGTCTCTGTCCTGCCCCTCCCTGAGCCTGGAAGCACCAGCTACCTCAAGGCCAAGCTGGGAGGGGGCTGTTTGCCTCAGAATAAGCTAGAATGTACCTGTATCTTTCTTCTCCTTATACTCCCGCCACCCCCTCTCCTTCCCCCTATATCTAGCCTCAGAGCTGGGGCATGTGTAGGCTCATCCCTCCCCGCTTCTGTTGGCAGCTGTACCTCGATGGACCATTTGGAGAGGGCCACCAGGAGTGGCATAAGTTTGAGGTGTCAGTGCTGGTGGGAGGAGGCATTGGGGTCACCCCCTTTGCCTCCATCCTCAAAGACCTGGTCTTCAAGTCATCCTTGGGCAGTCAAATGCTCTGTAAAAAGGTGAGTGTCTCTCTCTCTCATTCTTCAAAGAAATCCGAATAGATGGACTGTGTTCCCACATCACGACAGAGTAGCATTAGGAAAAGCCCCTGGCTCATGGCACTAGGTCTGCCGGGGCCATTTATACCCAGTTTCCTATGTGCCAAAGGTTTTGAGGGCGTGTAGAAAGTGTAGCCAGAAGGGCTTTGCTGGGATCTTGTGGGTCCTGACAGAGGGACAGTGTCTGCGGGTCATCTGGGGCTTCCCAGCCTCTCAGGTGAAGGCACCTGGGGTGGAGGAACCTTGAGTTGAGTCCTCAGCTCCAGCCACGTGTCCCCAGATCTACTTCATCTGGGTGACGCGGACCCAGCGGCAGTTCGAGTGGCTGGCTGACATCATCCGGGAGGTGGAGGAGAACGACCACCAGGACCTGGTGTCCGTGCACATCTACATCACCCAGCTGGCGGAGAAGTTCGACCTCAGGACCACCATGCTGGTGCGCCGGGGCCGGCCAGGCAGGGTGGGTGGGTCACCCTCTGGGCTAGGAGCTGCCCTGGCGCTGCCTGGCTCTGACCTTCTTCCTCCATTCATTCTGCCGCCAGTACATCTGCGAGCGGCACTTCCAGAAGGTGCTGAACCGGAGTCTGTTCACGGGCCTGCGCTCCATCACTCACTTTGGTCGCCCCCCCTTTGAGCCCTTCTTCAACTCCTTGCAGGAGGTTCACCCAAAGGTTAGTCCCAACCTCATCCATCTCGGGACTTTGGTCTTCCCCACGAGGACATCCTGACCTATAGGCACCCTGTGGCTCTATCTTGAGTGGGGAAACCTCCCCCCACCCCCCAACTTGGCCCCAAGATAAGGAAGGGGCCAAGTTAAACTCCCCACCCCCTTCCCATCTTCAGCTCAAGTCTCCTCCTTGTGGTCTGGGGTTGATGCCCCAGCCATTCCAGCCAGGCTTCAGAAGCAGCTTTCTCCCGAAAGTGAGCCTCTCAAGCCTGCAGGCCCCTTCTTTCTGAAACCACTCTTCCCACATGCACTTGACAGGTACGGAAGATCGGAGTATTCAGCTGCGGCCCTCCAGGAATGACCAAGAATGTAGAGAAGGCCTGTCAGCTCATCAACAGGCGGGACCAGGCTCACTTCATGCACCACTATGAGAACTTCTGAGCCCACCCTGCCTGGTGCCTGCTTCTTCTCTGAGGACTAGCCCACCTGACAGTCTCTTTGTCAGAATTCACTTGTGGCCTCAGTTGGAGAGCCGCTCCCTCATTACTCCACACCCACACCTCCCATGCTGTGAGAAGGGAGAGGAGCTCTGGCCTGTGTGGCTTAGTTGGTGGAGCATCATCCTGTGCATGAAAAGGTCACCAGTTGGATCCCAGTCAAAGCACATGCCCGGGTTGCCAGCTCCATCCCTAGTAGGGGGTGTGCAAGAGGCAGCCAATGGATGTTTCTCTTTCTCCGTCTCTCCCTTCCTTTCTCTCTAAAATCAATAAAAACTTTTAAAAGATCTCATCTGCACCCCTATGTTCATAGCAGCACAATTTACAATAGCTAAAATTTGGAAACAGCCTAAGTGCCCATCAGCAGATGAGTGGTACATCTATACAATGGAATATATGCTCCTATAAAAAAGAAAGAACTCTTACCATTTGCAAAAGCATGAATGGAACTGGAGAGCATCATGCTAAGTGAAATAAGCCAGTCAGAGAAAGATAAATATCACATGATCTCACACATATGTGGAATATAATGATCAACATAATCTGATGAACAAGAATAGATCCAGAGACAAATGGGCGGGAGGGGTAGAGAGCAACCAAAGGACTTGTATTCATGCATATTAGCATAACCAATGGACACAGACACTGGGACAGTGGGGGCTTGCCCGAGGTGGGAACGGCTTAGGTAGGGGTGAGGGGGGCGGGGCGGGTCAATTGGGGATAAAGAAAACATATGTAAAACTTTAGACAATAAAAAAAAAATTCATCTGCCAAAACCGGTTTGGCTCAGTGGACAGAGCGTCGGCCTGCGGACTGAAAGGTCCCAGGTTCGATTCTGGTCAAGAGCATGTACATTGGTTGCAGGCACGTCCCCGGTGGGAGTGTGCAGGAGGCGGCTGGTTGATGTTTCTCTCTCATCGATGTTTCTAGCTCTCTATCCCTCTCTCTTCCTCTCTATAAAGAATCAATAAAATATATTTTTTAAAAATTCATCTGTAGAATCAAAATACGCCTAGATTCAAACTTGGCTGCTCTCTACTATTTGCTATCTTTGTGACCTTTGTTTTCTAAAAAAAAGGGAAGTAAAGGAGACCCCTACAGCTCAAGTCACTGCAGGTTGTGGCAAACCAAGTGGGGGGAGGACAGCCCCTGCGTTATGACAGCTGTGGAGGTGAAGAGATGCAATAGCATTTGCCTTTAAGAGGTTCCCATGTCTGGTTATCTTCCACAGAATCAACGTGGAAGGTATTTTGGTATTTTCTTGGCCTAGGCATTTGAGGGAGGATGGAATGGGGATGTGAGAACAGGGCTGAGTGAGAACCTCCTCAGAGCCCAGTTCAGCTGTGATGCTTAGACCCTGGTCAGCCCAAGTGCCTCAATTCAGTCTCTGAGGCCTTTCCCTCCTCACGCTCCACCCCTTTATGTTCCAAGAGGGTCAGGAGTCCCGAGGAACAACCTGGGAACAAAGATGACTCACCAACCCTGATGTTCCCGGTGTCAGCCAGCAAAGCCTATTGTCCTGACCTCCTGGCGGGCCCGCTCTGAGCCCACAGGAGAAGCCCCAAGACTCTGGGACCAAGGGAGTCCAGGTTGTGGGCCAGACATCCAGAACTCCTTCCCAGTTCACTTCCATAGCAGTTGGGTCACCAGTTGACTTGGTTTACCCAAGGCTCTCCCAGTGTTAGCACTGAAAGTCTCTTGTCCTAGGAAGTCCCTCACTCCCAGGCAAATCAGGATTGTTGGTCACCTTACAGAGGAGTCAACCTGGGACGTCATCTGCAATTTTGGTTCTTTAAGAGCCTTCCTTTTCCTTCTTTAACTTGCTCTTTCCTAAAAAGCTGAGCTTTAATTTTTTAAAGATTTAGGTATAATTTGCATTCAGCAAAGGGTATATGTCTTAGAGTTACCATGTATTACTTAGTGTTACCACTACATCTATATCTTCCTGGGAACTTCCCTTGTTCCCCTTCTAGACAGTCTCCCCCAACTCCTAGAAGCAACTGCTGCTGTGATTTCTCTAGATTAGTCTTTCTCATACTGAAAATACTCTTCTGAGATTGGCTTCTTCACACAACAGTGTCTGTGATTGGCCCATGTTGTTGTATGCATCAGTAGTTTGTTCATTTTTATTGCTGAATTGTATTCCATTCTAGAGATGTACCACAGTTTGTATATTCATTCTTCTGTTGATGGACATTTGGGTTGTTTTTAGGTTTTCTGTTTGTTTGTTTTGTTTTTAAACTAAGAATAGCCCTAGCCACCCTAGCTGGTTTGGTGCAGTGGACTGAGGATTTCCGAGGAACAACTTGGGAACAAAGTTTGATTCTGGTCAAGGGCACATACTGTGTTTGTGGGCTTGGTCCCCAGTGGGGTGTGCAGGAGGCAGCCAATCAATGATTCTCTCTCATCATTGATGTTTCTATCTCTCTTTCCCTCTCCCTTCCCCTCCGAAATCAATAAAAATATATTTGTTTTTTTAGCACAATCTACAATAGCCAGAATTTGGAAACAGCCTAGGTGCCCGTCAGCAGATGATTGGATCCAAAAACTATGGTACATCTACACAATGGAATACTATGCTGCCATAAAAAAGAAGGAATTCTCAGCATTTGCAGCAACCTGGATGGAATTGGAGAACATCATGCTGAGTGAAATAAGCCAATCAATGAAAGAGAAACACCACATGACCTCACTCATTTGTGGATAATAAAGAACATTATAAACTGATGAACCAAAAGATAGATATAGAGACAGTATATCAACAAGTAGACTGTCAAATTACAGCGGGGAGGGGAGGAAGATCTGGGGGAGATAATAGATCAACCGAAGGACTTTTATACATGCATATAAGTACAACCAATGGACACAAAACTCTGGGAAGGGAGGGGATGTGTGGGAGGGAGGGAGGGGGTCAAAAAAAAATCAATAAAATATATTAAAAATATATATATATATATTTGTTTTTTTAAAGTAAGAACTAATTCAAATTCAGTTTTGAGCCCCAGCTGAATGACCTTGAACATACAAAGGAAACTCTCCATGCCTATTTGCTCCTTCATAAAATGGGGATAACAGGTGAATCTGTTGCCTATAATTTGGGAAAATCCAACATTATAATTCAGTGCAAAAAATTATGTGCTAAGCCCAGCCAGCATGGCTCAGTGGTTGAGCACCTATGAACCAGCAGGTCACGGTTCTATTCCTGGTCAGGGCACATGCCTGTGCCTGGGTTGTGGGCTTGATCCCCAGTGTGCAGGAGGCAGCTGAACGATGATTCTCTCTCATCATTGATGTCTCTATCTCTCTATCCCTCTTCCTTCCTCTCTGAAATCATTTAAAAAGAAGAAATATGTGCTGAGTATCTATTATGTCCTAGGCACAGGCCCAGTTCCCATGCAACTTACATGTTAGTGTAAGCAAGCTGACAAGAAACAAGTAAAATAGAAGGTAATTCCAGATTATGATAAAGAGCTTTGTAGATCATAAAACAGAATATGTAATATAATAGTGAGTGACTAAGGGGGGCCCTTTAGATATAAGATGATTAAGTGAAGCCCTTGAGAAGGTGACTATAGGATTATAACAACTAAATGCAAACAGGATTTGCTGTTTTCCCAGTGCTATTATAAGTGCCTGATAACAGCCTATGAGGTAGGGTAGCTCCTTTCTCCTCATTTTACGGAAAAGGAAGCTGAAAAGGGTTTCCTGACCCAGTCCATGTGTATGTGGAGGCTTCCCCACACCACCAAGCATTCAACTCAATTCTGACACTCTCTCCCCAGAGACAGGAATCAGATTTCATAGGTAAAGACTCAGTCCCACAAGATCACCCTGCACTGTAGATGCCAGTCCCAAGTCCAGGTTGTTACCTGTATTTCTGACTGACTGGCTATATATATACATCAGAGGTTCCCAATACCCGCTCCTTGAGTTTAATTAATTTGCTCAAGTGGCTCACAGAACTCAGGAAAACCCACGTATACAACAGATTACAGTAAAACCTCACTAGAATGGACTTATTTGGGTGAGGGGGTGTCCGTTAAACCCAAAAGTCCATTATATAATAAAATAGGTTTTCTGAATGCATATGTTTAAAAATTGACAAATTAGTTAGTTTACCTGTTTTTGGTTATGTAGACACATTTGTGTAATTAAAATTAAGTATGAAAAGTTTAATTTCACAGAAAAGTTTTCTATGTATCCTATATGTATTATAGTAATTTTAAATTTATATTGAATATGTCTAGTAAATGTGTGCATTCAAAACACTGCAAGTAAACAAATGCACATGGCTGGGGTATGGCTTAGTGTGCATGGCAACATAGGCTGACACCCGTTGAAACTGCTGCAGAAAGTCACACCACAAGACAACAGAACCAATTAGCTCTCACGATGTGGTGTGATCATGTGCTAATAATTTGCCCAACATTGTTTAGAGTGGTGTCTTGGATTTAAATATGTACACTATAATTATAGATATGTAATATTTATTTATGTTGGCAAAATTACTAGTGTTTTTTTCCCCCCAACATATGGCCTATCCACTAACATTTGTAAGAAAATAACAGTATAGCCGAAACCGGTTTGGCTCAGTGGTAGAGCGTCGGTCTGCGGACTGAAGGGTCCTGGGTTCGATTCCAGTCAAGGACATGTACACTGGTTGAGGGCACATCCCCGATGTGGGGTGTGCAGGAGGCAGCTGGTCAATGTTTCTCTCTCATCTACATTTCTAGCTCTCTATCTCTCTCCCTTCCTCTCTGTAAAAATTGTCAATAATATATATATATTTTAAAATAACAGGATAATAACAAAAAAATAACCTACGAATTTAATTATAAGTAATTTTTGGTTAAAAGCATTTTAAAATTAGCAGGGTGTTAATTTTCATATATAACATCCAAAAGTCTGTTAAATCAAAGTTTGCAAAATAGAGGGTTTACTGTACTGCTTTACTACAAAGGATATTAAAGGATATGAATTAATAGCCAGATGAAGAGATACATAGATCAAGATCCCAAACAAAAGAGCTATTGTCTTTGTGAAACTTGGTCTGGCAAGGTGACATATGGAAGCATTCTCATTTTTTAAAAAATAAATCTTTATTGTTCAGATTATTACAAATGTTCCTCTTTTTTTTTTCTCCCACCACCCCCATTGCTCCCCTCCACCAGGTTCCCATTCCACCCTCTGCCCTTTCCCCACCCGCCATTGTCCAAATCCATAGGTGCACAGTTTGTGTTCAGTCTCTTCCCGCACCCCCCACTCCCCTTTTCCCCGAGAATCTGATTGACAAGCATGGAAGTTCTCCAATAAAAAGGGCCAAGGAGTTGTCCTCCTGGGTTTCTATGGAGGTTCCATTACATAGTCACAATTGATTAAATCATTGGCCATTGGCTATTAAACTCAAGCTTCTGACCACAACCCCCATTCTCATCTTCTAAGAGGGGGAGACCTGCCTTAGGGAAACACCAAGCTCCCAGATCATCTGACAGTCACCTCATCTTGGCCTTGCCTGGATTGAACTCATGCAAACTGTAGGTTCTCCACCCAGATTCCAGTAAGCCGTTTAACCTGGGAATCTCGCCAACTGACTTCTCAGGAATCCTTAAGCTCTCTGGAGAATTATAAGCTTAAAGCACTATCTTTTCTGAGAGTGAGAGGCTGGCAGTAAGATTCCAGGCGCAGCTGTCCAGAATGCACTGTATGGGAATGGGAGCCTGTGTTCTGCTCCTAGCCCTACTTCTAAAATCATTGTGTGACCTGCATGCCTAGTGAGAAAATTAATGAATAAATTAATTAGAAAGGAAAAAAGACAGTACCAGATGTTTGTTTTTATAAATAAATCTTTATTGTTCAGATTATTACAAATGTGTTCCTCTCCCTCCCCCCTCAATTGCTCCCCTCCACCAGGTTCCCACCCCACCCTCTGTCCTTTCCCCATCCTCCATTGTCCTCATCCATAGGTGCACAGTTTTTGTTCAGTCTCTTCCCGCACCCCCACTCCCCTTTTCCCAGAGAATCGTCAGTCCACTCTCCTTCCATAACTCTAATTCTATTATATTCACCAGTTAATATTGTTTATCAGATTTTTTATTTTTTTTATTTTTTTATTTATTTTTATTTTTTTTAAATAAATTTTTATTGTTCATATTATTACAAATGTTCCTTCCCCCCCCTTCTCACCCCACCCTCTGTCCTTTCCCCACCCCCCATTGTCCTCATCCATAGGTGCACAATTTATGTTCAGTCTCTTCCCACATCTCCCTCTCCCCTTTTCCCCAAGAATCATCAGTTCACTCCCCTTCCATACCTCTGATTCTATTATATTCAACAGTTAATATTGTTCCTCAGATATTTTTTTTTTTAGTTTCCTTGGTTTTTAGATTCACTTGTTGATAGTTACGTATTTGTTGTTCATAATTTTTATCTTTGTTTACTTTCTTTTCTGAAAGAACCCCCTTCAGCAATTCATATAATTCTGGTTTGGTGGTGATGAACTCCTTTAGCTTTTTTTTATTAGTGAAGCTCTTTATCTGACCTTCGAATCTGAGTGATAGCTTTGCTGAATAGATTATCTTTGGCTGTAGGTTCTTACTATTCATCACCTTGAATATTTCTTGCCATTCCCGTCTGGCATGCATGGTTTCTGTTGAGAAATCAGCTGACAATCGTATAGGTGTTCCTTTATAGGTAACTACCTGCTTAGCTCTTGCTGCTTTTAATATTCTCTCTTTGTCTTTTGCTCTTGGAATCTTAATTATGATTTGTCTTGGTGTGGTCCTCTTTGGATTCCTTTTATTTGGAGTTCTGTGTGCTTCCTGGACTTGTAAGTCCAATTCTTTCACCAGGTGGGGGAAGTTTTCTGTCACTATTTCTTTCAGTATGTTTTCGATATCTTGCTCTCTTTCATCTTCTGGGACCCCCATAATTCTGATGTTGGATCGTTTGAAGTTGTCCCAGAGGTTTCTTACATCATCTTCAATTTTCTGGATTCTCTTGCCTTCTAGCTTCTGCAGAGGAGTGTCTTCTGGCTCTTTATGTTCCAAATCTTTGACTTGATTCTTGCGATCTTCTATTCTGTTTTTAGGACTCTGTAAAATATTTTTTATTTCAGACAATGTATTCTTTATTTCTTGTTGATCCCTTATCATTTCTTGTTGATCCCTTTTCATATCCTCATAGGTCTCATTTATTTTATCGGCCTTTTCTAGGAGACTCTTGAAAAACCTTATAAGTGTGGTTTTGAACTCTATATCCAGTCACTTTTTGTCCTCCATTTCTTTCGTTTGTGGTCTATTTGGTTTAGGCATTTTCGCAGGCAGCTTTCCTGATGGGGCGGGGTTTCAGGGTGGAGCCTACAGCCTTGGCTTCCGTCAGCCCCGCCCTATGCGACTCCTGAGACTCAGGGTCCTTCAGTACTTGTTGCAAGCACCTCTGAGAGAAAGGTGCCCTCGATTTTCGCCTGCTGCCAAACTGTCTATGCTCTCCCCCAATGAGTCCGGTATTGGGGTTCAGTTCAGTTGGAAGTGGAGTTGGAGGTGGTGTTCAGAGCAGTCTGGAGCCCCTGTCTCCTTCCCGTCAGGGCAATCCCGCGGCACAGCCGGCCGGCCCTTCTTGTGCGCAGTGTGCGGGCCTCCGGGACCTCCTCTCGCCACTTCCCCTGAGTCCTGCCTTACAGCCCGGCTCCCTCTGGATGAGCCTGGGTCCCCAGGGTCTGGCCTAGAATTGGGGTTCAGAGCAGTTGGAGCTGGGCCCAGCACAATCGGAGCTTTTCTCTGCTTCCCGCTTGGGGACGCCAGCCAGGCACTCGGCCTCCCTCCTCTCCGGCTCTGTCCTCTCCGCGCGCCGCGTGTCTCCGTACCTTAGGCTTTTACAGCTCCTCCACGCTTCCTTCTGGTTTTCTCCTTGCTTCTTGTTGTAGGATTTCCAGTCAGTCGACTTTCCTGTAGTTCTGGGTAATGTCCATTTTATATTTTAGTTGTATTTTATTGAAATTGTTGTGTGCGGCTGCGGCTAGTTGCCTACCCGAGCAGCCATCTTGGATTCCTGTTTATCAGATTTTTTAATTCCCTTGGTTTTTAGATTCACTTGTTGATAGTTACATATTTGTTGTTCATAATTTTTATCTTTATCTTCTTCCTATTCCTAAATAACCCCCTTCAGCAATTCATATAATTCTGGTTTGGCGGTGATGAACTCCTTTAGCTTTTTTATTTTATTTGTGAAGCTCTTTATCTGGCCTTTGATTCTGAGTGATAGCTTTGCTGGGTAGAGTATTTTTGGCTGTAGGTTCTTGCTATTCATCACCTTGAATATTTCTTGCCATTCCTGTCTGGCCTGCATGGTTTCTGTTGAGAAATCAGCTGACAATCATATGGGTGCTCCTATATATTATAGGTAACTACCTGCTTTCTCTTGCTGCTTTTAATATTCTCTCTTTGTCTTTTGCTCTTGGAATTTTAATTATGATGTGTCTTGGTGTGGTCCTTCTTGGATTCCTTTTGTTTGGGGTTCTGCAGGCTTCCTGGACTTGTAAGTCTATTTCTTTCACCAGGTGGGGTAAGTTTTCTGTCTATTTCTTCCAGTATTCTTTTGGTATCTTGCTCTCTCTCTTCTTTTGGGATCCCCATAATTCTGATGTTGGTTCTCTTGGAATTGTCCCAGAGGTTTCTTACACTATCTTCAACTTTCTGGATTCTCTTATCTTCTCGCTTCTGTGGAGGAGTGTCCTCTGGCTCTTTGTGTTCTAAATCTTTGTCTTGATTCTTGCGATCTTCCAGTCTGTTTTTAGGACTCTGTGTAATATTTTTTATTTCAGACAATGTTTTCTTCATTTCTAGTTGATCCCTTATTATTTCTAGTTGATCCCTTTTCATATCCTCATAGGTCTCATTTATTTTATTGGCCTTTTTAAGGATATTCTTGAATAACCTTATAACTGTAGTTTTGAACTCAATGTCCAATCTTTTCTTTTCCTCCATCTCCTTCCTTTGTGTCCTGCCTCTTGTGTGTTTTTTAGTTGTTTCCCTGATTTGATGGAATAGTTTTATGTGCTAGGTGTTCTGGTAGAGCCCAGAAGCACAGCCTTCCCAGTTACCTGCGGTGGACAGTCTTGGTGTAGCCCTTTGTGGGCTGTGTGTGCAGTCTTCTTGTTAAGCCTTGCTGATTGTTGGTATCACTGGGAAGCATTGATCTCCAAGCCAATTGGCTGTGAAGATTGGCAGTGTCTCGGCTAGGAGGGCTTCTGTATTCCACTTGGATGGGGCGGGGTCTCAGGGTGGTGCAGACAATCTTTGATTTCCTGTCAGTCTCGCCTTAGAAAAGTCCTGTTTGCTGTGAGTTTCAGAAGATTGGTTGCAGGCGTACGCACCTCTTTGGTAAAGGCACAGACAATCTTTGGATTCTGGCCAGTCCCTCCTTAGAGAAAGCCAGCCTCTGGGAGAGCTTCTGTGCTCAGCTTGGATGGGGCAGAGTCTCGGGTTGGTGCAGACAAACTTTGTTTTCCCTTCGGCTCCTCCCCAAGTCCTGAAGTAATGGCCTCTGGCTTCACACACCTCTGAGAGATCTCTGCCCACTGCCTGACAGTCTGGCCTCTCCCTGACTGGGGCAGTCTATCAGAGCAATAGGGTGATTCTGTTTTCCTCTTGAACAAGAAAGCCAGCTGCGCGTTAGTTGTCCGCCCTCTCTGCACCTCGGGAGTAAGCCAGTAGCGAACTCAGCCAGGCCCGCCCTCTCCAAGCACCGGGAGTATGCCAGCAGCAATCTCGGTCCGGTCCTCCCTCTCCACGCTCTGGGAGTAAGCCAGCGCCTTTTTGCGCGCACAGTTCTCTGTACCTTCACTGTTCCTGAGGTTCAGCATGCCTTCTCTCTCCTTCCCAGATGGCAGAGCCTCCTCTCAGCTAGCTGTCCAGTGCTTCAGGGCAATGCCTCCCCTGTTTTCCAGTTCTAAATTCAAATTTGTTGTGGTAGGCTGTATTCGGGTGTTCTGCCCTATGTTGCCATCTTGGTTTCTCGACAGTACCAAATATTAATGAGAATGTGGAGCAACTGGTCCTTTCTTCCATTGCTGATGGCAATGCAAGTGGTATAGCAACTTTGGAAAAACATTTATTTGGAAAAACATAAGGGTAAACAAACATATACTTACCATACAACCCAACATTTCTTACTCCTAGTTATTTACCCAGTGAAATTAGAATTTATGTTGATTTCTTTTTTTTTAAACAACTCTATCAAAATATAACTCACATACCATAAAATTGAACTTTTAAAGTATAAAATTCAGCTGGAACCAGTTTGGTTCAGTGGATAGAGCATCAGCCTGCAGACTGAAAGGTCCCAGGTTCGATTCCGGTCAAGGGCATGTACCTTGGTTGCGGGCACATCCCTAGTAGGGGGTGTGCAAGAGGCAGCTGATTAATTCTTCTCTCTCATCAAAGTTTCTAACTGTCTATCCCTCTCTCTTCTCTCTGTAAAAAATCAATAAAAATATATTTTAAAAAAAAAGAATCAACCAATGAATGCTTAAATAAGTGGATCAATAATGCACTTACTTTGTTTAAAAAAATAAAAAATAAATAAATAAAGTATAAAATTCAGTAGGAGCTGGACCGCAGTGCTGCAGGCTGAGTGTGGCGACCCCTGCAGGAGGAAGATGAATGAGACTTGGGGTTGGTGTACCCTGGTGGACGTGTACCCGGAGCAGCAGACCACAGCAGGCAGGAAGACCTATGCCATGGTGTCTGGCCACTCACCCAATCATTCTCTGGCCTCAGAACTGGTGGAGTCCAACGATGGACATGAGGAGATCATTAAGGTGTACTTGAAGGGGAGGTCTGGAGACAAGATGATCCATGAGAAGAATATTAACCAGCTGAAGAGTGAGGTCCAGTACATCCAGGAGGCCAGGAACTATCTGCAGAAGCTCCAGGAGGATATAAGTAGCAAGCTCATCAGAGATCCAGGAGAGTCTCACCATCGACAGGAAATACAAGTGGTGCTAGAGAGGCCAAATGGTTTTAGTCCAAGTCCCACGGCGACGCTGTATAGCAGCCCAGCTGAGATGGCCACCTATATGAATGAAGATTGAGGAAGACGGTGCGGGACTTGCTGGCCAAGCTGCAGGAGGCTGAGCAGCAGCCCCAGGCAGACCATGTGGCTTTGAAGGTCACACTTCAGATGATACCAGAGAGAAGCCGAGCAGAATCATGGGGCCCTTCAGAGATCAGAGGACAGAGCAGAGCAGAAAGAGGTGGAAATCAGAGAG
The DNA here is from genome assembly GCF_964339955.1 of Pipistrellus hanaki. Lineage (NCBI taxonomy): Eukaryota > Metazoa > Chordata > Mammalia > Chiroptera > Vespertilionidae > Pipistrellus > Pipistrellus hanaki. The sequence continues at coordinate 59,009,664 of NC_140503.1, forward strand.
CTGCAGAGGCGCTTGCTCCGGATGGAGACAGAGCATCAGGCCTTACTGGAGAAGGACAAGGAAGGGGAGGCGGACCTCGAGGAACTTCAGAGCAAGAATGCTGACTGCCAAGCAGAACAGGAAAGGCTGCTAACCTGGAAAAGGAAGTGGCTGGGTTGCGGGAGAAGATCCACCACTTGGGTGACATGCTTAAGAGCCAGCAGCGGAAAAGCCCGGCAAATGATAGAGCAGCTCTAGAATTCCAAAGCTGTGATCCAGACAAAGGACACCAGCATCCAGGGGCTCAAGGAGAAAATGGCCTACCTGGAAGCAGAGAATTTAGAGGTGCATGACCGACAGAGAAGGAACACCCGATAGAGAAGCAGGCCAGTCATGCCAACTTCAGCACCTAGACCTGGGCCAAGACTGAGAACCTGGGCAGCGTTAGGATAGCTAAGCTGCCCAGCCCTAAGCCCTTGCCTCTCATCCGAGTGGTGGAAACATGAGCTGAGAAGGAGGAGGATACTGTTGCTGCTGCCTCTCGCCTGTGGAGAAACTCGCCACCCCTGTTGGCCTAGCCCTGACTGGAACTTCCTGACCCATCCCCGGCTGGCCGCAGGGCATGGGGCTGTGGCCCCATTTCTGAGCTCCTGTCCTCGGTATGCTGGGTGGAAAGAGGATGAGTGCCTCCTCTGGACACTGGAGCCCTTGGTGGACAATAGTCTGCTGGCAGGAGCCAGGGCGATACCCTTATGCCTGTAGTTATTGTTTTTCTCTTAGCAGAGTCTCCCTTCTGTTGTAGACTGGGCTCAGCTGCCCTGGGCCCTCAGCCAGTCGGGAGAAGTGGAGAGATGACAAGATTTGCCTCAGCTCTAGAAGATGGACACGCACATGTTGGAGAGTGTCCCGGGGGAACCAAGATCCTCACAAAACACAGTGCAGTTCTTGGCAACAAACTGTTTTTCTACCAGTCCCACTCTCAGCTCATGCTGACCCAGGTCTCCTTCAGCTTCCACTGAAGCCTGTCTTTCTGAGGAGAAGGGGATGTATACTCAGGGTGTAGCTTTGAGCAGAAAGATTGTGTAGGGCTACAGTTACATGTGATTTCTCTGCTTTGAAGACTTCCAAAATGTCTTAGGGATTCCCCTAGGACAGTGGTTGGCAAACTCACTAGTCAACAGAGCCAAATATCAACAGTACGATTGAAATTTTTTAAAAATATATTTTATTTTATTTTTTAATATATTTTATTGATTTTGCACAGAGAGGAAGGGAGAGAGATAGAGAGTTAGAAACATCGATGAGAGAGAGTCATAGATCAGCTGCCTCTTGCACACCCCCCACTGGGGATATGCCCACAACCAAGGTACATGCCCTTGACCAGAATCGAACCTGAGACCCTTCAGTCCCCAAGCCGACGCTCTATCCATTGAGCCAAACCGGTTTCGGCTGAAATTTCTTTTGAGACCAAAATTTTTAAACGTAAACTTCTAACACCACTTCTTCAACATAGACTCGCCCAGGCTGTGGTATTTTGTGGAAGAGCCACACTCAAGGGGCCAAAGAGCTGCATGTGTCTCGAGAGCCGCAGTTTTCTGAACACTGCCCTACTGACTTAGAGCTTAAAATCTATTTTCACTGGGTTACATCAATCTCAGTGAGACTCTTATTGTATTTATTCTGCTAAGTTATTGGTGTTTTTGCTTATACATATCTCACAACTGATTCAATAACTGAGCTCTACAGCCTACTCTTGTGAGGCTTAGATTGCCTTGACACTGGGAAAAGTGTTCCCACTGGACTTCATTGTTATAAATCTTCTCCTTCCTCTACTGGCTTCTTGTCTTTCTCCTCCACACCTGATCGGTACCTAGGGAAGGCAAGTATGTTTGCCCCGAGACATCAGGTCTGGATGTATATTTGGGGGAAGAGGGTGATCAGGACTCTTGGGGAGGAATCAAATTCTTCCGGGATCCCCTCCACACCCCTCTGCTTCCTGTGGGTCTGTTGTTCTCCTGGCTCTGAGCGACCCTGCCATTCTAGTGTTTTGGTTAGGGCTCCTCCTGTAGCATCAAGAGGGAGAAAAGCCTCAGTGGTACGATAGGGCACAGAAAAACAAAAAATAAACGAGGATGAAGTCTTTAGGTTCTCTTTGGTTCAAGACCAGAGACTAAGTCTGGGTGGAAATTTGGGTTGTTTCCAACTTTTTGGCTATTATGAACAATGCTGCTATGAACATTCATGTACAAATATTTGTGTGGACATAAGTTTTCATTTCTTTTGGGTATAGATCTAGCAGAGGAATTGTTGGGTCATATGGTACAATAATTCTATGTTTAAACTTTTTGGGGAACTGAAAAACTTTTCCAAAGCGGCTGTACTATTTTGCATTCCTACCAACAATTTGGAGTGTTCCAGTTTCTCCACATTCTTGTCCATATTTTATTTGCATTGCAGCTATCCTAGGGTGTGAAATGGTACCTCATTGTGCTATTGATTTGCATTTCCACAAAATGAAGTTCTGTGTTTTTTCATGTATTTATTGGCCATGTATTTTTTTGGCACAGGACAAACGTGATTTGCATTTCCACAAAATGATGTTCTGTGTTTTTTCATGTATTTATTGGCCATGTATTTTTTGGCACAGGACAAACATGATTTTTTCATGTACTTATTGGCACAGGACAAACGTGATTTCAAGTCAGCTGCTCCAGGATTGAGTGGGAAATGTGATGGGAAAAATACAATGTTCTGGAAACTACAGAGGAAGTATTTTCAGTATAGGCCTGTGAAATGGTACCTCATTGTGCTATTGATTTGCATTTCCACAAAATGATGTTCTGTGTTTTTTCATGTATTTATTGGCCATTTATACATCTTCTTTGGGAAAAAAATGTCTCTTTAAATCCTTTTCCCATTTAAGCCCTGCCAGGTAGCACCATCCTGATACACCAAAGTTGCATTTTGATCTCCTGTCAGGGCACATAAAAGAATCAACCAATGAATGTGTAAACAAGTGGAACAACAAATCAATGTTTCTCTCCTCTCCTTTCCTCTCTCTCTAAAAAAAATAACCAATCAAAAAAAATAATTTAAAAATCCTTTTTCTATTAAAATAGATTGTTTTTATTATTTTAATTATTGAGTTCTAATAAATAAATAAATAGATTAAAATCACTGTGTGACCTTAAGGAAGTTACCTGTGTTCTCTGGGCCTCAATTTTCTCACTAAGAAAATAAAGAGACCCTTCCTAGCCATGGAGGAGCATTTATTTATTTATTGGCAAAGCTGTCACCATTTAATTGGTATCAGATTCTGACTTGCACAAGTAACATTCTTCACTTTTAAAACCTTGGAGGGTGCCGGGTTATTGCACAAAGTTCTATTTCTCAAATGTTTCTGATAAGTTTAACTAATTGTTTCAATCGGTGATGGAAAACAAGGGATCGAGAAATCCATGATGTGGGTGAAGTCTCCTGGAGCTTCCTGCAGTGCACAGGACAAACGTGATTTCAAGTCAGCTGCTCCAGGATTGAGTGGGAAATGTGATGGGAAAAAGACAATGTTCTGGAAACTACAGAGGAAGTATTTTCAGTATAGGCCTGAATTTTTTTTTTTAAGTAGCAAATGAATGTGTGGTTATAATTAAATAAAGTGCTTGATTCATCTGTGGAAAAAAGGGAGGGGGGGTGGGGAAGAAATAAGTCCCTTCCCAGGAGAAAATTTTACTGTTTTCTGCACTTATTGTCCTGAATGAACGGAAAGCCTGTGTTAGGGAACCAGCTTTCTCTGCCCCTCATCTGAGGTTCATTGGGGAAGGAAACTAACATGTCAGAGTTTACATGTGTTAGATCTTATACCACATTTATGCAAATTGCCTCATTTAATCTTCACAATAACTCTTTGGAGGAGATATATTTTCCTTGCCCTTATTTTACCAGAAAAAGCTTACTCTTTGTGTAGAAAGAGATAATTAAGAAGCAATAAAACATTTTCATTATTTGTTTCCCATCGTTACTTGTTCAAATTATATTTGTTGAGCAACTACTATGAATACAGATCATGGATCCATGAGACCCAAAAAGTATGCAAGACACAGTCCCATAAAGGATCAATGGGAGCCGAAACTGGTTTGGCTCAGTGGTAGAGCGTCGGTCTGCGGACTGAAAGGTCCCAGGTTCGATTCCTGTCAAGGGCATGTACATTGGTTGCAGGCACATCCCCGGTAGGGGGTGTGCAAGAGGCAGCTGGTCGATGTTTCTCTCTCATCGACGTTTCTAGCTCTCTATCCCTCTCTCCTCCTCTCTGTAAAAAATCAATAAAATATATTTTTTTTAAAAAAAGGATCAATGGGACATATATAATACTTTCAACAACAAAGATTTATTTTATTTTTTTTTAAAACACACACACTCCCAACCTTCCTGGAGTGGAAAATCAGCCCAGCTCAGGGGAGAAAGTTCAGTACCTCATCACATTTACAAACACAGTGCTGACTCAATGTTCCTCTTTCCTGTTATGCTGGGAACCCCTAGATTCTAGGGCCTAGAAGGTAGGACTTAAGCCTTTGCTGATCAATGTCATTAACTCACTGCCTAGCACAGTGCTGGGCATAGAGCAAATTCTCCCAGAGTATTTGATGAATAAATTAAATGACACAATAAGTGACTGGATAAATACCAAGATGAATGGGAGAGTTGTGAGGGCCCAATGAGTTCAGAAAAGGTCTCTGGAAAAGGGAGATTGTGAGCTACACCTTGAGGGATTCAAGTCAATTGTACACACTCATCTGGGCTAGAGTCCACATTTTACCTGTTCAGACTTTACACCTCCCTAAAGATAGCATTCCTGTCCCCCAGAGAACTCAGCCCTAAAGGGCCTCAGAAGGAAAAGACATCTCAGAATTCCTACCACCTTTGGATCTGCTGACACCGGGGGGGCAGTGACTTGGATGGAGGGTTGTCACCTTAGCATATCGCATTAGGGAAAACAAGAATCTTGTGTGGTCCAGGTTCAGGAGGGCTGACACTTTAGAAAGGCATAGGCTTTTGGGGGTAAACTGGGGAGGGAGGCAGTTTAGGGTTGAGTTTTATGGGGGACAAGAATGTCATCATTGAAGTGTTTGAAGAAGGTAGGCATACAAAGTAATGGAGTTCCCCTCCGAGGCAGGCCCGGGGTTGGGTTCCCTAATGTGCTCTGCCATTTAACTCCCTCAGCAACCCTATGAGACAGCTAGAATCATCTGTCCAACAGTAAGAAGATAGTTAACTCCGCCGTCAAGTAGAATATTATGACATTTCCAATGAAATTTTATACTCAGAAAACTTGGCAAAATATTTCAAGAGTCTTAAAATATTTAAGCCTCTTTTTTTTACTAATTTCTCTCGTAGGACCCTATCCCAGGAAAATAATTAGAAATATGAACAAAGACTTACAGTTTATAGAAGAAAATGCACCAAAATGTTCACAGTGGTTAACTCTAGATGAGGACATGATAGCTGACCTTATTTTCCTCCTTATAATTGTGTATACTGTCTTAAAAATGCAAAATATTTGTAATAAGAGGGGAAGAAACATTAAAAACCAAACGTTAGCCGAGGAACACTAGCTCCCTTCGGTTTGTGGAGCTGGTGGTCATCACGCCTTTCCTAAGGCGCCTCTGAAACGATTCAATGACCCTCTGGTTGTGCACCATCTCCAGGTGCTTATAATGTGAAAACTTCAGAAGTATTGAAAGAACCAGTATCCTTTCAGAAGTCACAAAGACTTAAAAACCAAAAAGAATCTCAACAAAATCTTACTGTTGATAAAGATACTACCTTGCCTTCTTCAGCAAGAAAAGTTAAGACTTTGGGATTAAAGATGGAATTTCAAAAGAATGAACATTGAGTCAGCACTGTGTTTGTAAATGTGATGAGGTACTGAACTTTCTCCCCTGAGCTGGGCTGATTTTCCACTCCAGGAAGGTTGGGAGTGTGTGTGTTTTTTAAAAAAATAAAATAAATCTTTATTGTTGAAAGTATTATATATGTCCCCTTTTTTTCAGGATTCTGCCAGTGCCCTCGGGCTCAGCTGATAAGATTTTAAAAGAATGTCCATGTGCATTCCCACACGGCTCTCTACATTAAATAACAAAAAAAATCAACCATTAAATACATTTTTTAATTTTTAATATATTTTTTATTGATTTCAGAGAGGGAGAGAGAGATAGAAACATCAGTGATGAGAATCATGATCAGCTCTCTCCACATTGAGGAATCAAACCTTGACTGGGAATCAAACCTTAACCTCCTGGTTCATAGGTTGATGGTCAACCACTGAGCCATGCAAGCCCAGCTTAAAAATGTTTTTTAAAAACAATCCAAACAAAAGTCTTTTTAAAATGAAAATATAATTGATTTTTTACAGAGAGGAAGGGAGAAGGATAGAGAGTTAGAAACATCAATGAGAGAGAAACATCGATCGGCTGCCTCCTGCGCTCCCTACTGGTGATGCACCTGAAATCAAGGTAGATGTCCTTCACCAGAATCGAACCTGCGACCCTTGAGTACATAGGCCAATGCTCTCTTCACTGAGCCAAACCAATTAGGGCCAAACAAAAGTCTTTATGGAAAAACTATAAAGATTTACTAAGAATTTAAAGTGGTTAAGATTGCCCAGCCTAGCATGGCTCAGTGATTGAGCATTGACCTATGAACCAGAAGGTCACCATTTGATTCTTGGTCACAGCACTTTCCTAGACAGGGTGCATGCCTGGGTTTCAGGCTTGATCTCCAATGGGGGCATGCAGGAAGTAGTCTATCAATGATTCTCTTTTATCACTGATGTTTCTATCTCTCTCCATCTTCCTTCCTCTCTGAAATCAATAAAAATATTTTTAAAAAAATAAAGTGGTTAAGATTTATTAAGTGAAAATAACTTGTAGCTCTGTTTTGATGGTGACCCAAAATATCTATATCTATATCTATATCTATATCTATATCTATATCTATATCTATATCTATATCTATATCTATATCATCTATATCTATATCGCTATATCTACATCTATATATCTATATCTACATCTATATCTACACCTACATCTACATATCTATATACAGATGTAGATGTAGATATAGATATAGATAGAGATAGAGATAGAGATAGAGATAGAGATAGAGATAGAGATAGAGATAGAGATACATAGATATAAAAGCCAAGTGACTGGAATGACGAAATGAACAGTGACCAGCACACTTCAGCAGCCAACCAGCCAGATTGGGGCCCCAGTAGGCCCCCACCAACCTCCCACAGTCCTTCCCCTGGCCAGCCCAGCCCCTATTGGCCCCCATCTGGGTGGGTGGCTGGACCTCACCTGTGCACAAATTTGTGCAGCAGGCCTCTAGTTTATTTATAAATTGACAGTGCTTATTCTTGGGGTGAAATAGAACTAAGAGTGACTTTCATTTTCTATCGTCACATTTCTGTGATTTTTGTTTATAACAAACATATATTACTTTCATAAACATAAAAATATTTTAAAATTATAGTTCCTTACAGGAGTGGGCAAAAGTAGGTTTACAGCTGTCAGTATGTGAAACAGAGTTTATTTTTATATTTTATTAATTATTGTATTATTTGTAGTACAACTATAAACCTACTTTTACCCACCCAGTATATGCAAGGGCTAGCAGCCAGCACAGAAAGGTTCAAAGATGATGTGTTACAGTGATGGTTGTTAAATCAAATTATTATTAAGGCTGATTGTGTCAAAAGAAAATTTCTAAAATTTCAATGTTTTTTGCTTTTTTTCCTGTTAATCCTCACCTGATAATATTTTCTTCATTGATTTTCAGAGAGAATGGAACAGAGGAAATAGAGAAAGAAATATCAATAGAGTGAGATATCAATTTGTTGATTGCCCTGACCCAGGCCAGAGATTGAGCCTGCAACTGAGGTATGTGCCCTTGATCAGAATTAAACCTGAGATCCTTCAGTCCCCATACTGATGTTCTATCCACTGAGCCAAACCAGCTAGGGATCAATGTTTCTGTTTTAACTAACTAAATGTGTGTTGGTTTTTATCCAGTAATAGAAAACTGTAACATCCTCTAACATGTTATCTGTTTATTTTATTGATTTTAGAGAGAAGGGAGAGAGAGAAATATTGATGTGAGAGAGAAACATTGATGGATTGCCTTCTGTATATGTGGTTTTACTTCATGTAACATTACAACTGGCAAGGGTCAAGTTTATAATATCTTTTTTTTTAAAAAAAATATATATTTTATTGATTTTGTACAGAGAGGAAGGGAGAGAGAGATAGAGAGTTAGAAACATCAATGAGAGTCATCGATCAGCTGCCTCTTGCACACCCCCTACTGGGGATATGCCCGCAACCAAGGTACATGCCCTTGACTGGAATTGAACCCGGGACCCTTCAGTTCCCAAGCCGACGCTCTAACCATTGAGCCAAACTGATCTCGGCAAGTTTATCATCTCTTTCCTTCAAGTCAGCACCCTCAATTAAATATGACATCCATGTCTATCTTACCTATTTATATGAAAGATTCCCGGGATAGATGAAGGTTAGTTAAAAAAAAAAAAAATTACCAGAAGGGAAAAGGTGCTTACAAGGAACCCAAAGAAGGAAGAAACAATGGGAGACATGCTGAAGAGCTACAGATATCCTATAGATTAAGCAGTATTTATTCTGAAAGAAAAGAGGAATGTTTGCCTCCCTAAGGAAGCATATGGGTGATGCTTAAAAAATGTGGCAATATCCTTCTGTATGGAAACATTACTTCTAAGGATCCTACAAAAATATTTTATGTATTTATGTGGAAAGATATGTGTACAAGGAAATTAATTGTATTTAAAATAGTAACATATTAGAAGAAACCTAAATGCCAACTAACAGGAGAATGATAAAGGATATATGGTACATCCATGTGTGGAATAATGTTAGCATTAAAAAGAATGAATAGGAAGAGGATCCAAGATGGCTGCACAGGTAAACACCTAACCGCAGCTACACACAACAATTTCAATAAAATACAACTAAAATATAAAATGGGCATTACCCAGAATTACAGGAAAGCCGAATGACTGGAAACTCTACAACGAGAAGGAAAGAGAAAACCAGAAGGAAAATCAGAGGAGCTGTAAAAGCCTAAGGTACGGAGACATGCTGTGCGTGCGAAGAGGAGGGGGAGGCTGAGTGCCTGGCTGGCATTCCCTAGCGGGAAGAAGATAAAAGCTCTGGATTGTGCCGAACCCCAGAACCCACAGCGCTGAACCCCAGTTCTAGGCCAGACCCTGGGGACCCAGGCTCAAACAGAGGAAGCCGGAGCTGTGAGGCGGAATCCCAGGGGAGCGGTGAAAGGCAGAGCCCCCGGAGTTGCGCACATTGCACTCAGAGGGTGGACTGTTGCCTCTGCTGCTGGATTGCACTAGCGGGAAGGAGACAAAAGCTCCGAACTGTGCTGAGCCCCAGTTTCGACTGCTCTGAACCCCAGTTCTAGGCCAGACCCCAGGGACCCAGGCTCACACAGAGGGAGCTTGGGCTGTTAGACAGAACCCTGGGGGACTGGCAAAAGGAGGTTCCGGAGGCGTGCACATTGCAGGCAGAGAACAGACAGTTGGCTGTGCTGCAGGATTGCCATGGCAGGAAGGAGACAAAAGCTCCGGACTGCTCTTAACCCCACTTCCAACTCACTTCCAACTGAACTGAACCCCAGTTCCGGGCTCATTGGGGGAGAGACTAGACTGTTTGGTAGCAGGCGAAACTCAAGGGCACCTCACTCTCAGAGGTGCTTGCAGCGAGTACTGAAGGACCCTGAGAAACACTAAGACTCAGGAGCCTCCTAGGGCAGGGCTGACGGAAGCCAAGGCTGTAGGTTCCACCCTGAACCTCTGCCCCATACAAGCAGAACACAGAGACTTTTAAGGCTACCAACTCAGGGAAGCTGCAAAAATGCCGAGACAAGGAAATAGATCACAAACAAGAGTACCGATTGGAGGAGAAGCCAAGATGGTGTGTAGGTGAGCGACTGGTCTGCCGCTCCCACAACAATTTAAAAATTAAAACTAATATGAAGGACATCTGTCATCCAGAGCTGAGGGGGGAGGTACTGAGTAGTTAATAGTCAACAATTAACATGATAATAAGAGCAATGAGGGACCAATGGGGCTCTTGGGGTGTGACCAGTTGGAGAAATGGAAGAATGGCAGGCTCGGAGCAGCCAGGCCTAGAGAAGCCAGGCCCTGAGCAGCAGCAGCCAGGCCCAGAGAGGCCAGGCCCAGAGCAGCAGCAGCCAGGCCCAGAGCATTTAGGCCCGGAGCAGCAGCAGCCAGGCCCAAAGCAGCAGCATCCAGGCCCAGAGCAGCCAGGCCCAGAGCAGCAGCAGCCAGGCCTGGAGCAGCAGCAGCCAGGCCCAGAACAGCAGCATCCAGGCCTGGAACAGCCAGGCCCAGAGCAGCAGCAGCCAGGCCTGGAGCAGCAGCAGCCAGGCCCAGAACAGCAGCATCCAGGCCCGGAGCAGCCATTCCCAGAGCAGCAGCATCCAGGCCCAAAGCAGCCAGGACCGGAGCAGCAGCAGCCAGGCCCAGAGAGGCCAGGCCCAGAGAGGCCAGGCCCGGAGCAGCAGCAGCCAGGCCCAGAGAGGCCAAGCCCAGAGCAGCAGCAGCCAGGCCCGAAGCATCTAGGCCCGGAGCAGCAGCAACCATGCCCAGAGCAGCCAGGCCCAGAGCAACCAGGCCCAGAATGTTGTGGGATCGAACCCTGGGTTCAAAATGAAGGGAAAGAAGGAGCAATGCAGCCAATTCGGGTACCAGAGTGTTATGTCCATCATCATAATGGACTCAGAGAAGGTCCTGTGTCCCTTCACCCAAAAGGACTGAGGAGAGTTGCCCAGATGACAGCAAAGTGGGAGAAGAAAACTGAAGGCTACGCAAGGGACTGAGGTGCCAACATGGAGTCATCTGAAGAAATTAAAGACTGAAGTGGAAGCTACTCCTTTAATCATGTTCCTGCTCATGCTAGCATCTGTTAGCTTCCAGTCTTCTGCAAAGTCCTGTGCAGCAAGTCCAAGGACTCTGAATAAATCTACACCAGCAACCAAAGAGACTCATTTAGTAGCTAAAAATATTAATATGTCCATAACTCTGAGTTCTCATTTTGTTGTTATGCATTGGCATTGTTGTTATTATTTAATAGCCAGAGTTTTGCTCTTGACATTCAAGTTTTGAAAATTATATGTATGTGGTTTAGTTTTTGCATTGGCATTGTTTGCAATTGTTTTTAATTTTAGAGCCCTATTATTGATGTTTAAATTTTATTTTAATTAGTAAAAAAGGGTGGGATGTGGAGAGCCATCTGGGAAGGCACATGGACATTCTTTTAATTCTTATCAGCTGAGCCGGAGAGCACTGGAAGAATCCTCTTATTAGTACTGATTTCTTAATCCATGTGCTTGAAATGAGGAACAAATGGGATCTTGACTCACCCAGGTCTTGATATGCTAAATATTTTACCAAGGAATGGGGAGCTTATCCAGATTTGGATGAGTGGGATGTGGGCACACCCGAAGCTCCTTTTGACCTTAAACTCCCCTTTGGAAGCCAATTAAAAAAAACACAAACAAACAAAAAAACCCCAAGGGAATTAAAAAACTGATGAACAATATTAACTGTTGAATATAATAGAATCAGAGATATGAAAGGGGAGTGGACTGATGATTCTCAGGGAAAAGAGGAGTGGGGGGTGCAGGAAGAGACTGAACATAAACTGTGCACCTATGGATGAGGACAATGGGGGGTGGGGAAAGGGCAGAGGGTGGGGTAGGAACCTGGTGGAGGGGGAAAAAATGAGGAACTTTTGTAATAATATGAACAATAAAGGTTTATTTTAAAAATAAATAAATAAAATAAAAAGAATGAATATAATCCACATGTACTGACATGGAAATATATATAAACCAAGATGTGATCCACTTTTGTAAAATTAAATCCATGTGTGTGTAATATATATATATTACATATATATATATATATATATATATATATATATATATATATATATATATATATATAGAGAGAGAGAGAGAGAGAGAGAGAGAGAGAGAGAAAGAGAGAGAGAGAGTCTGTGTGTGTGTGTGTGTGTGTTTGTGTGTATCTGCAAGGATAAACTCCAAATCACTATAAAGGGAGGCTTCTAGAAAAATTGGAGTTGGGTATGGTAGGGATTGTAGGGACATCTGTTTATCAGCTGAGTTGAATCTCTATTACACAAGAGAATAAATAATCAGCAATGCCAAGAAAACTAGCATAGAAACCCTACATACAGCCAAATTAACAACCGGTTGACCAGCTTAGCAACTAAACAAAGAAAATAACGAGGTACAAGGGCCACAGGTGATGGAGAATATCATGAAGAAAATGCAGCATCACTGTGGTTAGGGTATAATTGTCTTTGGCGCTCAACCCCCATGTGTCAGTTATCTGCATTCAGGTTCCATCACTGCCCTGAGTCTCCTTTCCTGCCAAGTGTGATGATGAAATGAGATAATGTGGTAAAGCTCAGAGTAATATGATTCTTCATGACATTTCGCTGACTAACGACTTGCCAACTCTGTAAATTCAGAGATGAGATCAAATAGGACCATACTGTTACGCCCAGATTTCGTGATCCCCAAAGGCCACCAGGGAGCTGAGTCTGGTGCAATAGCTGAAAGCCTTGTTCCATGCTAGCATGGGCTCTGTCCCACTTACACCGGCTACGGTGTGGCGGAAGAGAGCGAGCTTCAACAGATCAAGGGGTTTTATAGGGGTGGTGATGTCACTGCTTTGGCTGACCCTGATTGGTTGGGTGAGGGCTAGGGTCCAGTTACACAAAATGGAGGATCAGGAATTCTGCCCTGCCCCACAATACAAAATGGAGTTAGGAGTTAGCCCCACCCTGCCCTGCCCTTTCAATACCAATGTGAATGCAGAACTTGAGGAATAGTTAGTGGACTCTGAAAAAGATTTGTTTTTAAGTATATTTTTATTGATTTCAGAGAGGAAGGGAGAGGGGAGAGATAAAAACATATATGATGAGAGAGACTCATTGATTGGCTGCATCCTGCACACACCCTACTGGGAATTGAGTCTGCAACCTTGGCATGTGCCCTTGACCGGAATTGAACCTGGGACCCTTCAATCTGCAGGCTGATGCTCTATCCACTGAGCTGAACTAGCTAGGGCTGGGGAAAGATTCTTAAAAGAAGCTGACATGAAAAATTTTTGAACTTCTAAAGCCTGGGAAAAGAGAAGAGAGTAAAGGAAAGGACTCATACCCTGAAGGAAAGGGAATTATCAATTTAAGGTAAGGATCTTAATTGATTTTCCCCTTTGGTAGAAAACTTCAAGATATGAATGCCAGCATGGCTCAGTAGTTGAATGTCGACCTATGAACCAGGAGGTCACAGTTCCATTCCCTGTCAGAGCACATGCCCAGGTTGCAGGCCTGATTCCCAGTGTGGGATATGTAGGAGGCAGCTGATCAACGATTCTCATCATTGATGTATCTATCTTTCTCTTCCTCTCTGAAATCAATAAAAACATTTTAAAAAGAAAGAAATGGAAGCTTCAAAAGGATTCATCAAGAGAGGTGGTCAGCTGTAGAAGCAATAATTAAAAACAGTGGGACTGGAAGAGAAGTGATCTGGAAGAGGTCACATCTAATGGCATGAGGTCTAATTAAACCAGGCATCAGATACAGTATTGTGAGAACTACTAGGGGGTGAGTATTTGACAGGGTTTTTAGATAGCAATATACTACCAAAGGCTGAGTAAGGCCGGGAGAAAACACTTAAATCCACATTTTTCTTTTTCTTTTTTTTTAATTTTTAAAATAAACCTTTATTGTTCATATTATTACAAAAGTTTCTCATCCTCCCCCCCCCAGGTTCCCACCCCACCCTCTGCCCTTTCCCCACCCCCATTGTCCTCATCCATATGTGCACAGTTTATGTTCAGTTCTTCCCTCACCCCCCCACTCCCCTTTTCTGTAAGGTTTGAGGGGCAGGAAACTGACCACCAAGGAGTTTTAAAGTAAAGTTTATTCCCTAGTAATGAACGGGACTCATTACTGAGGTAGAGAAATCAGAATTGAAGGAGTTGGGAGGGGGGATGGACCCAGCTGGGCTGCCACCTGGACATGGAGGATCAGCAGCATTTGGCTGGTCTGGGGGTCTTTTTAAAGGGAGGAACAGGAGAGGGTTGGACCCAGGGCAGAACAGGAAGGGGTGGGCTCCAGGACACTTTGACACGCGCTGATTGATGGCTCAATGTCTTGGAGATGTCTCTGTGACAGGTGCCAGTAATGTCATAACTCTACCCATCAGTTGGGAGGAGGGAGAACCTTATATTCCCTCCCCCCCGCCCCCGCGAGAATCGTCAGTCCACACTCCTTCTATACCTCTGATTCTATTATATTCACCAGTTAATATTGTTCATCAGGTTTTTTAATTCCCTTGGTTTTTAGATACACTTATTGATAGTTATATATTTGTTGTTCATAATTTTTATCTTTATTTTCTTCCTCTTCCTAAAGAACCCTCTTCAGCCGAAACCGGTTTAGCTCAATGGATAGAGCGTCGGCTTGGGGACTGAAAGGTCCGGGGTTCGATTCCGGTCAAGGGCATGTACCTTGGTTGCAGGCATATCCCCAGTAGGGGGTGTGCAAGAGGTAGCTGATCGATAACTCTCTCTCATTGATGTTTCTAACTCTCTATCTCTCTCCCTTCCTCTCTGTACAAAATCAATAAAATATATTAAAAGAAAAAAAAAAAAAGAACCCTCTTCAGCAATTCATATAATTCTGGTTTGGCGGTGATGAACTCCTTTAGCTTTATTTATTTATTTATTTGTGAAGCTCTTTATCTGGCCTTCGATTCTGAGTGATAGCTTTGCTGGGTAGAGTTAAATCCACATTTTTTTTCAAAAGCAAGGTTAAAATAGGACTTAATTGTTCATAGAAACTACCAGGAATGATAAAAAAATATATATATTGTTAGAACTTCTTACAGTAAAAAATCAGTTAAAAATACTAGAAACAGCTCTAGCCCGTTTGGCTCAGTAGATAGAGCATCGGCCTGTGGACTGAAGAGTTCCATTCTGGTCAAGAGCACATGCCTGGGTGTAGGCTCCATCTCCAGTAAGGGGGGAAGGGGTGTGTGTGTGTGTGTGCAGGAAGCAGCTGATCAATGATTCTCTCTCATCATTGATGTTTCTATCTCTCTCTCCATCTCCCTTCCTCCCTGAAATCAATAAAAATATGTTTTTAAAAAAGAAGTAAAAAAAAAACTAGAAACATGAGGTAATGCTGTAAAAGGACTGGCCTAATTTAAAATGACTCAGGAAACCCAAAGTCCTCTGCAAGGCGAGGGAGCAGAAGAAGGAAGTAACCAAGGTAAGCCTGAGGGATGAAGAAAGCACAGATAAGAGTATTCAATTCCTTTGAAAACCAGAGGGTCATTGACTCAATTCAAGAATAAAACCCAGTTCCTGGGAAATCACAAACATAGATAAGAACAAAGATGCAAACACAAAAGAATTAAAGAGAGGTGCCAAAGACTGTCCCCCCCCCCCCCCCACCCTTCCATGGGCTTGGCATTAGATAAAGAAAATGGCTAATTAAAAAGACCCAAAGCATGCAAACAGCTGACTTCTCAGAACCTCTGGTTTCACCCCACAGTTTTTCAGGCCTCACAAGTGACCCTTGGGCCCATGAGGTAACACACACCCTGCCCAGGCTGCCCAGGGGTCTTCTAAGGGCAAGGGGTGGGATTATAATTGCTTGCAAGTGGCCAGCCCTTCCCTCTCCTTATTCCTGGGAATAAGCTGCAGCCAAAGTCTTTCTGCGGAGGCTCTGACCCCTGAGGGTCCCCACAGCTCCACCCAAGTCAGTCTTGGTGGAGCCCCCTTGGGGGCATGCTCCGCAGCTCCACCCGAGTCCGGAGTCCGCTGTGGTGGGTCCTGGGGCTAGGCTCTGCAGCTCCGCCCAAGTCAGTCAGAGTGGGGAAGTAAGACTCCAGTTTTAACCAGATACTGAACCACCGTGTTTCCCCGAAAATAAGACCTAGCGCGTGGAAAGATAAGACATCCCCTGAAAATAAGACCTAGCGCAACTTTGGGAGAAAAAATTAATATAAGACACTGTCTTATTTTCGGGGAAACAGGGTAGGTGGCAAGCCCTCCCTCCCTGCTCCCACCCTCCCACCAACCTCCCCCCCATTTTCCTTTTCGATCCCACTGGCCTCTTCCTTTACCACCGTTTCCAAATGCAGGAGAGCTTTTCCTCTAGTCTGGCCCACGACAAGACACGGACAAGGTGGCAGAAACTCTGCAGCCCACCATCCCAGCAAGATCTGTCTTCCCCTTGGAAGCTTAAAGCCCTCTGGAGCCTGTTCCGGGAAAAGGCAAGATGACTTTAGAGGACCACTGAGCAGGGTAATAGGTGCTACTCATGGTTCTCACTTCAGGTGTACAGCAAAATAGATATGTGTTTATTGATTTGGGAGAGAGAGAGAAACATTGATTGGTTGCTACCCGCACCCCAGGCATGTGCCCTGACCAGGAATCAAAGTGGTGACTTTTTGGTGTGTGGGACAATACTCAACCAACTGAGCCACAGCGGCCATTGTAAGGTGTGGGATTTTTTTTTTTTTTAAATACATTTTATTGATTTTTTTACAAAGAGGAAGGGAGAGGGATAGAGTTAGAAACATGGATGAGGAAGTCGTTCCAAGATGGCTGACAGGTAAACACCTAGCCGCAGCCGCACACAACAATTTTAATAAAATACAACTAAAATATAAAATGGACATTACCCAGAACTACAGGAAAGTCGACTGACTGGAAATTCTACAACGAGAAGCAAGGAGAAAACCAGAAGGAAGCGCGGAGGAGCTGTAAAAGCCTGAGGTACGGAGAAACGTGCGGTGCGCAGAGAGGACGGAGCCGGAGAGGAGGGTGGCTGAGTGCCTGGCTGGCGTTCCCTAGCAGGAAGGAGATAAATGCTCCGACTGTGCTGGGCCCCAGTTCTGACTGCTCTGAACCCCAGTTCTAGGCCAGACCCGGGGACCCAGGCTCATCCAGAGGGAGCTGGGCTGTAAGGCAGAACCTCGGGGGAGCGGTGAAAGGAGGTCCTGGAGGCTCGCACATTGCGCGCAGAGAAGGGACGGTCGGCTGTGCCACGGAATTGCCCTGGCGGGAAGGAGACAGAGGCTCCAGACTGCTCTGAAGGCCACCTCCAATCCTACTACCAACTGAACTGAACCCCAATACCAGGCTCATTGGGGGAGAGCCTAGACTGTTTGGCAGCAGGCGAAAATCGAGGGCACCTTTCTCTCAGAGGTGCTGGCAGCCTAGTACTGAAGGACCCTGAGACTCAGGAGCCGCATAGGGCGGGGCTGATGGAAGCCAAGGCTGTAGGCTCCACCCTGAAACCCCGCCCCATCCAAGCAGAACACAGAAGAGACTTTTAAGGCTACCAACTCAGGAAAGCTGCGAAAATGCCGAGATGAAATAGATCACAAACGAAAGAAATGGAGGACAAAAAGTGACTGAATATAGAGTTCAAATCTACGCTTATAAGGTTTTTCAAGAATTTCCTAGAAAAGATGGATAAGACCTATGAGGATATGAAAAGGGATCAACTAGAATTAATAAGGAATCAACAAGAAATGATAAGGGATCAACAAGAAATAAAGAATACATTGTCTGAAATAAAAAATATTATACAGAGTCCTAAAAACAGAATGAAAGATCGCAAGAATCAAGTCAAAGAGTTGGAACATAAAGAGCCAGAAGACACTCCTCCCCAGAAGCTAGAAGGCAAGAGAATCCAGAAAATTGAAGATGATGTAAGAAACCTCTGGGACAACTTCAAGCGAACCAACATCAGAATTATGGGGGTCCCAGAAGATGAGAGAGAGCAAGATATCGAAAACATACTGAAAGAAATAGTGACAGAAAACTTCCCCCACCTGGTGAAAGAATTAGACTTACAAGTCCAGGCAGCACACAGAACTCCAAACAAAAGGAATCCAAAGAAGACCACACCGAGACAAATCATAATTAAAATTCCAAGAGCAAAAGACAAAGAGAGAATATTAAAAGCAGCAAGAGCAAAGAAGGTAGTTACCTATAAAGGAGCACCTATACGATTGTCAGCTGATTTCTCAACAGAAACCATGCAGGCCAGACGGGAATGGCAAGAAATATTCAAGGTGATGAATAGTAAGAACCTACAGCCAAAGATAATCTATCCAGAAAAGCTATCACTCAGAATCGAAGGTCAGATAAAGAGCTTCACTAATAAAAAAAAGCTAAAGGAGTTCATCACCACCAAACCAGAATTATATGAATTGCTGAAGGGGGTTCTTTCAGAAGAGAAAGTAAATAAAGATAAAAATTATGAACAACAAATACGTAACTATCAACAAGTGAATCTAAAAACCAAGGAAATTAAAAAAAAAATCTGATGAACAATATTAACTGTTGAATATAATAGAATCAGAGGTATGGAAGGGGAGTGAACTGACGATTCTTGGGGAAAAGGGGAGAGAGGGATGTGGGAAGAGACTGAACATAAACTGTGCACCTATGGATGAGGACAATGGGGGGTGGGGAAAGGGCAGAGGGTGGGGTGGGAACCTGGTGGAGGAGAGCAATGGTGGTGGTGGGGGAAGGAACATTTGTAATAATATGAACAATAAAAATTTATTTAAAAAGAAAAAAGAAAAAATAGAAACATGGATGAGAGAGAAACATCAACCAGCTGCCTCCTACACCCCCCCCCCCCCACTGGGCATGTGCCTGCAACCAAGGTACATGCCCTTGACCGGAATCAAACCCGGGACCCCTCAGTCCGCAGGCCAACGCTCCATCCACTGAGCCAAACCGGTCAGGACAGATGTGGGACTTTGGTATGTGGCAGCAGGGAAGCCACGTCTGGGGTAGCTCCTAAGCGCTCTGGTGAAGCCTGTCTGTTCCTGTGCTGAAGTCCCAGCTGCTTCCCTGAACCTGTCTCCACTCCCCAAAGGCCCCAGCTGAGTCACTTCTTCACTGTGCCCCGAATGCACTACTAGTGCCTTTTCTTCTTAGCCTTTCCTCATTCTGCTCCCTCAGGTTATCTGTTGTTCTTCATTCTGCTTACTAATAGCTTTCCGGAAAGTTCTTTGGACTCATCAATCCTTGATGCTATCAATGCTGGCAGTCTCCCTCCCTCCCACAGGATAGGTGACAAAGGAGATGATTGACATTAGCATTCCTGAAAGCACACGGCAAAAACATGCAAACACACTCTAAACTATATTGTTTAGAGTGTGTTTGCATGGAAGCACGGAAGCACAGCATTAATATATGTGTGACAAGGAATTAAAAAAGTAATCTGGCAATTATATTTGAATCACTCACTCAGAAGACCAAGTTCCTAAAGAGTCCTATAAGTTGCTAATCTCTTGAGGTCCAGAGCGTACCATATCTGTATCTACGGAACTACTCCAGTTTATTCTATGCCACATGGATTTGCATCTACTTGAGAGCCCAGAGCTGAAAAAGGAACACTCCATACACACCACCTTCACTTCCTCTAAGTTACTTATTGAAGTTTGGTGAATGGCACAGAGTCCCCTGGTGTTGAGGTTTGGCAGAGTGGGCAGGGTCTTCCAGGACAGACTCATTGATGGAGTTCACAGCTCCACAGTACCCCAGCCACAGTTCCTGTGAACCCTATGCCACCCCGACTGCCAGGACATATTTTCATGTTCTGGCAGTAGTCCCGGAGCTGGAAGGGACCACTGAGTTCACCAATAAGGACATGAGGCCTGAAGAAGTGGTGACCGGTCCAGGATGGTGAGGCCCAAGCCTCCAGCTCTCCGAAGGTTGGCCTGAAGCCAGGCAGCCTGTGGCCTCATGGCACCCCGGAAAGGGGCCCGGACACCAGCGTACAGTGTGGTGGGGAACCCCCAATCTCTTAGTCTCAATGCCAATATTTTGTTTTCTTATCTAAGCAGGTCACTTTGAAGATGTATGTACCCTTCAAACCCAACTATTTTCATTATAAATATAACTTCAGGAAATACATCAGGAGCACAAAAATACATGCACAAGGGATAGTCATTACAACTTTATCATAAGACCAAGGCCTATACACTGTCCAAATAACCAAAATGTTGTGAATTGCACTGTAAATGATGGTACATCCGCACAATGGGATACAGTGGTTATAAACGATGTTGAATAGCCCTGGCCGGTGGTTAGAGTAGCAGCCCAAGCACCTAAGGGTCGAAGGTTCCATTTCCAGTCAAGAGCACTGCCTGGGTTTCGGGTTCACTCCCCGTCCCCTGGTCTCCCCTGGTAGGGGACAGTGCAGGAGGCAATCAGTCTATGTCTCTCACATCAGTGTTTCTCTCTCTCTGTCCCTCTCTCCCTTCCACTCTGAGAAGCAACGGGGGAAATATCCTCTGGTGAGGATTAAACAAACAAACAAACAAAAAGTCACTTTTGCCGAAACCAGTTTGGCTCAGTGGATAGAGCCCCTCATACCTCAATCCAAAGAGGTTCTCAGTCCCCGTAAAACGTCAGTGCCGGAAGACCAGTGATTTTTTACCTTTTTCATCTCACGGCACACAAAAACGAATGACTAAAATTCTGTAGTACACCAAAAACATATTTTTTGCCAAGCAGGTATATTTTTTATTCATACATGGTTATTGTTGTGTTGGCTGTTATCATTTTTTTTTTTAATTTGGCAATTTAAGGGAAAAGAGGTCCGTGCTCCTGACTAGTCAAGTTATTGCATCTTTAAAAAATTCTTGCAGCACATTGGTTGAAAGTTGCTAATAATAGCCCAACACTGCCATTGAGGGAGAAAACCAAGGCTTGGATTGAAGTGACTTGGCAAATCACACAGTGAGTTGGTGGTAGGCCCAGGTCAGATAGGCCTAGGAATCCTGGCATTGAATCCTTTTTTAAAAAAAAAATATTTTATTTTAAAAATATTTTTTATTGATTTCAGAGAGGAAGGGATAGGGAGAGGTAAATAGAAACATCAGTGATAAGAATCATTGATTGGCTGCCTCCTGCACTCCCCCCCCCCCCCCCCCCCCACACACACACACACACACTGGGGATCGAACCTGCAATCCGGGTATGTGCCCTGAGCAGGAACCAAACTGTGACCTCCTGATTCATAGGCAGACGCTCAACCACTGAGCCACTGACTGGGCTGGCATTGAAGCCTTTACACCTGCCTCTCACAGGCCTCATGGGTCCAAGACCAGAGGACAGAGGCTTCTTCCCACCAGCAACCACAAGAAGCTCCCCAGGAGGGTAAGATTCAGTGAGCAATCTCTTAGCAAGAACATCATCCACATATCTCATGCCATTGTCAGCGGCCCAAGGAAGTGCCTCAATATCTGACACCGTCGGGGCTTTAAGGGGAGGGAAGGGGGATGAGGGAGGCTGCGGGAGCACCACTGTGCAGTTCCAACATGGCAGTGGCTGCACCAGAAAACACCTGCTGCTGTTTTGAAGGCACTTCCCTCCGGCGATGAACTCCGAGCCCAGCCTCCTTCTGCATCCTGTTTTTCCGGAGCCCTGGAGGACCTGGGTGTGTGGAGGGGGACAGGACCATGGAGACCTGCCTGCCACCAAAGGATGTGGGCCCTGCCCTTTGGTTTCTGTACTCCAAGCCTAGGCTGTGATCATGCGCACAGTTCTGGGAAAAGGAGAATATCCAATCCTATCTGCTTCCCCACTCCTAACTCGGGGCCAAGTAGCTTCCTGTGGCCCTCTTTGTTCTCCCAAAGGGAGCAAAGCAGGAGCCAGGAAGGAAGAGGCAGGACTGTGCTGTACAGTCAGTCTGGAAAGGCCCGAGAACCGGGGATAGGGAGGCCAGAGGGACTTCACGTCAGCATCTGCTGTAGCAAAGGTGGACAGCAAGTAGGAGTTTCCAGAGCCAAGCCCGCTCTTTCCTTTGTCATCCATGGTGCAACCTTTCCCTTCTATCCTCTATTTTGTCCAAGAGGGTGGGGGGCGGTGGCTTCTTTCCAGCTCTCCACCCTTACACCCTACCCAGTGCTGGGAGTGTCGGCTGGGTGGGGTCCTCAGTGTTGACTGGAAGTGAACCAGGTGTCAGGCACCTGCGACAGAGCACACAGAGGCTGGCTGGGCCACCCAAGCTCAGGGAGTTCATGGGAAATTTATGTTTTGGTTCCGGGACTGATTCAGAGTCCAACAGTATTTATTGAACACTTAGGGGTGGTGTGAGGAATGAGCTCTCCGTGACCATGGCATTTCCCCCGCCAGGTAAGTATTGGGATGAGTTCTCTGGCTTCCTGCAGCCGCTTTGAAGCAGAGGATGTGGTCCAGGGAGCCTGGCAGCACCGACTCGGGCCCTCTCACCACCCCAAGGACGGACTTGGTGGCCCATCCACACCATCTCTTGCCACCCTCTCTGCCCCTGCTTGGGAAGCTGTGAAATCGCAGCAGCTTAGAGCCCCTCGGGAGATTTGGAAATGGAAAAGTATTCTTTTACCTGCGGTTTCATTTTCCACTTGCCTGTGTGGCTATTCACCTTGCAAACACAATTAAAATCAATAAAAACCAGGAGACTGAGGCTCCCAAGACATTGACGTAGAAGACCCAGCCCAGTTATTGTGTAATAAGTGACGTCTTCATCCTGGTACTCCTGGCTTTCCAGGCTCCCCTCTGAAGCTCCTGAGTCCCTTTCAGGCCGAGTGGCTCCTGGCTCCACCAAATCAAGGGGAAAGTGGCTGCTTGTGAGCTTAACACCGTGAGCCACCTCCTCCGGGAGCATTTCTGTTGGAGGCCTCTGGGAAACAGAGCTGGAGGGAGAGTTGTGTGTGTTTTATTTTGTATATATTTGTATTGATTTTGGAGAGAGAGAAGGAAACATCAATGATGAGAATCATTGATGGCTGCCTCCTGCACACCCCACACTGAGGATGGAGCCTGCAACCCAGGCATGCGCCCCGACCAGGAATCAAACCGAGACCTCCTGGTTCATAGGTCAGCGCTCAACCACTGAGCCATGCTGGCTGGGCCGGAAGGAGAGTTTTGATAGAAGGCAGTGGGCAAGTCTGGCCCTGGAGCTAAACAGGACTCAAAGCAGGCATAGTGGGAGATGTGACTACTGAGTGTGTGCTTGTATTATGTGTAGGCGGAAGTCTCAGATTCTACCCTCCTCCAGAGATGACATAGAAAAGTAGTGTGTGCCCGTCAGTGAGGCTCAGTGGTTGAGCACTGACCCATGCACCAAGGGGTCAGAGCACAGGCCCAGTTTATGGGCTCAGTCCCCAGAAGGGGCCATGTAGGAGGCAGCCCATCATTGTTTCTCCCTCGTCGCCGTTTCTCTCTCCCTCCCTCTCCCTTTGTCTCTATCTAAAATAAATAAAAACATACATATTTTTTAAAAGCTCTAAAAAAAGAAAGAAAGAAAAAAAAAAAGGTAGTGCGTGACCTGAGCAAATTATTTGATTTCTCCATTTCCTTAGCTGTAAAAGAATCATGTATTTGGCTTACTGTAAGAGAGCATTAATGTTAATTTTTAACATTCAATGAAATTATATTTGATGCACAAAATATGTGGCTTTCAAAATCTTGGAACTTCCCCTTTGTCAAAGGATAAACCCACGCCCTTTCTTCCTTGAACAGAGGCAGAAATTATGACAGTAGCCTGGCACTACAAGCAGTATTTATTACCCAAAGCAGTCTGAGGAAACAGCTTTACATGTCGTGAGAAAATCAGAACCTCTTCGAAGTCACCCTCCACCCCCATCTGGAGTGAGGGCTTAATGGCTTCAGTCCAAGTTAACTCACAGCTACTATAGCCTCATTCCTGACTAATAATCTTAAAGTCACGAATGGGCATAATGGGATTGACTCTTACACAGTAAACTTAAAATAAGGTCACAATTTTAGAGAGATTATTCAGACAGAAAGACATCAAGAGTCTTAACTGGCTATGAGAAGGGGACGGTTTTGTTCATAGTTAATAGAATTACATGGAATTGTAAAATAATCCTGTGTGAGTTTGAGCCTGGAAGGGGATGCTATTCCTGTAGTGCATCAAAGGCATGATTTAAGGTCTCCCATGAGGACCCCCTGTTGCCTGTGACAACAAAGCCAGCAATGGCTGGGAGTGGGGGGTTAGGAAGGTGGCTATTCACCTTGCAAACACAATTCTCAGGGTTGAAAAAAAGGCAGACTTCAGTGTTGAGAAGTTCCCTGACTGTTTCTACATTTGAGGAATACAAGTTGGTTTGATCTCATGTGGGGTTTGGGGTTCATTTGTTTGATTGGTTTTATAATTACCCTTGACTCAGCAAAAACAGATCATTCTGACTACAAGTTCCTCCAAACTATCCCTGCTTGTGTTTTTAAGGCATAACACTCGTTCTGTGTAAGGCTCTCTGCTTGTAATGAATTATTTTAATCACCCTTACTACTTAAGAGAAACTTCTGCCTTCAAGCCCACCCTTGCCTAGCCATTTAGCCCTGAGATGCTAAGAGGGTGAGAATGAGGGCAGAGCCCAAATAACATCAGGGATTCTGATCGTTGGGGTCGCATTTGATCATGACTTTCAATCCCAAACCCTTTTTGGATGTTTCAAAGGCCTCCAGCGCCTTCTCCAGAGGAAACCTATGGGTCACTAAAGACTTTACATTCACAGCCTTGGATGCAAGCATTGAAATCGCCATCGGCCATCTGTGAAAAAATCACAAACATTGCATTCAGCCTTCAGGAGCAAAGAGCCAGGCCCCCAAATGTACCAAGCACATCAATTTGGCCATAATCACTGACAGCACCATGGTTCTGCCAGGTCAATTCTACAGACAAAAAATGGAGGGAATGATCTTAGAACTTAGAATTTGGGAGTTCAGAGGCTGTTTCCAAATGTCCACTGACCCCTCTGCAGTGTCCACCATGAAGCCTAGAATTCTTTTGGCATGAAGGCCTGAGGCATATGGAGGCCGCTGTGAAAAGGCAGGTAAGCCGTAGGGAGGCAGACAGGCCAGGGTAATCCAATCACACCCCTGAGCAGCTCACCTTGAGAGAGCTTATTGGCACTCTGGTGAGGGAATGGTTAGACTCTAAAGGCATGAGTAAGGGACACTGTGGGGATTATGGTCCTAGACAGAGCTCCCCAAGGGAGAGAGAGTGAAGCCACAGAATGTGGGCTGAGACACATTAAGACCCTCTCACTTCCCAGAGCGGGCCCTGGGGCTCTGGAGTAGGAGGCAAGGGACTTGAAGAGCTCTTCATGAATAAATAGGCAGAGACTCAGTCCCAGAGGCCTGCCCTGGTCTTGTTGGCCACTCACCACCCCACTCACCCACAGCATACTCACGTGTTGCAGTATCGAAACACGCCCTTGATATCCACTTCTCGGATGGCTGCCTGCACGAGGGGCACATTGATCATCTCAGCACCCAGTCCCACAAGCATCAGGGTCCCACCAGAACAAGTGGCCTGAAGAGGAAGAACAAGAGAACCTGAAAGATAAGAAAATACAGACTTCCTGCTCATACCCTGTTTCCCCGAAAATAAGACAGTGTCTTATATTAATTTTTGCTCCCAAAGATGCTCTAGGTCTTATTTTCAGGGGATGTCTTATTTTTCCACGAAGAAGAATACGGTACACATTTATTGTTAAATGAAAATAAAGGAAATTTATAACCTGTATACAGTATGGTAGTACGGTAGTTGTCAACACAAACCAGACAAACTGTGAATCCTACAGTATCAAGATTTACTCATTTATTCAATGACAATCACATCATCATCTTCTGAAACATCATCATAACAATCCAATTCCTGAATTTCCTGGTGAATTTCTTGTGACTCCATTTCTTTCAGAATCAGTGGACCAAATCTCTCATGTTTAGCAATAGCATTCTGAGACATAGCCTAAGGGGGGCCTTATTTTTGGGAGGGTGCCTTATATTTCACTCAGAAGGAAACCTGTAAGTAGGTCTTATTTTCGGGGAAACACGGTAGCAGTGTTACAGATATCTTCTGATTACATCAGGCGAGTATCCAGAAATTCCAGGAATGATTCTCTTTATACTGCTGAACTCTTCAACATGGCGACCAAACTCAACAGAGCAGCCAAGTAAACATTATCTTCCTTAAAGATCCTAAAATAATACACTCCACCACGGGAGGACAAGCAAATTGGGAGCATCTTTCGCTGCCCACAACATCCAGTGACATAGCCAAGGTCCTCCAGACCCCAGTGAGAATCTCCCCTACAAACATTGATCTTCAGCAATCCTGGCATGTCTTTCAACGCTTTACTAACTCATACCAGATGTTGGCTCCAGCTACTTCCTCATTTCAGCACCTGCTCCTCCTCCAGTGGAAACACCCATAGGACAGGACTTTTGTCAAACCTCTA
Source organism: Pipistrellus hanaki (assembly GCF_964339955.1). Classification (NCBI taxonomy): domain Eukaryota; kingdom Metazoa; phylum Chordata; class Mammalia; order Chiroptera; family Vespertilionidae; genus Pipistrellus; species Pipistrellus hanaki. The sequence goes on from NC_140503.1 coordinate 59,036,100, forward strand.
AGGAACCACCCTCTTGTGGGGAAAACTATTGGTAAGCACTATACAAACGAAGTTTGTGGTTTAAAAACTACCTCATACATGCAAGCTGGTATCCTATCTAATAAAAGAGTAATATGCAGATTGACCACCATTCCAACACACAATATGGCTGCTCCCATGTTGTCAAAGATCCTGCCCCTATGTGGACACAAGATGGCCACCACAATATGGCCAGCAGGGGAGGGCAGTTGGGAGGGAACAGGTCTGCAAGGGAGGGCAATTGTTGGTGATCAGGCAAGTAGGGGAGGGCAGTTGGGAGGCACCAGGCCTGCAAGGGAGGGCAATAGAAGGCAATCAACCCTGCAGGGGAGGGCAGTTAGGGGTTAGGGCAGTTAGGCAGTTTGGCAGAGGAGGGAAGTTGGGGGCAAACAGGCTGGCAGGTGTGCAGTTAGACCTATCAATCAGGCTGGCATGGGAGTGGTTCGGGGGTGATCAGGCTGGCAGGCAGAAGCAGTTAGGGGCAATCAGGAAGGCAGGCAGGCGAGCAGTTGGGAGCCAGCAATCCTGGATTGTGAGAGGGATGTCTGACTGCCGGGCAGTCAGACATCCCTCAAGGAGTCCCAGATTGGAGAGAGTGCAGGCTGGCCTGAGGGACAACTCTTTCTCCCCCACCCCCACCCTAGTGCACAAATTTTGTGCACCAGGCCTCTAGTTTATAAATATCTCTATTCTAGAAATATTCATCCTGATAGTATTGGCCATAATGGATTTTGTCGTCCTTGAACATCTATCTGCCTCATCAGTTCCTGCCAGAGAGTGCAGTTTCTCTTGACAATCTCCACACAGCTCCTGTGTTGTGCCTGCTCCAGAGAAGCAGAAAAATGCTGCTGTACCCACTGGAAAAGTAGGGCCGAGAGGTCAAAGATGTGAGTGAGCCACGGAAAACTGAGAAATGTTCTAGGAAAACTGCTTCCCCCACTGGTGTTTCCTCTCCACCTGGTGAGGAGGGAGAACACCTTCACGCTGGCCACCCCAAACAGCCACCAGGAAGCCCAGACGAATGCTTGGGCTACCTGGTCTCTGTTCCCTGGGTGCGACCTCTGCATGGAGGAGATGACATCAATTCTACCCTAAGCATTTGCCACTTCTCCTCACGAACATGACCTAGTCATGACAGGCAGGAAAAGAACTCTCAGGTATGCCCATACAAGGTGCCTCTCCTAAGCTGCCTGCTGATGGGGCAGCCTGTAGCATTCTACAGCTCCCGTCATGCATGATAGCTCCACCTCCACTCAGGAGAGGCACAGGCCTCAGGCCTGGTGAGGCTCTTGGGTCACATTTACCTCCACGCTCACCTCAGGTAGGCTGGTAACTGGGCCCCCACTGTTAACAGCTGGAGATGCCAGCTGTTTCCATATGCTCCTCAGGCAGGAGAAAAGAGGAAGGAAAGCCTCGAGTTGAGAAGCCATGTCTTTTACTGCCTCTCTGTGCATTGGGAGATTGGAGGGGGGTGTGGATGGGAGTACAGTGTGCCTGATCTGCCAGCAACTTGAAGACAACAGACTTACCTCACTCATTGTCACAGACCTTGAAGTGCCCAAGCCATGTCATGAACTGACTGATCATACCCATCACCTCTCTGAGTTTTAGTTTCTCTTGGTCCCAGGGTGAGGGTGCCATCTGTTCCTTCCTCCTGTCACCATTAAATTTATCCCTGATGCTATGGGCATCTTGGTAGGGGAGGGCTTGGCAGCTCTGCCAGGTACCGGGCCGAAGGGCCATGCCACACTCACCTCAGGGGTCAGCTTTCCCTGGGGTGTTTGCGGGATCCAAAGTGCCCTTGTGTGTGACCCAGCTGTGACTCAGAAGGAAGGAGGAAGCCAGCTGCTGCGGGGAAGCAGTCTGGAAGGCGGGGCAGCAGTCCCAGTGGTGGCAGGTCCAGCCAGCGCTTTCCCCAGCCCCAGCCCCACCCCTCCTACCGTAGCATGATTGCCCTTTTTCTTTCCCTCCCCCTCCTGAGCCGTGCACAGAGCAAGGAAAGCACAGGCATTGGGGAAGTGTGCTCAAGGCAAGCACACAATGGACCTCTCATTGTAAAAACGGAGACCCATTTCACGGCGTCTGTGCAGATGGGGCTATCACGTTTATAAAACACCTAGCAGAGGACCGGGCACACGGTGAGGCTTGGAGCCTGGGACATATTCTTTCTCTCCTCTCTTCCTCATACTTTGACTGTCAATGCCACTTCCCCTCTCCACCTCCCTGCCAACTTCTCATAAATCACAGGTGAGCCCATGAGGGACCTATCAGGTACTGACAGCTTATCCCCTCCTAATTCTGGGAGAGGACAGTAGTAGCCAACCCTGGCCCTGAAAACTTACCTTTGTGGTTAACTGAACTACTGGCTGTCACTCTCTAGAACTGACTTAAAGACCACAGTTTTTCTCAATAAAACAGGAGAAGGGTTTCCCAGACTTAAGACATGCTTCCCCATTCCTCCTATGGATCCTTTATCAAGAGCTCAACTTTTATGATCACAGATATGGTCGGGACAGAAAACCCATCCTAAACATGTGGGTCACTTACCTTTCAAGGACCGTATATATTTGTTACCTTGTTTAACCCTCACAAATGTCGGATAAGAATGTTAGGCAAGTGCTGTTATCTCCTCAAGAGAGATCACTTGATTTTGATGGGGGACCACACAGCACATCAGTGGAGAAGCTTGATCCTAAGACCCCTGACTTCTTGGTTCACTGCCCCCGTGGGTTCCCAGCCCTGCCCACACCCCACTCACGTAGATGCCGGCCTGGATGGCGGACTCCGCCCCCGTGCACTCGATGGTGATGTCCGGCTTGCGCCCCAGCAGACCCTCCACTTTGTTGGCGATTTCCTGCGGGCTCTCCTTGGAGATCTGGAGGACGAAGTCAGCCCCAGCTTCCTTGGCTTTAGACAACCGAGAGGCAGACAGATCTAAAGTTGAAAAAAAGTTTCCTTCAAACTGAGAAACTGGATGGCGGATTAGGGAGAAAATAAAAACAGAGGGGCAGCCCTGGCTCAGTTGGTTGAGTGCAGTCCCGTGCCCTAGGCTCCATCCCAGTAGGGGGCGTGCAGGAGGCAGTCGATAGATGTTTCTCTCCCTCTTTCTCTAAAAGCAATAAACACACACACACACACACACACACACACACACACACACACACACACATATATATATATATATATATATATATATATATATATATATATATATATATATATATATATTAAATGGAGGTGCAGGTAATAATTCCAATGAAGCTCTGGTATAGTGGATGGTGTTGCTGAGCCCAACATACATACTGTATAAACCTTCACACACTCCCATACAAACACATATCTACTTACACGCGTACACACTGCCTTCAAACACACACACACTTTCACAGATACCTTCAATACACTCTGATAGCTTTTCCTCACACCCCTCTGCATTCCCACTACACTACTCATCCACACATCTGCACACCACACAACTCTACACTAATCCACACATACTCAGTAATAACATCTTCTCACACATATGCATACTCTCAGATACCTTACACACACACAAATATTCTCCTTAACAGATGCCTTCTCCACATACACACCCTTTGATACCCCATGTGCTTCCAAACATACCCACACATGCTGTTGGATACCCTCACCTCACACACATACCCTCATATCTCTCACTCATAGCACACACCTCACACACAAACATCCTTATAAATATACTAGAGGCCCGATGCATGAAGATTTGTGCAAGAATGGGCCTTTCTTTCCGTAGCTGCTGGCACCGCCTTTCCACTCCAGCCCCACCTTCCCTTGCTGCCCAGAGGTGCTGAATGGCTGGGGGCAGTGTAGAAGGCCTGCATCGTCATCATGGCCCCTCCCCTGGCCACCTGCATATGCAAATTAACCCACCATATTTGTTGAGTTAATTTGCATACTCACTCCTGACTGGCTGGTGGGCATCTCAAATGTATGGTCAATTTGCATCTTGATCTTTTATTAGTGTAGAGTATACTTCCCTCTAACCTCACATCACATACATACATACATACAAACAAACACACCCTCTGTTTCCTGGGCTTAGGCAAATGAACCAAGGGCTGAGCCTCATTTTAGGACTAAGTAGGCAGTATGGGCATCTCAGGTCCATACATAAAGAGCCAGGTCTCCTTCTCCCAGCAGCTTTAAAGAAGAGTGTCCTCCTGAGCTCTGACTTGGTCACCCACTGAGTTGCTTCCCAAGCTTGGAACCCAGAGAAAAGGGGAGAAACCCCTTTAGAAACCCAGTACCCCCTGAAGGTAACAGGTCTTGCTTCTGCCTCAATCTATAGGCCCAACTGTTTGCCCCTCAAGAATATTTTTAAAAAGAAAACCTTACCAGTCACCACCACTTGAGCTGCACCCATTGCCTTGGCCACCAGCAAATTGACCAATCCAATTGGCCCTAAATAAAGCAGGAAATGGAAGATGTTTACGAAATATGAAGCATCAGTTCTTCCCCCTGTATAGGCCACAAACAACAGCCATATCTTTTGTATACCCCTAGCATCTATCCTAGTGCCTGACACATAGTGAGATCTTAACAGCAGTTTACTAAATACATGAGTAAACAAGTACATGAGGGATTGCTTGCTCATAGGGCTGGATTCTGCTTGGTACTCTGCTAAACAGAGTTATAAACTTTCCACTTACTCTTTTGTACTGTGTGGAGATAATGTCAAAGAATCAGAGGGTTCAAGGAAGCATATATTTTCTTAGAGGTTATCTCAGATACATTTTCCTGTTCTCTCTTTGATCCCTACCATCTTAGAACCCACCACACCTTCCCAAGGAGAGACATATTGTTTTGTGTGCCCTCCGAGGACCAACCTGGAGTATCCTTAAGTGAGTGGCTCCCTGAGTGGAGGCAGCTGTTCAGGCAGCCTCAGGATGTGCAGGTGACTAAGAATCAGCCTGGAGACCTGCTTCCCCACAATATCTACCTGCTAGATGGCATGATAGTTTTAATACAAAATCCCACAAATATAAGGCTTTTCAGAAAATCTTTGGGGATTTTTTTTGGACACTCCCCTGGAAAATAATTTTGTGAGTTCCCCTAGAAAGCAAAACACTGGGAAGTACCTGAAATGACCAACAAAGGGATTAATTAGTTAAATAAACTACTGTGGGGTACCACACAGTTAATTAAAAAATTAAGTCATAACTCTTTTATATCTGACATTAAAAAATGGTAATAGTATATATTTTTTAAAAGAGTAGGTAAAAAAAAAAAAGCATATTTAACATGATCTCATTGAAAAGAAAAGAAAAGAAAAGAAAAGAAAAGAAAAGAAAAGAAAAGAAAAGAAGAGAAGAGAAAAGAAAGGCTCTACACCAAAATGTTAATAGTGATTCTCTTGGGCTGATGGGTCTATTGGTAAATTTCTGTGAATGCCATGTGGTGTGTATGACTTGTCTTTTTTTCCTTTAATTCTCTCCTGAGGACATGTTTAGAGAGAGAGGGTGAGAGAGAAAAAGAAATGATTGGTTGCCTTCCATATATGCCCCAACCAGGGATGGAACCAGGTATGTGCCCTGACTGAGAATTAAACTGGCAACTTTTGGTGTACAGGATAAGGTTCCAACTCAACTGGAGCCACTCCAGCGGGACAGACTTCTTTTCTGCCTATGACAAAGAGGTACCGTGTTTTAAAAATCTGTCACCTGAATCCGACCGCCTGCTCGCATACCGAGGCAAGTCTGCTCTATACCCATCACTCTGCTTAGGAAGCCCTGTGGTCACTGATTTGGTCTGCCAGAGAAAAATCAGTTCCCAGCTGGTGTGGCTCAGTGGTTGAGCGTCGACATATGAAGCAGGTCATGGTTAGATTCCTGGTTGGGGCACATGTCTGGGTTTCAGGCTTGGTCCCAGTGTGGGGTGTGCAGGAGGCAGCTGATGAATGCTTCTCTCTCAACATTGATGCTTCTATCTCTTTCTCCCTCTCCCTTTCTCTCTGAAATGAATATATTTTAAAAAAGAAAAGAAAAACCATTCACAAAATTGTATGAGGATTAAAACTCCTAGAAGGAAATATAAGTAGTAAGATCCTTGACATCAGTCTTGGTAAAGATTTTTTTTTTTGATTTGATGCCAAAAGCAAAGGCAATAAAAGCAAAAATAAATAGGTAGGACTATATCAAACTAAAAAGCTTCTACAAGCAAAAGAAACCATCAATAATGAAAAAGGCAATCTACCAAATAGAAAATATTTGCAAACGGCATATGTGTTAAGGGGTTAATATCCAAAAGATATCAAGAACTCATACAACTCAATAACATAAATAAATAAATAATTCCATTATTTCCTGGTCAAGGGCACATACCTGGGTTGTAGGTTCAATCTCTGGCCTGGGAATGTATGGGAGGCAACCAATCAATGTGACTCTCTCACATCAGTCTATCTGTCTCTGCCCCCCCCCCCCGCGCCCCCCCCCCCCCCCGCTACTTCCCTTTCCATCTCCCTAAAAAATCAACAGAAAAAAATTTCCTCAAGTGAGGATTAACAATAACCACAAAAAGTGGGCAGAAGATCTGAATAAACATTTCTTCAAAGAAGACATACAAATGGCCAACAGGTACATGGAAGAAGGTGTTTAACATCACTAATTATTAGGGAAATGCAAATAAAATAAGATATAAAATAAAATAAACAATAAGCTATCACCTCAGACCTGTTACAAAGGCTGCCATTATAAAAAATAAGAAATGACAGTGTTGGGAAGATGTGGAGAAAAGGGAATCCTGGTACACTGTTGGTGGTGTTGTAAATTGGTGCAGCCACTGTGGAAAACAGTATGGAAGTTCCTTAAAAAAATTAAAAACACAACTAATTAAGTGATCCAGCGATTCCACTTCTGAGTGTTTATCTGAAGAGAAAAGAAAAACACTAACTCAAAAGATGTGTGTGCCACCATGTTCACTGCAGCATTGTTTACAATAGCCAAGACATCGAAACGACTTAAGGGTCCATTGATGGATGAACGGATAAAGCCGATGTGGTATATATACAATGAAATATTACTCAGCCATAAAAAGAAGGAAATCTTGCTATTTGTGACAACATGGATGGCCTTTGAGGGCATTATGCTAAGTAAAATAAGTCAGACAGATAAAAACAAATACCATATGGAGAAAGATAAATACCATATGATTTCGCCTTTATGTGGACTCTAATACAAACAAAAAATCCCAAGCTAAAAGATACAGAGAACAGACTGGTTGCTAGAGGAAGGGGGTGGGAGGGCCAGTGAGATGGGTAAAGGGGGTGAAAAGGTACAAACTTCCAATTATAAATCAGTCATGTGTTTGTAATGTGTAGCATGGTGACTATAGTTAATGAGACTGTATTGCATATTTGAAAGTTGCTAAGAGAATCAATCTTAAAAGTTCTCATCCCAAGTAAAGGAAACTTGGTAACCATCTAGTGACAGATGTTAACTAGACTTATTGTGCTCATCATTTTGCAATACTGTTGACCCTTGAACAACAAAGGTTTGAACCACGAAGGTCCAACTTATATGTGGATGTTTTTTTCAATAAACACCTACAGTACTATAAATGTGTTTTCTCTACCTTATGATTTTTGTTACATTTGCTTTTCTCTAGCTTACTTTATTGTAATACATATAGCATGCGAAATATGCTTTAATAGACTGTTTACGTTATCGGTGAAGCTTCCAGTCAACCGTAAGCTATTAGTAAAGTTCTTGAGAGTCAAAACTTATATATGGATTTTCAACCATATAGGAGTGGGTGTCCCTAACCCCAGTGTCATTCACAAGTCATCTGAATATGCAAGTATCAAATAATTAGGTTGTACACCTAAACTAATGTTATATGTCAATTATACACCCTCGCTCCCAAAGTGTATGAGCAACACCAGGTCATACCCACCGGGAGTGAGCACGCTGTCTGAGTCACGGCAGTGAGAAGCCTAGAATGGTTCTGCCTGAGGCTGCTGGGGTTTGTTTGGGTGGAGGAGAGAAGGCAGCTTCCCAGTGCAAGCAGAGTGCTGGCTCATGGCGGGGCTGGGCTCTGCTCCTTTCCCTGTGGGTGAGCATGCCCACCTCACTCCTAAATGAACCGGAGGCCGCTTCTCTGGTATGATTTGGAAGTTCCAAAGTTGTTCTTCCCTTTACTATCAAAAAATATTTCCCCCAGTCTTAGCCGGTTTGGCTCAGTGAATAGTGTCGGCCTGCGGACTGAAGGGTCTCAGGTTCAGTAACCGGTCAAGGGCACGTACCTAGGTTGCAGGCTCGGTCCCTGGGCCTGGTTAGGGTGCATGCAGGAGGCAACCGATCAACATGACTCTCATCATTGATGTTTCTCTCTCTCTCCCTCTCCTTCCTCTCTGAAATCAATAAAACTATTTCCCTAGTTTCCTGTCAAGGTTTGAAATGTAATTCCAGGTTGCATTCTTTAAACAAATAAAAGGGTCCTGTTGCCTAGGAAATAACATCATTTCTGCAGATATTCGCGTATTTAGCAAAGTGCTAGCCACCGAGGGGATGGGACATTGTAATCCTTTCCTACCCAGAAAGATCCCAGGACCAAATTCAAATTTCACCCTTTGGAGGGGGAATGAGATGGGCAGCGGTGCCCCCACGTTCTCCCTTAATGAACCCATAACTCGGGCATCGTCTGTTCCTTACCGGCTCCGCACACAAAGACCTTGTTCCCCAGGGTGACTCCAGCTCGTCGGCAGGTATGGATCCCCACAGACAGCGGCTCGATCAGGGCCCCTTCCTCAAAGGTGACGTTGTCGGGAAGCCTGGGGAGTCAGTCGTTCAACACACTCAGTTAGTCCCTCTGGGCTGACAATCATTCATTGAGCATTTATTTATGTGCCGGGAAACGTTCTAAGCAATTTATATAAATTCACTCGTGTACGTCCTCAGATTACACATAGCAGGTAGTATTATTCCTTATTTTACAGACAAAGAAACTGAGGCTTGGAGGATTAAATAACTTGCTCTAAACGTTCAAAACTAGTGAGAGGCTCAAAGGATTTGAAATTGAAATCAGATAATAAGCTACAGCCCAGCATCTCTTTTTTCCCCCCTCAAGCAATCCCGACTATAGGCAGATTTGAAAAACAGTGACTTAGAAGCTGGCGTCACTGCTCATTGTCTCCCCATCACACGTCCCAGAAGAGCCCCATCGGAATCGGGTGGCGGGTGGCGGCAGCTGTCCCGGGCCTGGGTAGGGCGGGGAAAGCGCCTGTCTGCACGCAGCTGGTTAAATGCTGCGTCACCTTCCCTCACCCTGGGGTTCTCGGTTTTCACCTCCAAGCCCACTGGTTTCTTGATCCTTTTAACCATCCTACTGAGGATGACAGCAAACATTTGCCTAAGGCTTTACAGGTTAGCCAGCTTTCTCATCCATTATCTCATTTAATCCTCACCATGACCTTGTCAGGTGAGAAAGACAGGCTTTATTTTTTTTACCTTTATTTTACACAAGAGAACACTGAAGCTCCATGACATTAAGGGACTTGCCCAAGGTTAAAATGCTAGTGAGTGGAAAAGCAAGGTTTGAACCCAGGGCTCCTGATTCCACATTCTCTGCCAGTCCCATTATTAGTGGACTCTGGGTACAAACAGCTCTGTAGTTAATATTTAATTTCTGCTAGTTCTTAACCCTCCAGTATTGATTTAGTCAGTGTCCAAAAAAACTCCACATAAAAACCCTCAAGTTAAAAAAATAAAAATAAATTTAAAAAAAACAACCCCCCCCCCTAAAAAAAAAAAACACAAACAAAAAAACACCCCATCAAGTCCCAGCCCTGGCTGGTGTGGTTCAGTTGGTTGGGCATTGTCCCATGCACAGAAAAGTTGCCAGTTCTATTCTCGATCATGGCACATGGTCGGGTTGTGGGTTCGATCCCCAGTAGTGGGTAAGCAGGAGGCAGCTAATTGACGTTGCACTATCACATCAATGTTTCTCTCCCTCTCCTTTCCTCTCTCTGTAAAAATAAGTAAAAAATCTTAAAAAAAGAAAACCCTCAAGTTCCAAAAAGAAATAATAGCCGCAGCCAAACCATGTGCTCATCCCCATGACCTTCTGTCATTGTTCACGATCCCCAAAGAATAAATAGCAAGGCCTGCAGGTGGCCTGGCTGCCACTCACCACCCTTTCCTTCCCTTCCCTCCCCTCTGCTTCTCTCACTTCATTTCCTATCCCACTCCTATCCACCCTCCTGCTCCGAATGCTGTCATCGCCCCTTCAACTCAACCCATCAACTCTATATGAAAAAAAAAAAAAAAGAGCTTAAAATGGAATAATGAAAATTCTCAAACTCTCACGGACTGCCGACCACACTCCCTCAGACACACCTGTCTTTCCCATTTGGGCCTTCCCAAAGCTTATATTGGAGCTAAGCTGAGGGTGGCCTTTGGTCAGGAGCTGTGTGCTTCTCCTCTCCCCTTCACTCTGACTTCCCTTTGGAATGAGAGGGGCTGGGGACGGTGCTAAGAGAGGACTGCTATCTGGGCGACATCACGCATGCATCCATACCCAGCAGCGTGGAGGCAGAAGCACCAGGCGGAGTCCTGGGGCTCAGCCCCTTTGCCACCGACCTTGAGAGAGTTACTGGGTCATCCTTCCCCAATCTTTCATGACTATAAACACCAGAGAATGACAAGGCAATTGATGGTTCTCACAATAGGGTTCAAGGAACAGGCAAAGGGTTAAAGAATAATTTAGAAGCCAAGGAGGAAGCAGGAAGATAAGCTGAACAAGGTGGGTAGGAAAATAAAGAGACTGGTAGAGAAACCAGAGAGAAGGGCTTGGGCCCATGGGCTGGGGACACAGCCAGAACTTACCCCGGGAGGAGAGGAGAGGCAGGGGCTGCATATCCCCTGGAGGCCCTCCTCCCTCCTCCCATCATCACTGCCAGCCAGAACGCCCTCCCACAGCTTTCCCTACAAAGCACCCCTCACCCCTCACCCCTCCCCAGCCCAAGGCTCTCTTTCAGGCTAACCCTATCCTAACCCCTGGACTCAAGGCCATGGCTCTGATATGTGATGGCACCATTTATTGAGCAATTCCTTTGTGCCAGGACTCATGCTGAGCACTCTATATGCCTTTCTCATTAAATCCTGTCAATAATTCTATGCATTTTATTGGTTCTATTATTGTCTCCATTTTACAGGCAAGGATATCGGAGTTTACAAAGTTTAAGTAACTTGTTCAAGGTCACGCTGTTGGTAAACGGCAGAGATTAGTGGTTAGTTTCGAGCTTTACCTCTTTGTTCTTCTGCCTTCGACAAGAACTTTGTTTGGCGCCCTGAGCTGGAAAGGGCCCAGGAAAGGTGGTTCTGGAACCACTTGCTGAGAGGTGGACTCTGCCCACAAAGCCTGCTTTTTCTTCTAGAACAGGTTTGGATGTTGACTTAATTAAACTCGTCGTGAGGTCTCCAGCCTGTGACTCCCCTCAAGGTTTCCAGTGGGCACTTGAAAACTCAGATCTGTCAGACTGCCCTTGTGAGTGGCATCAGGTCTCCACCGGACAAGCCCCATCCTGGCTGACAGAGCCACCGCTGGGGCCGGGCTGGGGCGGAGGAATCAGAAGGAAAGTGGCACATCAGCACCCCAGAGCTCCATGGGCCGGGGGCCAGGTAGGAGGTACAGCACTCTGCTTCTGCCAGCCAGCCACAGCTTCTCACCCCAAAGCCATTTTGAATGCTGGGGTCATGCAGTGAGCACAGGGCGGGAGGAGTTCAAGCATCACAGCTTGACTCCTGGTTCTGCTCTGTGCCAAGTCTGTTCGCCTCCTCCTGCCTCTGCTAACCCTTGCAATAGACGGCATAACAGGGCCCTCGCTGGTTTGCCTCAGTGGATAGAGCATCAGCCTATGGACCGAAGGAAGGGTCTCGAGTTCCTTGGTTGCAGGCTCCTCCCTGGTCAGGGGCCCTGGTTGGGGTGCGAGCAAGAGGCAACCAATGGATGTGTTTCTCTCACATGGATGTTTCTCTGTCTTTCCCTCTCTCTTCCACTCTCTCTAAAAGATCAATGGGAAAATATCCTCGGGTGAGGATTAACAAAAAAAAATAAAAATATATAAATAAACCCGACCAAACATCTGCTGCCACCTTATCACTGCCCTGGCAGAGATATGATAGGTATGCAAAGCACTTACTAGCTCTGAGGCACAAGTTAATAATAGTGACTTTATGTGCATTGTTTTATTTAATCACCTAATCAGCAGAGGAAAGTTAAGTCATTTCCCCGAAGTTACTCACTAGGCGGGAGTGAATCAGGGCCCCAAAGTCATGTGCCGGCTCCTTGCCAGGCCTCCTCAGTAAGCCCCCTACAAGGCCATTGCTGTTAACAGTTCTCCCTCCTGCACCGAAACCGGTTTGGCTCAGTAGATAAAGTTTCAGCCTGTGGACTGAAAGGTCCCAGGTTCGATTCCAGTCAAGGGCATGTACCTTGGTTTTGGGCACATCCCCAGTAGGGGGTGTGCAGGAGGCAGCTCATCTATGTTTCTAACTCTCTATCCCTCTCCCTTCCTCTCTGTAAAAACTCAATAAAATATATTTTAAAAGAAAAAAAAAAAAGTACTCTTTTCTGCAGCCGCAGTGGAAACCAATAACGGAAGATAAATCACAACAAGTTATCACCAGGATGGCTGGGAAGGAGTGGATGACCATTTTCTATTGCTGCTCTGGGTGAGGGAAGGTTAGACTGAGAGACTAACACCAAGCACTGAGAGTCAGTCTCAGTGCTAGTCAGGCTGCCCTCCCTTCAAGCCCCCAGGAGAGCAGGCCCAGCATAGAGATGCCTCCTGCCTGGAATTAAGAGTTAAAAAGAACAAAGTCACCACAGGAAAGTGGGAGAAAGAACACAAACAAATGAAGGGAGAGAGGTCCCAGGTGGCAAGGCTGGGCTGGGCACTAACTTGTAGCAGAAGCTGGCATTGTGCTTATAGAAGCGGCAGAGGTTCCCATCATCGGGGGGCGTGGCACAGAAGAAGATGGTTGGTGACAGGTTGTACCGGCCAATCTTGCAGAATTCATCAATTTCTCGGGGAGCACCGGGCTCGATGGCAACACGATCACCTGGAGAGGAAAACAGGAGCAGGCACACAGGTGCTGTGGAGGGGCAAGCCGGCTCCACTTCCCGTCTCACACTGCTGCAAAAGAGGTAGCTAGTGTGTGGAGTTTGCAGACATTTTTTTTTTTCTTGACCTGTTTTGAAAACGTGGGGCAAACCCTTTACAAAAGTCGTACAGTCTGGTTGTGTTTAGACAGTAACTAGGAACCAACTGATTCCCGGTTAGCAGAAGCATTAAGGCAAACGACCCGCAGAGGCCTCCGCCTCAGGCACAGCGGAGAGTGACGCTCAGGCTTGTGAACCGCCCGCTCTATCGTACTTCCTCTCTGTGTCTTCCTGGGTCTTCTTGGAAACCAAGCATTAGAATTGCTCTTCTCTCTCATTAGGAAAAATTTCAAGCACATAGAGAAGTTGAAAAACCTGTGCAGTGAACACCCAGATATCTTCCACCTAGATTCTTCAATTTACATTGAACGACATTCACTTTATCACATACCCATCCATCCATCCCATCTATCCATCTTTTCTGGTGCATTTCAAAATAGGATGCAGACATTAGTACACTTCACCTTTAAGTACTTCAGCCTGCATAGCATTAACTACGTAGAGTTCAATACTTGTTTATGGTTCTTTCTTAAGATAAAATTTTGATATAGATGAAATGCACAAATGTTAAGTGGACCACTAGATAAATTTTGATAGATGCATTCACCTGTGTGATGTGAACCCCTGTCAAGATACAGAACGTCACTGTCTTGGACATGCCATTCCTTTGTGTTCCTTCCCAGTCAATCCCCAGTCCCACCCCAAGAGGGGTGTACCAGTGGTATTAGCACCCTCCTGAGCCTGAACAATGTGTTGTTAGCAGACAGAAGAGCCCTGGGAGGTTTGCCTTTTGCTAAGCGGTGATACTTAGGCCATTTCTTCTATCTTTTGTGTTAAAAGTATCCAGAGAACAGTGTAGAGTCCATGTATGTAGTTAGTGCTCATTAAAATAGTGTTGGTGGCCAGGCTGGGGTGCTCAGTGGTTGAGCATCAACCTATGAACCAGGAGGTTGAGGTTTGATTCTCAGTCAGGACACATGCCCAGGTTTCAGGCTCGATCCCGGGGCGGGGGGGGGGGGGGGGGGGGAGCATGCAGGAGGCAGTCGATCAGTGATTCTCTCTCATCATTGATGTTTCTGTCTGTCTCTCTCTCCCCGCCCCCTGAAACCAATAAAATAATATACTTTTTAAAAAGAGAGATGGCCTGATTGTATATAAATTAGGAATTCTTCCATGCCTTAGATTTACTGATTCTTTAATATGTATGTTTAAATTTTATAAATAAGTATATCAAGAACTTCTCAATGAGTGGTTTTATTCTTTCTAGATTAGTTGATTAGAACTTTAAATCAAAGTTAGCAAATGAAACAATTAAATAAAAATTTTTATTCTAAAAAAACAGTACCCCCAGCAATCCCTGTGACCACTAAGATGTGATCTACCTATATCTCTCTTCCTTCTATGCCCTCTACTTTCTCTGCTGCCCAATGAACTTTCTGCAGACTATGCTTCTAGCACTGACAATGAATTCTTCAACTTAGTATTCAAGATCTTCCATAATTAGGTGAAGTTTATATTTTTCAGTTTTGTTTTGTAATTATTATTATATAATAACAATACAACTCACAGTTGTATGGTGCCTTTTAAAGAGGAACTTTTGTATAGATTATGAAAATTATCATTTCTACTAACTATCCAAGACAGAACCTTCGCTCTGAGTAGCACAGAGTTTATTAATAATTGCCTCTGCAATTTTATTATGCTGCTCCTCTTAACTGGAACATTAGCTTCTGATCTCTTTAGAAATTCAAATACAAAACCTTGCTCCACATTCTGGGCATCCCAGTGACTGTACACTTTTTCTAGAGTCAGAAAGACCAAGGCAGGCATCCTAGCTCTAAGACTAAGTAGTGTATGACCTAGGCAATCGCCATGCTTCACTTTCTTCATCTGTTAGTGAGGAAAATAATGCCTATCTTGTAGAGTTGTTTAAAGAACAAAGTAAGTAATTTTATGGGTATTTAACATGGAGAATAACAGTATTAAATCAATAAATGTTATCTGTCTTCTTATAATTATTATTGTGGGGTTTTTTGTTATTGTTTTTATTTTTTGTTTTTTGTTAATCCTCACCCAAGGATATGCTCCCATTGGTTTTTAGAGAGCGGAAGAGAGAGGGAAAGATAGAGAGAAACATATCAGCTGGTTGTCTCCTGCATCTGCTCCAAACAGGGCCTGGGTCAGGGAGGAACCTGTAGCCAAGGTACGTGCCCTTGACAGGAATCAAACCTGGGGTCCTTTGGTCGCAGGCCAATGCTCTATCCACTGAGCCAAACCGGCTAGGGTTCATAATATTTTTATTAAATGTCTGGCTCAAAGAAAGACCTATCTCCTCCATGAGCTTTCTTGACACAACTGTGTCCATGACAAATGCCCTTTCTTTGAACTTCTAGAGCCCATTCTTTACTGATTTCACCACTTCACCCTATGGTCTTGTTCTCTAACTGTTGGTATATATATATATATATATATATATATATATATATATATATATATACATAAATATATCGTGATGTCTGGTCTCCCCAGGTAGATCAAAGCATCCAAGGATCTTATCTTCTCCTTTTTCTATAGCCCTCAAAGCACCTGGTACAGGCTGGATCTATTGTGGACACTAAGCACCTGCTATAACTTAAATTTAGAGACGACAACCCCCGCCTCCCTCCCCCTCCCCGCCCCCCACACCATTCTTATTATGACATATATTCATAAGAACCAATCAGTGACTGCTAGAAGCTATGCACCTTGCACACTGGAAGAATCCTGAAAAAATCCAGGGGGTTTCTCAGCTTTACCGATGATGGAGGGCCTGACTTAACTTTCCTGAATGAGACACACGTCTAGCTTCTTCAGAGCCGGTCTATCTCTCCCCATGTAACTGGGCTCAGAGAGCTTTCTAAGTAACATAGGACGGCACCTCTACCAACCTCCTCTTCCTCCAAATAATCTGACAGCATCTCCAGACTATACAGTGGCCTCCTCAGAAAAGGAAGGTTAAAGCCAATAAATAGCTTGGATTTATTTCACTGTGTTGGGGAACATATCATAGTCTACTACAGCCGAGAATTCCTGCCATTGAGAGCATGAATTAAACAAATCTAGAAACATACTGGTGGTTTCCTAGCCATCCAATAAAATCAAAGATTGCTCTGCAGGCCCTGGTTCTTAGTATGTGGAGGCATATTGTGGTTCCTGGGCCTGGAACACTTTCCCCACCCTGGTTGGCTTATTTCTGACTTGCCTGATTGGCTTAATTATCCATTTCTCAGATAAGCCAGGGTCTGAGTAAAATACACCAATTATACCCTGTGTTCTTCTCTGCTGTCCTCAACACGATTGTAATTAAGTAACTATTTGTGTGTCCCAGCTCTGTCTCCCACTGTGGAAGGTTAAGGAACATGTGTTTTGGGACCAAGGCTGTCTTGTTGACTGTTGCATCCCGGTGTTTAATGGAGAACCTGACCCTGAGAAAGCATGCACAGACATTGATGTTGAATGAATAACTTGATCCATTAGCTGAAGGGCTTTGCTCACCTGGTTGTAGGTGCCTTACTGATGACCCCACTTTTACGACTGTTCCTGAAGCTTCATGACCCAGAACCATTGGCTTTGTCACAATAAAATCCCCAATTCGACCATGCTGCCAGTAGTGGACATCTGAGCCGCAGATTCCAACAGAATGCATCTTCAGCAGCACCTCTGATAAGAAAAAGGAGAAGGAGAAAGCAAGTGAGGGAGGGAACAACGCTTCTATCACCCTGAGGCACCCTGGCGATTCTCCAGATCCGTGTTTCCCAAAGTGTGGTACACGTACCCCCAAGGGTACGGGAAGAGTTTGGTGGGGATACGCACTGCACCGTGCTTAGCTGCGCCTAATTCTACGTTCTCATGAGTACGAGGGGTACTCAGCGTTACGGAAATTATAGAAGGGGTACACAGATGTCAAAAGTTTGGGAAACACTGCTCTAGATGAAGGAGAGAGCTTGGCTTCAAAGGTCAGGTACAAAATTTAGGCCACAGAGGAGGGCAAGCTTAATAGCAACCCAGATTGAGTCTTGCAAGATAAGAAAGCTTCCACAGAGTGAAATAACTGCATGAGGGTTAACTCTATGTGTCAAGTTAGCTAGGCTATGGTGCTCAGTTGTTGGGTCAATCACTAGATGTTGCTGTAAAGGTATTTTTCAGACGTGATCAATATTTAAGATATGGAAACAACCTAAGTGTCCATCAATGGGCAAATGGATAAAGAAATTGTAGTACATATACATAATAGACTATTATTCAGCCATATAGAAGGACATGTTGCCACTTGCGACAACATGGATGGACCGTCAGGGCGTCATGCTAAGTGAAGTAAGTCAGACAGAAAAAGGGAAATACCAAATGATCTCACTAATATGATATTGTAGAATTAAAAACAAAACAAAACAGAAACAACAAGAAGAAAGAAAACAAGCTCACAGTTACACAGAACAGATTGGTGGTTGCCAGAGGCGAGGGGTGGGGATGGGGGTGGGGGAATAGATGAAATGGGTGAAGAAAGTCAAAAGGCACAAATTTTCAGTTGTGAAATAAGTCATGAGGATCTAATGTACGGCACAGCAACTGCAATTAATAATCCAGTGTTATCTGAAAGATGCCAAGAGATTACATCATAAAAGTTTTCATCATAAGAAAAAACTGTAACTACATGAAGTAATGAATGTTAACTAGACATTGTGATCACTTCACAATAGACCCAAATACTGAATCATTATGTTGATCACCCAAAACTAACATAATGTTGTATATCAATTAGACCTCAACTTTAAAAAACAAATACTCAAATCATTAGACTTTGTATAAAGCAGACTACTCTCCATAATGTGGATATGCCTCATTCAATTGAAGTCCTTAAAACGAAAAGACAAGATCGAGGTTTTCTGAAGCTCAAGACTGTGAAATTTTACCTGAATTTCCAGATTGCTGTCAGCCCTACAAACTTCTGATTTTCCAGCTCTAATAATCATGTGAGCCAATTCTTTAAAAAAGATCTTCCCCCTACCCTCTGTATACATGTATAATAAATCTATATAACTAATCTCTCTCAGTTCAGTTTATATGGAGAATGCCAACACACTGCATAATTGAGATATTATTAGGAGGAAGAAATTCATTAATTATATGAGAGAAAAAACTTTTCTAGGACATAACTGTTACGAGATAATTAATAGACTGGGCCTCTCACGAAAGGGAGGCTGGCAGAATCTAGGCGTGGCAACACTTCAGGAGCTGCCAAGCCATGTTTTCACGCCTGTTGTTTTGTTAACAACGGGTAGTGTTAATTTAAGCCACTCAAATATTTCAACTGGCATTTCAGCCTTCACAGGTTTGACTATAGTGAGATTTGGTGGTATTATTGTTGTCCGTTTTCCAATTTTAAAATAATGATGCTACTGCACCTCTTTGCTAAAACAACTCCTAAAGGATTACTGGTCTAGTCTGAGATGACCATGTTACAAGTATCTCCCTGAGAAAAACAAAGAGACCCAACGCTGCGCTGTGCACCCAGGTGTCTCACGCTGTCCTTGCCACCCACCTACGGTGACCCACCAGGTGTGACCTTGTAGAACTTTCGCCACTTTTAGTTTGGGTGAACATAGTAAGAAATGGCGGGGTGAATTCTGAAATCTAAGGAAGGGAAAAGTCATTTGAGTTAGGAAAATTATCTCAGAATTTCCTCTCTTTAAGTTACCAACTTGTAATAAGAGGTTAAATTGGACTTGCTAGCCCGGCTGGCTGGTGTGGCTGGTTAAGCATCAATCCATGAACTAGGAGGTTACGTTTGATTCCCAATCAGGGCTCAATCCACAGTAGAGGTGTGCAGGAGGCAGCCAATCAATGATTCTCATCATAAATGTTTCTATCTCTCTCTTTCTCTCTCTCTCAAACCAATAAAAACATTTTTTTAAAAACTGACTTGCTAGAACTCTAGGTGAAATGTACCACTGATTCACCTTCCAATTCAAGGATAGCAAGAGGCAAGAAAGTGAGAGCAGAATGCTGCCTCCAGGAGAAAAGCAGTCCCGGGATCCTTTGAGTCAAAGGCAGCCCATGTTTGTCCACCTCTAGAATCAACACCAACTTTTCAGGACACAGCGAGTTGTCTCTTTCACTCCTCTAACAGTGATATCTTGGTGAAAACACATAAGTCCTAAATATACATTACTTGCTAAATACTGCTAGAAACGGCTCTGGTCTGTAAACCAATAACCTAACTGACCTTTGAGTAGCAAAGCTCTAGGAACGCCAGGAAAGCTTCCTTCAAACTGATGCTCTCCCAGAAGCTACAGGTGTGGGGTAAGGTGGGGCAGCATAACCCAACTCATCAAGGACAGGAAGGGGACCTGACCGGCTGGATGTGAGATAAGCTATCTGCAGACGCCCTGCGCCTTGCTCTCAGCCTTACTGGCAGATCACAAAGGGGAAACTCCAGGGACGGGAGGGATTGGAAAACTGTCAGCAGGGATCTACCTTAGTCAATAGGGTGGCATGCCTTGCCCAGGTAGACACCACCCAGGAAACATGTGTCATCTCGGCCACTGGCTGGCACAGTGAGAGGCTAGCTAGAGTGAAACAGAGCTGGTGGAACCCTGCCCCGGCGTGCACACCCACTTGTGGCACCCGGATGGTTAAGGGCAGTGGGGCAGGGTTCCATGCAGCCCCTCCCACCCCCACTGGACAGGTCCTGGCCTTTCTGGCAGGATACTCCCTTTTCTGACCAAAACATTAAGTTCTGCAGTCTCACTTCTTTTCAGCATTTGGATTCAGCCACCCAAATAGTGGCTTATCCCAAAGTCAAAAGAACAATTCTGCTTTTGGTCCATAAGATGTGTTATGCCCAACACTCTTTGGGACAAGCCAGCAGTCTGATATGGTAACTCTTCTCATTCTATCACTGTCTGTTTTATTGCATCGGCCAAGTGGTGTGTATCCAGTCATGCTGTGGACAGTGCGGGAGGTGGAGCCTAACAAGAGCATAGCTTTAAATAGAGGCAAAAGTGTCAATTGTAGCGGGAGAGGGTGAGGAAGCAATGCCCATGTGTCTCCAGGGGAAATAATAAGATATGTTGAATATCCCAAGGACCTACCATTTGGGCCTGGTTCAGGAACAGGATAGTTCTCCTAAAGAAAATAAAACAGAAAAACCATTTAGCATGCATAATAAATTTACCTTATGAACATTCTCATTAAAAAAAATTAAAGTGGAGTTTCATTCAAATGTTCCTTTTTGGAGTTAACGCAGGCTCAGGCCAGACTGTTGCTGGGTGGCTGCCAGGGGGCTACGCGGAATAGCGCTGCCCTCACATCACTCAGAGATGGCTTTGCCTGAGACTCAAAGAAGAGCGTGCTGTGTGCATCCCCGGGTGAAAGGATGTTTGGGCTGCCACCTAGAACTGCATTCCTTATCACAGCCTTCTCTCCTGAAAACACACAGATACAGATTTGTTTGGCCTGGCTAACTTGGGCAGGGAAAGAGCTGCATTCCTTATTACATCCTTCTCTCCTGAAAACACACTGTTGATACAGATTTGTTTGGCCTGGCTAACTTGGGCAGGGGAAGTTTGAAGGCGTTTCTAGCAGCTACATGAGAGCAGCTTCCAGGGCTGGAAAGTGTGTGGCTGCTCTTTTCCCTGTACACAGGGCACAGACCAACACGTGGCCCAGAGTGTGAGAGGTCCTTGGGAATACATGGGGCCTGTTCACAGATTCAAAAAGCAACCTGATTATTTCGGTGTTCACGGCTATTATTTATTTCTTTTAGAGAAAGGAAGGGAAAAAGAGAAAAACTGATTTGTTGTCCCATTTATGTATGTATTTATTAACCAATAAATCATTGTATGTGTCCTGACTGGAGATCAAATCCACAAACTTGGCAGATTGGGACGATGCTTCAACCAACTGAGCCGCCCACCTAGGATACAGCTATTATTATTATTATTTTCCCTCAATGTCAACTGGCTAGGAAATTCCTGGTGATGAGGAAGGACAGCGAGTGGGCAAATCCAAGTGGTTATTTTATGAACTAGAGGCCCAATACATGAAATTCGTGCAAGGGTAGGCCTCCGAGGCCCCGTCCCCCACCCACTGGTCATTCCGGAAGGTTGTTCTGCCATCCGTGTAGTTAGCATATTAGCTCTTTCTTATATAGGAGTCTTTGAATGCAGCCTAAAAGAGGAAGAAAGGATATGAAATGTTCACAGCACCTACTATGTGCCAGACAGTGTTCTGGGCTTTACACACATCATGGCACATGGTCCTCACCAAAGCCCATCTCATTTGCAGATGAGAAACCTGAGGCTGGGAAGTTCAATAACTCGGTCAAAATCATACTGCCGGAGTGGACAGATCAGGGCTAGCCCCAGGTGTGTCTGATTCCCAAGGCTGCTTCAGTGTATCCCACCGCACCCTCAGGGTGAAATACGCCTTTTCTCCTTCAGGGGTGGTGGTGCGAGGAGCCATCCATTGGGTGATGAGATGGGCACTGGGCCACACACAGAGCACTCTGGGAGGGACACTACTCAAAGCTTTCCTGCTGAAAGCTTCCCCAGGATGCTTTTATAGGCAGCAAGACACAACATGGGGCTCTTTAGCTAACAAGGTGATATCCTTAATGCCAAAGACCGTGCCTTCAGTCTCTTCGGAACCAGTTAGTATTCTGCCCCAAACCTGGTTTCTTATACTGGTTACATATCTATTCTCTGTAACGGTGTTTCCATGGGAGGTCCGAGGTTCTCGCTCATCTCAGATTACCAGCCCTTTCTGTTGAAGTAGCTCAGTGCTAATATGAACTCCTTGCCTCCAGGGAAACAAAGTCCCAAGTGATCATGCTAATGCTGACCAACTGCTTTGTATCAGGCTGTGCTAAGTGCTGTACATGTATCACCTTGTATAACCCTCACGACAGCCTGTGTGTACCTTCTGTTATTATCTCATTTTCCATATGCTGAGACTGAGAAGGGTGAGACTTAGCAAACTGCCCATGGGAATGCTAAGGTAGTAACTGGTGGGGCTGCATCCAAAGCAGCCTGATGTGGGCAGAGGGGCTCAAGGCAGCTTTTCATCTCTTAATAATTTAAACTGGCTACATCTGCAAGGAAGGAAGACAGATGTGAGGGAGGGAGGGAGAGAGGGAGGAATGGAGGGTAAGAAGGGGATAGAGAATAAATTTAGAAATGGGCAGCTCCGGATAGCGATCACCAAAATCTTTTTCAAAGAAGTTGCTGGTCCCACACCTGACATTACACAACACCAGGGACTGCTGTATAGTTGTTTCTGTGATACTGAGTGAAATTTTAAACTGTAGGTTAAAACAGGCCTTTATTTCAAACGTGGAAATGCATCCTATTCTGCCCCCTAAAGGCACTAGTAGGCAACTTCTCAGGCCCAGAGAAAATTCCTCAGCCACACTCCTAGTAACTTGCCTCCAGCCAGGCTAGACCTGAACACCCATTTGAGCAGGGGCGGGGGGGGGGGGGGGGGGGGGGTAAGATTCCAGCAACTGTTGGGCACACGGAGCAGGCCCTAAGTGTCACTAGACACCACTATTGTAAATATTGACTACTACAGACCAGCTTTGACCTTCCCAGAGGAGCAAGGCTGCAGTGACCTTCCCAGACACTAGGGGGTGCTGCGCCAATAGCCTGGATTTTCCTTCTCAGCAGAACACACTTTCTGGAGACAAGGCGATTATTATTCTTTAAATATATTTTCCATATCCCTGTGGGAACATGGAATCATCTCAGGTGCCTCTAGCATCCTAAATGTTATCTTACTTTCCCTAAATATATTTTCTCAAATTAGCCTAAATATGTTATTAAATATATTTTTTCTTGATTTCAGAAATGAAGGGAGATTCAGACATCAACAATGAGAAAGAATCATTGATTGGCTGCCTCTTCCACATCCCACACTGGGAATTGAGCCCGCCACCCTGGCATGTGCCCTGACAGGGAATCAAATCATGACCTCCTGGTTCGTAAGTTGATGCTCAACCACTGAACCATGTCAGTTGGGCTTTGAGAATTTAAATACCTTTCCCCATAAACCAACTTTCCTTTTATGCCCTTTTCTTGATGACTCTCATCACCCTTACAACTCAGCTTGGCTCCTGACTCCCCTCTCAGCAGGAGCCATGCCACCTGAGCACAAGACCATGCTAAAGACCTGCCCTTAAGTCGGTAAGTATCATCCCAAGCCTAGTTGTGGAGCTCAGTGTATTGGAAAGTTATCACAGCATGGTCACTAACAAAACCTTGCTTTTTGGTCATGGTTCCTTGCTTTTTGTTGGCGATATTGGCTACAATCCTGTTTACTCAATCTCCTTTTCTTTCTCAGGATTTAATGGTTATATTCTCTCATTTGTCCTGTTTCTCATTTATCAAAGTTCCTTAGTTCCTCTGATATCTGGAACTTTCACTCTTATTCCCACAGCCCAATCAGGCACAGTCAAGGTTTCCTAAACCCAATTTCTTCCCTGTGAGTGATAGTAACAAGGAGATGAACTGGGTAACTAACTGTTCTTTATTGTAGTTGTCAGTTTTTCAGCATTTTTTCACTTTTAGTCATGGTTTACATACATATTCTCCCTTCTATCCCCTTGAGGTCTTCCCATTTACTCCACTCCCACCCTCACCCCCACCCGCCCACCACCACTACCACCACCACCACCAATACCTGAATAAATCATGGAAATATTGTGGGAACATGGAATCATCTCAGGTGCCTCTAGCATCCTAAATGTTATCTTGCCTTCCCTAAATACATTTTCTCAAATTAGTCTAAATATGTTTCCAGATATATTTTGTTTTGTTTTGTGTTTTTAATATATTTTATTGATTTTGTACAGAGAGGAAGGGAGAGAGATAGAGAGTTAGAAACATCGATGAGAGAGTCATCGACGCCCGCAACCAAGGTACGTGCCCTTGACAGGAATCGAACCCGGAACCTTTCAGTCCCCAAGCCGATGCTCTATCCATTGAGCCAAACCGGTTTCGGCCTCCAGATATATTTTAATAGTCCCCTTTCCTCTACTTCCATCTGGGCATCTGAGTTCACACCCTCAGTATAGTATTTTGCATGGCTTGTAGCACTGGCCTCCACATGAGAAGAAATCGGAGGAAGATGCCTTTTCCCTCCTCCACCCAACCTGAGTGGCGCAGTGCAGACCCTCGAGCCGCCTGTCCATGTTCAAACCCAGGCTCCCTGCCACCAGCTGTGACCTCAGGGTCATTACATAACCTCTTCGTGCCCTCACTTTCATCCTCTGTTTAATTAAGATAACATAAAAGAGAGTACCCTTTTATGATTATCTTAATTAAACAGAGGATGAAAGTGAGGGCACTAAGAATAAATAAGATAGCTTATTACAAAAGAACGAAAATCAAAGTTCTTTTTCTATAATTAGCTCCCAGTACGGTTGAACCAGCTCTGGACAACCTTCCTTGTCCTTTTCCTTTTGAAAGGGTAAAGATGTTGTTTTGGAGGAAAGTTGTATTTCACTTGTTTTCTTTCTTTTTTTGTTTTTGTATTTTGTTTGTTTGTTTTATTTATTTAAAAAATTTTTTTATTGATTTCAGAAAGGGAGAGGGAATGATAGAAACATCAATGATGAGGAAGAATCATTGACCAGAGAAGCCCCCACTGGGGGGTCGAGCCCACAACCAGGGCATGTGACTTGACCAGAAATTGAACCACGATCTCCTGGATCATAGGTCAGCACACACTGAGCCATGCCTAGTTGGACTGTATTTCCCTTGATTCCATGTCACGACTAGAGAACTTGACTGCTCCTTTCAAGGCTGGGATATGGAAGAATACGAGGTAAGATGCCAGCAATGCTTTAGGCTTCATTCTATCAATTGTAGATAAGACGTAAAGCCACACCCCTGCCTCAGAGTGAGGGGCAGCGGGCATGGCTGGAAGGAGGTCACCTGCCCAGGTCCTCAAAGCCCACCTTCTCCCGCCCGCCAGGTCTCCTGTCAACCAGTTGGCTGGCTGTCCTGCACACTCAGGGAAAGCAGAGCAGAAGGCCTTATTTTTGCTCTCCTGCCTCGTCAATTTTCCTCCCTTAGAATGCCGAAGGGGTGTGTTGAGGGTGGGAGGAAAATCCAAAGGTTTCCAGTTGGCCATTTTGTCATAAGAGGCTTTGTTCTTGGCATTGGTCCTGGCAAACGGGGTCAAAGTAGAAGGTTCAGCACTCTCCCAAAGTCCACTCAGCCAGTCTCCAGTCCAGCTGTCAGTGCCCCAAGCCTTCTGAATTCTCAGACTCACTCTGTGCTCATTTGCTTATCTCCCAGGAACCATTTCACCCTGGTTGATTAACCCTAACCCTCTCCTTCGAGATTCCACATGAGGAGGGAAGTGAGGGGAAAAGAGGCATTTGGGATGACTTCCTAATTCCTGTGGGAATTGGGGGAGATATAGGTTTGGATATGTTGGGATTGTGGTGTTTGGGGACATCCAGGTCCAACAGGCATGAATCATGAACTCAGAATGAAACAAAAACCTGCGAGGCTTCTCTATCCTCACTAGCTGGGAAGGTGACCCCTTCCTGTCTGAAATTCCCCAGCACCTAGAACTGAATCCATGCAGGATGGTGAAAGGATTATTTAATTCTCAGCTATGATAAATGAATAGGCTTGAAAAATAATTTCCTCCTAATTCAAAACGTGTGAACATAGCCATACATGAACTTACTGGACAATTATTCTTTCTTTTAGGTACAAAACTGATTATTTATTTAGAATGAGAAATAAAACCACAATGAATAACAAATGTTAAGAAAGCTGATAGTATGACAAAGTTCAAAAGACAGAAATAATAGCAACTCAAATCTTCATGAAACTCATTAATGTTTAAACTTGATTCTGACACATAACTGTCTCTGCTCTTTATAATTAAGATCAACCCATAATCCTCAAATTATTTCCCCTTCAACTTGTTCTCTTCACATATAGCTAATTATAAAATATTCAGGCATGCATCAATGCCTGGAGAGATATATGTAAATTCTATAGATAACTCTCTGTGGCATTCAGCTCCCTGGACATGAGGATTGTGTTGTTCCTGTTCTCCCTATCCAGATGCTGTGCCTAAAACCTGGTAGAGCTGGCTATCAGGAATTAGAGCTGGCTATCAGGAATTAGGTATGTGATGCAATGTGGACATAAACTAAAAGGAGCTTTAGAAATGTTTGCAGCATTTTGATATTAATGTAACATTCAAAGGTAGCAATATAAATAAATTGGTCCATCTCAGAAAGTTTGTGAAGCACCCAGCCAGTATGGCTCAGTGGTTGAGCATTGACCCAGGAACCAAATCATGGTTTGATTCCTGGTCAGGGAATATGCCCAGGCTTCTGGCTTGATCCCCAGTGGGGGGCATTTAGGAGGCATCCGATCCATGATTCTCTCATATCTTTGATGTTTCTCTCTCCCTCTATCTCTCTATGAAATCAATAAAATCATATTAGGACCCCTTGGCAATGGGCAAGGAGACACCTGACTGACTGGTGGTGTTTCTCTTATGTCAATCAGGGGGCAAAGCAGATGTATAGTCCTTAGTTCATACTAGCTTGATACCTGTGTTGGTGGCCAGGGCTGTTTCATGCCTGAGGCACATTTAAACAAATAAATGTTTCATCCACAATTTAAAAAAAACATATTGAGGAAAAATAACAGTTTGTGAAGCATTGTGAGGATTGAGTATTCTGAAATTCTCATAAATATAGAATCTAACTCATGCTTTGAAGTTCAGGTAATCTGAGATTAATCCTTAGTAAATAAAAGTCAGCCTAACTTACTTGATTTAAGTAAAAACAGATATGTCTTTATTTTATTTGGGTTTTACAAAAATAAGTTCATATTAATAACTGACTTTGTTGTCTATGAAATATTTCTAGAGTTTAAATGATTTTTTTAAAAGAATAAAGGATGCATAAATGATTGCATGCTGACAGTCAGCTGAAGGCATTTCAATCTACATGTTATTGCCTCCTCATGGCCAAACACCTGAACAGCCAGAGGTAGTGGTCGGCAAACTCATTAGTCAACAGAGCCAAATATCAACAGTACAAGGATTGAAATTTCTTTTGATAGCCAAATTTTTTAAACTTAAATTATATAGGTAGGTACACTGTTATTAACTTAATTAGGGTATTCCTTCAATTGCATTGTACATGCGCACTCGAACATGCTATTTTGTGGAAGAACCACACTCAAGGGGCCAAAGAGCCACATGTGGCTCAGGAGCCGTGGTTTGCCGATCACTGCCTTAGGACAATTTGTGTTAATAAAAAGCAAGGGGTCCTGAGACAAGGGAGAACTTAGTTCCTTTAGCCAAGCTCCTCTGGCCCCCCAAATGCCTTCCAAAATTATGTTTATCTCTGGATCCTTGATTAATTTACACACAGCACCTTCTCCAGATTCCTGAACCCCTTCTAGATGCCGAGAAACACACACCGGCATTAATAGGGGACATTAAAGACTCCTCCAGAATGAGAAGCTACTGACATTAGAGGTAGACAGCTGTCCCAAGATGACTAATGGTGTATAACTATGGGTTGTCATTGAACTCTGAATTATTTGATTGTTTTTTATCTGTTTGCTAATGATGTTATTCATACAAATACCTATACTTGTTCCTTGGATTTTTCTACATAGTCCCACTGCTTATGATTACTGAACATGTGTAAAATAACTGTAAATACTCTTTTCATGGCATATGTAAATGTGATACTAGATGCGAATATATATATATATATATATATATATAAAACAGAAGGCAAACCTTGGGTCATAATGGTTCAGAATAATCTAGAGTGCTTTTTTCCCCCCCACAATGAAGGCCATAAGACTTGACTGCTTTCCATTGACCTACCTTTCCCTTTTTGGGAAAATTCCACTCCGACCCATACTCCATGGTTATGGTATTGCCCCATCCCCAGTGCTCAAGATAATGTAGATTCTGATACTTCCTAGGAACAAGCCTTCCTAGCTCTGGGAGACTGACCACACAATCAGAACAAAAGTTTGGCCGAAACCAGCTTGGCTCAGTGGTTAGTGTCGGCCTCTGGACTAAAAGGTCCCAGGTTCGATTCCGGTCAAGGGCATGTACCTTGGTTGCAAGCAGATCCCCAGTAGGGGGTGTGCAGGAGGCAGCTAGTCTGTGTTTCTTGCTCATTGATGTTTCTAACTCCCTATCCCTCTCCCTTCCTCTCTGTAAAAAATCAATTATATATATATATATATAATTTAAATCTTAAAAAAGAAAAAAAAAGTTTGGTCATTGATATATAACCAAAAGGGGAAATTGTAAAAGAAAAAGGACTTCTATGGGAAGTAACCTCACAGGGTGATGTGATCCTAAATTCCGAACTGGGAAAGTCATGGTGAATAGTCACACCGCAGGTATATAATTTTTTAAAATAGTTTTTGTTGATTTTAGCAAGAGAAGGAGAGAGAGAGAAACTTTGGTGTAAGAAACATCAGACGGCCTCTTGCACACCCCACCAGGGATGGAGCCCACAACCTGGGCCTGTGCCCCACATCGAACCCGGCCCCGTTGGTGCACGGGACTTCACTGAGCCACACCAACTGAGCCACACCAGCCAGGACTATAACTTTAGTAAAAGGCTTATCTTTGCCTTAAGTAAGCCCTGGCCATTCTTCCTCTTCACCTCGGTTAACACACCTTTGAAAAACACTCTTTCAGACCCCTTCTTCTAATAGATAAAACACCCCTTTCAGACCTCTCCTAAAGCAGGCCAACCTCAAGAGAGCACAAAATCTCACTTCCTGTTCCCTGGCACACGTTTTCTCGGATGTTTCTTACATCAACAGCTTCAACAATCAGCTCAAGCAGCATCCATCTCTCGGACCTCCTTCCTGGGCCAGGGGGCCTTCACTCTCTCTGACTGCCATCAAAGCCCTCACACTTGTATTGTTTCTGCGCCTCTCTATCTCCCCGGAGCAGACAGATGGCTGGGTTAGGGGCAGCGGCCTCCTCTCTGGACACCCAGCGGAGTAACCTGTTGGGTCTCTCCAATCCGGATCCTGGCGATGCGTGTTCTCTTTGAGGGGGAAGGATGTGTTAGGGAGCGAAAGAGATGGCTGGCACCCGTCCCACTTACCCACTGCCACCCTAAGCCCATCTGAGATGGACTTTGTCCAGGGAGCCCTGGCACACTCCCAGAGCTGACTTTGCAGCTCCCTAAACTCCTAAACTTTGGCCTCAGGAGCCAGGGGCAGAGGCAGGGTCTGGGTGGAGGAGAAAAATACACTAGTACATCATGCTTCTAAAGGTACAGGGAGCGGGGTCAGAAAGGGAAAAGGCTGGAAAGCGAACCAGACGTGGACCACGGGAGGTGAGGCAGAAAGGGGCTTTATAGACATGGAGCCTCTCAAGACCCAGGAGCCTGGCAGGGGCGCAGGGAACACCAGGAGTCCTGGGGGGTGCAGGCGGCGCTGGAAGGAAAGCAGGAAGGAGCAGAGCACCTAGTTCAGAAAGAGCTGGGCGCTCTCCTGATCACAATAACCCTGCAAAGGAGGCTTTATCAGCTGCAAGCAAGAGGGATTAAATACGAGTTCTGCAGCTTTGAAACGTCCCTCCCGCCCTGCTTTCTGCTCTGCACTGTCTGCCCAGAGAAATTTGGGGGGGGGGGGGGGGGGGGCACGTTCTAAGCCAGGCAGCCTCCCCGGTAGGTAGCCCTTCTGAAAAGTGCAATGACAGAGGCGTCCTAGCAGTCACCCCGCCACCTTCCTGGGCTCCAGCCACGTGCCGGCCTCGGGCTCCGTTCCGGGAGGGGAGGCGCGCGACACCAACCCGGCTCCTTGCATCACATGCCAACCGCCTCCCTCCCCCCCCCCCCCCCCCCCCCCCATGGTAACGAACTGGGATCGGAGCGGCCCGGACCGAGCGGAGCGGGGCCGGGCCGCGCAGGGACGGGCGAGCTGGGCCGGCCGGGCTCCGAGGCCGGAGGGCAGGGTCGGGCTGGGCTCCCCACTCCCCTCCCCGCCTCACCAGGCGCAGGTCCCCGGGGCCGTGCACCACCAGGGACAGGTTCTCGGACTTGGCCGCCGCCATGTCGCTCTTCCCTCCGGGGTGGAAGCTGCGCTCCGCAGGACGCCTGGAGGTTGTGGCGGCTGCCCGGCCGGGGGGTCGGGGGCAGGAGGCTGGAGGCAGGGCTTGGACTTGGGCGAGGCGGGGGCGGGGCTTCCTGGTCGCTGACAGCGGGGGCGGGGCTAGTGAGCGGGTCCAGGCTCCGCCCCCTTTCTCCACCCCCCCCCCTCCCCACTTCCCCCCTGCTGGAGCCCCTGAGGACAGATGAGGTCTCTGGGAGAGGAAGCAGATCCCCATCCTCCATCTGCTGCACACCTGTCAGCCTCACATCCAATCAAACATTGCTGCCTTGAAAGCAGCTGGCACAGGCAACAGCCACCGGACCAGTGTTTGCAAACTTCGGCTGGCTGCAGAAGATAGGGGATGCGCCCTATAAGGCAGGTTCTCAGGATCACCGCTGAGAGGCTGATAGTCCAAGGCTAGGTCTCAGCAGAGGCCTGTGGGTCTGTATGGTTAGCGCTGGGAATGCTGAGGCTGAGGCACAGGAGCCTCGCTGGTGTTGGCCTGGTGCCTCCAGCATCCAGCAAAGCCCCTGGCACCAGAAGGCGTGAAGGAGTGGACGGGTGCATCAGGGTAGAGAGGCTGTGAAGTGCAGAGTATGTGAGGTCTTGCTCCCTGGCATGTGTCCTCCGTTTGACTCAAACGCATAAAAATTCTCCAAAAAGAAGAAACAGCTGTGAAATGGAATCTGTGAGCCTCTTTCTCCTCGCTGGCTCTTCTGCTTCTTATGACAGAAGCAGGGGTTCTGCCTAACTTATTCCTTCAAGCCTCTCTCCCCTTAGAGACAGTTAAGTTTTCTTCTAACCGGAGAGAGCTGCCCCACGGAGAGGCCTAACTCCATAAAGCCCCTCCCTTTCAGAGCAGCGCACAGGATTTCATTCCCTATAACCCCTTTTCCAGACACTCAGCCAGCTCCTTGTACCTCCTCCCGGGGACCTTCCTCCAGCCCTTCAAGATGCCTGTTTGGCACTTTGCATGCCCACATATAAGACACAGCCTGTGCTTTTGTGGACGGAAGGGGCCACATGCTGACCTGACAAGCTCAGAGGAGGCCTGCATGGCAGTCTTGCAAACTCAGAGACCTAAAGGAACCACAAAGATGGTCTGAAATTAAACTTTAACTAAAAGCAGTGACGGTGGGCAGTTACGTCCTAGGCCGGTATCTTCACAGACAAGGTCAACCTTGACCCGAACTGAGCCTATCTGTCCTTTTGCATCTGTGATAACCTACCCTTTGAAAGGTCTGGGTAACTTGTTACTTCCCTTTTTCTGGAGCCCCTGGGGCACAACCAAATGTGGTGGGTGCCAGGACAGATACCACAAACTCCTTCATTATCATGTTAATTGTTCCTGCACCCACCTAAGTATGTGTCCATCATTTTACTTTTTATCCAATCCCAGGAGTTCCCTCCCTGCCCCCCCACCCCCACCCCGCTTTGCTTTATCCTTCCTCCTTAATCCATCACCAAAGAATTTCATGTAACCCACCTACATCCCTCCTTTGATGGCAATGTATAAATCCAAATGTAACCCACCACTATCCGGAGCATTCTCTCAGTTCACTGAGGTTCTGCTTCCCAGCTTCTGTGCACAGTTTGACTCAAATAAACTCACAAAAATTCTTTACAAGTTTCAATGTTTTGTGTGTTTTTTTTTTTTTTTTTTTAATGTGAACACTTTCAATCCTTCCCCAAGGCACTGGAAGCCTCATTTCTTAAATAGAACCTGGTAAGATGTTCTGTACAGTATAGGGACTCAAAACATTTTTATTGATGAATGTGGATCAAGCTCTAGAACCTCAAAGGGCAAGTTGATAGATTTCTTGGAAAACTGACATTTTTAATATAAAAAATGTAAGTTATTTCTATAGTATTTAAACAATTTGTTGTGACATTTCTACATAATTTCCTAACAGAGACCAGCATTGACAGTGGTGAGGAACACTAGGCATTCTCCTGAGTAAGGGACAAAATGCTGGCTTTGCCTGTGCTGGTGGCCTGCGGGGCACAGCTCTGGGTTGCTGCCTGAGTTTCCCCAAACAGCATAGCGCTATGAGGCGTGTTACGACCAGACTTCGTGATCCCCAAGGACCACCAGGGAGCTGAGTCCGATGCAATAAACAAAAGAGCCTTTTCCATGCTAGCATGGGCTCTGTCCCACTCACGCCGGCAGCATGGCGGAAGAGAGTGAATTTCGCCCAGTCCAGGGGTTTTACTCTGGTCGGTGGTGATGTCACTGCCTCGGCTAACCCTGATTTGTTAGGTGAGGGCTAGGGTTCAATTACAGAATGGAGGATAACTCCGCCATGGCCCACAGTGGAGTCCCACCCTGCCCTCTCATTCCCCCCTTGTCTAATGTGCCTGAGTCAAATCATTGACTCAGCCTACTTCCTTTCAGCATAAACAACAAATACAGTTACCAAGACCCTTAGTACCACAGTTCCCATCAGTATTGTCCTCACTGAAGTCAAGTTCCCCTCCTGCAGGCATCAGTTCTCCTCCTGGCCTGCGTGGAGCCCAGGCTGGGAATCTCACAGGTGAGGCCGCTAGTTGCCAGGATCCAGGCCATGAAGGAGCTGGGAGTCATGTAGTCAGGTCTGGGCGCCATCTACTTCAACAGCAGTGGGCTTGCTCAGGATAACAGTGTAGCGTCCCTTTGAGTCCTTGGGCAGTGAATTTCCTTACCCACATTGAGTTCTGGGGCTACAGGGTCTTCGATGGGCACTGGCAGTGCATCTGGAACAAGCAAACTACAGAGCCTGTAAGGACTTGAGCAAGGGAATGGTTACCATACATGATCCCCTCCCAAAAAAGGGGAAACTTGTCCCAGTAAGGGGTACACCTGGCCCTTAAGAGGGCAAGGGACAGGGGGTTGGTCCAATTTTCACTGATTCTAGGACACATTTAGTTAAACCCTTTTTTCAGAGTCTCACTTTACCTGTCCTAAGGCTAGAGCTATACTCTGAGATACCTTAGCTACCAAGGTGGGGCTGTTATCTGATACTGGCAGCCGGAATCTAGGTATAATCTCCTGGAGCAATCTCTTGACTACTATAGAGGCAGTTTTTGTCTTAGTGGGGTGTACTTCAACCTAATCTGAAGTGTCTACAGAAACTAGACCTTAATGCTGGTGGTTTAATCTCTGAAATCCACCTACCAATGCTCTCCTGGGGAAGTTCCCTGGGACCCGAATTCCCAGAGGGACCCCCTTACCTTGCTTGGCATTTACCTGTGAGCAGACAGTACTTCTAGCAACTCTGCCTCACAGAAGTTCAGAAGTCTTGGTGACACTTAAGTGGGTAACCTGGTGTCACTGGGCAACTCTGACCTAGAGCCTCTGGGACCAACAGTCTTGTCATCTGGAGGGTCCACCAATCATCTGGTCCTTCAGGGGCTTGCTTCTGTTCAACCGATTCCTTCCAGCTGCAGTTGGTAACCCTCTTTTCTCTGTGAATGGCACAGTGTCTCTATCAAAGGGCCTGGATTAAGGCCAAAAGTTCTGGAGCTGTGCCCAAATGGTGTGGTCCAAGGTGACTACCACTGCCCCTGCATATCAGGTCCCATCCTGAACGTAACTGCTTCCATCTGTGAACAGGACCTTGTCGTCTGTTACCTCTGTGCAGTCATGAATGGGTTCCCTCCATCATCCTCTGGAAGCAGGCTGGCAGGGTTGATGGCCAGAGTCTTATGAATTCGGACACAGGGCTGGTCCAGGAGAAAAGCCTGGCCCATCCAGGTTAGCTCCTGGCCCAGAGTCTGCTTATCTGCCTCCTTCACCAGAAGTGCTGTGGTGGCCACTTCCTGGAAGCACGCTGGCTACCCTGCTGCCACAGGGTCCAGTCTCTTAGACAGATAGGCAACAGGTCTCTTCCAGGGACCTAGAGTCTGAGTGAGAACCCCTTTGCAATGCCCCTTACCTCACTCACGTAGAGGTGGAAGGGCTCCGCGACGTCTGGCAAGGCTAGGGCAGCTGCTGAGATGAGAGCCTATTTTAGCTCCTCAAAGGCCCGTTGTTCCACTTTGGACCAGTTCAACAGCTGCATCCCCCCAGTATGTGTTCCTTCTGAGGACCACAGTCCTTCTTGATGTCCAAGGAAAACAGGCAGTTTGTCCGGTGGCTTCCTGGGCTGATGTAAGAGTCCTATCGGCTCTCTCAAGACTAAATAGGCTGCTCCAATGCCCATCAGGAAACTAACAGGCTTGCCTCTCCTAGCTAACCTGTCAGGACATTCTCTTTATAACTTTTATAAAAATCTTATCTTCTAAAAATACATAACCATGCCTCAAATTTTAAAGAAAAGGCAAGGGAGAAGGGAGCAGGTCCAATACCTGTTCCCAGGCCTCTAACCGCTTGAAATTTAAAATGCCACATTTTCCCTACAGATACAGATTTATCTGCATTTCTAAGCCCCCCTCTACTCTCCCCCCCCCCCCCCCCCCCCGCAGAACATCGGTGAAAATTGTCCAAGCAGTCGCGGGGGGTTAAATCATACAAATAATTGTTTTAACACAATTCTAAATAAATTATAAACCTTTGTGATGAAGTCTACTTAAATCTATAAAGTAGACACACATGACTGAAACAAAAAAATGATTCCCAAAGTTTAAACAAAATACAAGATGCAGGTACAAGCCCAAATTCAAACTTACAATGCAAAGCAAAACAGATCAAATATAAAAGTTTCATATGTTACATTAAACATTACTTCAGAAAAACCAACTTCAAAAAATACTGCATACTGCTTATTCTTAACACATGTTATACAGTTTAGCCTGCCATATTTTAGGCATTTAGTTACTGCAATTAACTTTTCCTAATTCAATTTATATTGTACTTTGAACTTTTAAAGCTGGCAAGTCAAATATATTTGGCATTTTTTAGATTAATAACATTACATTTCTAATTCATCCTGCTTACTTA
Organism: Pipistrellus hanaki; assembly: GCF_964339955.1. Lineage (NCBI taxonomy): Eukaryota > Metazoa > Chordata > Mammalia > Chiroptera > Vespertilionidae > Pipistrellus > Pipistrellus hanaki. The sequence goes on from NC_140503.1 coordinate 59,071,395, forward strand.
GGGCAGTGTTTCCCAACCTTCTCTCATGATGAGAATCACCTGGTGGAGTTGTTAAAACACAGATTCCTGAATCCCAACTAAGAAGTGCTAAACTAGAATTTTTGAGAACATATAGGTAAAATTGCATACCTAACTTAGTGCTCTGTATATAACATCTGTGTTAGAGCACTAGTTAAGTATACAATTTTACCTATATGTTCCCAAAAATTCTAGTTTAGCACTTCTTAGTTGGGATTCAGGAATCTGTGTTTTAACAACTCCACCAGGTGATTCTCATCATGAGAGAAGGTTGGGAAACACTGACTTAGGGTAAAGTTTCAGCAACAGATCTGATCACACATTTTTTTCAGATCTCAAAATTTTTTCTGAAGTTCAAACAAAGCACTGAATAATCTCTTTGCAGGAGAGCTAATAGTCTTGAGCTCTCTGGCCTCCCCTAGACCTCTCCACACTGGAGGCAGTTTACTAAAATTTAAGACAATGTCAGAAAAAAGAATGAATTTTGTTCATAGGTCAATTACAATTCATACTTAAGTAGCCATATGACTCTGCTTAGCTGATACCAATGACAAAGACTAAACATTGTCAGCAAGGCCATCTGGGCAGCTTCACCACGGAATCACCTGCCACTCCCTGCAGATCACTGGAGTAGCATTCAAATGCAAATGAACACATTCTTTAGCTGAAGACTCCTGGCCATTCATGTAAACTTGTTACCATTATCATCTAGTTTCCACCTCATGGCGGGGAATTTCAAAAGCTGCTTACAATGACTTGGGAAACCAGTTTTAATTTATCTCCCAGTTAATCTCCACCATTTTAAAAACTCATTCTGTACACAGAAAAGAGTTTTAAGCACAGCCCAAAACTATGTGCACTCGTTTTGAACTGGCCTTTTCCCTTTACTGAGCACAGAAATTCGCCCTTGAGCTCTTCTCCCATACTCGAAGCCGCCACGGACCCAAGGCCTCCACGCCGGCCCAGGCCCCCGGAGCGAGGCTGCTGCCCCCGCCCCAGCCACCCTACTCAGGCGGCCCCCAAGGAAAAAGCGCGGGTCGCCCCAGCGGCTTCCCGGCTCCGCCTCCCCTTCTCCAGGCAGCCAGCAAATTAACCCAGGTGCCTGCTCCCCGAGCAAGGCCACCACTGCCCAGCCGCGCTCCAACGCGCAGATTGAGCCCCACGGAAGCCCCCCCTCTGACCCAACGCCACCAGGGGGCACCGCACCACCACGCCCGCCACACTTCGCCACTCCATCCTGGGGCGCCATGTCGCCCGCAGATACCAAACTCAGACCTGGGAAAGATTTCTGCAGGTCGTCCTGGGAGAGGTTACCATCCCTCTCCTCACATGAGGGTCCCTCTAGGGACCCTCATGTCTTCTGACCTCCTGCCCGCTGCCTTCATGGTGCGTCCACCAGGGGTATTTGGGCACCAATTCCATGAGGGGTTTTACATCCCTCCAGAGCACGCACACAAGGACACAGACACACACACACACACCTACCACGGCCAGTCAGGCTCTCCGGATCGGAGTCCCTCATGATCCTGGCTGGGGCCCGGATGAGCCCCCATATGTTACTCCCAGACTACGTGATCCCCAAGGACCACCAGGGAGCCGAGTCTGATGCAATAAACAAAAGAGCCTTTTCCATGCTAGCATGGGCTCTGTCCCACTCACACCGGCTAGCATGGTGGAAGAGAGTGAATTTCGCCCTGTTCAGGGGTTTTACTCTGGTCGGTGGTGATGTCACTGCCTCGGCTAACCCTGATTGGTTGGGTGAGGGCTAGGGTTCAATTACAGAATGGAGGATAACTCCGCCCTGCCCCACAGTGGAGTCCCGCCCTGCCCTCTCAAGGCGTGGTCTTCACTGAACACAATGTTAATGTAAAAAACCATTGAAACCTGTAAAGAATTTTTGTGAGTTTATTTGAGCAGAACCTCAATGAATTGAGATAATATTCCAGAGAATGGCGGGTTACATCTGTATTTATACAATGCAATCAAAAGAAAGGGACCTGGGCGGGTTACATGAAATCCACTGATGATAGACTATGGAGGCAAGAGAAAGCAAAACATGGGGGAAACCCCTGGGATAGGATTAAAAAGTAAAATGATAGACACACACTTAGGTGGGTGAAGGAACAATTAACATGATAATGAAGTTATTTGTAGTATCTGTCCTGGTGCCCATCACATTAGGTTGTGCCCCAAGGGGTCCAGAAAAAGGGAAGTTACAAAGGCTATGTTATTATAGGTGTAAAAAGACAGATAGGCTCAGTTAAGGTAAACATTGACCTTGTCAGTGAACACACCCGCCTAAGATGTATCTACCCACCATAACTGCTTTTAGATAAAATTTAATTTCAGGCCATCCTTTGTGGTTACTTTAGATTTCTTGAGTTTGTAAGACTGCCATGCAGGCTTCCCCTGAGCTTGTCAGGTCAGCATGTGGCCCCTTTCGTCCACAACAACTTCAACAAGTTGCCAATACATTTCTGCTAAAAAACAAACAAAAAACAAACAAAAAAAAAGTATTTGGAATTTATAAATTAATTTATGGGATGCATATCCTCTGGTGTCAAAGAAGGGAGACTTTTGCCCACGGAACATGTTATCATAGACACTGGGTTACTTCAGGTCTGGATTATGCCGTATACTAACAAGAAATCTTGATTTCCAGATTTCTCCATTTAGTCATTAATTACTTAATTATCCAAACTCAGTTATTTACAACAAAAGAAACAAAAACAAACAAAAAAAATCATGAGATTTTTTTTTTTTTGCAGACCTTGGAAATAATGTTACTGTATTGAAATATGGTAGCAATCATACTTGGGTAAAAACTGCTGTTTGAATTTTAACCTTGCTATCTGACTTCAACCTTTGATTACTTGCTTAAACAATAGGGTAGTTACAGGAGATTGATTTCTACTGACTCAGTAGCTTCAGGGGTAGAAACTATAGATAACCTTTAGAGATTAATTTCTGAGTTCTGCTTTTGTATTATGGGCGAGATAGGGCCACATTCCAATGTTCCCAGCCTTTAGAATTTAGAACACAGGTGTCAAACACAAGGCCCGAGGGCCAAATCCAGCCCGCCAGGCCTTGCAATGTGGCCCGCACCGCGCTGTCATCACTGCACTCCGCTGTCAGTTTATGACATTGTCAGTTTATGACTGTTCAGTAAACCATTCGGCCCGCGATTTAGGCTGGATTTTAGATTTTGGCCCCTTCTCTGATTGAGTTCGACACCCCTAATTTAGAACAAAGGGAAATTCCTGTGGTTTGAAGCTTTAAAAGGGATTGCCTACACCTGGATCAGTGCGGTCCTGTGGGGCCCACCTGTGTGTGTGTGGTGCTCCCGCGGCCGTCCTGGCCAGTTTTTCAATAAACCCTTGCCTGCTTTTTTTAAATCAATCTTCAGCCTCTGGTGGTCTAATTTTGAACCCAGGGTTCGACCCCACAACATTTGGAGGCCCCAGCAAGATACCTGAGAGAGAGGAGAGAGGGACCCCCCAGAAGGGGCAGGAGGCTTGTCCTCCAGCAGAAGGCTCTCCCTCTCGTGAGAGGAGAGAGGGACCCCCTAGTAGGGGCAGGAGGCTCTCCCTCCTTTCGGGACCTTTGCAGAAGACAGAAGCAGCAAGGATTTATTGAAAAAGGGAAGACCGGTCTCAGGAGGTAAGGCGCCCAGGTTGAGATCTCAAAAGGGTAAGAGTCCTTGGAGGGCTTGATGCGGCTTAACCTCCAGTCTCTGGTCGGAGGACACGACGGTGTCCTAGGCCTGGGAGGACACTACGGTGCGTGTCCTCGGCCTCAGGTGTCCGGACAGGTTGTCTTGTGTTTTGTCTTGCCTGTGTCATGCCTATTTGTTTTGTGTTTTGGTCTCCGTCAAAACAGGTCATGGTTTGTCTGTGTCTCAATGTTCCCCTCTACAATGTTTTTTGAAAAATTTTCAGGACTTCAAGAAATGGGCGGACGACTAAAGCTCTGATGTTAATGCTTTTGATTTAACTACTCTTTTTCCCAGGTCAACGCCGGTCTGTAGGATAACTTTCCCCTCACAGTTCCTAGAATATTAGTCTTGTTTCTTTTGTCCGATATGAGTGCCATTTCTGTTTTGCTGATATTTTGTTTGCCTGCTTGGGTATAATTATTTGTTCATGTAAGTGTGAAAATCTGGGGGGGCGGGGGGGGGCGGGGAGAGAAAGAAAGAAACCTTTAATTTGTTTAAAGCTGAGTGCTCTGATGGCTAGCAAACTGCCCCGAGTGGCCACTGGGATTCCTTTTTCCCAGGGGTGCTTTGCTTTCTGTCAGAGGGGAATCGGCCCACCTATCAGGATTTATATGTTTATTAATCTGAAAGTATGAAGTTGTAACAATTGTGGTACAAAAAGTTAAAACCAGAGACCAAATTCTAAAGTTAACTATTTACAAGAAGGAAGCTTGAGCTGGCAAAGTCGCCAAGTCTGCCCAGCAAGCTAAAAAGAAAAAAATCCAAATGAATCGTATTTCTGCCGCCACCCAGTCTTGATCAGTGGTGGAGAAACGGTCTCAGAACTGTTCGTTTCAACTGGCCATTTAAGTTTGATATGATTAATGATTACAGTACACTGTAAAATCTTTAGAAGAAAAGGAAAATATTTTGAGGGCAACTTGGTCCTTATGTGTGTGTGTCAACTCTTGAATTATAGTTTTAAAATCAGTAATATTAATGGAAACACACTCAGAGGAGCTTTTTAGAAAGTTCAAGGAGTCTGATTGCAGTATAGAGGTCACCGGTCCCCCCCCCCACCACCACCACCACCTTTGTCGGCAGGAGGCAAGCGGCGGACTGCCAGATGAAAACACCCTGGTGGAAGCCACCTCCTTCACCACCTGGGACCCGCGCCGCTCCCTGCCTCCACACATCTGGCGTAGTAGCTGGAGGCAGCAGCGGCGAGGGGAGAAATCCCCTTGTGACCCCCTGTGCCCCAATGAGACCCAAGAACCCCTGGCGACTGCTTGGACACTTTTCACTGTGTTCTGTTAGGGGGCTTACGGGTCTTAAAGGTGCAGCTAAAGATTCCCCCATTCCCCTTTTCAGGCCTATCAGAATCTGAGATCCTTATCTGTAGGAAAAATGTGTCATTTTAAATTTCAAGCGGCTGGAGGCCTGGGAACAAGTTGCTGGGCCTGCTCCCTCTTTCCTCTGCTTTTTCTAAATATTTTAATTTTTTTATTTTTATTGATTTTGTACAGAGAGGAAGGGAGAGAGATAGTTAGAAACATCGATGAAAGAGAGTCATCGATCAGCTGCCTCTTGCACACCCCCTACTGGGGATATGCCCGCAACCAAGGTATATGCCCTTGACCGGAATCGAACCCTGGACCCTTCAGTCCCCAAGCTGACGCTCTATCCATTGAGCCAAACCGGTTTCAGCTGCTTTTTCTAAATATTTTAAAATAATGGGAGATTTGAGGCATGGTTATGCATTTTTGAAGGACGTAGAAAGGTTTGAAGGCTAATGTGGAATAGTGAAGGTTTTTGTGAAGGTTGTACATGTGATGCGAAGGGGAACAGAAAAAGGGTCGAAAGGAAGAAAAAGCAGCAGCAAATAGGAGGGAATTAGTATGCTTATTGTAGGAAGCAGGGGCACTGAGAGAGAGAGTGCCCTGGCAGGTTAGCTAGAGAAGCAGAAGGGAGACTCAGACTCCAAGGGTTTCTTAACTTAGAGGAAGAGGACTGACAGGACCGGGGCTCCTTTCCATTAAGCCCCCACCCACAGGTAACCTTACAAGTGAGAGGCAAACCTATTAATTTCCTGGTGGACACTGGGGCAGCCTATTCAGTCTTGACAGAGCCGATGGGACCCATAACCTCTAAGACATCAGTTCAGGGAGCCACCGGAAAAACTGCCTGTTTTCCTTGGACATCAAGAAGGACTGTGGAAAAAACCAAGATGGCATAGGGTAGACACCCGAATACAGTCTACCACAACAAATCTGAATTTAGAACTGGAAAACAGGGGAGGCATTGCCCTGAAGTGCTGGACGGCTAGCTAAAAGGAGGCTCTGCCGTCTGGGAAGGAGAGAGAAGGCACGCTGAACCTCAGGAACTGTGAAGGTACAGAGAACTGTGTGCGCGAAAAGGCGCTGGCTTACTCCAGGCGCTGGGAGAGGAAGGGCCGGACCAAGATTGCTGCTGGCTTACACCTGGCACAAGGAGAGGGCGACAGCTAACGCTTGGCTGGCTTTCTTGTTCAAGAGGAAAATAGAATCAGCCTATTGCTCTGATAGACCACCCCAGACAGGGAGAGGCCAGACTGTCAGGCACTGGGCAGAGATCTCTCTGAGGTATGTGAAGCCAGAGGCCATTACTGCGGGATTTGGGGAGGAGCCGACGGGAAAACAAAGTTTGTCTGCACCAACCCGAGACTCCGCCCCATCCAAGCTGAGCACAGAAGCTCTCCCAGAGGCTGGCTTTCTCTAAGGAGAGACTGGCCGGAATCCAAAGCTTGTCTGCGCCTTTACCAAAGATGTGCGTGCGCCTGCAACCAATCTTCCGAAACTCTCTGCGAACAGGACTTTTCTAAGGCGAGACTGACAGTGAACCAAAGATTGTCTGCGCCACCCCAAGACCCAGCCCTATCCAAGTGGAGTACAGAAGCCCTCCTAGCAGAGACAAGGCTGATCCTCACAGCCAATTGGCTTGGAGATCAACGCATCCCAGTGATACCAACAATAAGCAAGGGTTAACAACAAGACTGCACACACAGCCCACAAAGGGCTACACCAAGACTGTCCATCACAGGTAACTGGGAAAGCTGTACTACTGTGCTCTACCAGAACACCTAGCACACAAAGCTATTCCATCAAATCAGGGAAAAAACTAAAATGCAGACAAGAGAAAGGACACAAAGGAAGGAGATGGAGGAAAAGAAAAGATTGAACATTGAGTTCAAAACTACAGTTATAAGGTTATTCAACAATATCCTAAAAAAGGCCGATAAAATAAATGAGACCTATGAGGATATGAAAAGGGAGCAACTAGAAATAATAAAGGATCAACTATAATAGAAATGAAGAAAACATTGTCTGAAATAAAAAATATTATACAAAGTTCTAAAAACAGACTGGAAGATCGCAAGAATCAAGACAAAGATTTAGAACACAAAGAGCCAGAGGACACTCCTCCACAGAAGCAAGAAGATAAGAGAATCCAGAAAGTTGAAGATAGTGTAAGAAACCTCTGGGACAATTTCAAGTGAACCAACATCAGAATTATGGGGATCCCAAAAGAAGAGAGAGAGCAAGATACCAAAAGAATACTGGAAGAAATAGACAGAAAACTTACCCCACCTGGTGAAAGAAATAGACTTACAAGTCCAGGAAGCCTGCAGAACCCCAAACAAAAGGAATCCAAGAAGGACCACACCAAGACACATCATAATTAAAATTCTAAGAGCAAAAGACAAAGAGAGAATCTTAAAAGCAGCAAGAGTAAAGCAGGTAGTTACCTATAAAGGAGTACCCATATGATCGTCAGCTGATTTCTCAACAGAAACCATGCAGGCCAGACAGGAATGGCAAGAAATATTCAAGGTGATGAATAGCAAGAACCTACAGCCAAAAATACTCTATCCAGCAAAGCTATCACTCAGAATTGAAGGCCAGATAAAGAGCTTCACTAATAAAAAAAAAAGCTAAAAGAGTTCATCACCTCCAAACCAGAATTATATGAATTGCTGAAGGGGGTTATTTAGGAAGAGGAAGAAGATAAAGATAAAAATTATGAACAACAAATACGTAACTATCAACAAGTGAATCTAAAAACCAAGGAAATTAAAAAATCTGATGAACAATATTAACTGGTGAATATAATAGAATCAGAGGTATGGAAGGGGAGTGAACTGACGATTCTCGGGGAAAAGGGGAGTGGGGCTGAGGGAAGAGACTGAACAAAAACTATGCACCTATGGATGAGGACAATGGGGGATGGGGAAAGGACAGATGGTGGGGTGGGAACCTGGTGGAGGGGAGCAATTGAAGGGGGGAAGAGGAACACATTTGTAATAATCTGCACAATAAAGATTTATTTAAAAAAAAAAAAAGGACTGTGGATCTTGGAAGGAACACGTACTGGGGGAATGCAGCTGCTGAACTGGATCAAAGTGGAACAATGGGCCTTTGAGGAGCTAAAGAAGGCTCTCATCTCAGCACCTGCCCTAGCCTTGCCAGATGTCACAAAGCCCTTCCATCTCTACATGAGTGAGGTAAGGGGCATTGCCAAAGGGGTTCTCACTCAGACTCTAGGTCCCTGGAATAGACCTGTTGCCTATCTATCTAAGAGACTAGACCCTGTGGCAGCAGGTGGCCAGCAAGCCTCCGGACAGTGGCCACCACAGCATGGCTGGTGAATGAGGCAGATAAGCAGACTCTGGGCCAGGAGCTAGCCCTGACAACACCCCATACCATTGAGGCCCTCCTTCGAGGTACTCCAGAGATGGATATCAAACACCAGAATCACCCAGAGCCAAGCTCTTCTCCTGGACCAGCCCTGCGTCTGGTTCCATAAGACACTGGCCATCAACCCTGCCAGCCTGCTTCCAGATGATCCAGAGGAACCCATTCATGACTGCATAGAGGTAACAGACACAGTACTGCCATCCTCACTAGACGAGGTACTGTTCACGGATGGGAGCAGTTACGTTCAGGATGGGACCTGATATGCAGAGGCAGCAGTAGTCACCCTGGACCACACCATTTGGGCACAGTTACTGAACTTTTGGCCTTAATCCAGGCCCTTTGATGGGGACACAGTGCCATCCACAGGGAAAGGAGGTTACCAACTGCAGCCAGAAAGGAGAGGCCATCTGGCTCCCAAAGGCGGTTGCAATAGTGCACTGCAAAGGACATTAGAAAGGGGAGACAATTGAAATCAGAGGAAATAGAGCTGCAGACTAAACTGCCAAAGAAGCCACCCAAAAACCAGTGGGGTCTTTACAAGTCTTAGTAACCCTGCCAGACCCCGACCTATACCAAACAAGAGGAGGAATTGGCTGAACAGAAGCAAGCCATCGAAGGACTAGATCAGGGGTCGGCAACCTTTAAGACATAAAGAGCCACTTGGACCCATTTTCGAAGGAAAAAAAAACATCTGGGAGCCGCAAAACCATTGAGACATTTAAAACAAATATAGCACTGCATATATTGTTTCTTACCTTAATGCTGTATACCAGATCATGCAGTTAGCTGTCAATCTGAAGAAAAAAAGGATTTTTTCACTTAACAATGTAAAATATATTTTTGCAAATTAATAGCTAATTAAAATATTTAATTTACCTGGTTAATGGGATTTTTGCTCCTGAACATCAGTGCACAGTGTCTGCACATCAGGGCTGTAAGACGTTACCTTCATTTTCACACAGGCTTGCAATTTGTCATCTGTGAGGCGTAATCGATGTTTGTTTTTAATATAGTTCATGTTGGAGAAGAACTGCTCACATACATATGTGGAGCTGAAGATCGACAGGACTCCAAATGCAAACTTTTTCATGTTTATATAAGTGTTGGGGGTGGCATTCCATGTTTCGAATACAAGTTTGTCCTGTTTGGGAAGGTTTTCAATATCACTCCATTTATGATTCTAAGCCAGAATGGCCTTCTGATGGGCAACATCCTCAAGAGTAGCGGCCAAGCATTTGAACTTGGACACCCATACATCTTTGTCGGCTATATCGGCCAGTTCCATCTCAAGATCAGGTAGACTTACACCTGCAAATGCAGTCATATTCAATAGGGATGGATCGATCACCAGAGGAGTGACAGGGAAGGATAATGTGGTTTTTTCCTCTCTGAACTCACAGAATCGTTTCCCAAACGAACTTTGCATTGTGGTGATTCCAGACTTCAAATATTCCAAATTTATCATATCATGACTTTGTTTGAACTCTCTCAAAGAGGGAAAGTGAGACAGTGTGTCTCTCTGTAAATCTTTGACAAACACTGTCAACTTGCGCTTGAATGCCAAAACCTCCTCCAGCATGTGCAGGGCTGTGCTTCCTTTCCCCTGAAGGGTTGTATTTAGTGTGTTTAGATGTGCTGTCATGTCTACCATAAAATGTAATTTTTCCAGCCACTCTGGTTGTTCCAGCTCAGGAAAGGTGAGCTCTTTGCTGGCCAGGAAAGTTTTTACTTCTTCCAAACATGCGACAAAGCGTTTTAGCATCTCGCCTCTGGACAGCCACCGGACCTTGTTGTGGAGCAGGAGGTCAGAATATATGCTTTCCACTCACTGTACAGGCCCGACTCCCAGTGACAGTCACACTGCAAGCCCTCTCTTTCTCTTTCTCCAGTCCTCTCTGTCCTCTATGTCTTCTTCTTTTTCCTTCTCCCTTTTTTCTCTTTATTGCTTTATTATTATTATTATTATTCAGTGTCCCCTCTGTCAGCACCTCTCTTTCCCCTCGCAGCAGTCTCCTCCTCCCTAGCTCAGAGGTGCACGCTCAGCGTGCCCTCAGTGACATCACACGCTGTGATGTGAGGGAGGAGGCTGGGCCAGGACAGGGACGCTGTGGTTGCCTAGCGACACTAAGTCGCCAGCAACCTGCCACACAGAGCGCCAGGAGCGCTGGAGGCTGCGGAGGTAAGTGATACAGCTTCCCGCTCCCCCTTTCCTCCCCCTGCTGCTATCAGCCCTGCGGAGCCGCAGCAAAGCTTCAAAAGAGCCGCATGCGGCTCCGGAGCCACAGGTTGCCGACACCTGGACTAGATGGTTGATGGACCCTACCAGAAAACAGACTGTTGGTCCCAGAGGCTCTAGGTCAGACGTTAATTGCCCAGTTACACCAGGTTACCCACTTAGGCATCATCAAGACTTCCGAACTTCTGTGAGGCAGATACTACCAAGCTTAGATAAGGTAAAAGCATAGTCACTAGAAGTACTGTTTGCGCACAGGTAAATGCTAAGAGGGTCCCCCCTGGGAATTCGGGCCCCAGGGAAATTCCCTAGGAGAGCATTAGAAGGCAGGTTTCACAGAGATTAAGCCATCAGCATTAAGATACAAGTACATGCTAGTTTTTATAGACACCTTCTCAGGTTAGGTTGAAGTATACCCCACTAGGACAGAAACTGCCTCTACAGTAGTCAAGAAATTACTCCAGAAGATTATACCTAGATTCAGGCTGCCAGTAGTCATAGGATCAGATAATGATCAGGACTCTGAAAAGGAGTTTAACTAAATGTGTCCTAGAACCGGTGAGAACTGGACCAACCCCCTGCCTTTCGCCCTCTTATGATTCAGGTGTACCCCCTACCGGGACAAGTTCCCCCCCATTTTGAGGTCATGTATGGTAGACCTCCCTCCCCAATCCTTCCCAGGGTCAGGGAGAAACTGAAAGCTGGAATTCATAACCATTCCCTTGCTCAAGTCCTTACAGGGTCTGCAGTATACCCAGAGAGCCACCCATAAGCTTGTTCTAGATGCACTGCCAGTGCCCACCACAGACCCTTCCAGCCTGGAGACTCTGTGTGGGTAAAGAAGTTCACTGCCCAAGGACTCACCCCAACCTGAAAGGGACACTACACCGCTATCCTGAGCACCCCCTCGGCTGTTGAAGTAGACGGCACCCAGACCTAGCTACACCACTCCCAGCTCCTGCACAGAAAACGGCCTGGATCCTGGCAACCAGCGGCCTCACCATGAGATCCCTAGTCTGGGCTCCATGCAGGCCAGGAGGAGACTTGATGCCTGCAGGAGGGGAACTGGACTTCAGAGAGGACAGTGCTGATGGGAACTGTGTTACTAGGGGTCTTGGTAACTGTAAGAACATTTTTGCTAACCAGTGAGAAAGTCCGGGGCTAAGTAAGGCTAAATGTGCTAGGGGACTGGAGAGCAAGGAAGTAGGATGAGTCAATATTTGACTCATGCACATAAAAACCAGTAGGGAATGAAATATGGTAGCAATCATACTTGTTTCGGCTGCTGTTTGAATCTTAACCTTGCTCTCTGACTTGGATCTTCGATTACTTGCTTAAACAATAGGGTAGTTACAGGAGATTGACTCCCACTGACTCAGTAGTTTCAGGGGTAGAAACTATAGATAACCTTTAGAGATTAACTTCTGAGTTCTGCTTTTGTATTATGGGCAAGTTAGGGCCACATTCCAATGTTTCCAGCCTTTAGAATTTAGAACAAATGGAAATTCCTGTGGTTTGAAGCTTTAAAAGGGATTGCCTACACCTGGGTCAGTGTGGTCGTGTGGGGCCCACCTGTGTGTGTGGTGCTCCAGAGGTGTCCTGGCCAGTTTTTCAATAAATCCTTGTCTGCTTTTTTAAATCAATCTTCAGCCTCTGGTGGTCTTATTTTGAACCCAGGGTTTGACTCCACAATAGTTATCAATGAAAGTTGAACTATAGGCAATGGATAAGATGTATAAAATTTCTTAAGGAATAATGTCACAGAATAGTAAGAAGCTAGGAAAATTCCAGGACAAGGAGAATAGGGAAACTAAGACAGTGAAACCGCAGTTTGCAGCCACCTATAAAGGTTTGCACTTCTCCCCAGCTAGAGGGAAAACAGCTTAAATCACCCACTCAGGGAGACAGATAACAGAAATCCAATGATCTTATCTCTAGGGAGGAAAGTTCAGGATGTCCTGGTCCAAACCGCATGACTAGCAACCTTGGTACTTGAGTTCAGGCTAGGAAAGAATTCAGAGCCAAGACCCAAGCTGTAAGAGAACATTTATTTGGTAAATCACAGAGGTAGAAGAAGTAATTGCTAGAAGAAATGAGCTTAGGAAACAAGTTACAGAGGTCAAGGAAGGGCCCTTGGAGCTTGGGAGTGAGTAAGCTAATAGTAATGTGCCTGGGGAGTGAGGGGGGAGGGAAAAGCACAGGCATGCACCTGGGAGGGAGACCCACTGGGTCCTCCATTAAGGGTTTCCAGGTGGAGATTTTAGGGGAGGTCCTAGGAAAAGATCTCAATACATAATTCAGTAGCTCCCAGGTGTGTCCATTCAGGGTTGTGGTCTCCACTGATGGATTGGCAAACACCAGGACAGGGACATTATTCCAGCTGGTCCTGATGTCAGCTGAGGCTGTGTTTGTTGCTTCTCTGGGCCTGGAGCTGAAATACAACTGAGGCACAGATCTTACCTCTTAGGGAGGAAAGGTAAGAGGGTCCTGGTCCAAAATGCATGACCAGTGAAAGGCTGTGGGAGGAAAAGTCACCCTGGGTGCTAGATCCCATCCTACAATTGATTGTGCTTTGCTAGGCCCCTGGGACCTTCCATCCTGGTGACCTTCTGTACCTGGCCCCTTGCCCTTGCTCTGCTCATGTCTGTTTAACTGCTCACAACACAACCATAATTATGATGAGGGATATGAAGGAAAAGGTAAGGACACCATGAATTATGCAACAGGGAAACCTAGTCCAGCTTGAAAGCAAGGGAAGATTGCTCCCTCCCCCCACCTCCAAAGTGTCACATGAGCTGTACTTGAAAGTTTCGGGTAGTCATAACAGTGAGGCAAGGGGGAGAGTGTGTGTGTGCCAGGCTGAAGGAGTCCCAGAGTGGGTGGAGACCATTATTAAAAGTCAATAGTGTGACAGGGCCTCAGTGAAGAAGGGGACCCAACTCAGGGATGTACATAAGTCTTCTAGTGTTCCACATTTTTTTAAATGTGGGAGTGCAAGAAGAAATGCAGTGAGGTAAGGGAGACTGAGGAGGATAACCTCAGGGAAGGGCCAGTGTGGGGTGTAGGAACCTGGGTAGACTGGAGACAGCATTTGCTCAGATAAGAAAAGAGCTACAAAGATAGGAGGCTGGTGCATACAGGGCGGTTGATAAAATAAGTAACTACATCAAGGATGCTGCGGAAACCAGTTTGGTTCAGTGGTAGAGCGTCGGTCTGCAGACTGAAAGGTCCCGGGTTCGATTCCGGTCAAGGGCATGTACATTGGTTGTGGGCACATCCCTGGTAGGGGGTGTGCAAGAGGTAGCTGGTCGATGCTTCTCTCACATCGACATTTCTAGCTCTCTATCTCTCTCCCTTCCTCTCTGTAAAATATCAATAAAATATATATATATATTTTTTAAAAAAGGATAATGAGATTGTGGTTTTTCACTGTTGGAAAAGGGAGGTACAAATATGGAAAAAGAAAAAAAAAACAGAATGAAGCTTGTGTGGTGTTGCATAAAATTGAACGGATCATTGCAAACTCATGGTTTTCAATGTTAAGATACATAAACATAAAAATAAATATAGATCTAAATAATATTCCTGGCAAACGGCATATCAGGAGTCAAGGCTTGGAGGTGAATGTTAAGGATATTGGTGAATGGGCAGAATCTGAGAACATTAGACAGAGGGTTGTGAGAGATCGGAACCAAAGGGTAAGGGAAGTAGGGTAGAGTAGGGTAGTTGGGAATCAACACACCAATGGACAGCTAGCTATACTTTGTTATCGGGGGCTGACGCTTGGTTATTCTCACACCCTCCAGGTTTTATTTTACTAATACATATCATCTTTAAGTGTTGTAAAGCTGTCAATAATTCATATCATCTTTGACAGTTTCAAAGATCGTTCAACAATTGGATATAAGTTCCCACTAGAAGCCTAGTTGTTATTATGAAAGACCCCACTAGCCCCTGTCTTCACCATTCAGAAGCAGTGTCTTCAAGGAAGCTGCTTGAAAGAAATATAGAAAACAAACCAACCCCCGTCACCTTTGTCACAGAGAAATGCAAAAAGGAGAGAACCAAGATTCTATCTGTGGCTTGACTTTGCCCCAGCCCAGGCCCAAGTGATGACTGAAGTCCCTAGGAGTCTGGATACAGGCCAGGGCTGGGAATCACCGAGTCAGCGTCCTGATTCAGTGTCAAAGTCTGTCTGTTTCCCTCACATATTTTCCAAATTTTCTAGGCTCCCACAACCTGGGAAGTGTTTTTAAAACAGGGCTGTCCAATAGAAATAAATGCAATGTGAGCCCCATAAAAAGTAAAAAGAGCCCTGGCCGGTTTGGCTCTGGTTGGAGTGTCAGCCCACAGACGGAAGGGTCTTGGGTTCAATTCCGGTCAAGGGCATGTACCTGGGTTGCAGACTAGATCCCCTACTACATGTGGGAAGCAACCAATCCATGTATCTCTCTCACATCGATGTTTCTCTGTCTCTCCCCCTCCCTTCCACTCTCTAAAAATCAATAGGAAAAATATTCTCGGGTGAGAATTAACAACAACAAAAGTAAAAAGTGCCCTGGCCAGTATGGCTCAGTGGTTGGACATCATCCCATGCCCCACAAGGTTACTGGTTTGGTTCTGGTCAAGCCACATGCCCTGGTTGTGAGCTCGATCCCCATGCAGGAGGCAGCCACTCCATGTTTTCCTCTCATATTGAAGTTTCATTTTCTCTCTCTCTTTTCCTCTTTCTTTAAACATCAATAAAAATATTTTTAAAAAGTAAAAAGAAACAAGTGAAATTTATTTTAATAACATGTTTTATTCTACCCAATAAAGTGTTATTTTTAATAAGTAATCAATATAAAAAATTTTTTGTGTACTAAGTCTTCACAATCCAGTTATATTTTACCCTTATGTACATCTCCATTCAGATTAGCCTCATTTCAAGTGCCCAGTGGCTATATCTGGCAGGTGGTTAATTAGACAGCATGGGTCTGGTGGAACTTGACTTGCTTCCTCTTTCCCACTCTACCTCCCACTCCCATGAGGTTCAGAGATTTGAGTGGTGGGTCAGAAATGTTCAGGGGGCTTGTGTCATGATGTCCACTGGAAAAAATTAAGTTGCTCTTCTTCTGAACCCTCCTCATTTATCTCATGTCCTCCTTGTTTCTGAAATATGGTAGCAATCATACTTGGGTAAAAACTACTGTTTGAATTTTAACCCTACTATTCTGACTTCGACCTTCACTTACTTGCTTTGTTCATCGCGCAATGGGCTTAGGGAGGATGAGTTCAAGTTCTGGGCAAGGTTACAGGTTACAGAACTTTCTTTTTCAATAAAGAGCCAGCCCTACGTACACTTAGTGGTTATCTCGATGCTGGCCTCGAAAACAACGCTGTTCTATCCAATTAAAAAAAATGCACCTGGCATGGTATTGAGACTGTGGGTATATCTGGTCTCTGGCCTGCAAGGTCAGACAGCTAAGTTTATCTTCATCGTTCTTCAAACGGGCTAAAGCAAACTAGAAAGCAACATTTTATCTAGGAAGAACAGCAGAAAATTCCAAACAACAGTTTGTTGCAGAATGGGGGTTTTCCTTCTCAGAACCTTTAAAAATAACTACCTGCCCTTAAAGCCTCGCAGTCGTGTAGGGTCCGCCTACGTGTGGTACTCTTACGGCTGACCTGGCCAGTTCAATAAATCCTTGTTTGCTTTTTTTAAAATAAATAAATTATCAGCCTCCGGTGGTCTTATTTTGAACCCAAGGTTTGACCCCACAACAGTTTCCCCTCCTGAAATCAAGGACTAGTGCTGTCAGCGAATTTGATCTATATGGATTATAGCCCCTATTTCACTTTGCCCTACAGTCAGCTGTTTATGTTTCAAACTCTCAAACCAGATTACTAATGCCTTCAGGTATTTGTCCTATTCCCTGTCACCTTTCTTTGCAGTAGGTTTAGCACTTAGTCATCAATAAATGTTTGTTGAATGAATGAATGAATGAATGAATGAATGAATGAGACAACCCTTACAGGATCAATGAACGTGTATTATGGAAATCTTTGTTTCATCTGGCACTTCCAGGTCCATACAAACCATTTCCTGATAAACAGTGAAACCAGTTAAGGCACTGTTGGTCCCAGCCTAGAAACTGAAGGAAATATTTGCCTTTATCCCCAGAGACCTCACGCTCATAAATTCAACAAATAGTTCCAGAACAACTCCTGTGTTCCAGCTGCCGTGCTGTGTGCTGCGGGAGCTGCAGAGATGAGTAAGAAATATCCTTGCCCTCAAGTCCCTGAATATCTAGTAGGGAGGGGGTTTGATAGGTAAACAGAAGTAATTATAATTTTGAGTTGAGTAAGTTGAGTGCTGTAAGTGAAATAGAGAGACCTGTAAGGAGAGGGCACAAGAAAGGGGACTTGTAAAAGAAGTTTCATTCAGATTATCCTTTGAGATGATACTTGAAGGTAGGACAGGTGGGAATGGAGGGAGGAAAAGAAACAGTTTTAAAAAATCTGACAAATGAGGAAGAAATACAGAGGAGGTGTGGTGAAGACACTAATTAGGACAAGGAAATGAAACTGACTCCAAAAATAAGAACAGAGTGGAAGAAATCAACAGAGGTGAGGGCTCCATAGCAGGCAGGCACTCTTGTTTAAGAAGGCAAGGCCAGCCAAAGCCAGTTTGATTCAGTGGATAGAGCGTCGGCCTGCAGACTGAAAGGTCCCAGGTTCAATTCTGGTCAGGAGCATGTACCTTGGTTACAGGCACATCCCTGGTAGGAGATGTGCAGGAGGCAGCTGGTTGATGTTTCTCTCTCATCAATGTTTCTAACTCTCTGTAAAAAATCAATAATATAAATAATAATAATAATAATATATATATATATATATATATATATATATATATATATAATAATTTTTTTTTTTTTTAAAGAAGGAAATGCCACAAAGAAGAGCTTGCCTGGAGGGGATGAGGTAGGTCTCTGTCACAGAGGCAAGGACTGCAGAAATGAAGAGCCCTTGGATCAAGGAAGGAGAAAACTAAAGAATGTTACACAACTAGATTTGACCAAAGCCCCAGAGTGAGAGAGGTAAGAAGAGATCAGGTAAACCAGATTAGAGGAAAGAAGAGATCAGGCAAGCAGGAGATATGGGCAATATTGTGGCTAGCTAGTCCTGCATGCCCCAGAGATCACAGGAGCAGTTAGAGTGGGGAATCAAACACCCGCCTGGGAAATTAGCCCTGGGTGGGAAGACAGAAGGAGAATGGAAACAGCAATTGGCAGGGTTGGACTCTACATTACATGTTGTGATAGCCTTTCCCAAGCCACTGAAATCAGGATTCATGCCTGCAGGTGTGTAGGTAGTTCTGTACACACAAAAGTTGTCTCCACAACAGTGGAAAAAATTCCAACATGCATCGGGCAGGTGTATAAAAGGAAGCAGGGGAAAAAAAGTAATAAAAATAAAATAATAGGAAAGCAGAGAGAATCTGATTTAAAGACAAGAGTGATTTACTTTCAATTTTATTTTAAAAATTTAAAGTACTTTTCCCTAAACTTCCTAGGAATGGCTTTGGCTACATCTCACAACTTTTGTATTTTATTACCATTTAGTTTAAAATATTTTCCAATCTCCATTGTGATTTCTTTTTTTTTTTTAAATATATTTTATTGATTTTACACAGAGAGGAATTGAGAGGGACAGAGAGTTAGAAACATCGATGAGAGAGAGTCATCGATCAGCTGCCTCTTGCACACCCCCTACTGGGGATATGCCTGCAACCAAGGTACATGCCCTTGACCGGAATTGAACCCGGGTCCCTTCAGTCCCCAAGCCGACGCTCTATCCATTGAGCCAAACCAGTCCCGGCTGTGATTTCTTTTTATACATGGCTTATTTACAAGTATACCTAGTTAATATTCAGATATAAAGATTTTCTAGTTATTTTTTTCTACTGATGTCTTTCTTAATTGCACTGTGATTAGAGAACATACTCTGAATATTTTAATTCTCTGAAATTGTTGAGACTTGCTTTATGGCTCAATATATGGTTTGTAGCAGATTATATTTTCTAAAGTTCTGTAGCAGATTATATTTTCCAAAATGTCCACAACAGTATCTCCAAAGCCTCGTGATTTTTGCTAAGTGATACTGCCACTTCTCCATCAAGGGGATGAGCTATCTTGAGGAACGAAAAGAGACCAAGGAGCACCAAGTTGTCAGGACATGTGACTAAGGCACCTTCTTGGGTGTCTAATCCGGTCAAGACTTCAGAGGATTCTAGTCCCAGCTATTTCTGACTGAAGTCACGTAGGAGACCTCAAATGCATACCACCTATCTGAGCCATCAACCACAGAATCTTGAGAGATAATAAATTGCTATTTTAACTCTACATTTATGGGTAATTTGTAACATAGAAATAGTTATCCTGAATGTGATTGATTTGTTTAAATGTTCTATGCATACTTTAAAAGAATTAACAACTGTAATTGTTGGATGTGATGATCTATATATGTCAATTAAGGTAAGTTCAGCCTAGCTGGTGTTGCTCAGTGGTTGAGCATCAACCTGAGAACCGGGAGGTCACAGTCTGATTCCTGGTCAGCTTGGGTTGCAGGCTCAATTCCCAGTATGGGATATGCAGGAGGAAGCTGATCAATAATTCTCTCTCATCATCGATGTTTCTATCACTTTCTCTCTCTCCCTTCTTCTCTCTGAAATCAATAATATATATATATATATATATATATATATATATATATATATTAAGATAAATTTATTCGTTTGCATATTCAAATCTATATCCTTAATGATTTGGTTTGTTTTCTATAAATTGCTGAGATAGGCATATTGGAAACCTCTCACTATGATTCTATGTTTGCCTATTTTTTCTTTTAGTTCTGTCAATTTTCAATTTACCCATTTTGAGACTAAGTTATTAGGTGACTGCAAATTTAGAGTTGTGTATTTTCCTGGTGAATACAAACTTTTATCATTGTCAAGTAGTCCTCTTTATCTCTAGTAATGCTTTTGCCTTAAAGTTTACTTTGTCTGATTATATATATATATATATATATATATATATATATATATATATATATATAAAACTGTTCAACTGTTCCACTGGTAGCTCTGATATGCACTGACCACCAGGGGGCAGATGCTCAACCCACAGGCAAGGAAATATGGAATAGACTGATGAATCTCAGAGGGAAGGGGGAAAAGGGTAGGGGGAAGGGTAAGAAGAGATTAACCAAAGATCTTATATGCCTACTAGAGGCTCAGTGCCTATGCCCTTTCGAAATCTAGGACCCCTTGGGGGATGTCAGAAAGCCAGTTTCTGCCTGATCCCCACAAGCCAGGCAAAGGGACCCCACCAGTGCATGAATCCATGCACCAGGCCTCTAGTATTAATATAATTACACCAGCTTTCTTTTGGTTAGTGTTTGCATGCTTAGCATTTTCTATTCTAATTTACTTTCAACATTTCAAGATCCTAATATTTTATATTATATATTCATATTTATATATGTGTATGTGTATGAAATATATATTTTTTCAACTTGCTTTATGACTCAATATATGGTTTGTAGCAGATTATATTTTAAATTTTTATAAACAGCATACAATTATTTTATTTTATTTATTTTTTTAAAATATATTTTATTGATTTTTTTTTAGAGAGAGGAAGGGAGAGGGATAGAGAGCCAGAAACATCGATGAGAGAGAGACATCCATCAGCTCCTCCTGAACACCCCCCACTGGGGATGTGCCTGCAGCCTACGTACATGCCCTTGACCGGAATCGAACCTGGGACCTTTCAGTCCGCAGGCCGACGCTCTATCCACTGAGCCAAACCGGTTTTGGCAGCATACAATTATTTTAAAAACCTAAACTGCCAAATAATTATTCAATTAAATAATTCTTTTGCCAAAGCCGGTTTGGCTCAGTGGTAGAGCGTCGGTTTGCGGACTGGAAGGTCCCAGGTTCGATTCCGGTCCAGGGCATATACATTGGTTACGGGTACATCCCTGGTGGGGGGTGTGCAAGAGGCAGCTGGTCGATGTTTCTCTCTCATCGACGTTTCTGGCTCTCTATCTCTCTCCCTTCCTCCTCTCTGTGAAATATCAATAAAATATATTAAAACACACACACACACACACACACACACACACAAATAATTCTTTAAATTGAAGAATTTGGTCCACTTATCTTTAAAGTAACTATTGATATATTTAAGGTAAATAATTAACATTTCTACTATATAACTTTCCCTAAAAGGGGAAACTTTTTTTCATGACAAAGAATGTGGGTAAGTACATTGATGCTTTTCACTTTAAAAACTACTCCAGCCGAAACCGGTATGGCTCAATGGATAGAGCGTCGGCTTGGGGACTGAAGGGACCCAGGTTCAATTCTGGTGCTGATTGATGACTCTCTCTCATTGATGTTTCTAGCTCTCTATCTCTCTCCTTTTCTCTCTGTACAAAATCAATAAAAAATATATTAAAAAACAAAAACAAAAACTACTCCAAATATATTGTTCCTGTCAATTGAGCTTTTATTTATTTTTATTTATTTATTTATTTTAATATATTTTTTATTGATTTTATACAGAGAGGAAGGGAGAGAGATAGAGAGTTAGAAACATCGATGAGAGAGTCATCGATCAGCTGCCTCTTGCACACCCCCCACTGAGGATATGCCTGCAACCAAGGTACATGCCCTTGACCGGAATCGAACCCGGGACCCTTCAGTCCCCAAGCCGATGCTCTATCCATTGAGCCAAACCGGTCCCGGCGTCAATTGAGCTTTTAAAAAGCTTTTGTTCAAGGTCTCAACTATATAAATGTCTTGGATACATTTTTACCTTCAGCTACTCTTGTCTCTTCCAATCCTTTAGGAAAAAAAAAAAAAATGGAGCTGCCATGAACTCTTTGTGTCTTACAGGAGTTAATACAGAACTCTATAAATCTACCCCATATCCTTATACACAATAATTTCAAATTAAGTTTAGAAAGCACTAATTTGATGGTCATACATCATCTGTGATGACCCACATTCAGCATGGTTCAGGGTTCAGGCTCTGGAAGAGGGGCTGAGCACAAATGACAGAGACAAGACAGGAAATAATAATTTGGAAATTAGGGGGCCAG
Source organism: Pipistrellus hanaki (assembly GCF_964339955.1). Classification (NCBI taxonomy): domain Eukaryota; kingdom Metazoa; phylum Chordata; class Mammalia; order Chiroptera; family Vespertilionidae; genus Pipistrellus; species Pipistrellus hanaki. Next base: position 59,093,221 of record NC_140503.1, read on the forward strand.
GCGGGAGCCCAACCCAAGACGAAGGATTCTGCCTGTGCTCAGGCCTTGCCATCCTTTCATTCAGTTTGGGATACACCTACAGCCTTTAGTCAGTGACAGACTGTCTTATCAGTAAGGATTTACATGACTATCTGGTTGGGAAGTTGCTTCAGCTACCTTTGTCTTGACTAAACAGTCTGTGCGTAGCTCTGACCTTTGCCAGAGCTCAAGGGTCACCAGCATTCTGGGCTCCTTGTCCACACCTCTCTGCTAGTGAAGACAATAGGCAGCTTTCCACAATCATCTATTTTGTGACAGAAACCAGAATATGCTAGTAGTAATAACAATGAAGCTATATAGCTTTATCATTAAGCACTTACTAAGTGCCAGGTACTGTCCTAAGCACCTTATGTCTATTATCTCCTTAATCCTTACAATTTGCCATAACTTTGGCAATATGGTTCCTATTTTCAACAGATAGGTTAAGTAACTTGTCCAAGATCATACCCACTGTAGCTAGAATTTCAAATAAGACAGTCTGATTCTGTGCTCTCAGCCATTCCTTTATACTACTACTGAGATGTGATGCCCTCTCTGGTACAGAATGTTTGAGTCCAAATAGCATTCATAAGCATGCTTGCTTTGGCATAACACAGAATGCAAAGTAAACAGAAATAAACCGGTTAGATACTCCAGGAAAGATCAGCATATTTGAATAAAAGATATTCAAATATCTTTTGAATATTTGAATATTCAAAAGTGGTATATATTAGTATCTATATCAGTGGTATATAGTAGTAAATATCAATAGATATATCACTGGGCCATGAGGGAATCACTCATGTCAAATAGGAATTTATGTTAAATAGTATTTATGGGAATTATTTGTTCCTAGTAAAAATTTATATACTCAGAGGTCTGGAAGGTCCCCTAGAGATCAATTATTCCAATCCACTCATTTATAGTAGTAGTAGTTGTTATCTTTTAGAAGTGGCATTCTAAGGGCCTTTTACTTTTTATATTATTTATTTATATGCTCATTCTATTTATTTATTTTGAGAGTACATTCATTAAAGCTTGGGACAGGGAAACAAGGAAGGGCTTAGAATGGAAGAAGGTACAGAAGAGAGCCTAGGTGGGGCTGCTCTGGCTCACTGGAAAGTTTGAGAAAAGGGGCCTTAGAGACAGGTTCGGGGGTTAGCCCAGCAGGAGCTGCCACTGCCCATTGCTCCCCTGGTTGCCAGTCTCTTAGGGACCCTTAGAGTTTAGGAGACGTATGCTGAGAGGGAAAAAGGCATGGGTGTGCTCCTGAGAGAGAGAGCACTTTTATATGCTGTTTAATTTTTTAAAAATTAAGAACGCATCATCCATATCAGAATAATAAAGTGGTTATCCTTGTTAAGACAATTTAATGGAGAAGAGAATAGGTTTCTCAACAAATGGTGCTAGAACAACTGGATATCCACATACAAAAGAATGAATTTGTACTCCTACCTCATACCATATACAATGCATTAGTACTTGACAATAAACAGGAATGCAGTACTAATACATGCCATAATATGGATTAATTCTGAACACATTATGCTAAATGAAATAAGCCTGTCACAAAAGAGTAGGTTTTATATAACGTTGTTCATATAATATGACTAGAATGGGCAAATCTATATAGACAGAAAGTAGATTAGTGGTGGCTTAGGGCTGGAGGAGTGAGTGTGGGAAAAGGGCATAGGCAATGACTGCTAATGGGCAAGAGGTGTGTTTTTAGGATGATGAAAATGATCCAAATCAGATCCTGGTGATGGTCACACAAGTTTCTAAAAACCATTGAACCATACCCATTAAAAGAGTGAATTGTGCCGAAGCCGGTTTGGCTCAGTGGTAGAGCTTCGGTCTGCGGACTGAAAGGTCCCAGGTTCGATTCCGGTCAAGGGCATGTACATTGGTTGCGGGCACATCCTCGGTAGGGGGTGTGCAAGAGGCAGCTGGTTGATGTTTCTCTCTCATCGACATTTCTAGCTCTCTATCTCTCTCCCTTTCTCTCTGTTAAAAATCAATAAAATATATATTTTTTAAAAAGAGTGAATTGTATTGTATGCAGTATATCTTAATATTAAAAAGAAAAAATAGCTATTTCATTAAATTGATGCAATATGATTTAAGATGCCATTCATTATTAGTAAACATTAAGGTTATTTTTGGTCAATACTCCACAGTATCTTTTTTTAAAAATATATATATTTTTATTGATTTTTTACAGAGAGGAAGGGAGAGGGACAGAGAGCTAGAAACGTCGATGAGAGAGAAACATCGACCAGCTGCCTCCTGCACACCCCCTATCAGGGATGTGCCCGCAACCAATGTACATGCCCTCGACCGGAATTGAACCTGGGACCTTTCAGTCCACAGACCAACGCTCTATCCACTGAGCCAAACCAGTTTCGGCAAGAACTAGTCTCTTCCATGCAATTCTCTCCCACAAAAAAGATCAGCAGCCTGTTCATCATCAAAGCCTCAGTTATGATTAATTTGGAAGTAAGAGACACAAAATAGAGTACCTTAAACAAAAAAGTTTATTTCTCTGTCACATAAAAGTCTTGAGGTAGGTGACCCAGAGCTGGGACGGCAGATATCTCCACAATGCCCTCAGAACCCACGGATCCTTTCAGTTTCCTGCTTTGCCAACCCTAGGATATGCCCTTGTTATTGGCCAGCCGCCCGAGTAGGAGGGAGAGGACTGTCTGATAACAAGAGCATACCCTCTAAGCTCTAGTCAGTCTCATAAGAGAGATTTCAAACGAGTGACAGACAAGCAGTGTGGAAGCAAAGCAAGAGAATTTGCTAAGGAAGCAAGGCAAGCCCTAGCTTGTTTGGCTCAGTGGATAGAGTGTCAGCCCACGGTTCAATTCCAGTTAAGGGCCTGAGCCCAGTTTGCAGGCTCCATCCCCAGTGTGAGGCGGGTAGGACGCAGCTGATTGATGATTCTCTTTCATTGATGTTTCTATCTTTCTCTCCCTCTCCCTTCCTCTCTGAAATCAATTAAAAATATATAAATAAATATATTAAAAAGAAAGAAAGAAAAAGGAAGCAAGGCAAGCAAAAATTTAAAAATTATACTTGATGTGCAGCACAAGAAGGCACCCAGCTAATCTGATTGTCCCAACAGGTGAAAGTTTAGGGATTTCATACTTTTCTCATCTACAGATTTCAAGGTTCCCCTGCTGGCTATCTTAGAAAATAGATTGAATTTCAAGGTCCCCCTTTTTCTTTGTTGTGCCCCCCCCCCCCCCCCCCCCCCAGAAATTAGAGCATCTGGTGATTTTATCTTGTCAAATTGCTGATTTCTTTTTTCAGTAGATAAAACTCCTTCTCCTTTCCACCTATCCCCTTTCCTATATTTTCTGGTTAGAGAGGAAAGGTATTAATCATTTGCTCTTAAGTGTCCTCGGTTGGGGAAGATAAGGTCTTGCAATTCACAAACTGGCTGCAAGTTGCCCAAACATTTTGGCCTTAATTCCGTTTTCCCTTCCACTTACCCAGAAATTTTCCTAGCTTCTTACTATCCTGCCACACTTTTATATCTCAAATAGTAGCTATCACATTTGAATTCCAAGCTACAGAATGACAGAAGCAGAAAAAATGGGGGAGACAAAGGGTACATGCCAGATGTCTTTAAGAAAGGTTCCCAGATGCCATTTCCACTGTGCATCATCGACCAAACACGTGACTTAGTCATATTTAATTTCAAGTGAGACTGAGAATATGGTCTTTATTCTAGGTAGCCTGTGCCCAGATAGGAATTAGGGATCCAATCATCTTGGAAGACAGGGAAAACGAACATTCAGAAATCACTAGCAGACTCTGCCATTGATCCATAACTTATCTAATGACACAGACCTTACCAAAGGATAGAAAGAAAAATAATCTGCTCACAAAAGATGAAATAAATAAAATGGTAGCATTATAGACTTGAAACTTATATAATATTTTAAAAAATATTTGTATTGATTTCAGGTAGGAAGATGGAGAGAGAGAATCATTGATCAGCTGCCTCCTGTACATTCCCTACTAGGTAGGGATCGAGCCCACAAACTGGGCATGTGCCCTGACTGGGAATCGAACCATCATCTCCTGGCTCATAGGTCGATGCTCAACCACTGAACCACGCTTATATAAACCTAGGCTTATATAATCTTGTTACCCAATGTCACCCCAACTAATTTACTATAAAAAGAAAAAAGAAATAAGATGAACTAAGGACTACATACTAAATTAAACAGTATAAGAACTGACTATGTCTAATAGTGAAAAGCGTCAGGGGAGACATGTTTGCATGTCCACAGATAGCCCTGGTTTCTACATAAGAAACATAATCAGCTGAATGGATTAAAATAAAGCCTTCATGAAAGACAATATTATGTTTCAGGAAAAGATAATTAACATTTACGGATTTTTTTTTTTTTAAGTTTACGAGTTCAGAAGAGTTTAACAAAAAATATGGATGCAAATAAATAAAAGTTATTATATGGAAAAAATAGAACTTTCAAATGCTGATGCTGAGATTAGTGTTAAAATTTTGCATAATGAAATTTAAGTCACAGGAGAAAGGCCAGAGCCCACATATATTCAATGATCCAAACGCTAAAAAAAAAAAAAAAAAGATTAAAAAAGTGTAATTTCTTTAGATAATTCTATAGTTGGCCTGTACTTCCTAGGAGAGAGTACAGTTTTAACAAGATTATCGTTTTATAAATAATGTCATCTACAAATTTTCAAAATGCAATAAATCTATCAGATTCTATACAGCATGACCATATGAATTGAATAAAGAAATTATTGGCCGAGACCGGTTTGGCTCAATGGATAGAGCGTCGGCTTGGGGACTGAAGGGACCCAGGTTCGATTCCGGTCAGGGGCATGTACCTTGGCTGCGGGCATATCCCCAGTAGGGGGTGTGCAAGAGGCAGCTGATCGATGACTCTCTCATCGATGTTTCTAGCTCTTTATCTCTCTCCCTTCCTCTCTGTACAAAATCAATAAAATATATTAAAAAAAAAAAAAAAGAAATTATTGAAATCACTACATCTCAAGACATTTCATATCTGACACAGGCTCCAGCCACATGAGAGGGGAGGGAAGCACTGGCCTAGAAAATGAAGAGAACTATGTTCCAGTTCTGGATCAGCCCCCAACCAGTCCCCCAGGCAAGACACCTTTTCGAGGCCTTCATTTCCTCATTCAAAGCAATGAATGGATTGGACTCTATGTTCTCTCAGGCCCTTTCCAGTACTAAGATTTTAAGACACCTTGAGGGTTCATTTCAGATAAGATAACACTTGTTTATATTAAATCACTTTTGATACATTTATTATCAGAAACTGTTCACACTTGAAGTTTGAATTATTAAAGTGCTCTACTCCATATTTTCAAGTAAGAAAGAGTAATTCAGAATTCAACTATAGCATTCTAATTTTTTAATTGAAATAAAATAAGAAAAATAAATTTTACATTCACATCAATAAACCTAGAAAAATACATATAATAAAATGTTAAAGCTAAAAGAGAATCAGGAGAGAGAGAGAGAGAGAGAGAGAGAGAGAGAGAGAGAGAGAGAGATCTTATAAAGTATATTTCAATGACAATAACGCCAAACAACTGTACACTCAGTATCTGTGGGCATATGTTACAAGCTGGGGAAACAGTCCAGCCCAAATGTCAAAATACAAAGCCAAAAAGATTTTGAATTTTCTAAAGATACGTTTTTGAGATAGAAAGGAAAGAAATTATCCCCATTTCCTCATACCCCTGTCCCAAATGGGAGAACTTAAAATCATGCCCATCTTTGATAATATTTTATAGAAAATAAATGCCCAGATACAAGGACAATTTATTTCCTCTTCAATTTGTTTTTTATGGTAGACATATTAATTTCATTTTGAACATGGTATGCCAAATATCCTGAACTTCCAGGAATAAAGTCATGTAGCTCCCCAACGAATTTCTTCATGGCATCAATTGATATATAGCCTACAAAAAAAAAAGCATACATTTGAAATTTTGTCATACTACCTGATTTTCAGTGTTACGGTTGATTAGGGTTAAGATATCTAAAGAAGGTTCTGAGAAAAGAAGAAATACTAGTCAGAAGATTCTCCATGATACTTGATAATTATCAGTGAACAACCTTCTTATTCCTTACCTGTTCCCCACAACCTTCTACCTCCTTTTATTTTTATTTATTGGTTTTTAGAGAGAGAAACATCAATTTGTTATTTTACTTATTTATGGTTGATTCTTGTATGTATCCTGACTGGGGATGGAAACCATAACCTTGGTATATCAGAACAATACTCTAACTAAGCTACCCTTTTACCTTCATTTAAAACAAAGATACTTAATTAACCACTTTGACTACTGAGAGTATCATGTTGAGTTTGGGGATGGAGTATTAAAGTACTAGGTAAAAACAAAACAAAACTGGAAAGTGTTTCTAGTTTAGAGTAGAATCATTTAGAATTATTCAACTAGCTACAATCGGCACAAACAGTTCATCTTTCCAAATAGCACAGGCAAAACTTTCCTTCACTGCTAACAGTAAGATAATATTCTTTTAATAAAAACTTAATGGGAAGATTGACATTATTGCTTAGTCAACAAAGATTATTGGTATGAGTAATTTTGATGTCATGAATAATCTGAAATAGATATTAATGTCAAAAAGAACTTCTAGAATTTAAGAACTCAGTCACTTGCCTCAGCTGGTTTGGCTCAGTGAATAGAGCATTGAACTATATAGACTGGAAGGTCCTGGGTTTGATTCCAGCCGAGGGCACATGCTCTGGTTGTGGGCTTGATCCCTAGTAGGTGGTGTGCAGGAGGCAGCAGATCAATGATACTTTCTCATCACTGATGTTTCTCTCTCTCTCCCTCTCCCTTTCTCTCTGAAATCAATAAAAAAATTATTAAAAAAAAAAGAACTGTTACTTTAGCAATATTACCTTCATATGGAATTCTTATCTGAGTGATTATATTTCATGTGTAATATAATTATTTATGGTTTATACTAAAAGTGAAACTTAATTTAAAAAGTAAATCCTGTATGACAAAAATTCTGATAGCACCCAAGAATGATTGAATTTAGAACACCACCACCAACAGGTTATCTATGTATATAGTTCAATTGTTTCTCATATTAGATAACAAATTCACAGTTAATAAATTAGCTATTAATCCAATCAGATAAAATTGATTATTTTAAAATATATTTTAATCATAGTCATTTACCTCAGAAAATATCTTTTTTAAAAAAAATATTTCCTTTTATTGATATCAGAGAGGAAGAGAAAGAAATAGAAACATCAGTGATGAGAGAGAATCATTAATCAGCTGTTTCCTGCATGCCCCACTGGGGATTGAGCCTGCAACCCAACCAGTGACCTCTTGTTTCCTGATTTGATACTGAATCACTGAGCTACACCAGCTGGGCTAAATTTTATTTTAAATTACCTGTTACCATGTTGTTCACTGGATAATTCTGAAGAGGGCAGTACATCTGCTTTTCTACAACTGGAGTCCTTATAAAATGCTTTTTTGTGCTGTAAAATTAAACAGAAAGTCATGTTTATATTTGTTTTTTGGACTTGTTTTACAAATGAGAAGTTATTCCAGGCAAAATGCATAGTAATCTAATTGCTCTTTCATCAGATTTCAGTCTTAATTGGGTAAAAATGTTAAGTGTGAACTTCTTTTGTGCTTCTAAGTAATATAAGGCCTCTATGGATATTTTTTATAACCTTGGCCACTTTATAAAACAAGCATTTATTGAATTATATAGAGGCCTGGGTCTTTTACTCAGTATTTTTGAATGCATAATAATTCAACAATCCTATATAATACAGAGCTAATATGCTAATTAGACTAAACAGCAGAATGACTGTCCGAACATCGTTCTGAACAACTGTCTGGATGACCTTCTGGACCAAGCTGGGGCTGTGAGGGCCAAGCCCCTTGCATGAATTTCGTGCATTGGGCCTCTAGTACTTTATAATTAGACTAGAGGCCCAATGCACAAAGATTCGTGCAAGAATGGGCCTTCCTTCCCCTGGCTGCCGGCACCACCTTCACTCTGGCCAGAGCCGCCTTTCCACCTTCCCATACTGCCCAGAGGCCCGGAGCAGCTAAAGTAGTGCAGAACACCTGCATCGTAGCCATGGCAATGATGAAAGCATCCCGCCCCCGGCCACTGGGCACCTGTGTATGCAAATTAACCCACCATCTTTGTTGGACTAATTTGCATACATACTCCTGATTGGCTGGTGGGTGTCATGAAGGTACAGTCTATTTGCATCTTTCTCTTTTATTAGTATAGGTATATAGAAAAATAAAAAACTTGACTGAAATGTAGAAGAAAAAATAAAGGAAAACCAAAGCATTCTCCTGGATAGGAATATTGAAAATTATAAAAATAGTAGTTCTTCTCAAATTGAAGTTTAACACAATTCTCAATAAAGTCCCTTAGAGCTTAAGGAAAAAAAATTCTAAAATTCATCTTAGCAACATGTTAGAAGATCTAATAAGAGGCAAGACTAAATTTGTAATAGAATGAAATAACATACCTAGGAATATTTTTAAAGGAAGTACAGATTTATATAAAGAAAATATGAAAAGGTTCCTTAAGGGCCACAAAAGAAAACTTGAACAAATGGGGGAAAATACCACTTTCTTGGATAGAGGTATTTGATATCATAGACATTGTCCCTAAGTTAATCTATAAATTCTTTGTAATATCACTAAGTATAACAATAGGAATTTAAAAAAAAATATATGAACAAGGTGGTTGCAAAAATCAGAAGGAAAATTTGAGAAATAACAGCTAAGAAAACTTGAAAAAGAGCAAGGAGGAGGAGCTAGTTCTAGATATTAAATCATATTATAAGTAATTAAAAAAGTGGCTCTGTTGTATCACGAATGGAAAACAGTGTATTACTATTTGTGCAAAAAGGAGAAATGAAAGAATATTTTATAAATTTTCTAGTACATGTATATATTAGAAACTGATAATATTGATTGCCTCTGGAAGGAAACTGGCTTTTTGGAGGCCAGTATATTTTCATAGTATCCTCTTTTATATATCTTGGGTTTTGAACTATGTGAATATTTTACCTAATAAAAATAATTAAATTTTGAAAATAGGAAAATAATGTGTAGCATAAAGAGCCAAGGAAAAAGGAGTTTGGGACTGTTTTTTCTTTAGGTATTAAAATATATAAATAGCCGGGACTGGTTTGGCTCAGATAGAGCGTCGGCCTGCGGACTGAAAAGTCCTGGGTTCGATTCCGGGCGAGGGCATGTACCTGGTTGCGGGCACATCCCCAGTGGGGGATGTGCAGGAGGCAGCTGATTGATGATTCTATCTCATCGATGTTTCTAGCTCTCTATCCCTCTCTCTTCCTCTCTGTGAATAAATCAATAAAATATTTAAAAAAAAAAAAAATATATATATATATATATATATAAATAAAGTTATCTAACTTAAAATAAGATTGTATTGATATAAAAATAGATTCACAGATTAATGGAATAAAACAAATAGTCCAAAAATAGATCTTCAAATACATAAAACAACATATGACAAAGGGAAATCACACATCAATTGAAATAGATTTATTTTTTTAAAAACTGTGGTAATTTCTTATTTAAAAAACAAAAATAAATTTAGAATTCACTTATTAACTTATACCAAAATAAATACCTGCAGAATTAAAAACCCACTTGATCTCTGAATGGGAAAGGATTTTTCTGAAGATAAAAACAATAGAAAAATTATAAAAGTGATTAACTTAATAATGTGAACATTTAAAACTTGTATCTCTGAGGAAGTATAAACCAGATCACAAACTGAAGATATAATGTGACAAACTAGCAAAAGTTTAATGTAGTTATTATATGAAGATGACAGACAAGTTGATAAGAAAAACAATAAGGACCTCACAATAAAAAATGGAGAAATAGAAACAAAAAAGCCATAGAAAAGGAACTATAAAATTCTAATAAACAAATTTAAAAATGTTCAAACCTATTAGTAATCAAATAAATATGAAAATTAAAAGAAGATGCCATTTTCATCTATTAAATTAACACAAGGCTTCTTATTAACACTCAATATAAAGATGAGGATGCAGCAAGACCAATACTAGTAGTAATCTAAATTTATACTTTTGTGGGAAGCAACTAACAGTAGATGTCATGGCCCTTAAAGAGTATTCATATCTCTTCATGCTGTAAGTTCCACATCTGAGAATTTACATTAAGAAAGTTATCTTAAAAAGTAGAGAAAGATTTTTTTCTTTTTTTTCTTTGAGAAAGATTTATTTTTAAAAAGATGTTCATGAAGGTGCCATAACAGAAACAACTTGTAAATAATTTAAAACATTTTTAAGCATGACTCAATGATTGAGCCTTAACCTATGAATCAGGAGGTCATGGTTCCATTCCCAGTCAGGGGACATTCTCCATGGGGGGCATGCAGAAGGTAGTCAATCAATGGTTCTCTCTCATCATTGATGGTTTTATCTCTCTCTTTCTCCCTTCCTTTCCGAAATCAATAAAAAAATATTTTTTTTTTAAAAAGGGAAGATGAGGACTTAAGGAATGCCAAGAGACATATGAAAACATGCTCAAAGTCATTAATCATCAGAGAGATGCAAATCAAAACAACAATGAGATACCATCTCACACCTGTCACAATCATCAACAAATCAACAAATGACAAGTGCTGGCGAGGATGCAAAGAAAAAGGAACCCTTGTGCACTGCTGGTGGGAATGCAGACTGGTGCAGCCACTGTGGAGAATAGTATGGAGTTTCCTCAAAAAACTAAAAATGGAACTGCCATTTGACCCAGTAACCCCACTTCTAGGAATATATTCCAAGAAACTAGAAACACCAATCAGAAAGGATATATGCACCAGTAGCAGCACAATTTACAATAGCTAAGATTTGGAAACAGCATAAGTGCCCATCAGCAGATGAGTGGATTACAAAACTGTGGTACATCTACACAATGGAATACTACGCTGTGGTAAAAAGGAAGGCTCTCCTACTGTTTGCAACAGCATGGATGGAACTGGAGAGCATTGTGCTAAGCGAAAGAAGTCAGTCAGAGAAAAATAAATATCACATGATCTCACTCATTTGTGGATTATAATGAACAACATAAACTGATGAACAAAACAGATCCAGAGACAGAAGCATCAATCAGATGCTCAAACCTCAGAGGGAAGTTAGGGGAGGATGGAGGTAAGGGGGAGAGATAAGAAAAGGACTTGTATGCATGCATATAAGCCTAACCAAGGGACACAGACAACAGGGGTGAGGGCATGAGTGGGGGGTTGAGGGAAGCAGTGGGGAGATAAGGACACATATGTAATACCTTAATCAATAAAGAAAGAAAAAAAAGGAAGGTGATTAAACAAGATGAAATACTAAATGCATCCATTACAAATCATAATATCAAATAAGGTTTTTCAAAATGGGGAAAATCAAGAGACAGACTAAACAGGATAGAACTAAAGTAGGTTTATAGTTATTCATGTGGAAATCAATACAGTAATTAATTAATAAATAATATAAGCATAAACTCTGTGTTTTACACACTCACAACTATAAACTTATTGTTGCACCACTCTGCATATGCAGTCAACTCTATTGAATGCATGTATTTGTATAAAACTAGTAAGAAATAAGCTAATGTTGATGATGGTTATCTCTCAGTGGTGGGATTTAAATTTTATTCTTTTTTTTTGTATTTTCTATTTTAACAAATTGTATGCATTACATTCATCATAATAAAATTACTGTAATTAAAAGCAAGAAAAGAAATCTATACTATTTTCTGAAGATTTTATTAACATATTGGGGAAAAAAAACAGCATAGTGATTAAGGTTTTGGAGTCTGAGTCAATTAGCTAACTTTGGTTTCAGCTTCACCATTTAAATAATATTTGTTGAGTCATTTAGCTCTCTGAGACCTCAACTATAAAATGGGGCTAATACTATTTAACTATCTTATAAGGTCTAAGAAACAAATTATTGTGAACTGCTGAGCTCACAAAAGTCTTGTATTTAGCAAGTACTAAATAACTAGTTCGCCACTTAGTGTTCAATACTAATAGTATGCCAACAAAATAAATGCTTCAAAGGTAAAGTATATTTTATCTATGTTTGCACTACACCCTCTGGTGGTTCCACAAAGAAACGGCTTTAGGTAGACACCTACTTAAAGTGTCTATTCATATCCTTTGTCTATTTTTGTTGCTATTCAATTGGACATATTTCCCCAGATTTGCAAGCCCTCTTTATGTAGTATTTATATAATATTATGGAAGCAAGCCTTTGTCAAATGTTTTTCCTAATGTATATTTACTTGGATTATAATATTTTTATTTGACTTGGATTATAATATTTTTATTGCCATGTACAAGTTTAAAATATTTTGGTCATGTTTATCAATATTTTTCTTTTTAAAAATATATTTTTATTTATTTCAGAAAGAAAGGGAGAGGGAGAGAAAGAGAGAGAGAAATATCAATGATGAGAATCCTTGGCTGCAGGAGCTCATAACCAGGGCATATAGCCTGAATGGAATTTAAACCATGACCTCCTGGTTCATAAGTCAATGCTCAACCACTGCACCACACAAGCTAGGAAATCTTTTCTTAATGGATTCTGTGCTTTGGAGGAAACTTGTTTTTCTTGTTGTTGTTTTAATCCTCACAAGAGGATATTTTCCCACTGATTTTCAGAGAGTGGAAGGGAGGGAGAAGGGAAGAGAAACATCAATCGCTTGCTTCCCACACGTGTGCCAAACTGGGCTGGGGATTGAACCCCCAGTCCATGCCCTTGATTGGGAATCAAACCCTCCACCCTTTGAGGGCTGATGCTCTAATCTAACCACTGAGAAAAACTGGCCAGGTCAGGACAACTGTTTCTTAAAGAATTTATATATCTTGTATCTTTCCTAGTCCAATGAATCACGGGGAGTAACTTTTTATTTCTATTTCCCAGCCTTTTCTTTCTTTTTAAAAAAATATTTTATTGACTTTTAAAATTATTATTATTATTATTATTTTTACAGAGAGGAAGGGAGAGGGATAGAGAGCCAGAAACATCGATGAGAGAGAAACATCGACTATCTGCCTCCTGCACACCCCCCCACTGGGGATTTGCCCGCAACCAATGCACATGACCTTGACCAGAATCGAACCTGGGACTCCTCAGTCTACAGGCCGACGCTCTATCCACTGAGTCAAACCGGTTTGGGCCCAGCCTTTTCTTACAAGGCCGCTTAGTATAACTATTATCTCCTCTATCCATCTCTTAATATCTTCATAACCTCACCTCCTCTATTTTCATTTTTATTCCTTTCCTTACCAATTTCTTATCTCAAAAAGCATAACGAGAAGCTCAAAGGAATGTTACATGTAGAGATCCAAAAGACCTAAAATATAGATTTTTAAACTTAAATGGTAGAATATCTAGAAGTCACAAGACTATGAAGCAATGTGCTTTTTTTAAAATATATTTTATTGATTTTTTACAGAGAGGAAGGGAGAGAGACAGAGAGCTAGAAACGTCGATGAGAGAGAAACATCGACTGGCTGCCTCCTGCACACCCACTACCAAGGATGTGCCCGCAACCAATGTACATGCCTCTGATCGGAATCGAACCTGGGACCTTTCAGTCCGCAGACCAACGCTCTACCACTGAGCCAAACCGGCTTCGGTGAAGCAATGTTTTATTAAACTTAGCATAATTGAATATACAGCATGTGTTAAATCAGATAACAACTTACATCAAATTTTAATAAACTAAAATAGTAGGTAGAAAAATTATATGGAGAAAAACTTAACATTGAAAAAATGATAAATATTAAACTTATTACTTTTTATATGGAAGAAAGACTAATATTGATCATTTTTGTTTTAGTAGCCAAATACCAGATTTTCATATAACTAATGCTATTCTATGAATATTTTAAAAACTTTGAACTTGAAATATGAAATTAGGACTAGATAATAAGTAAGCTAGCAATAAGGGGGCCTCTTACATTGGCCCTAACACAATGGCAAGTCCATGTTTGTCTTTTTAAATTTAATTTCTTAAGTCAAAGTAATCACATTACAAAACAATTTGGAAAGGAGAGGGAGAAATCATTCAGAACTTCCAATCCTAATAATATTACTGCTAATATTTAGTATATTTTATTATTAAAAATATATTTTAAAATAATATAACAGTATTCATAATATAGATAAAATTCTAGTTTCTTTTTTGCAAGGTTAATCTAGTATATAGTTAAATGCATGGGTTCTAGAATTAGGCTGATTCAATTCAAATCCTTCTTCTCCCACTTATACAAGACTTTGGATAAATTACAATCTCTCTGACCCTAAATTGCTTTCTAAAATGTCAATGTGAAAATGATATCTCATAAAAGATTGTAAGAATTTAATGAGATAAATACATTGTCAGTGCTCCAAGATGTCTATATTGAATTGAATATCAATGAAGTATATGAACTCAGTACCTTTTGGATAATTCTTTTTTGTGATCTGTGGCCAGTTCACAGTTTTCCTTAAGGATGTTTCTTTCATTTGACATTACTTCATCATGCTGTGGATAGCAAAAGAAATAATATTTTTAAAAATCAGCACACCAATAAGCCAATCAACAAATTTTTTAATAAAAGAAGTACATTGGCATAATATAAGTCATAAAGTATTTATATACCTAGGTACATTTAATCTAGTTTGGTGGAAAAACTTAACAAAGTTTTGTAAACACACAATTAATTAGACTCTATATTTTTAGAGATACATAAAGAAAAACAAATTTTTTAAAATATCAGCTATGGCTGTATTAGATAGTAAAACTTTTGACTGATTTAATTATTTTTCAGTTTTTGAAATTTTCCCTAATGTGGTCATATTACTTATTAGTTGTTTGTTTCAAATAAGGGGAAAAAAGTGTTATTAAACTCTCTTAAAATTTTTAAAAAATATATTTTATTGATTTTTTACAGAGAGGAAGGGAGAGAGATAGTTAGAAACATCGATGAGAGAGAGTCATTGATCAGCTGCCTCCTGCACACCCCCCACTGGGGATGTGCCCACAACCAAGGTACATGCCCTTGACTGGAATCGAACCTGGGACCCTTCAGTCCACAGGCCGATGCTCTACCACTGAGCCAAACCAGCCTCGGCTCTTAAAATTTTTGAATTGAAGATTCCTCGGCTGTCTGCGAGCTACAAATAAAAAGTATGAAATAAGCTTTACAAATTGTTTCCCCTTCAAAATTAAAATGAAATATTTAGCTATGGAGTTACAAAAGAACTAAAGATTACCTGATAATACTCGCACCTATCACATAATATATTTACTTAATATGCCATTAGGAAATTGCTATATTTAGGTCACAAATACACTCTAAATAACAATAATAATGCTCCCCAAAATTACTTACCAGTTTTACCCTTATTGTTGCCATTCAGTGAAGTCCCTTCTACCTACCCTGTTTCCCCGAAAATAAGACAGTGTCTTATATTAATTTTTGCTCCCAAAGATGCGCTAGATCTTATTTTCAGGAGATGTCTTATTTTTCCATGCATTATGTCTTATTTTTGGAGGATATATTATTTTCGGGGAAACACGGTATATATACTACTAGAGATCCAGTGCATGATATTCATGCACTGGGAGAGGCAGGGTGTCCCTCAGCCCAGCCTGCGCCCTCCTGCAGCCTGGGACCCCCGAGGGATTCTTAGTGCTGCTACGGAGGCAGGAGAGGTTCCTGCTACTTCCGCTGTGCTCACCAGCTGTGAGCCCAGATTCTGGCTGAGAAGCGCTCCCTGTGGGAGAGCACTGACCACCAGGGGGAAGCTCCTGCATTGAGTGTCTGTCCTCTGGTGGTCAGTGCATATCATAGTGACTGGTTGTTCCACCGTTCGGTCTATTTGCATATTAGGGTTTTATTATATAGGATAATTATATTAAAATTGGCTAATAATTAGTCTAAATCAATAGTTTGAAAAAACTAATAAAACCCCTTGTTATATAATCATACAACTTCTAGAGTCAATAGTCTCAAGTCAATTGTCAATAGTACAGCAGGAATGTTCTACTAATTTTTAAAAAATATATTTTATTGATTTTTTACAGAGCGGAAGAGAGAGGGATAGAGAGTTAGAAACATTGATGAGAGAGAATCTTTAACCAGCTGCCTCTTGCACACCCCCTACTGGGGATGTGCCCACAACCAAGGTACATGCCCTTGACCGGAATCCAACCTGGAACCTTTCAGTCCGCAGGCTGACGCTCTATCCACTGAGCCAAACTGGTCTCGGCATGTTCTACTAATTTTTAATAGAAAACAACATTGGACTGAGTTGGAACTGAGAAAATTTTGTTCAACTTTGCCAATAATATCTGGCTATGTGAACCAAGACAGATCTTTGCTTCTCTTTACCTCAGTTTTCTCATTTCTAAAACTGAGTGATTAAATTAATGATTTTCAAGAACTTTTTAGCTCTGAAGTTCTGGTATACTCAATAATTACTATCAAATAACCATTCATGTCCCTGGAAACATTGTGATAAGTCAAGGATTAAATATTTTGGTCCTTTGTTCAACATAGACCAAGAATATAAAAGAACTATTAGTATTTTCAGATGATAACACTTAGGGAAGAAAAAACAAATTTATAAAAGAAGTACAAAATATATAAATTAATTGCTTGGCTTTCGACATATTATAAAGATGTTCTTTCTGTTTATTTTTAGAAAATATTGATTTTTTTACAGAGAGCAAGGGAGTCAATTCTCTCTGTGCAGTCAATCCTCTCTGTGCGCAATCAGGCACGTGCCTCCAGACCCCTGCCCTTTGTGGCTCCCCCGAGTCTCTGTGTGCCTTTCTCTCTACCTGACAGTCCATACTCCCCCTGTATGAATCTGGGTCCACAGAGTCTTGCCCAGAACTGGGGTTCAGTGCAGTCTGGATCTTCCTTCTCCCTCTCACCAGAGAAAGCCAGCCAGGCACTTAGCCACCCTTTCCCTCTGCGCACGTGTCTTCATACCTCAGCTCTTTGCAGCTCCTCTGATTTTCTGTGAGCTTTTCTCTTTCCTTCCAGTTGTAGAATTTCCACTCAGCCAGCTTTCCTGTGGTTCTGGATGATGACCGTTCTGTCTTTTAGTTGTAGTTTTGAAATTGTTGTGCAAGGCAGCAGTTTAGGTGCTTACCTATGTCTCCATCTTGGTTTCTCTCCTATTCTATCATTCTTTGTGTATTTATTAGCTGCTATTCTGTAAGGAAAATTTCTCTTATCCCACCTTTTCCTTCCTGCATTCCTTCCTTCTTTCGGTTCCTCCATTTTTTTTTCTTTCTGTTTTTAAAGTATCACTATATAATCATGGACTTTAAAAAATTTAATGTTTTATAATTCATTACTGGCATTGTTAATTTTGATGTTCAAATTATCCCAAGCATAGGCAAATTGAAGCAGGATGGCAAAAGCTAAAGTCAATTTTTAGTATTATAACATGTATTGAGAGGTGTTATTCAAAACATTTAACAAATGGCACAACACAGTAATTAATCAACCAGAATCTACACTGGCAGTAAAGAACTGGTCTATACTGTGAAACTATCACTCCCTTAATATTACTGACAAAAGCAACTTTTCAAGTTATGTGAATAATTTTATTCATACAAAAAATCCCAACCATTGTACCAGTACAAAAATGGTGTTCAATAAAAGCATGACCTTCAAATTCCTTAATCTGGATCGTGTCACAGGCAAACATTTTTAAGATTACATTCCTTTCAAAAAATTTTGAAACTATAAATTTTAATTAAGTACCTTACTTTACTCTTACCTTTTCTCTCAGAAAATGTTGGTCTTGTTCCCAAATAAAACTACCAATTTTTCTTCTTATTTCTGTGATAGGGGAAAAAAATCCAATACCATTTTTATTTTATTATTTTTTAAAGTTTATTCTTTTTAAAAAATATATTTTATTGATTTTTTTTTTACAGAGAGGAAGGGAGAGGGATAGAGAGTTAGAAATATTGATGAAAAAGAAACCTCGATTTGCTGCCTCCTGCACACCCCCTATTGGGGATGTGCCTGCAACCAAGGTACATGCCCTTGACCAGAATTGAACCTGTGACCTTTCAGTCCGCAGGCCAATGCTCTATCCACTGAGCAAACCGGTTGGGCTCCAAGAAGTAAATGTAACATCTGAATTTTACTTGAAGTCTGAGATTTCTAGGCCAGCATTTTTTCACTGTATCAAAATCATCTAAAATACTTGTTTAAAATGCAGATTCCTTCTGAATCAGATCATTGAGAAGGAGCTAAGGAATTTGCATTTATATAAAACTTCCCAGATGATTCCAATGCATTATCAGAATCATTGTTGTAAACTTTTCCTGCTGGAATATAGCTCTGCATTAAATGTGTCTTTAGGCCAAGCGTTAATAAAAAAAACGATTGTCTAGTCAAAATAAAAGCTATATCGCCCAGTCAGGCATGGCTTGGCAGTTGAGTGTCCACCCAGGAACCAAGAATTCACTGGTTTGATTCCTGGTCAGGGCATATGCTGGGGTTGCAGGCTTGATTCCCAGTAGGAGGGGTGGGGGTGTGTGTGCAGGAGGCAGCTGTTCAGTGATTCTCTCTCATCATTAATGTTTCTATCTCTCCCTTCTTCTCTAATATCAATAAAAAATATATATATTTTAAAAAGCTATAAAATTCCTTAATTTGTTGATTAGAGGTCCTCAATATTTCAATAATTTACTTTGTTAAAAGAAGGGTGGAAGAGCAATGTGTTTAGTGAGCATGGTAGTACAGGAATTTTACAATGCTTAGTATGTCAGAGGACTATGTCATCATTCTAACTCAAAGATCCTAAAAGATTATACATACAGTAACCCACTCATGGACAAGAAGGTAGCATTCCTCAACATCTATTCTGCCTACTTAGTAGTAGCCATTAGGCAGATATGGGCACCACATTGAAATGTGCCACTAGTCCAAACTGAAATGTGCTGGAAGCATAACATATTGAATTTCAAAGACTTAGTATCCAAAAAAGTATGCAAATGCCTGGCTGGAGTGGCCCAGTGGTTGAGCATCAACCAATGAATTAGGAGGTCATGGTTTGATTCCTGGTCAGGGCACATGCACACGTTGTGGGTTGCAGGAGGCAGCTAATCAATGATCTTTTCATCATTGATGTTTCTATCTCTCTTTCCCTCTTCCATTCTCTTTAAAGTGTGTGTGTGTGTGTGTGTGTGTGTGTGTGTGTGTATGTATATATATAAAAAACTTAAAATATCCCAATAATTTTATTATATATAGAATATGATACTGTAGATATATTAGGTTAAATAAAATACATTCTTAAAATTAATTTCACCTATTTCTTTTTATTCTTTTTAATGTGATTACTAGAAAATTTATGATTAATATGTGGCTCACATTTGCATCTTCATACTTCTACTAGACAATACTGGTCTAGATGGATAATAATGTATAGTTTTTATTTTTTAAAAAGGAGCATGTTTTTATTTCTGACAGTTTTAAAATTTTAAATATTTTTAACTTAAGATGCTAATCTCAAAGACAGGAGTCATTAATTAATTTATTTATGACCACTTAGAGCAACTCATTGTTATAAATAGGTCCTACCAGGATATTAAATCTATGAAAGGAACCCAATTTGGGGAGTTTCTAAAACTCTTCTATAGAAATCTTTTTTGATCTGTTTGGTGTGTTGTTGTTTTTTTTACTTTGCTCATGGGGAATGTGTACATCTGTCTTGCTAGGGATAGACACATAAGAATTGGGTAATAATTCAAAACCTATAAAAATGGATATTTTGCCCGACCTGCATGGCTCAGTGGTTGATCATTGACCTGTGAACCAGGAGGTCAGGGTTTGATTCATGGTCAGGGTATATGCCTGAATTGTGGGCTAAATCCCCAATGGAGTACATTCAGGAGGCAGCCAGTCAATGATTCTCTTTCATCATTGGTGTCTCTCTCTCTCCCTCTCCCTTTCTCTCTGAAATCAATAAAATAATATATTTTTTAAATGGGATATTTAAGTAGTCCAGATAAAATAGGTAGGATTTGAATAGAACAAATCAGGAAAAACTAAAAGAACCAATTTCAGAAACAGTTTATTTACTTGCCCTTTACTTCACAGGGCTGCTGAAATAATTAATGTGAAAGTACTTTATTATTTTTTAAAAATATATTTTATTGATTTTTTTTACAGAAAGGAAGAGAGAGGGATAGAGAGTTAGAAACATCGATGAGAAAGAATCATCGATGAGAAAGAATCATCGATCAGCTGCCTCTTGCACACTCCCTACTGGGGATGTGCCTGCAACCAAGGTACATGCCCTTGACCGGAATCGAACCCAGGACCTTTCAGTCTGCAGGCAGACACTCTATCCACTGAGCCAAACCGGTTTCGTCTGAAAGTACTTTAAACAGTATAAAGAACAATAGTAATATATGGGTTTATTATCATAATGAATCTTTAAAAATAGAAAAAAACTTCAGAAATATGAAGAGATTAAAAACTTGCAAAGAACAGTTAATTGTATGCTCACATATCAGACTACTTATATTATCTCATTTTATCCTCAAAACAACTTGGGAGAAATTGCTAAATGTTACAGAACCAGTGAGTGTTGTATCCCAGCCAGTGAACACTGTGAGGACAAGATCTGCATGTGTATTATTCAGCACCAAATCTCCAGCACCTGGGTTGAAACCTGGCACGCAGTAGGAGCTCAGTGAATGCATGAATCAAGGGTAAACAAATAAATCTAGAATATACACCAAGGCGTTCTGATCCCAAATCTGTGCTTTTCCACTTAGATCAGTACAGCTGGGTGACTTAGCTGGATCTGTCTGTCTAACAGGGGTTGGATGAATGATCTTTGCTAACCTTCTTGCAGGCATGCAGGAGGAAGAACGAAATGACCTAGAGCCACTGAATTTTTAATTTCAGCATTAGCTACTGCAGAGAGATAGTAGGCATGAAAAACGGTAGCATTATCATCTATGTAATCGAGGCTCTGATATATTCTAGGAGGAAAAGAAATGAAATATTTTAGGTTATCAAATAAACAAAACTGTATTCAACCTTGCAAAAAGGGAACAAATAAGTGGAAGTAGAAAGATTATCCATAGGCAACCAGGAGACTGGGGGTTCAGAGGGTGGGGATTAAACCTCAGCTTTACAAACATAATCCCACAGCAACTCGGAGGATGGCAGGTGGACAGATTGAAGGCAGAGCAACCTCCCAGAAAAACACGCTGAGAGTCACGGCAAGAGGTGATCAGGGTGTGCGCTAACGTGGTGAGAGGGCGTGCTGAGAGCGTTTGAGGGGCACACCCCCGGGTGTCTGAACACTGGCGGATCAGTGTGGGGCGGGGTTGTTATTCAAAAGAAGCTAGGAAGGCTTTAAGCTTAAGAACACAGGCCCTACTGCAGGTATGAGGGGCATGCAGATTTAGATTAAACATATTCAATAGGAGGGGCCTCCAAGAAGTCACGTGGAGCCTCCACCCACGAACCAGAAGGTCATGGTTAGGTTCCAGATCAGAGCACAGGCCCGGGGTTGCGGCTCGATCCCCAGCAGGGGGCGTGAAGGAGGCAGCCGATCAATTCTCTCTCGGCGTTGATGTTTCTGTCCCTCTCTTCCTCTCCTTTTCCATCTCCCTTTCTCTCTCTAGAATTAATAAACACTTTTTTTCTTTTAAAGTCACGTGAAAAAAATTAAAAAAAAAAAAAAAAAGTCACGTGGAGCTGTTAATATTGGAACTCAAGAAGTGACTCGGGGACCAGGCGGGAGGCCAGGCCATGGTGGCAGAAGGAGAGGAGAAGGCTATGTATTTTAACCTCCATAGGATTGGAAACGACCGCAATTTCCACCTCCAGCTCCCGCCTCATCAGGACTCGAGAGGCGACGCCAGGCGGCGCGCAGGTACCTCATCGTGTCCGGGTGCGAGGCGTCGCAGCTGAACAGGAAGTCGGCGGCCCTCGGGTCACTGATCGTCCCCCCTTCGGACACTGCGGAGGCAAGAGCGAAGGGCGGGTAAGCCAGCAAGGACCCTGGGGCCAAGGCCCACGAGTGGGAGGGGTGCCACCTCCACCCCCTCACCCACCCTTTCCCCAGCTTCCTACCCCAGAACTGCCTCAGGTTCCCGCTGACGCTGCCGCAGAACCAGCCTCGCTGCCCTTGAAACATGGCGCCGCCTTGCGGGTCAGGAGGTGGGGGAGGGAACCGTAGCAGAGATCGCTGATTGGTCCTGGCTCCACAGCCGGGCTCGGTGATTGGTTCTCGGGGGAAAGGGCGGGAAAAGCCGAGGGACAGGAGGAAGAAGGATCCCGCTGCTAGCAGACGGAGCAAACCAACTCCTAGGACTGTGGGCAGGACGCTCGGCTTCCCCTCTTTCAGCGGGAAGGGGTCAGTAGTCACATTTGTGAGTTTTAAACCCAAAGTGCATACTAACAAAATTAGTGTGCCCTGTTGTACAGGCATGAGTGCAGGTCCTGTAGCATCAAGCAAAATTTTTAATGGAAATATATATAATTGACTTGCAATAATAGTTTTAGTGATTCGATATTTATGCATATTACAATGTGATTATTCCCATAAGTCTAGTTAACTTCTGTCGCCGTATGAAGTTATTACAGTACTAGTGATATTCTCTCTGCGGTTATTATACACCCTGTGTCTTTTTTTTTTTTTTTTTAAACTGGAAGTTTGTACCCCTTAATCCCACCCCCTGCCACTGCCTCCTTCTGGCAACCATCTATGAGTCTATTTCTGTTTTATTTGTTTTATTTATTTTTAAAAATATTTTTATTGATTTCAGAGAGGAAAGGAGAGAGAGGGACAGAAACATCAATAATGAGAATCATTGATTGGCTGCCTCCTGCATGACCCCCACTGGGGATTGAGCCCACAGAAAGGGCATGTGCTCCCACCAGGAATGGAACATGGACCTCATAGGTTGAAGTTCAAACAATGAGCCACACTGGCTCAGCAGATTTCAATCTTTTTTATGACTGAGTAATAAAATTTCATTGCATGTATATAGATAGATATAGATATAGATACCCCACATCTTTATCCATTTATAAAATCCACAAATACTTATCTTGGCTATTGGAAATAATGCTGCAATGAACATAAGGATGCATATGTCTTTTTGAATTGGTTAAATACCCAGAAGTGGAATTGTAGCATCAAAATTAGGAACATGGTGGCATCGGTGACACTGCACTGGCAGTGGGCAGCAGTGGAGGCGTTGCCTGCTTCAATGGGTCCGATGACAGCAGGACTGCGGCAGGATGGTGGAGCAGATGAGTGGGTGGCACCAGGCCAAGGCAGGAGCAAGGGAGGCCCAATTGCCCTGCTGATCGCCCCACAGAGAGTGACCAGAAGCAGTGGCAGGGGACTCGATGATTCAGGCGGAGATGGGCACACAGGGCCCTGGGGGCCCAAGTGCTGCCCAGGGCCCAGAAGTCAGCAGGGACTTGCCATTCCATGCAGACACTCACACTTCGATTGTCAGCTAGATCTAGGGACTGCACCTTGCATGAATTTTGTGCACTAGGCCTCTAGTACTATTATAATGCAGTTCACAAAAACTTTTATTATCCCTTTAATGTCTGCAAGGCTCTGTAGTAGTTATTTCTGATATTAGTTATTCATGCCTTTTTATTTCTTAAGGTTTGTCAATTTTATTAGCCTTTTCAAATAAGAAACTTCTGGCTTCATACTCTCATATATTTCTTTTCTATACCATTAATTTCTGATCTTATAAGTTCCTTGGTTTTAGATTGTTTTTCTAATGTCTTGAAAGAAATGACTGGTTTTCATTCTTTGTTTTTCTAAAATGTGCATGTTGTCTATAAATTTCCTTTAAACTGTGTGCCAAAGTTTTTGAGATTCCATTTTTGTTGTTCAATTAAAGTATTTTTGGAATTCCAATGTAAGTTATTTTATTAATATGTTATTTAAAATATTTAAAACTTTCAAATACATGGGATTATTTATTTACCTTGTTATTGATTTCTGGATCAATAACAATAAGGTCAAAGAATATGTGATAATAATCCTTTAAAATCGGTTGAAATTATCCTTATGATTGAAGCATATGGTCAGAGTTCTGAGTGTTTAAAGAATGTTCATATTATCTGATTCCTCTATCAGTTACTGAGAGAAGCATATTAAAATATACTTTGTTTAGTTTTATCGATTTCTTTTTGTTAATTTTTGCTTTATATATATTGAAATTATGATATTAGGTGCATGCAAATGTATACTTGTTACTTTCTGGTTGATTGAGCTATTAAGAATTTAAATATGAACAGCAGCCCTAACCGGTTTGGCTCAGTGGATTAAGCGTTGGCCTGCGGATTGAAAGGCCCCAGGTTCGATTCCGGTCAAGGGCATGTACCTGGGTTGCGGGCACATCCCCCGTAGGAGGTGTGCAGGAGGCAGCTGATCGATGTTTCTCTCTCATCGATGTTTCTAACTCTCTATCCTCCCTTCCTCTCTGTAAAAAGTCAATAAAATATATTTTTAAATGAAATATATTAAAAAATATATTAAAAAATATATGAAATTTTTAAAACATGTGAATAAAACACAGATAAATATCTCTTTGGCCTCCGAATAGAGAAGAGTCTTTTAAACGAGACACAAGTATTAGCCAGTAGAAGATATTTGCAGAGAAAATAACCAATAAAGGATTGGTTATCCAGAACCTACAAATAACCATATGAATCAATACAAGGCAAATAACCCAATAGAAAAAATGGGCAAACACCTAAATAGAAATTTCATAGAAGAGGAAACTTAAATGTCAAATAAACTTATGAAAAGATGCTCAACCATAGTGGTAATTAGGGAAATATAAACTAACACTAAAATGAGATACTATTATGCGCCCACCTTACTGGTAAAACTTGAATTGGCAAAGACAGTAATGAGAACTCCCATTGTTTGTGAAGATATAAATTGGCACAATCATTTTGACCAACAATTTAGCATTACTTACATGGAGATATGCATACTGTATGTCCCAGCATTTTATTAGATATATACCTAGAGAAACTGTTTTTAAAAATATATATATATTTTATTGATTTTTTACAGAGAGGAAGAGAGAGGCATAGAGAGTTAGAAACATCAGTGAGAGAGAATCATCGATCAGCTGCCTCTTGCACATCCCCTACTGGGGATGTGCCCGCAACCAAGGTACATGCCCTTGACCTTAATTGAACCTGGGACCTTTCAGTCTTCAGGCCAAACTGGTTTCGGCACCTAGAGAAACTCTTGCTCCTATTTACCAATACATATCCTATATAATGAAAGTCTAATATGCTAAGTGCTGATCATCCAGTCGTTTGTTCAACCAATCAAAGTGTAATATGGTAATGATATGCTAAGGATGTTCAACCGCTTGTTATGATATGTACTGACCACCAGGAGGCAGAGGCTCCAACTAGTAGGTTAGCTTGCTGCTGATTGGGACTGAGTGAGACTGGCTGGACATATCCTGGAGCCCTCCCATGTTTCTCCCAGGCCCTGGTTGTGCACCAGTGGGGTTTCTCAGCCTGGCCTGTGCCCTCTCACAATCTGGGACCCCTCAAGGGATGTCAGCCAGTTTTGACCTGATCCTGCAGGCCAGGCTAAGGGACCCCACTGGTGCATGAATTCGTGCACGGGCCTCTAGTATATAATAATATTTATGGCAACATTGTTGTTAAAGCAATAGCAACAACAACAAAAATTAAAAACAAAACAAAACTAGAAACAAAACCACTATTTATCAACAATATTTTGGATATTTAAATTGTTTTATTTTTATAAAATAGAACACAACATAATTTTGAATTTTTAAAAAACTGAGGAAGACATATAACATGATTCTATTCATTTAAAGTTTTTAAAAAGCAAGTAGTGAAACTATACTTATATATATAGTATAGAAAAAAAACTTAACAATATATTTATTGGAAAAGCAGATCTGTAAATCATTTTCAAAAAGGGGGAAAAAAAGACCATATACAAGATGTAGATTGGTGATTACCTCAGAGCTGAGAGAGGTACACAAAGATTTTGACACTGTTCTGTTTCCAAAGCTAAGTGGTCAATGAGTACTTGATCTTTGTAGTATAATCTAAACTGTACATATACATTCATACACTCTTATATATGTATTTTACATTTTAATTTTTAAGAAATAGTCAAGTATGTCAACTTAGGAGGATTTTATCTAAACAGTTAATCAAATATTTGGCCTTGAAAAAAGCAATCTCATTTACCATTGCACCAAAAAAATTAAGATACCTAGGAATAAACTTAACTAAAGATATAAAAAACCTGTATTCAGAAAACTACAGGACATTGAAAAAAGAGATAGAGGAAGACATAAACAAATGGAAGAACATACTATGTTCATGGATTGGTAGAATCAATATTTTTAAAGTGTCTATATTACCCAAAGCAATCTACAATGGACAAGAATGATGAAAAGGACATAGCAGACGGATATGTGTGTGTGTGTGTGTGTGTGTGTGTGTGTGTGTATGCACACAATAGTCATGTATTATTGGTACATAATTTATAGTTGCTAATTTGTATAAACACCCATGAAATGATTATGATCATATTTAAGAAATCCTATATAATAAAACCTAATATGCTAAGTGTCTGGTCTTCCAGTCATCTGTTCAACCAATGAAAGCATAATATGCTAATGATATGCTAAGGCTGCTCAACTGCTCACTATGACATGCATTGACCACCAGGGGGCAGACTCTCCCAACTGGTAGGTTAGCTTGCTACTGGGATCCAGCCGATTGGGACTGAGTGAGATGGGCTAGACATGCCCTGGAGCCCTCCCACGGTCCCTCCCCAGCTGGCCAACCTCCCACAGTCCTCCTAGGCTCCGATTGTGCACCAGTGGGGTCCCTTGGCATGTCCTGTACCCTCTTGCAATCTGGGACCTCTCAGGGATGTCAGAGAGCCGGTTTCAGCCCAGTCCTGCAGGCCAGGCCTAAAGGCCCCACTGGTGCACAAATTCATACACCCAGCC
Organism: Pipistrellus hanaki; assembly: GCF_964339955.1. Lineage (NCBI taxonomy): Eukaryota > Metazoa > Chordata > Mammalia > Chiroptera > Vespertilionidae > Pipistrellus > Pipistrellus hanaki. Next base: position 59,120,392 of record NC_140503.1, read on the forward strand.
TCGTGTGTGTGTGTGTGTGTGTGTGTGTGTGTGTGTGTGTTAGTAGCCCTGTGCACTAATTCATGTGCCAGTAGCTCTCTGCAGGGCCTGGCCACAGCAACAAACCAAGCATTCCACTAGGCTGCTTACGCTGCCCACTCTCAGGGGCCACCCATTCCCACCCCCCGTACCGCCCCCAGCCCGGGACTGGAGGACTCTGGCAGGGCTGAGAGGACTGGGTGCTGCCATCTTTGTAATGGAGGGACAATTAATTTGCATATTACCCTTTTATTATATAGGAGATATATATATATATATATATATATATATATATATATATATATATATATATATATAAAATCATATGGAATGGATGTGGGAGTGACTAAGAAAATATGGGAAAATGTTAATCATTTGTGAATCTAAGTGGAGAGTAAATGGGAGTTTATCATACAAATGTGCAATTTTTCTGTATAAATTTTTAAAATTTTTAAAGAAAATATATCTCTTTAGTTCAATGTTTCTCTGACCTAGTAGCACATTAGAATGACATGAGTGCTTTTAGAAACTACAAACATTCTGCTGGAGATTTTGCTTTATGTGGTCTTACATGAGGTCCAAGCATCTGAATTTCTTTGAAATATTTCTGGAAAAATCTTGTTTCTTTTTGTGCTTCTTTTGCTTCCTTTAAAACATCTTGCAAGGTTCCAGGCATAAAACAAGCTCTGCCCTGGCCATTTAGCTCTGTTGGTTGACTGTTGTCCCATGCATTGAGAGGTTGCTGGTTCAATTTCCGGTCAGGGCACATGCTCGGATCATGACCAAAGTGAATTCATTTTTAAAAATATATTTTATTGATTTTTTACAGAGAGGAAGGGAGAGGGATAGAGAGAGTTAGAAACATCGATGAGAGAGAGTCATCGATCAGCTGCCTCTTGCACACCCCCTACTGGGGATATGCCCGCAACCAAGGTACATGCCCTTGACCGAAATCGAACCCGGGACCTTTCAGTCCGCAGACCGACGCTCTACCACTGAGCCAAACCGGTTTCAGCGTGAATTTATTTTTAAAAAGTAATTTCTTTTTTTCTTTTTTCTTTTTTTATTAAAATATATTTTATTGATTTTGTATAGAGAGGAAGGGAGAGAGATAGAGAGTTAGAAACATCTATGGGAGAGAGTCATCGATCAGCTGCCTCTTGCACACCCCCTACTGGGGATATGCCCGCAACCAAGGTACATGTCCTTGACTGGAATCAAACCTGGGACCTTTCAGTCCCCAATCCGACGCTCTATCCATTGAGCCAAACCGTTTTTGGTGTGAATTTATTTTTTAAAAAGTAATTTCTTAAATGTAGTCATCATTATTTCATGGCTGTTTACCCAAATTAGCAACTATAAATTATGTGCCAACAATACATGACTATTACCTGTAATATGTGTGTATCTTTCCCCATTATAACAGATAGGAGGCTTTCACCCTGCCCAAGAACTGTACTAATTGTAATTTTAGATGGCAGGACTTAAATACTCATTCCCCTCCCCTAAAACAGCCCTGTCAGATATAGAAAATGGCCCTGGCTTAGCTCAGTAGATAGAGCATCGGCCTGCAGACTGAAAGGTCCTGGGTTCGATACCAGTCAAGGGCATATGCAATGGTTGCAGGCTCAATCCCCAGTGGGGAGCATGCAGGATGCAGCTGATCAATGATTCCTTCTCATCATTGTTGTTTCCATCTCTCTCTCCCTGTCCCTTCCTATCTGAAATTAATTAAAATATATTTTTAAAAAGAAGATGTTAAGAATAAAGCCAAGTTATATGCGACTTCCAAGGAAAGGCAATATACAATAGATGATTCATCAAAAGTACAGCTGAGATTAATGCTACTAAGCACTTTAGACTTAAAACAGGAACAAGCTGAAGGATGAGTATATTAAAAGTAGAAGTAGCAAAGAAGACAAAGTGGACAGTTGGCATTGTCAGAGAATCCATCATTCGGAAGGACAGCTGTCCTCTAATTCCTGAGCAAGGATTCTGGCTTTTAAGATTAAGGAACCAAAATGATCTGAAGGCTCTGGATATATTAGAGAGGACAAGATGAAAAACACTGATAATAAATTATAGACAAGAATGATGAAAAGAACATAGCAGATGGAGACACTTAAATGTATTTGAATACAGAAAAACAAATCCCTCATTTACACTAATAAAAGAGAAATATGCAAATTGACTATCATTTCACAATACCCACTAGCCAATCAGGAGTGAGTTTGCAAATTAACCTCATTGCCTCCGTGGAGACTGCTTGGCCATCACCAAGGTGACCCAGGAGCAGGCAAGCAGGGCCTGCAGGCAGCTCCTAGCATGGCCTCAGCGACCTGAGAGCAGTGAAGCGCAGCCTGCAGGCAGCACCCAGCATGGCCTGCTTGGTGTGGAGTAGGTAGGCCCCACAGAGAACAATGGGGAGTGGGCCTAAGCCATCAGTAGAACATCCCCGAAGGCTCCCGGATTGGAGAGGGTGCAGGTCAGGCTGAATTTTGTGCACTGGGCCTCTAGTCTAAAAATATAAAAGCCTAAGCGCCATCTGATTGTTCGACAAGTAGCTATGATGTGCACTCACCACCAGGGGGCAGACACTCAATGCACAGGCATGGAAACATGGAACAGACTGATGAATCTCAGAGGGAAGGGGGTAGGGGGTAGAGGTTAACCAAAGATCTTATATGCATTTTAGAGGCCCAGTGTACAGATTCGTGCACTGGTAGGGTCCCTTGGCCTGGCCTGCGGGGATCGGGCCAAAACTGGCAGTCTGACATCCCCCAAGAGGGCATTGCAGGAGGGCAGGCCAAGGGACCCCACCAGTGCACTGGGCCTCTAGATAGATAAAGCAAGAAAAGGGCCTGAAAAGGTCTGAAAATTCATCTAATACAGAGTCATTATACTAGACCAGTGTTTCCCAAACTTCTGACATATGTGTACCCCTTCTATAATTTCGTAACGCTGAGTACCCCTCGTACTCATGGGAACGTAGAATTAGGCGCAGCTGAGCACGGTGCAGTGTATATCCCCACCGAACTCCGGTGCAACGCGTACCCCACCAAACTCTTCCTGTGCCCCGGGGCGTACGCGTACCACACTTTGGGAAACACTTTAATAATGACAGCATAATAGACTTTCTGGGCACATTTGAAAAGGGTTCCCCAGCACCGTAAACTCAAGTTGCAGTTTACTTCGGTAACAATAACGTGATTATCACTCTCATGAGAGAGGCTCCTGTGTCATAGAAGACCCTAGTGAATTAAAAGTATCTTAAAAGACTCTGGTGAGCTGGGACCGGTTTGGCTCAATGGATAGAGCTTCGGCTTGGGGACTGAAGGGACCTGGGTTCGATTCCGGTCAAGAGCATGTACCTTGGTTGCGGGCACATCCCCAGTAGGGGGTGTGCAAGAGGCAGCTGATCGATGACTCTCTCTCATTGATGTTTCTAACTCTCTATCTGTCTCCCTTCCTCTCTGTACAAAAATCAATAAAATATATTAAAAAAAAAAAAAAGACTCTGGTGAAATCCACTAAGGACACTGAGAATGGAATTTAATTTGTGAATCCTTCCCGCCCTCGCCAGTATTCATTATTAAATTAGGAAGAGAAACCAGTAAGACTGGTAATCTATTTCAATACTTCTTTAATAATGCTCTGAATTTATACAATAGTATGACTAATCACTGTGGCTGCACGATATGCAGTGGTTCTTTATTCTCCCCACCATCATTAAGGCAAGGGCAGAAGTAGGAATAAAGTTTCTCCGTGAAAGTACTACTGAAGGTGTAAATGTGGGTCATGGTTTTAGCATTGTAGAAGGACACCTGCCCTCCTTCATAATCTAAGTATATGCCCACCTGGTCAAGGTTGCTGGTCAGCTTCACACTGCAAGAAGGCAAATCCAGAGCCTTCAGATCATTTTGGTTCCTTAGTCTTAAAAGCCAGAATCCTTGCTCAGGAGTTAGAGGACAGCTGCCTTTCCGAATGATGGATTCTTTGACAATGCCAACTGTCCACTTTGTCTTCTTAGCTACTTCTACTTCCCAGTACCATTTTCCAGACGTGAAGCCTTTTAAGCCCAGCACAGCCACACTTGAGTCAAACCTCTCTGGATCATCGGGCATTACCTGCTTAATGTCACCATGCCACACACTGGTTCGGCTTTTGGACAGCACCAAATTTGGGTGCGCTGTTTTAGGGTCCAGAGTTAATGGAAATAAGCCTAGGAAGAAAGATAAGAGAAAGCAGGGTATGGGAGAAAAGGGGTGAATGCATATTCCCATAGTAGAAGTCAGTATTTATATAAACACCAATAATTTATCTCCCCATGCTAAGTAAAATAAGCCAGTCAAAGAAACACAAATACCATATGATTTCACTTACATGTGGAATTTAATGAACAAAATAAACAACATAGGTGAATCTCAGAAAGCATTATTCTAAGTGAAAAAAGCCAGATACAAAAGACTACAGAATATATAATTCCACTTATATGAGATTTTAGAAAAGACACAAGTGGGAAAAGCAGATTTAGTGACTCTGGGGTTAGGGGTAGAGGAAGGGATTGACTGCAAAGGGATACACAGGAACTTTTTAGGATGATAGAAATTTTTTATATCTTGATTTTGCAGATGTTTACATAAGCATATATATTTGTCAACACTCATCAAATTGTACACTTTAAAATGATGAGTTTATACCTATGAAGAGCAATAGATGCCTTCACCTTTTTCACTCAGTCCCCCAGCACCCTCTTCTCTGATAGCTGTCAGTCTGTTCTCTATATCTATGAATCTATTTCTATTTTGTTTGTTTATTTGTATTTCTTTGACTGGCTTATTTTACTTAGCATAATGCTCTTAAGGTTGCAAAAGGTAAGGTTTCCTTTTTTTTACAACTGAGTCATATTCCATTGTGTAAATGTAACACAGCTTTCTTATCCACTCATCTACTGATGGGCACAGACAACAATATGGTGATCACCAGAGGGAAATGGGGGTTGAGGGAAGTAGAAGAGAATAAAGGAGGAATAAATGGTGACAGAAGGAGACTTGACTAGTGTGGTGAATACAGAAAATGTATTATAGAATTGTACACTTGAAACCTACATAATTTTATTAACCAGTGTCACACCAATAAAAATTTTAAATGATTATTTTATTCTATGTTAATTATGTCTTAGTAAAGCTTATTTTTTTATTGTCAATTATTTGGAAAAATTGTTAACAGGGATAGATTTGTGATTTTCATTAAGTCAGTAACTACCCATGTTTCCCCGAAAATTAGACATCCTCCGAAAATAAGACCTAGCGCATGGAAAGATAAGACATCCCCTGAAAATAAGACCTAGCGCAACTTTAGGAGAAAAAACTTAATATAAGACACTGTCTTATTTTTGGGGAAACAGGATACTACTAATAATGAACCTATGTAAATTCTATAAAAAACTTGTAGAACTTTGTATTTATATAAAGATTTTTATTTAGAATTTTGTGTTCTTGAAATACCATTTGTGTTCTTTTGTCCTGCTCAATTCTTTGGTATCTGCAGGATGATAAAAACTTAGAGTTCATATTAGGCACACCTATTAAAATTATTGGTGTTTTGCTGTTTTTTGGTATAGTTTTTTTTTTTTTTTTAAGCACTGAAGATCTCTAAACAATCTCCTAAGATATTATACTCCATTTTATGAACATCAAACAAAAAGGACCTAAAAGACCCTATTACATTCAAAGAGTATATATATAATAAACACCTTCAGGGCAGAAAAGATCCAGGGATTTATATAACTGATATGGCGAAACAGTATAAAATATTAGTTGTCACATTTGACAGAACAATTAAAATCATAGGCTGAGAGGTAATTCTTTTTTTTTTTATATATATTTTATTATTTTTTACAGAGAGGAAGAGAGAGGGATAGAGAGCTAGAAACACCGATGAGAAAGAATCATCGATCAGCTGCCTCTTGCACAGCCCCCACCAGGGATGTACCTGCAACTAAGGTACATGCCCTTCACCGGAATCGAACCTTCCAGTCCGCAGGCTGACGCTCTATCCACTGAGCCAAACCTGTTTCAGCGACTGAGAGGTAATTCTAACATTAGATTCTACTTACCAGTAAAAAGCCATAAATTCTTAATTCATGGTACCAGAGGAAATTCAGTCATACCAACTAGCTTTCTTTTGCTAAACTCTACTCTTCTCCCTGCTCTAGACTCTAAAGTATTAATTAGGGCCACAGAAGAGTCCCCACAGATGAAACATACATTAGGAGCCCCAGGAACCAATAGCTGCTACCCACTGATACCTGGAGAGATAATGGACTGCATTTCCTTCCACATCATGTACTGGATGGGACCTTTGTACAGGCCAAAGTTCAGCTTTCTGGAGATAAGCTCTTTGGGTGTCAGCACTTTTATTCCTTTCTGCAAGCTGCAAGGGACATAAATAATTTATTTTAGCTATCCTCCTGGGACTGAAGATAGGGTAATAATACCATATGGAAATACCACTTACCTAGCTAAGAAAGGTGTGATGTCCTGGAAGAGGAAGAGAAATAGAGAAGTTAGATGCCTGTTCATCAACTGCAGAAATTTTTTTGGTGATACTGGCCAACACTGGGATTTGATTGTCAATACTGGGACCCTGTGCAGATTGTCCCCATTTCATTGCTACCTCTCATTTTCCATCTGTCTTTTCTGATCTGCATCCTTCATCTAACCCAAGATAAACTGGTTTCTCTTGCTCTTATTTCCTAGCTCCCTTTTATATGGAATAAGAGAGAAGTTAAGGTTAGGCTACATTTCCCTATACTGCCATAGTCTCAGGAGAATTCAAGAGATCAAACATGTCAAACTCTCAGCCTGCAGGCCACATGCAGCCCACAATGAATATTTTTGCAGCCCAGCCAATATAATAGTATGTGAGAAACACTTTAATAAAAATTTTGTAACTTAATTTTTACAATATCCTGTTATACATAATCTATACTAATAAAAGGGTAATATGCTAATTGGACTAGATAGACCGGATGTCCTTCTGGACAAAGCTGCTGCAGTTGTGAGGGCCAAGGAAGGCCAGCAGCCAGCAGTGGCAGCAGCAGCAGAAGCTGGGTGATGGGGGCGGTGCCTTCCCCTAGCAGGCCTAAGCCATCAATAAGTCATCCCCTGAGGGCTCCTGGACTGTAAGAGGGTGCAGGCTGGGTTGAGGGATGCCCTCCCCACGTACAAATGTTCGTGCACTGGGCCTCTAGTTATTAATAACGAACTACAACATTCGCTAATGACTGATTACTATAATTGTGTTGCATTCATTTCCCTTACGCACCTTATGTGCAGGTGCATCATTTCTCTCCACTAATACTAGCAGCAAATATTTTAGCAGCCAATTGCCACATTATTAGTCTTGTACTGACTTATTTGGTGTGCACAACAGGAAATACTTCACTTTGGACAATAAGAAAAATAGGTTTATTTGCTTTATGTTTGTTAATTTGTGGAGTTATTCTGATAAGTTAATGTTCAAGAAAAAATATTAATTATTAGGTTAATGATTACTCATTCATTTCAGCTTTTTGTATTCAGCATGTCTCTATCGAAATAAACCTATGTTTCTATGAAAATTGGAAGCTTTTGGTTTTTTGCAGCCCACACAAACTTAAACCTTGTTTATTTGGCCCATGTTAGCCTTTGAGTTGACATGCTTGCAGTAGGTATACCTACCCCAAGGCCACTTTTCCTTACTCTGGCTAGTTAAACTGCTGAATGCTGAAGTGGTAACCAATGCCACATTACTTCAATGACCAAAGATTGGCAAATAGCTTTTCAAACAGATCAATATATGTTGCTGGGAGCAAAAAATACAGCTTAGGTTGCAACATTTATATTTTTAAGAAATAAAGCTTCAAAGTTCTTTCTGAAGAAATATTAAAACATACTGTTATTATTGGGATTTTATTATCTTCTTTTCTAGGAGGGTGAAAGGAAAGCTTTCTATTGAGTGTGAGGCAAAAGTAGCTTCCTGCTTTTCTCCCATAGAATTTAAAAATATATATATTTTATTGATTTTTTTACAGAGAGGAAGGGAGAGAGATAGAGAGCTAGAAACGTCGATGAGAGAGAAACATCGACCAGCTGCCTCTTGCACACCCCCTACTGGGGATGTGCCCGCAACCAATGTACATACCCTTGACTGGAATCGAACCTGGGTCCTTTCAGTCCGCAGACTGACGCCCTACCACTGAGCCAAACCGGCTTCGGCCTCCCATAGCATTTTTAAAATTTATTTATTTTTATTGTTGACATTATTGCAGATGTCCAGCATTCCCCACTTTGCCTCCCTCCATCCAGCCCCTGGCAGGATCTTCCCCCTTCCCCCCGCATTGTGGGAAGTCCTTTCTGACCCTTTTCCCTCCAGTAGCATACCCATAGTCATGTTGATATGGAGTCTTACTTTGAGAAAGTTGAAGGAGTTCTGCTCATCCATCCGGGCCTGGACGCTCACCATCATATCCTTGGCTAGGAGATACTGTTCCTGAAGCTGTTTCAGATTCAGCTCCATTTCCTCACTCAAGGCTTTCCCCTCATCCCGGAGCTCATTTAAAATGTCCTTTTCTTTGCCGTGCAGAAATTGATGCAGCTTTAGAAACTCCACGGAGATGTGTTGCTGCAGATGTAGCTTGCTTTCCTGGAAACCTCCATGATCATCACTAAGGTAATTCCCGAGACTAGCTCTTGGGGATGGGGGCCCACACCACCAATACTCACACAACTTGGGAAATACCATAATGGGAAAATGCACTAAAATGCAATATCAACATTGAACCACACTAAAAGGAGCCCTTTTTGTGGCAGATGGGGAGACTTACTCCATCTTTCTCAGCTAGTTTAACAGTTCAGGATGAAATAGTCAAAAGAGATGGGCAGGTTCCTATTGAAATACTGAGATGGTAAGCATTGCCATATGAAATAAGACTCTGGGGTTAATCAAACATTCTAGAATGAATGATAATACTCTCCTACCCAGAAGTATAAGCCAATATCTACCAAGCTATACTGTTAGACTGGGGTTATAAGGAGGTGGAGAGAAATATCCTTCTCGAGAAATCAGAACATCAGAAGTGGGGGTGGGGTAAGGGAGGGTGCTTCTGCTTCAAGGATAATATAAAAGAAGAGATGGGAACCCTGGCCAGAGTGGCTCAGTTGGTTTGGCATTGTCCTATGCACTGAAAGCTTGCTGGTTCAATTCCTTTTCAGGGTACATGCCCAGGGTGCAGGCATGCAGGAGGCAGTCGATTGAAGTTCCAATCTCACAATGATGTTTCTCTCCCTTCCTCTCTCTCTAAAAAAAAAAAAAAAAAAAAAATCTTTTTTTTTTTTTTAAAGAAGATTTGGGAAATGATAACTGATGTACTTGCATCTCTTTTCTTAGATGACCTCAACATTCTCATAGGAGAGCCATCTGAATAACGTGGCTTCTTGTTTCCTTATTCTCATTTCTAGTGATTTCCACCTTTATCTCTACTAATTCTTAGTTACACTGAGGATTTTCTCATCCTCAGCAATTTCTCTATCTCTAAAATGAGCTTTTTATTTAGGTATCCCTATTGCAATTTTAGGTCTCGTTGAAACCTGTGTACTGACCCCTTCATTTCTATTTCTTCAACTTCTGTCTTTATATCCCCTCTTCTCTAGCCTGGATACTATGGCCCATCATTGTTATTGTACTCTTAAAATAGTCTTAACTCTCTCTTTCCTCTAGCTCACACTTGCCTCGTTTTCCTTTCACTACTATTTCTCAGTCTTACTTGTTAGTTCTATAGTTACTTGATTTTTCTATCATGGGCTCTTTTTCCTTCTCATTCTATATCCAACTGTCTATTTAACATCCACACTCACACCTAACATCTAATGAATCACTCCATCCAGATAATTATTTTTTTAATCTCCAAAGCATATGCTGAGGCTGTTTACTTCTTTCCATCTCCATTGCCTTTCTAGACCAAGCTACCATATGGGGTCAAGTGGTAGCTTTCTAACCATTATTCTTGTCATTATCTCTCTTAATTCATTCTCCACACAGCCACCAGACAGAAATTTTCAAAATGAAAAGTATGTCTTTAGATATAGCTATCTTTAGCGGATTTGCCATAGATAAATTTCTTATTTTGCCATAAATAAGAGAAAAGACCAGAGAAACTGCAACCCCACAAAAATCATCCAGCAATTGAACCATCAAAAGGAAGAGCATATTCGGGAAAAGGCCAGTGTACTCTCTCTCTGCTTATCCGCTGTAGGGAATTTACTCCACTGCTATGTTCCTTTCCACCTTACTGTGTCCATTCTTTAATTTTATAACCCAAGTTTCATTTTGTGTATTGACACTGTTTGTATAGTTACCTTCCCACCCAAATGGCTAAAGTTAAAAGGAGGGTATATTCTAGTTCTATCTCAGAACCCCCTATCCTACTCCTCACCTTGTAAGCAGTAATTGCATCTTTCTGCGTGCTCCTCAGGGACTGAAGTTCCTTCAGGACTGCCTCCAGTTGACCCTTCATGGTGTTAAACTCCTCCTGGGAATATCACATAAATTCAACCCACACTGACTCGGGAGAGGAAGGGGCATAAGGGACATCTCCCTCAAAGCCCTGTTATGTCAGGGAAAAAAGCCAGCTCTTGCTCTAAAGGTCTTTCCTTTCCCCTATGTCATAGTTCCTGTCTCTTCCAAGGATAGTGAAGGAAATTATAAGGGGTTTGAGGATGGTAATAGGTCTGTATACATTTTCTACCCTGGTTACACTGTTCTACCTGTACCTTTACTCACATTGTTCTCACTTAGAATAGTTATTTCTTCCTCTTGCCCATCCAAATCCAAATGATTTTCATGTTCAAACTTTCTTTTACCATACGTCCCCTGAATGTTTCAGGTTTTTCTAATCTTTTCTGAAATTCTAAACATTTATGAATTACTACAATAGTTTGACAAAATTTAGGTCTCAATAGTAAACTCTAAAATTACTTCTGTGTTTTTTTGTTTTGTTTTTTCATTTTGACTAAATTTCAAGAGTTTTATAACAAGAGCAGTATTGTATGCATTCACATCCTGCATGGTGTCTAGTAGAGCATTATCATGGCAGGATTTAGGTAAATATTTGCTTAAATGAATAGTAGGCTACAGGTTTTCCACTACTCCTTTCCTATATTAGCACCTCAAGAGAAAGAACATTGTAAAATATATTGCATTTTCTGAGCATTCTGATCTTTCTAATAATCATCTGAGTAAAGGGGTGAAACTGCAAGAGAGAAGAAGTCCTACAGAAAATATTTCCCCAGCTCTCCTAACGGATTGATCAAGGCTCACCCACCATGAAGGAATGGACAGCGTCAGAGATCTGAAGGAACTCTTTAGACTGCCCTCCAGACAACCGAGCATCTTTGCATTGAAAACAGATCAGCTTCCCTTCTGTCTTACTGAACAGTTTCAGGTTCTCTCCATGTTCTGGGCACTGTGGATGGCCCTTGAGTAAGGGTAGCTCCTTAATCTTCTCTACCAGCTTCTCCAGTACAAGGTTGAATGCACAGTTGCCATATTGACACAATATCTTACACTTAGGACAGAATGTTTCCTTTTCTTGCTGCTTCCAAAAGTTTTGAATACAGGCCTGGCAGAAGTTGTGACCACAGGTTAGCATAAGTGGATCTCGGAACCAGTCATTACACAGTAGACAGTGTAGCTCCTTAGTAATTTCTTGTATCTGCCCTTTAGAAGGCATCTGAGTGATCAAACTCTTCACTTCAACGAAGCTGCTTTGGTCAGAGCTGGAGGAGGTTTGTGGAGTTACCTTTGGAAAAGAACAGTTAAAATGAGTTCTCTCTCTAGCTACACACTTCAGGATAGTGGACTCCACTCCTAAAGAAGTTGAGAATTGTTTTTGCAGCCAAAGTAAAAGCACCATAATCTCTTCTTTGAAAATGATCCAATAGAGAGAAACCAAGATGGCGGCATAGGGTAGAGACCTGAATGCAGCCTACCACAACAAATTTGAATTTAGAACTGGAAAACAGGGGAAACATCACCCTGAAGCGCCGGATGGCTGGCTGAGAGGAGGCTCTACCATCTGGGAAGGAGAAGAAGGCACGCTGAACCTCAGGAACTGTGAAGGTACAGAGAACTGTGCCTGTGAAAAGGCAGCGGCTGCCAGACTTTGCTGCTGGCTTGCTTGCGGAGTGCGGAGAGGGCAGGCTGAGTTCACTGCTGGCTTATTCCCTGCGCGTGGAGAGGGTGGACAGCTAATGCGCGGCTGGCTTTCTTGTTCAGGAGGAAAACAGAACCACCCTATTGCTCTGATAAACTGCCCCAGACAGGGAGAGGCCAGACTGTCAGGCAGTGGGCAGAGATCTCTCGGAGGTGTGTGAAGCCAGCAGCCATTACTGTGGGACTCAGAAACCAGACCCTCGTAGGGAGAGGCTGACCAAAGCTTGTCTGCACCACCCGAGACTCCACCCCATCCAAGCGGAGCACAGAAGCCCTTCCAGTGGCTAGCTTTCTCGTTCGCCATGAATAGGACTCTCCTAGGGAGGGACAGACAGGAATCCAAAGCTTGTCTGTGCCTATACAAAAGAGGTGCGCGCGCCTGCAACCAATCTTGCGGGATTCACCAAAGCTTGGCTGTGCCACCCGAGACTCCACCCCATCCAAGCGGAATACAGAAACCCTCCTAGCTGAGACACTTCTGATCCTCACAGCCAATTGGCTTGGAGATCAACGCTTCCCAGTGATACTAGCAACAAGCAAGGCTTAACAAAAAGACTGCACACACAGCCCACAAAGGGCTACACCAAGACTGTCCACCTCAGGTAACTGGGAGGCTGACCCACTGAACCATATAGGACACCTTAGCACACAAAGCCACCCTACCAACTCAGGGAAGCTGTGAAAATGCCGAGACAAGGAAACAGATCCCTTTCCCCACACCCATTGTCCTCATCCATAGGTGCACAGTTTTTTTTCAGGCTCTTCCCGCACCCCCCACTCCCCTTTTCCTTTGAGAACCATCAGTCCACTCCCCTTCCATACCTCTGATTCTATTATATTCACTAGTTAATATTGTTCATCAGGTTTTTTAATTCCCTTGGCTTTTAGTTTCACTTGTTGATAGTTACCTTTGTTGATCATAATTTTTATCTATATCTTCTTCCTCTTCCTAAAGAACCCCTTTCAGCAATTCATATAATTCTGGTTTGGTGGTGATGAACTCCTTTAGCTTTTTTTATTTTATTTGTGAAGCTCTTTATCTGGACTTCGATTCTGAATGATAGCTTTGCTGGGTAGAGTATTTTTGGCTGTAGGTTCTTGCTATTCATCAACTTGAATATTTCTTGCCATTCCCGTCTGGCCTGCATGGTTTCTGTTGAGAAATCAGCTGACGATCATATGGGTACTCCTTTATAGGTAACTACCTGCTTTACTCTTGCTGCTTTTAAGATTCTCTCTTTGTCTTTTGCTCTTAGAATTTTAATTATGATGTGTCTTGGTGTGTTCCTCTTTGGATTCCTTTTGTTTGGCGTTCTATGCGCTTCCTGGACTTGTAAGTCTATTTCTTTCCCCAGGTGGGGGAAGTTTTCTGTCACTATTTCTTTCAGTATATTTTCGGTATCTTGCTCTCTCTCTTCTTCTGGGACCCACATAATTCTTATGTTGGTTCGTTTGAAATTGTCCCAGAGGTTTCTTACACTATCTTCAACTTTCTGGATTCTCTTATCTTCTTGCTTCTGTGGAGGAGTGTCCTCTGGCTCTTTGTGTTCCAAATCTTTGACTTGATTCTTGTGATCTTCCTTTCTGTTTTTAGGACTCTGTATAGTATTTTTTATTTCAGACAATTGTATTCTTTATTTCTAGTTGATCCCTTTTCATATCCTCATAGATCTCATTTATTTTATTGGCCTTTTCTAGGAAAATTCTTGAAAAACCTTATAAGCGTGGTTTTGAACTCTATATCCAGTCGCTTCTTGTCCTCCATTTCTTTTGTTTGTGATCTGTTTCCTTGTCTCGGCATTTTCACAGCTTCCCTGAGTTGGTAGGGTGGCTTTGTGTGCTAAGGTGTCCTATATGGTTCAGTGGGTCAGCCTCCCAATTACCTGAGGTGGACAGTCTTGGTGTAGCCCTTTGTGGGCTGTGTGTGCAGTATTGTTATTAAGCCTTGCTTGTTGTTGGTATCACTGAGAAGCATTGATCTCCAAGCCAATTGGTTGTGAGGATCAGAAGTGTCTCAGCTAGGAGGGTTTCTGTATTCCGCTTGGATGGGGCAGAGTCTCAGGGTGGCACAGCCAAGCTTTGGTGAATCCCGCAAGATTGGTTGCAGGCGCGCGCACCTCTTTTGTATAGGCACAGACAAGCTTTGGATTCCTGTCTGTCCCTCCCTAGGAGAGTCCTATTCACAGCGAACGAGAAAGCTAGCCACTGGAAGGGCTTCTGTGCTCCGCTTGGATGGGGTGGAGTCTTGGGTGGTGCAGACAAGCTTTGGTCAGCCTCTCCCTACGAGGGTCTGGTTTCTGAGTCCCACAGTAATGGCTGCTGGCTTCACACACCTCCGAGAGATCTCTGCCCACTGCCTGACAGTCTGGCCTCTCCCTGTCTGGGGCCATTTATCAGAGCAATAGGGTGGTTCTGTTTTCCTCCCGAACAAGAAAGCAAGACTCCACACATTAGCTGTCCACCCTCTCTGCACGCAGGGAGTAAGCCAGCAGTGAACTCAGCCTGCCCTCTCCGCGCTCCGCAAGCAAGCCAGCAGCAAAGTCGGGTGGCTGCCTTTTCACAGGCACAGTTCTCCGCACCTTCACAGTTCCTGAGGTTCAGTGTTCCTTCTCTCTCCTTCCCAAATGGTAGAGCCTCCTCTCAGCTAGCCATCCAGCGCTTCAGGGCGATGTTTCCCCTGTTTTCTAGTTCTAAATTCAATTTTATTGTGGTAGGCTGCATTCAGGTGTCTACCCTAGGCTGCCATCTTGGTTTCCTCTGAATCCACTATTTTCAAGAGACTTGCAAGAAGGTTGAGGCAGGGCCATAGTTGAGGCTATTTTCTTTATAAAACAATGTGAGTTTTTATAGCCCTTACTTTCCCGTATGATAGCACTGTAGGGTTGCTTACGATGTAGAATCTATCTCCTCCAATATTCCTCACCAACAGACTTCTTCCCACAAATATGGCTTATTTGCCCTTGTTCAATGTCACTTTCCCTAATATCTCAAATAGTAGGTGTAGGAAAGCTTCTATTTCAGCCTTGCCTGTTCTCATTGTTGTGTACTAGGGTTTGTGCCTCTTGAGGCACTTTCTTTGGAGAGCTAGGACACACTCTGTATCATATCTGCATGACTAGGCGTTTATTATCACATTCCAATTTGACTTTGACATTGGGCAGTCCCTCCTTATAGGTTATAGTCCAGGCTTACAGATGTCTATATAGTTACACTGCAAATAGAGTTTGTCTATTTTTCATTCTCCTTGTAGTGTGAGTTAAATAATGATGAATTTCTGAGAGAAAGAGAAAAAAAAATCAGTTTTCTACTATATGAAAATCAAAGCTTAAATTATTTTTGACACTTGATCCAATATTTTTATGTATTTAGAAAAGGTGGGGAGAGGATAGAGATTTTTCAATATGTCCTCCATAAACCATCTTGATCAGGTTGGGTAACATAGTTTCAGCAGGAATCAGTGTGTATACCCATCCTTAAAAATTACAAGTTGAATTTCCCTCTAGCCTACAGGAATGAGGAGTCAATGTCAATATTTAACAGGGTTATAGAACAGGCTTATGCACAATTCTTTGTAAACCTGTGTGGTGTTTTTTTTTAAATATGTTTTTTATTGATTTAGGAGAAAGGAAGGGAGATGTAGAGAGGGACAGAAACCTCAATGATGAGAGAGAATCATTTAAAGTCTGCCTACTTATCTTCCCAAACCTGGATCTTGCCAGCCTAGACCTACTGCACACCGCCTACTGGGAATTGAGCCTGCAAGCCAGGCATGTGCCCTGACCGGGAATTGAACTGTGACCTGTTGGTTCACAGGTTGACATTCAATCACTGAGCCACACCGGCCAGGCAAACCTGGGTTTTTAAACTAAGATTCATCCCCAATATCTACTAGATACATTCCTCATAGCTGCTATCATTCCTATAGGCCATGCTAAAGGTCAAGCACACATATACTATGTGGCCTCCACTCCGTCTCCCAGGCCATAGGTGATTAAAATACAGGTGGGCTTCTGACCTACTCATTGACTGTTCAACATTCCATGTTGTGATCTAATGCAACTAATAATAATAATAATAATAATAATAATAATAATAATAATAATTTGGCAAGCTAGAACTTCTTATAAATTTAACTCTGAAATAATCAGGAAATTAACAGTTAAAGCAGTCATTTAAAGATTGACATGATGCTGAAACCAGTTTGGCTCAGTGGATAGAGCATAGGTCTGCGGACTGAAAGGTCCCAGATTCGATTCCGGTCAAGGGCATGTACATTGGTTGTGGGCACATCCCCGGTGGGGGGTGTGCAAGAGGCAGCTGTATCTCATCGATGTTTCTAGCTCTCTATCCTTCTCCCTTCCTCTCTGTGAAAAATCAATAAAATATATTTTAAAAAAATAAATAAATATTGACATGAGGTAGAATTTGGGACATGAAAGGTCATGGTATGGAGAATCATAAGAACACAATCTAGGAGCTTGATTTTAAACAAGGCAGAATAAATACAGAAATGTAAGGTGGAGAGAGTCAGTTGGTGGAGAGACAAGAATTATAAAGAAACAAATGGGGAGAGTGGCAGTGTAATGTTATCCACGGCTCTTCCTGGATTTCTATGCACAATGCCTTGAATGTGAGTTGGAAGAAGGGAAGTTTATTTTCCTCTTCACTGAAGGAAACTTGTCAGAATCTCTGCTCTTCTAACAGATCTTCTACCTCAGCACTCAATAGAAACTGCTTTAAAGCTTAGTTTGCTCAACAATCTGCATCCTCTTTGACTTACTAAATCAGTTCTTTGGTCTTGTGATGCAGTCCTATCCTAGTTCAGCCTGCTTTGGCTGGTTTCTCTTCCTCTTCTCACTTTAAGTGTAAACAATTACTGTGGTCTGTCTTCAGCTTTATTCTAACTCTATTCTCTCTTCTTATCAAGTGAGCAATTCATTCCCAGTACTTCATGTACAACCTCCATAGAGGTGACTCCCAAATCTGTATCTCTGGTCCTCAACTGGGTCCTTAAAAGTTGAACAAGACTGAAATTGAACTCATATCTCTTAATAAATCAGTTCCTTCTCCTGACTTCTATATTATTGCCCCACCAATGTCCCAGTTTTGAAATAGAAATTACCTTTGGCATTCTCTTCTTCCTTCCCCATCAACTACTCAGTTGTAAAGTACAGTTAATAATCATTGCTCACCCTCTTCTGCCTCCACAATCTTCTGTTGCTTCCTACAGCCTACCAAAATGTTTTGTAGTTTTTTCAAAGGGTCCCAGAATTCAGAATTCTCTATAACATGTTGCAAACTCGTATTTATAATCCTATTTCCCATGGTTCTGTTGCACATAAAAAATTTTAATTTACCATTCTTTTTTTAATAAATATATTTTATTGATTTTTTTACAGAGAGGGAGAGAGATAGAGAGTTAGAAACATCAACGAGAGAGGAACATCGATCAGCTGCCTTCTGCACACCCCCTACTGGGGATGTGCCCACAACCAAGGTACATGCCCTTGACCAGAATCGAACCTGGGACCTTTCAGTCCTCAGGTTGATACTCTATCCATTGAGCCAAACCGGTTTCGGCTACCATCCTTTTATATATTAACAACTCATTTAACTTCCATTTAAACAAAACATTTTAAAAAGAGATTATTCCATTTTTTGGTGCTAGACTGAGTGGGCAATTGTGTGGAAATGAAGGGAGCAAATCTGTTTATTCTCCACCCTCTCAATATGTGCTTAGAAAATCAAACTCAGAAAAATACATACTCACCAGTGAATAGTCAAGTACCAAATATATTGCATTTTAAGCCTATTAGACTATCTTGAAAACTTTAAAATCAGATGCATTCTGTATAAGATAAAACTTGTGGGAGAACCTGGCCAATTGAGGGTGATTTTAAGAGAATGATTGCCTAGCCCTAGCTAGTTTGGCTCAGTGGATAGAACATCAGCTTGTGGACTGAAGGTTCCCCTCATCAAGGGTATATGCCAGGGTTGCAGGCTCCATCCCCAGAAAGTGGCGTGCAGGAGGCAGCTGATCAATGATTCTCTCTCATCATTGATGTTTCTATCACTCTCTCCCTCTCCCTTCCTCTCTGAAGTCAATAAAATAAAATAAAGACAAGGGTTGCCTAGCAGAGCCAATTTTTAATCTTAGTGAATGTAGTACCTTTTAGAAATAGATGCCATTTAGGAGCTTTATTGAATGTGTTTTTAAAATGTATTTAATGTAAATTAGTGGTTTCTAGGGCTGGGGCAAGAGGGAAATGAGAAGTGATTTTAATGGCATGGAATTTCTTTTTGAGGTGATGGAAATGCTCTAGAATTAGGCAGTGGTGATGGTTGTACAAGTTTGTGACAATTCTAAAAATCACTGAAGTGTTCACTTTAAAGGGGTGACTTTTATTTTATGAAAATATATACTTAATGTTATTGATTGTTGATATTACATGATTGTTATTTCTTCTTTTAGATTTTTAAATTTTTTGCTTTAAGAGAATACAGAGCTGGGAGTCATTTTATTTCTACTGTGGTAGATATATCTTTGAAAACCTAAATAAGTGTACTGACTGCTGAATCTTGCACATTAACTGTTCTTAATTTTCACATTATTACTTGTTCTTATGGCTTATATTCATCTTGCTGCTCCAGGTTTTGCCAATTTCCCTGACTTTCAAGAATATGGCTTCTGCTATAAAATAAGGGAATATTTAAACCATATTAGCTAAGATTTACTGAGCATTCACTGTGAAAAATGGTTCATGCACATTATTTTATTTAATTCTCATAGCAGTCCAGCCGAAACCGGTTTGGCTCAATGGCTAGAGCGTTGGCTTGGGGACTGAAGGGACCCGGGTTTGATTCCGGTCCAGGGCATGTACCTTGGTTGCGGGCATATCCCCAGTAGGGGGTGTCCAAGAGGCAGCTGACCGATAACTCTCTCTCATCGATGTTTCTAGCTCTCTATCTCTCTCCCTTCCTCTCTGTACAAAATCAATAAAATATATTTAAAATAATAATAATAATAATAATAATAATAATAATTCTCATAGCAGTCCAGCCCACAGGCTCCAGACCCAGCAGTCAGCCCTAGTGGCTCATCCTAGCCAGTAGTCCCCACCGAGAGGAGACAGCCAAGGATTTCATTTCATTAGCAGTGGCACTTAAATATTCGTGAAATTTAAAAATGGTAACTGCAGTTCCAATTCATGGATCATCAGTTCCAAATCATGGATCGTCAAAGAAAGCAGAGAACATAGGATTTACAAAAGGTACAGGTTTGGCAGATTTGAAGCCTGATAGTTTGTGAACTTTAAAACAGGAGCTGAAAATATAAAGGTGAACAACAAAGTTGGTTCCTGCTCTCACCAAACGTAAAAGTTTAGTGAGGAAGATAAAATTAAACAAATAACACAGACCTGCTTGAGATGTGGTGGTTTCAGCAAGGCCTTAGTTTTCTTCCTTCAGCCCATGTGATTTGGACAGTTGCTGTTTTCCATACTTTCATAAAGTCCTATCATAACTCTCCACCATTTGACCCTGCTTTGCCTTCTATCAGTGGTTCAGTAATGCCAAAAGAATGCTTGTTTGAGACAATGTTATATTTCACAGCAGTTTTATGGCGTTGCTATTTACCTTTGTTATAAATTCACTCTCTGAATCCTAAAGGGCATTGTATCATCAGATTAAACCAGGCTGTCCTTGTACTTGGATTCTGAGATGTTTAGGACTTTCTATTTTGGCAAACTCCCAGCAAACAACCTTTTTTAATAGTGGGGCAAAAGTGGGTTTACAGTTGTTCTTGTGAAAATAACACAATAATTATAAATTCTAATACAAGAATAAACTGTTTTGCATACTCACAACTGTAAACTTAACTTTTGTCCCACCCTGTACAAATATGTAGAGTATTTCTCATCTTTGATATGGTCACATTAGATATGTTTATTCAGACCATCCTTTCCTACTGAATACAACCCAAAACTCAGGGCAAACAAACCTTCTGGTTCAGACTATTGTTGGTTATCTGGTGTGGAGGAGTGCATTTAGTCTGTGACCTGCCTGTCAGTCTTATACTAGTACAGCGGCAGTTTGGGCACAGGTGTAGATCAGAAGCTTCACTGGAATGCCAAGGACAAAGGTTATGTTGTTTCACATGATCATTACTATAGTAAGAATGGTCTGGGTCATTTTTTTTCTTATTCCCTAAACTCCATACTTTATTCAGATTTCCTGTTTTTCCATAATATCCTTTTTCTGTTCCAGAGTCTCATCCAAGCTTTCAAGTTACATTTTTCAGTTGTCTTGTCTGCTTAAGCTCCTCTGAGCTGTAACAGTTTCTCAGACTTTGTTTTTGATAGCCTTGACAGTTTTGAGGAGTATTGGCCAGATATTTTGTAAAGTGTCTCTCAATTTGGATTCATTAGATGCTTTCCTCATGGTTATCCTAGTATTGTGATATTTTTGAGAAAAAAAAAAAAAAGAAAAAAAACCCCACAGAAATCAAGTACCATTTTCAACAAGTTCTATTTCAATAATGAGTAATAATATTTCTTTTTTTTATCCTTACTTGAGGATATGTTTATTGTTTTTGAGAGAGAGGAAAAGGAGAGGTGAGGGCGGGGCTGGGGGGAGGGGGGAGAAGAAACATTGATCAATTACCTTCCATATATAACCCAACTGGGGGTCAAACCTATAACCTAGGAATGTGCCCTGACCAAGAACTGAACCCACAACATTTTGGTATTTGGGACAATGCTCCAACCAACTGAGCCAACAGCAATTAAGGCTCAACTACAGCAGGAGAGTGTACACAGCCTATATGGGGGTTGGGGGGGACATGCCTGGAGTGCCCGGCTTGAGTGAACAGGGAGGCTGTGCCACTGGACCCTACAGGACACTTACTACATTAGGCCACTCTGCCAAGCCTGGGAGATGTAGCAGCCCTAATACACAGAAACAAACACAGGAAGCTGGTTTTTAACAACCAAAAGCTATGGGGACTTCTCTTCCTGGCACTGGAACCCTGGGCTGGGGGCCTAGTGTGGGGCTGGGACCCCTTGCTCCTCAGGGAGGGCCTCCACAGCCCAGATATCCCTCCTGATCGTTATCCATCACACATGGATGTGCAATTAGCCCTTGCAGCGTTCCCCCCCCCCCACTAGTCTTTATATCCTTACCTTAGGACTTTTGTCAGCTAGATTTCAGGTAGAAAGATGGTTGTTCTGTAGTTTATTTTATTTGTTTTTTTAAATATATTTTATTAATTTTTTACAGAGAGGAAGGGAGAGGGATAGAGAGTTAGAAACATCAGTGAGAGAGAAACATTGATCAGCTGCCTGTACAACCAAGGTACATGCCCTTGACCGGAATCAAACCCAGACCCCTCAGTCCGCAGGCTGATGCTCTATCCACTGAGCCAGACTAGTCAGGAAGTTGTTCTGTAGTTGAGTTGTAATTTTGAAGTAGTTGTGGGAAGCATTTACCTACACCGCCATCTTGACCAGAAACTGTCATTTTCCTTTGTGGTTTTTTTTCTGACATCTGTGATTTTCAGAAAATGTCTTTACTGGTGGAAGCCAGTTTACACAGATTAATCCTCTATGACACAGATCCTCGCCTTTTTAATAGTGAATGAACACATCTACTTTCCAATGATTTATGATGAAGGTATAACGTATTTCTGTGATTATGTTTCTAAGGGATTGGGGAAATATTCATAAGTTACTTCTTCTGATCTGAAATTTTCAACCAATTAATCAAGGCTGACAGTGAGGAAGATAAAATCAAACAAATAACAAAGAACTGCTTGAATACCGATAATTAAGAGACATGAATTAAACTATTTCATAAATTATTTTAAAGGATATCTTCATCAGGACCATAGAGAAACATGTATGCCTATACTTTTTTATCCCAGAAAAATAAAGCCAAAGGACTTAAAAAAATCCTTGTAAGATAAGTATTATTATGCCATTTTTAAAGAAATTAAAGCTTAAGGAGGTTGCATAACTTGCTAAGGTCACTCAGGAATTAAGTGAAGGAGCCTGAATTTGAACTATTTATTTGACCCTAAAGTCCATTATCCTAATCTTTGAGTCAGCAGAGAACCAATCAATGTTTTCTGCAATTGAATTTATCAAATGGGCCAACTTTGTGAGGCAAAATAACTAGAACAACTTCCCACTGCTCTCTAGGGGAGGAATAGAATTGGAAACCAAAGAAGATTCTGAAATTTCTCTACCTAGAAACCTTAAGAAATCACACCACTGCCAGCCTCTTAGTGAAAGCTTAACCTTAGGGCATAGGGAGGGAAGTTCAAGTCAAGGATTGATATTTGTCCGTAGAAAGCCTGTGACTTGCAGGAATCATCTTCTGAAGAAGCACATCCACTTTCTCCCATTAACCTTGGACGTTCTCATAGAGCAGAGAAAAGGCAAGAAGTAGAGCAGTGAAATCCTTGGAAGCCTGTAGAAGAAATACCTGATTTCCCCCAGAGTTGTGGGGATCTTTCCTGAGAAGTTTCGGATTGTGAACTTTTGAAATCATGAATACTAAAATATTTAAGGGGACCTGTTGCTTTTTAAGGGCATTGTTGCATATTTTAGGTCATGTTTTGCTTTTCAGAGTGTGGTAGGAATAGGCAACAGTGTATTTTTTTTTCTCTAGAAATTATTAAAATAATACTTATAACTGTTCCAACAGTTAAGGACAGAGAAGAGGAGGAGAAAATCCCAGCCGAGGAAATTAGAACCTCATGTTAATGATTAATATTCATTTAAATCGAACTTGTAAGAAGTGGAAACTGATGGAAATGATAGCTCTAATGAGGATTTGTGTTAAATCATAAGGATTTGTGTTAAAATTTCTTGTTGATAAGTTTTAGCAAGTTTTTCCAGCTTTCTTATGTAAACAAACATTGTATTTTATCTGTCTAGAGAACCATTAATTCAAAATATTACTTCCTTTATTTAGCTTTGAATTGATATCAAAGAAATTCAACTAAAAATCTTTAACCTCTGAAAATCAACTTTGCTTTAAATATAAAATACCAAGTTATACTTAATAATCTTTTTCAATATAAAACAAAGCGAGACATAAATAAGGAAAGTAAATCTTTATAGCACTTAACTTAATTTTTCTTAAAAATTTTTTTTCAAAAGTTTATGGTAGGTTTCATTACTTTTCTACAATCTCTCTTATCTAAATTCTCAGTTATTTCAAGACCTGGAGGAGTATAGAAGATATAAGCTGTCATAGTTAAATATTTCCCTAAATATCTCTTCATGTCTAAAATGCATACTTCCTTCTCATTGGGTTTTCCAAATTATACCTAGAAAGCCAGCTGAGTTAGAAGATTAACTCACCTCCATTTAAGTTCTGTCATCAGGCCACCAGGGCACAGGCAGACGGGAACCGGAGCCCAGAGGCTCAGGTGGCTGTGGCCAGGAGACCAGGACCTGGAAGCTTGCTAAGAATGGACTCAGAGCATGGCAGAAGGAGGACAAAGCTCAGGAGCTGGAGAGAAGAGGCCAGGCCGGGCTGAGGTCTGGCAGATTCCGTGGCAGTTTGTCAGTTGCTCTGACCATCATTAGCTTAAGAAAAAGAGAAACCCTGACTCGAATGGCCTACCTGCCCACATTTTTTGGGGGGGGAAGGGGAGGAAAGCAACTCATTTAGATTTCAGGCGGCAGTCTAATATTTATTTATTTATTTATTTATTTATTTATTTATTTATTTATTGGCAGTCCAATCTTAAGATTCACATATCCCCATTTCTGAACTAGGGTGCTCTACAAAATAAAAAATAATCATCATCTGTCCATAAGCCTAATACATGAGCAATAACCACTTTGTCCCTTATGATCCCGTCACAGCATTGAGACCCCAGTTAAGTAGCTTTAATAGAGAGCTCTTCCATCTCTCAGAGTTCACACTGAGAAATTAACAAATGCCTAGAAAATCCCTAAGGAAGCAAAATGAGAAAAGCCTCATTTCAAACAACTTTCTTCATCAGTTTTAGCTCACAGATACATGGCTAGACTGTGCTCCTGAGTGACCATCATAGAACCAAATAGCTTTTCTTACAGTAATTCCTCTAACTCAGTATATTTTCTCGAATATCTAAGTCCTGCCCAACTGTCCAGGCTTAATTCCCACAACTCTTTCCCTCCTCCGCCCCCATGTTTGGGGTTGCCCAAAATATGCCATGCTTCTGTGGTTTGTACATGCTGTCCCTTCTGTGAGATTACCCTTCCCCGAATCCAATCATGATTTCTTTATTAAACTGCTGTAACCAGCACCCAAACTTTACCCTCGCCCTATTTCTTGTAGAAAAGATTTTGCTGGCTCTATACCAGGGTTTCTCAACTTCAGCCCTATTGATAGTTTGAAATGATTAAGTGTTTGTTGTGGGAGAGTGGGGGGGGGGGGGCTATCCTGTGAATGTTGGGATGCTTAGCATCTGCTCACTAGATACCAGTAACAATCCCCTAATTTGTGACAATCAAAAATGTCCCCAGACATTGCCAAATATCTGCTGACAGTTTGGAGGTGAGACCTACCCCCTGTTGAGAACTACTGCTTTACACCCTGGATCTGTGTACACACGTGGACACAATTCTTTTAATCTCTTATGGCACATCTCCCCTTCACTAAATTGTGAACTGCTGGGTTGTGCTGTTCTTGCCCACTTTGACAGTACATGGCATTCATTGAATCAAATTTCTGTCAAGTAAGTGACTATGATAATGCTGATGATCACCTAGAAACTATGTCCCTAAGTTAAAAAAAAAATTAATTTGGTTTCGTCTTGAATAATTTTGTTGTTGGCTAGAATGTTTAGCAATTTTTAGTAAATGTGATTATATTAAATCCTAAAATCTGCACATTCTAAAGCGTTTAGCCGAGGAGAGAGAATACTGTCCTAGAAGACAAAAGCCTGTCACCTAGCAGAGCACTGGCTAACCTTGGCTAAGATGTAACTCCTCCGGGAATGATTTCTTCCACCTGTGGAATCTGAATTCCCAAGATTTCCCATCTATCTCTAAAGTTTGTGATCCCAAAACCTACAATACATAGCAAGCGGTCCCAAATTTCACAGGGGGACATATAAAATTTTAATTTCATTATTTAAAAACAAAGTTGGGGATAGATAGTGGACAGTTATGTCTAAGAAACTACACCAGGTTTTACCACATAATTGGTGGAGGGGGAGACAAAGTCAGAAACCAAAGTTGCTTTTCTTTTCCAAGCCTCAGTCTTATCATATATAACATAGAAATGATAATGCCTACTTCATAGGATCATTGTGAAGATCAGCTCATCAGCGCAGTAGAAGGCAGGCATTCCTGTAAAGCCAGGGTGAAGGCAGCCCCTCTCTGGCTTGGCAGGTCAGAGAGCACAGAACCACAGCTCTAGATTTCAGTGTTCCTAGGCAACCCCCCAGGCCGACCTTGAAAACCACCAGTCCCAGCAGGACCTGGTGCCTGCCCAGGTTAATACCCAACTCCACCCTGCTGGTTGGACAGGAAGGACTGACTTCCTTCCATTCAGTGGAATCAGGAAATCCAGAGAAAGCCAGAGACAGCATCCTGCCTAGTCCATTAATTAAAATAAGGGCTCGATTGCTCTAAACAAGACCCAGTATAATGGTTGCTTAAACAAGAATGAAGTTTATTTATTTATCTCATAAAAGTCCAAACTCATATTTGTGGCTCTGGTTTTCGGAGTTGTCAGTCTCCCAGCTTCCTTCCATTTGCCTGCTCCCGCGTCTCTAGGATGTTGCTCTTATTTACATGATCCAAAATGCCCACATGTGACCAGTTAAAAATTGATTTCTATGAGAAAAAAAAGGGAAAATTGCTATGAGGACAACCACCAGTCTCTGATTCACTATAGCAACAGAAGTCCAGGCCTGCAAGCATGAAGCCAAAGGAATAAAAAAGCAGTCTCGTCATTTGTGAACAATAAAAGAGTTTTCATGCACTCCAGAGAATAATTTTTAAAATCAGGCTTTTGGAGCTCAGAGCATTGACACCAACAACTCCATAGTTTCTGCACAAGGACATGGAAAAATCGTCAGGGGGTTGTCTATCCTGAGCAACACAGCACACATTATATATAAATGCGGTGGTACTGACGGCGGTCAATTTTTTTCAAACAAACTGGGCAATTTTTAGTATTTCTAAGGAAAGTGCAGAGGCACTGACTACAGAAGATGTGGCCACAGGCTGTAGAATAGATGTGTCGTCTACTCAATTCCATCTCCAAGTACCCATCCATACAAATCCGGCACTGGATATAACCAGGTAGTGTTTCTTTTTCCAGGGCATTGTGGGAAGCACTGTTGGTCACATATACATCTCTGTCTCCCATCACCCCCTTCTTGTCGCTGCTCACCACACAGATGCCAGCTTGTCCTCGCAATGGCCTTGTGTTCCTCCTTGGCCTCCTCCTTTCCTCAATAAACACAACAGCATCATGGTCAGTTAGGTCAATCACTGCAGGTTCTAGAGAGTCAGAGGTGAGGTCAACCACTTCCTCACTCTCTCCGAGTTCTATCAGTTTTGATTCCAACACCATCTCGGGAGCTGGGCCTCCACCCCCAGCTGTACGAAATTCTCGAGCTTGTCTAGAATTCGCCACTCTACCATCGCATGAACTTGCACTCATTGTGCTTTTTGAACCCAGTCCTCAGTTTTCAGTGAATGTTAGAAGTCCTTGGTGTCTCACAGATGTGATCAGTCCCTCTCTGACTTACACAAGAATTTAAAGTCCAGATTTTCGAGTCTATCTGGTTCTGGTTCCGGTCCTGGCTCCACCTCCACAACTGCTGTGCTCCACGGGGGCGAGCAGGGGTGAATCTTCTGGGAGCCACTTATAAAACTGAATTTTTAACTGAAAAAGGAGGGAAAAAAGCTTTATGAATATTTAAAGTAAGATTGTTAGTGGTATAAAATGTATAGATATATAAAGGACATGCATATCAAACTTTTTTTATAGTTACGCATTGAAACAAAGCCTAAGCTTTGTGTCCCTCCTTATTCCATGTCCAGATGATGGAGGGAGAAGGGCACACATGATCCAAAATGCCTTATAGGAAGAAAAGCACACAATCATTAGGCTAAGTCACACAATCATAAGCACCAAGAAAAGCTCACAACTTCACTCAAGATCCATTAGGAGGAATTCCAGGGTACACTGTAAAAATGGAGAGACCAAAAAGTTTTGTGCATATTTGAGTTTCTAATAGCAACTAAGAAATGAACTATTGAGTCTATGCACAAAAGCTTCATCTTTCCCAGAATTCTCTAAAAGGGGCACAAGTGGAGTTTTGAAGAATTTTGGCCCAGATTCTGTTCCAGGAAAGAGGGGATGGAGTTCAAGTACCCATCACAGACAGTTTGGTTTGAGTCTTCTCTCTGTGGCTTTTGGGTACGTGACCTAGAAGGTTAAAGTTCTTAAAACTTTATGAAAGCTCTATAAATTATTTTGTAATTTTAAAATAATGTATCATTAGTCATTAAGAAAATGCAAATAAAAGCCATAATCAGATGCCATTTCACAGTGAGTAGGATGGCAATAATATAAAAGATAATAAGTGTTGGCAAGGATACAGAAAAATTGGAACTCCCATACACTGCTGATGGGAATGTAAAATGATGTGACAGCTTTGGAGAACAGTTTGGAAGTTCCTCAGATGTTAAACATAGAGTTACCAGATGGCCCAGCAATTCCACTCCTCAGTTTATACCTAAGAGAATTGGAAGCGTAGGTTCACATGGAAAACTTGCATATGAATATTGACAACAGCATTATTCATAATAACAGAAAGTGGAAACAACTCAAATGTCCATTAACTGATGAATGAAAAAGCAAAATGTGGCAAATCCAGACAATGGGGAATTGTTTAATACAAAAAGGAATAAAGTGCTGATACTTGCTATAGTATGGATGACCTTTGAAAACTTCATATTAAGTGACATGTCAATCACAAAGACCACTTACTGTATGCTTCCATTTATATGAAATGTCAATAATAGGCAAATCCATGGGGAGACATGGGAGTGACTGCTAATGGATATAGGGTTTCTTTTGGGGATGATATAAATGTACTAAAATTGAGGTGATGGGCCCAAGTTAGGTAGCTCTGTTGGTTGGAGTGTCCTCCCATACACCAAAAGGTTGCAGGTGTGTATGGGAGGCAACCAATCGATGTTTTTCTCTCACATGGCTGTTTCTCTCTCTCTCCCCGCTTCCTCTTTTTCTGAAAAACAAAAACAAATCAATAAAATTGAAGTGATGGTTACACCAGTGTTTTTCAACCTTTTTTGGGCAAAGGCACACTTGTTTCATGAAAAAAATCACGAGGCACACCACCATTAGAAAATGTTAAAAAATTTAACTCTGTGCCTATATTGACTATATATAAAGTAATTCTCTTGAATAGGAATCAAATAAACACAAAGAAAGTATTTTATAATTACTTTATTATGAAATATTAAGTAAACAAAATAGTGAAAAATTATAAAATTCTTGTCTTGTCTGCACCTACGGCACACCAGGCAACATCTCGCAGCACACTAGTGTGCCGCAGAACAGTGGTTGAAAAACGCTGGGTTACACAACATTGTGAATATATTAAAAACCCACTGGATTATATAGTAATATAGGTAAATTGTATAGTTTGTGAATTATATCTCAATAAGGCTTTTGCCAAAATAAACACACAAGCTGTCATAGAAATGTTATACAAAACAGCTGACACAAATCTGGATTGAGACACAAATCTTAGAGCCTGGTTGAAGAAGTGTGGAGCACGAGAGGAAAACGGGGTGAGCCCAGAAGAGGGTGCAGTGCTCAGCGCTCCATCAGATGCACTGACACACTTACCTAGGCAATACTTTCCCACGGACACCTGCCTCTCACAGGATCACTACCCTTGTGGATGAAAAGGGGCCACATACTAAGCCTGACAAGCCCAGGGAAGGCCTGCATGGCAGCCTTACAAATTCAACAGCCAAAAGTAACCACATAGGATGGTCTGAAATTAACACTTTTTAACTAAAAGCAGTTTGTGGCAGATAGTCATGTTCTAGGCTAGAATCTTCCCTGACAAAAGTCAATCTTTACCTTCATTAAGCCTGTCTATTGTCTTTTTGCATCTTCCCATAACATACCTTTGGAATGTCAGGGTAAGGTCTGGGATTCCAGACCTCTTAGGGCACAGCCAATGCAACTGGGCATGAGACCACAAATCCTCTCACTGTTATTGAGATCACGTTCACTGCAGACAGTTAACTGTCCTTACCCACCTATGCAAAGATGTGTCTATCATTTTACCTTTAATCCAGTCCCAGAGGTTCCCACCACCACCTGCTTTCCCCTACCTCCCTAATCTATCACCAATGGATTTCATGTAACCCACTTATGCCTCCTCTTTTGGTCGAAATGTATAAAACAAGATGCCAAACTACCATTCTCTGGACCATTTTCTCAATTTGTAGAGATTTTGCTTCTCAGCAATTGTTGGCAGTTTTGCTCAAACAAACTCACAAAAATTCTCTACAGGTTTGAATGCTTCTTATGCTGACACCAGGTTTGAATGCTTCTTACGCTGACACTCTCAACCACTCAGGTGTTTGCCTTTCGGGACGCACCTGCCTCTCCCCCTCCTCGTGCGCCCAGGGAAAGCGAACCCTCGGGGAGCAGGCTGCGCAGCCCCGAAAGCAGTGCCCACCACCCCCAACCCCACTCACGCACCCGGCAGTTCATCAAAAACCTAAATATTTTGTGCTGTTCCTCTCCCCCTACCCAGGTAGCTACCCATTCCGGCCTCTCCGTGGCTTTCTTGTCTGATACTGAAGGAGCCCGAACGGGCTGAACCTGGCGGGGATGGCCGGAGTCCCAGGGCCAGGAAGAAGCGGCAGGAAGAGAGATGCGGAGGGAGAGGAGGACGCGGGGGAGGTACCCACCTTGACCGCGCCCAGGCTGGCAGCGGTGCCCAGCGAAGAACTGAGCTCAAGTAAGTCTCCGAGAGAGGAGTCGCGGCACTTATTCCCACCAGCCGGGTGGCAGAAGGCACCGGGGTGCTCCCCCTTTAACTCGCTAGTTTAGTTTTTCAACGGCCCAATCAAAACTCGAGCCCGGTGTGATCGTTACTGGTCTCTGGGCAAAAAGTGCTGTTATAAGTTAGAAAACGGGACTTCCCAGTCCCTTAGTTTCCGGTTTCTCTGAAGCCGCCTGCTTTCCGAGAAAAGGGAAGGGCGGGGTTGCGGGGCGGGGAGGGGACTTGTCCCCGCCTCCTCTTTACCCTAGTCGTTAGATCAACAACTCTACAAGGGTGGTTGTCAATTAAGGCAATGTTTCTTAAAGAGAAATTTGATAAATTAATGACTTACTTTTCCTTGTTTCAATAATGGGATCACTGCAGGTATTTAGAGGCTGAAGGGCACACACACACACACACACACACACACACACGTATGAAAAACATGCTTGTAATTTGGGCTTTACAATCACATGTGAAAACATGTTTGATTTTAATTTATTCCTTGAATATTTATCAACTACTATGTTAGGCCCATACACCCGAATTTTTCAGGAATGCAGCTATCAAGTTTTGTATGTTGTTCAAGGATATAGATATAGATATAGATATAGATATAGATATAGATATAGATATAGATATAGATATAGATAGGTAGATATTTTTTAATTGATTTTTTACAGAGAGGAAGGGAGAGTGATAGAGAGTTAGAATGCAGGCCAATGCTCTATCCACTGAGCCAAACCAGTTAGGGCTGTTGTTCAAGTTTTAAGGCCATTCACCATTCAGAGAATTACCCCACAACCAGCAATACCATATCTGAATCTGAGCCATCAATATAATGCAACTTCCAGTCTTCAATGTCATGGTTCTGTTAACCAAAGAAGAGATTTAGACTATAATAAAAAACAAAAAGCACTTATTTGAGCAAAGGATTGCAATCCAAGAAACATAGATTCATATAGCAATTCAAACTGCACTTTGGAGAGAACACAGAAAGGCAGGGTCCATAAAGGCAAAAACCACAAAATGCAAACGAATGATTGCTGGCTAGGTTCACAGGGATTGGCTAGTTCCAGTATGCAAATGACAGAGACAGAAAGTCCAAGTAGCAATTGTTTCAGGATGTTCATGACTTGCTAACCTAAAAATAAAAGGCCTTTCATAGTGAGTGGCAACAATTTTTTGAGATTAAAAAAATAAATTAAAAATCAGGAGGCTCTGATTCAGGCAGAAATCCAAATGGTGTTTCAATTAAGAGAACAAAGGCAACCCTGGCCAGTGTGGCTCAGTTGGTTGAGGGTTGTCTCCTACACTGCTGTCGGAGGGTTCAATTCCCAGTCAGGGCACATGTCCAAGTTGTGGCCTTTATCCCCAATGGAGTGCAGGCAGCAGATCAATGTTTCTCTCTCCCTCCCATTCCTTCTCTCTCTCTCTAAAATCAATTTAAAAAAAAAAAAAAAAGTTAAACTTCTCTCTGTATAACTGATTTCTCAATAAAAGCCTTAAAAAAAAAAAAAAAAAAGGAAGAAAGAAAAACCATTTTCAGAAATCCTGAGAGTGCCAAAAAAAGAGCTTTGTCTACAGATTAACCTTTGGAGGAGTTGTCCAGAGTGAGGACCATCTTTTACTTAAACCCCCCAAGGGAGCCGAGACCAGTTTGGCTCAGTGGATAGAGCGTCAGCCTGCGGACTGAAAGGTTCCAGGTTCGATTCCAGTCAAGGGCATGTACCTTGGTTGCAGGCACATCCCCAGTAGGGGGTGTGCAAGAGGCAGCTGATCGATGTCTCTCTCTCATCGATGTTTCTAACTCTCTATCCCTCTCTCTTCCTCTCTGTAAAAAATCAATAAAAATAAATATAAATAAATAAATAAATAAATAAATAAATAAATAAATAAAAATAAAGCCCCTGAGGGAAAGGAATTCCACCAGAGCAATTTGTGGGGTTTTCTTTCCCACCAGTTAAGCACCAAGAAGTTTTCCCTTGCGTCTATCTCCTTGCTGTGGGTTTAGATTATTTTACAGTCTAGTGAGCTGTGAAAATGAAGAACCACTAGAAGTAAAAGCAGCTATCTAGAGCTTTACATTTTACAGTGCCCTTCTTACCACTTCCTCTTGTCAGAATATCCCTGGTAGAGTGCCTGGCATAGAATAGAATTCCATATTTATTGAACAAATGATTAAATGAATAAATATTATGATGTAGGCATAATTATTCCTTTTTTGAATATGGTGATAAAGAGTCAAGCCAGGAATATGACTTTTCTCATTCCTTTTGTGGAATTAGAATTCAAACTCACATCTGAGTTCCTCGGCATTCACACTTTAATGCTAGCCCCTTAGAAACTAGGAACTTTTTTAAAAAAAATTTCTTTATTGATTACGGTGTTACATATGTGTCCTTATTCCCCCATTGCTCTACCAACCTCTCACTCATGCCCTCACCCCCCTGTTGTCTGTGTCCATTGGTTAGGCCTATATGCATGCATACAAGTCCTTTAGTTGATCTCTCCCCCCTATTCCCACTCTCTCCCCCACCCTCCCCTTAAGGTTCAATGGTTCGATCGATGTTTCTCTGTCTCTGGATCTATTTTTGTTCATCAGTTTATGTTGTTCATTATATTCCATAAATGAGTGAGATCATGTGATATTTATCTTCCTCTGACTGGCTTATTTCACTTAGCATAATGCTCTCCAGTTCTATCCATGCTGTTGCAAATGGTAAGAACTCCTTCTTTTTTACCGAGAAACTAGGAACTTTTAATAGAAGTTTGGGATGGCATGTGCTGTGGGCTCAGCAGATGTCACTATCAGAGGATGTTAACAGGAAACGCACAGTAGCAGACCGGTCCCATCACCAGCTTTTTCATATTTTGCTGCCAACAAAATCTCTAGCCCTTCAGATTACCCTCAGGTACTGGAGTGAACTGGAAATACCTGAGAGGTTTACATTTCACCCACTTCACACTCCTGGCAGCTTGTAGCCTACGACAGGAAAACCCAGCTCTTTCACTTTGAGGCAGAACAAACGCTGAGGTTCGTTCTTTGTTCTGGACCTCACTCTGAGAGAAGGCTGAGGGTGGGACTTCTGGAATCACACCACCCTCACTTGGCTTCTTCCCATTCCGTTCCCTTTGTCCCGCACTCCCTTATTGGTTTCTTCTGAAAGCCCTTTCTCAGTAAGTCACTTTCAGCCGAATCCTTGGCTCAGGGCCTGCTTCTGTGAGAACTCTGCCTGAGATGCTCACTGACTCTCCAGGTGATAAAAAATGGCATGCACACTTGCCATCTGTTTCCTAGCTACAGGTACATAGGGAACCACTTCAGATAGCGCTGTGACACTGTGTGTCAGCAGGAGTCCTCTCTGTTTTTCTAAGTGAAAACAATTAAAAGAGGAAGTGGCCCACGGAGAAAGGGGAAGTCTGAACATCATCCGTTAGGCCTGAGCGCTACAGAGAAAAATATCTCTTCAGTTTCGTAGACTTTTAGACAAAAAGCTGTACCTCCAACTAATGAGAGAAGGTATATGGAATTTAGTGCATAGTACCAGTAAGTGCTAAATACATGATCAAACTGTTATTTTTTTTATTATTACATTTACTAGGTGTTGTTGTTTCTTTTCTATCAGCCCTTCTTGTAGCTCTCCAAAGTATCAAAATAGTTTGGTTTTTTTAAAAAAAATATTTTTATTGATTTCAGAGAGGAAGGGAGAGGGAAATAGAAACATCAATGATGAGAGAGAATCATTGATTGGCTGCCTACACACACACACACACACACACACACACACACACACACACACACACACTATTGGAGATCCAGCTGGAAACCAGACAGGTATAAGCCCTAACCAGGAATCCAACCATGAATTCTTGGTTCATAGGTCGATGTTCAACCACTGAGTCACTCCAGCTGGGCCCTTTTTAATATTTATATTCTGAATGCTGGGACATTCCTGCGATTTCATACTTTTTTTTTTTTTTTTTTTTGTAAGAGAAATGAATTATACTTCTGGGATATTTAATGGTTAACTGCTCTTTTGGCTCCAGAAGGAGCCTTCCCCTCTTGGGTGTGTCATGTAGCAGGCAGTCGGGGGCCTGCTGGTCACACCCCATGTCAGTTTGTGGTTCTGAAATGGGCAACAAAGGCATAGTCCGGAGGAGTATTACATGGGACCATTAGCCAGCAAACAAGCTTTTCACAAAATAGTTCTGTTGAATGACATGGAACAGGAAGTCCTTTATAATTGAACTCAACGGGTCTCAACCTTGGCTACACATTAGAACCATCTAGAGATTTTTTTTAAAAAAAACCCACAGCAAAGAGAGAATCTGCTGGAGTAGATTTCTAAGGGGTGAGGAGAGCTCAATAAAATGTTGGTTTCCATAAAAATAAATAAATAAATAAATAAATGCCATAATATAAAATGGAGAGTGATGGGTACACAGTGGGGTCCAAAAGGTGATAATCTCCGTCGTGAACATTTATGATATTTTTTTTTAATTTTCATTATTTGATGAGGACAATTTATATATATATTTTTATTGATTTTTCAGAGAGGAAGAGAGAGGGATAGAGAGTTAGAAACATCGATGAGAGAGAATCATCGACCAGCTGCCTCTTGCACACCCCCTACTGGGGATGTGCCCGCAACCAACGTACATGCCCTTAACCGGAATCGAACCCGGGACCTTTCAGTCCGCAGACCGACGCTCTACCACTGAGCCAAACCGGTGCCGGCTGATGAGGACAATTTAAAAACAATTTTACAATACATTTTCTAAAAGGAAAGTTTTATATATTAACTAGAGGCCTGATGCATGAAATTTGTGCAAGAGTAGGCCTTCCTTCCCCCAGCTGCTGGCACTGGCTTCCCTCCGGCACCCAGGACCCAGGCTTCTCTCCAGCACATGGGAACCAGGCTTCCCTCACAGCCCAGGCTTCGTCTGGAAGGTCATCCGGAAGGACATATTATGCTTTTATTATTATAGATTAGCCAAATAATTCTTCAAATAATCAATTTGCTTCAAACTGAGAGACAAGTTGCCTTCTGCTTGGGAGAGGGGGTGGGTCTTATGGTTTCCAGCTTCCTTCCATTTGGCCAGGCCATGGTAGGTGATAGTTGGCTCAACTCCCACATTTCCCAGTACATAGAAGGGCAGAACATGGGCCACACTGATGGCCATGGTGAGCAGCAGGAGAGAAACATCTCTGCTTAAAGTAGGAGCCTGTACTGTTTCACCATCACTCATCCACTCCCAACCCTCCCCCAATCCCTTCCCCCATGGACACACACCGGAAAATGTCAGCTGAAACTCAGCCAATGGCTTTCAGCAAATTAATTTCCTAACAGGCTAGTCAGCTTCTTTTGTTTACCCTTCTCCTTGAGTAACCACTTACAGTAATTTAGGCCATGAATTTACAGATGTGTATGATACAAATATATAATTCATGACATTTTTCTAGAAATTACTTTTTTATTTCAGCAATATAGCATGGTTATTCTTCTATGTCAGTGTGTAAGGTCTAATTCTTTATTATCAACACTGAGACTTTTGTTTAATTTGCATGGCACAATTGTATTTAATGAGAATAGTTAAGCCCCAATATTCCTCCTCTCTGATCAGTTTGTGGTTCTGAAATGGGCAACAAAGGCATAGTCCGGAGGAGTATTACATGGGACCATTAGCCAGCAAACAAGCTTTTCACAAAATAGTTCTGTTGAATGACATGGAACAGGAAGTCCTTTATAATTGAACTCAACGGGTCTCAACCTTGGCTACACATTAGAACCATCTAGAGATTTTTTTTAAAAAAAACCCACAATA
The DNA here is from genome assembly GCF_964339955.1 of Pipistrellus hanaki. Taxonomy (NCBI): domain Eukaryota; kingdom Metazoa; phylum Chordata; class Mammalia; order Chiroptera; family Vespertilionidae; genus Pipistrellus; species Pipistrellus hanaki. The sequence continues at coordinate 59,156,543 of NC_140503.1, forward strand.
TTGTGAAAACTTATGTCCACACAAAAGCCTGCACACGATATTTGTATCATCCTTATTCGTAATTGCCAAATTTTGGAACCATTATGTTCTTCATTAGTTGCATGGATAAATGGACTGAGGTACACCTGGACAAAGGCATATTGTTTAACACTAAAAAGTAATGCACTATCAAGTCATGAAAAGACACGAATGAACCATAAATGCACATTACTAACTGAAAGGACCCAATTTGAAAAGGCTACATACTGCATGCGTCCAACTATATGACATACTGGATAAGGCAAAACTGAGGAGGGTAACAAGATCAGTGGTTGCTGCAAGTTGGGGGGCGGGGGGGCCAAGAAGGAGGAATGAATGTTGGGAGTACAGAGGGTGTTTAGGACTGTGAACTACTCTGTATACCATAATGATGGACACATGTCATTATACACTTGTCCAAACCCATAGGACATACAACACTCCAAGAGTGAATCAAAAAGTAAACTATGCCTTTGGTGCTAATGATGTCAATGTGGGTCATCAGCTGTAACAAATGCACCACTCTGGTCAGGGATGTTGATAATGGGGGAGGCTGCAGTTGGTGGGGGGCAGGGAATATATGGGAAATCTCTGCACCTTCCTCTCAAGTTTGCTATTTTCCTAAAACTGCTCTAAAAACATAAGGACTTAATTTAAGATAATAATACTGTTGTCTGTCTGGGCTCCACCCTTAGAGACTGGTTTAGTTGCTCTGGATTGGAACCTAGAAAACTGGGTGTGGGGGTGTTTGTTTGTTTGTTTGTTTGTTTTTTAATAGACTCTATTTTTTAGAGCTGGTATGTGTGTGTTTTTAAAATATGTTTTTACTAATTTCAGAGAGGAAGGGAAGGGAGAGAAAGAGAAACATCAATGATGAGAGAGAATCATTAATAGGCTGCCTCGTACATGCCCCCTACTGGGGATGGAGCCCTCAACCCGGGCATGATCCCTGACTAGGAATTGAATCATGACCACATGTTTCATAGGTTGACACTCAACCACTGAGCTGTACTGGCCAGGCATGAGCTGATATGTTTTAAAAAGTACCACAGATAATTCTACTGTGCGTCAGGAGTGAATAGTTATTGGTGTAAGTCACCCTTCAATTTTCTCAGGTAAGTTCCTACAGATCTTCCCTCAGGTATTTTTGCTCCACTGTTTGAAATAACCCACACCTGTCATACCTCTATACATCTCAAAATTTCCCCCCCTGAGGACCCCAGCCCCACTCACCAACAGGGAGGACCACTTTCCATCAAGTGTCAGCCCCAGCAAATAAACGGCTTCCCTAACACCTACCTAAAGTGTTTTGTTGCTCCCTTAACACACTTTCCTATGACCTAGTTTTTTGGGCTTACCTATGCTACCTATACTCTTTATCAGGATGCATTAATTGTTTGAGTGCATGTCTGCCACTCCACTAAACTGAGCAATTTGAGAGTAGTGTTGTGTTTTATTCATCTTGTCGGTACCTAGCACTAGCTAACTGAATTTTTTGGTCAAATAAAAAAAAAAATGCACCAAGAGGGTCATCATGTATAAACTATGCCTTGAAACTGAAAAACCTAGTATTTTTCATTCCACGTTTATCTACTGCTTGCTAAACTATGAAATTCTCCAGAAACTCTAGTTCCCAATTCCTCATGTCTTGGCCCAGGGAACAGAACTCTGGTTAAAAGATGGAAGTATAGTCTTTAGCAGACAGGTGTGTCCCTCTGACTAAGTCATATAATTTAATTTCTCTGGGATCCTGTTCTTCTTCTGCAAAATGCACATCCCTGAGGCCCCCTCTTCCGGGAACCAAACCCTATAGGACGGGGTTTACACTCTTCTTCAAGTGACACTTGAACATCGTTTCCCTGTTTGAAACAAAGGGTAAGAGAGGGAGAGATGTATAAAAAACTGAACACATCAAGTTATTATAGTTTTATTTAATGAAACAAAAATATCAAAATGTTTGAAATATAGATTAAAGGTAAATTTTCTTTGAAAATTCTTTCATAATGGTAATCTTGAACATAAGAATTGTCCTCCCCCAGTTGTCATCAAACTTCTGCAGCTTGGTCAATCAGGAAGGCATAAAACCCAAAGTAAAATTATAAAGAAGATTACATTTGCGTTAAGCTCAATGTTCCCCCTTAATCTGCTCATAAAGCATAATAACCTATATTGCATTAAAAAAAAAAGCAGAATTTTGAATTAGTTGGATTCAAATGAGGCAGGCATCTTCAAACCTGAGGGGAGAGAGAGAGGAAAGTCTTGTTAGCACGTATACTTATTTTGTTTGGATTATAGACCACACCACCCAACGTGTCTAACTTTTGCTGTGTACATCACCATTTGTAAAGGAAGTAGCTGCAGACAATTTTCCAGACCCATTACAAAGAGCATTTCCCTTTAGTTTATCCCATTGGTTCTCCCACAACCTAAGAGAAAGGAATTGCTGGCATTACAGTTCAGATTCTGGCTCTATCATTCGGCTACTGTGTGACTCTGGTCAGGTCATCCAGCTTCTTTAATGCTCTCTTGAATTAATTTCCCTGTCCTAAAATATAACAGGAAATTTGAAGAGGCTTTCTACTCTGTCCAAAGAGGCAGAGAAGCCCAGTTCTCCCCTCTTTCATGCTGCTGGTGCCCCTTGGAGTTACATCCATTTTGGTATCTTTATATCGAGTTATAACCCTGTTTTTATTTCTCTCCTCTATTGGACTGGGAGCCTCTAGAAGGCAAAACAGTGCCCACAGCTAGGGCTCGACAGGAGATTGAAGGAATGGGACAGCTTCAGAACCATGCCACTCCTCTCACCTGACGAAATAATAATGCAACTGCTATGCAAGAAAAGAGAAAGGTTCATTTTTGAAGGCTCAGAGATATTCCATGTGGAAATGGCAGGAAAAAAGAGCAAACCCTTGCAGGTGGTGTGGGTAACCAGCTGCCTCTATCCTGTCACACCACATCAGCAGCCCCCCTGACTTCCTTTAGAGAGCCGGTGATGCTGGCAGAGCCACATCTGGGGCCACACACCTCACTCAGGCCACTCCACCGGAAAAGGGAATGTGCCCCTGCAGGATTCTTCTCTGCCTGCTGAAATGCTACCCCAGTGAATGTCCTCCGTATACGAAGGGTTATCATATTAGAGCTACCTGGAAATAGTCCCCGGGATAATGGAACAAAACAAAAAAAAGAAAGCTTTTTTTTTTTTTTTTTTTTTTTTTTTTTTTAAGTTAGAAACCTACCTCCATGATGCTGGTTACTTGTCCTTGTCTGTGAAAAAGAAAATGGGGAAAGAAAAGGGAAAGCAATAAGTTTTATTTTTAAAATACTATCTATTAACAAATGTCTGGCAGGATAGCCTGCTGTCCTTAACCATGAGTACCTTGTTTAGAGCGACCTAGTTGGACCCAACTCTGCCTACTAGCCTACATCTCGACCCAGAGAGCTGGAGGAGTCCAGGATTGCGGGACTTACAAAGCCCCCGGGCTTCCCTGAGACTCTTGTTGGTCCTAAGTATCCATGCGGCTGTCAGGAAAGCCTAAGGAAGCCAGGAGGTAAGAAAAGTTGGAAATGAGTATGCATTTGTGCAAGTGCTGTTGCTGATCCTTACTGTTGCCTCAGGGGACCTGCCATTTCCGGGGCCATGGTGTGCAGAGGTGTCTCAGAAGGTGCCACGTATCAGAGCTTTAAGACTATTTCCTGACAATCATTTTTTTTTTTTAATATCAAAGCAGCCTTATGCTGTGTCTCTATTCAGACACAACTGTCAGAATAGAGACACAGCACGTTTTTTAAGGAAAGAACGTGAGAACTTACCCCACTTAACTCTCATGGGGGAAGGAAGAGTAACGTGCTTCACCACGCAGCTGTACTCGGCTCCTGCGCTGGGCGTGAAGTTGGCGTGCACCAGAAGATAGAAAGACCAGTCCTTGCTGAATGACAGGTCTGACCTCTCCACTGGCATCTTCTCGTCATTCTTCAACAATTCAATATCAATCTCAGGAGGATGGAACCCAGAGACATAGCAGTTCAGGAAGTTAGGTTTTCCATTCTCTGGGGGATGCCGCGAGTAAACCTGGATCCTTGGTTTCCCTGAGGAACACGAGAGAGAGGCAAATGAAAACTGCATACTATGGCACCTGGGGCTGCCTTGGTCAAAAGCTAGATCAGGCACCGCATGTTTGAATTTGATCATCCATTCTCCCAGTTCCATTTCCACTTTTCCAAAAGGCTACCTCCATTTTGAGGGATAAACTTCGACCTAGTAGCTTTCCCACAGAATTCCCCTACACATGCCTTTTCGGCTTTTTCTGGCAGATTTCTAATATTATCTTCTTCTGTCACTGGAAATTGTGACAAAACTTTATTTATTTTTTTAACTTTTTATTTATTTATTTTTATTTTACTGATTTTTTTTACAGAGAGGAAGGGAGAGAGATAGAGAGCTAGAAACGTCGATGAGAGAGAAACATCGTCCAGCAGCCTCTTGCACACCCCCTACTGGGGATGTGCCCGCAACCAAGGTACATGCCCTTGACCGGAATCAAACCCGGGACCTTTCAGTCCGCAGACCGACGCTCTACCACTGAGCCAAACCTGTTTCAGCTGTGCCAAAACTTTAAGAAACTTCCTGTGGAGGCTCTCAAGAACTTTTTTTTTTAATATGAAAATGAATATTTAATCAAAATGAGAAATCATAACGACTAACAAATTTGTTGTTGTCAATCCTCACCCGAGGATATTTTTCCGTTGATTTTTAGGGAGAGTAGAAGAGAGAGGGAAAGACAGAGAGAAACATTGATGTGAGAGAAACACATGGACTGGTTGCCTCCTGCATGAGCCCCGAACAAGGCCCCAGGCTGTGGAGGAGCCTGTGACCAAAGGACATTCAAACCCAGCACCTTCCGTCTGAAGGCTGAGGCTCTATCCACCGAGCCAAACTGGCTAGGGCACAAATAGCAATTTTGAAAAGCTGACACATAGAAAAGCTGGTCCCAAAATCCAGAAAGGGTAATACATTATTTTTATCAATTTGTTGACTAATAGTGCCCGAGAGCACTTTAAAGAAATATTTCTTTATTGATTTCAGAGAGGAAAAGCGAGGAAGAGAGAGAAAAACATCAATGATGAGAGAATCATTGATCGGCTACCTCCTGCACCCCTTCTCGGGATGGAGCCCGCACCCCAGGCATCTGCCCTTGATCAAAATCAAACCCTTCAGCTCGCAGGCAGACACTCTATCCACTGAGCCAAACCAGCTAGGGCTGGAGCACTTTTTTTTTTTTTTTTTTTTTTTTTTTTTTACTGTATTATCTTTGATCACTTCTTTATCTGGCAATTATTTCTATGGCTTCTTAACACCCATAAAATTCCTTAACACATCACTCAAAAGTCTACATGATTTGGCCCTAACCACTTTTCAAACTTCATTTTTCACTTCACACACCCTTCATAGCATCCACATCAAAAAACTCATATTACATCTTTCTTTTTTTTTATTCCAGCTCCTGCCTAGATTGACATCCATCTGACTTCTCTATGTGTAGTGTCTAGTAAAGTGACTCTGTAAATGGCAGGTGCTCTGTAAATGGTAGATGTTATTATTACTAGTTGCTCAGATTACTAAAAGAGTCAACCCGAAGTATATATTTTACAAAACACAACCATTACTTCCTGCCCAGAGTTTATACACCAGGCCCTTATCTGCTTTTGTACCTGATTTCATGGGCTACAAGATTTATATGCTGGCAGAATCTGGCAAATATCTTAAATGAATGAGAACAATGGGAAACAATGGCTGAGTTAGAAAATAAGATAGGGTGAGGACTCTGGAGACTGGGGGAGAACATACTCGCCATCATGATCATGTAGAGCAATGCATAAAAATGGGGTTTGCATTTTAGTTGGCACTCTGAAATTATTTCTATAGCTAGCTGGGTTCAAAATACATTGCCTAATGCTACAGAACAGTGGTTTCCAAAAGGGGATGTATGGCCAAAACCGGTTGGGCTCCGTGGATAGAGCGTCGGCTTGCGGACTAAAGGGTCCCGGGTTCGATTCCGGTCAAGGGCATGTACCTGGGTTGAGGGCACATCCCCAGTGGGGGGTGTGCAGGAGGCAGCTGGTCGATGACTCTCTCTCATCGATGTTTCTCTCTATCCCTCTCCCTTCCTCTCTGTAAAAAAATCAATAAAATATTCAAAAGGGGATGTAGGAGGCAGCTGGTCGATGACTCTCTCTCATCGATGTTTCTCTCTATCCCTCTCCCTTCCTCTCTGTAAAAAAATCAATAAAATATTCAAAAGGGGACTAGACCAACCCTGGAGTTGCAGAAATAAAATATGAACTCTATTTCTGTATTTTTCATCCAAATGAAGAGAAGTGTTCTGCTACTAAATATACAGACTGACACTAATGCATGTGTATAATTAAATATATATATGGCCCTGGCTGGTGTGGCTCAGTTGGCTGAGCGTCACCTGTGCACCCAGAGATTGTTCGTTGATTCCTGGTCAGGGCACATGCCAGGGTTGCAGGCTCAATCCCCGGTAGGGGTCATTCAGGAGGCATTCGATCAATGTTTCTCTCTCTCATTGATGTTTTTCTCTCTCCCCCTTCCTCTCTCTCTAAAAACCAATAAAAATACTTTAAAAAATAAAATAAAATCTATATACATTCAGGATTCATGATTACTACAGAACAGCTGCTACTCCAGGTCCAGAAGGTGGTGGGTAAGAGAAGTACCAAGCCACTCTGACCATATGTATCTGCCTAGAAACACTCTATCATCGAAGGAAAGATCACCAGGAAAGAAAATATCAAAAGCCCGTAAGAGCTCTAGCTGGTTTGGCTCACTGGATAGAGCGTCAGTCCTACCGACTGAAGGGTCCCAGGTTCAATTTCTGTCAAGGGCACATGCCCGAGTTGCAGGCTCGATCCCCAGTAGGGGGCGTGTGGGAGGCGCCGATCAATGATTCTCTTTCATCACTAATGTGTATTTTTTAAAAGTATATATTTTATTGATTTTTTACAGAGAGGTAGGGAGAGGGATAGAGAGTTAGAAACATCGATGGGAGAGAAATATTGACCAGCTGCCTCCTGCACACCTCCTACTGGGGATGTGCCGGAAACCCGGGTACATGCCCTGACAGGAATCAAACCTGGGACCTTTCAAGTCCGCAGGCCGCCGCTCTATCCACTGAGCCAAACTGGTTAGAGCCATCATTAATGTTTCTTACTGATGTTTCTATCTATCCCTTCCACTCTGAAGTCAATATAAATATATTAAAAAGAAGAAAATTACACTAGGACTGGACTGAAGTAACCTAAATGAAGCCCTGGTTTATTTCCATAAAGTTAAAAGTGAAGATAAATCAAAATGCTCTTTGTATTTGAGCTTCTAATACTTAAACTATAATAAAAGCAAGGCTCATCTGGCCTGGAGTTCTCACTTTGAGGGAACTAGGAAGGGTTTTGTAAAATCATCTTGAAAATCTCTTTTAAGAAGAGGACCAATATCAGACAGGCCTGGATTTGAACCTGGATCCAGCCTCTTATTGAAAAATTAATTTATGCCAACAGTGAAGCAAACAAAACCCTCACATGGAACAGAGCAGAAAATTAACCCCCAGAGGCAATCACCATTACCGATGTCTTGTGTATCTCGCAGAAATGACCTACACAGGCCATATGTTAGTTTGAAAATTTTCAAATTAAAATTTTTTTTTTTTAAATATCAGCTTGTTATTTTACAAAAGGCTTCTACAAGTCAGCGGCAAATATCATTCATAGTGACAACAGACATCATGCTTTATTTTGTAAGTAAATTATACATTAAATACATTTTTTCTCATGATCAAAAGACCGCATTTCACAAAGGCCCGTATGAGGGGAAAATGAGAGAGTCCAGTACATTACAGGGTATTTGGAACGGGGTCCATGCCCGGGTGTCCCCAGTGGACAACTGGGGAACCACTCCGATTGCCCTTATCACTGGTTTTACAGCCTCTATGGCTATCTAACCTTGGCTTTTTCAAAACTGAAAGTAGAAGCTGAGTTAGATCATCTCGGAAAGAACCAGGCAAGGAGCCAAAGGGAGAGAGCCTTCTGGAACGATAAGGCAGCAAGGGCCCAGGGCTGCCCCGCTGGACAACCTCACACCTAAAGCGGGCGTTTCTGAAAAACAAACAAACAAACAAAAAAAAACCCAAAAAACAAAAACCGCCAAGATTACAGCCCAAAGGCTTACCCCCCAGCAGGACGCTCCAGTCGGAAGGGATTGCCCGCCATCGATTCCCTGTGTTTAAGCTACTTCAACTCTAGTCGCCTCAGTTTCCTCCTCTGTGAAATGCTAACAACCTTCCTATTTTCATCGTGGCTGCCCTGAGACTTAAGCGACCTAAAGCACCCAGCGTGAGTCGTCAAAAACGGGCAGCTCTTGTGATGATAAAAAGCGCCGTGTGATGGGGACATGGGACTTAACGACGTGGAGGCGCTCCCATGCCTCAAACCGCCAAGGTTTGCCTCCGCGCTCCTGGGAAAGCGCGAAGGGACAGGTGAGCGGGGCAGGCGCCGGAGGAAGCCGCAGCCCGGCGGTGCCCGGCGGTGCCCAGCGCGGCAGGGCTGCTGTGGGCTGATCTACCCCGCGTGCCTCCCCCCAAATGTCTGTCCCCACCCGCCCGCCTTCCGCTCCAGCTGCGCCCGCCCGGGGAGCAAGCGAAACCCGCCCTCCCCGGGGTCGCCGTGACGCTCACCCACACTTTGTCCCCGGCCCCCCGGCGAGCCAGGGGTCTCCTCCGGGACCCCCACCCACCCTCCACCCCCGCTCTCAGAGGAAGAAGAAAAAAGTTGGAGTTCTGGGCTCGCACCGACACCGCTCTCCCCTATCCCCCACCCCCCACCCCGCGCCCGTCCCGTGGCCAAAAGAGAGCCCTTGGGAGACCGGGGTGGCGCAGAGAGTGCCCCGGCGGGAGAGGCAGGGCCCCCCGAGGAGGAACGGGGGAGAGGGCACTCACGCTGTTCGGCGTCCAGGCCAGACAGGCAGAGCAGCCCGAGCAGGACCACAGCCACGGGGAGAGCCATGGCCAGCGCAGCAGGCGGGGACGGGGCGCGCAAAAATGAGAGCGCGACCTCGCGTCTCGGCTTATATTCCCCCCCTGGAGCGCCAATCAGAACCCTGCCCGTCACCAGTTTCCTAGCTCGAGGTGCTAGATCAGGTTAGGAAAAGGACCATGCATTTTCAGTTTCATTTTCCTATAAAAGCCTCGTGATGTGTGGAAGAAGGCATGGATTGGACGGGTTGGGTTCGCTGTCTGAACAAGGGCGTCCTCCGATCCTGGGCTCGTCCCGAGCCTGGGGCGCTGGCCGCCCCGTCCTAGAACTTTAGCCGGGACCGCACCTTTGTCCAGTGCCCTGGCTTTCCGAACCAGCCCGGGATGACGCTGATCACTTGCTTACCATATTCAACCAGTTAAGGGCCTGGTCCCTGGGGTTTTCATTTGGGAGGGGGGGGGGGTGTTGGAAAGGGGGGAGAAAGGGGGAAGCCCAGAAGGATTAAGTGCTTGGCTAGAGGATGAGCTGAGCCGGGCAGGGCAAGAACCAGTGTTAATCATTACAGCCTGGAATACACTGCTGGTTTCTGGGTGTGCGGGGCAAGGAGAATAGTCCAGGAACCTCGAGGAGCTCAGAGAACTGTTGGGACTGAAGGAGGACCTTCTGACTTCCTGAATCCCTTCAGGGAATAGTTTCTTTGTGTAAAGCTCCTTGCCAAGGAATTTCCTGTATCTTCCCTTTGCTGTTTAGGTGGTTTTCTTTTCTTTTCTTTTTAATATATTTTATTGTTTTTTTTTTTTGTTTTTTTTTTTTACAGAGAGGAAGGGAGAGGGACAGAGAGTTAGAAACATGGATCAGCTGCCTCCTGCACACCCCCAACCAGGGATGTGCCTGCAACCAAGGTACATGCCCTTGACCGGAATCGAACCTGGGACCCTTCAGTTCGCAGGCAGACGTTCTATCCACTGAGCCAAACCGGTCTCGGCTGTTTAAGTGGTTTTCTTTGTTTTGTTGCTTTGTGGGGAAAAGACCACTGATAGTAACTTCTTTGAACTTTCTGGTGTAGGTGCCTTAGAATGGTACTTGGCACGTGGTAAGTATTCGGTAAACTGAATGAGTGAACGAACTATGGCAAAGAGGGAGCGAAGACTTTAATAAACTCTAGGAGGTAGGAGTTAACTCGTTTATTTTTATGGATAGGGAAAACAGAGGCTAAGAGACTAGTATTCAGACTCGGGCCTGATTCCATGGGCAGTCGTGCTGCCAACACTAGGAAGATAAAGGGCATGGCAATTTTAGTGAGAATTAAAATTGCTCCCAGCCAAAGAGGTAAACCTACCGATTATGAGAGCGAGAGTATTTTAGACAGATTCTTTAAAATCTGTCTGAAAACACACACACACACACACACACACACACACACTAAAAACTCCTGAGATAACATACAAAAAATATGCTGCCAGCAAATGGCTGCCGAGTCCTCTCGTGGTTCTCTTTGTACAACAGTGAAAGAGGAAGTGAACCCTGGGTGGGGAGGAACACAGATCTGGAAACCACCTCGGTTTTCAGTTGAAGGACATTGGTTTGTGCTTCCCCAAGGTGCACAACAGAATTCTTCTTGATTTCTTTCACAGATTTTTAGACCTTTTAATGATCCCTACTGTGGAAGCCATGGCTAAACTAGAAAAAGTTGAATATTCTCCACAAACTTTAATGAAATGAGTTAATACACAGAGAACCTCACACAGTTCCTAACAAATAACGATATGTAAACTATTTGACAATTACCTTGTAATCACTGTTGTTATTTATATAGTTTTTCTACTATAACTATTACTCTTGAAATTAGGAAACATTTTGTGCATAAAGTTGTAAGTAGAGACATTCCTGCCTCATAGTGGACATCGTAGCTGCCTGTTGAATGGTCGCTTAGACTAGAGGCATGGTGCATGAAATTTGTGCATGGGTGGGGTCCCTCTGCCTGGCTGGAGATCAGGATTAATCGGGGCCATCTTGCCCAGTTCCAATTGGGGCCAATTGGGGCCGGTGACCAGGGAGGGACTACGGGAGGGATCTTGGGAGGACTCCAGGGCATGTCCGACCCCATCTCACCCAGTCTTGATCAGCCAGCAACAAGCTAACCTACTGGTCAGAGAATCTGCCTCCTGGTGGTCAGTGCACGTCATAGTGACTGGTCAGTCGACTGCTCAGTCGGACACAGCATATTAGGCTTTTATATACATAGATTGTAACTCACAGCGTGGAATGCTCAGCATGCACTTTCCCTCCACCCCTTGGTCTTGGAACCCTCATGTCCTTCCAAGGCTTTGCTCAGCCTCTTCAGCTGCCACACAAAGTAAATTGCATCCTGTGCATGGAAACCCTTTGCAGGCTCCATGGGTTTGCTACAGTTCCAATGACCCCAGCATGAGGAGAGACATCCTCATTATCAGGTAGCACAATCATGGTAAGACCCCTGTTCAGCCTCCTGCAGCGGATTTGGAAACAGCCCAAGTGTCCATCAGTAGATGAGTGGATAAAACCAACCACAGGTTGCCCTAGATGGTTTGGCTCAGTGGATAGAGCCACAGCCTGTGGAATGAAGGGTCCTGGGTTCGATTCCTGTCAAGGGCACATTCCTGGGTTGCAGGCTCAATCCCCAGTAGGGGGCGTGCAGGAGGCAGCAGGTCGATTCTTTCTCATTATTGATGTTTCTCTCTCTCCCTCTGCCTTCCTCTCTGAAATCAATAAAAACATATTAACAAAAATAAAAATAAATAGGCCATGAATCAAACATTGCTGCTCTCCATCCATCCAATCCCCTCACACCCTCTGTACCCTCCCCCCATCCCACCCCATCACACCAGACACACACACACACACACACACACACACACACACACACACACACGCTCTGCTAGGGTCTGTAAAGTGGGGGCTCAGGATTTCTATTTCAACCAAGGGCGACACTTCCCCATGGCTCTGCGGGGCGGGGCTGTGTGGGGCAGGGAAGGGCTGTTCTGGGCAGGCTAGGTGGTGTGGGCAAGGCATTGCCCAAGGAGCTATGCAGGCCCAGAGGCGGTGCCAATGCGGAGCTGTGGGGGGAGGGGGGAGATGGGGGGCGGGGAGAGGGTTGCAGAAGCCCAGGCGGGGCCTCGGAGGAAAGCTGGGGTGGCAGGTCACAGGGAGGAGGAGGGAGGGACATGAAGTCTGTCCCGTGGGAGAGGCACGGGCTCCACGGCTGCCCCCACCCAGCAGCTTTTCTAGGCCTCTGCGCAGCTGTCACTCTCCGCCCCTCGCTGCCTCCCGCTTCCTTTCAAATTTTGGATTTGGTTTCTCCGACTCAGCCCCGCCCCGCTCCCTGCTGCGTCTGAGAGCCCCAGGTCCCTTGGCCTCTGGCAGGCACCCCTGGCTCGTTCTCCAACCCCCCCCCCACCCCCCCCATGGTGCTACCCACTCTCCTGTTAGTGAAATTTAACAAATAAAAAGAAACTGAGAACGCCACAGTGTGCGGAGGGCTGTGCAGTCCACGCTCTCAGATCATGAGTACGTAGCAGCTTCCCACACCACCTGGTCCCTTCTGGCTGCCGCCCCCTCCCACCTCCACCTGGGGCTCAGGCCAAACCCTGGGAGCTCTTACCTCACACCTCACTTTCCGGCCCAACCCGCCAGCACCCACAGCAAGCTAACCCGCCAGCGCCCACAGCAAGCTAACCCGCCAGCGCCCACAGCAAGCTAACCCATCAGTTGGAGCATCTGACCCTGGTGGTCATGTGCTCGAGCAGTGAACTCCAGAACTCTGGTGGAGGGGATAATTTGCAATATTAGGCTTTTATTGTAACAGATAGGCATAGTTCATGGACATAGGTGACAGGGTAGTGAAGACCTGGGGGTGTGGGTAGGGGCTGGGAGGAGGGGGTTAAGGAAGGGGAAAATGGGAGATAGCTGTAATACTATCAACAATAAAAATATATATATATTATTAAAAAAAAAAAAAAAAGAGCACTGTTTGCCTAGCAGGTCAATCTTCTAGAAATTGACAGACACAGCAATTTTTTAAAAAGAGAGAGATAGAGAGTAAAACATCAATCTGAGAGGAAAAACATTGATCAGCTGCTGCCTCCTGCACGCCCCCTACTAAGGATCAAGCCCACCACCCTGGCATGTGCCCTTGAGCAAAATTGACCCCGGGACCCTTCAGTCCACAGGTCAACATTCTACCCACTGAGTCAAACCAGCTAGGGCAAGAGAGGAAGGGAGAGAGATAGAAACATTAATGATGAGAGATAATAATTGGTTGGTTGCCTCCTGCACACCCCCTACTAGGGACTGAGCCCACAAACTGGGCATGTGCCCTTGACTGGAATTGAATAGAGACCCTTCATTCTACAGGCTGACACTCTATCTCCTAAGCCAAACCGGTTAGGGCCAAGGGTCTTTTATATATATATATATATATATATATATATATATATATATATATATATATATATATATAAAATTGATTTCAGAGAGGAAGAGAGAGGGAGAGAGAGATAGAAATATCAATGGAGAGAATGATTGACTGGCTGCCTCCTGCATGCCCCCTGCTGGGTTATCATCAGCTCAGCAATTGAGAGGGTAGGAGTCTTCCCAAAACGAATTGACCAGTGGACTTGGTTCTCTCCCTTCTATTACTGTCCTCAGAATTGGCTCAGCCCCTGATGGCACTGCCATTGCTGGACTATCTCATAGACACTATGAACCAAATGAGTCAAACCACTCTTGCTCCACCGGCTGTTGCTGAGGTTAAAGAGGTAATGAGAATAACAAAAGGAGCCCTCTATTCCCAGGGGCTGTGGTCGGCAAACTGTGGCTCTCGAGCCACATGCGGCTCTTTGGCCCTTTGAGTGTGGCTATTCCACAAAATACCACGGCCTGGGCGAGTCTATTTTGAAGAAGTGGCGTTAGAAGAAGTTTAAGTTTAAAAAATTTAGCTCTCAAAAGAAATTTCAGTCGTTGTACTGTTGATATTTGGCTCTGTTGACTAATGAGTTTGCTGACCACTACCTCAGGGCGAAGGTATTCTCAAAGCTTTGGCTTATTACTTCTTAGCCTGGCCCTAATCTATCCATCAAATCTCAGTGCTCATCACAATCATTCAGTCATTCAACAAACCTTTATTGAGCACCTTACCAGGTGCTGAACACTGAGCTGGTACTGGGGAAAATTCTTTCTTCAAGAAGCTCATAGACTCTGGTTTATAGCCCTATAGATTATGATACCAGGGAAGCCACTATCTCGACTTGGAGGAGTCAAAGAGCCTGCAGAGGACTTTGGTGCCAAGGGAAAAATGTAGACTTTAGACCATGATACAGGTGCCCATGGAGATAGAGTTGTTGTTTTACTTTTAGGCAATATATATATATATATATATATATATATATATATATATATAATAAAGCTATGTGGACAAGCTTTTTAATATATATAAAAAGCTTGTCCACATAGCTTTATTTTTTTCTAATAATAAATTTTATATTCATTATGAAAAGTTCAGACAATAGAGGTAAGAATAAAGATAAAAATTTAAATCACCTGTTATCCTACCATTCAAAGATAACCACTGCCAGTGAATTAATGTTTGTTTCCAGGTTTTGTCTATTCATATACAGATATAAGTCTAGATATATGTGTTTACAAATATGTAATCATTCTGCGTATGTAGAGTATCGCCCCAAAATGTATACACACACTTTGAATAATTATAAAGGCAGTGTTCACTAAAATACATTTCATTTTCAAAATGGAGCTATCATCTTTTAAAGTGTATATATATATATATATATATATATATATATATATATATATATATATCTGTTTTTACCATCCTTTGTTTATTTTGGCCAAATTCATAGCTTGTTGCTTGCTCTATTCTCTTCAGCAGCAACACTTGCTGTGCTGTTAACGTAAGAGGAAGGAGGCTGGAAACAAGGGCCCTTACTTAGATATTCAAGACAGAAAAATGCAATGAGCTTCTGAAGTGTATTATTTTGGATGTTGTCAAACATAGAGGTAGGTGTTTTGAAGGCAGTAAGCCTGAAGGAACACACTGGCTTGGGGCATGTTTGTAAACCAGCAGCCACAGATTTCAAACGCAGACTGCTTTCCTCCAGGCCCAAATGGCCCTTTTAACTGCACGCCTAATCTCTTGCCTTCATAACTTTGGTTTTGCCGAAGGAAGGCAGCCTGGGCCAATTCAGCAGCAACGCTGAGTCGGAGTGAGAGAGAGGCAGTTCTTGGAGGTCCTGAGCCCGTGACTCAGAGTCCACGTAAAATGCCGAATTCTGCTTTGGACAGGAAGATTGCCCGCCCCACTCTCTCTGGACCTCAGCAAACAGGAACTGTGGGAGAGAGACCGCTGCAGAGCTGAGAACACTGACATCTGCCTCCCTCGTGATCCTCCACTTTCAGTATCCACCTCCTTTTCAGTGTCTCGATATGGATCCCAGTGATCTTTCTTTTAGAAACATGTTCCTGTTCATCATTCTCTTCTCCGTAGATCTCCGCAAGACTGTCATCTTCAACCGGCCCTCTGGCCCGGGCCGCAGGCTCCCAGTCCGGGCTCCGGGCTCCGGGCTCCGGGCTCCGGGCTCCGGGCTCCGGGCTCCGGGCTCCGGGCTCCGGGCTCCGGCTCCGGGCTCCGGGCTCCGGCTCCGGGGTCGGGCTCCGGGCTCCGGGCTCCGGGCTCCGGGCTCCGGGCTCCCCGCGGCGCCGGGAACTGCCCGGTCCGCCTGCATCTGGCCGCCCTGGCGGTGCTGACGGAGCAGGAGACGCGCTGGCCCGTGAGGGACAGCCGGGCTGGCTGCGAGTGTGGGGTGAGGGCCCAGGATGGAAGGAAGCCTTCTGCCTACAGTGGGGTGGGGCGCCCCATCCCCCCGCATGTATTTGTTGGCAAACAGCAATTTTTATTTACCTATATATCTTGGGCAATTTATCTATGTCTATCAAGAGTTATATAGGGCTTTTTTTCTTCTTCATGCTTTTGTTGTATTCATTAGATGAATATACCATACTGTTGTGTTTTTTTTTTAACTGAAATCTGAATTGGTTTTCCAATTCAAAACCAGTTTCCAGTTTTCCCATCCAAGCACACTGTGAAACTGCCCTCCAGAGACTTAGTGCAAGGTTACAATCCATCTTAGAATAACAGAGGGAACTTACCTCCCAACACCCTGCCCCAAGAAGGTTATTATCATTGAAAAATTGTATCTCCTTGTCTTACGGGGTAGTTTTTAAAAAGGCTGTTATGTTGAAATTCTCTGAATTTCCTGTTTGTGGTTCTGGCAGCCAAAGTCGCTAGTCACTAGAAACAGACACTGCCTGATGTAACAGAGAAGGAGCTTATTGGAGAATATTTGTTAAGCAAAATGTTATCAACTGCCAGGTGAAGGCTGAACAGAGGTTACTTTTATCCGACTCTCAGAATTTTCTGTAGGATTGAAATTTTTCAAAGTAAAGTGTTAGGAGGAAGAGAGTCCTGAAGGGATGGAGGCCGAGGAGGTGCAGTACAGAAGGCGACGGTCCTGCTGCGACCTGGAGATCCCCAGCCAGCTGGAAGGAGTGCACACAACGAGTGACAAGAACCAGCTGGCTCCTGATCCAGCCTCTGTCCTCCTGGGCGGCAGCTTCCACCAGGCCATTTCCCCGATGGCCTCGCTGCAGATCAACTACCAGGGTTTAGATAGAGGATGTTGATTTTTGTCTTGCCTCTCCAGGAAGTAAACCCCCAGCTTTTGAACAGAGTAAATCAGGAGTACACAGGGTAGAAACTGAAGTTGATGACTGTATATTTATTTATTGCCATTTCTAAAAGGCAACTTTCTTTTCATTAATCCTGGGTAACATGGAGAAACAGGAGCAAGAATAAGAGGAATATATTATAGGTTCAGATGTGTTGGATATGAAACTAGATATATCCTGCAACCATCAGCAGCAACAAGTCAGAGTTAAACAAGTGTAGTCAGACCCAAATTCCACTTAGAATATTTGAAGGTCATGATGGAAATATACAATGAAGCTACTTTTTAATATATTTCTGGTCCACAAACAATTTAGTGGTAATGTCAACCATTTAAGTTTTATGCTAAGTCATCTATTTAGTCAAGGCAAGATGTCGGGCTCATGGCGAGCAGATGTCAAGGGATGAAAATAGGTATGCCTAGAAGCAAATTTTAAAAGCATTTTCTCTTCAAATCTTTTCCCATACCACTTGATAAACACCTTGACTCACTATGGCCATATCAGCAGTGAAATGGGCAATATCAAACAACTATTTTGAAACATTTATTTCCAATCCAAAATGGAACTTTATACTGTGTTTTTGTCGTAAATCCACATACTCTTCTCTTCCAGTTGTCTGTAATTGCCAAGTAGAACTTGCTTTGACATCTGATGGCAGGATGATAGTCTGCTACCATCCTTCTGTGGATATTCCATAGGAACACACCAAGCCTATCCCTCAGCCAGATCCCGTGCATATAACTATGAAGAAACACAGGATCAAATACTGAAAACCAGATTGGAATAAAAAGATGAACACTTTGAGCAAGGACCCATGATAGAACAACTTAGCAAAATGTTCTTTACTACTAAGCACTGTTGGTATCCTCATGGACAGTATCATAGACGTAATAGGAAACTGAATCCTACAAAAGACAGATAATATTGAGGTTTTCAGTAAAATGCTGTCCTGTTCTCATTTGCCATTTGAGAAAATGCAATCAGGTATATTCACTACTATGTTATATTAAAATAATAATAAAATGTCTTTTCATCTTTAAAAATCGTCTATTTAAAGACTAGAGGCCCAGTGCACAAATTCATGCATAGGTGGGCTCTGGCCAGCCAGGGAGAGGCCTGACTAGTTGGGGAAGGGCCTTATGAAGTTGGCAGGCCGGCCCCACCCCCTGGTCAAACTCCCTGTTGAGCTCCCAGTCGAACTCCCAGTCGAGGGGATAATTTGCATACTAGCCTTTTATTTATATAGGATAAGTAAAATAGAACTTAAAACTCCAAACTATTTAATGTTGAAGAAAAAAAGAAAGGCTGGCCTAGCCGGTGTAGCTCAGTGGTTGAGCATCAATCTATTAACCAGGAGGTCACAGTTCAATTCCCGATCAGGGCACATACCCAGGTTGTGGGTTAGATCCCCAGTGTGGGGCTTGCAGGAGGCAGCCAGTCAATGATTCTCTCTCATCATTGATATTTATATATCTCTCTCCCTCTCCCTTACTCTCTGAAATAAATAAAAATATATTTTTTAAATAGGCTGAAAATGAAATAAACAGTTATAGTCATGATCTTTCTTCCAACTTGTTTTCTGGCAGTGAAACAAATGTAATTCAAATGTGAAAGTAAAATTGCTTTTCGGCCTTTTGGCTTAGATCAAGTGTAAATATGAAAGTAAAGTCTTTACTTTTACCTGTTTAAGTAATCTTATTTATTCAAAAGCCAGAGAGCAGTAGCTGAAGAAATTATGTGAGTCGAGAAAATGGAGAAGCCTGGCTTACTGTGTAGGAGAAAGAAAGGGGGTAGTTAAAGTAAGAAACAGGAACAAGAAAGGGATTTTGCTCATAAAAAAATGAACACATCCTGATTTTTCTATGCTATGTTATAAGACGAAGAAAGAAGGAAAAATAGAGAGACTGAAGACACAGAGTAGAGAAGCATGACTAAAGTGGCCAGAGGGCACAGGATCCAGAAAAAGAGGCTGGACTAGAAGAGGTAGATCTAGAAGAACGAGGTGAGGAGGCCTGGGACTGCACACATATAAATTTCCTCCTACTATAAATTGAAGGCCTCTATTTTCTCCATTACGGCTGAAAATAAAGAGGTGGGAGTCATGCAGGGGACTAGAGGACAACGATTATGTTTTGGAGCGCTGATGTTTGAGGGAGGGAGAGGAAGCTGAACAAGGACAAAGGAAAGAACAGTAATGGAGATGGTGTCAGTCAGGGGCCTGATAGGAAACAAATAGCACATCTGAGTGAGGTCACTCAGGAGGATTTTGTGACAGACATATTTACCAAAGTGTGAACAGGGCTCAGGGGACTTCATAAAGGAAAGTGAAGCACCCCTGGAGTGGGGAGCCTTGCCACGCCTCGGCCTCAAGAGGCAAGAAGAAAGCAGAGACAGAGCTCAGAGAGAAAGGATAGGATTCAGGAGAGGGCGGCCACGCTGGAGCCCACGTGAAATAAATGTTGAAATTATCTGCCTACCAGGCAGGCAGCCTTCTCTGTCCCCAGGTTTTGATAATGGCTCCATCCTCTGGCCTTTGGCCTAAAGTGGTAACAGCCAACTGTTACAAGACCCAGGGTACTGTTCTATTCCTTATAATGGTGCTATATTCTCTCTACACCTTTATAAATACCCCTTTATTAAATTCTTTTTTTTTTTTGAAGCCATGAAAATACATTTTTTTAAAAAGTTTTCAGGTATAATACACAAATGCAAAAAAGTTTATCTTTAAAAATATCAAGTATCACATCCATTGTCCAGTCCTGATTATAATTACTTCTTAAAGCAACGTTTGTCTTTGTTTACAAATACAGCAGCAGGTGATAAAACCTAACGTCTCAAACACATTGCTTACAGATCACAATACAAATGTATATGTCTCAAATCACATTCTAGGCAGTTTAACTTAAAATGCATAGACAATTACATACATTAATTTGTCATTATTAAGTCAATGAAAAAAAAAATAGAAACCCTTTAGAGAGCACAAAGAAACCAAGTTTTCTTAATGGCAACAAATCAGTATCTGCTCACCAATGGCAGGCAGTGAAAGTGCCTTCATCCAGGGGAAAGTGAGGAGGAAAAACATCCCATTACTTTGCACGCTTGAAAAGTTATACTAATAAAACCATCATCTTGGAAAACATTAACTTCTTCAAAAAGAAAAGAAAAAAGTAGAGCATACTTTGCTCTTTAAAATGCCCAAAGGCTGGCCTATCATTTCCACCAGCAGGAATACCAAAATATGTTGATGTAGGTTAACTAACGGGCATACTAATGAATTCTGGAATGCCACCCCTAGACTGGGACCCTCAAGGACAGGCGTTGGCTTTCATCTCTGTATCTCTGCATCTGGCAAAGCACCTGGATCACAGACATTGAAGTGTCTGTTGGATGAATGCAGTTCTCAGAAATAGTCTACAGCCAGAAGATTGCATTTCTTTAATACAGATAATTTTATTGGCAATTTTTGTTTTACTTGGTAGAATTCTGAAAATAAATGTCTTCATACTAAATATTGCTCTATTAGGATTATAGTCTTCTCTGAAAGCCACTCACCACGTTCGATGTATAGCGAAGTGCGTCAGCATGATTCATCTGAATTTGGCCTTCCCCTTTTACCTATTTGAGTGAACTATCTACTTCCTGAAAAATCCCCGACTCGTGTGTGTGTGTTTTTAAAGACTAATAAAATAGACAAACTGGAAAGAAGAAAAAAGAGGGCATAATAAATATTGTTAGGAATGAAAAGGGGGACAAAGTACAGATTTAAGCATGGATTTAAAAATACCGTTATACTATGAACAACTTTATGCCAATAAATTTGAACTTATAAGAAATGAACACATTCCTAGAAATTATGTAATTTAATAATACAACCCCAAGAAGAAACTGGAAACTGGAATAGATCAATGGCCTTTAAAGAAACTGAAACTATTGATTAAAAATGTCTCCATAAGAAAAAAAAAAGAAAAAAAATTGGTCCCATACCAGTAGGACAGGCCTTAGGTATTTAGTCAGTAAACATAAACATTTCTAACATATTTTTTAAAAATTATTTTATTGATTTCAGAGAGGAAGGGAAAGAAAGATAGGAACATCAATGATGAGAGACTCATTGATTGGCTGCTTGTTGCATGCCCAGTTACAGGCTCAATCCCCAGTGTGGGGCATGCACTCATGCACCTTGACCAGATTCGAACCTGGGAACAGTCAGTCCTCAGGCTGATGCTCCATTCAGTGAGCCAAAACAACTAGGGCTCTAATGTATGTTTGATCCAACAATCTTGTTTACCTGTCTGTAACTTCTTATTCTTCTGGAAGCTCTCAGAGGCCCTGGGTGGCATCTGCCTATTCATTGCTGTAACCCAAGTGTAGCACAGATTAAGTAGCACAGTTAATCTATGGCAGGATATTAGAAAATGCAAGGGACCAGTAGACACATATGACTTGAGGCAAAGGTAGGGGACTTTTACAAAAGCCACTAGGCCCCAAGTGAAATTTCAAACAGCCAAGGCAGAGCTGTTACCTTGAAGACTAACCCTATTTCAACTGCTTGGTACCAATTGGTACCAGAAGTCCCTTCACAATAAAAACCAGCATGCAGCAAGTGACTTTTTCTCAGACGTGGTCTCTGTAACAATGACTCACTTCTGAAACACTGAATGTCTCCATGTAGCTCCTTTGTTAATAATACCAAAGTGAACTCTTAGGAAGTTCATGAGAGCTAAATAACATTGCCAAAAAGGCCTAAACCCAATTCCAATATTTGAAAAGTTTTTCGGTAACTTTCAAGCTCCTTAAAAATGTCCTCCTATCCACATAGTTCTGACCTACAGCAAATCTTTTGAAACAAATTTTTTATTTAGGGGCATCAAGAATCATAGTCCTGCCCTGGCCAGTGTGGCTTATTTGGTTGGAGCATCATCCCACGCACTGAAGGGTCCTGGATTTGATCCCCAGTCAAGGTCCATACCCAGGTTGTGGGTTCAATGCCTGGTCAGGGCGCATGGGGGAGGCAACCAATCGAAGTTTCTCTCTCTCCCTCTCTCTTCCTTCCTTCTCTCCAAAATCAATAAAAACATATTTTAAAAGAAAAAAAGAATCATAGTCCTAGAACCAGCACACTAGGGCCCTAACTTGCCTTTTGATAGAGAGAAATTAGCTTCTTTTTACTTTTATTCAGAAGTTCTACAGAGGGGTTTTAGCCGAATACAGGATGTGGGCACGGAACGCGCATCACTTAGGAGTTAGATGATGTTCAGGTGGGTCTTGGGTTTTGTCTATTGGCAGTACTAATATGTGTGTTTTTGTTATCACTTTTCTTTCTACTCTTCAGCTTCTGAAGCATTTTTCCATTAGAGCAGCCAAGAAGATGCAAGGTTGTCTGTGTGATTCATGCAGAAATGTTTTCATTTTGGAGACCTGGCTTCTAAGTTCACAGGGGTCCCTCATCAGTCAGAGCTGGGTAGCAGTGCACGGGACGAGGCGAAGGGCAAGCATCGCCAGGTGGGCCGCAGGGAGCCACAAGGGCCCGAAGCGCTGAGAACTACTTGGTTGTGAGGTAATCTCCCCAGGATCCACCAATTTTCCTAACCAATTCTGATGGAGCAAAACTGCGGGTTAAAGGAAACAAACCCTCACAAAGTTCCTAGGAAGGGTGCAGAAAACAGGGATTTCTTTAAATATCTGCTACCACATATAAATCCCAAAAAACTGAACTCAAACATTGAATGGTTAAAAACTGCAGTTTGTTTCTCTTGCCCTTTCAAGAGTTTTCGTTACCATAAGATTATGTTCTCATTATCTCCATCAAGATGCTGTGTTTGGGGGATGCTGGCCCTTTAACAGGAGAGAAGGGGAGGGTCTGGGACTCTTAAAGCCAGGGACAGCAAGCCAGCCCTGGCCCAGGCTGCCATGGCTAACGTGAGCAGAGAGGACAGCAACAGTCAGGTGGTGGGTGTCAGCAACAAGGCAGCTGGGGGGGCCCCCCTCCCTGCACCGGTGGAGGCTGGTGGTGTCTGTGGGAGTGCTCCCCCAAACCCTGGCCCTGTCCCTCCCTTCTGTGCCTTTGCAGGACAGCTGCCTAGAGCTGGGTTGATGAGGTCAGAGGTTGGGGGTTTCAGGCAGCCCCGCTCCTTGAGATCCTGGGCCAGTACTCCCCTGACAACCTTGCTGGGGGACAGCCATGCTGTAGGGTGCCACGCCATTTTTGCTGAGGAGGAGGGTGCCTCTGGGTCTCTTCCCTGTCCCAGGTTTGCCTTCCAGAGGCTGACAGTGCTCTCTCGCCAGAGGAAGCAGCCGTGGAGGAAGCCCGCCAGCCTGCAAAGATGACATGTCTTGAAGGTATCACTAAGTGAGCCGTAGTACTTGGGTAGAAAGCCTGGGGGTGCGGAGACTTACTATTCTGGCTCAGTGGAGGGACCTGGGCTTGCATGTCCAGAATCATTGCGAATGACTCCAAACTCGTCTACTTGTTGGCTAGATCATTCTAGGTAACTGAAATCACTTTTCCAGGGTCCCCTTTCTCACCTTCGTAGTGAAATGATCAACAACACGCTTGTATGATGGTTGTGGGAGGTGAATGGACATATACCTGTAAAGTATCTGGCACACAGTAGGGTTAAATTGCAGTGAGTCAGGACAGCTGGAAATTGGTTGGTTAAAGAGGCATAGAAAGGGCTGTTAGGTGGAGGGGAGCAGGTGGGGAAGCCTGTGGTGGTGCCTAATGAGGCAATTAAAGAGGGGATGTAGAAAGAAAGGTGTCCGGCACCTGCCAGGTTCCGTTTGCTCTTATCGGGGACAGGTAGGGGTCCTCTGGGGTATGGAGGCTGAGTTGAGCCTTAGAACAGGAGGCTGCTGTTTGAAAGTAGTGCTGAAGAGGGCTCATGGACAGAAGTGCTACTGAGAAGACTCTCTAGACGAGACTCCTCACACCTGGCCCCCCTCTCCCCACCCCCACCCCCTGCTTCTTCAGGCCCCCACTCAAACCAAGGCCCAGACAAGTCCTGTGGCCCCGTGGCTCCTGAGGAGGAGCTGGTTTCTAGCTCCCAATTGGAGGAGGAGGAGGAAGAAAATGAGGAGGAAGAGGAGGATCTGGATCCAGATCTGGCCCCAGACCTGGAGGAGGGAGTAGATGAAGAGGAGGAAGACCTTGGGGATCCAGCTATCCTCAGTGCTGTCACTAACACCCAGGTACCACGCCAGGAGAGGCTGGAGGGATGGTAGCCTGAAGTGTTTGTGGCTAAACATCCCTCTCCTCTTCTTTTTACCCTTTCTAAGATAGGTCCTGGGTTAATACTTTCTGTTTCAGGCTTGTACCTAAGTAGAATCTCTCTTCTTCCTTCTCTTTCCTCCTGTCACCCACTTAGTTTCTGATGCTATCTTCATCTTAGAATCCAGATCCTAACCCTGGCCAGTGTGGATCAGTTGGTAGATTATTGTACTGTGCACGAAAGGTCAGGGTACACATGATTCATCATGTGTAAACTCCAAGGCCCTACAAGGAAGTGCCAGGAAGGCTTTCAAACATTTGAGAATTCTTCTTCATAAGGGGAGTGTAGGAGGCAGCTGATCGATGTTTCATTCACATTGATGTTTCTGTCTCTCTCCCTCCCTCTTCCTTCTTCTCTCTCTAAAAATTAATAATGGGGGTTAGAGGGGTAGGGGAGAGTCTATCAGGGGTAGGCCCAATCCATAGATGCTGGCCCTGCTCCTGTGCTGAAGATGGGTCATCTTTGATCCTGGGCTCCTGTGTCTCAGCAGTCCATTCCTGATATTTACTCCCTTGGATTCTCACAACCAGTGGAGAGAGACAAGGATTCCATATAGAGTGAATGACTCAGCTCAACCTGCTCCTGAGATACCAGTCTTGCTTCCCCGTAGGAAAGGACAGGGGCCCTGGCCCGGTTGACTTTGATTATGAGGGAGGGTCAGGCTGCCTTTGTCCTGGGTACCCTCTATGGACACAGACAAACTGAGAAGACACCACAGAGGCTCACTTGAGTCTAGATTTTCTTCCCTCCCATTCCAGAGAGGTCTTCCAAGCTCTCCTGGAATCAAGGCCTCTGGGGCGCTGGGGATGTCACCTGCCTCCTTGCACTTTCTATGGCAGGTGAGTCGCTCCAGTCTTCAGAGCGTGAGAAAGTGAGTAGGTGTTGAGAAGGGGCATGCAGAGTGTCCTTCCTTTCCATTGTTTAGTCTGCTCTTGACCTTAATTGGAGATGAAGCATCCAAAGTGAGATGTAGGCATGGGAGGTGGGAGACACTGATCATGCAGGGAAGCTTGGTTGGTGACAGATGGAACTGGGACAACTGGCCATTTATTTAAAAAAAAAAAAAAAAAAAAAAAAAAAAAAGGACAAACTAGATCCCTACTTCCACTTCCCTGCATTTCAGCACATAAAGCAGCACTGAGCTTAGGACTAGAAAGAGCACTTGCCCTTCAATTAACTGCATAATGAGAACGCGGTCTGGGATGGAAGAAATGCAGGAAAGAGTGCAGGGAGAAGGGAGGAAACTAGATCTGAGGTGAGTCAGGAAAGAGACAGCTAAGCATGGCCCCAGTGGCTGAAGGGCTAAGACTGTCACAGAGAGGAGAGGCAGAGGTGTTGGCTGACCTACAGTAGGAAAAGCACATGCCCCACACTGTCCAGGACTGGAGAGTAGCTCCCTGGGAGGTGACAGACCCTGTTGGAAACAAAGACAGGATCCACAGTCTGCTGACCTCACAGCTGGCTTGAAGTTCCCCCAAGATGGCAAAATGTCCGGGGAGGGTCTTGAGAAAAAAGGCAGGTGAGAATGTAGAGGCAGGAAAGGCACTTAGCAAGAGCAGCATTCTGTGGTGGAGATGCCTCTCTAATTTCTCTTAGACCCTGGACTACTTGTCGCCAGTTCCTTTCCGGCCTACACGTCCCAGTACCAACTCTCCAGTGCGGCACTTTGGACCTCGGCTGCTCCCACCAGACCCATATGTCTTCTGCAGCCCACCGACCTCATGGTCTCCTAGGTTCAGGTACTGGTTCTGGGTGCCAGACGCCCCAGCACCCACAACAGTCTGTTCCCCAGAGGTCCCTGGAGGAAGTGGCTGAGGAGGGGTGGGAGACACTACCAGCTTCCACAGAAATATGCTTATAGAAACTTAATAAGGAAAGTCTGAGGTAGAGTCCCTCACAGATGAGGAAATGGAGGCTCAGGGAGACTAAAATAACTTCAGGGTTAACTGACATGGCAGAACTGAGAGTAGGACTAGAACTTGAGACAAGCAGGCTAAATGGTTTTCTACGGTGTTGAGATTTCCTGCAGCCAAATTGCAGGAGAGTGTATCTTGGAGGAGAATGTGAGCTAGGATTGTGATGTTTCATTGGCTGACTTTGGGGAGGCACATGATGTCCAGCTGAGGTTACCGGAGGCTAAATGAGGGGGCGGGGAGCTGAGACCCTGCGTTCAGCCAGCCCAAGTTTCTTTCTAAGCCTTCCCAGTCATCTGACCCAGCTCCACCCTCAACACCAACGGATCTTGCAGCTGCAGCAGCACAGTCGAACACCAAGGTAAAAAAAACACACACAAAAAAACACCTAGACCAGGAGTGGGGTTGAAGGCAGCTCATCTTTGGTCTGGGTACCCCCCCCCCTCCCCTGCTAAGTCCCTGCACAATTAGGACTCCTATACTGCTGCCCACCTCTGCACTCGCTCCCATCCTTATCACACAGCTCCACTCCCTGGGAAAGGTCACTGTGGCAGGGTGGGTGGATCTAAATGGGTGCTCCTCCTGGCTTAAAGGTCCCCAGCCAAGAAGCCCTGGTCCCGGCAGTCAGATGCCTATGCCAACCTCATGACCCGAAAAGAGAAGGACTGGGTGATAAAAGTGCAGATGGTTCAGCTGCAGAGTGAGAAGCCCTGCCTGGATGACTATTACTACCAGGTGAGCCCCTGTGCTCTTCCCATGCTTTTAACCTTGGGGTCAAAAGGTCCTGGACTCCACAGGCCCCCTCGGGTTCTCTCTCCAGCTCATAGGGGCCATATTTCTGAAGTTGACATTCCAACCCCATTCACCCCTCTGTTCTCCTACACTTCCGCCAAATGAGATTGTTTACAATGTCCCAAATACACTGAGGTTTTGTCTATCCTTTGCCAATAATTTCCCCTATTCAGCCTAAGAATATAGACTTTTCCACCTCCTGTGAGTCTTTAGAAATGTCGTTATATAAACATTTATCTACTTACCTTTATTTTTATTTTTTTTAGATAAAAAACACAAGGATCTTAGAAATAGAAGGATTCGATTTGTTGAATTGAACAAATGATGGCAGACATTTTCACGCACCTTCTCCTGCTTCCTATCTACCCTTTATTTATGGGACACATCTTTGTTTATGCATTTGGGGGTTGTTAAAGCTTTATTTCACTTTTCTCCTCAACTGCCCATAAGCCCTCTACTGAGGTCCCCACTTTTATCTCCTTCCTATTTAGTTTCTTTTTCTCTTTTCACTCTGCTTCAAAAATCACCTTTCTGTCAAGATCATTGAAAGTGAAATCATTTTATACTCTGGCCTTTTTGGTCCTGCTCCTAATATAGGAGCTTTATTCAAATCCTTATTTTGCTTGCAGTCAGTGGCTTTATTCCAGCTTGGGACTTTACATATTTCTTTAAGGAAATATTAGAGCCGCTGAGAAAATCCTCAGAAGTATAAAACTGGCCAACTGACAATAGTGCTATCTCTGTACTTCAAGTTACTGATGGTCTTCACGCCACCAGATAAAGCTGACTTTGGAAAGCACAGGCAGAATCACACCATCAAAATGGGGAGGTGGCCCTAACCCAGTGGTCCGCAAACTCATTAGTCAGTAGAGCCACATATCAACAGTACAACGATTGAAATTTCTTTTTTGAGAGCCAAATTTTTTAAATTTAAACTTCTACTAACTCCACTTCAAAATAGACTCGCCCAGGTATGGTATTTTGGGGAAGAGCCACACTTAAGGGGCCAAGGAGCCTCATGTGGCTCGAGAGCTGCAATTTGCCCACCACCGCCCTAACCGGTTTGGCTCAGTGGATAGAATGTCGGCCTGTGGACTCTAGAGTCCCAGTTTCGATTCTAGTCAAGGGCATGTACCTTGGTTGCAGGCATATCCCCAGTAGGGGGCGTGCAGGAGGCAGCTGATTGATGTTTCTCTCTCATCAAAATTTCTAACTCTTTATCCCTCTCCCTTCCTCTCTGTAAAAAATCAATAAAATATATTTTTAAATGGGGAGATGGAGGCTATGTGATATGTAGTGTATAACTTGGGAGCAAGGAATGTAGGAAGGTTGTAAATGCTGGGACAGGTTTGCTTCCTGACTCTACACTTCTCTCTGCCTTTCTATCAGACCTGAAAGTGGTACCTGGCTCCTTTTACAAAAAAATTTTTTTAATTAATTTTTTTAGAGAGATAAAGAGATAAAAACATCTTGGCATGCCCCCTACTGGGGATTGAGCCTGCAACCTGGGCATGTGCTCATACCTAGAATTGAACCCGTGATCTCTTGGTTCATGGGTGGGCACTCAGCCACTGAGCCACCTGGCTGGGCAGTACCTAGCTCTTGAAGTCCTTAGTATGAGGATCCCATGAATGCTAGCATGAGGCCTAGGGTGTTGAGGTACTTTAGAATGATTACAAATATGGCCTAAGGTGCCATGAACATTTCTGGAATAGATGCTATAGGAAAGGGTGTGTTAAAAGAAGTTGCATTTGAGAACCTTAATTCTCAATTCAGAACATGAGTATACTTTTTTTTTACATTCCATGGGCTTTCAGAATTATTATCAGAAACTAGAGAAGAAGGAGGCAGATCAAGAGCTGCTTGGACAAAGGAGCAAGGTGGAGTCCCTCAAGCTGGTAACACCTTACATTCAGAAGGCAGAGGCTTACGAGTCAGGTAGGCCCAGGGCTGGCCTCTGCTGGGTTGGGCTGACCATCTGGGTGGACGGAGGGTAGAAAGGGGAGGGAAATATGCGTATCTTGACTCCTTTCCTGCAGTGGTTCGATTCGAGGGTTCCCTGGGCCAGGTAGCCATGTCAACATGTTTTAGCCCTCGCAGAGCTATTGATGCTGTGCCCCACGGAACTCCAGAACCGGTAGGAATGGTATCTTCCCAGAACCCTTTTCTCTTCTCCCTGTTTTGGAGAAAGGTCTGAAGCATCATCATGCTTGAGTTCATATTGTGACCTAAGAGAGGGAGAAATATGATCAGACTTGTGTTAATTAGCCTTTCCAGCTCAATGTGTAGCTCCCCTGAGGCCTGGGTTGCTGCTGTGGGGGTGTGGCTGATGGCTGGGGACTCTTTCTCCCAGGAGATCGGAGCTGCAAGCAGTCAGAGGCTTCGGGTGTTGTCCTGGATCGAGAAGGTGAGATCAGCTCCTAGAGAGTTCCTAACTAATCCTTGAAAATGGGATATTGCTCAAATTGACCATCTTCTTCCTCTTTCCCACCCTCAAATTTCCCAGATGTTTCTTCAGTTACTAGAGATAGAGGAGGGCAAGAAGAACGGGCCTCCACAGTCCTGCTACTCTGAGCAGCAGAGAAACCAGGTTGAGAAGCTCTTCCAGGCCTTAAAGACCCAGGAGCAGAGTACTCTGGAGTGAGCATGGGAGGGTCATCCCTCTGCCCAGGAAGGGGAGGATCAGTAAATTTGCTTTATCCTTTCAGGCGTGTAGTCCTCCCCATTACGTACAGCCCTAAAAGTGCTCTGTCTCCCTGTAGGGAGGCAGCAGATGGCTTCCTGCAGGTGCTCTCTGTGAGGAAGGGGAAAGCCCTAGTGGCCCGGCTGCTCCCCTTCCTGCCCCGGGATCTAGCTGTTAGCCTTCTTCTGGCTGTCATCCACCACCTGCCACTCCTGGTCAAGAGGGATGCAGCTGATCAGGTACTGTGGCGCCAAGTGGAGAAGAGAGGATGATTTCATGGATGAGTGAGGGATCTTTTCTCCTCCTCCAGTTCCCACCCCCAGAGATGCCAGAGAAGGCTGGGCAGTGAGGGGTATGGACCCTGCTACCATCAGGCAAGAAAGTTAGAGTAAACTAGAGGAACAGCTGATCATCTTCAGGTGTAATGAACAAAAGAAAATTTACAGGTGTGAGTGTGCTGTGGAGGGTGAGGAAATAAGGGCTCCCTGACAAGTATGGAGCCTATACCTACTTTTCTAGGGGAAGACATCCTAGAACAAGTAGGTATTGAAGGACCAGTGTTGGTGATGGAGAGGGCTTAGTGGTGATAGGTCTGGTAAATAACTTGGCCAGGTAGGTGATAAGGCAGGTCAGCAAGAAAAGGGATGGCCAAACTGGTTTGGCTCAGTGGATAGAGTGTCGGTCTGCAGACTGAAAGGTCCCAGGTTCAATTCCAGTCAAGGGCATGTACATTGGTTGTGAGCACATTCCCAGTAGCGGGTGTGCAGGAGGCAGCTGGTCGATTTTTCTCTTTCATCGATGTTTCTAGCTCTCTATTCCTCTCTTCCTCTCTGTAGAAAATCAATAAAATATATTTTTTTAAAAAGAAAAAAAAGAGATGAAAGGCAAGGTGGGAGGAGGTGAAGTTGTAAAGTCTGAGAGAGGCACTCACTGACCTTCCTGTAGGTCCTACAAATGTTATTCAAACCTCTGGGCAAATATATCAGTCACTTGACCTTCCATGAACTCCTCCAAGGACTTCAGGGATTAATGCTGCTTCCATCTGGCTCCTCAGAGCGGCCAGTCACTGTGGTGCTTCAGAACCAGGTAACATATCTATCTAGGAGGCAATTGTTGTTTTTTCGTGTGTGTGTGTGTGTGTGTGTGTGTGTGTGTGTGTGTGTGTGTGCTTTCTGGGAGGCTTTTGTCTTGCCATAGATGGTCTCCAGGTGTTATCACTGGCGAGGAATAAATGAGGGAATGTTCTCATGTCTGCAGCCACCTTCTCTCTCCAGTTTATCCTTTCCAGTGCTTATCAACTTCTAGTGAGCATTAGGGTCACCGTGGGCCCACTGCCAGAGAGTCACTGAGGAGACCCGGGGTGGGGCCCACACGTCTGCTTTTCTAACAAGCTCTCTGGTGGTGGTGCTGCTGTAGACCTCTAGAGCAGAAGTCACCCAAGTTTAATAGAAAAAATCTACATCACCAATGAGTGGTTATAAGTAGTTTATATGTTATACTATACTAATATTAGGCACATAATAGATACAAAAATAGAACATTTTAAAAGATGAGCCTCTAGATAGGAAGTTCTGATATTTTCTGATATGCCAGTAGATTGTTTTATGAACCTCTCTCTGAGGATCTCTCCTGAAGCAGTGCTTCTTAAAGTGGGGTCCACAGACTATCTGCATCAGATTCCTAGGTCCATTCCTAATCTACAGATTCTGGGGGCAGAACTCAATGAGTGTGCATTTAGTAAGGTCCCCAGAAGTTTCGTTAGGATACTTCAGAGCAGTAAAAGGTCTGCGAGTTCTCTGGCCAGCCAGTGTAAAATCTGACCGTTTTATGGGTGTTGGACTCCATTTGTGCATGTAAACTTGTTGTTTTAGTTGGGAAGAAAGAGCCAGGTAAGCACTGGATGCCTAGGACGAACTCGTTTCCCCTGGGCACTTTGTCACTTGCAGTTTGGAATATCTTTGCTCTATGCCCTGCTGAGTCATGGGGCGAAGCTGGTATCCCTGGATCCATCCCTGGAGGAACCCGGCAGTGACCATACAGCTTGGTAAGATCACAATGACCTGTACATATATTATTTCAGTACATCTGGGATGTATAGGCTGGGCCAGGTATTTCCCGAGCAGTGTATTCAAACATCATGGAAGAAGTTGGTCTAAGGGAAAACTCGCAGAGTTGTAGCTGCTCTGCCTTTATCCCTCCCAATAGTCCCCTAGAGTTTATTTTCTATGCGAGGCGGTGTAACATAGTAATTAAGGGGGACAAGCTTTAGCATCAAACAGATCTACTTTTGAATGGTGCCTCCACTTATTAGCACCATAACTTTTGGGAACATTACTTAACCCTTTCTTAGCCTGTTTCTTCATTTACAAACTAGGGATCTAGGGATGACAGTACTAGCCACTTAGAGTTCTTAAGATTAAGAAAAATTATGTGTAAAGCATTAAGCAGTGCCCTGGCATATGTCAAATGTGCAAATATTCTCCTTTATTTGCATAGAGGGTGATGGTGGTGGTAAAGGATAATAAGGATCTTGGCTTTGAATCTGTTTCCTCCATAAATACAAATACTTGGATGTTATTTCTTCCTCTGATCTTCAGGACAGATATTGTGATTCTGATCGCCTGGGAAATAGCTCAGATGCCTACAGCCTCTTTGGCTGAACCCCTAACTTTCCCCAGCAACCTTCTTCCCCTGTTCTGTCGCCACGTGGACAAACAATTGGTACAGCAGCTAGAGGCTACAATGCAGTAAGTTATGGCAGAAACAAGGTCATTGCCCCTTGTTTAAGCCCAATCTAGGTTCTATCATTTACTTCTCAATTTCTTTTAAGCCAAGAGCATGGAGAATAGCTTGCTTTTATTTTTATTTTTTATTATTTTTATTGATTTCAAAGAGGAAGGGAGAGTGAGATAGAAATATCAATGATAAAAATCATTGATTAGCTGCCTCCTGCACATCTTACACTGAGGATTGAGCCCATAACCGGGCATGTGCCTTACAAGAAATGGAACCATGATCTCCTAGTTCATAAGTTGACGCTCAACCACTGAGCCATGCCAGTTGGGCAAGAATAACTTGTTTTTAGGAGTAGTTCCAGACACTGGCATTGACTGAGTAAAGAGTCTACCTCAAGTTAGGACCCTATGGTATCTTCAAATAAGCCGTTGAATTGATTCCCAGGTGCTTTGGTCACTTATGCTATTTGTGGGCAAGACTTAATTTGAGGAACTCAATTGTTAATTCAAGAAATATTTGAGGGGGCCGGGACCGGTTTGGCTCAATGGATAGAGAGTTGGCTTGGGGACTGAAGGGCCCCTGGTTCGATTCCAGTCAAGGGCATGTACCTTGGTTGCGGGCATATCCCCAGTAGGGGGTGTGCAAGAGGCAACTGATCAATGACTCTCTCTCACTGATGCTTTGAACTCTCTATCTCTCTCCCTTCCACTCTGTACAAAAATCAATAAAATATATTAAAAAAAAAAATATTTGAGGGACAACTATTCAAAAACAAACACAAACAACATGGAGGCCATCTCTTTCCATATTTACCATCTGCTGGAGTCAGATGCTAATTAAATCACACTAATACTTTAGAAAGTGGAATTGTTTGCAGCTAACATCTGTTCTCTTTATAGGCTTGCCTGGATCTACTGATCTCATTGTTCTGGAATACGGGCATGTGGGAAGTTTAATCATCAGACACTAGCTGTGTGAGCTATGTCTACAGGGATCCAAGAGTCTGAAGACATTTCTTATGCCTTGATACATTGGAGGACCCTGCCCAAAACATTTTCTTAGCTGCCTTCAAAAACCTGAATGATGTGCCTAAAAAGGCATAGCATAATAAGGTATAATTAAAGAGATGATACAATGATGTGTTGAAACTTGTTTGTAGGAGAAAGTAGCCCTAGATGAGCTAAGATGGTTGAATATACATATACATATACATATACATATCTCTTTGGGGATCTGAAATGTTTGGTCTAACTTGACAAACAAGGTTATGCATTCATCAGCATACAGAAGTGCTTTTATGAACCAGGCACCATTTTAGGTGTCAGGGTTCCAGTGGTAAGCAAGGAAAAGTCCCTGCTCTCCCGAAACTTCTGTTTGGACACGGACTAAAACAAAACATCAGGTGGTGATAAATACCATGGTGAAAATAAAAACTGGGTGATGGGTGGCTAGAGTGGAAGCTATGTCAATAGAGATTATATTCAAGTTGAAATGAAAAGTATTTCATGTAGAGGCACTACTGAGCACAAAGCCCCCAAAGTGAGAATGAATTTGGTGTTTCAGGAAAAGACTGAAGTACCCCAATGAGTGGGGAAGGTGACGAGATTGGAAGGAGGTAGGCAGGGGGTAAGACCTGTAAGCCATAATTTTTAATTTGGATATTTAACTGCGGTGAAGTCAGAATTTTAAACAGGAAGGTAATGTGACATGATTTCACTGTTAGAAGATCACTCTAAAAATGTTACCAGACATTGTTAGTGGTGTTACCAAAGTTGAAAAGAAAGTACTTTAAGAAGGGAGTGAGGAATGATAGGTGATGGGTGTGGCAGTCTAGAGATTAATTTTGGAGGGTGAGCTTTGGTGGAGATAGCAGCCTGATTAGAGGGGAGGAGAGGGAGTTTTTCTGACCACAAGAAGTCAACTTGGAATTTTCTGAAAGGGAAACAGAAATTTGACAGAAGGTAGCCATTGGTGTAGGACAGTGGTGGGCAAACCGCGGCGCTCAAACCACCTGCGGCTCTTTGGCCCCTTGAGTGTGGCTCAGCGTTAGAACCACTTCTTTAAAATAGACTTGCCCAGAGTGAAAACCAAAGCCGAGTCTTTTGCATGGGCCACAAATCACACTATTAGTGTGCGCCTGCAGTGGTATTTAAAAAAAAAAAAAATATCTATATCTATATCTATATATATCTATATCTATATATATATATATATTGTTACAGAGAGGAAGGGAGAAGGACAGAGAGAAACATCGATCAGTTGCCTCCTGCACACCTCCCTCTGGGGATATGCTAGCAACCCAGGTACATGCCCTTGACTGGAATTGAACCTGGGCTCCTTGAGTCCGCAGGCCAACACTCTATCCACTGAGCCAAACCGGTCAGGACTGCATGTGGTATTTTGTGGAAGAGCCACACTCCAGGGGCCAAAGAGCCACATGTGGCTCACAAGACGCGGTTTGCCAACCACTGGTGTAGGATTAGGAAGTCATTTTTTTTTTTTTTTTTAAGAAAAAAGATATGTTTTAGAACAGAGTTTATCCACCCAGCACTAGTAGAGCCAAATAAACACTGAGAATTGCAGTGTTGAAATATTGGCTATTTTATTGATGAATGACCTTATTCAGGAGAATGGGAAGCTAAGGCTCAAAAGCTGGAAATCCTTGAAGGTCTGTAGGTTAGATTATACAGGGCAGCTGATTGGTCAGAGGTGAAATAAGGGTCATGAATCATTTCTTCAGGTCTTGAGGATAGCTCTGAAATCTTTTCAGACTCCCTCTGGTCTCATGGAAAGTAGCCAGGGGCTTGCTCCACCATAGGACTCAAAAACTGAAACATAATTTATGTCAAGATGTTATCTTGAGTTTGCCATTGGTCTGGTCGCTGTGACTAGTAGCCCAGACCTCACTATCTTCTGATTCAGAGGTTGCTGATTACTCAGGAAGAAAGGCTAGGTCTAAGGGGTGTATATATAGATATGATTTCTAGAGCCAAGACTTAAAACTAAATTTAACCAAAGTCACAGGAACCACCAGTTTCACATGGTAGAGCATGTCTGTACGATAATGAAGTCACCCCAGCAAAGAGGGAGGAAGGAATGCAGGAGAAAAAGAA
The DNA here is from genome assembly GCF_964339955.1 of Pipistrellus hanaki. Lineage (NCBI taxonomy): Eukaryota > Metazoa > Chordata > Mammalia > Chiroptera > Vespertilionidae > Pipistrellus > Pipistrellus hanaki. Next base: position 59,191,896 of record NC_140503.1, read on the forward strand.
TTCTATACACACAAAGCCCTAGAACTAGAGGAGGATTCGAGTCAAAGCCAGAGGAGGAGCTAGCCTGGGGTAGCCCTGGGAGCTACCTGGTTGTGGATAAGAAAGGCACCGCTATCAGGGCCCTTTCCAAAATGCCCACCGCACACCTCCTCTCACCCCTCTGCTCCTCTCCGCGGACAACCTTGGAGCACACATTCCCCGAGGAGAGCAGCAATGACAGGGCAACTCCACCCCTTACCCTGTGTCCCTGCCCTTTTCAACATTCAGGTCAAGGGTCAGTCCACACGGCTAAGGATTGTTTGCACCACTCCCGGGCTGTAAACAAACAAACAAAATGCCAAGAAAGAAGGCAGGGACTCCCAACCCTAGGTGGCGGCTAGATGAAGGCGGCAAAGGGTAATGGCACAGCGAGAGCGAACTGCTACGGCCTGCCTGAGGCCGGTGAGGGGCGGGCCCGAGGCCGGCGCAGACACCGGTCCGCGGGCGCGGCAGGTCCGGACGTCTCCCCGCGAGAAGTGACCTCTGGCGGAGACAGCGGGCCCGCGGCTGCGGGAGTCACGAGACAGCCTGGGGTCGACCCCACTGCGCATGCTCTGGACGCAGGGGCAAAAAATAACACCCAAAATCTGCCGGACCAAAGATGGCGGCGGAGTGATCCGGAAGTGCTGCCGCCGCCCGGCTTCTGTGGCGCTGAGACCATGGCGCGGGTTCTGCCTATGTTGCTGGTGCCGGTCCCCGCTGAGGCCACGGGGCGTCTGGGGAGCCGGGCGCAGCTGCACGGCGAGCAGGAGGTTCTGGGGAGCCTGACCGCCGCGGGCCGCCTCCAAGTGCTTTCCTTGGTGCCGGGCGGCCGGGGCGGGGGTGGCTGCTCCCTCGACGGCCCCTTTCGGCAGTGAGTGCTGGGCGGCGTGGGGGTGGGGGGTCCGGAGCCCTAGCGTGGCTGGCCCTGATGCCCTTCCTCTGGCCGGGAGGGAGGGAGCGGAGAGCCCGGCTCCCTTCGGGGAGCCGCCACCGGGGAGCCGCCGCCGGGCTGCACCCTGGCTTCCCAGTTCCGGGTGGGCGGGGCGCCGCCGCCTCCTCTCACTCCTTCCGGCGAAGTCATGGTGCCGCGCACCTCGCGCATTTTCTTCTTTCAGTTAGGTCCGTTGGAGACTCCCGCTGGGATGATGTTAGATGGGGGTGTGTGTGTGTGTGTGTGTGTGGGTGGGTGGGTGGGTGGGTGGGTGGGTGGGTGTCGTCGGGATGCCCTTTCTCTTGCCCCCGAAACAGAGCGAGTTCCGTCACCAGCGGCTCCTCCGCCCCTTCGGCAAGGACGGAGAGCCGAGATGGTCCCTCCGCTCGCATCCTCAGGCGCCGGCGGCTTCCTGGGAGCAATGCCTAAAAAGTGGATTAAGACAGTTCTTACATGTGAGGCTTGCACGGTTTAGGAGTGCAGGGGAAGATAAGCATTATAACCATGTACTATTACTCTCCATTTTGTAACCCTCGGGCCAGGGTTTAGTTTTTTCTTCATTAGTTTTGGTGGTGCCCTCTGAGTCCTTGGGCTCCTTTTAGATAGAAAACGTTTTGGAAACGAGCAGCTCTTTAAGACTGTGAGTAGTCAGGAGGTGCCTTACCTTGGGAGCTCCAGGTTGTAGAACAGTTCTCACAGTAGAAAATGAACCTAACTGAAAGAAGAAAATGCCCCACGTGGGGATGGGGAGCAAACCAGTGAATGATTTCATCTGTCCTGTGTGTGCCTTTTTTTTTTTTTTTTTAGTATATATTTTTTATTTATTTATTTATTTATTTATTACAGAGAGAAAGGGAGAGGGATAGTCAGAAACATTGATGAAAGAGAATCATGGATTAGCTGCCTCTTGCACACCCCTTACTGGGGATGTGTCTGCAACCAAGGTACATGCCCTTGACCGGAATCGAACCTGGGACCTTTCTGTCCGCAGGCAGACGCTCCATCCACTGAGCCAAACCGGTTAGGGCTGTGTGTGCCTTCTTTATTCCTGACCTCTGTTTGCTAGGAAGAGGAAAGTCTCCCCTAAGGCCTAGGGGAAGTAAATTTATTCAACCGTATTAAGTCCCCTATGAACAGAACTTTGTAAATCCAAGGCTGAAGCAGAGTGAAAAGCAGAACGCTTTAGGTGTTGGAGAACTTTAACAGAAGACACACACACACATGAATTAATGGGGCATTTATAAGCTACTGCATGAAATTAGTACAGGGGGTAGTTCAAGAGAAGCTTTTTTATTGGAATGTAATTGAAATTAAAATATTATACCTCATAGGGTAAAAGTAAGGGCACATTTTTAGTGTTCAGGTTTTATATCCCACTTTTTTCAAAGTATGCACCATTCTTTTTTTTTTTTAAATATATTTTTATTGATTTTTCACAGAGAGGAAGAGAGAGGGACAGAGAGTTAGAAACGTCGATGAGAGAGAATCATCGACCAGTTGCCTCTTGCACACCCCCCACTGGGGATGTGCCCACAACCAAGGTACATGCCCTTGACCGGAATCGAACCCGGGACCTTTCAGTCCGCAGACCGATGCTCTACCACTGAGCCAAACTGGTGCCGGCTGCACCATTCTTTTATATTGTTGAAATCACTGTACATTCTATATTTTATTTTCATTGAAAATGTTGTCTTCCCACATGCTAATGTAGTCCATGTACTAACGATGTGAATAGTGTCAGTGTTCTGCCTTTTAAATGTATCTTAATTTGTTGAACATTGGGGAGGCAGAATGAAAGAGATGACATCTTTTTAATTGGCTGTCTTCCAGTGGCATGGAAGTCTTATGCACTAAGTGTGTGTTCCCTGAAATTTGTAAGTTGAAACCTTAACTACCCGTGTGATTGAATTTGAAGATTGAGCCCTTAAGGAGGTAATTAAGGTTAATGGAGATCATAAAAGTGGGGTTCTAATTCTATAGCATTCTATATGGAATCCTATAAGAAGAGACTCCAGAGATCTCTCTCTCCAAGCACAGGGAGTAATAGCCATGTGAGGATGCAGCTAGAAAGTGGCCGTTATCTTCTTGAAAACCAGAAAACTTTGCTCATGATTCTCTTAAGACACATTTTAATTTTTGATAATCCTCACATGAGGATATTTTTTTTCATTGCTTTTCAGAGAGTGAAAGGGGAGACATCAATGTGAGAGACACATGGACAGGTTGCCTCCTTCTCATGCCCCAAGTGGGGACGGGGAGCAAACCAGCAACCAAGGTATATATATGCCCTTGACTGGAATTGAACCTGAGACCCCTCAGTGCAAGATTGGTTGCTCTAACCACTGAGCAATCCACCAGTGCTAAATGTAATTTGATTTGAATATTTAACTTGAAGCTATAGCATCATTAGTCTCTTTCCATCCTTGTTAGCCAGTGTTCTTATGTTGACATTGCTCTGCTTTACAAATTCTGTAACTGTTCTGTTCAGCAAGGTAGCGATTAGCCACATGCGACTTAAAAATTTAAATTTATTTCCACAGTTTCATTACTCATATTTCAACTGCTCAGCCATATGTGGCCGTTGGCTACTGCATTGAACAGTGCTGATATATAGAACACTTCTATCATCACAGAGTTCTTTTGGACAGAACTATTCTGGAGTCTTAAGATCTATTAATACAAATAATCATTCTCTTTTTTTAAAGTTGAAAGCATTTAAGTTAGTAAAACTTATTTTGTTAATTGTGAGCACCACCTCACTTAACTAATATACTTACTTGGTTGTTGAAATTTACCCTTGATCATAACAGTTCTTTTAAATATATTATCAGTCAGGATTTAGGATTAAGAAATAAAAGCAGACGTAATTTCTTGCTCCATGCTCCCTTTTCACCACCTACTTCTATATTCTTGTGCTGATGTGAAGGGGAAGAAGTAGGAAGGGAAAGGGGGAAGAGGTAGGAAGTCCTAATGCAGTTTACTTTCTCTTAAATTGGATATATTATAGAATTAATGCTACCAGGTAAACTAAAGAACTTTTCTCTATTCATTCTGCTCTTCCAATCTCACAATTGTGGGTAAATATTATTATAGATAGAGAATATAAAAAAATGATGTAAACTTTTTCCTTAGGTTTGTGTGGGAGGATTCTCATAACAGCAGCATACCAACAGACAAGCCCAGACTGCTCGCTCTTAGTGAAAATTATGACTTGCTCATCTATGAATTTAATTTGAAAGGTGGAAGATGTGATGGAACCATTTTGTATAACTGTAGTGAGGAGGCCTTGCAAAAGCTTATTGAAGATCAAAATGTCAGTAAGTATTTACAGTGGTCTTTCAACATGTTTAAATTGTGACATTGCTATGTAATTTTGTATATTTCAGGGAAGATTCTTATATATGTGAAATCACGGTGGAGACCTGCCTTTCCAATACTAGCCACTAGCCACTTGGGGTTCCTGAGCACTTGTCCTTTTAGTGTCAAATACATACCAAATTTTGGAGACTTAGTACAAAAACGTAAAATATCTCATTAATAGGTTTTTGTATTATATGTTGAAATATTTTTTGGTATAATGAGTTACTAGTAAATAATATACATTAAAATTTCACCTTTCTTCCCCCCCCCCTCCCCCAATGCAGCTACTACTAAAAAGTGTAAAATTACGTATGGCTTGCATTTGTGGCTGACATTATATTTCTATTGGATAGTGCTGAATTAACACTGGTTACAGAGCTCTTTACTATGTTCCATTCTGAGAGCTGCAGGGAGCAGAAATCAAAGCACTTGGGCTTCTATTTTTAAGGCAGTAGCATATTTGCAACCCTTGATTTTAAGATTTCTTTTTCAAAAATATGTCTTTATTGATTTTAGAGGAAGGGAGAGAGATAGAAAGATAGAAACATAGATGAGAGAGAAACGTCCTGGGATTGAGGCCACAAGCCAGGCATGTGCCCTGATCGGGAATCGAATCAGTGACCTCTTGGTTCATGGTTTGACGCTCAACCATTGAGGCACATGGGCCCAGCCCTCCTTTTGCATTTTTTTTATAAAAAAAGCCTGTGATTGTTCTTGTGGGGTCTCTTGAGTAGTAAGCAGGCTTTTTGAATTTTTTGGTGTGTTGTCAGACTGGCCATAACACAAGGAACAAGAGACATTAGACCATCTTTCTTCACCCCCTTACCGACCTTTCAATATCTACTTGCTTAGGTAGATGTGAATAATAACTGCCTAGAGTTGGATTGAGTTAAGTGGTATGTTTTTTGTTTTACCTGTTTGTGTTATGTTGTACAAAATCAAATTTACCCATTGTAACAATGTGACCAATGAGTTTGAAATACTATTTTTTTGTTTCATAGGTATTTCCTTATTATCTTTGAGAATTCTGTCATTCCACAATAACACATCATTATTGTTCATCAACAAATGTATCATCCTACACATCATGTTTCCTGAAAGAGATGCTGAGATTAGAGTACTCAACTATTTCACATTACCCTTGCCTACACAGGCTGTGGACAGTATTATTGACATGCAACTCTGCAGAGGAATTCTTTTTGTTTTGAGTGCTTTAGGCTGGATCTGTATCCTTGGTGGCAAAAATGTTGATGTGCAGGGGAGGTGAATACCTAGAAAGAACCTTTTTAGGCTTTTAGTTTTAAGGAATTTGGGTGTAGGTTGATGGTTATTTTTTTAGTAAAAAAAACTTTTCAGGGAAAAAGATCTTTATGAACTTAATTATATTGATTCATATTCCATTCAAATACTTTTGATTGTATACATATACATATATGTTTTTTCATAGTCATAATCATCTTGTCTAACTTGTGTTCTTTTTAAATTGTGTATACTCTGCATTACCTATTTATTAAAATATGATTATTAAATATCTGTTATGTTCTTATTCCAGGAAAGTTTTTTTTTGTTTGTTTGTTTTTTTAAATATATTTTATTGTTTTTTCACAGAGAGGAAGGGAGAGGGATAGAGAGCCAGAAACATTGATGAGAGAGAAACATCCATCAGCTGCTTCCTGCACACCCCCCACTGGGGATGTGCCTGCAACCAATGTACATGCCCTTGACCAGAATCGAACCTGGGACTCTTCAGTCCACAGACCGATGCTCTATCCACTGAGCCAAACCGTCTAGGGCCCAGGAAAGTTTTAAATGCCCACTTATGATATGATATATCCACTCATCACAAGTAATGATTTCATCATATTATTGAGTAATATGATTTGTTTAATCACTTTTTTTTAAAAATATGGGCTTTTTATCTTTAGCAGAACCATAGATCATCAGCAAAATTATTTCAAAGGCTTGAAAAAATGACCTATTATGTGATTTTGGAAACTCATTTTATAAATTAAAGGAATAGGTGTTTGTGTGTGTTTTTAGATATATTAGCCTCTATCAAAACTTTTATACAAATGTCAAATTATTGGATTAACTTCATTTTTGTTGCCAGATTATAGAACTCCACTGTTCAACATAGTGCTAGGCATATGTGGCTTTTGAACACTTGAAATTGGCTAGTATGATTGAGGAACTAAATTTTTAATTGTATTTAATTATTTTAGTTAAAAGCTAGTGCTTGGTTCAGCTGTTTGAGAACTCTTAAGTATGTTTGGAACATAATTGAGATCAGGTATTTTCGGTGAAAATTTAGTGTCCGAATTAAGATATACTATAAGTGTAAAATACCAGATTTCTTTTTTTTCCCTTAATATATTTTTATTGATTTTTTACAGAGAGGAAGGGAGAGAGATAGAGAGCTAGAAACATCAATGAGAGAGAAACACCGACCAGCCGCCTCCTGCATACCCCCCACCGGGGATGTGCCCGCAACCAACATACATGCCCCTGACCGGAATCAAACCTGGGACCTTTCAGTCCACAGACCGACGCTCTACCACTGAGCCAAACCAGTTTCGGCAAAATACCAGATTTCTAACATTTATACAGAAAAAAGGATGTAAAATATATCAAATTTTTTTACTTATTATGTGGTGAGATGATATTTTGGATATATTGAGTTAATATATTGGATATATAATTAACATTAGGAACACAGATTTCTTTTTACTTTTTAAATAAGGTTACTAGAAAATTTACATTGGCTAATGTGGTTTGCATATATTACTCGTGGACAATACTGTTCTGGAACACTAGTGGAAAATATTACCAGTGTCTCAGCGACTGGCTCAGAGTGGGCATTCAGCAAGTATTATTGAATGGACTCTTATCAGGTTGTTTATTGGGCTATCAACTTCATCTGGTTTCTATAATAGGGGCAGATTCACTGTCCTTATACTTACAAGGTTGGATCTCTAGCCATCCTATAGTTTAAACTTTAAATGATTAGACATACTTAAAACTGTGATTTTCTTTAACTCTAACTCAAAGACATTTTCGACATTGTGGGTGGTACACATGTAGCTCACGTGGATTTAGCACTTCACCAAGAAGATATATGTGATGAGCAGCAACAGGAGCCAGCCAAGATTTCTTCCTTTACTTCTCTGAAAGTGTCTCAAGACCTAGATGTTGTTGTGATTGTCAGCTCCTCCAATTCTGCAATTGCTCTTAATTTAAACTTGTATTTCAGGTATGTAGATTGCTGTAATCTCTAATTTGAGGTAAATAATTTGAGCCATAAGAGGTTAAAAATGTATTTGTTAACTTTTCCTTAATAGTAGTTTTCTTCCTCTGCACACTACTGTGGATTAAGCCTGTAACCTGGGCCTGTGCCCTGACTGGGAATCAAACTGACCTCCTGGTTCATAGGTCGATGCTCAAACACTGAGGCACACATAGGTCGATGCTCAAACACTGAGCCACTGATTATCTTTTAAATTCACGCACATTGAAATGGGATTAATTAGAAGAAATAATTTAAAATTGCTATTTGCCCTTTCTCTATAATAGAAGTGTCAGAGATGAAAGAAAATTAGTAAAATGTATATAAAAAGCTTTCTCCTGTCAGAGTCTGGGACCCACCACGGGACCCAGAGTCAAGTCTCTGCCCACCCACATGCATCTCAAAATTGCATGAGACCCAGACCAGGCCAGCCCCACCCTTGTCAAGCCCTGCTGGGCAGGGGGAGTAGCCTCAGGTGGGGGGCATGGTCTGAGGTCTCCCATTGAACCCCACCAGGCTGATGGGGGGCCACAGCCTCAGGTCCCCCATCAAACCCTGCTGGGTGGGGGACGTGGCCTGAGTTCCCCTGACCCAGCACTGGAGGTGCACCTTGAGATCCCCTGCCAAGCCTCAGTGGGTGGGGGGCATAGCCTGAGGTCCTCTGTCAAGCCCTACTTGGTGGGGGATGCGGCCTGAGGTCCCCTGTCAAGACCCACAGGGGCTGGGGAGGTGTCCTCAGGTCCCTGCTGATTGCTTGTTAAGGCTCCTTAGGGAACTTGGCCTCAGTTGTGGGTGCAGCCACCTTTGTGATGGAGTGATGATCAATTTACATATTACCTCCATTATATAGGATTTCTGGATGTATATAAATTCTTCATTTTTATTTATGTTATTATATATGGCTTATGTCATTATATAAATGAAAAATAATGGAGCACAATTTTAAAAGCCCTTGGCTATTATACATTGTTTATTTCCCTTTTGCCTCACATTAGAGTAGAAGAGGAATGGGATTTCCCCTGTGTTAGAACTCTTAACGTGGCTCAGCATCCTGGCTTCCTTGGGGATTACTTTCCTCTTAAAGTAGTTTGACAGGATACAGTAAGCTAACTCTCTCCACCTGAGGATTTCCTCAGGTGTTTTCCTTGGAGAAGCCACACTTTTGGCTGTCTAAATACATTAGTAAAAATTGAGTGCTTATTTGTGTTGTTTCTAGGTTTAGGTAGTATTTTAGTTGCTTCTGATTTTATAATGTTTGAGAGGGGTGAGTGTGTGTGCATGTGTGCTCACACAAACACAGAGTAGCCTATATATTGTAACTGCTTATCTAAAAGTCAGCCATCCACAATTAGGACTTTTAGTATTTAGGACCATTCAAAATCATTTAGGTTTTTTGTTCCTAACTTAATCTGAATGAGATGAACAAATCCTTATAATTGTAATGTACCTTGATGGTTGTTTTAAAAAATATATTTTATTGATTTTTTACAGTGAGGATGAAGAGGGAGAGAGAGTTAGAAACATCAATGAGAAAGAAACATGAATCAGCTGCCTCCTGCACACCCCCTACTGGGGATGTGCCCACAACCAAGGTGCATGCCCTTGACTGAAATCGAACCTGGGACCCTGGAGTCCACGGGTTGCTCTAGGCCAGGGGTCCTCAAACTTTTTAAAGTGGGGGCCAGATCACGGTCCCTCAGAGAGCTGGAGGGCCGGACTATATGAACTACTAATTCCTACTGTAACACCTTGGCTGCGCTCACTGCCCAAAAAACCTGGCGGGCCGGATCAGACTCCCCTGGGGGCTGCATGTGGCCCGCGGGCCGTAGTTTGAAGACCCCTGCCTAGGCACTGAGCCAAACCGGTTAGGGCTTGATGGGTTTTATTGCTTATTGGATCACAAAAAAATGATTAATTCATTTTTACATACATAACAGAACTTCTCATCACTGTGATTTATTATATATATATTTTTAAATCTTTGAATAGGGATGATAAGCATATTCCCAGACTGTGTGCTTGTTAATCAATAGGTCATTTTTACTTACTAAAGCACACCTGTATGTGTAGTTACCTCCTGATCATCAGTAAGAACAATTTGATGGGTAGAGGGAAGGAAGCATACTCAGCCACTCTGGTCCTTGAGTGTAGGGTTCTGTTCCTCTGGCAGTACTCTGAGAGAACTCTGAAGAGGGCACCAGGCACATTCCTTTGAACAAATTTCCTTGAACTCAGCCATGTAAGAGCTACTTTTATTGTTTCCTGCAGTACATTTAGGAATCTGTTCTGTCCAGCTAAATAAGTGATTTCTGTTTATTAATTACTAGAGGCCCTGTGCACGAAATTGTGCATGGGTGGGATCCTTCTGCCTGGCCGGTGATGGGGCCAATTGGGGCCAGCAGGCTGCAGGTGGGACTGCAGGAGGTTGGCTGTGGGAGCACACTGACCACAGAGGGCAGCTCCTGCATTGAGTCTCTGCCCCTTGGTGGTCAGTGCATGTCATAACTAACAGTCAACTGGATGTTTGGTTGACTGGTTGTAACAGTTGCTTAGGCTTTTTTATATAGAAGATAGATAGATAGATAGATTTACATAAATGCTGTTTAATTAGTATAACTTATTTGGAGTTTACTGCTTGTTTTATTTTGTAAGTGTGCTTTGAAATCTCAAAGTGTTTCTGTCTTTCCTGCCTCATGGCTCTAGCTCTTCTTTCCCCTGATATGGAATATAGTTCCTCCTTTTCATTTTCTTAAGTCCTGTTCAACCTTTGATATCCACCTCTTTCACAAAGCCTTTTCTTCCCTCCCCCCCCCCCCCCAATTTGGATGCCTTTATTATTATTTTTTTTATTTCTTTTTTCTAATTTTATTGATTATAGTATCACATAATTGTCCTCATCCCCCCATTCCCATCCCAAACCCCTCCCTACATGTGTCCCCACCCCCCTGTTGTCCATGGCCACTGGCCAGGCCCATATGCATGCGCACAAGTCCTTTGGTTGGTCTCTCCCCCTTACCCCCACCCTCCCCTACTTTCCCTCTGAGGTTTGAGAGTCTGATCGCTGCTTCTCTTTCTCTGGGTCTGTTTTTGTTAATCAGTTTATGTTGTTCATTATTTCCTCTAGATGTGTGAGATCATGTGACCCAAGAAAAACCCTTGTAAGAACCTAAACTGAGACAAGCCATAATGATTATGCTGAGAGGCAAATGAATCAGTCTGTAGTGAGTTCTTTTCTGGGCCAACAGTTCTTTTGAGTCCCAATTTCAATGTCAAATAGTTCCTTATGTGTACATTTCAGCCATGATATTTCAGATCTGGTTGGTGGACAAATGGTGGTGATGCAGGGCCAACCATCTCTGGTTTGGTCCTGGGCATCCTTCAGCAACACGCAGCTGCTGTCTGCTGGTATGGCGAGGCGTCATCAGCATCTTCCATCTCTGAATTGTTTCTCTTCTGTCTTCATGGCTGTAGCACTTCTGTCTATTCCATTCCTCTCTGTTATAGGAATCCAGATGGTCTCAGAGTTGTTTTCTGAAAATATACAAACATATTCTCGACCAAAAGTTAATAAAGAGATATTTTCTGTAAATTTGACTTGGGATCCTTTTTCATTTTTTTTCCCCCCAAATGATTTTCCTCTGGCTTGTTTTGACACCATGTGTGTATTTCATGGGTATCTTGCTGTTAGCATTTTGAATGAAGGTTAATTTTCTAAAGTACAAATTTTTAGATGTAAATTACTTGCAGGATATTTTTCCTTACATGATATTCTTCCACTGTCACCCCCTTTTTAAATTTAAATAATAGGAGACTTTATAATGGAAATTTTATAATGTAGTCTAGATAGTTTTTACATTTTAATTATTTGTGCTAAACTATAACTGCTTTAGGTTCATAACATGTTATGCAATTTTACCATGAGATGCTCTGCCAATAAGAATTTTTGTTAAAACTTTAGGAATAGCTTTTTCTTTTTTTCTTTTTTTAAAATATATTTTATTGACTTTTTACAGAGAGGAAGGGAGAGAGATAGAGAGCTAGAAACATCGATGAGAGAGAAACATCAACCAGCTGCCTCTTGCGCACCGGGGATGTGCCCACAACCAAGGTACATGCCCTTGACCGGAATCGAACCTGGGACCTTTCAGTCCGCAGACCAACGCTCTAGCACTGAGCCATACCGGTTTCGGCAGGAACAGCTTTTTCTTATAAAAATCATTTCCTCTTGTAATTTTATACTCATTTTATAATTTTCCTCTTTGAGCTTCTAGTTTGAACTACCATCTGGCACTTACTTGTATAGTATTGTATTATTTCCCTAATGTTTTTATGCTTCCAATAGAGCTTGTAAGTTCCTTGGGAACCCAAACTCATGCTTTGTTCTCTCAGTGACCTTTTCTTCCAATTTTCCTTAGCTGTCCACTCTCATAGTCATACCTGGGCTTTGCCATTATTTGGAACTGGTCTTCCTTCACATCACTATTCTACACATCTCACTCATTGACCACACTTACCAAATTTTCCAGCTCACTTACTCAGGTACTCCCACTTCATCTGTCATCTGACCTCATTGGAATTTCCAATTCATTTACCTTCCATCTTCCAGCCCACTCCTATCTTCACTTCTCTATTTTTCAGCAGAAGTCCTATGATACAGTATTTAAGTAATTTTTTTCCCCCCACACACCCTAAACCAGGGGTCTTCAAACTACAGCCCGCGGGCCACATGCAGCCCCCAGGGGAGTCTGATCCTGCCCGCCAGGTTTTTTGGGCAGTGAGCGCAGCCAAGGTGTTACAGTAGGAATTAGTAGTTCATATAGTCTGGCCCTCCAGCTCTCTGAGGGACCATGATCTGGCCCCCACTTTAAAAAGTTTGAGGACCCCTGCCCTAAACTCTTGTTCTTGCCCTATGGTCTGACAAAATCTTTTTTTTTTTTTTTAACTCTACCTTTGTAGTCCCTGCACCCGAGCAACTAAGCACTTGTGTGAAAATCACAAAGAAAAATTGATACCATTGTAAGTTCACATTCAGGACTTTCAACTGGTCTCTCAATATTACCTAGAAATTTTGCAATGATTTTTTTTGTAAGCCCATTTTGTTTTTATTTCAACTAAGTTCTTTTAAATATCTTTTCCCCCCCCTAATTAAAACATTTATATTTACTTAGAAGCATTCAGAATGACAACAAAACCTGCAACTTTTTTTTTTTTTCAATTACAGAGTGATATTCAATTAACAGAACAACAGTTATTTCGTATAAAGCTGCATCAGAGACAACTGAAGATGAAAAAACTACCATCCCCATATATAACTAATTTGTGCTGTGCACCAACAAGAACCTGCTTTAAATTTCCATGCCAATTTACAACCCCCATACTGTACCTACCAGGCAAGGCTATTGAAAATACCACCACAGCTTTCTAAAGACACATTTGGTAGTGTGTTAACTATACAAAAAAGACACTGTACAGTTTAGAAACAAATCTTACACAGCCTTACATTTCAAATTTTTTTTCTTTAAAAGGAGTGAGTTGTGTACAAGGGGGTTAAATGCTTTATAGACAAGAAGAAAAAACTACTTTAGAACCAAATTATTTAGTTATTATCATCTACTTCATCATCATCTACCTCCTCCACTTCCTCCTCCTCATCTTCCTCGTCTTCTTCCTCTTCCTTCTTTTTCTTGCTTGTTTCAGCCTTGACAACTCTTTTTGGCAGTATCAGGCTTTTCTTTAGGTTGGTAGGCAGCAAAAACTCTCTTTTTGGCAGCATCAGGCTTTCCTTTAGCTCGGTAGGCAGCAATCTCCTTTCCATATTTATCCTTCTTTTCATGAGGCTGCTTGTCATCTGCAGCAGTGTGATTCCACATCTCTCCCAGCTTCTTTGCAGCATCACCAATGGATAGGCCAGGATGCTCTCCTTTGATTTTTGGGTGATACTCAGAACAAAACAAGAAAAAGGCCGAAGGAGGCCTCTTGGATGCATTGGGATCCTTGAATTTCTTTTTTGTTTCCCCTTTAGGAGGAATATAAGTTTTCATTTCTCTCTCATTACGAGCCTTGGCCACCTCTGCTATGTCTTCAAATTTTCCTTTCTCCTTAGCAGACATGGTCTTCCACCTCTGAGCACTTCTTAGAAAACTGAGAAATTGACTGAAGCATCTGGGTGCTTCTTGTGTTCCTTCCAGCAAGTTTGCACAAAGAAAGTATACGATGACATTTTGCCTCTCGGCTTCTTGGGGTCCCCTTTGCTCATGTTTAATTACTTTCCCTCAGCGAGCACGCAGTCACCCAGTGCCCGGCCGGCTCGCACTTGCCCAGGCGCTGTCTCTATGGAGCTCAATGCACTGCAATGGCTATCCAAAAATCTTAATTATTGAAAGTATTACATATGTCTCCTTTTTCTTCCCATTGACCCTTTTCCCCTCCCCCCCTTCAGGCCTTCACCACCCTATTGTCTGTGTCCACAGGTTATGCATATATGCATAAAGTTCTTTGGTAGGTCTCTTCCCTCTCCCTCCCAGATTCCACAGTCTATTCTGTGCTTCTATGTCTTGTGAGCCCTTTTTTAAATTTAATTTAATTTTATTTTATTTTTAGAAATATATTTTATTGATTTTTTACAGAGAGGAAGAGAGAAGGATAGAGTTAGAAACATCAATCAGCTGCCTCCTGCACACCTCCTACTGGGGATGTGCCCGAAACCAAGGTACATGCCCTTGACCAGAATCAAACTCGAGACTCTTCAGTCCAAAGGCTGACACTCTATCCATTGAGCCAAACTGGTTTCGGCATGAACCCATTTTTTGCAACAGTGTTTTTATGTTTCCATTTTCTTCAAACCTTCTACTCATTTATTTATTCCCAGCTCTTCTTGGGTGGCTGCTTCCTGCTTTATAAAGGAGTAGATCCCATTAAATTTCTTCACATTAAATTACAAACCCAATTTCCTTTACCCATCTTATCTGTCTTCCCTCCTATTACAATGGAAGGATTTTCACCTCCTATGAAAGCCTATCTCTCTGTGTGTGCTCTGGATTTCACTACTTCCCTCCTCAAGGACTGTTTTCCATTTGCTCTCTTTTTAATATTCCCAACCTCTCTTTCCCCTCCTTAACCTCTTAAGTATTACATCCACATCCAGGATGTAATCACAAGGTCCTAGCCATTCTATTGTTATAAATGTTTCTTAAATCTGTTCACTTAAAAAAAAATCTGTTCACTTAACTCCTCTGTCATCATACCACTATCATCACTTAACCTGAAATAGCTTAAGAGCTTTGAATTGGTCTCCTTGTGTCTGTTCTTACCTCCTCAGATCCATCGTCTATAGCACAATCAGTGATGTTGTTAAAATCTTATAAGAGGTATAGCCAGGTATTAACATCTGGGGACAGGGTATATACCTTCTCCATTTATCATCTTTCTCTCCCCCCCCCCCCCCCCCCCCACTATCACCCTTCCTTCTATAACTCACTTTCATCATCTCCTTGACAAATCCATGTCTATAATACCTTCAAATTGCTGAAAGGGTTAATAGTAATTTAACTAAGTGCCTGGGGTTTAAATGCGTTCGTTTTTCAACCCAGCTATTCTTCTGCATCTGACCACATCACTCCTCTGCTTAAAGCCCTTACTTAGCTTCCTTTTCCTCTCCACAAGCTAAAAACTAAAAGTTCTTAATAGCCCATAAAGCTCTGCATCATCTGTCCCGTCAATCTCTCTAATTTCACCTATACCACCTTGCTTCTCATTCACTATGTTTTAGCCACCCTAGCCTTCTTTGTGTTTTTCAAACATGATAGCCCTCGCTCTGCACGTATTTTCCCACACTCCTACTTTGTCTTCCTAGTTTTTATGCCTCTCCCCTGTCTTGGCCTGAATCTTTGTGGTGTCGATAAAGGTAATGCTTAAAAGCCCTCATAGCTGAAACCGATTTGGCACAGTGGCCTGTGGATGGAAAGGTCCCAGGTTCGATTCCAGTCAAGAGCATGTACCTTGGTTGCGGGCACATTCCCAATAGGGGGTGTGCAAGAGGCAGCTGATCGATGATTCTCTCTCATAGATGTTTCTAACTCTCTATCCCTCTCCCTCTCTGTAAAAAAATCAATAAAATATATTTTTTTAAAAAGCCTTTATAGTCACATTGACCTAATTCAAATCCAGCGCCACTGTTCCTCTGAGCCTTAGTTTCTATATCTATAAAATGGGAGCATATTTATTTCTTAGGGTTGTTGAAAGGCTTGGATAAGATAATTTATGTAAAGTTTTTATCACATCTGCAATATAGTAAACAGTAAATGCTCTTATATCTTTATAAAGCTAACTGCCCTTAAGGATGATAATTTTTAAAATTCAGATAAAATTGATATATAATATCTTATTAGTTTCAGGCATACAGCATAATGACTCTATCTATCTATCTATCTATCTATCTATCTATCTATCGAAATGATCACCATAGTAAATCTAGTTAACATTCATAACCATACATAGTTACAACAGGGTGAACTCTTAAGGCTGCTATGATTCTGTTTTAAGTAATGGAGATAAGAAGGAGTCCTGTTTAGGGAAACTTACTGTCTACACTGTCCCTTCTCTGTGATACCCTCCCTCACCACACCCCTAATTTTTAGCTGGAGTAGTAGTAACAGATTTGGATTTGATCATTTTTTTACTGTGTCTATTATTTTAAAATGTAGGCAACACCCAGGACACCTATTTTGTGAAAAAACTCTAGAAGATATTCCTATTGAAGGTGCTAAGGGGATAGACGAAGATGATCCTGTGAATTCTGACTACAACATGAAACTGACCAAGTTTTCCTTCCAAGTTGATAGGTACAG
Source organism: Pipistrellus hanaki (assembly GCF_964339955.1). Classification (NCBI taxonomy): domain Eukaryota; kingdom Metazoa; phylum Chordata; class Mammalia; order Chiroptera; family Vespertilionidae; genus Pipistrellus; species Pipistrellus hanaki. Next base: position 59,208,337 of record NC_140503.1, read on the forward strand.
AAATCCTTTTTGGATTTACTTATTATTTTCATTTTTGTCAGAAATAGACACTTTTTTTTAAAAAAAGTGCATTTTATTTTTTGTTCAGTGTATTACTTAATTAGTGCTTTTCATTTGTAACAGCTGTGAGTTCTACCCTGTTTTCCAGGTCTTGGAAAGCCCAGCTATTATCATTGAATGAAACAATAAAGAGCTCTACAATGGAGGTTTCCCACTGTGCTCCATGGTTCCAGGATATTTTGCATTTGGAGTACCCTGAATCTAATAACCATTGTACCAGTGTGCCAGGTTGGGCCTTCATTCCACAGGACATAATGCACAGTCAGTATAGTTTTCCACAGAAAGGTCATGCCAAGACCAGTGATCCAGGAAGAGCATGGAAAACAATGCACATCAGTGAACAAGAGGAACCCATCGAGCTTAGATGTTTGTCTGTGACAGGATTCACTGCCCTGTTTGCCTGGACAGTAGGAAAGATGGGCTGTACCATTGTCCTTTGGGATTTGGAGATCGAGGGCATACAGTGCTTTTCCCTTGGCAAAAGGTGTATTCCTATAGATAATAGTGGAGACCAGCAACTGTGCCTTGTTTTGACAGGTGAGAATGTCTTGTATCAGGTTGTCTATTGCTGAGAAGATGTGTTTTCTTTTAATGCATTTTACTTCTGCCACCTGCTTGGCCCCTGTAGGCATTTGAGTTTGATATTTCAGACACACATTCATTCAGTACTTATGCCATAATCTCCTACAAAACTGTTGAATATTATGATTGAACTAACCATGTGTGTCTTTAGTACCCCACTTTTGGTAATCGCATATTTCTGTGTGTCAAGAACATGCTATTGTTTTATTTAGTAAACCAGAAATGTAACATCTCTTTAAGTAGTTAAAGATTCCAAGTATTGATTTTGCAAGATAATACAAAGTAAAAAAGTGAAATTTAATGCTGTTTCATAGATGGCATTGTTCTTAGTAGAATTTGACTTTTGGTCAGTGTTTTAAAAATAGAACACTTCAACAACATTGAAAAATCATGATGAATTAGTTGAAGTCATAATAGTACCTTGTGTTCAATAAATATATTTATAATTAGTTCTGAAGTGTTGGATAATTAGAAATTAATTCTCGCCATAATCCTCAAGCCTAAGTCCTACTAATTTATTAAAGCTTACTTTTATTTTTCATGTAGAGAAAGGACTCTCTCTGATTTTGTTTGGTTTGACCCAAGAGGAATTTTTAAATAGACTAATGATCCATGGAAGTGCCAGCACTGTGGACACTCTCTGCCATCTCAATGATTGGGGCAGGTGCTCAATCCCTATACATGCACTAGAGGTAACAAATGTCTATAGAACTTTACATTCTGTCATATATTCTTATATGACTCAAGATTTGGGAGAATTCACTTAACCTAGGAGCAAAAAACAAACAAAAAACTATAGTCTTTATCCATCTATTTGCTTAGTTCTGGTTATTTCATTACCCTAATTCTACTTAGTAGTATACATTTTTTGGCTTTAAAAGATATAAAATTATAATAATACTTAAGGAAACAAAGGTACAAGAAATAGAAGCAACAATAAGCCAATGAGATTAAACAAAGTGGAAGCAAGCTATGGGAAGCTTAAATAGGTGTAATCTTTTATTCCTACCTGGTAGTCAATCCTACTATAGAAACATCACCTGAATTTTTATAGCATACTAGAGGCCCATTGCACGGAGATTTGTGCAATAGGCCTTCCATCCTTTGGCTGCTGGTACCGGTTTTTCTCCTGCACCTGGGACCCAGGCCTTTGCTCTAGCCACTGCCTTCCATCTTCACTCCGGCCAGAGCCTCCAGTCTTCGCTCCATCCAGAGCACCACTCCTGTAACTCCCTCCGCCCTTCCCCACCCCTCCCCGGTGTCCAGCCTTGTCCAGCCACTCCACGCCTATATTATGCTGTCCAGAGGCCCAGAATGACTGGTGGGCAGGGCTGCTGCCATCTTTGTTGGGTTAATTTGCATACTCACTCCTGATTGGCTGGTGGGTGTCGCAAACTGATGGTCAATTTGTATATTTCTCTTTTATTAGTGTATATTTTAATTCACAAACACAAGTTTTTATTTAATTTTGATGGTCAAAAAAATTTTTTTTGGGTCACTGATAGTTTTAGTGTTATATCTAAGAAACCATTGCCTAAACTGATTTACTCTTAAGAGTTTTTTAGTTTTAGCTCTTACAGTTTAGGTCTATGATGCATTTCGATTAATTTTTGTATATGGCATAAGGAAGACATCCAACTTAATTATTTTTCAAGTTCCAGACCATATGTTGTAAAATTTACTCTTACATAGCAAAATAATCATTGTAGAAAGTTTGAGTAATAGGGGGAAAGGAAAATTTGCTTTTATCCCATGAGAATTTTTCTCACTTTCTTTCTTGTTCAGCTGAACATTTAAAGATTCACACACAAACATTTTTTTAACATCTGTGATTTCGAAATATTCTCTATGGAGAGGTTCCTCAAGATACCTAGTCAGACCTTTGTAATAATATGAACAATAAAGATTGATTAAAAAAAAAAAAAAAAAAAAGATACCTAGTCAGAAATGGTAGCCTTTTTTTTTTTTTTTTTTTTTTCCGCCTGCTTTTCAGTTAACTTTATATCACACTGCTTTAACATGTTAATTTAAATAGACTATAACATAATTGTAAGGGTGATGCACAGGTACCTAGCATTGAATTGTTTTAGAAATACAGAACAGTAGAGCTGAAAAGGTGTTTTTATCTAACCGTCTGTTTCTGCTGAAGCAGAAACTAATGTTCAGAAAGTTACAGATACCTGCCCCAGATTGCAGAATTAGTCATTGTCTAGAACCCAGGTGCTCATGGAACAAGATAAAGATAGGTTTGTGTCTTCAGTCTCAGCACATTTAAGTTCTGAAGTTTAAAAATATTTTTTTGTTTCCTGACTTTTTTCCTGTTGTAATTGTTTTCTGATTTTCCTCCCATTTCAGGCTGGAATAGAAAATCGTCAGCTGGACACAGTAGAATTCTTTTTGAAGAGCAAGGAAAATCTTTTGAATCCATCCCCAAAATCTTCTGTACCCGATCAGTTTGATCACTTTCCATCACAATTATATTTAAGAAGTAAGTAAAAGAAAGATGTCTACATTTGTGTTTAGTATTTTATTTTTTTGTTGTTGTTAATCCTTACCCAAGGATATTTTTTTCATTGACTTTTTTTAGAGAGAGTAAAAGGGGGGAGGAGGGAAAGAGAAAGACACAGCGATGTGAGAGAGACACATTGATTGGTGCCTCCTGCAGGTGCCCTAACTGGGACTAGGGATCAAATTTGCAACCCAGGTGTGTGACCTTAACCATGAATCAAATCTGTGATCCTTCAGTGCACCAGCTGATCTTTAATCACTAAGCACACTGTACATCTCAGACAACTCTGCATGGTCACTGATTACCTTTTTAATCATTTTCACATTATCGTTGTATTTTCTGATTTATTTATTTACCAAAACTCAGTCATGAGATTTCATTTATTGGAAACTTGAGTTGTGAGAACATATAAATATTCTCATTCTAAGTGGGGTGTTTACTGTTCATGTCCTGAACTGTGTTTTATATTTTTAGTATCAAGGAAGAGATGCTCTTTCAAAATCAAGAGGTATTTATACAAAATAGAATAAAATTTATTTGCAAAATTGAGTGCCCTTGCAACTGTCTGATGTACAGTGATAGTGCAGAGCTGTCTGGGATGTGCAGTGACAGTGCAGAGCTGTCTGGGATGTGCAGTGACAGTGCAGAGCTGTCTGGGATGTGCAGTGACAGTGCAGAGCTGTCTGCGATGTGCAGTGACAGTGCAGAGCTGTCTGGGATGTGCAGTGACAGTGGAGAGCAGTCTGGGATGTGCAGTGACAGTGCAACTGGCTGAGTTATGGATTGGGACTTGTTATAAGAATTTTCAGCCTGACTCATCTGCTGTATTACCAATACTTTTCAAGATTTAGGCTTTCCTTTTTAATAAGTGGAAAAGCTAGCTTTTATTCTTGGGCCAGGTAGCCATACATATCCTATCCTCAGAGGCATAGGGTAATAAAGTATGTTTTCCCCGTACATAAGGTTTATAATCTTACTAGAGGCCTGGTGCATGGATTCGTGCACTGGTAGGGTCCCTCATCCTGGCCTGTGCCCTCTCGCAATCTAGGACTCTTGGGAGATGTAGTAGTGTGAGAAGTCACAGGCAGTCGGGGAGGAGCTGGAGCTCAGGCCATGTGCTGCACCACTCCTGCTCATCCCGGCCCCACTGCACCTGCCTCTGCGGGTGCTTGGTAGCGCAGCTGCAGAGGCGGGAGAGGCTCACACTGCCGGAGCTGCACTCACTAGCTGTGAGCCCAGCATCTGGCACTCCTGCTGTGAGAGCACACTGGCGCCAGGGGACAGTTCCTGCATTGAGTGTCTGCCCCCTCATGTCATTATGCGTCATAGCAACCGGTGGAAACCGGTTCGATCACTTAGGCTTTTATTTTTATATATATATATATATATATATATATATATATATATATATATATATAATTTTTTTACTTGATGACATATTATAGATATCTTTTTTGTTAATAACAGATATGCTAATTCTTTATGGGATTAGCGAACATTTGGTTCTGTTCAAAATTTCCACAGAGACATTAGGTCCAAGTCCAAAGGTCCTTGAAATTTGGTCCTGTCATAAACCTCCATGAGCATATTGGTTCATTCCAAATAGTCCTTGACATTTGATCCTGTCAAAAATTTTCATACCGCCCTGGCCAATGTGGCTCAGTTGGTTGAGTATTGCCCCATGCACCAACATGACACTGGTTCAATTTCTGATTAGGGTAAATGCCTGTGTTGTGAACTTGATCTCCAGTAGGGGGTATGCAGGAGGCAACTAATCAATGTTTCCTTCTCACATCGGTATTTCTTTCTCCTCCCTTCTTTTCTCTCTAAAATCAATAAAAACATATATTTTTTTAAAATGTCCATGCTTAGGAAACATCCTTGGGTTCAAACAGCCTATAACATTTATTTATACTTTTGGTTTATAGGATTAATACATAAAAAATACTATCATGTTGTATTAGTCCAATAATTGTGTTGTGGCTGTATGGCCAATAATAATTCTTGCCCCAGTAGTCTCACAGTCATGGCACATGGGATTAAGGAAGATGAGTGGCATGGACTGTCAGTGATTATATGGTTGTTATACACTACTTTTTTGGTGGTCTGCGATTTCTCATCAATTCACTGTTACCTGCATTGCTCTGCCCCAAAGGATAGGAGGATGAGTCTGGAAATAAGTCTGGGAATAGCTTTATCTGCTCTCCCAGAGGAAATCCATGTTTCCCATCCTTCTCACTCATGCAGATAGTCCTAGAGCTGATGTTGAGATAAACAGATAAACTTTATTAGGGCCTGCAGCTGACAAATTGGAGATTCAGGGGCCCATATTTCTTGCTTTCACCTGCAAGTTAAGGTAATGGTTTTGGAATCAGACAGGCTTAAGTTCAAATTTTGACTCTGCTACTTATTTTCAAATTGCTTGGGCAAGTTATTTATTCTCTCTGAACCTTAAGTCCCCTCATCTATGGAAATGGAGCCGTAACACTTAACTCTCAAGTTGTTGAAAGGAATAAATGCCATAGCATTTATAAAACTTAAGATACAGTAGGTGGCAAAATGATAGTTACTGTATGCAGTACCAGTAAATAATGACTACCCTGTTTCCCCGAAAATAAGACAGTGTCTTATATTAATTTTTGTTCCCAAAGATGCGTTAGGTCTTATTTTCAGGGGATGTCTTATTTTTCCATACGCTAGGTCTTATTTTTGGGGAATCACGGTAGTAGTAAGTAGAATCACTAAAGTTTGCAGATAATAAAATTTTATAAAAGTTTTGTGAGCTTTTTTGAGAATTAAACATTAGTCATTGTTTTTCTTTTTTCCTTTAAGAGGAAGGGAGAGAGAGAGAGAGAAATATCAATGATGAGAATCATTGATCGACTGCCTCCTGCATGACTCTTACTGAGGACTGACCCCTCAACTGGGGCATGTGCCCTGATAGGAAATTGAACTGTGACCTCCTGGTTCATAGGCTTATGCTCAACCACTGAGCCACACTGGCTGGCGGTCCTAGTTTTAGCTTTTAAAATATTGCAACATGTTATTTTTGGATGTTATTGGGAATATCCTGTTCTCCATGTTAATTAATTTCTTTCATTCTTTCTCAGATGTGGAAGAGCTGACACCAGCATTGGATTTACTCTGCACAGCAATTAGAGAAAGTAATTCTGAAACCCAAAGCAAAAACTTTTCAGAACAATTACTTAATCTTACACTGTCCTTCCTTAACAAGCAAATAAAAGAGCTTTTTACTCACAGTGAAGGTAAGAATAGCAGCAAAGAAGGGTGCAATTCTCTTATTCCTGTGTTAGAGCAGAGATATAAGTGAGATATAAGAGAGCATGTAAGCCAATGGAGTGTCATTTACTAAAGTTGGGTAAAATCAATGTGTAACTGAGTGAGTGATATGGGCTCTAACACTAGGAAAGTTGGCAGAAAGGACTAAGCATTGTGAGAAGGGTTATATTAAATCACAGAGCTAATTGTAAAAGGAAAAAGCTCAGATTTTTTTGTTAAAAATTTTTAAAACACTGAGTTTGAATTTTGACATTTTCTAGAATTCTTTCTAGAATATATCACAGTGACATATTATGTCTATACACACACAAATTTTTATATATATATGAAATTGTTATGTTGGTGTTTTCCATAGAGTTAGATGAACATCTACAGAAAGGAGTGAACATTTTGACCAGCTACATTAATGAACTTAGGACCTTCATGATAAAGTTTCCTTGGAAGCTAACAGATGCTGTAGATGAATATGATGTAAAGGAAAATGTCCCCAAAGTACAGGAGAGCACTATATGGGAGAAACTCAGCATTGAGGTAAATATGAGTAATTACCACTTCTTTTATTTCCCAGATTCATAGGATCTTAGAAAACAATAAAGGAAACAGAAGTTAGACTCTATACTGTGATTCAGAAACTTTGGCAAGGGCTTTAGGTTTTGGAGATTTTTAGAAATCTCTGGGCACAACATCAAATTTATGTTTACAAGCTTTGTTTATTTAATTCAGATTCAGATAGGCTCCCTCTTAGTACCACATCTGCCTACTTGGCTCCAGAGACAAACACCCAACCCTGAACCCATGAGCAACACTCCCTGAATGGCTAGGGCCATTAAGTCTTATTTTGTTTTTTATATGTATTGTTTATTTACTTATTTATTTTGTGGGTTTTGTTTGTTTTTAAATATATTTTTATTGATTTCAGAGAGAAAGGGAGTCTGTGATCTCCTGGTTCATAGGCTTATGCTCAACCACTGAGCCACACTGGGAGAGAGAGAAATATCAGTGATGAGAGAGAATCATTGATAGGCTGTCTCCTGCTCACACCCTTCTGGGGATCAAGCCTGTAACCTGAGCATGTGCCCTTGACTGGAATCGAACCCGGGACCCTTTAGTTCACAGGCCAAAGCTCTATCCACTGAGCCAAACCAACTAGAGCTGTTTGTTTTTAACCCTTGCCAGGATATTTCTCCATTAATTTTTAGAAAGAGTGGAAGGAAGGGGGAGAGGCAGAGAGAGAGAAACATTGAGGTGAAAGAGACATCGAATGGTTGTCTCCCACAGGCACCCCAACCAGGGTTGGCATCAAGCCTGCCCTTGACTGGAATCAAATCCAGCACCTTCAGTCCGAGGGCCGATGCTCTCTCCACTAAGCCAAACCGGCTAGGACAGAGACCTGACCTTTTTACTGTAGTATCCCTAGGGTACTTGTCCTCCCCCATTCCCATTCTGCACATTTCCTGTGGCAAACTGTCCCCTAACTGTCCTGTGTGCTCCATCCATCCATTAAGACTATGCCCAAAGAAGCTTGTTTCCCTCCCCTATCCCCAAAGGACCCTTCCACCCATTCTTACAAATGTCATGTAAGAGCATTTGTGTAAAAAAAAGGGAGAATTGGGGGGAATCTGGTGATCCAGTGTGGAATTAGGCACTGCTTTTAGCTGGGACTAGTTATGGACTCCCTGTCACCCCAAAGAAACCCTTCTCTTTCTGCTCTAGCCTGCTGGACTTTTGTTTGTTTTTTAAAATATATTTTTATTGATTTCAGAGAGGAAGAGAGGGAAAGAGAGAAATAGAAACATCAATGATGAGAGAGAATCGATTGGCTGCCTCTTGCACATGCCTACTGGGGATCAAACTCGCAACCTGACTGGGAATGGAATTGTGACCTCATGGTTCATAGGTTGACACTCAACCACTGAACCACACTGGCCGGGCAAGGGACTTAAGCATTTGGACTTAAGCATTCTGCCTGATATTTGAATTGCTGCTTGTGACTCAGTCTTAGGAAACTTTTATTTTATGACTTTATCACCAGGAAGCATACTTAATTTGAGTCCTATCTCAGATTCTAGTTAAGGTATTTTGCCAGTTAAATTTTCTGTGCTCATTTGCTTGCCTCTCTTTTTATAATAGAAATTAATACTACCAAACTGTACTGGACTAGGACTGAAAGAATCCCTCCACCCACATGGAGAGTGTTGGCATAGGAATGACAAAGGCCAAATTAACTTATCCCACTTGATCAGTATCAATAGGGAGGGAAAGGGATAAGGTTGAAAGGCTGCCAGGTTCAAAGGACTGCTGTTCTTGGGATGGAAATATAGGGAGGTAAAGTACCTAGTGTAACTGCATTTTCTGTATCTCATTATTTCTCTAACCAAAAATTACTTGATTTTTTTTCTACTTTATCTGGCTTCTCTTTTCCAGTTTCCTTTGCATGTTTCACCTTCTCTTACCCACTCCACATTTCCCTTTAATGTCTTTCAAGGCTCAATCCATGGTCCTCTGCTCTTTTTACTCAAAATCACTGGTTTTTAATTTCGAGGGAGGTTATAGTCTACTTTAACTACTTGAATTCTGCCTCCAAAAACATACATGTTAGTGTATGCTTATGCACATACACACAATTTTGCACATGATTTAATGGGATTTACACACTCCTCAAAAGCCCCTTGTTAAAAATACTTCATTTCTAATCTCTCTTGGGTTTAGGCCTTCAATTTATGCTTGATTTCTTCTTACTTATATTATTGCAGTAACCTAATGCCTTACTATCTTTTAAAAAAATATATATTTTATTGATTTTTTTTTTACAGACAGGAAGGGAGAGAGATAGAGAGTTAGAAACATCAATAAGAGAGAATCATTTATCAGCTGCCTCTTGCACACTCCCTACTGGGAATGTGACCGCAACTGAGGTACGTGCCCTTGACCAGAATCAAACCTGGGACCCTTCAGTCTGCAGGCCGATGCTCCAACCACTGAGCCATATTGGTTAGGGCAATGCCTTACTATCTTGAGCTTAAATCCCTTTCCGTCCACTCTCCACATTGCTGTCTGAATATTCTTTCTAATATCCTATCTCATAAAAGAGTAATATGCAAATTAGCCATCATTCCACAACAAAAATGGTGGCACCCATAGCCACAAGATGGTGGCACCTAGTGCTCTCAGTCCTGCTGGAGTCCCCCCAGTCTCAGGGAGGGCTGTTGCTGAGAGCCTGCAGAGTAAGCGGCCTGGTGGAATACTACCTAGAGGTCCTCCTGACCCTTTATAAAAAACAAAAACAAATTCACTCCCCATGGCCCGATCCCCTGCCAGGAGTGGCAGCCTGGGCTAGGATCTCAGCCTGGGAGGGGAGCGCACCCCCACGGCATGATCCCCTCCCAATGGTGGCAGCTTGGGTCTCAAGTACTGAGTCACCAGCCAGGCAGATATGGAGAAATCTTAAAATGTTTCTTATTTAAAAATATATATTTTATTGATTTTTTACATAGAGGAAAGAAAAGGGATAGAGAGCTAGAAACATCTATGAGAGAGAAACATGGATCAATTGCCTCCTGCACACTCCCAATGGGTATGTGCCCGCAACCAAGGTACATGCCCTTGACCGGAATCAAACCTGGGACCTTTGAGTCTGCAGGCCAATGCTCCATCCACCTAGCCAAATCAGTTAGGGCTGTCCAATATGTTAAAGAAAAAACCCTATCTAATTACGGGAATATTCAGGGGAGAGCATTTGGGGGTGACTGGGTTGTCAGGGGAGGGAAGTTGGGGATGATCGGGCTGGCAGGGGAGCAGTTAGGAAGTGATCAGGCTGGCAGGCAGAAGTGGTTAGGGGCAATCAGGCAAGCAGGCAAACAGTTGGGAGCAAGCAGTCCTGGATTGTGAAGGGGATGTCTGTGCCCGTTTAGGCCCGATCCTTGTAGTCGGACATCCCCCGAAGGGTCCCAGATTGGAGAGAGTACAGGCTGGGCTGAGGGACACACCTCACTCACCTGTGCATGGGGCCTCTAGTATATAGATATATGTCTATTAATATGTAATTATACAGTCTCACACCCTTTTAAGATCCTTCAGTGTTCCACATGAGTTTCAGGATAAAATCCATCTCACACACACAATGCACTTCATGATGGAACCTCTACTTTTCTTTCAAGTCTTATCTGCTACTCTCCCTGTTTTATTGAGTAATTTGGAATTCCCTGAAGACTTGATGCTGTTTTTTGCCTTTATATCTCTGCACATAATTTTCCCTCTTTTTGGAACTCTTGTTCTCTTTTCTCTTATTTAGATGCTCCTCTTCTGAACCCTCCTCTCTAGGACCCTGAGTGACTGAGACCCAAACTGCCATACTGTATCTTCTCCTTTATCATACAGAACTATAATCAGCACTTCATTTGTGTGTCTTCCACAAGTCTAAAAGTTCCTGGACTGCAGGGTCTGTGTTTCAATCAACTTTATATCCTCCATGCAAAGACCCAAATGTAGTAGTAGATTTGAAGTAAAAGTCCTGTAGTGGGTGGGTCCTCAATAAATATGTAAGTCATGTTGATAATCATAAAATGGAACTTAAAAGGCAGATTTTCACCCCCTTTTCCTAGGAAGTTATTGCCAATGCCATTTTAAACAACAAAATACCAGAGGCACAAACTTTCTTCAGGATTAATAGTCACTCTGCTCAAAGACTCGAAGAGCTGATTAAAATAGGCCTCGATTTGGTCTTTGACAATTTGAAAAAGAACAATATAAAGGAAGCCTCTGAACTTCTAAAGAATATGGTGAGTGCATAATCTGTTTGTCTGATCTTAAAGTCCCTAAAGAAAGAAAAGATCTCTGTGTACTTAATATCGTTTCTGGTTAATATAAGTATGTATTTATGACTGCTCTGGTCATTGGGAAATCAGTTGATTCCAGCCAGTGTGTCATTTATCTCATTCATAGTTGCAATGGAACTGCATCCTAATATATAAAAACCCTGGGTCCGTCACATCCACAGCAACCGGAGGTTCGACCAACCAGAAGTCAGTCCTTCAGTCATCGCTGGGTTGCCATGGTGACCAGCACTGACTGCTGCAAGCTACAGGCTCGGTGACCCAGCACTGACTGCTGAAGAGCCTGCAAATCAGACCTGGAGAGATCCTGAAGAGAGAAGCAGGGTCTGATCCAGAGCCTCTGTGGCAGCTGTTGATCAGCACTTGCCTCTCTCATACTCTTTCAGTCTGGCCAGCAGCTGTGCCTCCATTTCTCTCCAGGCCTCCATCAGGACTGCTGATCAGCCTCACCTTTCTGATCAGCTCCTTTAATAGGCCCAGAGACACTGACTGGCATAGAAACAGACCATTCAGAAACAAATCCGGGTGAAGTGTGAGGAGTCAATGGCTGCCTAGGAGGCGGAGCTATTGACACTAACTGGCATAAAAACTGACTAATCAGAACCAAATTGGCCAGCAGAGGAGAGCAGTTGGGGGCAAGATCAGGCCTGCAGGGGAGGGCTGTTAGGGATGAACAGGCAAGCAGTGGCAGTTAGGGGCTATCAGGCTGACAAGGAAGGGCAGTTGGGGGCGAGATTAGACCTGTAAGGGAGGGCAGTTAGCGGTGAGATCAGGCCAACAGGAAAAGGCAGTTAGGGGTGATCAGGCAGGAGAGGCTGTTAGGGGCAATCAGGCTGGTAAGGAAGGGCAGTTGGGGGCAATCAGGCTGGCAGAGGAGAGCAGTTGGGGTCAAGATCAGGCTGGCAGGGAAGGGCAACCACACCAGTAGGGGAGGCCAGCTGGGGGGGACCAGGCTTGCAGGGAGGGCAGCTGGCGGGGACCAGGCTTGCAGGGAAGGCAGTTGGGGATGAGATCAGACTGTCAGGGGAAGGCATTTGGGGGTGAACGGGCCAGCAGGGGAGCAGTTAGGTGTTAATCAGGCTGGCAGGGGAGCAGTTAGGGGCAATCAGGCAGGCAGGCAGGCGAGCAGTTGGGAGCCAGCAGTCCTGGATTGTGAGAGGGATGTCCCAGATTGGAGAAGGTGCAGGCTGGACTGAGGAACAACCTCCCCGCCCCCCAGGGCACGAATTTTGTGCACCAGGCCTCTAGCATTGATATAAAGAGAATGTGCAGCCTTTTTCTGTAGATGTGGTAGAATGAATATTTTTATGAGATGGAAGGTCTTAATCCTTTTAAAATGCCAAGACAAAGCTTAAATTTTTTAGTACAAATGCTCAAATGGGAGCTTAGTTACATTTCTTTTATAACCTTTTGGGTGTCTGGTCAGGAGGAGACAAGATTTTTCTGTTTACAGTGATGCAATGAACTCACATGTGTTGGCCACTTTTGGACTGCTGTTACTGATTTGTAACTTGAAAGGCCACAGTTGACCAAGGCCCAGCGTTCCCCACCCCACAAGATGTAGACAGGAGCTTGAGTTGACCTACTGAATATAAAATATGTAATAAAGCCAAAATTTTACCATCCCCCCAAAATAATTGATTTGTATTCATAGTTGTATCACTGACTAAGAAATTTGTGTAGCTTTTACTAGGAAATAATGACAGTAATACTAAAATGTTTTTTGGGTACTGAGAACTTTCTTAAGGATATATATTTTTTAAAGGTATTTTTATTGGCATCAGAGAGGAAAGGAGAGATAGAAATATCAGTGATGAGAGAGAATCTTTGCCTCCTGCACACCCCATACTGGGGATGAAGCCTGCAACTGGACATGTGCCCTGACTAGGAATGGAACTGTGACCTTCTGGTTCATAGGTCGATGCTTAAACCCTGAACAACACTGGCTGGGCTCTTGCAGATATTTTTGATTCAGGTTTTCATCATTTGCTGTCTTAGACTTAGCACTTTGGTTAGAAGTAGGCGGTGTTTTTCGTCGAAGGCTTCACACAAGTCCAAGCTTGCACAGTATCTTATTATTTGTTGGGGAAAATTCCAGTGCATATGACCCCTTACACCTCCATTTGAATTTTCTAATAGCCTATATCTTTGCTTCATGCTCCATGGTTTTATTTCCTTTAAGGAGGAGAAATCCTAGAGGTAGGACTCTTGGACTAAACTAAGTTGTGGCCCTAATCTTCATGGTCATGGTCTTACCCATGGCAACTTTCTGGAAGTATAGAGGAGTGAAACTACATAAGAGTTGTTATTTGTACTGACTTTTGTTTTTAAGTGAACCATCATAGCAGATACCTGTAGTTTTGGTCCAATGGTAGCCTGTTATTACCTTAAATAGTTCAATGTGCTGCCTTTATTCTGGCAAACTGCTTAAGGACTTTAAGCAGAGGCAGAAAATATCCTATCTAATAAAAGAGTAATATGCAAGTTAACCATCACCTCACTCTACCCACCAGCCACGCCCACCAGCCTATCAGAGCGAGTATGCAAATTAACTCAACCAAGATGGCTGCAGCCACAGAGAAAGCAGGAGGGAGGCTTGGGTTTCCCAGGCAATGGAGGAAGCCAAGATTTCCGCACACCCTGGCCGGTCTAGGCCTCTGCTAAGCTACAAAGTTTCAATTGTAGAAGATAAATAAATCCCTGATACCAGGGCCTTCACTTGGTTAGCCAGGGGGCATGGCCAGCCTGCAAACCACCTCAGGCACCCTCACCCAGGCCGCCCCACCCCGCAAGGGAACCCCCACCCTGATCCGGGACACTCTTCAGGACAGACCAGCTAGCCCCCACCCATGCACCAGGCCTCTATTCTATGTAATAAAAGAGTAATATGCAGATTGACCATCACACCAACACACAAGATGGCTGCCCCCATGTGGTCAAAGTTCCTGCCCCTATGTGGACACAAGATGGCCACCACAAGATGGCCAGTAGGGGAGGGCAGTTGGGAGGAACCAGGCCTGCAAGGGAGGGCAGTTGGGGGCCATCAAGCCTGCAAGGGAGGGCATTAGGTGTGACCAGGTCAGCAGAAGAGGGAAGTTGGGGGCAAACAGACTGGCAGGGGAGCATTTGGGAGCTAGACATTAGTCAGGCTGGCAGGGAAGTGGTTAGGGGGTGATCAGGCTGGCAGGCAGAAGTGGTTAGGGGCAACCAGGAAGGGAGGCAGGCGAGCATTTGGGAGCCAGCAGTCCTGGATTGTGAGAGGGCCTAAATGGTCAGTCAGACATCCCTCGAGGAGTCCCAGATTGGAGAGGGTGCAGGCTGGGCTGAGGGACTCCCTCCCCCCTGCACGAATTTCATGCACCAAGCCTCTAGTGTATGATAAATGTAAAAAGTGAATGTTCACAAGTGCAGGAAAACTGTGGAATTTTATACATGTGTATAGCAGAGTATTTCTGTATACATCATATATGCTTATATTTAAAATAGCTCCATTAAAAAATTATTTTTTTTCTATGTTTATTGTAGGGCTTTGATGTAAAAGACCAGTTGCTCAAGATATGCTTCTATACAACTGATAAAAATATACGGGACTTTTTGGTAGGTAAAGGTGAGACTATGTACTGGTAGTTTACATTTTCTAGTAAACCTGGTGAAATTTAAAAATAAATTATTTTAAAATTCAACTACTAGTAATATCCAGTAAGTAAAAGTAAGACAATTTCTTTATCTTTTTAAATGATCATTTTGCCTTTGTGGTAAAGGAAAATTTGTGTGAATATATACATTACCTAAAAAATTCAAAATACAGTTCTTAAGTGCCATATAATTTCATGACATTTGTTTTGTAAATGTACTTGATTTTTGTTAGGTCACTGCTTTAATTACTTTTTATTCAAGGTTGAAATTTTAAAAGAAAAAAATTCTTTTTCTGAAAAAGAGAAAAGAACTATAGACTTCGTACATCATGTTGAGAAGTTATATTCAGAACATTTGCAAGAAAATATGCAGATCCAGTCCTTTCCCAGGTACTCTCATTAGCCCCCTTTTGGTGATATGGGAAGAATATTTTAGGTAGTGTTTAGTTTTTAATGGTTAATGAGCACGGATTTCTTCAGTGGAACTGAGTTTATATTCCCTATGAAGGTAAAACTCGTTCAGAAGAGACTCAGGAATTTCCTGTTTTTCAATATGCACATAAATCAGATATATATTTTTAAGATAATAAATATAACATTATAAGTATTAAAGTTTATGTTCCCCAAAAGAAGAATAGTTTTTGAGCAGATAAAAAGAAATGATGCTTTTTCCTTCAAAACTAAAAAAACTTATATCACTGTTTTAGGTATTGGATAATGGAACAAGATTTTTTCAAGCACAAGTCTGTTTTGGACTCATTCCTGAAATATGATCTTAAAGATAAATTTAATAAACACAGAATTGCATTAAACTGGGCTCAGTGGTGGAATCAACTAACACAAGAATCTATCCTTCTTCCTAGGATAAATCCAGAAGGCAAGTGTGAGAAAGCCTGAAATCTGAACATAGTGAATGAGTATTAAATTAAACTGTAGTATATTTTGGTGTCTCTCCATTTTAGAATTCTTTTGGGGGGAAATACTCAGTTGCTTTAAAATGCAAGTCAGTAAGACTTTTTATCTCAAGGTTTCTGTAAGGGACTTGTTATAATGAAAGAAAAAAGTTGTATGTTTCAGTAAATTGAGACTTCAAGGCTGAGTCCTCTTGTCTGCCTCAAAGAGACATTCTTTATTTTTTCCCAATAGTCTGAGTTTCTTCTTGTGTAAACTAATGATCTATATCAGTTGGGATTCCAGAGAAACTAACAATGGTAAACAGTGGTAATTCAGAGGGTGTCAAATTCATGTTTATTATTGCCAAAATTTTCATTTATGTTAAGAAAAAGAAAAGGGGGAAAGAGACCTGAAAAGATAAATGAAACAGATAGCTAATTCCCAAGTTTTATTTAACAACTGTACTAATAAGCAACATTTTGCTCTTTCTCCAGCTGAATATTGATTATAAAATGAACAGCAACATAAAAGAGGAAAAGATTAGAAAAAAAGGGCCTGAATATTCACATATAAATATTTGTCCAGATTGTCATATTTATTCAGTTGATTAGTGTTGAGTTTTGTGTCAATAATCATAACCCATTGCTATTTTAAAATGTATTTTGTTCTTAATGCAGACTATAAATCATATTCCCCCGAAGCACTCTGGAGATACCTCACAGCTCGCCATGATTGGCTAAGCATTATCTCGTGGATTGGAGAATTTCAAACCCAGAATAGTTATTCTTCACTTCAGCAGAACAAATGGCCTCCTTTGACTATTGATATTATTGATCAGAGTACTTGCTGCAACAACAACATGAGGAATAAAATTTTAGATGAGCTGGCCAGGTACTATAACTGTGGAGAAGAGTAATAAATAATTCTGAATGTTTCCTTTGCAGTGCCATGAATCCAATGGAACATTGTTTCATAGTATTTTAAAATTAAAAAGGCATTATTGAGGTTTTAAAATAACATGTTTTTAGCATCATAGTGACTAAGCTCTCAAATTCTATATTTGCTTTGGTGTGGAAATGGTAGTGGGGCTACAGTGACCAAGTGCAAGAACATAGTATCCTCCAATATCTCCCACTCTTCTCACTGTAGCCACCATATGCTATATGGTCTTGAACTAAAGAGGATTACTCAGTTAAGAAATTAGTGAGGGGGAAGGAGCTCTTGAAGTGGTAAGGAAAGACTTTAAACTTTAAATATATTTTTTACAGAGAGGAAGAGACAGGGATAGAGAGTTATGAACATTGATGAGAGAGAATCATTGACCAGCTGCCTCTTGCACACCTCCTACTGGGGATGTGCCTGCAACCAATGTACATGCCCTTGACCGGAATCGAACCCGGGACCTTTCAGTCCGATGCTCTATCCACTGAGCCAAACCGGTTTTGGCTAAACTTTAATTTCTAAAAATAATTTTCTTAGATCAAACCATGTGAACTTGTTACAATGAACTTGCCATTTGTGTGGATCAAAAATGGATGAATAATCAGCAATTTTATATTGTTCAACCTAATTTATCTTCTTAAGCTATCAAAATAATATATGGAGACTTAAATGTTAATTTTTAAAGTTTCTTAAACTTATTTCCTATATATTACTTTATTTATTTATTTATTTATTTATTTATTATTTTTTAAAGTATATTTTATTGATTTTTTTACAGAGAGAAAGAGAGACGGATAGAGAGAGAAACATCAATGAGAGAGAATCATCGATCAGCTGCCTCCTGCACACCCCCTACTGGAGATGCGCCTGCAACCAAGGTACATGCCCTTGACCGGAATCGAACCTGGGACCTTTCAGTTGAGGCAAACCGGTTTCGGCTATATTACTTTATTTTATAGTTATACTTATTGGGGAAGTATAGCTGTATTATTTACCCAACTTAAAGTTGTGGAATCCAGAGAAGTTAAGAGCTTTGCCCAATCCAGTACTGATAGGCTTTAATTTTTTTTTACCCATCTTTGTAGTCATTCTTCCCATTGCACTAAATTCTCTTCTTCTTGTTTACTAAAAATAAGTTTCATATAACTTGTATGCTTATTGTTTTGGTTAATATTTGATTAAATAAAAAGCTAATAAATGTATGATTTCACATGAATTATAACAATAATGAACTAATGAGATCTACTATATTAACAGGTTAAAGGGGAAAAATACCACCCTGATAGATACACAAAAGCATTTGATAGATTCAACATCTATTTATGATAAAAGCCATTAGAAAACTAAGAATAGATGCAATTCCCTTAACTTGAAAGGGGAGGTCTAAAAAATAATCTTTTAGCCTTAGCTGGTTTTGCTTAGTGGATAGAGCATCAACTTCCAGATTGAAGGGTCCCGGGTTCGGTTCCAGTAAAGGACACACACATTGGTTGCAGGCTCCTCCCTGGCATAGGCCCTGGTAGGGAGCGGGGGAGCAGCACAGGAGAACCTGGTCAGAGCCCTGTTCAGGGTTCGTGCTGGAGGCAACCAATATTTCTTTGTGTCTTTCCCTCTCTCTTCCACCCTTAAAAAAAAAATCAATGGAAAAATATCCTCGGGTGAGAATTCAAAAAGCAACAATCTTTTAGCTAACATTATACTTAATGGTGAAAGTCACAAGTATTCTCTTAGGTTTGGAATAAGGTAATCCTGCTATTAGTTCTTCCCAAGATAATCTTTAGATATAGTACAATCTCAATAAAAAATCCCAGCAGAATTTCTTCTGAATTTTGATAAGCTGATTATGAATATTAATATAGAAATGCCAAGGGTCAGTAATAGTCTTAAAAAAGAACTTGCTCTTGAGAGATTAAAACTTATTCTAAAGGTATAGCAATTAAGACATTGGGAGTATTGGTGGAGGGATAGACAAATATACCAGTAGAACAGAATAGTGAACATAGAAACAGACTTACACATGTTCACTTTATGTATTGCAAAGGGAACACCACAGAACAGGGGAATGAATAGTCTCTTCACCAATGAGCCTGGGATGACTTAATGATAGTTTTATGGGGGAAAGTTAAATTGAACCCTCTGCCTTATATCATGTATAAAATCAATTCCAGGTATATTTTTAAACTTAAATATCAAATGTAAAACTATAAAGCTTTTAGAAGATACAGAAGAATATGTTCATGACCGTGGGAGTAGTGTGTACTTTCTAAAAGGCCTGAAGGGGCAAAGAAAGAGAACAATTAGATCAAGAGAGCTGCCTGGCAGGAATTGGTCCCTTAGAGGAGAGTGTCAGTCACCCAGCACAGAGAGAGCGAAGGCGTCCCACCCTCCCCCTTTCTGACTCTTATCTCTGGTGGGGCTCTCCCTTAGGGCAAACTGAAACAGAAGCCTGAGGGTACTGGAGTCTTCTTGAGAAATCAATACAGGTGAGCTTTCAAGGACACAGAGCAGAATAGTAGAGCTTGGATCTGAAGGGGAAGATACCCCACAATTAGGCATTTCATAAAGAGAAAGCAAAAATGGCCAATAAATGTGAAAAGGTGCTCATCCTCATTTGTAGTCATGGGAACATGAATTTATTTTCCAAAAAAAAAATCTAGGAACAATTGCAGTGACAATTGTTAAAGGTAGAATAGATAAAATCCTTCATGTATAATAAAAGCTTAATATGCTAAGTGTCCAGTCATCTGTTCAAACAATCAAAGTGCAATATGCTAATGATATGCTAAGGCCGCTCAACCGCTTGCTATATGTGCACTGACCACCAGGGGACAGACAGTTGACCGGTCGACCAGTCACTGTGATGTGCACTGACCACCAGGGGACAGATGCTTTGACCAGTACGTTAGCTTGCTGCTGGGGTCTGGCCCACTGGGACTGAGCAAGACAGGCTGGACATGCCCTGGAGCCCCTCCCGTTGGCCCTCCTCAACTGACCAACCTCCCACGTCCCTCCCTGGCACAATCGTGCACTGGGGGTTTTTAATCCTCACCTGAGGACATGCTTAGAGAAAGGAGAGGAGAGAGAGAAGGAGAGAAAAACATTGATGTGAAAGAGAAACATCAACCGGTTGCCTTCCATACATGCCCCAACCAGGGATCAAACCCACAGCCAAGATATGTGTCCTGACCAGGAATTGAGCTGGCAACCTTTTGGTGCACAGGACAATGCTCAACTAACTGAGCCACTCAGACCCAGAAAATGTTTTATTTATAAATAAAGTTTAAAATAGCAAAACTAAACCATATATTATTTGAGATTACATATATGAATGCTAAAACTATGCCTAAATCTAAGGGATGGTTATCACAAGTCAAGGTAGCCAAGGAGATGCAATGGAAAAGGGATACCACAGGGCTTCCAGTGTAATGTGCTATAATTTGGGTGGTGGTTACCTGGTTTTTCTTTTCTTTTTTTAAGTGCCTCTTGGTTTTCATCTTCTTAAAATATACATATATATTTTTTATTGATTTAATAGAGAAACATCAATGATGAGAATTATTGATCGGCTACCTCCTGCACACCCCTTACTGGGCATATATGCCCTTGACTGGAATTGAACCCAGGACCTTTCAGTTCGCAAGCCAATGCTTTATCCACTAAACCAAACTTGCTAGGGCAACATGGTGTTTCTTTAAACTCCATATAATATACTAGTAGCCCTGTGCATGAATCTGTGCGCCAATAGCTCTCTTCAGGGCCTGGCCACTCCGCACCCGCTGCCCAGAGGCTCTCTGTGGGCCAGTCCCATCCGCAGCTGGACGCGGAATGTTTGCCTTGTCGCCAGGCCACTCACACTGCCTGCTCTCAGCGGCCGCCTCTACCCCCCGGGCTTGGGGGACTCCAGCGGGCTGAGAGGACTAGATGTTGCCATGTTGTTGCTATGGGTACCACCATCTTTGTGACGGAGTGATGGTTAACTGCATATTTCTCTTTTATTAGATTATATATATATATATATATATATATATATATATATATATATTTTTTTTTTTTAAATATATTTTATTGATTTTGTACAGAGAGGAAGGAAGAGATAGTTAGAAACATCAATGAGAGAGAGTCATCGATCAGTTGCCTCCTGCACACCCCCTACTGGGGATGTGCCCGCAACCAAGGCACATGCCCCCGACCGAAATCGAACCCGAGACCCCTCAGTCCCCAAGCCGACGCTCTATCCACTGAGCCAAACCGATCCCGGCTATATTTAATGTTTGTATGGTTTTAGGGAACGAGGAAGGAAGAGGGACAGAAAGGTGGAAATGTCGATTGGCTACCTCCTGCATGCCCCTCCTGGGGATGGAGTCCACAACCCGGGCATGTGCCCTGACCAGGAGTTGAACCATGACCTCCTGGTTCATAGGATGATTCTCAACCACTGAGCCACACTGGCTGGGTCATATAATATATTTTCTGTATTCCTTTATATGATTTATATGATGTTTTTGACAGTAAATTTATAAAGTAATATTTCAATGCAAATTTTTACTGTTTGGTAGTTGGTTTATTTAAATTATTCTGCTTTAGTTTTTCCATCATTTTGTTTGTATATTTTGGTGAATTTCTAAGAGTTTAAAACATCTAGCTTCAAAAGCTAACCACTGTTACACACTGGATTGTATAGTTCTTGCCAAAACCAAAAAAAATGTAGATAGTTTAGTTTAGGTTTTTGAAATATTTAAGATAACTCAAGACTGTCATTACTACTTTAAATACTACAGTGATTCAGAAACCTTTGTTGGAAGCAAGCAAAGTATGACTCATATGTATTTATAGAGTAAGAATTGGCAGTCTTAATTTTTAAATACTTTTTTTTTTTAAGTATAATAAGTCCTTGCTTAACGTTGTTGGTAGATTTTGTGACTTTTAAGTGAAACGACGTATAATGAAACAGTTTTACCACAGACTAATTCATAAAAAGAAGAATTAAGTTACATTGGCATCTTATCAATATTATAAGTTACTAGAGGCCTGGTGCACGAAATTCATGCACTCAGCCCGGCCTACAGGACAAGCATTTTATACTTGGCCTCGCTGGAGGCCCTCCGCAGCTGGGCGCGGAGCACCTGCCTCGTCGCACAGGTGATGACACAAGCGTTCCCCCTCACCCCGCCGCTCCATGCCCGCTGTCCAGAGGCCCTCTGCAGCCAGGGAGGAATGCTTGCCTCGTGACCACGGTGACAAAGCAAGCATTCCACCAGGCCGCTCACGCTGCCTGCTCTCAATAGCCGCTGCCTGTTTTCAACAGCCGTGTCCCTCCCTCCCCCCAGGGACTGGGGGACTCAGGTGGGGCTGAGAGGACTGGGCACCGCCATCGGCGCCATCATCTTTGTGGCAGAGTAATGGTCATTTTGCATATTCCCTCTTCATTAGATAGGATGACAAAATGGCATTAAGAGAAATGAAAGAACATTATGTGAGGACATTCTGTAGGTGAGGCACAAACTCATGGAAGTGGTTTGGTGTGTTCTGAATCTCGCAACTTTTTAAATTTGCCATCTCTTAAACTGCCCTTTAGGAATGGGATTTTTCTTTTATCTGAACTAGAAGACTTTGAACTCTTCCTCCTAAGACTGAGCCGTATTGGGGGTGTGATGCAAGATACCCTCCCTGTTCAAAACTACAGGTCCAAAGAAGGTTGGGATTTCCACTCTCACTTCATTCTTTATTGTTTGGAACACGGTCTGCAGTATCTTCTTTATGTCTATCTTGACTGTTACAAGTAAGTACTGAGAATGGTTTGTCCTTAAGCAGGTCTTCATGTTTCCTCTTCCACTTCTACTTGAATGTGACAAGAGCAAACTATTGAGCATTCACTTGAGGAATACTGAATTTCTTGAAGTAGTTCCTCTCACTGCAGCTCTTGGTACATCTTTTAGTTTCATGCTACATTCAGCTAAATGCTTAACTTTTTTTTTTTTTTTTGGTGATGTTAAATCTGTAAGCCCTGTTAACTTGGAGTTCTTTGACATGTTCTTTACCAGGCAAATGTTAAACAGCTTTGAATTCATAGCCACTGCAGGTTAGGTATGCTCGAAAATTTACATTTGGATGGATGGGTGGGTGGATTGATAGATAAACAGACATGCATCAGCATATACCTACTTAAGATCAACCTGCAGAATCATATCTGTGGCCAGTGTTCAATGCTATTTGATCAGTAATAACAATAATAGTAATAGTCTCTAGTATATGAGTGCTTACAACATTCTTGGCTCTTGAAAGCTTCAAGTGAGATTAAATGCTTACTATGGCACACAGCGAGTAAATGGCAAAGTGAGAGTTAATTCTACTTACATTTGATTCTAGAGCCCACTTTTAATGTGCTAATGAGAACATTTAAATTTGTGTAGTAAAAGCTAGAAATTCAAACGGGGTATATTTCTGGTTCCTATTGAGGCTTAATTACACACAGAGAAGTTTTTCCCAAAGCTACTGGCAAGAGATGATTTAAAAGCCATATTTTCAAAGAATCTGTTCGTAGTCTTAACTCCTTAGTCCCAGCTTCTCTGTAGTTGTGAGAGGGGTTTTAAAAACCTCTTAAGTTTGAAAATGTTAAAAAGATTTTATTGTAAAAATAATAAGATACAAATTATTTCAAAGTACAAGGTATCTGTTAATCTTATACAAAGCTGGTAATATTTTATTATGGTAGTAAACACAATTTAAATATTATTATCTCTGTCTCCAAAATTTTCCTCTATTTCCAGATCATAAGGAATATGTAAAACATAACACAAGTGGGAGTATATTATATTTACTTTTTAATTCGGAGATTCTTTTTAAAAAAAAATACTTTTATTGATTTTTTTACAGAGAGGAAGGGAGAGGGAGAGAGTTAGAAACATCAATGAGAGAGAAACATCAATCAACTGCCTCCTGCTCGCCCCCCACTGGGGATGTGCCTGTAACCAAGGTACATGCCCTTGACCGGAATCGAACCTGGGACCATTGAGTCTGCAGGCTGATGCTCTATCCACTGAGCCAAACTGGTTCGGGCCAAGATTCTTTTTTTAAAGCTAGTTATAACCTGAGCAAACATGGTTGTAATTATCTGTCTTATCTTGCATGTTAATAAGAGAGTTTGTTTTCTTTTGTTTTATATACAGGCTTAGTCCTCCAAATTGTTCTTTTTTGAGGAAGAAAAAATTACATGAAACTCACCCTTGGTTTGAATTTTTAGTTCAATGTCGAGAAGTTTCTAGTAACTTAACAGGTATGAGTACTGTATTAAATACAAAAATTTCTTTGAATAAATAACTGGTCTGTTGTGGCATTTAACTTGTGAACTCTTTTAAATAAATCTGACCATAATCTAGTCTCAAGGTTTGTTTAAGAAGTAGAATATAAACTATAATAACCTCGTCCGAGCCAAGAAAAACCAGGCAAAGCAGATAGTATATAGTTGTTTCCTTTCCCTCTCACTCTCCTGTTCTATTTTCTTTGACTATCTCTCATCCTACCAGTTTATTACAGGCTGAATTCCTGCTCTCTGGCAGATTGACACCATTTTCCCTTGAAGAAGTGATCTTTCTGTCAGGAAGAAATTCCAGATGGTGTGAAAAGATATGCACAGTATGTGTGGGCTTGTGTCTTCTGTAGCAGAGCTGTGGACAGAGAACATTGCTCTGATTATAATCAGGACTGCCCTGTGAGCCCTGAGGGTATTATTCCAGAGATTGGGGAAAGGCTAGGATGTCTAAGCCAGTCTTTAACTTTTATGTAATGTCCTGTTTCTTCCCAAATGAAGAATTTTTTTAAAATGTGTTTTTTTGTTATGTTTTGTTTGTTATTTTTGGTGCTGATTACAAAATAATATATGTTCATTGTAAAAAAAATAATAATAATTGGAAGCCACAGACAACTACTGAGAACATGTTCATGGGTAGTAGCTCTTGATATATTTTATGTATTTTGTTCTATATAGTTATTGTCTCCATGTTCTTTTTAGCTTATAGTATTCCCTTCATCTAACAAATATTTATTGAGCTCCAACTTTGCAACAGTCTGTAAGTGCTAGGGATACAAGAAACATTTGTCTATTTATTTGTTGTTTTTTTTTCATTTGTGTATTTGTATACTGTTTTCCCCCCCATATAATAATTATAAGATTTTTCCTGTGTTCCTGGAAACAATGACCATTTTATGTTTACATAATATTTTCTTGTATGAATATATTCATTTAATTTGCTACTCTCTCATTTATTAGCAGGAAGGCTGGTGTTCTTTTTTTATCCTATAGTCTTAAGTATATTTGAACATACATTTTTTGTCTTATTTCAGATTATTTCTTTTCTTTTCTTTTTTTTTGTAATCTTCACCCGAGGATATTTTTCCATTGAATTTCAGAGAGAATGGAAGAGAGAGGGAAAGGCAGAGAGAAATATTGATGTAAGAGAAACACATCAATTAGTTGCCTCCTGTATGTGCTCTGACCAGGGCCTAGGCTAGGGTTGAACCTGCAACTGAGGTATGTGCTTCGACCAGAATCAAACCTGGGACCCTTTGGTCCACAGGCCAACACTGTCCACCGAGCCAAACCTGCCAGGGCCAGATTATTTCTTTAGGTAGATTTTTGGATATGAAATTACTGGGTCAAAGTTTATACACACTTTGAATGTTCTTGCTATAAGACCAGATCGCTTTCTAAGGGGTTTGTTCCATAAGTCCCAGCTATTCTACACACCCTGTCCAGCCTCTGATTGAGGATGATTATTTTTTAAAATCATTGCTGTTTTGATAGGTGATAAGTGGCATCTAATTATTTTAATGTGCATTTCTGTATTATTAGTGAATTACATATTTTTATGGTTGGACATTTACAGTTTCTCTTTTGTACAAAAGTTGTTTTTTTGTTAATTTATCTGTTAGATTAGGGGTATTGTTTTGTATAAGCTCTTGGCCAAAGACATTAATCCTTAGGTTGTAACCTATTGTTAATTTTCCCCCTTAGTTCATTACTATACTTCAGGTTTTTAATATAAGTTTTGTTTTTACATAGACAAATTTTTCATATTTCTCTTTGTGATATTTTCCTATTGCTTTTAAATTTATCTTTTAATAAATCTTTATTGTTTAGATTATTACAGTAGTTCCTCTTTTTCCCCCTTATAAACCCCCCTCCACCCGGTTCCCCTCCCACCCTTTGCCCTTACTTTTCTCACACTCCTCATCCTTGGTGTACCATTTTTGTCCAGTCTCTTCCCGCACCCTCCTCCTTTCCTCCCCGAGAATTGTCTGTCCACTCCCTTTCTATGTCTCTGATTCTCTTATATTCACCAGGTTATTCTGTTAATCAGATTTTTTTATTCACTTGCTTTTTAGATTCATTTGTTGATAGATATGTATTTGTTGTCACTTTATTGTTCATAATTTTTATCTTTACCTTTTTCTTTTTTTAAATACATTTTATTGATTTTTTAAAGAGAGGAAGAGAGAGGGATAGAGAGCTAGAAATGTCGATGAGAGAGAACCATCGACCAGCTGCCTCCTGCACACCTCCCACTGGGGATGTGCTCGCAACCAATGTACATGCCCCTGACCGGAATCGAACCTGGGACCTTTCAGTCCGCAGACTGACGCTCTATCACTGAGCCAAACCGGTTTCGGCACCTTTTTCTTTTTCTTTCTCTTCTTAAAGAATACCTTTCAGTATTTCATATAAATACTGGTTTGGCAGTGATGAACTCCTTTAGCTATTTCTTATTTGTGAAGCTCTTTATCTGACCTTCAATTCTAAATGATAGCTTTGCTGGGTAGAGTAATCTTGGTTGTAGGTTCTTGCTATTCATCACTTTGAATATTTCTTGCCACTCCCTTCTGGCCTGCATAGTTTCTGTTGAAAAATCAGCTGACAGTCTTATGGGTACTTCCTGTAGGTAACTTAACTATTTTTCTCTTGCTGCTTTTAATATTCTCTCTTTGTCTTTTGCTCTTGGCATTTTAATTATGATGTGTCTTGGTGTGTCCTCTTTGGGTTCTTCTCGTTTGGGGTTGTCTGTGCTTTCTGGACTTGTAAGTCTATTTTTTTCACCAGATAAGGGAAGTTTTCTGTCATTATTTCTTCAAATAGGTTTTTAATATCTTGCTGTCTCTTTTTCTGGCACCCTTATAATTCAGATATTGGTACGCTTGAAGTTGTCCCAGAGGCTTCTTGCACTATCTTCATATTTTTGGATTCTTTTTTTCTTTTTTCTTTTCCGGTTGGGTGTTTTTTTGCTTCTATGTATTTGAAATCTTTGACTTGATTCTTGGGATCCTCAATTCTGCTGTTGGATCTCCGTATATTATTCTCTATTTCAGTCAGTATATGCTTAATTTCTAGTTGGTCCTTTTTCATATTCTTGAGGGTCTCACTAAATTTCTTTCTTTTTTTTAAAATATATTTTTTTGATTTTGTACAGAGAGGAAGGGAGAGAGATACAGAGTTAGAAACATCGATGAGAGAGAGTCATCGATCAGCTGCCTCTTGCACACCCCCTACTGGGGATATGCCTACAACCAAGGTACATGCCCTTCACCAGAATCGAACCCGGGACCCTTCAGTACCCAAGCCGACGCTCTATCCATTGAGCCAAACCGGTTTCGGCAAGGGTCTCACTAAATTTCTCAGAAGTTTCTAGAAGAGTCTTGAGTAACCTTATAACCATGGTTTTGAACTCTATATCCAGTAGTTTGCTTTTTTCCATTTCTTTCATTTGTGACCAGTTTCTTTCTTTCTTTCTTTTTTTTTTTTTTTAATATATTTTATTGATTTTACACAGAGAGGAATTGAGAGGGATAGAGAGTTAGAAATGTCGATGAGAGAGAAACATCGACCAGCTGCCTCTTGCACACCCCCCACTGGGGATGTGCCCGCAACTTAGGTACGTGCCCTTGACCCAAATCGAACCTGGGACCTTTCGGTCCGCAGTCCGACGCTCTATCCACTGAGCCAAACCGGTTTTGGTGATTTATGACCTGTTTCTTTGTCTCTGCATTTTGGCTGCTTCCCTGTGTTGATAGAGTGGCTTTGTGTGCTAGGTGTCTTATAAGGCCCAGTGACTCAGCCTCCTCAATTACCTAAGGTGGACACTCTTGTTGTAGTTAAGCCTTGATTATTGTTGGAATCACTGGGAGGAATTGACCTCCAGGCCAATAGGCTGTGAGGATCAGTTGTATCTACTATGGGTGAACTTCTGTGCAGGAGACACCCTTATGGGGCAAGACTTGCTTCAGTGGGGCTTTGGTGCTCACTGAGTCTGCCCCTGGGTGTGTCTCATGGATGTGAAGAGTTGTAATCTGGTTGGTCTCACTCTGACCACTGGGTACACTGGCTCTTAGATCTCCAAGGAGGTGCAAAGTCAGCCACTGCCTGAGGCCACCCAGTAGGAGCTACAGAGAGATCTGAAGATTCCTCTTTGTTTAGGGTTTGGAGGTGCCTAGATGAGGCCCAGCTGTGAAGCAGTGTGAGCTGCTATCCAACCTTGGGCCTTCTTTTGGAGGCTCTGGGGCTCTCTGACCCAGCTGCAGTTGGTTAGGTTTTAGATTGCAAAAGGCCAGGCCATTCATATGCAAAAGCCTCTGCACACAGCTTAGGTGGGGTTATAATTGGGTGGGGCAGAGTTTCAGGGAATCACCTGGGCAGAGCAAACAGCAATGGCTGACCATCCGCCTGCCCCAAAGAGGTCCCCAGGTCTCTGTGTCCTTGGTGCCATGCAGGAACAAGGATCACTGCAGGCACCTCTTAGAGAAAGCCGCTCTCATGTTTCGGTCTGATGCCAGACAGTTCAGTTTCTCCCCTTATGAATCTGGGTCCCCAGAGTCTCTCCCAGAACTGGAGTTCAGAGCAGTTGTGAGCTTGTATGTCCCTCTGATTGAAAAAGACAGCAGTGTACCCAGTTTCCAGCCCTTTCCACACATGCCTCTGTACCTCCCCACTACACTTCCTCACCTCTCCATCTCTTCCCAGTCTCAGTGTGGTTTTCTCTTTCCTTCTAGTTGTATAAATTACACTCAGCTAGCCTTCCCATGGTTCTGGATGATGTTCATTTTGTCTTTTAGTTGTAGTTTTAACTTTAGAAAGTCCTTTCTCTTGAGAGAGTTACTAGTAAAATTAATTTTCTCAAAATTATATAATTCTTAATTTACATTAAGGAGAAAAACATACTCTTTTGTTTTCCAGATCCTAAACTGATCTTCCAGGCCAGCCTTGCAAATGCTCAAATACTGATTCCCAGTAACCAGGCCAGTGTAAGCAGTATGCTGTTGGAAGGACATACCCTCCTGGCCCTTGCTACCACAATGTATGCTCCTGGTGGTGTCAGCCAGGTATGGACCGTACCTCTATCTATTATGGCGAAGTAGGACTGATTTTAAATTTGGCAGAAATATCTATGGATTTTTTGGAAATCAGTTGTATTAAAATAAAACCACCCATATTAAAAAACTGTGATACATCTACACAATGAAATATGCCGCTATAAAAAAGAAGGACCTTTTACCATTTGCAACAGCATGGATGGAATTGGAGAGCGTTATGCTAAGCAAAATAAGCCAGTCGGAGAAAGATATCACATGATTTCACTCATATATAGGATATAATGATTAATAAAATTGGATGAACAAGAATAGATCAGAGACAAATGGTAGGGGAGGGGGAGTTGTATGCATGCATATTAGCATAACCTATGGACACAGACACTGGGGCGGTGGGGGCCTGCCTGGAGTGGGAATGACTGGGGGAGAGGGGGCATCAATTGGGGAAAAATGAGACATGGAAAGGGAAGGGAAGGGAAGGGAAGGGGAGGGGAGAGGAGATGAGGGAAAAGGAAGGGAAGGGAAGGGAAGGGAAGGGAAGGGAAGGAAAAAGGAAGGGGAGGGGAAGGGGAAGGGGGAGGGGAAGGGGAAGGGGAATGGGAAAGGGAGGGGGAAGGGGAATGGGAAGGGGAAGGGGAGGGGAAGGGGAGGGAAGGGAAAAAAGAAAAGAAAGAAAGAAAGAAAGAAAATGAGAAAGAAAGAAAAGAAAGAAAAGAAAAGAAAGAAAGAAGAGGGACACTGGTGACCCTATTGGATGATGTCCACAATAGCAGTATTTTATTTTAATAGAGACATCCCATGCAATACACACACACACACACACACACACACACACACAAACACACACTGAGTGGTCAGATTATTATGATCTCTGGTTGCATAATAATCTTGCCACTCGGTGTACATCCTATATAATAAAAGGCTAATATGTAAATTGTCCCCTTGACCAGGAATTCGACCAGCAGGCAGGCTGGCCAACCCCACCCATGTCCCCTCCCCCTGGCCAGACCCCACCTATGCACAAATTCATGCTCCAGGCCTCAAATATATATACACACACTGAGTGGCCAGATAGTATGCATTCAGAGATCATAATAATCTGGCCACTCAGTGTGTGTGTGTGTGTGTGTGTGTGTGTGTATAAAGCCACTCATAAGTTTTTTATTAGGTTAAAAGAACATAAAACAAGGATGAGTTTTGAAATTTTATATGATATCCTCTTAAATTGAAAGGCAACTAATATGTTATTATTTTAGAAAATAGATTATTTTCCCCCTTAATTTGTTTTCTAATGTTCTGGGTTCATTTTCAGAATTGAATTAGGATCTGATTGTTTTTGGGAGTAAGTATATACTTTAGATCTGTGACTTGGGAATCATTTTATACTGTTTGCCCTCTTAGAGAGGTAAAAGGGAAGTCATAATTTTTAGCTATGTAAACTCTTTTGAGGGGCCCAATAGAAATTTGTCCATCTTTGCATTTTTGAAAGTTATAGTGTGCCTAGTTAGAGGAAACATAATAATGCTTTTAAACATTTAATCTTCAAAGATTTCTCCTTTAGATTGTTTCAATATACCTTAACTTACTTATTCTTTTTTTTTTTTTTTAATATATTTTATTGATTTTTTACAGAGAGGAAGAGAGAGGGATAGAGAGTTAGAAACATCAATGAGAGAGAATCATCGATCAGCTGCCTCTTGCACACCCCCTACTGGGGATGTGCCCACAACCAAGGTACATGCCCTTGACTGGAATTGAACTCGGGACCTTTGAGTTCGCAGGCTGACGCTCAATCCACTGAGCCAAACCGGTTTCGGCTATTTCTGTTCTTAATCACCTTTCAGAAATTAGCAATAGAGTAACATGAGAGCTGAACAAGAGTCATGTAGTCTAGTAGTTATTTTTCTTTTAAAATATTTGCTATTTAATATATAATTCAATATTTAACATTTACGTATTTTAAATAATATAGTAGCAGTCTTTTTTCAAACAACTTTTCCACACAGTTTGAAAACTACTGATCTAGCTGAAATTCCTAATTTTGTAGGTGAAGAATCTAAAGCCTAATGTTAAATATCTAGCCCAAAATCACATGGTAGTTTATCTTAGAACCAGAACAAGATCTATTGTTTTCTGACTCCTTTTTAAAAAATAAAAAAAATAAAGAAATTATATATATATTTTATTGGTTTAGAGAGAGAGAGAGAGAGAGAGAGAAAGGAAGAAGGAAAAAGAGATAGAAACATTGATAACAGAGAAACATTGATCAGCTGCCTCTTGCACGCCTTCTGGGTGGTTATGCACCCTGATCGGAAATCAAACCAGCAACCTCTTGGTTCATAGGCCCATGCTCAATCACTGACCAATGTTATTTTCACCACCATGTATTCTCTCAAGCTAATCTTGTTTAACATGTTCTTGTGAAAAAAGAACAAAATTGGAGAAGAAAAGAGCATTGCTGTATACCATGTTATCTGTCTTTTTATTTAGGTTGTTCAGAATGAAGAAAATGAGAACTGTTTGAAAAAAGTAGATCCCCAGTTACTGAAGATGGCATTAACTCCTTATCCCAAGCTAAAAACTGCTCTCTTCCCACAGTACACTGCCCCTAGTGTCCTACCACCAGATATTACACTCTACCACCTTATTCAGGTACAGTATTTATTTAGGTGGCTGGTATTTAGGTATCAGACAGGATTCAACCAGGAAAACAGAAACCACTCTGGGTCTTTCAAATGGAGAACAGTTAATGTAGAGACCACAAATTTTTCCTTGATTTAAAATCAAAGCTGCTCTTTCCTTAGACATCTAAATCTTGACTTAATAGTTCTGTTTTCTCCTGTATCCCTCCACCATGTGTTTATAGTCTTTGCTAAATCTTTGGCTATACAGATTTCAAATAGCCACTGCTCCCTGCTCTCAAAACTTTTCTGTCTGACTTGACCTTAGTTGGCTTTTTTCTTTGTTGCTCATGATTTGATCATCACATTTATTTTTTAAAATACATTTTTATTGAATTCAGAGAGGAAGGGAGAGATAGATAGAAATATCAATGATGAAAAAGAATCATTGATCAGCTGCCTTCTGCATACACCTTGCACTAGGGATTGATACCGCAACCTGGCCATGTGCCCTGACCGGGAATCAAACTGTGACATCCTGGTTCATGGGCCATGCCGGCTGGGCACATACATTTCTTTAACCCTTGATCTGATAGTCTTATTCTTTTCCTTTTCTGATCTGCCTTAGCTTACCTTGTCATGTTTACGTGGTAATATTTTCTAGTTTCTTAGTCCTCTTGCTTTTTGATTCCAAAAACATGTCTAAAGCCCATTTTACATTATAATTAATGCTGCTTCTACCAAAAGAGAGTGCACTTTGCACACATAATTTGAAGTGAAGAGAGTCTTTAAAAGGAACACAGCCAGTTCTGTTTATATTAAAATAGAAGTGTCTCATACATTCTTTTTTGTGTTTAGCTATGTTCAAAGAATTTATGTCCAGAAAGGTAAGATTTTTAGTTGCCCTGGAGAAGGGAAACAGACTGCCTGTTAAGTCCTTTTATATAATTTTGTTTACTTACTTTAGAATCAATTTACTCCCCCCACCCATCCCTCTTTAAGAGGCCTAGGTGAAAGAGGGCCTGCCCCTGGGGGGAAGGCAGGGTCCCTGTTAAGGCATTCCTGAGGCTCTCATGGACGTTACTAATGAAGAAAAATGGTCAGCAAACATTCAGACAGCCTCAAGATTAGTTTCCTCCTGTAGAGATTCCTTTAAAATAATCATTTTCCCAATTGGTTCAATATCAAATTCATTTAGTTCTAAATATATTTCACCCTTCTGGAACATAGTTATGTGGGGGTCACTGATTTTAAGAAAATCTTGTTGTTAGGTAGTATGTTCTGATATCAAAACAGGCATTGGTTGATTAGATGCCCCTAACCATTTGTACAGAAGCTTTACTCAGGGAAAAGGCAACCTCCTTGGGTGTGGGTAAGAACAGATAACATAGCCCCAGTATCTACAAGGGCCTTAGTAATTTCCTTTCTTTCAATTTCTCCTAAACAAGTAGTAAGAAGGGGAAACACCCTCTCATAGTCCTTGGAGCAACCCTATGCTGGCTTCTTTTCTCTTTCTGAATCCCATTTCAGTTTTCTATAGCCCTTCTTAAGGTGGTCTGGCTTTTTACAATAAACAGGAGTTTCCCTGCAGTTCTTACTTAGTAATTCTGTTGCTTTGCTCCACAAATCAGTAGATACACTGATTGAAATAGTATAATCAGGATCACATGTTCTAACAGTTAAATTCCTTTGTGAACCCTTCAGAGTTTTGGAGGAAGTCATGGAAATCTTTAGGGAGATTCCTTAATTCTGTACAATCACTGATTTTCCTCTGCCTGAGACTGGCTTTTCTGGTTTTCTGAGTGTCCCCTAGGTCAATAGGGAGCTGAGGTGGAGGAGGTAAGAAGAGAAAGAGGGAGCAGGAAAGGAGAGTTAAGTCCAGACAATGAAGTAAAGGCTAGAGCAGGGCAGTTGAAGAAGAGGGGGGAAAATAGAGCATTGGCATGGAGCAGCTTCCTTTAGTTCAGAGACAGGTTCCACAAGTTCTTGTAACTTCCTGTAGAGAAGAGAATTTATCTGTGCTCTTCCCAGAAGCCTCTAATTTCCGATCAAAATGAGTTTCCTATTCATTTAGTTTAATTTTAGAGCTGGCTTTTTCTAATTTTGCATGCAAAAATTTAATTTAGGTGTCAAAAGAGTTTCATTTTGGCCATCTTACTTTGATATCACTTCTAGTTAAATCTTCCCATTTCTATAAGTGCTTGCAAGTAAAAGATTCCTATTTATTGAATATCTACAGGAATATTAATGGGGACTGGGAGTTGCAGGCCTTGAAAGCACAATTTATCATGTTAATTTTAGGATCTGCAGAGTCTGAACCAGTTTTTAGGGATATTATGTAGTTGGTTGAAGTGTGCTGCTTATGGGTTGTTAGAATCAATTAACTTTTAAGTCTGATTTAACTTTTTCCCTTTTACAGTCATTATTGCCCTTTGATCCTAGCAGATTGTTTGGCTGGCAGCCTGCCAACACACTGGCTATAGGAGGTAAGTCATTATGGGTACTTCTTACTTTGGAAGCATTTCAACAATGTTGATTCATAGGAGAAGTTGATATATGTAAAAGCCAACCCAGGTTTTTTTTTTGTTTTTGTTTTTTTTACTGCTTTCTACTTTAAAAATAAAGATATATTCCAGTGAATTGAAATATATTGTAATAGGTCACTAGTGCTGTACTTGCTGGGAAATATATTATGTATTTGTCTGCTTAAATTTATTTTTTCCCAAAAATCCCTCTGTGAGCAGTATAGTACAATATTATAAAGGTTAAGAGTGTAAGTGTTGGTATTAGGTAAATCCTGGCTCTACAATGTAATAGTTGTAGGACCTTGGGCAAGTAAATTCTCTATAAAATAAGCTTAGTAACAGTGCCCACCTCACATGTTACATTGAGAATGAAAGGAGACATTGAAAGGCACTTCACAACCTCTCACAGTTCCTGATACAGTTACTAACACAGTCAGCACCAGATACACACACAGTGCCTTCCTCTCTAGATTATAAGAATTTGTTTTGGTTCTCTGTGTGTGTGTGTGCCTTTTTACAAGTATTGTTAACATACATATGCTATTTTTAAACACTGCTTTTTTTTATCTTTTTAATTTTTACATTTAGAGTTAGCCTTTAATATTATGTTACATGTGGTGCTTCTGCCAAAATTAAAGTTGGCTTCAAATTAGTACTCAGAGTACTTAGCACATAACATACAACATGTGACTATTGACATACATAAAAATGAATTTTCTAATGTGTCCAGAGCTCATTACAGGTCTATAATAGATGTTCAATAAATATTTATTGAGTGCTGAATAAAGTAGTGCTTATTGTATTTTCAAATGAAAACACATGCTTTAATCTCAGTGAAGTTACTAGAGAGTAGACAGAATCCCCTGTCCTGTTCTACCTCCAACTCCATCATGTAGCCAGGGTCTTAGTCTCCCTCTTGGAGATTGAGCATTCTAGTAGGTACACAGTAGAGAAAAGACATTGGAGGCATGTTCCCTGTCTGGTTTTTAGACATTTAGAACATTTTTGAGCAAATAAAGCCCAATGTAAATGAAACAATTATGAAGACAATAATACAGATTGATAATATTGGAGAGCTATATTTAGTTAAAGTGTTTCCTAACTTTTTTACATGATTTTACCACTGAAAGGGGATATAAGGCCAACTGCATGTTGACTTTGCTTCCAGGGCAGGCCAGAGAAAAATTTCCATTTGTGTAGAATTTTCTCTCACACACAATCTCCAGCACTATCACCCAACTGCTAAAAAATCATGGTCTTATTTGAATAAAAAGTTACTTATTTGACACCTGGAAGTACCATATACTTGACATGTACTCAGTAAATATTTAAGAAATGAATAGTTTTATGTGAAATTATAAGTGACCAAAGTTACTCTGTTCTCACAAAGCATACAGATAATGCATTTGACTACTTTTTAATCTCAGAGAGGATGTGCTTTTAAATAATAGTTTTGTAAGATGACAAGACACCATTAAGATCTTTTTCTTTTTTTGTGGGAGCCAAGTCACAATATAAGAAGTCTCTGTAATTCCATGGGAGGATAAAACTTTATTTCAGAAATAAGCATTGAACTTTGAAAATGAGAACACATACACTGTTTTCCAGTTTTTTGGTTTTTTAACAGTTCAGAATGTTATAATTTTTTACAAAGAGGAAGGGAGAGAGCTAGAAAGTTAGAAACATCAGTCAGTTGCCTCCTGCACACCCCTTACTGGGGATGTGCCCACAACCAAAGTACGTACATGCCCTTGACAGGAATCAAATCTGGGACCTTTCAGTTCACAGGCCGACACTCTATCCACTGAGCCAAACCGGTTTCGGCTAGCTCACCTTTTTAAAAATACATAATAAATGGTTAAGAGACAAATATTAGGGCTTGACAGGATTGGTTATAGCATACTAACTTCTCACATCCAAGTATCTTCTGACTTTAAATTTCTCTGAAAAGAGGAAAAAAAATTTCTTGGCTATTTTTATGGGCACAGAAGAACTTTAAACTGAATCACTGTGCTGGAAAGATGGTACCAGCATGTAGATAACAAGGTGCTCTGTGCATATATCAGAAAATATAGCTGGTGGTAACATAAGGAGAGTACAGGAAATTATTAATAGGGAGAAAAAGATGTTTTTGTCAAGGTATTCATTAGAATGGCCTTGGTGAATAGAGGATACATAAATAGGTAGAGATTTTATTGCATAATGAGCTTCATGAATGAATTAAAAGTTTTTCATATCTTAGGCAGAGATTTTGTAATCAAAACGTTATTGCTGTTGTGAAGTTAAATATAGAATTAAAGCATATAAAGTTATAAGTAAGTATCATGGGGGAAAAGCACAATTTACAAGTTTTCATATGCAGCTTCTCAGATACACATTTTTGCATAAAATGAGGGTCACCTCTCCACATTAAAATAAAATTACCACATTTTGGTGGTTCAAAGTGACACATAATGGTACAAAATGATTATAGCAAGATATTTTCTTTTACCATTGTAGACAAATTTTCCATGTACAGATCTGCAGTTAATCATGGTGAAATGTAGAGCATTAATAATCACTTCACTTTCTTCCCAGATGTATCGAGTCATCTCCCGCATTTCTCTAGCCCTGATCTGGTTAATAAATATGCTATAGTGGAACGTCTGAATTTTGCTTATTATTTATATCATGGACGGCCTTCATTTGCATTTGGTACTTTTCTGGTCCAGGAATTAATTAAGAGCAAGACACCCAAGCAGCTGTGAGTAAAGTATAATTTATACTGTTAATAAAAGATATATCTGTGTATTTTACCTGTACATTTAAAAAATGTACTGGAAACATGTATAAAAGTTAACAGTGATTCTGTTTGGATGGTGATATTTTATTTCCATTTGTGTTTTTCCAGTTTTCCCAGTTTTTGGCATTTATTGTGTGTTACTTTTGTTAACTTATATACTTTTTTTTTAACATACCGTATTTTACCTAAAAAAAAAAAGTATATAAAATAGTATACACACACACACACACACACACACATTTATTTATTTATTTATTTATTTAATTAAATTTTTTTTTTTTAAAGAGAGGAAAGCAGAGGGATAGAGAGAGAGAATCATTGATGGGAGAGGAACATCATCGATTGGCTTACTTCTTACATAGCCCCCACCAGCGATTGAGCCCATAACCTGGGCATGTGCCCTGATGGGGAACTGAAGCAGTGGCCTCTTGATTCCTGGGCTGGCATGCAACTGCTGAGCCACACTGGTTCAGCAAAAAAAAAAAAAAAAAAAAAGATTTTAAATAACTTTTATTTTTTAAAATAAATTTTTATTGATTCTTTTACAGAAAGGAAGGGAGAGAGATAGAGAGCTAGAAACGCCGATGAGAGAGAAACATCTGTAATACTTCCAAACAATAAAGATAAAAAAATTTTAAAAGTCCCTTAGTCTTCTAGCCTCATTCTACATAGTAAATTCTTGTGTGTCTTTTCTCAAAAATTTTCTATACATATAAAAGTACTTATGAGTCTTTTAAAATGTGTGTGCTTTATAACAGCAAACTTTAAGTGGCATTAATTTTCTTGGTAGTTTGTGTACATGTAATTGACAAGATCACAAGTTGGCAATTTTTTGGAAATTTCACTCCCTGTTCCCTAGATGAAATTGGAAGCAGAATAATTTAGACTGTGAGTAGGTGTTTTGGGAGGAGGTAAAACACGGTATGTTAAAAAAAAAAAGTATATGCACTTTAAATGATTATAAAGTCAGTCTTATTAGCATTTCATTTTCAAAATGTAAAAGAATCTACACAAATGAATAATTTTGGGGGGTCAATGCCTGTTTTTAAACTGATACCTGATCTAGTCTAGACCCTGCTGATAATGTGAAGCAATGGAATTGAAAACATAAAAACCATTTTGTTTGATATTTGTGCATCCTCAACCCATTGACTGTTGCAGATTTTATGCCATAAACTATCTTTTATGTACCCCCATAAAACAAGTTTAGGGGCACTTTATGATAAATTTCCTTTGTTCAAAGCTTAGTCTAGCTTCACCCATTATTTTAAATCAGTTAAACCTGAAAAGGAGCGAAAGTCAAGTGGGTTATAAGCTGTTAAAGGTGTATACATTTTTGGGAGACAACCAATATAAGGAAATGCGGGGTGAAAAGGGAACCACAGAAGAATTGCTTATTCTCTTAGAGGAAGGCATATGGAACCATATTCAACAACAGGAAATAAAGAGGTTTGTGAGTTGCAATTCCAGGCTCTTTTCCAGCAAGCTTTGTTGTCCCAATGTGTGCTTGCCTAGTCTCTACCAATACCTCAGGGTTTTCACCCCCAGACCTTATCTTCTTACTCCTCCAACCTACAGAACCTAAATGAATGTGAGCAAAGGGCACAGAAAGGGAATGAATGGGGAGGAAGCCAAAAATCACTGTGTCTGACACTCCATGTGTCACTGATCTGTTTTCTGATGATGAGTTTCCATGTGTTGATGTGAGTTTGTTTGTTTTTTTTCAGGATCCAGCAAGTAGGCAGTGAAGCCTATGTTTTAGGCCTCTCTTCCTTCCACATCCCTTCAATAGGAGCTGCCTGTGTTTGTTTCTTAGAATTGCTCGGGCTCGACAGCCTCAGGCTCAGAGTTGACATGAAAGTGGCCAATACAATTCTGAGCTACAGGTGTGCAAATGAAGATGCTCGGTTCAGCTTTATCAGAGAGTCTCTAGGTACAGCACCCTTTCTTTCTGTGACTTGGTTTGTTTAGAGGACACAGAATGAATTAGGTCTCAGGCACTGATTTGTGAGTTGTTGGGGAAGAAAGTTATCTCCCCGTTTCATCCTTTTCCGTCAGTGTTTGTTCCTTACCTCACTTTCTTGGGCCCTTTACCAGTAATTGGATACTGAAATGGCTCTGGACCATACTCTTCAAACAGAAATGCCCAGTTCCTTAACCCTTTCTCTTGACCAACCAAATTCGTTGTTTGTATTTCTTACAGCTGAAAAACTGTCTAAACTGGCTGGGGGTGAAAAGGCAGCCACAGAAGAATTGCTTGTTCTCTTAGAGGAAGCCATATGGAACAATATTCAACAGCAGGAAATAAAGAGGTTTGTGAGTTGCAATCCCAGCCTCTTTTCCAGCAAGTTTTATTGTCTCAATGTGTGTTTGCCTAGTCTCTACCAATACCTCAGGTGTTTTCACCAACCCCCAGACCATATCTTTTTATCCCTCCAACATACAGCAGATACTCAGTAAATGGAGAGTGGTTTTAATAACATCTCACCATCAGTAAAGGAGGGTGAAGATAATGATTCCCTCTTTTTTTTCCTTTCTGTTTTTATTTCAATAAAAATGATTTTAAATATAATAATGTTACATTCAGTAAACCTTAATATTTCAAGAAAAACTATCTTAAATATAACAATGTTACATGCAATAAACATTAACATCTCAAGAAAAATTATTTAAAATATGTTAAATGCAATAACAAGTTTCATTATTTAAGAAAAATGATCTTAGCCGAAACCGGTTTGGCTCAGTGGATAGAGCATCGGTCTGCAGACTGAAGGGTCCCTGGTTTGATTCTGGTCAAGGGCATGGACCTTGGTTGCGGGCACATCCCCAGTAGGGGGTGTGCAGGAGGCGTCTGGTTGATGTTTCTCTCTCCTCGCTGTTTCTAGCTCTCTATCCCTCTCCCTTTCTGTAAAACATCAATAAAATATATTTTAAAAAAATAATAAATAATAAAATGTATTTTTAAAAACATTTAAAAAATGATTTTCCATATAATAATAATGCATGCAATAAACAATATTTCAAGAATAAAAGGATTTTAAGTATGATATCAAAATTGCACTAACAGTATGATATCACAAAAGTTGTAGGAAATATTAAAAATCTGCAAATAATAGGATTACTTCTTTTATATTATAGAATATTTCTCACCCCTCTGGCTCTATTTTTATTCATCAGTTTATGTTGTTCATTATATTCAACAAATGAGTAAGATCATATGATATTTGTCTTTCTCTGACTGGCTTATTTTGCTTAGCATGATGCTTTTTAAAATATATATATTTTATTGATTTTTTATAGAGAGGAAGGGAAAGGGATAGAGAATTAGAAACTTTGATGAGAAAAAAAAACATCGATCAGCTGCCATCTGCACACTCCCCATTGGGGATGTGCCTGCAACCAAGGTACATGCCCTTGACTGGAATCGAACCTGGGACCTTTCAGTCTGCAAGCCAATGCTCTACTGAGCTAAACCAGTTAGGGCAGCATGGTGCTTTTAGAGTCATATTTTGTTGGATATGAATGTTGCTACTCTACCTTATTTTTTTTCTTTTCAATTTGTATGGGAAAAAAATTTTTTTTAAATATATTTAATTGATTTTTTTTTTTACAGAGAGGAAGGGAGAAGGATAGAGAGTTAGAAACATCAGTGAGAAACATCTTTCAGCTGCCTCCTGCACACCCCCTACTGGGGATGTGCCCACAACCAAGGTACATGCCCTTGACCGGAATCGAACCTGGGACCTTTTAGTCTGCAGGTTGACGCTCTATCCACTGATCCACGCCGGCTCGGCTGAAAAATGTTTTTCCATCCCTTCACTTTCATCCTGTGTATGTCTTTTGTTTTGAGGTGGGTCTATTGTAGACAGCATATAGTTGGGTCATGCTTTTGTATCCATTCAGCTACCCTAAATGTTTTGACTAGAACTTTTAATTCATTTACATTTAGGGTTATTAGTGAGAGGTACTTATTTATAGCCATTTTATTATAATTCTGTATGGCTCGATTTCTCTCTCTGTTTCTTCTTCTCAGCAATTCCTTACAGCAATCTATTTAGCATTTCTTGTAATGCTGGCTTGTGAGTGATGAGCTCCTTTAGCCTTTTTTTTGTCGGGGAAGCTCTTTGACTATCTATTTTGAATGATAGCCTTGCTGGATATAGTAATCTTGGTCTCAGATCCTTGCTTTCCAATACCTTGAATACTTCATGCCATTCCCTTCTGGCTTGTAGAGTTTCTGATGAGAAATCAGGTGTCAGCCTTAAGGGAACTTCTTTGTAGGTAACAGTTGTTTTTTTCTCTTGCTGAGAGAATGACTCAGCCCAGGAAACTTAGGGTGTCTGCCTCTGAGCTCTATCCCAAGTCCCCAGTTCTGGGTTCTGCTCTCAAACATCTCCAGTCCACTTCACCTTCCTGGTTTATAGGTCAATGCTCAACCACTGAACTATACCAGCTGAGCCTGAAAAGCTTTTTAGAGAATATACTGTAGTTAAATTTATTTAATTTTTCAGTTTAAAACTAAAGCAACATTTTAACAAGTTTTTCTTTCTGTCACTTCCACCCCCAATTACAGGTTATACAGCGAATCTAGCATCCAGTGGGTATTAG
This sequence comes from Pipistrellus hanaki, assembly GCF_964339955.1. Lineage (NCBI taxonomy): Eukaryota > Metazoa > Chordata > Mammalia > Chiroptera > Vespertilionidae > Pipistrellus > Pipistrellus hanaki. The sequence continues at coordinate 59,249,981 of NC_140503.1, forward strand.
TGGTACAGTTCTGCAGGCTCCACAATATAAAACTGAGCACGTCTTACCTTAGAGAATGTGCCAAAGCAAATGATTGGTTACAGTTCATTATTCACAGCCAGCTCCATAATTATCACCCAGATGAGGTAAGCCACTGATTGTTCCTAGTTATTCAAGAGGATATTGGAACACTTCTTAGATTGAAAATATTGTTCTTGCTGTTGTGAACACATAGGTGGTTTTGTTTTTGTTTTTTAAAAATATTATTTTTTACTAAATTTCATTGGGTTGGCTTCAGACAAAGGACTAGTCATTATTACTAAAGAGATGAAGGAAGAACGTTGTGACTCCAGATTGCAAATGGAAATTCACTCAAAAGCAACAAACTTTGTAAAATTATATGGTCATCTCTGACAAGGTTCAAGTTGAGAAAGAACAATTTTTTATTTATTTATTTTTAATATATTTTTTTTATTAAATTATTATTTTTGTACATATACAATGCCCCCCCGCTCCCATACATACCCTCCCTCCCCAGAGTTTTGTGTCCATTGGTTGTACTTATATGCATGTATACAAGTCCTTCGGTTGATCTCTTATCTCCCCCAGATCTCCCCAACCTCCCCACTGTAATTTGACAGTCTGCTTGTTGCTTTACTGTCTCTATATCTATCAGAAAGAACAATTTTGCTTCTGCTTTTTTCTAACATTTTCAGCTCCAGCTGAAATTGAAACTAGGTTATTTGCCTTGTGCACTGTTGGTGGGATTGCAAATTGGTGTGGCCCCTATGGAAAACAGTGTAGAGGTTACTCAGAAAATTAAAAATAGAACTACCTTATGAACCAGCAATTCCACAGATGTAAAGCACACCCTAGGATCTACACAGATAAAAGAATAAGATGCAAATTGACCTTACCTTTGCGATGCCCACCAGCCAATCAGGAGTAAGTATGCAAATTAACTCAACAAAGATGGTGGGTTATTTTGCATATGCAAGCTCTGGGCAGCCAGGGGCAGGGCGCTTGCATTGTCGGTCAACAACACAGGTGTTCCACACCTCTCCAGCTCTGCTCTGGGCCTCTAGGCAGCGTGGGAAGGCAGAAAGGCGGCTCCAGGAGTGAAAAAGCTCCGGTCGGAGCGAAGGGGGTGCCAGCAGCCTGGTGAAGGAAGGCCCACTCTTGCATGAATTTTCGTGTATCGGGCTTCTAGTATAATAAATAATACTGTAGTAACTACATATGGTGCCAGGTGGGTGCTAGATTTATTGGGAAATCACTTCATAAAGTATATGATTGTCTAACCACTATGCTGTACAGTTGAAACTACTATAAAATAATATTGAATGTCAACTATAATTGAGAAATAAAAATAACTTGGTTGTTTTAATCATCTAATGTGTTTTTTAGGTGAAATCTCTTCTCCAATATTTCAGCCCTGTCCTTCAAGACCACTTAAGGCTAGCTTTTGAGAACTTGCCCTTACTGTCCAACTCCAGAAAGGATAGTGATCAAGTCTGCAACAGGTCCTCCCAGGACTTCCAGAAGAGCAAAGAAGAGAGAACTGATTTCTTTGAAATTCTGCTCCGGTGCTCAGAGGAGCCACACTCCTGGTGCTGGCTCCTGGCTGAAGCAGTAAAACAACAGGCCCCTATTCTAAGTGTTCTAGCCTCATGTCTGCAGGTGAGAATCATTAAGAACCCAGAGGATAATAGAAAAAGGGGGAGCGACAGGAAAGGCTGATAGAGGATGTAGGAGGAATGATGATATTGAGGCTCCAGCATGTTTCCAAGATCACTGCAACGTTTTATGCTTCTCCCGTGTGGCCATCCAGCGCACTTCCTGTGCCTTGACATATAGTAGCTGAAGTGGTCAGAGCCTTGGTTCCTGGTGGGCAGTCACAGAGAAGGATGCTTTGGTGGACTGACCACCACTGCCTCTGAGTAGGGAAGAAGGATACTCTAGGGCCAAGAGTCTAGGTAGTCCCTTGGTCAGCAGTTCTGGGGAGGGCAGTTGTGTTTTCTTATACTTAGTACTTCCGTGACTTTCACATATATCCTCTCAATCTCTTGGCCTTTTCACCTGCCATACCCTACAGGATGGTTTACAAAAGTCCCTTGGTTGTTCATTAGAATTTGTTTCACCTTTGAAGGATTTTTAAAGCCATTTTAACCAATTTAGTGAGGTGATTTTTCCTGAACAGGAAATAGCCATCTGTAGTTGTAGCATTGCTGGAAACTTCCTCTGTCAGTAATCCAAGCCCAGTTGTTGATTTTATTTTGAAAAGTTTTTATTCAATGGTAGGATGCCAGTGCTATTTCTTGTCTCTGTGTTTGGATCATCGCTTCTGTGGAGGACAGTATTGCAGCTGAAGCAATGGGACACATTCAGGACTCATTGGAGGGCCATCCATGGGACCTTGAGGACCTCTCAATCATCTGGAGGACATTATTAACAAGGCAGAAGAGCAGAACTCTCATCAGAGGTTTCCAGCTTTTCTTTAAGGTAGTGACAGTCACTTCATTTCTTTCCTAAGTTTAAAAGGGTTACTTTAGAATATCCAGTTATTTCCATTCCTGGATTTATTTATGATATTTAAATATGCTTTTATTGATTTCAGAGAGAGGAAAGAAGTGAGGGATAGAAATACCAATGATGAGAGAGAATCATTGATGGGCTGCTTCCTGCATGCTCCCCTACTGGGGATGAGCCTGCAATCTGGGCATGTGCCTGACTGGGAATTGAACTGTGACCTCTTGCTTCATTGGTCAACACTCAACCATTAAGCCACACCAGCCAGGCCTAGATTTATTTTGTAACCCACAACAAATAATGATAATAGAACTACCGTTTATTTAGGAGAGTGCTTTCTATACATTATTTTAGTCAATTCACACAATAATCCCCAAAAGGTAGAATATTATAAAGTGATCTTATCCTCATTGTTTGCAGAAATAAACCACGATTTACAGAACTTAAGTAACATGTGCAGGGTCTCAAAGTAATTTATTAAGCAGTGTACTTAAAAGTTCATACTAATTCTAAGACTCCTGTGCTCTTGACTGAAAGGCTCCCACTGAAGTGATGGAACTGTATGGATTGATGCCACAGGCAGCAGGCAGGAGGTTGGCAGGTCACTGGAGCCCAGTATCCATGTGTGTATGTAAAGGTTTCCCAGTACCATTAGTGGACCAAGTCCTGCTCTTGTGTGTTGGACCAAGTAGAATAGACAGAAAATGGACCTTTGGGTGATGTAACTGCCTTTCTTTTTAACGTACGTAATTGAATTCTGTGAAGCTTATTCATGAAAAAATAGTATTAAGTTCAGGATTTTGTCTTTTTAAAAGAAAATATTTTTATTGACTTTAGAGAGAGGAAGGGAGATGGAGCGAGACATGGAAACATCAATGATGATAGAGAATCATTGATCCACTGCCTCTTGCACATCCCCTACTGGGGATCGAGCCTGAAACCCGGGCATGTGCCCTTGACCAGAATCGAACCATGACCTCCTGGTTCATAAGTCAATGTTTAAACACTGAGCCATGCCAGCTGGGCAGGATTTTGTAATTTCTTTCAAACTCTTTTTCAAAGGATTCCCCATTACTACTGATGTTGGAGATGTATGAACTCTGTATGTTCTCCAAGAATCATAAGGAAGCCCATGCTAAACTACTGGAGTTCCAGAAGAGCCTTGAAACTGTAAGTTAGAATAATATGCTCTTTCTTGATGGTCTGAAATTTGTTAGAGTGGCCTGTTGTCTGCTAGGAGTCGGATGTGACCGTGGGTTATATGGTGTAATTCAAATGAAATCACTTGCACTGCTCCAGAGAACAGCGAATCAGGACGGGGTGGCAGAGGCCTTGCTTATAAATCACCGCAGTTCCAGGGGTGACAGGTTTCATCCAATGTGCTAACTCTGATCAGTAGCCTGATGCGGGGCAGCCAAGTTCAGTGGGAAAGGAATTCATGGTATTTGCTGCGGATACTAGGGAAGAGTATAGTGATGCATGGGCCACGTGCTAACAATTCAAGATAGCCTTTCCAAAAGAAATATACCTTAGTCCTGCACTGAGTGATCGGGACCGACACTGGGCACCAGCAGTGGGTATGAGCGGCAGGTGGGACTGTGGCGCATGAGAGCACAGAAGTTTCAGTAACCACCAGAGGCTCGCCCCAATGATAGCAACCGGTGCCCCGCCTTGGTCTGGCGCCCCCGCTCACCTGCTCCACCATCCCGCCACAGCCAGTGCCCGCCATGTGGTCAGCACATGTCGTAGCGACCAGTGTTCGGTTCTGGTTGTTCCATCATTTGGTCCTTTTGCATATTAGCCTTTTATTATATAGGATAAGCTAACTAATAGAACCAGCTAGGCAGTGTTAAGCAAGTCTTTCTAAAAGGTCTTCTTTCATATGTGAATTGCCAGTCTTCTGGATTCAAGGGCAGCCCCTGTATCCTCTGAAGAAGCTCTTAAGTGAAACATGCCGCTTAATTTCACAGCAGCTCACAGGGCTGTTAGTCATTAAGAGACAATTTGCATCAGTTCACTCCAAGGTAGTCTTGGGCCTCTTTCCCATCTTTGTCTTTCACACACACAGTTCTCTACACCAAGATGCCCCACAAAGAGGCACACTGCTGCTTCCTGCCACAGAGAGGACCTGAGGAAGCATCCCCCTTTGTGATAGATCATCACTATTGATGACAATGGTTTTCGTAGATATTCCCACATTTGGAGGTTTTGAGTTGTCCCTGTGAAACCACTTTCCCTGACCCTGTCTTTTTTTTTATAGCTTGAAACAGCAGCCATAAAGGACCACGCTGTCATCCCTGCCCCATGGCTGAAGGAGCAGGTGTGTTTTCTTTTGAAGCTTATGCTGCAGCAGTGCGGGACCCAGTTTGAGCTGGGAAAGCTTTTACAGCTGTTCGTTGGGATAGAACATCTCTTCTCTGAGGGTAAGACAGTCTTTACAGTTAAGTTGCTGTTAAGAAGTTAGCTGTCCATTCTTGAAACTGTTTTAGAAGGGCATCTGGAAATTAAAATGCAATATATATACATACACACACACACACACACACACACACACACACACATATATACATATATATATTTAAAGTTCATGAAAGGATATAAAGGAGAGGCTATGAAACTTTAATCATGGTTAAAACATTTAAAACAAAGCACAATAGGATATAACATAAGTAATAGAACTATCATCTCATCCAACAGCAGTTGTCAAATAGCCACAGATCCTCCTGGCTAGTCTCTGCATTGCCCTGTCACTGTCATTCCTTTCTCTTACAAGTCATCTTACCATATCATCTCTGCTCACAGTCACAGGCTTGTTTCCGGAATGTCTAATTCATTTTGAAGGTCTCAGAGAAAAATTATGCTTATTTTTTGCAGGTGTTTCCAGAAATTGATAGTCTCTAAGCTTGTTGATTATTGAATAAAACCAATATTGCCTTAAATTCTATTTGTGATAATTTCAAGTTTTTGTTGAATAATAATGTTATTCTTTTACACTAGATTTTGATGTTTTCATTACTAGGGTTATTTTATCACATTTAAACTCACATGCGTTCAGCTGGAGAGCTCAGAGCTGCAGAGAACACAGAGAATGCTGGGCTCAGCGCCACTGTTGTAGGCTGCTGGGCTGGTGACGGGGAGAAGCGAGGGCTGTTTCCTAAATGTAGGGCATAGCAGATGACTATGTAGATGAGAAAGTAGATTCTTTTCACATTGGTGTTTTCATTGATCTGTAGTAATTTTGTTTTCAGAAATGAATTTCCTTTTTTTCTTGCTAGAGTTACTCTATCCTTAAAAAATTAAAAGGATTGTCTAGATTGTTAACATTACTATAATGCTTTTATTCATATAATTTAATTTAATTATTTCTATTTTCATAGTGTGGTGGTGTGTGTGTGTGTGTGCGTGCGTGCGTGCGTGCGAGTATCGCATAAGTGCTTATAGAAAAAAAAAATAATTCTAATCTGTGTTTTATATGATGCCAGCAAAGAAACTCAGCATGCTCACACTGGTTTTTATTGTGCAGGATGTCTCACTGTCTCTGAATTCCCTAAATCAGACCACAGCTCAGCAGGTGACTTGGGAGTAGGCTCCTGTAGAATGCTTTCATGCTCTTCCTCTGTGGTAGGGCACACAGGATTTTCACAGAGTATTTGGGAGTGGGGGTAAACCCAGGCACATAAGTTGTTGGCAGAGAATCCCTAATGTTCCTGATGATGAGAATTTCGCAGGGGCACCAGGAAGAGCTCAGCTGGGTCTCACTGGGCTAAAAGATAGACATCCAGAGGAGCAGGTGCTGCTCCATTCTGAAGACTGTGCTGCTGGCCAGCTGCAGTGTCAGCTGCGCCACAAGTCTGTGTCTTAATACACATGACACCACACTGAATGAACAGATGAACAATCATAAAAAAAAATTTGTTCAGGTAGGAGAAAAATCCAGAAAGAGATGGGACGGACCTGAATGAACGGCCAAATCTTCCCAAGATTGACTTGAGTTCCTACTACATAGCCAACCTCTGCTCTGTGTTTAAAGCCAGATGTGTGAGTTGAGTCCATGTGCCAACCTCTAATAGGTCTTACTATAAAGGAACTGCCTATGGTTCCTCTGTTCGTCAACCAAGCTAGAAAAAGAGGTTTTTTATTTTTTCTTTAATCACATTATTTTAAATATACATATTCCCCTCCTGATATTTAGTTACTCTTGAAATGCCATAGGGGCATTTTTTTTAAATGAAATGTTTATATCCTCTTCTCTTTGGTACAGGTCCAGATGTAAAGAAGCTGTGTATTCTTAGCCAAATTTTGAAGGATACATCCATAGCCATTAATAATGTGGTTATTACCAGCTATAGCCTTCAGAATTTTCAGCATGAATGTAAATCTATTTTGGAAAAACTGGAGACAAATGGACAGTTTTCTTTGGCTAAGAGGGTAGCAGAATTAGCTGAGTTACCTGTGGACAACTTGGTAATTGAAGAGGTGAGGTAACATAAGTCTTTTAAGTTATTTAAAGTCTTAGCTTTTTGCCCTAGCCAGTTGCTCAGTGGTTAGAGCATTGGCCCATGAACTGAAGATTCACAGCTTTGATTCCTGTCAGGGGTATGTACCTTGGATGCAAGCTCGATCCCTGGACTTGGTTGGGACACATGCAGCAGGCAACCAGTCAATGTGTCTCCCTCATCGATGTTTCTCTCCCCCTCCCTTCTACTCTCCAAAAATCAATGGAAAAAATATCCTTGGATGAGGATTAACAACAACAAAAAATCTTAGCTTTTTGAACCATCATTAAACCAAAAATCAAATAAGATATGCAATTTATAGGAGATGAGGCTTTTTTACTTTTGATACACATTAGCTTCAGAAATGGATGAGCCTAGAATTCCCATTTTTGAATAATGTATGCTTTATTATTATTTTTAAATGTTTTTATTGATTTTAGAGAGAGAGGAGGAAGAAGAGAGAAACATCGATCAGTTGCCTCCCACATGCACCCCAACTGGGGATTGAACCCACAACCTGAATATGTGCCCTAACTGAGAATTGAACAGCAACCCTTTGGGACATGGGATGATGCTCAACCAACTGAGCCATACTGGCCAGGGTGAAGAATGCATGCTTTATTTTATTTTTTTAAAACTAATTTCAACAATGATTTCTTATTCTTTTTTAAAACATATTTTTATTGATTTTGGAGAGAAAGAGAGAGGGAGAGAGAGATAGAAGCATTAATGATGAGAGAGAATCATTGATTGGTTATCTCCTGCACAACCCCAACTGGGGATATGCCCTGACCGGAAATTGAACCATGACCTTCTGTTTCATAGGTCAATGTTCAACCACTGAGCCACGTTGACTGGGCAAGAATGTATGCTTTAAATATAAGGTTAGCTTAGGTGGCTGCTCCTTGAACCCCATTCAATTGGATAAATTTAGAATTGTTTTCCATTCCTTAACTTTCCAGATAAAACACTCAGGAATATCTGTAGCCATGCCTCATGTTCTGACTTGGTTTTGAAAAGTATGGTATAATTAGGGGACAGTAGCATTCATGATATTTTTTAAATTTCACAGGTAACACAGGAAATGCAGACCTTAAAACACATTGACCAGTGGTCCCTGAAACAAACAAGAATTGACTTCTGGAAAAAATGCCATGAGAATTTTAAGAAAAATTTTATTTCAAGCAAAGCAGCTTCTTCCTTTTTCTCAGCCCAGGCCCTTGTGGTGTGTGAGTACCCTACTGAGGAGGGACAGAGCAGCACTGAGGAGTGCCATCTGCTGCTCACCCTGGCAGGGCATTGGCTTGCTCGGGACGACCTGGTCCCTGTGGAGAAGCTGGAGGAGCTGGAGAAGCAGATCTGGCTCTGCCGTATCACCCAGCACACCCTCAGAGGAAATCAGGAGGAAATAGAGCCCAGATTTTCTCAACAGATCTCAACTAGTGGTGAACTCTCCTTTGACAGCTTAGCCAGTGAGTTTTCATTCTCCAAGTTGGCTGCTCTGAACACATCAAAATATTTAGAACTTAATGGCCTTCCATCCAAAGAGACTTGTGAGAACAGACTAGATTGGAAGGAGCAGGAGTCACTGAACTTTTTGATTGGGCGCCTGCTAGATGATGGCTGTGTGCATGAGGCGAGTAGAGTATGCCGGTACTTTCACTTCTATAACCAAGATGTTGCCTTGGTACTGCACTGCAGAGCCCTGGCTTCAGGGGAAGCCAGTGTGGATGACCTGCATCCAGAGATCCAGGCTCTCCTACAAAGTGCTGAGCTGCTGGAGGAAGAAAAAGAACCTCGCATTCCTCTAAGGAAAGTCTCAAGCAGTAAGTAAAGGAGATCAGACTGCCCCCAGTCCCCACCAGTGTGTTGGCACTCTTTCCAGGAAGAAGGGTCTCTTGAGATAATATTTACACTGTTAAAAGGATAGCAACTCTTTTCTAGGTAATCCATAAACTAGTTAATTAATTAGTTGATGAAGTAGAAACACGTCTTTTAACTAGCTGTGCATCAAAATTAAAGGGACTCCATCTGACTTGTAATTAGTTCATTGAAATTTATTCTATACAATTACCATGTTTCCAATTATACATTGATAGTGTACATCCTGTGACCTTGCTAAACTTGCTTACTTTAGGGGTTTATTTGGATTCCTTAGGATTTTCTAAGAGATAATCATGTCATGAAATAGAGACCGTTTTATTTCTTCCTTTCCAATCTGTATGCCTTTTGTTTCTTTTTCTTGCTTTATTTTACTGGCTAGGACTTCCAGTATGATGTTGGATAGAAATGGTCAGAGTGGATATTCTTGTCTTATTACTGATCTTAGGGAAAAAGCATTCAGTCTTTCATCATTAAGTATGAAAGTAGCTGTAGGTGTTTTGAAGATGTGCTTTGTTATGTTGAATGTTTCTCTCTAATCCTAGTTTGCTGAGAGTTTTGAATCAGTGCTGAATTTTGTCATATTTGTTCTACATCCATTGATATGATCACCTGTATTTTTTTCTTTAGACTATTAATATGGTGGATTACATGGATTGATTTTTTTTTTTTTTTTTTCCATATTGAACCAGCTTTGCATTCCCAGGATAAACCCCACTGGGTCACAGTGCATTATTATTTTTGACATATATTAATGGAATTAGTTTGCTATTTGGGAATTTTTGTACTTATGTTTATGAGCAATATTAATCTGTACCTTTTCTTACTATTTCATTTTTGTATTAGGGTAATGCTGGTTTCATGAGTTGGGAAGTTCCTCCTCTTCCTCTTCTATTTTTTGAAAAATTATTTAGAATTGGTGTGATTTCTTCTTTATTTTTATTTTATTTTATTTTTTTAAATTTAATAAATCTTTATTGTTCAAATTATTACAATTGTTTCTCTCCTCCCCCCCCCCCATAACTTTTCTCTGCCCTTACCGCCCCCCTGCTGTCCTTATCCATAGGTGTATGATTTTTGTCCAGTCTCTTCCTGTACCCTTCTCACAGACACCCCTATCCTCCTGAGCAGGGGTCTTCAAACTACGGCCCGTGGGCCACATGCGGCCCGCAGAGGAGTCTGATCCTGCCCGCCAGGTTTTTTGGGCAGTGAGCGCAGCCGAGGTGTTACAGTAGGAATTAGTAGTTCATATAGTCCGGCCCTCCAGCTCTCTGAGGGACCGTGATCTGGCCCCCACTTTAAAAAGTTTGAGGACCCCTGCTCCTGAGAATTATTAATCCCCTCCCATTCTATGCCCCTGATTCTATTATATTCACCAGTTTATTCTGTTTCTCAGATTTTTAATTCACTTGACTTTTAGATTCACTTGTTGATATGTATTTGTTCATAATTTTTATCTTTTTTCTTTTTTTTCCTTTTTAAAGAAACCTTTCAGTATTTCATATAATACTGGTTTGGTGGTGATGAACTCTTAGCTTTTTCTTATCTGTGAAGCTCTTTATCTGCACTTCAATTCTGAATGATAGCTTTGCTGGGTAAAATATTTTTGGCTGTAGGTTCTTGCTACTCATCACTTTGAATATTTCTTGCCACTCCCTTCTGGCCTGCATAGTTTCTGTTGAGAAATCACCTGACAGTCTTATGGGTACTCCCTTGTAGGTAACTAATTGTTTTTCTCTTGCTGCTTTTAATTTCTCTCTTTGTCTTTTGCTCTTGGCATTTTAATTATGATGTGTCTTGGTGTGGTCTTCTTTGTGTTACCTTTTTTTTTGTAGTTCTCTGCACTTCTGGACTTGCTGGTCTATTTCTTTCACCAGGCAGGGGAAGTTTTCTGTCATTATTTCTTCAAATAGGTTTTCAATGTCTTGCTCGCTCTCTTTTTCTGACACCCTTATAATTCGGATGTTGGTACACTTGAAGTTGTACCAGAGGCTCCTTGCACTATCTTCATATTTTTGGATTCTTTTTTTTTTTTTGCTTTTCCGGTAGGGTGTTTTTTGCTTCCTTGAATTTCAAATCTTTGACTTGATTCTTGCAATCCTCTAGTCTGCTGTTGGATCTCTGTATATTATTCTTTTTAAAATATATGTTTTTATTGATTTTTTTACAGAGAGGGAGAGGGATAGAGAGATTGAAACATCGATTTGAGAGAAACATCTATCAGCTGCCTCCTGCACACCCCTTCCCTGGGATGTGCCCACAACAAAGGTACATGCCCTTGACCATAATTGAACCTGGGACCCTTGAGTTCGCAGGCCAGTGCTCTATCCACTGAGACAAACCAGCTAGGACTGTATATTATTCTTTATTTCAGTCAGTGTATGCTTAATTTCTAATTGATCCTCTTTCATATTCTTGAGATTTCTAGAAGATTCTTGAGTAACCTTATAACTGTGGTTTTGAACTCTATATCCAATAGTTTGCTTTCCTCCATTTCTTTCATTTGTGACCTGTTTCTTTGTCTCTGCATTTTGGCTGCTTTCCTTTTGATAGAATGGCTTTGTGTGCTAGGTGTCCTGTAGGGCCCAGTGGCTCAACCTCCCTATTTTCCTGAGGTGGAAACTCTTGGTGCACCCCTTTTGTGAGCTGTGTGCACAGCCTTGTTGTAGTTAAGCCTTGATTGCTATTGGATTCACTGGGGAGAATTGACCTCCAGGCCAATAGGCTGTGAGGACCAGTTGTGTGTACAATGGGAGAACTTTTGTGCAGGAGACACCCTTATGGGGCAAGACTTGCTTCAGTGGGGCTTTGGTGCTCACTGAGTTTGCCCCCTGAGTGTGTCTCTTATGGATGTGAAGTTATAATCTGGATGGTCTCACCACTGGGTACATGGGCTCTTGAATCTCCAAGGAGGTGCAAAGTCAGCCACTGCCTAAGGCCACCCAGTTGGAACTATAGAGAGATTTGCAGATTCCTCCTCTTTGTTTGGGATTTGTAGATGCCCAGATGAGGCCCAGCTGTGAAGCAAAGCAAGTTGCTCTTCAGCCTTGGGCCTTCTTTTGGAGACTCAGGAGCTCTCTGACCCAGCTGCAGTTGGTTAGGATTTAGATTGCAAAAGGCCAGTCCATTCATATGCAAAAGCCTCTGTACACAGTTTGGATGGGGTTGTAAATTGGGTGGGGTTGTAAATTGGATGGGGTAGAGTCTCAGGGAATCACCGGGGTGGAGCAAACAGCAATGGCTGACGTCAGCCCTGCCCTGAAGACTTGGTTCCTCAGGTCTCTGTGTCTCCTGGCACCAGCACTGTGCAGGAACAATGACTGCTACAGGTAACTCTGAGAGAAAGCTGCCCTCAAGTTCGCCCGATGCCAGACAGTCCAGTTTCCGTTTGAGCCTGGGTCCCCAGAGTCTCTCCCAGACTGGAGTTCAGAGCAATCGGGAGCTTGTATCTCCCTCCCAATTGAAAAAGACAACAGTGTGCCCAGTTGCCAGCACCTTTCCTATGTGCCTCTGTAACTCCACACTTTCACACCTCTGTATCTCCTACCAGACTCAATGCATTTTTCTCTTTCCTTCTAGCTGTAGAATTTCCATTCAGCCAGCCTTCCTGTGGTTCTGGATGATATTCGTTTTGTCTATTAGTTGTAGTTTTGATATGGTTGTGCACAACAGAAAGTTCAGATGTTTACCTATGCCGCCATCTTAGTTGTCTCCTAAAGTGTTTTTTTTAATGCATATCTTAATTGCAAAATTATTGCATGTTTTGTGTAGCAAATAATAAAATACATAAATGCATAAAGTGTAATTATTTACCCATCCAACAGCACCCCCACCAAATTTCGTAAAACAACGTATTTTACTTGCTTGGCATGCATTTCTTTCTACTTGTGGACTTGTGTGTGCAAGTGCATGCACACACACGCACAATTTCTTTCTTACAAAAATGAAATTACATTGTTCTACATTTTTTTCTTACAGTAATTATAGATTGATCTCATTCTCTCTCCCCCCCCCCCCCCCCCCCCCATGCATCCTTGCGCAGGGACTGTGCTAATCTTCTCTGTATTGTTCCAATTTCGGTATATGTGCTGCCAAAGTGAGGACGGCCTCATTCTTTTACATGGTCCCAAAGTATTCTATACAGATGTACTGCTATTTAACAATGCTTTCTTGATACAGATTTAAAATTTTCAATTTTGTTTTTGCTATTAGAAATAGCGTTATATAAATAATCTACTATTTTCCCTAATGGATACACTTGATCAAATTAAGAAAGCTTTCTTCTATTTCAGACTGAGAGCATTTGTTTGTTTGTTTTTAATCAGGAGTGGATTTTAATTTTACTATGATCTTAAGTTATCTATCCAGATGACCCTTTTTTTGTGTGATTTGCATTTTAAGAAAGACCCTGATTAGTATGTATAAGATTGATCCGGGGAAGAGGGGTGGCTGTCAGCAGTGCCTCTTAGATGCCAGGTGATGAAGGCTGGAACTAAGGTGGTGATGGAGAGGTGTTTTGTAGATATAGTCAGCTAGACCTGGTGACTTACTTGATAAGGGAAATTAGGAGAGGGGGTAGAGGAGAGTCTATCAGTCAATTATGGTGATCATCTCTAGAGTGCTCGTTAGGTGGCTTTGAGTCTTTTGTAGCCTACGAGGCCTTTGAAGTATTTCAGCCTGGGATTGCCTGGAAGAAGCAATGAAAGAAGTTTCAGTGGACCCAGTCCAGGGGGACTGATGGAGGTACAGTGCAGTAAGTTGTGGGCAGAGAGGCAGAGCAATAATAGGCTGAAGAGAGGCTTAATTTACCAGCTTAATCATCACCACCTTCAATCTATTTGCTTCTAGCTTCAAGTTTGGAGAGTCAGTCATTTGTGATGCTGCCCTCCAGCGATGAAATGGTGACGAATCTGGAAATTCTGACACACAAATGCCTCCATGGGAAGAACTACTGCCGACGGATCCTCTGTCTGTATGAACTTTCCAAGGTAGTGCCAAAGGGGAGGGTGGAGGGCTCATAGGAACCTCCCTCTGAGAGGGAGAGAGCGGGAAGCTGGAGGTAGCTTTTGCACATTGCCTAGTCAGCCCGTTAATGATATCGTGTCCTGGGAGTGGAGCTTCTGTCAGGATAAAAACCATTTCTTGGAAATAATGGGGAGGATACCCACCCAAGTGCCATGGTGACTTGAGTCCCGGCTGCAGCTTAGCCAACCAGAAGTGAGCCAGACGTTTCCCTTCTTTAAACCCTAGTTCTTGATCTATAAATGACTTGACCACGAGGGTCCCGTCTAACCCTTATATCTTAGGTCTTGCTTCAGGAGCTTTCCTGTCAGGGAGAGCCCAAAAGAAGTTTTAGAATAAAATAAAATGGAATATGATGACCCTGAAGACAGGAGTGGTGCAGCCAGGAACTGTTTGTGGCTTTGTGCTGACTGAAGGAGAGAAACAGAAGACACTAGGTGCAGTGGGAAGAGCACGAGAGACATAAAGCGGAGCAGTAATGCCATTTGCCTTAGGTTCAGAGACTTCTTTGGAAATTGAGGGTTATGCAGCTGTTGTGGGAATAACACGGAAGGGGCTCTTGCCTTTTATTTAACTTTCTCACGTTGTAGAACATTTGAAAAACTCAATGTTCAGTACAAGATAAGTTACCTGATGCTTTTTGAAGACAAGACTTTCTCTTCCTTGGATCCAGCTCATTGGTGAAATGATGGAACGAACTAGAATACAGTGCTTGCTTCTTTTAAGGTTACTGCTCATGGCAAGCAATTCAGCCTGTCCACATCAGAGTTCAGAAGGGGCTAGCTTTTCCTGGCTCCTAACAGGAGCTTTGACTGACTTGTCTTCTTCTCAGGAGTTGGGCTGTTCCTACACAGATGTTGCTGCCCAGGATGGTGAGGCCGTACTCCGAGCAATCTTGGCCTCCCCGCAGTCCGACCGATGCAAGCGAGCCCAAGCCTTCATCAGCACTCAGGGCCTGGAGCCTGACAGGGTGGCTGACCTTGTGGCCGAAGAGGTGACCCGGGAGCTACTGTCCCCATCGGAGGGAGCAGGTACTCTGCCCTTCAGGCTTCCTCAGCCTTTCCCTAGTGTTAAGGATTTGGATGCTATGCTCATATGTCCTGCATGTTGCCCTCTCAAGTTGCTAAGTTTCATTCATAGGAGGAGAATGCATTGCGCTTATTTTGTTAAAATTGCTTTTTGTTCATTTGCTGTTTTACAATTCTGCTTAGAGTAGCTGTGCCTCTCTCTGCTGTTGTGTCAGCTGACCACTAGGCCAAGAGGAGAGCTGCACTGGGAACCCCTTCAGCATTACTTCCTGGTGCCCTGGCCGGGGCAGCATGGGGCCCTTATCTTTCTCTCAAGGTGAAACCAGTGCCTTTCCCCACGCCTGTCTGCAGGACAGACGCAGATGGCCACCCCAGCCGAAGAGAGCCAGGCATTTCTCCAGCTGACCGCCCTGTGCCAGGACCGCACCTTGGTAGGCATGAAGCTGCTGGAAAAGATTCCCTCCGTTCCCCGTGGGGAATTGTCTTGCAGTAAGTTCCTGGCCAGTTTCTACATGTTTTGGGCCCAAACAGGTCTTTAAGAAGTCTTCTAGAGCCAGTCTTTCCAAAACTCAGTTTGGACCCTTCCTGCTCTCAATCCCTACTCCTCCGGAATAGTTTGTAAGTCCTTGGTAGAAAGCCATAAGTTCATTAAAGAAAGTTTAGAGAATATGTATGGAAAAGCAGTCCCAAATTTAAAATCACACAAAAAGGTAACCTTTTAACATTTGGCATATTTATCTTATTTCACTCTTAAATTACCTTATAAAGTGGATATTATTGTCACCATTGACAAATAATATCCACTTAGTGAAGTTGATTAACTATTAAATGGCAGAACTGGTGTTTGAACCCAGTCTGTGTGAATTAAAAGTTCACTCTTTCCACAATGTCTGGTTCATTACAGGCATTCAGAAGTATGTGTCCCTCTGATCTTTTTCTATGCAAATCAATAGGTTTTTATTTTTCAAAAATAACATTGTTTTGCATATTGTTTATAATTAATTTATGAATATGCTGTCATTAACAGCTTTCCATGACATTGAATATTCTCCTATATCATTTTTAAAAAACACTAATTTTTAAAAAACATTTATTCCTTGTTGTGAATCCTCTTCCGAGGATATCCTATATCATATTTAACGGTTACACAGTATTTTTTTTAAAATATATTTTTATTGATTTTTTACAGAAAGGAAGGGAGAGGGGTAGAGAGTTATAAATCTCAATGAGAGAGAAACATCAATCAGCTGCCTCCTACTCACCTCCTACTGGGGATGTGCCCGCAACCAAGGTCCATGCCCTTGACCGGAATCGAACCTGGGACCTTTCAGTCTGCAGGCTGATGCTCTATCCACTGAGCCAAACTGGTTAGGGCCAATATTTCTCTTACATGTAATTAAAAATTATAGACCCTGCCCCAACTGGTGTGGCTCAGTGGTTGAAGATCGACCTATGAACTAGGAGGTCACGGTTTGATTTCTGGCCAGGGCATGTACCTGGATTGCCAGCTTGATCTCCAGTATGGGTATGTAGGAGGCAACGAATCGACATTTGTCTCATTGATGTTTCTATCTCTAATTCCCTCTCCATTCCTCTCTTAAAAATCAAATTTTTACAATATGTTTTATTGATTTTTCTTTTTCTTTTTTTTTTTTTTTTTACAGAGAGGAATGGAGAGGGATAGAGTTAGAAACATCGATCAGCTGCCTCCTGCAGGCTCCCTACTGGGTATGTGCCATAACCAAGGTACATGCCCTTAACCGGAATTGAACCTGGGACCCTTGAGTCTGCAGGCTGATGCTCTATCCACTGAGCCAAACTGGTTAGAGCTAAAAATCTTTTTTTTTCTTTCTTTCTTTTTTTTTTTTTTTAAATTATAGACCCTATTGTGGGACCTTTATATTATTTCCAATTTTCTGCTGTTTTAATACACTGGCAAACATCTTTATAGGCAAATCTATGTGCACACCTATAATTATTTCCCTAAGATAAACTCTGATTCAAAAGTATGCTGTCATTAACATCTTTCTATGACATTTTTAAAGCTTATATATATTGCCAACTCTTACTCCAGAAAAAAAGTTCACTTCTTACTCCCACTTAAGCAGAGGTGAAAATAGTATTTCCTGGAACCCATTTCACTTTGCAAATTTAATAGACCCAAAAAAGGCATTTATTTGGTGAACAAATAAATGGAAATTTTTAAAGGTTGAACAATTTTACTTTAAAAATAACTTTCTATATCTCTTCCCAGTCCAGTTCACCTGTATTTACTGAGTGCCAGCTGTGTGCTAAGTATTCTAAGAACCAGGGCTGTGCTGGACATACAGCAGCAGGCCCTGGGTCCCAGACTGGGGGTGTGACACAGTGAGAGCCAGTCTGATGGGGCCAAGAAATGTTTTTGGAGGAAATGTCCAAACCACAGCCTGAAGGATTAGTAGCCAAGATTGCTCAGTAATCAGGTTTGGGGAGGGCTCCACAGGTACCAAAGCCCAAAAGACACAGCATGCATTAAGGCTGAGAACCCTGTTTCTGTCTTCAACACTGCAAACATTTCCCCCAATTGGCCTTTTAATTAACTTACAGTGATTATGTATAATAGTTTGGAATTTGTAGGTAGTCAAATCTTTCTTTAATCTAGAAAGCCATCAGAAGGGCAGAATATTGTCCTGGCCAGTGTGGCTCACTCGGTCGGAGTGTCACCCCGTGCACCAAAGGTGGAGGGTTTGATTCCAGTCAGAGCACATACCCAGGTTGCAGATTTGACCCCTGCTCAGCACGCATGCAGGAGGCAGCCAAAAGGTGTTTCCCTCTCTTCTCTCAGAGGAAGTGCAGAACATCACGTGGCTCTTGATTAGGCCCCAGGGCTCTTCACTGAGATAGAGACTGCCCTTGGGTTTGGGTTCATGTTGGCATGAACTCCATCAGTTTGTCTCCAGAGAGTCTCTCCATTCAAAGTCAAGGATTCCTTGTTCTTATGTGCCAGGGCCTCAGAAGGTCACTGTGCAGTCACTACATGACTGTCTTTGGGGAGAGATTATACTGTCTCTGAGAATTTAGACATGGCAGGGGGAATGAGGGTAGAGGTGGGGGTGGGCTGCCCCAGACCTGCAGCTGGTGTGGCCAGGGATCTCAGAGGAGTGGTAAAGAGCCTTCTCCAGGCTGTGTGTAGACAGTGGGTAGCCAGGGTTCACAATCTTATCTGACCAATACCCCACCTAACCAGCCACAGAGCTGCTGATTCTGGCCCATCACTGCTTCACGCTGACATGCCACATGGAGGGCATCATCCGAGTTCTGCAGGCTGCTCGGCTGCTCACAGACAACCACTTGGCCCCCAACGAGGAGTATGGGCTGGTGGTAAGTAATCCCCTCATCCCCTCCTTCCATCTTAGGGAAACTTTTGAGAGAGCAGATAGGCTGAGGGCCAGTCCAAGACTGATTCTTACGGAGTTTGCTCATCAGGGTACCACTACCTACTTGGTAGCCAGCTGGACAGCCTTCTGCTTCCGGTTCTAAGTTCTGTCAGAATCAGATTGTTCCAAGAGAAATCGAGAGGATTCCTACTATGTTCCAAGGTGTTATCCCCCTTGCCAGAGGCTCAGACAACTGTATTTCCCCCCAAACAAGGCTCAGACATACTCTTACCTCTGAAATGAAATAAGCTACCACAAGCCTCCTGCACCTCCACAAATACTCTAGGCTTGAAACTGACCCAATTGGCTGTACAAGCCACTGGGCACTGCAGTAAGGAGTGGAGAGAAGGGTAAGAATGCCTGCCCAGGAGGGTGGCTCTTCAGCATTATCAAGTGACAACAGAGAAGACAGCAGCAAGTGGTGTGACCAGCATTTCTGAATCCCCCAGAAGCGGCCCTTGGTTGGGTACAGGAGAGAGGAAGCTAAGCAAGGCAGCCTGGCCATTAGCCTTTCTACCTCTGGCATCTGCAAGCAACCTTGATGAGGGTAGTGGTCTGGCTCAAAGAATTCCAAACGATGCTGATGGAAGCTGCCTTCTCCCTTTGCAGGTGCGTCTCCTCACTGGCATTGGAAGGTACAATGAGATGACATACATATTTGAATTGCTGCATAAAAAACACTACTTCGAAGTGCTGATGAGGAAGAAGTTGGATCCAGTAGGTGTATGGTATTTTAAACTCCAGGATGACCTGTACTAGGAGTCTTAGACTTTCTAAGAAATAACTCCAACCAAAGTAGACCCCTGGGATATGCAGGGAGGGAATTAAGGGTCTCCCTAGGATTTGTACTGCAACCAGAAGTTGTAAGGTTACAGATTTCAGACCTTACGGATAGTGAATGTGGTAACAGATGCTAAATAGTGAAGAAAATGTTTGTGCAGCCCTAACCAGTTTGGCTCAGATAGAACGTCAGCCTGTGGACTCAAGGGTCCCAGGTTCGATTCTGGTCAAGGGCATGCACCTTGGTTGCGGGCACATCCCCAGTGGGGGGTGTACAGGAGGCAGCTGATAGATATTTCTCTCTCATCGATGTTTCTAACTATCCCTCTCCCTTCCTCACTGTAGAAAGTCACTATGTTAAAAAAAAGTTTGTGCATATTCATCTCAGCTCTCACCTGCCTCTACTATCTAGAGTCTGCTCTGACAGGGGCCTTGCAGAAATGGACTGACCAGCTCAGAAGGCCATGTCTGAGGGCTAATTTTATAGTGGAGTTCTCAGGGGACCATAGAAGAGTGTGTTGCTATTAGGAAGTGAATGGCAAGGCCTGGGCCAGGAAAGCTGTGGAGCTATTTATGATGACCAGAAAGGAGGCTCAGAAGCAAAGGCCAGATTTGCCAGGCCTTTGGACTCTGGGCGATTGTCTGTCCTCAGCATGCTCATGTGACGCCCAGCATGTCACTCACAGAGCATGTCACTCACAGAGCCTGTTTTCAAGTCACTTATTTGGCTGATTCATTGCTTCAGCCCAATTTCACCTCTGAGGATTTAAAAACCACAGTACGCTTTTGGCTTCTTGGGATGAGCCAAGCAGGATTAAGAGACAAAGCAGAAAAATTCTCCTCAGTACTGAGTTTCAGAAGACAAGTCCTGAACACCTTTAGGATCCCCCAAAGGGTATTTAAATTGTTTTTGAGACATTTTTGTTTCTACATTTAAATATTCTTTTAATAACTTTCTTATTACAAAAGTAATGCATATTCAAAGTTAAGACACTTGGAAAACAGAACACAGAAAAAAGCCCTGTGTCTACCATCTGGAGAGAGCCACTGCTAACATTTTGGTATAGGCCTTTCCTTTGCATATATACTCATAAAAATATACATACACGCTTCATTTTAATAAAGCTTTATCATGCTGTCCAAATATGAAATAGTCGATCTCATGTGATAAACATGTTATGAATATTTCCCAAATCAACATGTTTAAATGGCTACAAGGTATTTTCTTAGCCCTTATTTTGAACATCTGCATTATTTTTGTTTGCCATTCTATATCCTTGTTACATCCATCTTAGCACTTCTGTCTGTTTCTTTAGGGACGGATCTAGGAATGGAGTTGTTAGAATAACACGTGTGCATTCTTAAGGCTTCTCCCTTCTGATAGTTCTTACTGTTCCCACTCCCAACAGCAAAGAGGGTGTACCTGTTTCCTTATATTCAGGATAGCATAAACTTCTATATTGATTTGTCTTTTCCTTTTTCTTGGGTGTTTAAGGAACTTTAAGAACTAAGACTCAGCCAGGCCCGCCTGCTTTGCAGTCCCTAGTTGAGACCTTGGTATTTCCTTTCTTTCTGGGCAGAGTGGTACCCTGAAGACAGCCCTCCTTGACTACATCAAACGCTGCCGCCCCGGGGACAGTGAGAAACACAACATGATTGCTCTGTGCTTCAGCATGTGCAGGGAGATCGGGGAGAACCATGAGGCAGCTGCCTGCATCCAGCTGAAACTGATTGAGTCTCAGCCCTGGGGTGAGCAGAGGTCATAGTAGCACCCTCAGGGATGGTTCTTAGGGCTTAAAAAGGCAGCTCCTTACATTGACTAAAACCCACCTCAGCTTCTAGCAGCTTCTCAATGGGGCCCCAGCTGGGCAGGTTGGTGATGTAAGGGGACTTGGAAGGCATTTGTCTCTTGTGGCCTCTATGTCCAGGTCATCTGTCAGGAACCAATGTGTATGCTGACGCCATGTAAGCCTGCCTTGATGTTTCAGAAAGAAATGAACTAGATGGGGCACTGAATTCTAGACTGGGTACTTCTGGCCCAATACCCTTTAACTGAGTGAGACGTATCTGCTCCCTGCGAACATGAGTTGGGATATTTCTAGTTCAGGCCATGATCACTGATGTGGTGGAGTCGTCAACCTTGGGAGTCAGGCACTCATTTCTTTTACTTCTCTGCAGAGGATAGCATCAAGGATGGGCACCACCTGAAGCAGCTGCTGCTGAAGGCCCTGACTCTGATGCTAGATGCCGCTGAGAGTTATGCGAAGGTAACCACGGAGTCTTAGTTCAGGCTGTTTTGAAGCTTGGTACCTTCAGGAATTTTGTCCCTGGGCTCTCCCAAGTGAAGGGGGGAGGGAGTCATGGAGCAGTTGGTGGCAGAAGGCTGTGGGGTGGGGGTGGGGGTGGGGGTGGGAGGGAGGCGGGGAGGAGGGCTTAGTTGCTGGAGGCTTCATTGGGAGATGATGGCAAAAGCTCATTTGGCCTCCCTCCACCCTGCCCTCAGGACTCCTGCGTGCGACAGGCCCTGCACTGTCACAGGATCACCAAGTTGCTAACACTGCAGATTCACTTTCTGAACACTGGCCAAAACACAATGCTTATCAACCTAGGTCGCCACAGGCTGATGGACTGCATCATGTCCCTACCTCGGTTCTACCAGGTAAGCACGGAAGAAAAATTTAGCCAGCATCCTCTCTCCTGCAATGTTTCTAATGGGGCCGAGACTGACTTGTCTCAGGTCTCAGGGCTAGTGTCAGAACCAGGACAGTTCAGCTCTCCTGGCTTAGCTTCTGACATACAAATTGCCTTTCTATAATAGTATTTCTTGCTAGCATGTTTGGGCAAAGGTTGGAGAATGGTGAGACACATTGTTAGGCTAGCAGGGAGGCAGACACTTTCGATCCTTAGACAGTTGAGGTTCAGAGGAACATCCCTGCTAGAGGTTCAGCCAGCACCTCCCAGGCACAGTGTTTTACAGATGGCGCACTGGAGTTACCAGCACAGGGAGCCAGGGCTTCTGGGGGCCTGGTTACAGTCCTTTAACGAGAGACGGTTTAAGGAAATTGGCCCTTTCGCTGTTCCTTATAAAGTTTAGTATGAAAAAGATCCCCCCCTCCAGCACTTTTATCAATCCACTGAAACAAAGTCGGTGTTTTGGGGCTTTAGGGGAAGCAAAATGTCAAACTGACACCAATTCTGATAGACGGGGCCTTTCAGTATGATTGGTACTGATCAGTCAATGTATGAGTGTGCAGCATTAAGTTTGCTAAAACAGTCTGCCTTCAATCTCACATTCGATAGGCTCTAATGGTGTTCTTCCTCCATCCTTTTAAGGCTTCTATTGTGGCTGAGGCCTATGACTTTGTTCCTGATTGGGCTGAAATTCTATACCAACATGTGATTCTTAAAGGAGACTTTCATTACCTGGAAGAATTTAAGCAGCAAAGGTTATTAAGAACCAGTATATTTGAAGAGATTTCAAAAAAGTAAGTATTAAAATGTCTCTGCTTTGGATAAGGCATAGGAAAGAATTTTATGGCTAAGTATAACATGCCACCCCTGTGCTTGAGATGCAAAGAAATGTCAAGAATTCCCAGAAAGATCTTTTTGTATGCAAAAAATGAATAAAAACACTTTGGTAGGACAGCTATTCAGCCAGCCTGAGGTGCCAAAGATTCTAAACATCAGAGGTCCCCTTTGGAGTATTAACTTATTCTAATTAAGGTAAGCATTAAGGGACTCATTTTTAATTAAATAATTTCCATATTCATCAGATGCCCCTAATGCTAGTTAAGTCTTACCTAACTTCCCAGAATCTATCTAGATTGCACCTTCTCCACTGTAGGTAATTGTGTCAGAGATGACAGCCCTTGCTCAAGATACATACAGTACCTTAACCTGTACAATCCCGTGTCTTTGTCTAGATGTAAACACCACCAGCCTACTGATACGGCTGTGAAAAACCTGAAGAAGTTTCTCACATATTGTGAAGATATCTACTTGTATTACAAGCTGGCATATGAACACAAACTTTATGATGTTGTGAATATGCTTCTGAAGGACCCTCAGACAGGCTGCTGTCTAAAGGACATGCTAGCAGGTTAGATGGATTCTGATACAGGTGCCTGTTTTCTTACACTAAAATGAGGTACTGTCAGATGTTTGTGATGACAGTATAATGCATTGGGAGCTTTGTTGTCTAAATTATAAAACCCAGAACTGATCATACCAGTACTTTGTGGGTCAAGAATGAGAGTTTTTACAAGGAAATTCCAATTTTATAAAAGTGATGTTCCTCTGTACCATTTTATTATAGATATGGTTATTAAGTTCAAAATTCCCATCTTCCTCAAGATGGCTTTTACTTTAGGACATGATATAATATTGATTAAAGAATACCTTTGCCTGCAGATTCCAGTTTCAAAGGAATTTAATATTATTTACACAGTTAAGGAACAGATGATACATTTCCATTAGTTAGAAACTGATCTCTATAATAAAATAGATTTTAAATTCAGTGCATGTCATCATTAACTGCTAAGGAAATCTTAGCCCTTGTCTGCCTTAAAACAATTTTTATTGGCTGTAATTATTGCTGTGTAGTCACTGTTTTTTTTGTTAATTTCTCAAATCATTTGGATGGTCCGTCTTCTATTTATTGTTCTACAGAGTTTTGATTGAGACAACCCCCCCCTTGTATGTAAAAGAAATTAAAAACATTTTTTGTTCTGTCCCTACCTACTTTTGAGTCTGACAGTTTTAAAAATTGGGTTAAATTGCTTAAAAATATATAAGTAATAAAGATCACTCAATCTGTGCTCACAGCCATACCTGAGTTATAAGCTCAATTACTCCAAATAAATAGTTCTAGATATCTTAATTAGGCCTTAGTAACTAAACAACCAAATAATTTCCCCCAAATAAAATGAGGAGAGCAGCCCTATACCTTTGTTGCTCTAGGGTGACCCTATTAAGGGCCTGGCAAATCATTTTTGTTTTAAAGCTATTAACTACTCATCAAGGATTTATTAAGCTTTGTTAAGTATATAGAGAACTCTAGTCCCAAGAGCTGTGCTCTATACTCTCCAAAAATATCTCTTGGGAGATAACACCAAATTTAAGTCCTCACAATAGTGATTTTATTAAATTAGTTGCTTTATAAAACATTGCAGATGTCATAATTGTTAACATAACAATTTACCAAACTAGTTAACTGGTGCAACTTGCTGAGCATGTTTTATAAAGGAAAGGAAATGCCAAAACCCTGTTCAAAGTTATTCCACTGCAGCCCGGAAGAACAAAGGAGATTTGTTCCTCAGACACTTCAATCAGGCAAATGAAGCAGGTAGGGTTTCCCTCCCCCATCTGAAGCACTTCATCAGTAGAGTAGTCTGATACACTAGACAGAATGCACTCAAGAGATTCCACAACTTGTAATACAATAATGGAGTTTACCTTCTTCAGCTTCAAAGTGGAGGGTTTTGGTCATTTAACTTTTAAGTATCAAACTAGTTCTTTTCAGCCGCCGTATCTTCACTCTGACATAAGCAGTCTTCTTCACAATGTATGTTTAATATCCTCACGCTCAATTTTAAGACAAAGCAATTTAATACTAGGTGCACACCACATGCCCTTGCTGCGAACTGCTTTTCTTGACAAGTTATGAAGTAGTTCAAGGAGGTATGGTTAAGGCTGTATTACTGAATGGTGCTGGTCAATACTACACAATTTCTTGTCATGTTGCAACTTTTGTTTCCAATTTACTGACTGCTGCTATAGAATCAGATAGCAACAATGACAACATTATTATTAAGTTTGTGTTTTAAAACTATGATTTAGTAGCAACTGAGGTTTCCAATTTTAACCCCTTGGCAGCAAGATCCAAGTTCCCTCATTTGCACATTAGCACCTAAGTGTCAAGGGGTTAAATAACCAGCACAAAAGATACTGCACTTCTGATTGTAGCATTTGGCAGAACTGAAAGGAAAGGAAGTTGTGCTACATGTTGAAGGGATCGTGGGCAACAGAAAGAAGACACCAGAGAAGATAAAATGTCACATGAAATCTTCAAAGTCTTGTACATATCCTCCATCATAACCACCATAATCTGCCAGATCGTCTTTCATGGTGGCCTTTAATCCCCCTCCAGGAACCACACCTTTCTTCTTCTTTTTGGCTTTGCTTTGCTAAAGATAAAAGAGAGTCAATTCATGAGACTTGATCTTCCAAGTGCATCTTATCTGGTACAGCAAACCGCAAAGGGACACCAAAGCCTCTGCTCACAGAAAAACTTCAGTTCTCTAAGGGAGATTCCCAGACAACCCGGGGCAACTTCTACTATTAATACAGAAACCAAGACTGTGAACATGTTTGTTTGAAGAAGAAAAAAGAGAGTAAAAGACACTAACATTCGTACTGTTCTATTCCAATTCAAATGGTTTCGGTAAACTGGACCTGTAGGCTTCCCATACTGGTTAAGAATGTTATGCCTGCATCACCATCCTAATGAAGTACACATTGCCCACACAGCTTACTCTTACCTTTTCTTGCTTCTGTTTTTCACTACAAAGCACAGTCAGTGAATTGGTGATCTTTTTCAAGTCATCAATTTCCACTATATAAATAAAAAAAAAAAGTATGCCACTCAATTTTAATCATTTTGGGGAATAAGTAAAGGCAAAATATACATTCTTCCCTGTGTGCCATGAGAAATCCAATTTCTCTATCAACAACTTCAGTAACTCTGAAAAGGTTGTAATTCTCCTGTTTGACATATGGTCAGGCATACAAATCAAATCTATTAAAAACTAGAGGCCCAGTGCACAAATCTGTGCACAAATGGGTCCCTTGGCCTGGCCTGTGGGATTGAGCCAAAACTGGCTCTCTGACATCCCCCATGGTTCCCGGATTGCAAGAGGGCGCAGGCCAGGCCGAGGGACTCCACTGGTGTACGACTGGGGCTGAGGGAAGAGAGATACAGGAGGGCATGTCCAGCCCGTCTCCCTCAGTCCCAAAAGGCTGGACCCAAGCAGCAAGCTAATCTATCAGCTGGGAATGTCTGCCCCCTGGTGGTCAGTGCATGTCACAGTGACTGGTCAATGGGTCGATTGTCCCCTGATGGTCAGTGCACATCACAGCAGGCAGTTGAGGGGCCTTAGCATATCACTAGCATATTATGCTTTGATTGTCAACCGGACACTTAGCTTATTAAGCTTTTATTATATGAGATAAAATGGCAAACTCAGCAACAAAAAATTTATAAATGACCTGTTATCACTAAAACACCAATGCTAACCAAAGAGAAACTAAGTGTCTTTACAGCACAGTGTTCCCTTCTATTCTCTCTTCCCCACAAAACATACAGATAACCACGCCCTTCCATAATATCTTTGATGCTTAGTGAGGAGCAGCTGAATGAACATGGAATAACAATTCTTAAATCTACAGGTGACAACTCCCTACCCCCTGGAATCTCCATTTTCTTGCACAGGAACTATAATAGAATGAAAGTAGTAGCTATCTCAGAAATCTGTGTACCATTAGGAGACAAGCCTCTTTTAGTGAACAACAATATATTCTATCTTTATAAAAATACTAGAGGCCCGTACACAAAATTCTGCACCCTCTCCAATCCAGGACCCCTCAGGGGATGTCTGACTGCGGTTTGGGATAGGGCTTAAAACCGGCAGTTGGACATCCTTCTCACAATCCTTGACTGGCTCCTAATCGCTCACTTGCCTGCCTGTCTTGTTGCCCCTAACTCCTCCCCTCCCCCCCAACCCCACTGGCCTGATCGTCCCTTACTGCTGGCCAGGGTGCCCAACTGCCTCCTCCCTACTGGCCTGGTCACTCTTAACTGCTGCCCCCCAGCCATCTTGTGAGGGTGTGAGGGTTAATTTGCATATTACCTTTTTATTTTATAGGATTACGCTGAAAATAATTTTTAGCTACCAAAAAAGTGTATGGTTTCGGTTAGCAGGCTCCTTCAAAAACAGGAAAAATAGTATATGCAGAAAAGACCAACTCTGGGGATATAACTCATCAAATAACCCCCAATTTAGTAATAATTTCTCAAAACCCAATTTAAAATCCATTATGTAAAATTCCTTTTCCCCAATCTTAAAAAACAGTATACTAGCAAAACCAGTCCCTTACGTTTTGGTGCACACCCCTGGTTGTCACTCCCACACCCAGCCCCTGAAATGTGTGACTGATCCTCTCTCGGAACAGCACCACACCCATGGGCCCAGAGAACAGATACCAGCTCTGTTGAGCAACTTGCACCTGGCTTTTTCATTTATAAAATGAACATAGAGTTGCTGTCATCTAGGGCTCTAAAATCTTATATGCCCAGAGAGTATTTTCCCCAAAAGACACTTCCTAACCCCTTTCAAGATATAATTAGATAAAACAATAAGCTAGTGTTGTATTAGCTGCTGACGCAACAAATCTCAGATGTCTCCTTGGGAAACCATTGTAAAAACATTAAGAAGGCAGCCTCCAAAAGGAACAAAACCATTCAAACTAATTGCATGTTTGCAGAACACCATTCTCACAGTAACTACTGAAAATTAAATACTAAGTCTGTACATTTTAGCATTCCTACTCCCACCCCCCCAAAAAAAGGCAACCTCCATCTTGAATTTTCCTTTACTAAAATCCACCCACAGAGGCCAGAGATTAGAATTACTTACATGAAATACACACATCTCGAACTAAGGCTTCTAAAAAACTGGCATAATATAATGACTTTTCATATTGTGTAATTTTATCTTTTAGTAGCTTTCCAAATTCTGTGAAATCATCTCTTGAAGATGGGTTCATAGCATCTATTCCAAAAACTGTATTAGTTACACCTGTAATAGAAAAGGAATACTGCAAATATCAAAGATTTTTTTAAAGTTTATAAACCAGTTAGATATCTGAATAACCCTACTTCATTCTAAAGCAGAATTCTTAACTGTGGGCCTTGAACAGAATTCTGTGAATTTGGATGAGAAAAAAAATTATAGCCCTTATTTTTACTTAATCTATAGTTTCCATTTTGATTAAAGACAACAAATCACAGAAGCAAAACCTAACTGCTACCAACAGAGATCAGATATTTTCCTTTTACATTATAGTTGCCTCAGATATCTTGAAACATTATTCACAGTTGTTATTACTTTAAAAATCACATTACTTATTAGATCGGCCCTAGGTCTTACTCAATTCATTAATAAAGAAGCATGTAATTATTGTATTAAATTATTTTAATATTTTGATAGCTATTTCAATATAAAAGATTTTTTTGTAAGTAAAATCCTATGTGTTTTGTTTTATGCATTTAAAAATATCAGATTAAAAAGGGGCCCACAGGCTTTGGCAGACTGCCATGCCAGAGTCCCTAGCACAAAAGGATGCTCTTAAAGCATCTGTCTATGAACAGCCCAGGGTAAAGTGGGGAGAGAAGGAAAAAAGCAAAGAAAACGATGGTTTCTGTGAAAGAATCCATCTAACTAACTCTAGAAATTAAGAAGGAGCAAACCACATGTTAAATCCCAATAGAAAAATTAATGTCGGTACACTTTTGTGTCCTCAGTAGTCTAAAGTAAATTAGTTGTTAACAACGCCACTGATTCAGTATTTTAATATGAGAAACACAACACGGAAATCCTGTTAACCCAATGATGACTGTATGTATACATGTTTTTGTCTTTTAATCTATAAATGGTGTCCTATATTAGGATTTATGGGCACCACATAAACCCTTCTCTTTAATAAACACCTGGGCAGCGTTTACCATCCTTGAAGACACAAGAGAATGGCTGCGTGCCCTCTGTGATGAGATTAGTGCAATTAAGACATTGCAAGCACATTCCACCGGACAGGAGCATCAACAGCAACTCTTGAGATTACTAGTGGCCCAGTGAAAGACAGGGTCACACTTGCCATAAAAAGGAACTGCTTACTAGTCAGCCTGCTCGATTATCTTAAAGGAAAGGAATGGGAAAAACTATATCTTTTTTGGCTCTAGGTTTCAATTTCCAATTATTGAACTGTTTCAATATGATCTACTCTGCAAAGTACTCAATAGCTGACAACAATAAACTTGGTTAAAATGAGAGCTTTTACTTTCTCTGGCCATGTTCCTTTCTTTTACCCTCTGTGCCACGTGACGCCCCCCCTGGGACACTCTGAACTTATCTATTTACAGGACCTTGAACATGTCTTATCTCATGCACTAACCACAGCTGCAGGTATGGCACACAGGATGGAAGCCGTCTAGAGATAGGGCATAGGGCATGGTGAGGGCCAAGAAGGTGGCAGAAGGAAATTACTCTGAACCTAATAAGGCACAGCCAAAGTGGAATCCATCCTCTCACCACCTCCTCTCCCTCCCAGCAATAGCATGCAATACTAAGTCTTATCCAGACTTAAGATAACAGGACAGTCCTACAGGTAGTTTGGTATTTAAATCTCAAAGCTACAGATCTCACATACCATCCAAATTTCATACAGTTGATGAATACATTTTATTTTCTTTAAGTATATTTTATTGATCTTTTACAGAGAGGAAGAGAGGAATAGAGAGTTAAAAACATCGATGAGAGAGAATCATCGATCAGCTGCCTTCTGCACATCCCCCCACAGGGGATGTGCCCGCAACCAAGGTACATGTCCTCGACCGGAATCGAACCTGGGACTTTTCAGTCCGCAGGCCGACGCTCTATCCACTGAACCAAACCGGTTTTGGCAATGAATAAATTTTAAAAAGTGGTAGATTTTATTTGGGTCCAATGACTTTTTATCATAATATTATATTTGACCTGGCTGGTCTTGCTCAGTGGTTAAACATCAACCCATGAACCAAGGGGTTGCCAGTTCGATTCCCGGTCAGGGCACATGCCTGGGCTGTGGGCTTGATCCCTAGTGGGGGACATGAAGGAAGCAGCAGATCAATGTTTCTCTTTCACTGATGTTTTTTATCTCTTTTTTTCCCTTCCTCTCTCTCTCTAAAAAATCAAAAACATTTTAGAAAAAAAAATATATTTTAAAAAATATATTTTATTGATTTTTTTACAGAGAGGAAGAGAGAGGGATAGAGAGCTAGAAACACCGATGAGAGAAACACCAACCAGCTGCCTCCTACGCACCCCCTACCAGGGATGTGCCCGCAACCAATGTACATGCCCTTGATCGGAATCGAACCTGGGACCTTTCAGTCCGCAGACTGATGCTCTATCCACTGAGCCAAACTGGTTTCGGCATAGAAAAATATATTTTGATACTCAAAACATAATTATTCAAAAATCTAAATATGCATCTCACTCTACCATAATTAATTTGAAACCTCAAATAGAGAGAATAAAAACTGCTAATATCTACATTAGCCAGTAATATGTTTCTTCAAAAAAGTTTTCTTCTAAACTTTCATATCTACTAAGATTTTCACAGTAATTACTTGGAACCTCAGTATCTCCAACTTACCAAAAGTTTCTTTTGCTAATTCAAGGTCTGCTTCTTCCTGTAATTTCTTTAGCCGTAGTTTATCTGCTAATTGTTCTTCTGGTGTTAGTACTTTTGTTTCTTCAGGTTCTTCTAACTAAAATGATACAGAAATGAAGTTTTAAAAGGGTGGGAATCATGATAGTTGGCCCCAGCACACCTATTTTCTATGAATTTTTTTATAAGCACATGTAATCATAAATAATAGCAAACACTTAAAAGTATTTATATACCGTATTTTGGCATTCTTCTAAACATTTTAGATATTCTTATCCTAATATTAAAGGAAAAAAACCTGAGGCACAGAAAGGTTAAGCAATTTGTGCATGGTAACAGGTTAACACAGCTTGTAATGGGAAAGAGCTGAGATTCGAATCCAGGAAGACTGAGTTTATTTCTACAACCTTATACACATTCATGTTACCATAACTAATGGATACAGACACTGAGGTGGTAGGGGCTTGTTGTGGGGGGCGGGGGGCAGGGAGGGAGAGGGGAGTTCAATCAGGGAAAAAGGAGACATGTAATAATTTAAACAATAATAAAAAAATTTAGAAAAAAAAGCTTATGTTAGAGACTAATATCAAGATAGAACAAAATACAAAATAAGTATAATTCTGCCGAAACGGGTTTGGCTCAGTGGACAGAGTGTGACAGCCTGCTGACTGAAGGGTCCCGGGTTCAATTCCGGTCAAGGGCATGTACATTGGTTACAGGCACACCCCCAGGGAGAGATGTGCAGGAGGCAGCTGATCGATGTTTCTCTCTCATCAATGTTTCTAGCTCTCTATCCCTTTCCCTTCATCTTTGTAAAAAATCAATAAAATATTTTTTAAAAATAAGTATAATTCTAACTTCAATGACCAAGAAAGATCCAATCAATAGAATTTCTGACTTCTGAACACATTTCATGGTTAAAAAATAAAGTTAAGCCTGGCCAGTGTGGCACAGTGGTTGAGGGTCAACCTACGAACCAGGAGGTCACAGTTCCATTCCTGGTCAGGGCACAGGCCAGAGAGGGCTCAATCCCTGTGCGGGCATGCAGAAGTCAGCCCATCAATGATCCTCATCACTGATGTTTCTATTTATCTGCTTCTCTCCCTCTGTCTCTGAAATCAATAAAACTATATTTAAAAAAATAAAAAATAAAGTTAAGCAGTAGCCAGCTCGGTTGGAGAGTCGTCCCATATATCAAAAGGTATGGGTTTGATTCTGGGTGAGAATTAAAATATATATATATATATAAATAATAAAAATCTTAAACATGAAACAAAAAAAGTGTATCAAACTAGACATAATGCCACTGGAAAGAGAATTCAAATGACTTTGGAACCCAAGACATAATTATACATCCTTAGCAGGACATATTCAAAGCTCAAAATGAATTGCAAGGAAGTCCTAAAATTCATTCAGTAGCTCCATCTTGTTAGTAATATTGGTATTGGGGGAAAAAATGTCGGAATAAGAAAAAATATCAAATGAACTAACGATTACACACACACACCCCTTACTTTCCTAGCTTATTAATCCATGAAAAGGGGTGTAGGCTATCACAATAACACTAAGTACTACAAGCATCTAGATTTGGCCTCTAAATATTATTTTCTACTAAAAAACAAAACAACAAAACAAAACAAAACAAAAAAACCTCAGAGGAATAATTCCAGGATTAAAGAAGAATGTTTATCAGGTAAGGCTGGCACTTCTTATTATATCAGAAAACATGGAAGCTTTCAAAGACTAATAGGGTCCCCGTGAAAAGGATAAAGATAAAAACTACTTAAAGGAACTGCTGGCCAAAGCTGGGATAGTTTGAGCATCAAAACAACTACTCTATCTTAGTAAAGCAAAAAGAACTTATAAGCCGGGACCGGTTTGGCTCAATGGATAGAGCGTTGGCTTGGGGACTGAAGGGACCCGAGTTCGATTCCGGTCAAGGGCATGTACCTTGGTTGCGGGCATATCTCCAGTAGGGGGTGTGCAAGAGGCAGCTGATCGATGACTCTCTCTCATCGATGTTTCTAACTCTCTATCCCTTTCTCTTCCTCTCTGTACAAAATCAATAAAATATATTAAAAAAAAAAAAAAAAAAAGAACTTATAAAAATCTCCAAGTCCATAAATTTACTCAAAAAAAAAAAATAAAATCCACAAAATCCCTCATTTTCACCACATGAAGTTGTTATATCCCTTTTTACTCTGAAAATTGATAATTAAAAAAAAAAATAATTACTGTGCCTTTCTAGTAAAACCATATCCAAAGGAACCAAGTAGCAAAAGAAGAAAGAAAAAAAAAAGCCAGCCAATAAAAAAAAGGGAACAGAAGTCACAGAATGAGGAAAATCACTATTCTGCACTATCTAATGAAATAATTGGACAATGATCATCAGAGATACAAAACTACTGGGTGAGAAGCTAATGTGAAATGGGATTATTTGCCAGAAGAAATACACTGGTTAGATTATGATCTCTGAACGCATAATAATCTGGCCACTCAGTGTATATCCTATATAATAAAAGGCTAATATGCAAATTGTCCCCTCGACCAGGAGTTTGACCAGTAGGCAGGCCAACCAACCGCCCATGTCTCCACTCTCTCCCTGGCCAGACCCCACCCATGCACAAATTCATACACCGGGAGATACACACACACACACACACACACACACACACACACACACACAGTGTATGTTATTTTATGATGATAATCCGGCCATTCAGTGTATGTTATTTTATGAGAAGGATCAGGCTGTCTCAACTTTAACTCAGTGATCAATTTTAGCATCACTAATAATAGGACAGACATTACATGACTATTGATGTGATGTGAAGCAATATGAAGAACACAGCATTACCTCTAAAGCAACGGTCACCAACCTTTCAGATTTCATGGGCCACAGTGGTGACTGCTGCTCTGAAGTATTCCACTTTGGGACAATTATAAAATGAATAATGTTTGCTATTTATTTTAGCAAAAAATAGAAGAAGCAAATATGGCAAAATATTAACAACTGTGATCTGTATGATTATTCATTATGCTATTTACTTTCGCACTTGAAATTTTTAATAAAAAGTCAAGGGGGAAAAAACTACGATCTGATATGAAAAGATCTCCAGGCTATACCAAATAAAGCAAGGTGGAAACTATAAAAAAGAAATAAGATTATACAGTTGTATCCAAATATATAAAGACACCTTGGAAACATAAGAAACCAATATTTATTTATAAGATACAGGGAGAGAAACAGGATAAATGAGTGAAGGATTGGGAGTGCTTCTTATTTTGATTTTTGAATCATTTAAATGTGTTTTCTATTTTTAAAAAAAACACCCACAAATTAATACAAGATTCCTGATCTTGCTCCAAATATTCAACAAAAACACATAGTACCTGTCCGTTTCTCTAAACGGACACTTTTTATATGACTATGGTCATTACACAATCATACCTGTTCCCCAATGTTTGTGAAAACTTGAAAGGCATTCTAATACATAAGTTTCTGGGTTTGGTATTTGTAAAAACCACAAATTCAGTTTTGGGATTAACTTACTGATGGTGTCCATTTAATGCCTTTACAAAGCCCCTCAAATTGCAAGGTAATATTTGTTTCCTGTTAAGACACTGTACTACTACTGATGTGAGAGTTCTATATTTTAGAAAATCAATAGTACTTGCCCTCTTTTTAATTTCTTCTTGCCTTTTCTTCTGTTGCCGTTCTTTCTCTTTTATCTTCTCTGTTATTTTTTTCTTTTCTGAAATTTTTACTTCTAAAAGTAAAGAAATGTTTAAATCAAATTATTTTTTAAAAATATTTTCCAGTTTATGGATGAGACAGACATGATAGTTGTATACTTCAAGAGGCCAACCCTCTCTCAGCTCCAATTTCATGTGGTGACTTCTTTGCAAATAAAAATGGGAAAGTCCTGGAACTCTTCTTTTCCTCTCGAATCTGACCCCTAAAATCCAAACACCTGCCTTCATATTTCCCCATGGTCCTTTAGGCAGGACTTAGACCATTCAACTATGATACCACACCCTTTACTCTCTCCTAACAAAAAACGAACAAACAAAAAGCATGTATCTAATCTAATAATGTTTTGAGATGAGAGAAGAGATGCAGGGAGAAGAGAATAAAGAGGGAATGGAAGGATGTTTGGTTTCTAAATACCAGAATTTTCAGTTTTGTAAGTTGTTTTTTTATTAATTTGTCTTAGGACCAGATACTCACCAAGACATAAAACCAAAAATGTAGAAACCCCAGTAGCTCACCTGGTTTTACTTCTGCTTCCTCTTTTTTTTCCTCATCCTCGTCATCCCAATTATCCTAAAGAAAAGAACCTCCATTATTAACTCTTGCATTTTTACTTTTCCATGTGAACTTTATTTATCAACTTGTCTAACTCCATGGAAACATGCTTATTGGTATTTTTTTGGTACTGCATTAAATTTATAAATTAATATTGGAGAACTATCATCTTATGTTGTTCTTGCTAAGCAAAAGGACTATCTTTCCATTTGTTCAAGTTTACCTCTGTATCTTTCAAGGATTGATTTAAAGTTTATCTTTTAGAGGTTTTGCACATTTCTCCTTTTATTTTAATTTCTTTTTGCACATTTCTCTTTATGTTTATTCCCAAGCATTTCATCTTCCATGTTGCTACTATAAATAGGGTTGTGTGTTTTTTCCCTTTTATGTCCTGGTTATTTGTGTATAGAAAAGCTATTAGTTTTTGGTTTTGGTTTTTATTTTAGTGAGAAAGGGAGTGAGAGAAGAACACCGATTTTGTTGTTCTACTTGTTTATACATTTACTGGCTGTTTATTTTGTATATGCTTTGACTGGAGGTTGAATATGCAACCTTGGCGTGTGGGGACAAATGCTCTAAACTGAGCTACCTGCCTAGGGTAGGGGTTTTTTTGTGTGTGTGTTTTCGTGTGTGTGTGTGTGTTTAGCTTTTTAATGGAATTTATTGAGGTGACATATAGCTTACCAAACTGATTTCATTTACCACTTAAATTAGTTTTATCAGATTCTCTAGGGTTCTCAAAGTATACTATCATATCATCTGCAACAAGAGAAACCTTTAATTCTTCTTTACCAATTCTATGCCTCACAACTGATTTATTTTATCTAATTGCAACTGGCTACACCACTAGAGCACAATGTGAATAGCAGGAGATAATGGGCATCATTGCCTCGATCTTCTCTAAGGGAAATGTCTCTAGTGTTTCCACATGAATTGCTATGAACCTCATCACAATTATGCAATAAAATTTATCAATCTTTTATTGCCTCTTGATTTTCTTACAGCAAGGAATTTTCTTCTAGAACATGTATGATTTTATTTTTTCATTTAGATATCTGATCCATTTGGAGTTTCTTTTGTATGGTGTGAAATATGGACCTATTTTATCTTTTTCCAAATGGTTACCTAGTTGTAATAGCATCATTTATTAAAAAAATCCATCTTTACCCTGTCATTTACCATACACTATATTTCCACAGGCATCTGGTCTATATCTGCTTTCTATACTATTAATCTATTGTTTCTTCATACATCAGTACCAGACTGCTTTAATTAATTACATAGACTTTATAGTATGTTCTTATGTAAGCTAGGGCTAGTTTCCTCTTGTAGATTTTTTAGTGTTTTCCTGTTATTCTTGCATGTGTGTTTTTCTATATTAACTTTTATACCAACTTGTCTAATTCCATAAAAAAGCTTCTCCATTAACAAGTAAAACACAAGCCCTGGTCAAGTAGCTCAGTTGGTTAGAGCATCATCCCAATATGTCAAGGTTTCGAGTTTAATCTCAGATCAGAGCACATACAAGAATCAACCAATGAATGCATAAATAAGTGGAACAAATCAGTATTTCTCTTCTCTCCTCTCCTCCCCCCTCCCCTCTCTCTCTCTCTCAAATCAATAAATAAAAGTAAAAACTACCACACATGACAACCAAACCAAAACTAAAACCCTCTCAAATTCATAGTTGTTTTAAAATTAAAAAGTACTTTACCCTTCTTACTTTCCCATATGTAAAAACATCCAACATTCTAACCATTGGCTCAATTATTTCAAACAGCATTCCATACAGCAAAACCCTGGTTACTGAATTATAAATACAGTACAAGGTTGGGCAAAACTAGGTTCATAGTGTTTGTATGGAAAATAATACAATAATTAATGTAAGAATAAACTCTTGCATACTCAGTATTTAAGATAAGTCAAGAACTGATAAACAGCTTCATGAAACACATTCCCTAACTTGGGTGGGACACTTTAAGGTAGATATATACTCTGTCTTTTTTACTTATAACACAGTAATTGAGCTAAAAATAAACCAATTATCAAACAATTTTCTAAAGGTTCCACAGAATTCAGAAGATTTAAGTTTAATAAGAACAGACACAGCTCTGTGTTTAAATAGGGTTTTAATGTATAGGTAGCCTAGATATTGTCTAAGCAACAACCAGGCACACTATGACACACAATTTGAATCTGAGCCACAGGATGGCAGATGCAGAGCAGGCAGTCCTGATGCTACTAGAAGATGCAAAGGCTGACTAATGTGCTTTAAATATGACACCAAGCTTCTGGTTTTATAACAAAATAGATCATAAAATCTGAATCAGTCTAGGTATATAAACTAACCAAGCTTTGATTCTTTCTTTTTTTTTTAGATTTTTTTTTTTATTGGTTTTTAGACAGAGAGGAAGGGAGATGGAGAGAGGAACACTGATGTGAGAGCAAAACACCGATAAGCCACCTCCCAAATCTCCCCCCCCCCCGGAGATCTAGCCCACAATCCAGGCAAGTGCTCTGACCAGGAACTGACCTGGCAACCCTTCAGTTCTCGAACTGAGCCACACTAGCCAGGGCAAGCCTTTTTTATTTTATTAAATATATTTTTATTGATTTCAGTGGTGAAGAGAGATAGAAACATCAATGATAAGAATCATTGACTGGCTGCCTCCTGCACACTCCACTGGGGACTGAGCCAACAACCCGGGCATCTGTCCTGACCGGAAATTGAATCTCCTGGTTTATAGGTTGACTGTCAACCACTCAGCTATGGCAACCAAGCAAGACTTCTTTCTTTCTTTTCACAGACCTTGATTCTTAATAAAAATCTGTACACCCACCAAAGAAACAAAAAGTCAAAATTAAGGCTGCCACGAGGTCTGCAAGCACAGTAGAAAGAACTTATATAGAAGTAAAAATATTTTTATAATCATCTAACTTTGGCAATTTAACCCATAGCTCAGAGTTCACAGAATGAAAGCAAACCAAGAGCAGACTGGGGGTTGAGTTGATTGGGTGAAAGAGGTGAAGGGATTAAGAAGTACAAATTGGGCCCAGCTGGAATGGCTAAGTGGTTGGGTATCAACCTATGAACCAGGTCAGGGCACATGAACAGGTTGCTAGCTTGATCCCCAGTGTGGGAGGCAGCTGATGAATGATTCTTTATCATCACTGATATTTCTATCTCTCACCCCTTCTGAAATTAATAAAAAACATATGGGGGGAGGGGAAAAAGTACAAATTGGTAATTAGAAAATAGTCACAGGGATGTAAGTACAGCATAGGCAAATACAGTCAAGAATATTTTGAGCCAAAACCAGTTTGGCTCAGTGGATAGAGCATCAGCCTGAGGACTGAAGAGTCCCAGGTTCGATTCCGGTCAAGGGCATGTACCTTGGTTGTGGGAACATCCCCAGTGGGGGGTGTGCAGGAGGCAGCTGATCGATGTTTCTCTCTCATCGATGTTTCTAACTATCTCTCTCCCTTCCTCTCTGTAAAAAAATCAATAAAATATATTAAAAAAATATTTTG
Source organism: Pipistrellus hanaki (assembly GCF_964339955.1). NCBI lineage: Eukaryota > Metazoa > Chordata > Mammalia > Chiroptera > Vespertilionidae > Pipistrellus > Pipistrellus hanaki. The sequence goes on from NC_140503.1 coordinate 59,288,436, forward strand.
ATAACTATGTATGGTACCAGGGGGTACTGGAAATACTGGGGAGAACACTTTGCAAAATATGTCTAATCACTATGTTGTACACCTGAAACCAATACAAAGTAATATTAAAAGCAAGCTGTAACTGAAAAGTAAATTATTAAACCTGTGTTATTGGTTAAAAAAGAAAACCAGCTAGTCATTGTTGGGACATCTGAGATAATAGTTAGAAATTAGAAAGCAAATGTTTGCATTACCTTTCTGGATTTATTTAAGTCCTTATAGCAATACACCACAAGACGAAAGGAATCAGAGAACTAAAAATAAAAGTTAACTACCAGACATTTTGTTGTTTTAATCTTCACAGGATACAGGAGAGCTGGGTCTGTGAGTGGCATGCTGCTTAGGCAGTGCTTCAAATAGGACGACTATTTGCTTATTTCCAGGAAATGCATATTCACAACTCTAATAGTGATGATGATGATGATAGTGGTAGTAGTAGTAGTAGTAGTAGTAGTAGTAATAATAATAATGGCATTTACTAAGTGCTTACTTCACACCAGGCACTGTACAAAGGGCTTTATATGTAACACAGTAACCCTCACAGAAGTCTTTTAAGATGGTGTTATCCCCATTTTACAAAGACACTAAGACCCAGAAATAGCTATCTCAGTGAAAAATAATGAAGAAACATTTTCTGAATGGACCAAAGTTCCTTTAAAGTGTCATGGTAAACATGACTTCTAACCTGAGTCATGAAGTATAATATAACTATCTGGGAACTAGGTCCCTCCCCACCAAAATTTGTTCTTTCAGTTAGCTCTGAATGAGCTCCCCTGGAATCTCCTCAAAGAGAAAGGTATGGTTCCTACAAAGAAAATATGTCCAGCTACAACTACAGACATTACCCATAGTGATGATTTTATACTAATTTTAATAACCTAGCATCTAAGGTACTAAAAGGCTAAGAAGGAAGAGGTATGGCTAAAAATGACCAATTCCTCATTCCAGTAACTATGAACTAGACGCAGGGGTCTTCAAACTACGGCCCGCGGGCCACATGCGGCCCGCAGAGGAGTCTGATCCTGCCCGCCAGGTTTTTTGGGCAGTGAGAGCAGCTGAGGTGTTACAGTAGGAATTAGTAGTTCATATAGTCCGGCCCTCCAGCTCTCTGAGGGACCGTGATCGGGCCCCTACTTTAAAAAGTTTGAGGACCCGATACTAGAGAAACATGCAACTAGGGAAACAAGCTTCCCCCCCCAATGCTGATTCCCTTTCCCATTAAATCATGCCTACCCTACCATATCACTGCTCCCTCAGTATGTCAGGCACACTAACTCTATGCCTCATACCTTCTGTCCCTGGTTTCCCATTAAAGAAAAAATCTTATCCCATACAATCAAGTTAAACTGTCTCCTCAGCCAGACGTAATAAGACTAGATAGAATTGCGCATTCCCTTTCCCTTCTCCTTCTCTCACAGGCAAGTGTCCTTAACCTGTAAGGGGCCCCATGAGACCTGCAACCAGGGGAGCAACGGGCAGCAGCAGCTCATCCCCGGCTAACTAACCTGTTTCCAGGGCCTCCTTTTCCCTGACTTCCCGGCGAGCCAAAGCAGCCCAGCCTAGGCTCCAATGCTCCTATGCCCTTCGTTGTTTCACTGCCCTGAGTTTTTCTGTGGTCAATAAATTCTTGCTTGCTTTTCTTAAAAAACAAAAAGGAAACTGGTCACATTTCCAAATAGATATAATCCCCAAAGCAAAAGGCCAGGTAGCTTTCCCCAGAAACTGAATGAGTTTTTGTTTCCCTAGTTATAAAATATGCAGGTGCTCTAAAAGTAAATGTAAGGTAGAATTGTCTAAATCTGCCCAATTTTCTGTACACACTAGGACTTTAAATGCTGACAATAAATTCAGATAAAATGCAAAAAGGATTCCTAGAGAAACACCTAAAAAATTAACACTTAAAATAGGGAGTAAGTCAGTAATTTAGTAAGCCATAAATGGTTATTTGCTTGAAGAGACTACCTATCAATATCCAATTAAATTCTTTACCTAGTTATTTTAGGTAGCCAATAAATCTTGCAACTATTACATATAATTTATCTCCTAAAATGGCTAGCTTCCTTAGAACAGAGGCTGTTTGTAAACTACAACTTGCTTATCTATACACTTCTCCTACACACACCCAACATCATTTGAGCCATTTCTCTGAGAGATATGGCTGCTTTTCAAGTTTAAAACTGCTTCCCAATTGAACTAAGAATTGAAAACAAAAATTTTAAACCCTGCTTTTTATTTATAACAATGTGGCCAGTAGTCGGTTGGTCTGTCATTTTTATAACATACAACTACAGAATGTCACATGCAATTGGAGAACACATTTAGGGCTGAAATGCTTTCCAACTTAAGCAAGATATATTTATAGATCATCAAACAGAAGTAGCTTCAAAAGCAGTAAAAATTTTCTGCTCCATAGCCATAGCCCACTAACTAACATATACTTCTTCCCCCTTTTCTTTAAGTAGTTTGAATTAGATAAAATATCATCTTTTGCAGGAAAAGAGCCTTTCATTGGCTGGTGTTTTGTTGTTGTTAATCTTCACCAGAGCATATTTTGTCCATTGATTTTTCAGAGAAAGCAGAAGGGAGAGAGATGGAGAAACATCAATCTGAGAGACATCGATTTCACCCAGCTGGGGCTGGGATCAAGCTGGCAACCCAGGTATAACCGGAATCGAACCTGTAACCCTTCAGTCTGCAGGCCTATGTCAACAATTCAGATAAAATGCAAAACCATCTAGGCCCTGGCTAGTGTTATTCTAACCTGCTCTGAGAGGCCTCAGAACTCTGTAATGGCCCCTGGTAAGGCTAGACTTCCCAGCAAAGTTCAGTTTTTAAAAGAAGTTCAAAGATTCTTCCATCATCTTAAAGCTATACTGGTCTCTAGAAACCAAATCATTCATTTAATTCAACTTCATTAAGTTTTTAACATCCTATTATGCATGGTTTAGCACTCAGCTGAATTCCTTCTCAGTGCCTGTCTGATATTCTGAACTGTTATGAATCAATACTACTTTAAATTCCTCGCTAAGCAAGATCTAGATCAAGACACAGAACTCTAACCACGTAGCTTATTTCCAGTGTTCCAGCATTACAATAACAGTATGTATTTTTCAATAGCAAACATGCTTCCAAACTAAATACTTTCATTTATAAAACCTGTCAGGGTATTGCTCTGGCTGGTATGGTGGAGTTGACTGAGAGTTGTCCCATGTACCAAAAGGTTGCTGGTTCGATTCCCATCAGGGCACATGCCAGGGTTGTGGGCTCAATCCCCAGTAGGAGAGATGCAGGAGGCAGCCTATCTGTTTCCCTCTCTTCCTCTAATTTAAAATCAATAAACATATTCTTAAAAAAAAAAACAAACCTGTCAGGGTATTAAAATTATATAATTGGGATTTTCTTCAAAATAACCTGGTTGGGCTCTAGCCTGTTTGGCTTGAAACAAAGGGTCCCGGGTTCGATTCTGCTCAAAGGCTATACATACCTCAGTTGCAGGATCCTCCCCTTTCCAGGTCCTGGTCAGGGCTCATTCAGAAGGCAACCAATCAATGTATTTCTCTCACATCGATGTTTCTGTCTTTCCCTCTTTCTTTCACTCCCCAAAAAAATCAATGGAAAAATATCGAGTAAGGGGGAAAAAAAATCTGGTTGGGAGAAGAGAGCTAAAGTGGGGATATAGAAGAAAGAAGATTGGCCATGAATTTATTAAACTTTTCTTTCTACTTTGTATGTTTTGAATTTTTCATAAATTACACACATATTTCAAGATACTCATTTCCTGACAAAATGCTCACCTTCTGAGTATTTCCCAACAATCTCCCATTTCTCTAAACACAGATGCCTGCTTCAGAAGTGCTATTTCCAAAGCTTGAAAAATGTCCTTACTGTGACAGATTTAAGCTATTAACCCACAAAGGATCCTAGCATGGTTCAATGGGTAGGATGATGCAGGCAGTTTTCAATTCTAGGATCTTTATGAGAAATTCTATAATAAGGTTATAGAAGCAAATGCCTGAGACACTGAACACAACCAGAAGCAGTTTTCTCAAAACAAACTGTACACTCTGAATAAATCTAGCTTGGACTCGGTTCTACTAAAATGCTGGGAGACTAGTCAAGTTGTACTGTCCGGCTTCTTCACTGCCTTCTTGTCAACAAAACCTACACATCATTCCAGCAACGGGGAAAAAGTCCAGCAACATGTGCCAAATGAACAATTCCTCCCACAGCCTCCTTGTATCATCAGTATAGCAAGAAAAGTAAAACAAAGCCAGTGTTAACAGGAAAGTATGCTCCCTGGTTTTAACCTTTTCAAGTGGAAGAAGCATAAGGCTTTCCCTCCATGAAATAACAATTCTAATGTTTTACCTAAACCACACCTGCCATTGTCAGACAGCTATTTTAAAAGTCAAGCGCAGCAAAATGCTATAATGTCTACTAAAAGATAGTAAACTACTGGAGTAAATTACTGTAACAAAGACCTCAGTTTTCCTTTCATTTCTCAGGACATTACAAATGACATTAGATTTATATTGTTTTCTTTCTTTCTTTCTTTCTTTCCTTCTTTTTTTTTTTTTTTTTTAAGAAACTTGTTTATTTGGGTGCAAGAGGATACAAGCAACATAAAAATCAAAAGCTTATCTGGCTTTATTGGATTTTCTTCCTCTTGCTCAATGTTGTGAGGTTTTATTTGTACATTTTTTAAAGAGTTCCAATCTGCTCATGAAATTCTTATAGAGGGGAGCTGTGGGGCACATATTCCATTGGGAGGACTCTTATCAGGGTGAAGTAACTGCTCACTTCCTTCCCTTGTTTCATGTGTACTATGAAATAGTCACTGCATGTGATGGTGAGCCCAGGAATTAGCGAAAAGCTCTGGAAGACCACTCTGCCGTCTGGGCACTGGTCCAGGTTCTTCATTATTTTGTCTACAGCCAGAGGGTTTTTTTTGATTTTCCAAAAATCCAGGGAAATCCTTTTCCATGAGAACTCTTAGGTCCTTCTTTGTTAAGTAGTCTTTATCCCCAGCAAACTTATGAAACATGAACATCAGTTTTCATGGCACGTTCCATTTGAGACAGCATTTTGGTGAGGTCTTGGCAGGAGGCACGGCAGGTCATCGGCTGCTGGGATGCGAGGCCAGTCTAAATCTATGTTCTTAAATGTTAAACACTAGATACTGATATAAACTGAACATTAACTGTTTCCACATTATCTTCTGAAGACAAAAAAATTCACATATTGCTGGTGTTGCTCAGTGGTTGAGGGATGGCCTATGAACCAGGAGGTCATGGTTCGATTCCCAGTCAGGGCACATGTCCAGGTTTCAGACTCAATCACTAGTTGGGGGCATGCAGGAGGCAGCAGAGAAATGTTTTTCCATCTCTCTCTCTCTCTCTCTCTCTCTCTCTCTCTCTCTCTCTCTCTCTCTCTCTCTCTCTCTCCTCCCCCCTCTCTCTGAAATCAAAAACATTTTTAAAAATTCACATATTGTATTAGAGACTATGATTACTCAATCTCATGGATACTAAGCCTTGTTTGCATCTCCTTAGGAAAGGATTAGGTACTATAACATTAAAATTCAGATATTTGGTATTACTCACTACCATCCAAGGAGACAAAATTCAACTTTTGATTGGCAACCTTTAAGCAAGCAAAAACTTGCTTGATAAACTTTGTCATTCCATTCAAAACATAAAATTCAGCCTTTCGGCTGGAACAGCCATCTTCCAGTAATTGCCAAAGTGACTAACACAAAAAGAAGAGAGGACCAGCTATATGTTCTCTAGGTCTTTTAGAAAACATGGAGTTGTTCCTTTGGCCACATATATGTGAATCTACAAGAAAGGTGATATTGTAGACATCAAGGGAATGGGTTTTATTCAAAAAGGAGTGCCCCACAAATGTTACCATAGCAAAACTGGAAGAGTCTATCTACAGTGTCACTCAACATGCAATTGGCATTATTGTGAACAAGCAAGTTAAGGGCAGGAGTCTTGCCAAGCAAATCAATGTACGTATTGAGCATATTAGGCACTCTTAGATCCAAGACAGTTTCCTGAAACGTGTGAAGGAAAATTATCAGAAAAAGAAGGAAGCCAAAGAGAAAGGTACCTGGGTTCAACTGAAGCATCAGGCGGCTCCTCTGTGAGAGCCAATGGAAAGGAGCCTGAGCTGCTGGAACTCATTCCCTATGAACTCATGGCATGATCAGCAGAAGCAATAAAGAAGACTTCTATGCTGATAAAAATGTTTCTCTTAATTGGTAGAAGTATGGCATCCCTTTCCCCAAAGAAAAATTAAAGAAAACTTTGTGTCCTAAAAACACACACACAAAAACCACCACCATAAAATTCACATAAACTGCCATTATGGCGAGAATTTACTCCTTCTGAACTTAGGAAATAAAAAATGTGGCACAAAACAAACCCCAATACTAGATCTAAACAGCCTCAGCATACATCCCATTAGTCAGAAAAAGTAAGAGAAATTTACATTTACTGAGTGCCTATCATGTATCAGGCAATTCTGTTAAATGCTTTCTCTGCTATCTCATTTAAAATGTAAATTAACACACTGAGGTAGCTCCCTTAATGACAAGTTACAGATTGAAAACTAAAAGATTAAAAACTTGCTTATGACCATAAATATAAAAAATGTCAAGGCATCATATCAACCAAGGTCTGTCGATTTCGGAGTCCAGGAATCAAACTATTCTGTGGATATCATTATCATGAGAATCTTAAAGAAATTCAACAGCCGAAACTGGTTTGGCTCAGTGGTAAAGCTTCGGTCTGCGGACTGAAAGGTCCCAGGTTCGATTCTGGTCAAGGGCATGTACATTGGTTGCGGGCACATCCCCAGTAGGGGGTGTGCAGGAGGCAGCTGGTCGATGTTTCTCTCTCATCGACGTTTCTAGCTCTCTATCTCTCTCCCTTCCTTTCTGTAAAAAATCAATAAAATATATATTAAAAAAAATTCAACAGAAATAAACCAACATTTAAACTTGGAAATAAAACAGACAAGTTCAGCTTCTCCAAGATCAACTTCAAAGTTTATGTAAAATAAATAAGCTATTTGTATAAGAGAAAGACATTCTGCACTGAAAGAGTGAATTGGCAAAATGACTTTTATAGTCCTTTAAACTTGTAAATTTCCAAAATTAATTCCAAGTGGTCAGAATTATATTTATTAGGATTAATACCATAGATCAAATAATCTCAGGCAGTTTACTTCATGACATCAGCCCACATTACTCCACTCAAACCTCATTTTCTGGTACTTTTGTCCAGATTCCTCTCATCTTTTCTTCTCATTTGATAATTTATTTCCAATTTTCATTAACAGTATACACAGAAAAATTAAAAGGGCAAATCTGAACTAAGGGCTCCAAACAGGACATCTTCTACAAGGTAGGGAAGTAACATATCTTACAATGAAGGGGTTAACATAGCCCATTCCCATGTCTAAGTACCCTCACAACACTATTCCTTTATTAACCCCAATGTGTGAAAAGCTCCCATCATTTCTGAACCTCAGGTTGTTCAAGAAATTGTACATTCACCTCATCAGACTCAGGAGAAAGCAGTACCAAGTATTAACAGTAATTATCTACAGCTCAAAATTTTTCAACCCAAGCAGAAGGACTTGTAGAATTAAGTGAAATGCCAAAGAGTAGAAAAGTTGGGAGTAAAATATTCACTAAATGAACCCAAATCACGAAATACCACTTTCCAATTTATAAAAAAACTATCTGCACAAATATTTTAAAAAATGTGATAACTTTATTAATAAAGAGTCTTAACATGATGGGCTTGAGACTTTTGAAGCTGCCTTTAAAAACTGCCATAGTCATAATGTTCCTGAAGCCATAGAAAGCCCGCAGGAGTTTTCAAACATGAACCATGAAGGTAAGTCTGGATCACATCTACAGGGACGCACGGGCCCCCTGTCTGGCCCAGGCACCAAGGCTCCCATCCCTCGTGTTAAGATGAATGTCACTCTGTCAACTTCACAGCTCTCAGGTCACTGTGGCTCCCTACCCAGTGTCTGAGCAGTAACTGTTGGCGATTTCAGTCCCTCCGTTCATCCTTTGGCCACAGGGTGTGGGCAGAGAGGCTGAAAGTTATTTCGTCTCACATGAAAAAAGTTAAAATTAAGCCACAACGTTTTCCTTGTCTAATTGCACAAACTCTACAACTAGGCCTTCGGGGACATGCATGGATTGCTGGCTCTGGGGAGACAGGAGCTCGGAAAGGCAGGGGAGCTGCAAGGATTTCCATATGGGAGGTAAGCGGCGGGGCTGCGTCCCCACGTTGGCAGCCCCATCGGGGCGGGAGGCTCGGGCCGCCAAGTTCGCACGTGGGCCGCCCCGCCGCTGCTGTCACCTCCCGTCGCCTGTGGGCGGGTGGGATGCAGACCCGGGCGCGGACCCACAAAGGCTGGGGCCGGGGCGGGGGCAGGGCCGCCGCCGCCCCGCCGGGGAAGTCCGAAAGGCCACGCCGCCCGCCCCGCCGGGGCCTGAGCTCGCGCCCGCCCCAGGGCTGCCAGGCCCGGGCGGCGCCCCTGGGCCCCGGAGCCCGTCCGCCCGCCCGCCCGGCAGGGGGCAACTCCGCCCCCGACGGCGCCGCCCGCAGCCCCGGCCCGCACCCACCTTGACGTCCTCGTCCTCGTCCTCGCCTTCCCAGCGGTCCCCGCCGGCGGTGCCGCCGGCCCCCACCTTCCGCACCGGGTCTTCCACGGAGAACGTGTCCGCGTCTACGGGAGAGAGCGAGCCGCGTTAGTGCCGGCCTGGGCGACGGGCCGCGCCCTGCCCCCGGAACTTCCCCTCACCCCAGGAGTCCGAGTCCCCCGCCGCCGCCGCCGCCGCCGCCGCCGCCATGTCGAGCCGGGAGTGAGCGTGTGTGAGGGGAGCGCCAGCGCGGGGCGGCGCGGCGCCGGTGAGTCACCGGATTCGCTCTCGTTTGCCCGCGCGGGGCACGCCGGGACCGTGGCTGACTGGACGCCCGCGCCCAGGCCCCTCCCCCTCTGGCGGCGGCGGCGGCGGGCGCGCGGGCGGGAGGGCGGGAAGGCGGCGCGGGACGTGGCCGGCGGGGCCGCCGGGAGCGCGGGAGGGCGTGGCGGACACTCAGCGCCCACCGACGCGGGGAGAGGGAGGAAGCGGCGTGGGGACCGCCACGCCGGCCTGCGTCCCGTGGAGGAAGCGTGAGTGCCGGGAAGTTAGCAGGGCGGCCGTCGCCACTATCCCACCCCGTCCGGACCTGTCGTTCCCTTTGGTCGCCGCCGGTGGCAGGTGGCGGATACCAGGAGACGCCCCTCTCCCCCCACGCTCGGAACCGGGCTCGGACCGCCATGTCCGCCTGTGGGGCCGGGGACGGTGGACGGGCCTTCCCAGCCCGCGGAGGGCGCAGCGGCGCGCTGGGCGCGGGGCCCGGGGTCTGGACGCCGCGCGCCCGGCGCCCCGTAAGGAGCGAGCGCAGAGGCGGGTCCCCCGCCGCCTCCCCGCCGGGGCGCTCGGACTCCGCTCCTGGCACGTCTGCCCCGCGATGGTCACGAAGGGATGGAAGAGAAGACCGGAGCTCGAGGATTTCCCCTGCTCGCGAGCCGCTGGAGGCCGGCCGGCACGGGACTCCTTCTCTCGCAGGAGAACCTAGGAACTCGGTCTTCGCGAGGCATCGACTCCAGCCTTGTCCTCGAGGTCCGCACCGTCGAGTGGCTAAGATAGACGCGTAAATAAATTTTGACTCAGCGTGATGACTGAGACAAAAAGCAGCATTGTGAGGTTAATATGAAAAGGTAACATTAACCGTGGGAGGGAGGGGGTGGGAGGTTGCGTGAGATTAGCGCAGCGGACCCTGGAGTTTGAAAGACCAAGTGAAATGCGCTCAAGTGCGTTTCTGGAGGGAAGAGCACAAGCGGTGCGTGGCCTGGCTGAGGGGTGAGATTGGGCAGGAACTCAACAGGTAAGCTGTTCATAGTAAAGGGCTGCGGACAGGCCGCGCTGCATTCTGACCTGTGGGTCACTGGGCTCCACTGCAGTGTTTTTGAAAGTGAACAGTTGGAGATTTTTTTTTTTTTTTTTTTTTTTGCTGTTTTCTTAATTTATTTTTGAATATGTAGCACACAGACTTGGTTATAAAAGGGAATGTACAATTATCAACCATTCTGTTCTTTCCAGTGGTAACTATTGTTTCCCGTTTCTTGTGTGCCTTTTCAGAAGGTATACAGATACACATGTTATAAAGGTGGTCTCTTTCAAGAGATACTCTGCAGTCCAGTTACTCAAAGTTTGTTCCCAATCCCGTGGCAACCCCTGGGGAGCTTGTTAGAAATGCAGAATCTCAGGCCATCCCAGACCTAATGCATCGGACAGAATCTGCCTTTTAATAAGATCCTCAGATGATTCTGCACATTAAAATGAGTGAGGCAGCCGAAACTGGTTTGGCTCAGTGGATAGAGCATCAGCCTGTGGACTCAAGGGTCCCGGGTTCAATTCTGGTCAAGGGCATGTACCTTGGTTGCGGGCACATACCCAGTGAGGGGTGTGTAAGAGGCAGCTGATCGATGATTCTCATCAATGTTTCTAACTATCTCTCTCCCTTCCTCTCTGTAAAAAATCAACAAAATAGCCGAAACCGGTTTGGCTCAATGGATAGAGCAGCGTTTTTCAACCACTGTTCCGCGGCACACTAGTGTGCTGCGAGATGTTGCCTGGTGTGCCGTAGGTGCAGACAAGACAAGAATTTTATAATTTTTCACTATTTTGTTTACTTAATATTTCATAATAAAGTAATTATAAAATACTTTCTTTGTGTTTATTTGATTCCTATTCAAGAGAATTACTTTATATATAGTCAATATAGGCACAGAGTTAAATTTTTTAACATTTTCTAATGGTGGTGTGCCTCGTGATTTTTTTCATGATCAAGTGTGCTTTTGCCCAAAAAAGGTTGAAAAACACTGGGATAGAGCGTCGGCTTGGGGACTGAAAGGTCCCGGGTTTGATTCCGGTCAAGGGCATGTACCTTCGTTGCGGGCATATCCCCAGTAGGGGGTGTGCAAGAGGCAGCTGATCGATGACTCTCTCTCATTGATGTTTCTAACGCTCTATCTCTCTCCCTTCCTCTCTGTACAAAATCAATAAAATATATTTTTTAAAAAGCAATAAAATATATTTTTTTAAAAAGATACACAGAATTTTAATGGCTGTGATGGTTAATTTTTTGTTTCATCTTGGCTAGTCCATGGTACCTAGTTTTTAGTCAAACACTAGTCTGGTTTTTGCTGTATTTGTTAATAATCTGCTGTACTCAGCCTAGTTAATAATATATACAAATGTATTTGTTAATATATACATTTGTATGTATTATTTTTTTAAAATATATTTTATTGATTTTTTTACAGATAGGAAGAGAGAGGGATAGAGAGTTAGAAACATCGATAAGAGAGAATCATCAATCAGCTGCCTCTTGCACGCCCCCCACTGGGGACGTGCCCCCAACCAAGGTACATGCCCTTGACCGGAATTGAACCTGGGACCCTTCAGTCCACAGGCCGACTCTTCTGCTATGATATCCTCCAGATTCACAGTCCATTCACTGCATACAGTCAGTTTTGCTTACGTAAAAATGTAAATCGGCCTGGCTGGTGTGACCCAGCCGTTGAGTGTCAACCCAGAAACCAAGAGGTCACCTTTTCCATTCCTTGTCTGGGCTAGTCCCTGGATTTCAGGCACAATCCTCAGTGCAGATGCATGTAGGAGGCAGCCAATCAAATCGGTGTGTCTGTCTCTATTCCTCTAAAAATCAATAAAAGCATTTAAAAATACATATATTTTTAGCCCGGCTGGTTTGACTCCGTGGATAAAGCGTCAGCCTGTAGACCAAAGGGTCCTGGGTTCAGTTCCCCATCAAGGGCACATACCTTGGTTGCAGGTTCCTCCAGACCCGGGCCCTGGTCAGGGTGCTCACAGTGTGTTTTTCTCACATCGATGTTTCTCTCTGCCTTTCCCTCTTTCACTGTCTTTAAAAATCAATGGAAATATATTCTTGGGTGAAGATTAATATATATATATATATATATATATATATATATATATATATGTTAATTAAATATGTTTTTATTGATGTCAGAGAGGAAGGGAGAGATAGAAACATCAATGATGAGAGAGAATTGTTGATCGGCTGCCTCCTGCATGCCCCACACTGGGATTCGAACCCACAACCGGGGCATGTGCCCTCCCCGGGAGTCGAACCGTGACCTGTTGGTTGAATCGATGCTCAACCATTGAGTTATGCTGGGCAGGCTAAACATTAAAAAAAAAAAAAAAAAAAATTGTAGTCCTGACAGTTTGGCTCAGTGGATAGAGCCTTGGCCTGTGGACTGAAAGGTCCCAGGTTCAATTCCAGTCAAGGGCTTGTACCTTGGTTTAGGCACATCCCCAGTGGGGTGTGGGGGTATAGGAGGCAGCTGATCGATGTTTCTCTCTCATCGACGTTTCTAACTCTCTATTCCTCTCCCTTCCTCTCTCTGTAAAAAATCAATTAAAAAAAAAAAAAATCTAAATCAGATCTCGATTCCCCTTCTTCCCAGAAATCTCTTTAGTGTCTTCTTGGTTTGTTTGTTAATCCTCACACAAGGATATTTTTTCATTGATTTTTAGAGAGAGTGGAGGTGGAGAGACAAACATCAGTGTGAGAGAGACACATTGATTGATTGCCTCCCACATACACCCTGGCGGGGTGGGGGTAGGGATTGAGCCTGCAACCCCAAGTACACATGCCCTCCACCTTCAGTCCTCCCAGGCCAACTGATACTCTATCCACTGAGCCAAACTGACGAGGGCGTCTTCTTGTTTTTATTTTGTTTTTGTTTCTAAGTCTTTATTGCTGAAAGTATTACATATATCCCCTTTTCCCCCCCATTCACCCCTCCCAGTCTCCCCCTTGCCCTAGGCTTTCACCACCTTATTGTCTGTGCCCATGGGTTATGCATATATGCATACGACACTTTGGTTGATCTCTTCCCACGCCCCATTCGGAGGATGTCTTATTGTTTTTGTTTTGTTTGTTGAATAGTAAAATCCAATTCTTTACTGTGGCCTGCAAGGCCCTGGATAGACTGATTCCTACCTTCCACCAGCCTCCGTGTGCCATTGTCTCTCATTAACCTCATTGCTACTGGCCCTCTCGGGCTACTAAGGTTTTTCCTATTTTTGGAATTTCTGCTTACAATGCTCTTCCCACACCTCTTTGCATGATTGACTTTATTTCTCCTTCAAATGAAACTGTAAAGTTACCTTTGCAGAAGGGTCTTCCCTGATCTTTCTCCTGCAAGAGGCCTCCCCGGTTACTCTTTCTCATTACTCTCTTTTGTTGTAGCATTTATCACAATCTCTAATGACTTCATTTATTTAATATCTGTTTGAAGCATAAGCATCTTGTTGTGTTCTTTACTACTGTATACCCACTGCCTGGCATATATTGTAGTAAATGCTCATTGTATTTGAAAATGACTTCCTGATGCCTGTCGTCACAGTAGGAATTAAATTAAGTTTTCGCCACACAGGTTGACATTCCTGTGGGACATCCAACTAAAAAGGGCTAGTACATGTTTGGAACTACAGAAGCCTGGGTAGAGGATTAGGAGTTATATGATTATGGCCGTGGACAGAATAATGTGCAAGAGGCCACCTGAAGATAGGATAGAATGAGAAGAACCTTGAAGGCCATCAACATTTAAGGAGCAACCAGAGGGAAAAGGTATGGAGAGGACAGAGTAAGGTTTTAAAAAATTCTGAAACCAGTGGATAGAGCGTCGGCCTATGGACTGAAAGGTCCCAGGTTCGATTCCAGTCAAGGGCATGTACCTTGGTTGCGGGCACATCCCCAGTAGGGGTGTGCAAGAGGCAGCTGATTGATGATTCTCTCTCATGGATGTTTCTAACTCTTTATCCCTCTCTCTTCCTCTCTGTAAAAAAATCAATAAAATATATTTAAAACAAAATAAAAATAAAGAATTTATAGCACTGTGGAATATAGTGTGTTTGAAAATTCACTTGTTAGGTGTCAGGAGACCTGGATTCTAGACATTCAGGTGATCAGATTATATTGAACTGAACACTGGACACTTCTGGTGGGAGGTGGAGAAAGCTCACAATGATTCTTCATTGTCTGGAAAGTGTCCCAGTACACAAGTATCAGTGGGTTCCCCAAAGCCACATTTGCTCCTTTACCATAGCTAATTTGGGAAGGGGGGGTCAGAAACATTAACTGTGAAGTTAATAAAGCCCTAGCTCCAGTGTCTCATTGCATCAGGTCCTCATTTTTCAAGAAGGTCCTCCAAATTGTATATACTTCAAAGGATACCGTTTTCCCGAAAATAAGACAGTGTCTTATATTAATTTTTTCTCCCAAAGTTGCGCTAGGTCTTATTTTCAGGGGATGTCTTATCTTCCCATGCGCTAGGTCTTATTTTCGGAGGATGTCTTATTTTCGGGGAAACACGGTATAAAATCTGGATCTGCCCCAGGTGGAATCCTCAAATTCTCTAGTAGCTAGTCGCCAAGGTGCCCTTCAGAGAACAGTATTCAAGTCTTATGTGCCCCCCTCCTTTTGAGTCCTGTGAAGTGACGCTCAATGCTAGGCCATAGCAAGCCTTGCAGCTTACATCTGTGCTTTTTGGAATGCCCACTCTGGTGGAAGTCAGCTGCCATTTAAGAAGTCTTACTACTTTATGACAACCCTGTGCTGTTAGAAGATAGCCATGTGGAAAGGCTGTTAGGAAGAGAAATAGCCAAACCCTGACTTCCAGCAGAGATGCCAGACATGGGAGTGAAGAAGCCATCTTGGACATCCATCCTGGTTGAGCCTTCAGGTGATTCCATCCCCAACTACCATTCCAATGCATCCACAGAAGACCCCAAGGGAGAGTTGCCTGTCTGAGCCCAGTCAACCCACAGTCTGTGAGAAATAAGTTATCTTAAGCTTCTTAAATTTTGAGGCAAATAGTTATGTAGTAATAATTGAAAGATTCTCTTTTCCCAGGGTTTTAGAACTTAAATGAGACTTTCACTACCTCAAAATTGGTGGCTGATGATAGCACCTGAAGGGAAGACCACAAACTCCTGATGAAGTGATTTCCCAGGTCACCTTACTGCCTCTTGTCTTCTCTTGAGGCCCAGTATCTTTCCAGTATCCCATTCTTGACCTCAGGCAGCAATTTTAAATCCATTCTAGTAGTCCATTTCAGATAAATTTTGCTTTACTTAATTTTGGGTATTGCACATAGCAGACACTTAACTGTTGAATGACTACATGAATAAATTTCTATGCAGAATTGAGTTTTTCCCTAGGAAATACCTGCCTCTCAGGTCATTGTTTCTTCTGTATGAAAAGTAGTTCCAAAGAAAATACAGCCGAACTTCAAAGAAAGATGCTTTCTTATTGTACTATTAGTGAGGTTACAACACTGTACAGTAACCTGAACTAGTAATCCTAATAAAAGAGTAATATGCAGATTGACCATCACTCCAACACAATATGGTTGCCCCATGTGGTCAAAGATCCTGCCCCATGTGGACACAAGGTGGCCAGCAGGGGAGGGTAGTTGGGAGGGACCAGGCCTGTAAGGGAGGGCAGTTGGGGGTCATCAAGCCTGCAAGGGAAGGCAATTGTGAATGATCAGACCAGCAGGGGAGGGCAGCTGGGAGGGACCAGGCCTGCAAGGGAGGGCAATTGGGGCTGATCAAGCCTGCAGGGGAAGGCAGTTAGGGGTGACCAGGCCGAAGTTGGGGGTGATTGATCATGCAGGGAAGGACAGTTGGGGGCGGGGGGGGGGGGGGAGGGGGGGGGAGGCAGCTGGGAGAAACAGGCCTGCAGGGAAGAGCAGTTGGGGGAGACCAGGCCTGCAGGGGAGCATATTTAGGGGTGACCAGGCCTGAAGGGGAGGGCAGTTAGGGGCAAACATGCTTGCAGGGGAGCAGTTAGGCATCAAACTGGCAGGGGAGTGGTTAGGGGGTGATCAGGCTGGTAGGCAGAAGTGGTCAGGGGCAATCAGGAAGGCAGGCAGGCGAGCAGTTGGGAGCCAGCAGTCCTGGATTGTGAGAGGGATGTCCAACTGCATGGTTATCTTCAATTGGCAGTCAGACATCCCTTGAAGGGTCCCAGATTGAACAGGGTGCAGGCTGGGCTGAGGGGACCCCCATACTCAAATTTTGTGCACTGGGCCTCTAGTTAGTAAATAAGTGACTAAAAGGATATGAGACCCAACCAATTCTCCCAAGGTGGTCTCAGGAAATCAAGACTGGATATTGCTGAAGTGGTAATGTACTCACCTGTATTAACTTGCCTAAAGATATTCTAAGAGTGTATCTAAAAAATAGTTAACAGAAAGGTGAAATACAGAGAAAGGCCAAAGAACAAGATTTTTAATGTCCAGGGGAAAAGGGTAAGCTGACCAGACTTCTAGCAGCTATCAGACATGTGGGTATCCTATTGATATTAGCCATTATGTTAAGTGCCTGCTATGTGCTCTGCCCAAACTTTCTTCCTGGTTCTACCCTTACCAAATGTGATTTAGTTCCCGAAGTAGGAAACTTGCCAATAGTAAAAAAATGAAATTTAAATATAACTTAAAAATTTGTGTCTTGTAAGTTTAGTGTGAACCATTTCTGCTGAATTTCATCAATTCTCGGCTGCACTTTAATGAATCCATTTTCTGGACTTTATATATATAAAAGCCTAAGTGACCAAACGATTGAACAACCGGTCGGCTGGTTAATATGACAGGCACTGACCTCCAGGGGGAAGATGCTCAATGCAGGAGCTGCCCCCTGGTAGTGAGCGCACTTCCTCAGCGAGAGCACCGCTCAGCTGACCCATGGTGCCAGACACAGGGCTCACGCCAGCCGCCGCCTGGACACCTTAGCGGAGTGGCAGTAAGCTTAGCAGGCAGTGGTGTCAGCAGCAGATACAGTGGGGCCGGGATGAGCAGAAGCGGCAGGTGGCATTGGATTGCCAGTTTGGGCTCCAACCCCACATAGGTGCATGAATCTGTGCGCTGGGCCTCTAGTAAATAGAAATCCAAACTTCTAAATGTGAGCGTATTCTTTTACTCATTCAACAAATACTGAGTGCCTACCCTCTTCCTAGTACTAGTGTAGGTTCTTGGGATATTAACTTTAAGGAATTAAACCATGTGTAATTGAAAATGAGGTGTAGGGGTTGGAGGTGCTATGGAAAAATTCATGGGCTATGTGTATACAGCACTGATAAATTTTTGAAGCAGAAATTTGAGAATTTTTCACAGTATAGTGTATGCTGTTTTTTGAAATGAGGAAGCAGAGAAACACTTGTCTAGATCTGTGTGCTGGGGACTTCATTTAGTCCTTAAAACTATTATGTGACCCTAGCCGTTGTGGTTCAGTTGGTTAAGCATCTGCCCATTCACTGGAAGATTGCCAGTTTGATTCACAGTCTGGGCACATCCCCCCATTGGGATATTTTGCGCTCTAAATAAAATAAAATAAAATAAAATAAAATAAAATCAATAAAAAAATGAAATGTGTGATTCATGTTAGTCTCTAGGTGACCCTATAATCATAATGACTGTATTCCCATTTTACAGATGAGCAGAGTAATTGAACAATGTATGTTGACAAATTAACATTAAAACCTCTGCCTTTAAAGAATTTCATCATTAAAGCTATGGGATAGCAAATGACAGCAAAAATGAAGAACTGCTCATGGCTCATTCTTGAGAAAGTACTTTAAGCATCAGACTAAAAATCTCCTAAAGATGAAATAAGGCAAATAGAACCAGGTTAAAACTCATAAAATACCCAAATCATGGAGTCATTACATACGTGAGATTTACGATTTGGAAAAATAACTATGTAGTTGAATGACTTTTTCCATTTTAAACCACCTTCCCCTAAAAGCTTACCCAAGAGTCTTACAAGATATGAAATGCCAGCATGTGTCTCCATTAGACTCCTACACATTATTCCATACTTATTTTTATACAGTGCCATTAAATCCTAAAGTACCTTCCTATTCCTGTCAGTCAACCAGACAAGCCATGCTCTCCTTAGAACTTTAACCTTCTCCTGACTTCAAACTCCATTATGATGCTAGCAACCAATGCATTAGCCATTTGTCTTGGAAAAAGGAATGCATTGTGTGAATTAGGTCAACTGCTACATCTTTGGTCTCCTATCCACCCACTCTATTGCCTAGGCAGTAGCCAAAGTGGTCTTTTAAGACAATTTTGAGCGTTAATTCCCTTGCTTGATTTTACCTCTTGCCCCTCAACCAAACCTGCCTTTCCATTTTTTTTAACATTCTACAGTTCTTATATTTTGTTGTGGTTCATCTTCAGAGGATATTTTTTCCATTTTTCAGAGAGTGAGAGGGAGAGGTTAAGACCCATGTGAGACACCTGGATTGGTTCCCTCCCAAATGCCCCAACCAGGGCCTAGGATAAAGCCTGCAACCAAGGTACATGTCCTTGACCAGAAATTGAACCCATGACCCTTCGGTGTGTGGGCCAACACTCTAACAACTGAGCACACCGGCCAGGACTAAAGTTATCTTTTTTTTAAAATAAGTATTTATTATTGAAAGTATTGCATACATCCCCTTTACAGTTCTTATCTTAAACAATACTTCAGCCAACCCAAGCCTGGCTTCCAGACTAGATTGTTAGCACCCTCGCTATTTTTCTTTCACGACCCCTTTCTCCAACAACACCCAGTCTCTGCTACTAGACTGCAAGCTTGAGGGCAGTGTCAGGTTTCCTCTTTTCTGCCATTCTCGGTGTCTAACACATAGTAAGGCGGTGTTTTAAAATGATTTTCACTCTGATTAGGAAAGCTACTCATACCTAACCTGAACAAATATTGTCACACTTCAAATCTAAACCTCTAGTTAATTTGGTTCATCTATTAAGACTTCTAGCTGAAACTGGTTTGGCTCAGTGGATAGAGCGTCAGCCTGTGGACTTGATTCTGATCAAGAGCATGTACCTTGGTTTCGGGCACATCCCAAGTAGGTGTGCAGGTTGCTGATCGATGTTTCTCTCTCATCTATATTTCTAACTCTATATATCTCTCCCTTCCTCTCTGTAAAAAAAAAATCAATAAAATATATTAAAAACAAAAAACTTATAACTTAGCAAATCCTATAAGCCTGCTACTCTAAGTACTTACCAGACTTCTCAAGCCAGTCAATACTCACCAACTGCCTCATCACCCACTTCTTCCTGAACACTCAGCATGTTTTTATAAAAACATGTTAAAGGTGACCTCTCCATTATCATCATCATCCAGTCTTCATTGAATGCTTTCTACTGCTCTTTTCTTTTCCCTGACATGTGGCAGTACCGATTCTACTGCCCATTTCTGCCCCCAAGTTAAAGGGGGCAGAAACGGGCAGTGGAATCAGTGTTTATCTTTTACACATACTCAAGAGAACTAGCTCCTTTACACATTTCCATTCTGGCAATTATTTGTATGTTGTTTTACAAGTTCCATCTTTGTAATTCTGAGAGGTAGATCTCGATGCACTCATTTTACAGATGAACTGAGGCTCAAGCGCTGCTTTGTCTGAGTGGGTGAGTTATTTCCAAAGGCCTCCTGCAGTGACTCTCAAGCCTGTCTGTATAGTAAACTCCTTTGAGCTTATGGAAAATTGTTTTATAAGTTCCATCATAGCAGGGCTTGGGAGGGGGGAAATGAGATGTTGGTCAAACTTTAGACTTGTTGCATGTGGATCTAATGTTCTGGGGGTGTAATGTACACCATGGTTAACAATACTGTACTGTACACTTTAAAGCTATACTAGATTTTTAAAAAATGTTTTTATTGATTTTAGAGGGAGGATAGAAGCATCAATGATGAAAATCATCAATCAGCTACCCTTTGCAGACCCACTACTAGAGATCATGCCCACAACCCAGTCATGTGTCCTGACCATGAATAGAACTGTAACCTCCTGGTTGATGGGTCAACACTCAACCACTGAGCCACGTGGACCGGACACTACTAGAGATCTTTAATGTTCTCATCATAACCACCAAAAAGAGGTAATCACATGAGGTAAAGGATGTGTTAACTGGTAAACATTTCAAAATATATCCATACATCATCACATCTTATACCTTAAACTTACATTGTTGTTATGTCACTTTTACTCAATAAAACTGGAGAAAAATATCTCATCAGATAGGTGAGATCAGTGTTATTTTCTATCTACATTGGCTCATTATTTAGCCCATTACATCACTCATATATTTTTTAGCTTACCATAATCTGGTTCTTCCTTGCCATCTTCTCTCAACTTTTTAAAATTAACCTTCTTTATTCAGGTTTTATTTTCCAGTGTACAAGAAATTAAGAATGTAATTCCATTAAGTAGAAGCAGTTTTGATTCAGGTCACGGGCATGTACCTTGGTTGCAGGCACATCCACAGTAGGGTGTGTGCAGGAGGCAGCTGATCAATGTTTCTCTCTTCGATGTTTCTAGCTCTATCCCTCTCCCTTCCTCTCTGTAAAAAAATCAATAAAATATATTTAAAACAAAACAAAAAACTCTAGGGCTCAGTTTGTAACTTTTACACTGAATTATT
The DNA here is from genome assembly GCF_964339955.1 of Pipistrellus hanaki. Lineage (NCBI taxonomy): Eukaryota > Metazoa > Chordata > Mammalia > Chiroptera > Vespertilionidae > Pipistrellus > Pipistrellus hanaki. The sequence continues at coordinate 59,309,100 of NC_140503.1, forward strand.
ATATTCCTTTATATAAGATCTTTGTTGGCTAAATTTTATAAACTTTATAACACTTTTCATTTATGTACAAACACGCTTATACAAGAATGCCAAAGCCTTGGGAGCTAGCATACTTGATTTCTAATCTCCCAGAACAGTTATGAGCTCTTGGGTCACAATCCTCTGTGAGCCTGTTACCTCATCTCTAACCTGTTCTGTGTTCCTTACAGGATTGCCTGTAGAGCATCAAAAGAGAAAGAAATGTGAAAAAATTGTGTACTTACAAACCAAAAGAGCACTGTGAAAATAAGTTGTTAGATATGAGTGTTTCTAATGGCTGATAAAATATCATCAAAGAACAGTGTTTCCATAAAAGTTTTATTTATCCCCACAACAACCCTGTGAGGTAGGGTGATCAGGGCATTTGAAGATGAGAAAACTAAGTCTACATTGCTTGTTCATGGCTATACTGCATAGTAAATATGTAGAAATTGAACTGAGATTTTTAAATGTCCATGACTTTATATTGATTCACATGGAAAAAGGCAGAGAGAATATTATCTCCCCCCTACCTTAATGCCAAAAGGACAGTGCCTTGAAAAATCCCATTTCAAAAGATGAAAGTAGTATTTCATTGCTTATTTCTACAAAGATTTATAAAATAAAAAAATAGTGAAATATTTTACAATTTATATATAATGGTCTCATTCAGGGATATGTCCTTCAGCTGTGTATATGATCAACTATTCCAAGTGCTAGGAATACAAACTCTTAAAATTATGAAAGAATGATAATGAGCAGTAGCTTCAATCTTCCTTATTATTCCTCCATGTATCTTGAATAAGTTCTGTGAAATCTGGTCCCAGTTTAAAATAAAAGGAAAAAGAAAAACTACCACAAAGATGTTTAGTAAACTTTTATTTTGTTGCCTACTCTTAAACCACTGTCACATTTAAAACAGTGATTTCCCAAACCTGGTTATTAGAATCACGTGGAGGGCTTAAAAAAGAAGTACAGAGCTCTCAGGCCCCACGAGAGATCCAAGGAGACAATTCTGCACGTGTTCGGCCTCAGGAACCTATTCCCAAAGCTCAGTGATTCTAATGAACACTCAAGTTTGGGAACTACTGATGTATTTTAAAATACTAACTAAATCAAAACCATAAGGTAAGTATAAACTTGTTGCTTTCTTATCCCCTTTTTAAAAATTTCTCAAAACACATTATCCCAAGAACTCTTGCCTCTGGGCAAGTAATTTCAATTCAAGATACAGAGAAACATTTTATAAAAATGTATCCTAGTGAGTGAGACTTGGATTCCAATAATTTAAGGAGCATTTAAATATAAGATACTGAGTTTTGTGGTTCTTATTCTGAATATTTAAAAATGTATTCCATACAGGTTCCTAGCAGGCTTTCAACTCAGGGGAAGACATGAAAAGTAATGACATAATCAAGCACACCAACACTGAAAAAATGCTATACTTGAACACAGGTCATGAGAGGAATAAGAAAGTGAATGAGTGACAACCTAAGGCCCTTTGGCCCATACATTTTTGTTCCCAGTCCACTCTTCCCCTATAAGGGGAAATAAAATAAACATTCTTTCCTAGTTGCTTGGCATAGTTATTCGATGGGTAACTATTAACGAACTTAATTTTAGATACACAAGATTAAAAGAGATAACAAATAAATATCTAGGAAGACAGAGAAATTAGGTCAGAAAACCTTAGCTAGCTAATGATGTATATAACACCACCATGTTAGTACAATAAATGAAGGCTTCAGTGTCCTTTACGTTTCAGCTTTATGTGATTGACACAGATGTGGAAAAGATCTGATCCTTATTATGAAGAATTCTGTGCTCGCTGTAAAGATTTGTAGGGATAAAGAAATACTTTCTTCATTGATGAGATGAAGTCTCTGTTTTTCAGGTAAGTTGACTGAACAAAACAATGAAAAATGAACTTCTTTAGAAGGTTGCACAAAAGTAATATCTAGTTGAAAAAGTCATTGGCCAAAGAGAACTTAAAAAAAAAACAAAACAAACAAAAAAAACACCATTCTATGTTTAACCCTAAAAACAAAACAGAAAAACTAGAGAAATGGGGGGGAAAAAGTACACATACATTTTCACGGACAGTTACAAGAAAATAGCCATTTATAGAAGTCACAATGCTTTCAACAAATTCTCCCCAAATTTTGGGAAACAAGATAAAGCCATCGGGTAAATAAATATACATACTAGCTAATATAAAACAATTTATGCTTTTAAATTGTTATTAATTCTTTTAAGACCCAAGGAGAAATTTGGTGATATAAATCTTATTAGGGCTACATATATTACATGGAATTAAAAAACATAACTGATTAAAACGTTCTAACAATAATACAAATATTTAAAAGAATGTCTTAAAAGTCAGACATCACTGGAAATATCATAATTATAATATGTACTTCAGAGTTGTAATGTGTATATAGGTCACTTTTGCTGTGTCTTATCAGGTATCCATCTCTCCTGCATTTACTATAGTCAGTTTTTAAGAGTTTATGTTTACTGTGTGAACTGTAGGGGCTGGGCACATCTCAGGTTCATAAAATATACACCTCCGCTTAACCAATTGGAAGTGTTTAAGATAACATCTATAAACAGATAAAGAAAAGGGGTAATGAGACGATAAAACATTAACATGGAAGGAAGCTGGGTAGTTGTCTCTATAAATTATTTAAAATTCTGTATTAAATTTAAAATGACTCAAGTCAGGTAATGAAAAATATATATATAAATTGGTCTCAAGAAATTTTCTCAGGCCACACAAAATTTCCCTTAGTTTATTTCTTTACAGAATCTTATTATGCTTGATTCTTTTGTCAGTCTATTTTAGGGAACTCTCCCTAGCATGGGACTGAAAACAGCTTTACTATTAATACTAAGATGATTAAAGTGGGTGTTCATTTAAAGTGCCCACAGGCACAGTGGTATAGGTGCTTACATTTCCCTTCAAGTTATGGGAAAGCCCTTTGAGATTGTATTTACTTAATCAGAAAAGCTTTCAGCAATTATAATGCATGCTGAAAGTTTAGATCTTGTATAAGTTTGGATTTTGCTGTTTGAGCATAAAAAGGGAGCAAGGAGAAAGGTAACTAGGTTCACAATTTTGAGCAAGAGCATATGTAAAGGTAACGTATGTACATTTTATTTCAAGAAAGACAGAAGACAAACAGCATAAAGATGCCCAGATGCCCTAAAGATAAATACATCTCAAAGAGTCTCATTAAAATGAATCTGTAGTATTTTTTCCTGCAAGCAAAATACCTTTCTTTAAATTAAAACAAAAACAAAACAAAAAAACCAGTATTCTGAATTGCAAATGCTTCTGCTCTATTTTGCAGAAAACCTGCCATGATTACTTAATGAATAAGGATTTTCCACAAAACAGGCTTGCTCTACATGCTAGATTTTTAAACAGTTCAGTGACACAATATGCTAACTACATACACAACATATAATATAGTAAGAAAACACTCAACCTGATGAAAAGTTAAAATTTTCATTAATACACTGAAAATTGACATAACTCATGCCTTTAAAATCAAAAATACAAAAATTAAATGTTTTTCTAAAAAGATTTCCTTATTTTAAGGATTCATTTGAAAATGAAGCTGCATGTAATTTGTACAGTAAGTTGTACAAGTAAACAGGTAATATACATAAAAAATTAAGTGACATACTCCTCAATTATCAGTTGTCCACCTTTAATTTCCAATACTGTACTTTCTTAACAAGCATACAAAATATCAAACTTCTCTTTAGAAAAAGTGCCGTTCTTTGACATCCTTTACACAAAAACAGTCTGAGCCTGTGGCATGTTAATGCAGTTGAGAGGCAGAGCATACTAACCTTACAAATTCTACCTTCCATAAAAAGCCTCCCGAAAAGGAGATTACACGCCACTATAAAAATATTAACCTCTTGTGGTAGCTGCATTAGAGAACCAAGGCTTGAAGACTATTTTCATATAGTATAGAAAACCCACTATGAGAGCATATTAACTGCATTGGTGGCTTGGGAGTTTACTGTGCCACAGGATTATGCATAGCTACTGTAAGGTACCAAGACTGTTACACAGAGTTTTAAATTGATTGTAACCGAGAGCATAACAGAGGTACTACCAGCCCATGCAAAGTAATTAAAAATACCGAGTCACTGTGCTGAGTACTTCATTTCTGGAGGAAACCAAAGGCAGCAGTAATCAAATCAAGCCCAAAAGGTGACCAAACACATTCTCCTCAAAGATTGGTGAGCACAGTGAAGTCTGAGGTATACCTTTATCCATTAAATCTGTGTGCCATTGCAAGATTTTACCATTTGGGAACACATGCCATCACAATGGTTTAAATCATTTGAATATTAGTCATTCATATATTCTTATCTACCCAGTCTCTTGATTTTTGAAAAGATTTCACCTACAGAATATTACAGAAACAAAATATAAATGCATGTCTTTCTAAATGAAACTTACATGGACTAAAAGTAGAGAATATTTTTAAACAAATATACAATATGCAGGCAGACAAAGCAGGAAAACGGCCATTCAAATGTATAATAAAAAACTAAAAACTGACTATTTCCAGAAACTATGAAGCGCCTCAACTAAAAGGAATGCATAATGAAATTCTAATCTAATACAGGTCAAAAATGTAAAAAGGTTATAAACCTTAACAGGAAAATAAAACAACTTTTACTGGCCATTCCTGTTGAAATGAGAATCTTAAAGTAACAGAAAAGTGGCTACAAACCCACTTAGAGCACCAAACAGAGAGAAAATAAAAAGTCCATTTTCATCTCTGTTGTTATCATAAAATCCTGTGTGACTACAGGTCAAACTGCTGGTGGCAGAAACAGAATTCTTTATAAACTGCAGATGTCCTGTACATAAAAAAATTTCACTGGAGTTGCACTAGTTCTAAAGACTCTTCTGTTTTAGCCTACCTACTGTATGTATTCATTCTGAGATAAAGTCTCTTTCTGTAACCCTTGATTATTATTGGGCACCAAAGATAAGAAAAGCAAGACGGGGTACAAAAATGCAAAATTCCAACAGTAATGGCAATGTTTTGTCTTAGTCCAAAAGGGTCCTGTATTCTCTCCCCCTTCATGATCTGACACGTCTTTGTACTTAATCTGGGGGCAGCAAATCATGCAAGCGAAATCTGTCTCTGATGTGAGGCCGAACATCTTCATTCTGTGTGGAGAAAGAGACATTTTAAAGGCCATGTAATTTCAAAAATATGATCCTCAGACCATTCTGAGCATTCTTACGTTGCAGGAAAACATATCACTAATTTTCCAACTCATTTTATTTGCCAAATATAAATGTACCACACAGAAGCAGTTAACTTAGAATTAAATTAAGATGTAAAAAAACCTGCCATAAATGTTTTAATTTTGTAAGAATAATTATGTAGTAAATGGCTCAACAAAATGTTAGTAAAAGCATTAAGCTATTGAATCCTATTTCATATATTAATTTAAAATTAGCGAAACCGATTTGGCTCAGTAGATAGAACGTCGGCCTGCAGACTGAAAGGTCCCAGGTCCGATTCCGGTCAAAGGCATGTTCCTTGGTTGCGGGCACATCCCCAGTAGGGGGTGTTCAGGAGGCAGCTGATCGATGATTCGCTCTCATCGATGTTTCTAAATCTCTATCCCTCTCTCTTCCTCTCTGTAAAAAATCAATAAAAATATATTTTAAAAAATTGATCCATGGATATAGGGAAAAAATTTGCATAGTTTTAGTAGCATAAGCAATAAATCTACACCTATGAAAGCAAAATGAAACAGATTTAACAAAAGTAGTTAGTGATTGCAAGAGGAAGCCCAGTGAAATAAAAACAATCTTTAAACTTTTAAATACTTATAATTTTAATATAATTTATGGCCCAGTTGGTGTGGCCTAGTGGTTGAGCTTCAACATAGGAACCAGTAAGTCATGGTTCGATTCCTGGTCAGAGCATATGCCTGGGCTGCGGGCTCGATCCCCAGTAGGGGGCGTGCAGGAGGCAGCCGATCAATGCTTCTCTCTCATCATTAATGTTTCTACCTCTCTCCTTCCATCCTCTCTGAAATCAATAAAAATACAATAAAACAAATTTTAATGTAATTTATAAGGTTTGATAAAGCTTGTAATTCTTTTCAATCTTCCCCTTAATCTCCCACCACATTTGACTTTTTAAAAGCAATTTACACGATTTAAATAAAGTTGAACCAACAGCATAACTGAAAAAGATAATTAAGACATACTTACCAGTTCTACAAGCTTCTCCAGAAATGGAATCAATTTTAGGAGTTCATTGTCATTTTTATCCATAAACCAGCTTTCTATAGGGATTCCATTAGATAGCTAAAATGATAAATAAGTAATTAAATCTTCTTTTTTGCCTACATTTTCCCTACTTTGGAAAAGCTTTAAAACAAAATGAATCAGCCCTGTCCAGGGTAGCTCAATTGGTTAGTGTCCTCCTGACATGCCATGGTTGTGGGTGCGATACCCAGACAAGCCACATGCAAAAAGCAACCAGTGAATGCATAAATAAGCAGAACAACAAATTGCGGTTTGTCTCTTCCCCTTCCTCCCTCCCTCTCTAAAATCGATAAAAGAAAAAAAAGAAAAAACTAAAAAAGAAAAAAAACTGAAGCCTAATTGGGTTTTCAGCATAATTTCTTCTTAGTGTATATAAAACTGAACAAGAAAGATCCATTAATAAGTTTTGCATTAATGTAACTAAAAACATTCCTTTACTCATTCAAGAAACAGTTACTAATAGTCAATGCTAGGTACTGTGAATGAAGGGGTACTGCCAATCTAAACAAATAATACTGTTAGAGAGCATATACTTATAACAGGGACCATGTCCCACTCATTGTTTTATTCTCAACAAATAGGATAATCTGAAACACAGGAACATAAGTTGACTCAAAACTATTTTAATGAATAGTCTAAAAACAAGATGCAAACCGTATTTGTTTGTAAGTAAATAGAGGCCCAAAATTAGTGCACCAGCAGGGTCCTTAGGCCTGGCCGGTGATGAGGGCTGATCTGGGCCTTGCAGCTGCTAGCCAGGGCCTTTTTTTTTTTTTTTTTTCAAATAATTTTTTATTGACTGAAGTTTTACAGTAAGTCTCCTTTTTGCCCAACTGACTCCCTCCCCACCAGCCATTTCCACCCTGGGCAAGCCCCCACCACCCTTGTGTCTCTGTCCATTAGTTATGCTAATATGCATACATACAAGTCCTTTAGTTGCTCTCTAATCACCCCTCCCCCTGCCATTTGTCTCTGGATCTATTTTTGTTCATCAAATTATGTTGATCATTATATCCCTCATATGAGTGCAATCATGAGATATTTATCTTTCTATGACTGGCTTATTTCACCAGGGGCCTTCCTTTGTTCCGCGCCACCCCCTGGTGGTCAGCACATGTCATAGCGAGAGATCAAACTCCCAGTCTACTTGGTCGAACTCCCGAGGGGACATGTGCATATTAGGCTTTTATATATAATATACTAGAGGCCTGGTGCATGAAATTCACGCAAGAGTAGGCCTTCCCCCAGCTGCCGGCACTGGCTTCCCTCCAGCACTTAGGACCTGGGCTTCCCTCCTGGCAGGCACCGGGACCCAGGCTTCCCTCACAGCTCCAGCTTCGTCTGGAAGGACATGTGGTCTAATTAGCATATTAGCCTTTATTATTGTAGATATATAGATAATCTCTGGAATAAACATTTATACAGAACACTAGAGGCTCAGTGCACAAAATTAGTGCACTGGGGGGGGGGGGGCTCAGCTCTGCCTGTGCCCTCTTGCAGTTCAGGAAACCTCAGGGGATGGCTAACTGACGGCTCAGGACTGATCCCCAGCTGGCCTACGCCGTCAGTTGGACATCCTTAGCACTGCCGTGGAGGTGGGAGAGGCTTGTGCATCACCTCTTGTCTATAAGCAGTGTAACTCAGCTCTTGCCAGTAGTGAACTCAGCTCAGGACTTCTAGCTGAGGGGCGCTCCCCTTAGTGATCAGTGCGCATTGTAGCAACCAGTCATCCCCCTATTTGCTCAATTTGCATATTAGCCTTTTATTACATTGGATTGTGTTTGAGAACGAGGACAATGGAAATGATTTTATCTAGGAACCAAGAAAAAATTCTTAAAAACATTTCAAAATGCAAGCAAATAAAAGTAGTGACCTAAACTGAACATATTCAATACCATATGCTGTTCACCCGGCTTCTTCTTTTTCCTTAGTGGACATTTAAAACACAAGTTAAAGGCAAATCTTATTTTATCTATACCCAACCCACTTTCCGTCATCTCCATTCTGCACCTATTTATTGTGAAGGAAATCTCAGATCACAGGAAGGTATTCATAATGTACAATGTATATCTTACAAAGGTGGCTTGTCTGTAGTCAAAGTTATATTTCAAAGAATCATTAACAAAGGTTACAAATATACTGATAAAATAGTCCACAAAAATATTAAAAATTTCAAAAATGGACCAGAGGAAGATGGTTAAGCTATTTGTAATTCTCAAACATGTTTAAAATTAAATTACTGATGTAACAACTCATTAGAATGCTATTAAATGCTTATCTTATTGTCCCTTCTTATTCACATTTACTACTCAGATTTTTATTTATGTTGTGCTTTATCTTTTTAAAAAATATATTTTTATTGATTTTTTAAAAAGATAAAGGAAGGGAGAGGGAAAGAGATAGAAACAACGATGAGAGAGAATCATTTATTAGCTACGTCCCCTACTGGGGAGCAATCCTGCAGCCCAGGCATGTGCCCTTGACTGGAACTAAACCTGGGACCATTCAGTCCTCAGGCTGGCGCTTTATCCACTGAGCCAAACCAGCTAGGGCTACGTTGTACTCAATTGAAAAGAAACTTCTCCACAAGGAGTATGCCAATTTGGCATTTCTAATTATAAATGTGACACTAAACAGGGAAATTCCTCTAGTGAAAATTCTGTTCTCCCATCAGATGGTTTGGCAGCATTTGTCCTCATTGTAACTTTTTTCCCATTCTGAATTTGCTTAGCAACCCTCTTCCTACCTGATATGCAAAGGCTTGTGGTGAATTGTCAATTATTATAGTTTTTGAAAGATCTCTTCCAAGGATATTTAAGTCCTTTATATAGTTTCCTTGTACACAAACACAATGTTCACGAAAAAGTCGGTGCCTAAACATAAAAATAAAAACAAATTAACTAAAAATAAAAAAGTAAGTCTCTAATAGCATATACTGAAACATATACACATACCATAGGCTTTACACACGATATTCCTTATTATTTGTCACAAAGGAAATTCATATACAAATGTGGACCTAAGCTTTGGGCTATAGCTTTACTATAAAAATTCTTAGCAACTACTGAAAACTAAAAACCAAATATTACCATCTCTTAAATGGTTTATCCCAAAATATTATATTAAATAAAGAGGGATTAAAAACTCTGTAAATTGTTTTTGTAATTTATTTACCCAGAAAGCTCAGTTCAGATGCAGCATCTGGTTGTCAGCGAGGTCCTGGCTTTTAAACCAATATTCCAGATGGTTGACTGAGGCACAAGGATGTCAAGTGACTTGCCCAAAGTCACACAGTAAGCCAGTGGTTAGCCCCGCACTGGAACCCAGAATCGTCCCGGCTCCCAGTCCTTTGCTCTAACCAGAAGACCACACAGCCTCCCTACCCCTGTACACGCCAGAATAGAAAATATAAGAAGGAATATTTCTGTGTTGGCATTTTAAAAATGTTTTTAGTTTCCCTTATAGTTTTTGAGAAAAGGTGGTCAAAACATTCCATCATTTCAACTTTTTCCCACTCATTTTTCAATTTAGTGTATGTGTATGTCATTTGAAAAAACAAAGATTGAATGAAATTATGAGTTTAGATTTAAGTATAACATGTAAACTGATGTTTCACTAATGACAGATACTAAGTTGAAAAATTCTGTATAATTTAACAAAGCTATTAAAGGTTTATAATACTTAAGTACTGTAATAATTATATAACCTTCATTCCGAACTAAAAAATACTAGTCCTGTATAATAATTTGATAGTTTAGTTTCCTTGTGTCTTAACCCGACTAAACAATTTTTCAAAAGCTAAGGCCTACTCATTCATACCTGTATTTTTAATCATGCAATTTTAAGAAAGGGGCAATTTCTACCAACAAAATCTGTCATAGTTCCAACACCACCACCCTCCCCAAACAGAACTCAAACTTAAAAATATCACTGCCAGTGGTAATAGCAAGGAGTTACGAATTTTACAGTCAGACAAAATGTAGTATAAATAATTCTTTCCCCATTATAACGAATGCTTTTAATTAAATTATCATCTATCTCTAAAAGGCTTACAGACAGTCCTACTTTGAAAAAAAAAAGTTAAATAAAAGGATTTAAGTAATTTTATTTGCATAAACATTTAGATATGAAGCAATTGGAGAGGCAGATAGAGAGAGCATGTGCATGGAAGTCAGTACTGATGCTTTTTTCCCCAAGAGCAGCAAGCTTACCCAAGTCAGGAGACAACTGAATATGTACATGGATACTAACAGTTACTTTAATTAAACTGAAGCCTCTTTAGTATTCAAAAATCTGAGAGTCAATAGCATACATCTGCAGTTTTAGAAAGAAACTATGTTTTGGGTTTTTTTTTTTTTGCTAGTCATCAAATTTGCATTTGGACTTAATTGATTAAGAGGTCATAGAAATTTCTGAGTTTATCTTGTCACCAACATAGGTAATTCCCTATATCACTCTAATGAATTCAATATATTGTTCAAAAAGGTTTTCCTGTTTTTCAAATTGTAACAAGATGAAATAAATTTAAACCCCTAAATGTGAAGATTTTAGAAAACTAACTTAAAAGAGGGGTGCTACTTTGTAACATTATAATTGCATGAGTACAATTTGTCCTCCAGTAAAATTAAAACTCCAAGAAAGGAAGGGCTGGTGTGGCTCACCACTGTTCCCTGGAACACTAGAGGGACTGAACAGAAATCTTCAGAATGAATGATCAAAGCAAAACCATTTGTATACTTTTGTTGAAGTTGGGTAAAATGAACATAAATTATAATATACTTTTATGAACAAAAAATACATTTTCTATTTTGTATGTCGAAAGCTTGCTTATATTAAAGATAAAAATAAAACTAACTATAAGGACACATTTTAATCTTTAGATAAGCTTAGGATTTCCCACTAAGACAATATGAGAGAAAGCATTCAAGAAAATAAATAGCCAGCTGTTAAGGCAGTTTTAAGCCTTCTGTGGCATCACTCTCAGCTCTTGGTCAAAAACTCAGAGATTAACTCTCGCATTTTACAGGATGCAACAAGACTGCTTAGTCTTAATATCTCAGTTTAACTAATTTTCAAACCGTTTTAAAATTACCCAAGGCAATCCACCTAACCAGGAACACACTGTATCTGCTGGCTCAGGATACATACACAGGGAATAACCTGAATGACTAAGCCAACTGCCATTCCCAACTAGATTCATGTAACGTTTTCTTTCCATGAAGATAAATTTGCTCTTAAAAAAAAAAGCAAGAGAGTTTAATTTAAACCTTTCTGTTAAAATTAACTTTTATTTCTCTATGCCATTAAAAAGGTGCCATAACAAGCATTATATCGGAAACATAAAGGAAATGACAACATCATGCACACAGTGAAAAATTCCACCTACTCCCCTCCCCCAACCCCAAAAGGAAGGATACAGATGTAACAGTAAATACATACCGTACATTTGATCTTTGTATCCTTTTAAAGGAGTTATAGCATTAGGAACTCTTTAAGAGTTGGGGGTTTAAAAAAATTCATTTATTTTCACAATTCAACAGACAAACTTCCATATATGTAGCCAACTTAAAATGGCCATGAAAGTTAAATATAATCATAGTCATTTCATAGATCAGTGTGACAGACATTTCCACTATTTCTTAATTAAATTTACCTGACCAGTTGCTTTTTAGGGTCTAGTATGTTCAGTAACTTGTCTGCATACACCTTCTTAGAAGCAGTGAAAAGAATGATCTATAAGTTCAGGGGAGAAGAAGTAATCATTACACATGATCCAAACATGGGTGCTATGTTGAATAAAATAAAAGTATTAATGCAGTTCAGCCCATGCATGTTTACCTCATACATCTGAGACATTCGTTCCAAGAATTCCCTGAAGAATGGCCTTAATCTCACATAAACCTGAAGAAATACAAAGATCGGCTTCAGCAAATAAGCACATCAAATACAACAAGTGTGTTTATAAAATATGTTGTATCTAACTCTAGATATATTATAAAGTTCATATTTTAAAGAAATAGTTTACTACCGCTTAAAATATTTTTCACATTCTAAAAATCACTTAAAACAATCTTTTGGCATAGTAATAATCATTGATCATTTCACTCTTTAGTAGTTAAATACCAGCATACAATAGTACTTCATGGAATATAATGCTTAATAAAAGATTTAGACTACCAATAAAAAGTTTCCCTCTGAGATTTTGATCCACCAATCAGCTCCATCTTCCAGCCAGGTAGCATCCATCCAATTATTAGGCAGGCTGTGTGTCCATCTCTAGCTGGCCTGTCTCAATGACCTTCCTCAATAATTACTCAGAATTTCTTCTCAACAATCACCTGCTAAGAATAGCTTTATTTCAATTTTCTATTAATAGTGTTCAAGAAAGAGATGTTTGGCCTGGCTGTGGTGGCTCAATGGTTGAGTGTCGACCTATGGACCAGGAAGGTCACAGTTCAATTCCTGGTCGGGCACATGCCCAGGTTGCAGGCTCGATCACAGGTTGGGAGGGCGGGGGTAGGGAGGGTATGCAGAGGCAGCCGATCAATGATTCTCTCTCATCACTGATGTTTCTATCTCTCTCTCCCTCTCCCTTCCTCTGTCTGAAATCAATAAAAATACACATACATAAAAAAAGAAAGTGATGCTTGAATTGGTAGGTTTAAATAATTGGAATATTTTCAGAAATCAAGTTTGTTGTTTTACTGATTCAGATGTGGCATCTAAATTAGTAGTACTTGACCACTTGAGATAAAACTATGAAGTCAATTATGAGTTGTCAAAACCTATTGGCACTATCAGGAAAGACTACAGCACCCAAACAACTGCCTTACTTCGCTGTGCCTATCTTCTTGCCTACATTTAATGTAGCTTCTGTAATATACTCCAATATTTAAAAAGCACAGAACTATAAACCATAAGCAACCACTAAAACTAATCTACAAAAGATTCTGACTCCTTTAAATTGTATTCATTTTGTGACAAAATTTTATAAAAAGAAAATTTTGTACTCCACTCAAAGGTGATCATTAACCTCGAATACCATGAACAAACACTTGAACATCTCAATTTACTGACTAACCAAAACAAAGTAAGCCAAGTACTCCTACCCATAGCAAATAAAAATAACCAAATCCTCAGAACCCAATCACTATAACTTAGGATGAGTTACAAAACTTTAACTAGAGTTGCTAATTAATTTTAACATTTTCATCTCGAAACATTTAGTATAGTTTGTAGCCTTGGTTGAAAACCACGCACCTTACTTGTTTGGTAATCCAAGTAACTGACAGATTTTAGGTATATTACTACCTTAACTAACAAATCATTTTTTATTAACTATGGGTGTTTTCAAAACAGATTTATTATGGTTAAGAAAAAAATCAATTATGTCAATACTTTTTTTGGTAATTACTTCATCTTGAGGAGGATGATAAACCATGAAATATCAGAGCTTTCTGTTAGTTGTTAAAAGTTTTTATCACATGCACTTAATAATAAAAAATATTTCTTTTTTACATATGTACAACTGTTTTCAATAACCCTGTTATCACTTGCTCTACATACTGTAAACTAAGATAAGCAGGGCCTCTGAAATTTGGGATGTTTCCTCTGAACACAAACACACATCATTTTAGAGGAATACTTCATTTTAGAGGAATATTGTATAGGCACAGTAAATGGAACACTGTACAAAAGTGACATTTTCCAAGTTCTTTTATAGCGAATTCCAGATTAGATCAAAACTATAACTTCATTATGCATTCAACTACTTTTGACTATATTTAAATATAAAATGAACCTTAAATGATATTACTTTCAAAAGGTGCTCACTGAGGATGAAAGGCGGCACTAAAGATGGGGGAATATATTGCTAGGGTGTTTCCTTACCATAGTAAATTACAGTTAACTGTTGACTGTAAAAGTTCCTACCCTGAGAACAACATCACCATTTGAACAGAGGTGTTTCAGGATTAAAGGACATAGCCGAAACTGAAGAGGTTAGTGAAAAAAACAAGAACATGAGAAAAGTACAAAGTTACAGTGAGCAGAGGTAGGATTGGAACAACATGGGGTTCTGCCATCCGCTGCAAAGGCAAAATCTCAGAACGAAAAATAGAGATAGAGATATAGGGACAGCAGGATCCAAGTCATTTGGATGGATATATAAAAGCAGAAATATACAGAGAGCAAGTACTGTCCAGTAGGAAACAAATAAAAAACAATTGTAGAGTATGTATAATGAGAGTAAAATCAATCACTGTGTTAGGGCACAGAGATACATTAACATAAGATGCACACAAAGGCATGCTTCAAAATCTATTCCACAGATGTTCAACTATTTTCTTCTCCTAAATAACAAAGACTCATGTACTGAGCTGCCTACTTCCTATTTTCTACATTCTTTCTCTACTTAGTATTTCAACAACCATCCTTCAAACTTGCAACTCTTCAAAAGCATGTCATCTCCCAAATTTAAGACTAGGCCAAAAGTCTCATTTTAATCTGAACATGTTCATAAATGCCTATTTTGGGTAATAAGTCTTATTGAAGACATCTTCTAGCTACATTACAAATACTGTTAACCTACCAGTAAACAAAATATATTTTGAAATTTTAATAGTTTGAAAGTAATGTATAATGCTATAAGAAATAATTATGTAAGAATCCCCAGCTATGTCTTCAATAAGACTTATTACCCAAAATAGGCATTTGTATGCTCATTACTCAAGTTTTAAAAGAAAATCTATTATTATTATAATAAAATCAGCAATACAGTGATATTGGGACTGATTTTACCAAAATTTAAATTTTATATTAAAAAGTGATAAATATATAACAAAAAAATGACATTACATTAACAAAACTTGAGATGAACAAAACTTGACTTCCTGTACTTTCTTTGGCATGAAGACAACGAGAATGTTCTATAAGTGTGTGTATAGACGGTACTAATAGGCCATAAATGGTTAATAGAACTAGATTAAAAAAGAGCAATAATTAAAACAGCACTCTAGTTGTAAACTGATTATAAGTATGGTGTGATAAACTTGTCCAAATATAAATTAATGTCTAAGTATGCAATGTTAAATTATATATACGGAATAATTTGACTGCTTGTTTACTAAACTTTTATCTATTATCATAGATAACTTCCATAGCATGACCAAAGAAGGAAATAAAACACCCAAAGATAAGTGTAGTAGGCAAAAAAAAAGAAAAAAAAGAAAGAAAAGATAAATTCAATGGAACTCACTTAAGAGTATAGCATCTTTAAATTAAAAAATAATTTGTGAATGCTATTTATTTCATCAGCAGAAAGAAGTTAAAGCAGTAAAAACCTAACAAAAAATAACAAAACAACAAAAGAAAACTAACAACGCTGGGGAATGTAAAGAATGAGATGGTACAAGTAAGTGAATCATCAAGATACCATAGATCTAACCCTTCTGTACACTTCAGTTTTCTCATCTATAAAATGAGTATAATAGTGTCTATTTCATAGGGTTGTGAGGATTAAATAAATTAATGCATATAAAGCACCTGGAATGCAACAGTGCCTGCCACATTGAAACTACCAATAGCTATTACTACTATACATCTTACTATTTAAAAGTAGTGGATCGTAAGGAAAATAGCTGGAATGATTCTATGGGACAGAATTGGGCAACCTTAATTAAAAGAGAAAGCCCATAGCTACAAGCTGTATTTTTAGAAGCAGGACAACAATAATGAATTGCATCAGTTAATAGCTTAACTATTCAACTTGCTTAACATTTTCTTAACCTCAACACCAGAGAATAGACATAAAACTCCAATCTTCTCCACTGAAACAAGGTTGTGCTCAGGTAAGCCCTGCAGAGGCTTCAACTTTATTATAAGTCACTGGGTGATTTCACAGTCATCTTTTCACACTGTCCCAGTAAAAGTTAGATGGCTGGTAAGGACAATATTTGTAGATGGATCAATCAGGGAATGAGAAGGGAAATACTAAAACATCACAACCAATAAAAATAAAAACAATTTTAGCTGAAACCGGTTAGGCTCAGTGGTAGAGCATCGGTCTGCGGACTGAAAGGTCCCAGGTTCGATTCCGGTCAGGGGCATGTACGTTGGTTGCGGGCACATCCCCGGTAGGGGGTGTGCAAGAGGCAGTTGGTGGATGTTTCTCTCTCATCGACGTTTCTAGCTCTCTATCTCTTTCCCTTCCTCTCTGTAAAAAAATCAATAAAATACATTAAAAAAATAAATAAAAAATAAAAACAATTTTAAACAATCCCTAAACAAAAAGCTTCTGCAAACCTTATACTGAATTAAGTAGAAATAAGTTTAAAATGGAATTTTCTTAGAGTCCAAATAGAATAAAAAGAAGCTTAATACCTTCAAGAGAAAAAGTTAGCAACAAAGAAAAATTTTCAAGTAAAAGCATTGTGTCTGTGTGTGTGTGTGTGTATACACACACACACACACACACACACACACTAATGTGTTTATATTAAAATAAAGTTTAGTCATTGTAGGAGCAAAACTGGTCTTTGTAGTAAAATTAAAATGTCACCTTTAAAAACAAATTCTAAACTTTGAAGCCTTCAAACTTAATATGCTTAGTAATCACTTGTCACCTCTCCTGAATTTACAGAACATTTTCAGCTAGTTGAGCAAGAACTTCCCATATATTTTTTAATGAACTGCTTCTAATTTTAATACATTTATAAAGAACCGAGTTCCCCATGAAATACATTTTATCTTTGAGAAGTAGATAACTATAAGTTTTAGCTATTACTATTCTTTTTTTAACCTAAAAATTAATAATGAACAATCATGATAAAAAAGAGTGCCAATGACTAACTATACTTACTAATAAGAATAGAAAAGTTACTTAACATTGTTTTTGAGATTTACCTACAATTAATTTTCAAAGTATTTTTCCAGACCAGCTAAAATATTATCCTCAATATTAAGTGTCCATGACTCCAATGTTTTAAGACACAAATATATACACCACTTTTGTATAACAAAATTATGCTTTATGAAGGCCAAAACAAAATGCCTCTTGATTACTGTCAATTTAAGTCAGAGCTTGAGAGAAGGAAAAACTTGATTAGGTATTTACTACAAAATCCTCCATCTAAATGAACCAAAAATAATGCTGACTTTCCTAGGAAAGACTATAGAAGGAATAGAAACCTCTTGTTCGTGGTATAAGATATTTGAGATCCTTAGGAAAATTATCCTAGGCTGTAAAAGACCCAAAGAAAACAAACTATAATATTGGTGAAGAGGCTGACCTTTGCTAAACGTGGGATTTCCCACCCATTTCTCCCCCCAACTTTCCCCATAAAAATCTCTACTAATAAAGTATCCTTTAGCAAGTAGCTCCCTAAAGGATCCTATCTCTCCTTGAGTGCTTACCACAATCTGATTTCTGGACAGCTGACCCAAAGTTTGTTGATTTTACTGATCTTCAGAAAGCCACTGACTGGCTAAAGTCTTTTTAGGTGAACAGAATAAAAAATTAGATGCCCCTGCCATACTTTACAGAATGAGGAGTTGGACAACACAGTTACGTTTGGCTGCACTGTGGTGAAACATATGAGGCATCTTCTTTTTGTCTTCAATAAGCCACGTTTGGGCTGAGTAGCTCTATTACATCTTCAAAAAACTGAACTCCAGTTCTTGATGGAGACAGAGGAAGGTCATTGAGGAGGTGGTTCAGCTCAAGAGCTAAGTGAAAAATCTGTCTTTTGATTCAGTCCTGCTTGTGGATAGAAGTCATCTTCTGGATGGAAGAGGGAGTGAGATGACCTAGAGTCTTGAATTGGTGGATCTGCAGGAACAGAAACTAAATACAGTGGAGACCTCTTAACTGAGTAACACCACGAGATGGATTTCCTGATAATGTGTCAATATAAACTAAATAGAAAGATTAAACATGTGCACTGGAACTGATCATGCACTTGTTCTCCAGATTATCAAATTCATTTGTACCATTCTATAAATAATTATTATCCCAATAACTAATTGTAAAATAATTTATGGCAAAAGTACCAATTTAAGAAGGGGGTTGGACCCATTGAAAGAAAAATCTATAAACTTTGCCTTTGTGAGTACCATAACCTCACTAAAAAAATTCAGTTCTTTAGAATTACTTTTTCTCTATATAAACAAACCGTAATCTGTCTGTCTATATAATGTCAGTGGTAGCATACATCAAATTTTGAGTTAAAATTTTTAGGTATTTTTTTTTATCCCCTAAAAATGGATTTCAAATATATTCAAAGTAGTAAATTGAGATTTGAATAATTCTAAGACTTGAAATAATGAACTTGAGTTCTACTTATCAATCAAGAAAAGAATGTAAATCATTGAAGGTAGGCAATCTTTAAATGTGAGTAGTGGTGCCGAAACCGGTTTGGCTCAGTGGTAGAGCGTCGGTTTGCGGACTGAAAGGTCCCAGGTTCAATTCCAGTCAAGGGCATGTACATTGGTTGCGGGCACATCCCCAGTGGGGGATGTGTAAGAGGCAGCTGGTCGATGTTTCTCTCTCATCAACGTTTCTAGCTCTCTACCCCTCTCTCCTCCTCTCTATAAAAAATCAATAAAAATATATTAAAAAAATAAATGTGAGCAGTGGCCACCTTAAATTTCCCCTCAAACTTACAACTAAAAAAACCTTAAAAAGTCCACAACCAGATTAGAATGGATATAATTTTAAATTTCTCTAAATATTAACAAGAATTCTGATGAACATTTGATTGCCTATTGCCACTTAGAAAGAATCTGAATGTGTAAATTTACTGTATATACTCTCATAATTATTAGACCACAGGTCAGCAAGCGATAGCCTGGGCCAAATCCAAAGTGTCATTTATTTTTATAAACAAAGTTTTGTTTTGTACACAGCCATACTTAATTATGTATTGTCTATGACTACTTTCATGCTACAATGACAGAAAAAGCAGTTGCAATAGAAACTGTAAAACCTAAAATATTAACAAATGGCCCTTTATAGGAAAATGTTTGCCAACCCCTGATATAGACAATCATGGAAACACATGTAAGACAATTTACACTGTTTTGAAAGAAAGAGAAATAACAAGTGGAAGTAAAATTGGGTAACGAACCATAATGAACTTACCACAAAAAGAAAGTAAAAGTAAAATAAGTCCCTAGAGGACATTATCTGGTTTTGATTCAGAGAAAGAAACTGATCCTATCCTATCTTAACTTTACCCTTTTATTTTTAAGAGTATATATACATATATATATATATATATATATATATATATATATATATACACACACACACACACACACATACACACACATGCTATGGAAACTAACGTATTAAGAGTACGTAAATAAATGCCACAGAACTGTTAACTTAAAAAGTTAACTTTATGTTGTGAATTTCGCCTCAATACATTACTTTTTAAAAGAGTATATACAGTATTTTACAGGTTTCTACCTTTAAGTGGGCCACATTATATTGTAGTGGTTAAATATGTAAGTTACATCTTACCTAATAATGTGGTTTCTCCAAAATCTCTTAGATCATCTCAGACCCTTGTGTATATTTCTTCTTTGCCAGTAGATGGAGACAACACCACTGAAAGTTTAAAAGACATCATTCCCTGTTTAAAGGGAGCTTGCTGGTCTGAAAACTGAGGGAACTCTAACCCAAGATTTCTTCAAGTTATTTTTTTTAAAAGCAGATAGAATAGCCACGCCAAAACCAGAAATCCAAAGAAATGTACCCAATATTAACTATGGACATCCTCAAAAATTTACTGAAGGGGAACTAAACTCTGTACATGATGTAGTAACTAAATCATAATATTTAATTGCAATCATCTCTATAACTTATAAATTCAAACTCCCATTTTATTGCTCCTGATTTAGGCATACCATTTATTTTTCAGTTTTAGAAAGTGCAACTCATATAATAAAAAGAGTTCTTTAATACAACAAGAGGTATACAGTACATATAGGATTTTTATTAGTTATATGCACTGTTAGGAAGCCTTTTATTCAAAATAAGACAACTATCCAGATCCACATGAAAATAACAAGAAATTTACAAAGGAGAGAAATGAAGCAGAAATGATCAAAGTAGTAAGAAAAATTCAATTTTATGGTCACACTGGAAAGAAATGCTCATGAAAGAGAAGAATCAAACTCTCCTACTTTCCAAGTTTCTTATTTCACTATTAAAAAGTACATAAACAGATAAAAACCATCTTCAAGAAATAAACTCCAAATCTGAAAGCTTAAGAAAGTCATCTCAAAATATTATTTTTAAGTAACAGCTTTATTTTCCACATTCAAAGCCCAAAAGCCAGTGTTTTTAAGTGCAATTTTGAACAACAACAAAAAAAGCAACACAAGGTATCAAACTAAAAAGAGAGAACTAAAATATTTCTATACTATTTATTTTCCAAAAGACTCCTGTCCTTAAAAGTGCACTAAACAAGAACAACCTATGGCACAAAATGCCTTATTAAGAAAAAGATTTACCTTAAGCCAAAAAATACTGTTACAAAGGAATAAATCCCCTATTTGTATGTATATTTTGCTCATCCTATGATCATATATCAAAACTAAAATCAGTTTCCATAAAAGGAAAATGAATATAGTACTCAGATATGACCATACCTACAATACCTTTCTAGGTTAAACTAGAACTGACAATAACTGCTAAAATAAATCTTCGTATAACTCATTACAAGATAAAATGGGTAAAGTAGACTCTGAACCACAAACTTATATTTAATTCTGATATTGAAAACTAAACCCAAGTTCTAACTGCCTTTTAAAAGCAAATAAACAACCATAAAACAACTTTTCATCATCTTCATAGCAACATTTTCTGACTTTATTTAGTTAATCCTTAAGTTGGCTACCTCCTGACAAACAACATTTTGACTTTTTCCCAATCATTCAACAACTGTTATGTATAAAGATAATACTAATTAAATAACAACTGCCACAACAGAAAGGCACTTCCCTTGCAATTTTCAAGGTATATTCACACATATTAATTCAAATTTTATGTTAGGAAAATCTCAAACATAATGTAAAAACTATGACCAACACACATAAAATGTAATTCATAGTATTTTGTACTGTTTCCTGTTCAACAATACAGATGAGAGAGAATGCTTATACCTAATTTTTTTAAAGTAAAGCAATAACTAGAAGAATATCCTGGAATTTTGTGATTATAAAGTAGGTCAACCAAAATGCAATCTACAGACCATATTACTACAAAAGGAAATAAAAATGACCACCAACAAGGAATGAGTTTTCTTTATATCACTTGGATTTTGGAGGGGAGAAAAACATACCAGGTATTAACCTGGCAAGTTCTTCTTAGGGATCTATGATGTCAGTGCTCCTGCCTCCACCTGCTGGCAAATACATTATAAAACTAGCAGAGATCACTTGGTAAAAAAGTTCACATATTTGTGGCAACAAATTAATGTTGTTTTATGTAATTATTTAGTATGATTCTACTCTGTGTTAACAAATCATTAAATTACTGATGAAATCTAATAGAAAATCACATTAAACTTCACCAAAAAAGAATTTACAAAAAATTTAGTTCAGAATGTTAATCTAACAGGTCAAGAATCAAATGAAAATTTTTTTTTAATTACCTGATAAATGACATCTTGGAAAAGAACTGGAAAGGTAAGTGCTGCATCTTCTAGCTCATTTAGACTACAGTGTACTAGTGTTTCATCCTTAAAATAAAAAAAACATATTGAATAAACCAAGATATTAAAAGAAATGTCCAATGATTTTATGTCCACAATCTCCAAACACATCTATTCAAGCACCCATTCAAATATGGAATTTTATATTCACCATACATTACTGTGTGTAACATAACAATGTGGATAGAATTTTCCATTTTTTTATTAAAATTTTTTTGTTTTAATTTATTAATTTGAGAGGCAGGAAGAGAGAGAAACATTGATTTTTGTTGTTCTACTTATTTAAGCATTTATTACTTGCTTTTTATATGTACCCTGACTGAGGCTTGAACCCTGAGACCTTGGTATATTGGGATGACACTTGGACCAAATGAACTACCCATTCCAAATCCGTTACTCTGGTGTGGTCTCTGGACCAGCAAGCAGCATCACCTGGAAACCAGTTAGAAATAAAAATTCTCCGCTCCACTTCTGATAATTCAGAAACTCAGCAAGGGGTGAAGAGAGGAGCTCAACAGTCTGCTTAAAAAGCCCTCAGTCCAGCCAGTGTTGAGTGCTGGACCCATGAACCAAGAGGTCACTGGTTCCATTCCCAGTCAGGGCACATGCCCAGGTTACAGGCTCAATCCCCACTAGGGGGCAAGCAGGAGGCAGCTGATCGATGTTTCTCTTATTGATGTTTTTATCTCTCTAGCTCTCCTTCCTCTCTTAAAAAATAACAACCCAATAAAAACATATTTTAAAAAAGGCCCTTCAGATGATCCTAATGCAAGTCACAGTTTGAGAACCACTGTTTTGAGTTCCAACTTATTATTAACTAAACCACATATATACTGCTTTTATTTTTTTATTTATTTATTTTTTTTAAATATATTTTATTGATTTTGTACAGAGAGGAAGGGAGAGAGATAGAGAGTCAGAAACATCAATGAGAGAGAGTCATCGATCAGCTGCCTCCTGCACACCCCCCACCGGGGATATGCCCGCAACCAAGGCACATGCCCTTGACCGGAATCGAACCTGGGACCCTTCAGTCCCCAAGCCTACGCTCTATCCATTGAGCCAAACCGGTCCCGGCAAAACCACATATATACTGCTTTTAAAATGGAAGTTTAGAATCTATTACAAATCTTCCAAAAATAGATATATTCTATTCATATAGTCCCTTATCTTTAAAACTTTTATAAAGAATTTCATTTTTAAAAATGAATGTTTTAATACCTGTTGAATGTTTCAGACATAACCATTTGTTTAACTAAATAAATGAAGACTTGCCATCTTTCATTACCAAGCCCTGTTTTCTCATTAAAAGAATAAGGCAAAGATCATTTGATCTAAGATATGGGCAAATATTAATATTTCTCAAATCCTGAATGATTAAAAAAAAAAAAAAAAAGGCTTCCTTCTATAGTGACAACACTTAAAAAAAAAAAAAATAGAACTGTTAATGACTATACCCCAAAATTTTCAATACATTTAAGATGAATTAAAATGAAATACAAATGTTCATACTTTGTGATTCCACATCTTACTAGCTGAAATGTTTTTGTTTTAACCTAACGTTAAACTCTGTGGAGGCAAACAGCAAAATATACTCTAGATAAACCTCATTTTTTAAAAAAATATATATTTTATTGATTTTTTACTGAGGAAGAGAGAGTGATAAGAGAGTTAGAAACATCGATAAGAGAGAATCATTGATCAGCTGCCTCCTGCACACCCCCTACTGGGGATGTGCCCATAACCAAGGTACTTGCCCTTGACCGGAATCGAACCTGGGACCTTTCAATCCGCAGGCTGACGCTCTATCCACTGAGCCAAACCGGTTTCGGCAAACCCCATCTTCTTTTAATAGCACACTAGACTACTCATTTCTAGGTATTCTCTTAGCACCTTAAAAAAGATATTCTTTCCTGCAATTGACTCACAACTCATTCTACTACCTCTTTCCTGCAATTGACTCACAACTCATTCTACTACCTCACCTATGGCCTACCTTTTGCTCAGTCTGCTTTATCCACTTCTGTAAAATAACTAAGCCAATTCTTATCTTTCTTTTTCTATTTGTATTCATATTTAATGAAAAACTACATGGCCAAACTTGCCATATTAATTCCTAACATAAAAATCTAGCAAAATCTTTTTCAGTTTCTCCACTACCTCGCACATCAAATCTAAACTACCCATAATCATTTTTTTTTCTTTCTTTCATTTATCCTCTAATAAATATCTTAAGTATTCAGCACTACTGGATATACCTCTCTTACATCTCCTTGGCCATGTAAAGACTTAAGTGTTTAAACTCTCAAAATAGAACTATACATGCTAATATACTATATAATCCTATATAATAAAAGCCTAATATGCCAAGTGTCCGACCATTCGAACAGTCTCTATGAAGTGCACTGACTACCTGGGGGCAAAAGTTCCAACCAGTAAGTTAGCTTACTGATGGGGTCTGGCTGATAGGGACTGGGCGAGACAGGCAGGACACACCCTGGAGCCCTCCCTTGGTCCCTTCCAGGCTTCTTAAGTATTTCTTCTATTTCTTTTTAATGTTCATGAATCTGTGCACTCAGCCTCTAGTTTAAAATAATATGCTTTTTCTGATGCAAAATTCTTTATCAGAATTAAATACATCTTCAATTACAGAGTACCAGTAACAAAGGCTAAGTTATAATAATGTTTCCCAGTATTATATAATGGACATCCAGTTTTTAAAGCTCTTCTGGTACCCTAAAGTATAAAATTTAAAATCATACCAATAGAGCATATTAAAGGTTTTATTAGTTAGCATTAAGATATCATGCTTTTGAGAGTATATTAGTAAATAGTCCTTGATATTAGATAATACACAAAAACAAGAATAGGAAAAGAAGTATGGTCTTGCAAAGGTTAACTCACTGAGACCTAGATAATATTTGGTCTTTCAAGGAAACAATCCTGACCCAAAAGGTGAAATCTAGATATGAAATGAAATTAGAATTTTATTGGGAGATTTAAAAAGGTACCAGTCACCCTCATCAGTGTGGCTCAGTGGATAGAGCATTGGCCTGTGGACTCAAGGGTCCCAGGTTCGATTCCGGTCAAGGACATGTACCTTGGTTGCAGGCACATCCCCAGTGGGGGTTGTGCAGGAGGCAGCTGATCAATGTTTCTCTCTCATCAATGTTTCTAGCTTTCTGTCCCTCTCCCTTCCTCTCTGTAAAAAATCAATAAAATATATTAAAAAATAATAATAATAAAAAAAAGATACCAATTATCAACGAAGCTAGGGACCCTAAGCATTAGACCGAGCTTAAAATAAAAACATTTCAGCAGGAAGAGATTAACTAAACAACTTACATGCATAGCCCAAGGACAAATACAAAAGTGCAATGAAGGCCTGGGTTGGGGGAGGAGCCAAGATGGAAAAATGGGGAACAGCAGTAATACTCTCAATAGAAAAAAACAAAAACATTTCAGAACACCTAAGACAGGTTCACAGCAAATGTGTAAGGCTCTTTAGTTACCTAATTTTCTTTTTGGTGTTTGGGGCTAGTATTTTAAAAGAGAATTTAACTCCTTTCTTTTTCTTTTTCTTTTCTTTTCTTTTATATTTTATTGATTTTTTACAGAGAGGAGGGAGAGAGCTAGAGAGCTAGAAACATCGATGAGAGAGTCATTGATCAGCTGCCTCTTGCACGCCCCCGACTGGGGATGTGCCCGCAACCAAGATACATGCCCTTGATCTGAATCGAACCTGGGACCCTTCAGTCCGCAGGCCGACGCTCTATCCACTGAGCCAAACCGGTTTCGGCTCCTTTATTTTTCTTACATCGGCAAATAATATACTTACCAGATCTAAAACTAGGGAGAATTCTGGTGTGCTTCTTGTTTTCAATGGAAGAGCAGGTTTCCTATTTAGTTGTTCTTCTGTCAGTGGTGGAACATGTTTGATGAAATAATAGCTATAAATCAAATTTTAAGAAAATTTCAACATTTCTACTTTTTATAAATATAAGGCATATTACTAAACTCAGCCCATCTTATTAAATAATTAAATAATATTTAAATTCGTAAACCAACCATGTAAAATGTAAATAAAACTGAGAATATGCAAATTAGTATTTGAGTAACTCAGTAAAAGTATTACTATCTATAAGTAACATGCTCTTTGCAATACAACACCCAGCTACCTCTCCACACGTGGATTTTCATTCTGCTAAGAAGGAAGGAAAAAGAAAACAACTCACGGGTCAAACACTTCCCAATCTTCTTCATAAGTGGCTTCTGCATGGGCTGCTGAATATCCACTATCTGGAGTTATTGGTGCTATTTAATAAAATGAAAAATAAAATGTTACTTTTATTCAATGCTGCCATGAAGTATACATCTTACTGCTTTTATGTAAGATCTTCCTGAAGCCCTGTATATTTTAGGTTGAAGATAAGACATAAATAATAACTAAATGGTATTTAAAAGCAAATTAATTACCATATAGCTCTAACTCCAGATCCAAAGGAAAAAACTACCAATACAGACAAAATGGCAAGCTACATAATGGCTAGCAGAACTTAAAAATTCTGAGAGAAAATTTACTAATTACCAGAAAAATACACTCCACAAGAATTCAATTTCTAAGTGGATGGTGTTTACATATGTAACTATAAAAATTTCATGGTGCTCTTACAGTAATAACATCTCACAAAGTGCCTTGTACATTCAGGTGATCGATATATGTGTGCTCATGATAGACCCAAAGCTAGGTTTTAATCTACAACTCACGAACAGTCTTTAAGAGGTCCATGAACCACTTGAAGACTTATGAAAAAATGTTATATGTACATTTTTCCAGGAATCTCAAGTCTATTTCTGATTTTAAATAGTTTTAGAAGACCCATTATTTTACTTCTTATGTACAAACAACTGAAAATAAACAATTCTAAATTCCATGACACATAATCCATTCTATGCTTGATCTTTAGAAATTATGTGGGGAATTTTCTAAGACAATAATTACAACTTAAATTCAAGGAGAGGAAAAATGATAATTTAAAACTAAACAGGTAATATCTCACAGATAAAAGGTTAGGGTGGATGCTAGAGGCTGAATCTTTGTGCCCCTCCTCCTAAACCCCCCAATTTCGATGTGATATTTGGAAGTGGAGTCTTTGGAAGTTCATGAGGTCATGAAGATGGGATTAGTGCCCTTTAGAGAGCTCACATAGCTTCTGCCATGTGAGGACACACTGAGAAAACAGCTGTCTATGAAGCAGAAAGCAGGCCCTCACCAGACACCAATGACTTGGATTTTCAAGTCTCCTGATCTGAGAATTAAATTTTATTATAGCAGCCCAAAAGGACTAAAACAGTCGAACTCAATAAAAATTGCTATAATTTTTATAACAACTTTATGCCAATTGAACAGTTCATTATCACAAGGGGATAATAGAAAAAATATATCTTCCAACCACTTGTTTTCAAATTCCTATTAACCTCAGAGAAAGGGAAAAGAAATATTTGAGTGCCTTCATTCTAAGCATTTTTCATACTTCATCTTTCTTACCCTCAAAACCCTTTTTTAAAATTTTAAAGCTAAGAATACTGTCTCACAGAACTTACATAAATTGTTCAAAGTCACAAAGCTAAGTAAACGGTAGAGCTAGCCTCCTTCCTTTTTGCTCTATTTGGCTACATTCTTGAAATTAGGGAAAAGTAATAATTTTGTCTCTCATATTCATCTTTTATGATCAGCAACAATTTTACTTAATGATCCTCCCAGAGTAATTGCAATGTGCCACCTCATTATTTTGCTCATTTATTACTATTTAAAAAAAATTTTTTTTTCAATTACAGTTGACATACAATATTAGTTTCAGGTGTACAACACAGAGATTAGACATTTATATACCATACGAAGTAACCATCCAGATAAGTCTAATACCCATCTGACAACATACATAGTCATTACAATGTTATTGACTATATTTCCTATACTGTATCTTACATTCCTGTGACTATTTTAATAACTGGAAATTTATACTTCATAATCCCTTTCACTTTTTTCACCCATCTTCAAATACCTTTCCTATCTGGCAACCACCAATTTGTTCTCTGTATTCCGAGTTTGCATCTGTTTTGTTTATTCATCTACTTTGTTCTTTAGATTCCACATATAAATGAATCATGATAACCTCTAAGTACATCTATGTTGTTATAGATGGCAATATTTCATTCCTTATTATGGCTGAGTAATATTCCATTGTTCATTTATTTTTAATAGCACTCATCACACTGTATAGTTTTTTAAAAACATATTTTTTATTGATTTTTAGAGAGATAAAGGGATAAGGATAGATAGAAACATGGATGAGAGAGGAAATCATTGATCAGCTGCCTCTTGCATGGCCCTCACTGGGATTGAGCCCACAACCTGGGCATGTACCCTGACTTGGTACCAAACCAGTGACCTCTTGGTTCCTGGGTCAAAGTTCAACTGCTGAGTCACACCAGCCGAGTGCATAGTTATTGTGTATACTTGGCTCATCAATTTACTCATATATTCTTCAGGTATATATATGTATAAATTTTTTAAAGGTTTATTAGTTTTTGAATTAGTACTTCCTCCTCAGAGCAATGCCTCCTCAGTTACTACAGGGAATTAACTGAGCCAGAATTGCCCTCTATTTTTTTCCCATTGGTTTTTAGAGAGAGTAAAAGAGAGGGAAAGACAGAGAAACATCAATGTGAGAGAAACATAAACATGAGTATTGGTTGCCTCTTGCAGGAGTCCTGACCAGGGCCTGGGCAGGGGAAGAGCCTGCAATCAAGGTACTTGCCCTTGACCGGAATCAAACCCAAGACACTGGTCCACAGTCCTACACTCTATCCACTGAGCCAAACCAGCTAGGGCCAAGAGGCATATCTTACTCAACTTTATAAACCCATCATAAAAATAGGTGTTCAATAAATGTTAGCAGAAAAAATAAATGAGATGACTGGAGTAAATCTTACTTTTCCCCCTCCTAAAAATGCTTAAGGTTATAGAAATCCCTTCTCCATCTTCACAGTTGTCAGATAAAATAAATACAAAGGCTTATGCAGCAGAATAAAATATAGAACAAACATCAAATAGGAAGACAAAGCCCTGGACTTTAACCATTAAATAGCCTGTAAAACTTCACCATTCAATAGCCTGGGCAAAGTCACCAGGAAAAAATGATAGATCAATAGTAGGTTCATTTGAAGTCTTATCCACCCAAGAATGAACTATGTGCACAACCCATGCTGATGTGCTTGTTAGATTCAGTATGATTCTTACATTATAACATAATTTAACATTATAATTCTATCATAGGTATTAATCTTTTGACAAATTTAAAATAAATTTCTCCTCTGTTATGTCACCTTTCTCTTCATGTTGGTATTATTGACTTGAAGTTTCACAATTATATGCATTTTTAAATGTTTTCTGCTATTTCAAAGATCTCTTTAAAAGTTGGCCCTTTTAGCCCAGCCAGCATGACTTAGTGCTCGAGCGTAGATTTATGAAAAAGGTCATGGTTCAATTCCCAGTCAGGGTACATGCCCAAGTTGTGAGCTTGATCCTGTGTGGGGCGTGCAGGAGGCAGTTGATCAAGGATTCTCTATAACCATTGATGTTTCTATCTCTCTTTCCTCCCTTCCTCTCTGAAATCAATAAAAATATATATCTTTAAAATGTCTGCCCTTTATATTCAACAAAAGAACATCATCCTACTCCCTTATACCAAATTATATTTCTTAACCAATATATTTGTACTAGGCTCTATCAAATAGCTAGCACCACAAGGAACTTTTTTAAAATAAAGATCTTCTCCCTCTGAGAAAAAATAGACATCCACAATTTTATTTCTGCTTTTAAGCATGAAGAAACAATTTCATCTTTTCATCTTATATGTCTACTTATCATAACTCCTCAGGGGTATAAATTATGATCTAATGTGCTTCTACATATCTATGACAACTGGCTCAGAAACACAATAATTATTCTAGCCTTCAAAAGGATCCAGAATTAAGCTGTAAAAGTTGGGTACAGGGAGATATCCAGGAACAGAAGCTTCTTTTGAGGAAATGTCATCCATGTATGAAACAAACCTGAAGGTATGATTTGAGACTACCTCTAGGTAGGAACTTCAGACCTAAGGGTCTAAGACTGTTACAATTATAATTATATTCATAAAATAAGCACATATTTTGCTAGATGTTAAATTTCTCCAAGTAGTAATTAAACTGTAAAATATTAATATTGAATCACAACCTTTTTAAAAAAATTCAATTTCAAAATGACTAACTTTTGGGTACAAATTTTATTTCCAATTTTAATTTTCTTAAATTCAAGGAAGAAAAACATGCATTTAGTCTAGTGTATAAGAAAAAATATAAAATATTTTATTTTTTAAAATATATATTTTTATTGATTTCAGAGAGAAAAGTAGGAGGAGCAGAAGAGACAGAAACATCAATGATGAGAATCATTGATCAGTTGCCTTCTGTACGCCCCCTACTGGGGATCAAGCCCACAACCCAGGCATGTGCCCTGACTGGGCATCAAACCCTGAACTCCCAGTAGATAGGTCTATGCTCAACCACTGAGCCACTTTGGCTGGACTAAAATACTGCATTTTTATAAACTATTCTTGAAGATGCCTAAGACATTTTCCTCACCTGTAAGGGGTGGAATATCACGATTAACTGTTTCTTCTGCTTCTTCTAAACCATTATTTACTGATGGCCTCACTTGAATTGCTTGATTTGAATAAGCTGCTCCATTAGTTGATGTAGTAGTACTGGTAGTGATCTCATCCACTTGTTCCATATCAAGTTGTTTTACTATCTCTTCAGCCTCCACAGCCTGTCCTGGGGAATCGGATCCTGATGTTCCTGAAATCATGATTTGGGATACTCACAATCATCATTTAAAAACTCATAGGGGTAGGAGAGTAAAACATGTTGTTTAAGGGTACAAATTTACAACAATTAATAAATAAGCCCTAGAGATAATATATAGTAAATATAGACAAAATACTGTATTACAATCATCAAACTAGCTAAGAGACTAGGATCTAATTATTCCAAGTAATAAAAAGAAAGGAACCACGAGAGCAGTGCTAATTATTGCTATAATTGCTATCATATTACAATATGTAAATGGACCAAATCAACGTGATATACCTTAAATTTACATGTTATGTCAAATATATTTCAATACAAATAAAATAATTAAAACTTACAGATATTTCAAAAACTAAACACAATAGAAACAAAGTTCAGGATACCATTGTCTAGTGAGTCTCTTCCAGACATTTCAAACAATGATGTATAAAGACTATTATAAGCTAGAGTAGTATTTGTGAATAAAATGATTAAGTGTTCAAATAGTTTAGAAGTATCTATTTAGAGTCAAATACGTTATAATTCAGAATTTCTTTATTTTTACTGAGATATAATCTATATATATATATAAAAACCTAAGCGACCTTTTGTGACGAAACGATTAGGACTGGTCGCTATGACACGCACTGACCACTGGGGGGCAGACGCTCAACTCAGGAGCTGCCCCCAGCCTGCAGATCACCAATGGGGCCTGCTGGCCAACCTCCTGGTCCTTCCCCCTGGCCAGCAGGCCCTGATCACCCAATTGGGGCCAGGCCCCCAGACTGGGACCAGGAACTGGGAGTGGGCAGCAGCAGATGCCACCCCTTTCCCAGGGCCAGCTCACTCATAGGAGCCGGTGGCCAACCTCCCAGGTTGGACTCCTGGCTGGGACAGGGAGCCAGGGTGGGTGTCAGTGGACGTGGACGGCTAGGGAAGGAAGAGGTGAGGAGGTGGGGAACCTGATCAGCCCTGATTACCAGCCAGGCCTAGGGACCCCACCTGTGTACAAATTTCGTGCACCACCTGTGTACAAATTTCATGCACAAGGCCTCTAGTTGACATATAACACAGTAATTGATTGATATAGTACAATATGATTAGCAATTTATTGTTAGCTAACACCTCTAACCTACAATATAATTATCATCTTTTCTGTGGTTAGAACATTTAAGAGCTATTCTCTTAACCACTCTGAAGTATATTACACAGTATTTTTTTACTATAAAACTTTTCAAATATATATTTTGTTGATTTTTTTTTACAGAGAGGAAAGGAGAAGGAGAGTTAGAAACATTGATGAAAGAGCAATATCGATCAGCTACCTCCTGCACACCCCCTACTGGGATGTGCCCGCAACCAAGGTACATGCCCTTGACCGGAATTGATCCTGGAACCCCTGAGCCTGAAGGCCGATGCTCTATTCACTGAGCCAAACCGATTAGGGCTATTAAAACTTCTTTACATTAAAGCAAGTATTATCATTTATTAAGTGCATACTCTGTCTAAGCATTTTATATATATTCATTATCCTCAAACAGCTCCTGAGCCTTTCAATACTAAGCATTCTAGACATTGTGTGCAGTTGTAATTTTTAAACCAGAGTTAGTTATCCAATAATGAGATCATTGTTCCCTGGATCGTGTGGACCTTTTTATTCAAAGACACAAGGACAAATCTGAAATGAGATTTCATCTTAATATTCAAGTTAGTTTCCTCATTATTCTCAGCCATCACCTATATGACCATGCTGCCTAATGATGGAATGACCCCCAATTCTTTCTATTTTTTTAATAGAATTTTCCAAAAGTCGTAAAGTCGTTTTCAAAAACAAAATCAATCTCCAATACTCTCAACTGCTTCACAGAATATTCATTCTTCCTAACTGCTTTAAATTTAATATTTTTCCAAAAAACACCTCTTTTCCTGATACCTTTCCCTCAAAGCTCTTTATTATCTCATATTCAACTTACTATCTGAATCAGAATTTATCTCCATTGCTGCTACCAGATATTTGGTTTCCACAAATGACTAAAAATGCCTGCTCCTTTGATAGGTATATAATTATTCACTTATCCCAACTGCTGTAATCTGCTATCTATTGCCAGCATCCTCTCTTAATCACAGGAATTTATCCAGTTTACTGCTGTATTAAACGCCAGTCTAGTTGTTCTTACAGGTGATGCCAATGACTCATCCCATATCTAATCCTCAAAGGTCTTGCCCTCTTTAGCTCCCTCTTCTTTCATACTGCCTTTAGTAGTGATTACCATGGCCATAACATAATCATTAACACTAAGAAACTGTTCACCTCTGGAAACTAAAATTCAAATACATTAATTCCCTACCACAAACTGCCTAATATTCTAATTATTTATGTATACCATACTCCTATTACAGGTGATCACCATGTTTGATAAAGGCCTGTCAGTCTCTTTTATTCCAAACAGCTTCTAAGTCACTCTCTTCATCTAGTTAACCTGTTAACCGGGGAGTTCCCTTTTTAATTATGCAACCTGTAACGGGCCTGTACTTTTTCACTAGGACGTGTCAGTACGTCACGCCTGGAGGACGTAATTTCATATTATTATTATTTTTATTTATACTTAATTAAAATAAATATTTTTGCATTTATTTATATATAAAGCACAAAAGAAAATACAAAATTATAAACTCTATAAAGAATACCAACAAAAAAATGAAAACATCGAATTAAAAAATTATAAATTTTACAAATAATTATAAAGATTACAAAAAATATATACCATCCCTTTCAGGGCACAACATTTATTTCAAGGACCTATTCATATGTCCTACCTGTTCCCAATATTGTTTACGTTTGATGTATTTATAGGTCCCGCTTGGTTAACAGGTTTTAAAACTTCAGGTGTATCATTCATTAAGTCATTTTCAAGACTGCAGCTTCAGTGTCTTTTGCTCCCTTGTCTTTCCACTGCCATCCATCATGGAAAACCCTAATGAATCAATCTAACCTACAGGTTTCTCAGGCACGGAAACCATCTATACCAGTGTTTCCCAACCTTCTCTCATGATGAGAATCACCTGGTGGAGTTGTTAAAACACAGATTCCTGAATCCCAACTAAGAAGTGCTAAACTAGAATTTTTGAGAACATATAGGTAAAATTGCATACCTAACTTAGTGCTCTGTATATAACATCTGTGTTAGAGCACTAGTTAAGTATACAATTTTACCTATATGTTCCCAAAAATTCTAGTTTAGCACTTCTTAGTTGGGATTCAGGAATCTGTGTTTTAACAACTCCACCAGGTGATTCTCATCATGAGAGAAGTTTGGGAAACACTGATCTAAAAGCCTTGTTGCCACAAGACGGCTGGCAGGGGAGGGCAGTTGGGAGCAATCAGGCCAGCAGGGAGCAGTTAGGCATCAATCAGGCTGGCAGGAGAGCAGTTAGGGGGGTGATCTGGCTGGCAGGCAGAAGCAATTAGGGGCAATCAGGCAGGCAGGCAGGTGAGTGTTTAGGAACCAGCAGTCCCAGATTGTGAGAGGGATGTCCGACTACTGGTTGGGATCAGGCCTAAACCAGCAGTTGGACATCTTCCAAGGGGCCCCAGATTGGAGAGGGTGCAGGCTGGGCTGAGAGACACTACACTCCCCACCCCCATGCACGAATTTTGTGCACCTGGCCTCTAGTCTATATATATAAAAGGCTAATATGCTAAGTGTCTGACCAGTCGCTATGACACACTGACCACAAGGGGGCAGACACTCAGCACAGGAGCTGCCATGACATACACTGGCCATTTACAGAGAAACAGCACCAACAAAGCAACACTCCAAGTGGGACACATGCCCCGCCACTACCCCAAAACAGCAGCCCACCAAATCACAGCCGATGCTGCTGAGACCCATGGTGTAAAATGCAGCCCACAGCCCAGCCCAGCCCAGCCTGGAAATAGTGGCTGTGGGAGCCGGGTAATGACATCACATAGCAATGCCAAGCTTCCTCTCCCTAGTGACAGGCCATTAACAATAAATGACACCACAGACCTGGCACCAACAAAGCAACACTCAGCTTCCCCCAAGTGAGACACAGGCCCCACCACCTCAGACGACACCCCACCAAATCACAGCTGATGCTGCTGAGACCCTGTGACGCAAAATGCAGCCCACAGCCCAGCCCAGAAATGGTGGCTGGGGGCACCAGGTAATGACGTCACATAGCAACGCCTGGCTTCCTCTTCCTAGCAACTAGCCTCCTTCGAGTTTCTTCAGCTCAGAAACACAACTTGCTTTATATCTAGGTGTAAACACTTTATACTGTAACCAATGTCTGTGAAGCTTTTTCCCATGCCTCAGCTCATTTGATCCTCACAGAAGTCCTGTAGTAGGTAGATAGGAGACTTGGTGGAATCCTATTTTCTTTTCATTAGCCAAAAAATGGAGATTTAGAAAGCTCAGAAACTTGACCTGATTGAAAAGAAGAAATGGTGGACCTTGAAAATGACTTCAAGTTTTCTCACTGCACAGAATATAGTCAAACATCGCTTCAGTTAAATATTTTACCCTTTGTTCTCCCTGCATGATCTACAATAATAGTCTGCTTCGAGCTGATATTTTGCTGTCTTGCTGACAATTATCTGAAAGAGAAGTTGGGTGCTTCACTGGGCTAGAAAAAGTTTAGCTAAATCAGAAAACAAGTCTAATTAAACAAGTTCATCTATCTATCTATCTATATCTATATCTATATCTATATCTATATATATATCTATATCTATATATATAAAACTCTTGCTGGTGCCAATTGCACGTGTGTTTTGATCTGTCACAGTCGATAGTAAATTTGGTTGACACTACTGTTAGAGAGAAAGGATGAATAGCGATTAAAACATTTCTTCTAGTTAATTTCCTTTCAACGTGCACGAATATTCGTGCACCAGGCCACTAGTATAATCACACTTCAAATAAAACCCTGTCTATAGAATGCTGCTCAAAATATGTGTATATGGAAGATATTCAGCTTTTACTTAACCCTTCAACAGTATACATTTTAAACCTTCACCATTCTCTTTAATCCCTGCCACCAAAATTATCTGAGCAAATGACACCCTCTTCTCCTCCAAAGAAAACAATTATAACTATCAACTTCTAACCAAACATTTATTTCTGCACACACCTTCACAGCTTCTTTCCTCCAGCATAGGAGAAAAATATTTCTTTTCCCTGTTTCAATTCCAATCCTACCTCTTCTCTTGATCTCATTCCTATCAGCAAACTCCAGAAATTTTCATTAGTTATTTTTTCTTCTATTTGCAACATATTAGCTCTTACCCTGAGACTTAAAAACATGCTTTTTTCACAAACACAAACTACCTCTTGAAACTTTGTGACTTCTCTAGTTTCTTTCATATTCATGTTCCTCATAACAGTAATCTATACTTGCTGTTTCTTTTCTTTTTTTTTTCTTTTTTAAGTATTTTTATTGATTTCAGAGAGGTAGGGAGAGGGACAAAGATAGAAACATCGATGAGAATCATTGATCAACTGCCTCCCACATGCCCCATACTGGGGATCAAGTCCAAAACCCATGTGGCTTGACCAGGAATCGAACCATGACCTCGCTGTTCATAGGTCGATGCTCAACCACTAAGCCATGCAGCTGGGCACAGCTTCCTTTCTTACTCCCCATTTTACTCTTAACCCTGTATGTTAGGCTTCCAACTCCAACCACTCCTCTGAAAATGTTCTGGCATCCAATAATCTTTTTTTTTTTTTTTTTTTTTAAGTCAATCCTCACTGAAGAAAACTTTTCCATTGATTTCTAGCGAGAGTAGAAGGAAGGGAAGAGAGAAACATCTATGTGAGAGACACATTGATTGGTTGCTTTCCAAGAGGGACAAACCTTCAACCCTGATACATGCCCTTGACTGGGAATCAAACTTGCAACCCTTCAGTGTGGGACCAACGCTCTACCACTTAGCAACACCAGCCAGGCCCCAATGACCTTTTAATTCATTGCCAGATTGAGTGGTGTATTTTCAATGCTCATTTCCTTTTCTTCTATATTCACAATTGTTTGGCCTGTGTTTTGATATTTTGATATTCTCTCTCCCTTTGGCTTCTATGACACAATGCCTTTCCTGACTTCCTCCATGCTTCCTTTGTTTGCTTCTTTTACTTTGTCCAGTCCTTAAATGTTTCCTCCCAAGATTCTGGTCTCAGTTTGCTGAACCAAATAGACTATTTACTTTGTTTTAACTAATACATTTAAGAAGCTGATAATACCAATGCCTATTGCTTAAACAGATTTTGAAGCTCCACTCTGGAGTGACATATTGCTACAAGACATTTTATTTGGTTGTTTTATGGCATCTCAAACTCAGTATGGTCCAAATTAAATTCAATTACTTCTCTCCTAGGAACTTATTTTTCTCTCTTGAAAACCTAACCTTGTGTCATTTTAATCTCTCTTCACTTTCATCAATAAACCATACCCAAAATCTGTCCACTCTATAACTCTGATTTTTTCCTCTAAAGC
The DNA here is from genome assembly GCF_964339955.1 of Pipistrellus hanaki. Lineage (NCBI taxonomy): Eukaryota > Metazoa > Chordata > Mammalia > Chiroptera > Vespertilionidae > Pipistrellus > Pipistrellus hanaki. The sequence goes on from NC_140503.1 coordinate 59,346,576, forward strand.
ACAATTAGGTTGCACGAAGTCGAACTGTTCTCCCTGCATCCAACCTTTTTAGACTATAATGTACACCCTACCAAAGAGATCTTTAGAAAACACAAATCAGTTCTTAAAACTCATCAGTTTAATACCTTCTAATCATCCCCCAGTAAGGATAAAGTTCAAATATCTTACATGTTAGCTCTATAATGCGACTTCTGTTTGAATTTACCTTCTATAATTGAAACTTTGTAGTCTTGAGTGGAGGCTTACACCCGCAAGGGCAGGTGGAAAGCCTGGCTTCCTCCATTGCCAGTGAAAACACCTCCCTACTACTCTCTGTGGCTGTAACCACCTTGGTTGGGTTTATTTGCATACTCGCTCTGACTGGCTGGTGGGCGTGGCTGGGGGGCATGGCTTGTGGAGAGGAGTGATGGTTAATTTGTATATTACTCTTTTATTAGGTAGTATTAGAATTTTTTTTTCAAATTTAATAAATCTTTATTGCTCAGATTATTACAATTGTTTCTCCTTTTTCCCCCCATAGCTCCCTTCTACCCGGTTCCCGCCTATCCTCTGCCCTTACCTCCCCCCGCCATTGTCATCCACAGGTATACGATTTTAATCCAGTCTCTTCCTGCACCCCCCACACTCCTCTCCCCTGATAATTATCAATCCACTCCCTTTCTTTACCCCTGATTCTATTATATTCACCAGTTTATTCTGTTCATCAGATTTTTTTATTCACTTGATTTTTAGATTCACTTGTTGATAGATATGTATTTGTTGTTCATAATTTTTTTAAAAATATATTTTATTGATTTTGTACAGAGAGGAAAGGAGAGAGATAGAGAGCTAGAAACATCGATGAGAGAGTCATCAACCAGCTGCCTCTTGCACACCCCCTACTGGGGATATGCCCGCAACCAAGGTACATGCCCTTGACCGGAATCAAACTCGGGACCTTTCAGTCCCCAAGCCGACGCTCTATCCATTGAGCCAAACCGGTCTCGGCTGTTGTTCATAATTTTTATCTTTACCTTTTTCTTCTCCTTTCTCTTCTTAAAGAACACCTTTCAGCATTTCATATAATACTGGTTTGGTAGTGGTGAACTCCTTTAGCTTTTTCTTATCTGTGAAGCTCTTTATCTGACCTTCAATTATGAATAACTTTGCTGGGTAGAGTAATCTTGGTTGTAGGTTCTCACTACATCACTTTGAATATTCCTTATCACTCCCGTCTAGCCTACATAGTTTCTGTTGAGAAATCAGCTGATAGAAATATGGGTGCTCCCTTATAGGTAACTAACTGTATTTCTCTTGCTGCTTGTAAGATTCTTTGTCTTTTACCCTTGGCATTTTAATTATGATATGTCTTGGTGTAGTCCTCTTTGGATTCATTTTGTTTGGGGTTCTGTGCGTTTCCTGGACTTGTAAGTCTATTTTTTTCACCAGTTGGGGGAAGTTTTCTGACATTATTTCTTCAAATAGGTTTTCAGTATCTTGCTCTCTCTTTTCTTCTGACACACCCATAATTGTGATGTTGGTACGCGTGAAGTTGTCCCAGAGGCTTCTTACACTATCTTCAACTTTCTGGATTCTCTTCTTGCTTCTGAGGAGTGTCCTTCGGTTCTTTGTATTCCAAATCTTTGACTTGATTCTTGTGTTCCTCTAGTCTGCCGTTGGATCTTTATAATAATTCTTATTTCAGTCAGTGTATGTTTAATTTCTAGTTGGTCCTATTTCATATACTCGAGGGTCTCATTAAATTTATCGGCCTTTTCTAGGAAATTCTTGAAAATCTTTATAACCATGGTTTTGAACTCTATATCCAGTCTTTTGTTCTCCATTTCTTTCGTTTGAGATCTGTTTCCTTGTCTCGGCATTTTCACTGCTTCCTTGAGTTGATAGGATGGCTTTTGTGTGTTTGGTGTCGTATATGACCCGGTGGGTCAGCCTCCCCAGTTACCTGAGGTAGACACTCTTGGTGCTCCCCTTTGTGGACTGTGTGTACAGCCTTGTTGTAGTTAAGTCTTGATTGTTGTTGATATCACTGGGAGGAATTGACCTCCAGGCCAACTGGATGTATCAGCTGTGTCTACTTGGGATACCTTCTGTATTGGAGATAGTCTTATAGGATCAGACTTGCAAAATTGAAAAAGCCTCTGCGCTCAGATTAGATGGGGTGGAATCTCAGTGCTGAGCCAACAGTCTTGGCTTCCAGTCAGCCCTGTCCTTGTGCGCGTGCCTCAGACCTCTACCTTTCGCGGCTCCCCTGAGTTTCTGCCTGACTATCCAGATTCCCCCTGCAAAAGCGTGGGTGCCCTAGGGGCTTGCCCGGAATTGGGTTGGGTCTCTATAGTCTGGAGCTTCTGACTCCTTCCACTATGGAGAGGCCGCGGCAACCTCTGCGGTCAGACCTCTCTGCGCGCATTCACTTGTATGCGACTGTAGACCCTGCTCGCTGCAGCTCCCGGCTTCCCCTAAGTCTCCCAGTCTCTGAGTCTCTGGGTGCCTTTCTCTATAGTCCAAACTCCCACCCATATGAGCCTGGGTCCACGGGGTTTCGGATGGGGTTGGGGTTTAGTGCAGTCGGAACTGGGGTTCAGTGAAGCCGGGGGCTTCCTTTCCCCTCCCGCCAGCCAGGCACTCGGCCGCCCTTCCTCTCTGTGCGCACGAATGTCTCCCTACCTCAGCACTTTGCAGCACCCCTGATCCATGAGCCGCTCTTCTTCTTTCTAGTTGTAGATTTTTCCACTCAGCCAGCTTTCCTGTGGTTTTGGATGATGTCCATTCTGTCTTTTAGTTGTTGTTTTGAAATTGTTGTGCGAGGCAGCAGCTTAGGTGCTTACCTAGGCCGCTATCTTGGTTTTTCTCCAGTAGTATTAGAATTTTATTAACCAGCCAATAAGCATTTAGTGACTATTTTCCATGCGTCCAATACTATATCAAACCACATGGTAGATGCAAAAATAAAGACATGATCTTTTACTCTCCAGTAGTCTAAAGATTAAATTATCATGTATAAATTAAGTATTGATCATCAGAAAATAAGACACTAACAAAGCTGCTTTAAAAAATACATTGATAAAGAAGCCTATTTTGATACTTTTGCAAAAGTATTACATAATGAAATACTTCATTTGAATCAGGTTAGTTTTATTTTGTCTAAATTGAAGATACCTATGGGGAAAAGTCAACCAAAAGATAATAAAAACTAAATTGTTACAAGAAAATGATCTTGTTTCAACTCACTTTAAATATTGAAAAAAAAAATACTACTTTATTGATCCAGAATACTGAAAATGCTTCTAGATTCTTTCTTGTACACACTCTAAGGATTACAGAAGTCATCCAAAATAGAAATAATAAAGGTTTCCCTCCAGACCAAAGTTTATCATCTAGCTCTTCAGATAGTGAAAGCAGAGTCCATTCACTTCAATAGAATTAAACATAGCCTATATTTATTTCAGTCACTTAAAACAAACATAAGATAGTGACATATATGCCACTAAAATAAAAAAGAATTTTTTAAATTAAATATTTAAACACAAATTATAATCAATGGTTTATACTTACCATTTTTATTTGCTGGTGAAAAAAAATTGAAGACAGGAGAAAATATGGTCCCCAACAATGTAGTTCTTGGAGGACTGCCAGAGGAAGGGTTATCTTCTAATTTTCCATTTTGTTTTACATGTTGATTTGTCATTTCATAACTACCAGCTTCTAAGGAAAAAACAACAACAAAAAAAGTTGGAATCTAGAAAAAGTGGCTTTTAGAAATGTGCTCTAAGATATTCATTGTAAAAATAATTTTTCTCAAAAAAAATTTCATGAAGAATACTAGACATTGTTAGGAAAGTTTATTATTCAAGAAATCTTGAGGTAAATCACTTGTAAGTCAAATCATCTTTATACAAATTTATAAAGCATTAAGCCTAATGCTTTATAGACGCTAAAATTCAGTTTTTCAAAGTACAGTTGACCCTTGAACAAGATGGGTTTAAAGTATGTTGATTTGCTCCTGTTTGACTTGGAGGTGCTAAATTGGATTTTCTTCAACAAATACAGTTGGTCCTTCACATCCCCAGGTTTTGAATCCACAGACTCAACAGTATTTATTATACTATTATATAGTTTGGAATCCATAGACACAGAGGGCTGATTGTATGCATTATTGTATGCCATTTTATATAAGGGTCCTGACCACCTGCAATTTTTGGTATCCACCAGTGTCCCATAGATCCTGAGAGACAACTGAAGTTTTGGGGAATTCACAAGTTATATGTAGATTTTAGACTGCCGGGGATTAGCGCCCCAAACACCCCTTCCCCCTCCATGTTGTTCAAGGGTCAATTGTAGATTTACACCTAGAATTATATAGACTGAAAAGCTTCATATCAACACAGAGTTACAGAGAATAAAATAAAATCTTTGTAAGTAAAGCAAGTTACAATATCAAAAACACAAATGCAAACTTTTGTCTTTGGTTATTTATACTTTGGGATGCTGCCTACTTCACAAAACCTAAACTCCAATTTATTTCTAATGAATAACAGCAAAATAGCTCTACTGAAGCAGAAAATTATGTCAAAATTACTTATGGATACTGAGGCACCATTTCAAAGTAGCTAGGAAGAGTAACTCATTTTCTTTAAGTTTCTTGTGAATAAAGAATTTTCCATGGGTTTTTGAAAAATATTTAAAAACTAAATTCAAACAAATGTTTTGATTAATCGTCCGTAACCTTCTACAACCTTACTATAATTTGTTTCCTTCTTCATTATAGCTCTTTGAACATTACTTTATTCCTTTTCTCCCTAGTGGTCAATTCTAACAATAGATACATCATTGCATTGAGAGGAAAAAGCTAAGAAATTATTATGTGTTTAAAATAGTATTGGTTAAAAGGCTCCATGCTCTCAAGTGCTATTCTTTAGAAAAATCTGTTATCCTTCTTGTTTTTCTCCTGTTTGACTTGGGAGTTGCTTGAACAGAGTTTATCAACAGCAGCACTACTGATCTTTCAGCTGGATAATTCTTTGTTGTGGGAAGATGATCTGTAGGATATTTAGCAGTGTCCCTCTCAACAGGCTCTGACAACCAAAAAGATCTCCAGATATTGACAAATGTTCTCCAGGGGAACAAAACCATCTGGAGTTGAAAACAACTGGCCTAAGTGATCCAACCCCCTCTGAACTTCACTGACCAAGAAACAAATTCTTTGTACATATTAAGAACATATTCAAATTTGTATGTTTACAAATTAAGTCACACTATTATTCCTTTAAATGAATTTATTAGAAGTAAAAAGTGATGCTCCATATATATTTTCATGCTAAACAGTATAAAGCTAATTGCTCTCCCTTTGTCATTTTAATTCAGCAAAGTAGATTTATAGTATTTCATTTCGCTTCAAGTTACTTAATATATAATACAAAGGAGATTATAAAACTAGGCAGAAATTGTTTAAAGTAGATTTTTTTTTATAATAAAAAAAGGAACGTGTTGGGTCAGATCTCTCTCTGTACCTAATAAAGCAATTATCTAAATATTAACAAACCTCCATTTACTTGACTTTTCCGTCTTACTCGAGATATCTGTTTAAGTTTTCCTCCTGCTCTTGGTGTTGATGTGATCAGATTATTATCTATATCACGTTCAATTCTACTCCGTTTCGAAGGATTTTCTCTCTCTTCCTTAAGATATAAAAGGAAAAACATTCATTGAATAGTCACTCTGCCTTATAGGTTACACTTTTAAAATGATAAAATATGCACCCCAATTATGTTCACTGCAGCATTATTTATAATAGCCCACAAACGGAAACAATCTAAGTGGTTCATTGATGAATAAAGAAACTGTTATAAATATGCAATGCTATATTATTCAGCCATAAAAAATAATAAAATCTTACCATTTGCAAAAACATGGGTGGACTTTGAGGGTATTATATAAGTGAAATAAAATAAGTCAGACAGAGGAAGACAAATACTGTATGCCCTCACTTATATGTGGAATGTAAAATTTAAAAACAAACAAAACCTAGTTCATAAATACAGAGAACAGATTGATGGTTACCAAGGTGAGAATGGAGTGAAGGGGGGGCAGGCAAGGGATGAGTGAAGGAAAACAAGAGGTACAAAATTCCAGTAATAAAATAAATAAGCCATGGGGATGTAATGTACAGCATGGTGGATATAGTTAATAATACTGTATTGCATATCTGAAAATTGCTAAAGAATAAATCTTTAAAGTTTTTATAAGAAAAAAAAAAACACCCTGGAACTATGTATGGTAACGGATGTTAACTAGTTACTGTGGTGATCATTTCACAATACATACATATATCAAATCATTATGTAGTATAGACCTAAAACTAACATCGTTATGTCAATTATACCCCCCCAACAAGGAAAATACATGGTATGATATTGTAGATTTTCCCATTTTTCAAATCCAGGAGAAACAAAACAGAATGTCTAATGTTGTTAGAAAACACAAGAAAAATTTGAGTGTCATAAGAGTATTTATGAATGTAATTATAATACGCAAATATAATTACAGCATTTCATAATTCAGATCCTTTTCCCAGGGTCCACTAAATTTCCATGCTATTGAAATACTTAATTGTACAATGTGCTCTGAATTTTTAGCCATTTTCCCATATACCTAGAACTGCCTAAAAGAACAGAGGTCATTTCATGGAATTTGCTGACACCAAAAATGACAACAACAAAAAAAATAGAGCCTGCCACTGCCATATCCCCCAAGGATAATCTCAATTCTTTAAATGCCCAAAATTAACATTAAGGAGTCTACTCCATAACAAAGTTGTCTATTCATTTCCCTATAAGGGGCAAATCCATATAGGACCAGTCTATACTCTTCTTACAGTATTATTGACTAAAGGATATTCCAAGCAATAGCCTGATTTATTTTCTCATTTGTTTTTTTCTAATGTCATCTGCCACATGAGTGATTTTCTTACATTACTATAATACTGGCCTGTAATTCCTTGCTGTTTTAATGAGACTACCTGAAATCTTTTGATAAGGACTAGACTTTTAAGTCTATATTACATATAATGTATACATATAATCAACATTCTTAATAGTAATAACTTCTCTACTTTTTTGTTATTGGATGCTTTTATACCACAGCAAATAATATACTACTATGCATTTTCTGAAAGTTGAAAATTGTTCTATTATTTCTGAAACAAACCCTGGTGTTTATTTTAAGTGGACAAAATTACAATTCCATATTTGGATCAAAATATAAAAAAGGTAATACTGCAAATACCATTCTATAAAACATTCTAGCCTGGTTGGCTCAGTAGTTAGAGCATCGGCCTTCAGACCAAAGGGTGGGTCAGGGATTCAATTCCTAGTCAAAGGCACATACATACCTTGGTTACAAGTTCAATCCCAGAAATAAAATCCAGAAATAAATAATTCTTAAGTTTTAAAATGCACTCTGAGTAGTGTGATGAAATCTCATGCCACCCGGCTCTATCCTACCTGGGACATAAATTATCCCTTTGTTTAGCATATCTGCACTGTATATGCTATCCACCCATCTGTTAATCACTTAATAGCTGTCTCAGTTATCACATAGACTGTATCAGTGCTTTTGTTCAAGTAACCTTTATAGTAGTCTAACACTAGGTCACAATGTCAATGTCATTCACCTCACTTCATCTTATCACATAGGCACTGTTTCATCTCACATCACAAGGATAAGCACAGTAAAATAAAACAGTTTGAGACAGAGACCAAATTCATATAACTTTTATTATAGTACTAGAGGCCCAGTGCATGAAAATTCATGCATTGGGGCGGGGGGGGGGGGGGGAGAGTAATCTTTCAGATTTGGCCTGTACCCTCTCACAGTCCAGGAGTTCTCAGGGGCGGGAAACAACCCGGTGATCAGGGAAAGGTGATGCCCCTATCACACCTCTGCTGCTGCCACTGCTGGCAGCATAAGCCTCAGCTGGTCTTGGTTACCTGAGCCTCAGGCAGCCCTGAGCAGCTGGATAGCCGCCATCCAACATTACCTGGGCCTCATGCCAGGCCTGGGTGGTTGGGTGCCTGAGGGACTGGGGGACTCAGGAGCAGGTGTGTGGCAAGGTTGGGGCTGAGAGGACTGGGCAACACCATCTTTGAGGGTGAGGTAGTCAAATAGCACATTCCCTCCTTATTGGCTGGGGGTGCCACCATCTTTGCAATGGCACAAAGGTCATTAGCATATTCCCTTTTTATTACATAGGATAATAAAATTATCCTGGTGCACAAAATTCGTTCATGGGTAGGATCCCTAGGCCTGGCCAGCAATCAGGGCCAATCAGGTTGCCCACCTCCCTGCCTCCTCCTTCCCTCACTCCCTCAGCACCCCACCACTGCCGCTGGTTGCTTGCCATGTTCCGCACCGCCACCTGGTGGTGAGTGTACATCATAGCTAGGGATCGAAATCCAGTTCTCCTATTTGAACTCCCAAAGGGACACTCTGCATATTAGCCTTTTATATATACAGTTTTAGTTGCTCTATTTTATTGTTAATTATTATTTTTAATTCTGTACTGTGCATTATTTAAAAATTAAATTTTACATAGGTTATGTATATATAGTGAAAATTATAGTATATATATGGTTTGGTTCTTTTAGCAGTTTCAGGCATCCACTGAGGGTTTTGGAAAAGTATCCCCTGTGAATAAGGGGGGGATACTGTATAGCACAAAATAATGTCTCCTTGATTCACAACAAAATTCCTCATATTCTTTCTGTTTATCATTCTTCTGCATCTTAAAATGAGTAGGATGCCTCACATCATAGGATCTCCATTATTAGAAAATACAGGGGTCTCTTTATATAAGTCCTTCAAGAACACAAATATATAATGCCACAAAGCCACAACTAAATTCCAGCATCCTCTTAAGGAAGTCTCTTAGTATAGCTGATATTAACATAAATTCAAGCATTTCTGAAAAGCACGCATTCTGTAACACTAGAAATATTAAAGCTTATGTGGGAGGAACAGGTCCAGGAGGGCAGAGAGGGGTATACTGGGGCAAATTAGTCAATGCCCCTGAAACTCCGTAACCATAGCATTAACAAAAACAATGACTGGGACCTCCAAAGATAATTTGGACACCCCAGACAGGCAGCTAAGAGAAGCTGAAATGCTGCTACCTTAAGGCTTAATAAAAGGTATTAAAAACAGAAAAGTAGAAACAAAGACTTATCGGAGATAATAAGTGAAGCTTTTAGCCAGTAGGGCTGCTAAGATGGACCCAAATGGAAATGTAAACTGCCACATAAGAATCGCTGCTAGATCAGGCTAAACCAGGAGGGCACCAAAATTCGTATCTGAGAGTTTAACTTCAATTTTTTTTATTTTCCTGATAAAGTATAAAGTACCACTCCCATTATTCAGTATCACCCTGTCCAGTTTAGGAAAAACAACATATATAACAACACATCACCCATCCTATCCTATATAATAAAGAGTTAATATGCAAATGGTCATCACACCCTCATGCTGTAACATCTCAGACACTCAATACTGGGAAGAGAGGAATGGGGACAAGCCAGGCACAAATGAGCTTGTGAGAGAGGAATGGGGACCAGCCAAGCACAAAAATGAGCTCATGAGAGAGGAATGGGGACCCTGCCAGGCTGCGGCCCAGGAGAAGGACAAGCCGTCCACCCTGCAGTCCCAGGCACCAGCAGCTGCACCTGTGCATGCATCCCGGGAAAGGGATAATTTGCACTCCCCACAGTCCCCGCAGTTCTGGAAGCCAGCAACTGTGCCTACGCCTGCATCCCGGGAGAGGGACGATCTGCATGCTCACAGTCCCTGCGATCCAAGGCACCAGTGGCTGGCTGTTCCTGTGGCCTGGGAGGACAAGCCGCCCGCCCATGGTCCCCTGTGGCTGCAGCCAGCCCAGCAAAGCTGGCCCAGGTCCTGGCTGCCTGTGGCTGGCCAGAGGGAGGAAAGCCCAGGTCTTTGGTGCCTATGACTGGCTGGAGAAGGGAATCCTGGGTCCCAGTTGTGGGTCGAGGCAGAGGTGGTTACGGGCGATCAAGCCATCAGGGGAGCAATAAGAGGTATCAGTCCAGAAGGGGAGCAGATAGGGGTGATCAGGCAGATGTGGTTAGGGGCAATCAGGCAGGCAGGCAAGCAGTTAAGAACCAGCAGTCCCAGATTGCGAAAGGCAATTGGCTATTCCCCAAGGGGTTCCGGATTGGAGAGGGTGCAGGCTGGGCTGAGGGACCCCTCTCCCCCAGTGTACGCATTTCATGAAATGGGCCTCTAGTCCTATAAATAAAAGCCTTAATGGTCCTCACACTGTCACTCCGTGATGCTCTCACACCAGCCAACGAGGAGGCAGACTAGGCCCTTGATGTCAGGTAGCAGCGGGACCTGAGCACTTGGCGCAGAGGGAATAGGACAGGCTCCGTGGGAGGAAACGGAGCTGGTAGCATTGGTAAGGACATGCCCGTGCTACATCCTCCAGGTTTGGAGGAGAGGGAAACTCAAGTGATTCCAGATTTTAAAGGGGGTCTGAAAAAAATATAAAGAGGCTTCTGAGTCCCTACCTTTCTCAGACTTGGGGTCATGGAGTGAAGGCTGAACTCAGAAAACTTATTCTGGGAGACCATGGGCAGGTCACACTCAGCTTCAGACTTCAGTTTCCTGCTGAGTGTCAGGTGGCTCTCCCTGCCTTCACCCAGTTGTGAGGTTCGGGCTTCAGAACACAGCTCAAAAGACTGAGCCTCCGGGGTGGTTGGGAAGGTGAGGGAGGAGGTGGTGGTGGAGGGCAGGCTAGGCCTAGGGGACCCTACACGTGCATGATTAAATCGTGAGCTAGGCCTCCAGTGTTATAACAACACTATTCTCCTATTGACCAACACTGTATACATTACTGATATTGTGGAGGTACCACATAGTATAGCAGAACAGACTATACTATGGTCATTTGAGAATACATTCAAATACCATACATCTCTCAAGAGGAAAAAGAATCAGAAGCTATTAGGATCAAGGTTCTGCAACTTCTATCTATCCATCCATCCATCCATCCATCCATCCATCTATAAAAACCTAATCGACCATCGCAACCAAACGGACAACCGAACAGGCTGCGTGGGGCAACTAGGCTGGCAGGGGGGTTAGTGAGGGGCAACCAGACAACCGAACAACAGGCTGCATGGAGCAACCAAGCCCACAGGGAGGACTGTTGGGGGCAACCAGGCCAGCGGAGGGCAGTTAGGGGCGACCAGGCCAATGGAGGGGGGCAGTTGGGGGCAATCAGGCTGGCAGGGGGGCAGTAAGGGATGACCAGGCTGGCAGTGGGATGGGGGGAGATTGCATTAGGGTAGGGGTGTCGAACTCAATCAGAGAAGGGGCCAAAATCTAAAATCCAGCCTAAATCGCGGGCCGAATGGTTTACTGAACAGTCATAAACTGACAATGTCATAAACTGACAGCGGAGTGCAGTGATGACAGCGCGGTGCAGGCCACATTTCAAGGCCTGGCGGGCTGGATTTGGCCCGCGGGCCTTGTGTTTGACACATGTGCATTAGGGGCAACCAGGCCCGCAGGTGATGGGCAGTTGGGGGTGACTAGGCCAGCAGGGAGGGCAGCTGGGGGTGATCAGGCCAGGAGGGTACTCAGGGGAGATCAGGTAAGCAGGCAGGTGAGCAATTATGAGCCAGTGGTCCTGGATTGTGAGAGAGTTGTCTAACTGCCAGCAATCGGATGTCCTCTGAGGGGTCCTAGATTGAAGAGGGTAAAGGCTGGGTTGAGGCGCCCTCCCCCCCACACCTCATGCACAAAGTTTGTTGATAACAAAATCCTATTCTTCAGAATAATATATTCAAATATCTGATGATGGTGCTATTCTGAAAGACAATCCATTGTCCAAATCTGAAAGTCAATTAGTCACCCAATCCTAGTCTTTCTTAAATATTCAACTAAATAGTTTGGGACATTTTGGACATGGTATGATTTTTTAGAAGAGGAAATATGAAAAACAACAATTCCACATTACTGTAAAAGTTGTTTTAATAAATGTGATAACCCTACCGTGTCGTCCCTGGAATTTGAATTTTTCAAAGTTGTCTCTAAGATAATCTTTGAAGGGAAAAATTTTGTAAGGGTTGTGTTCTTCAAACACCGAATCCAAAGGAAATACAGAAAACTAGAGAGCCAAACAAAACCCAAAGGAAAACTTATAACCAGGAGACAGGGTATTTTCCCAAACTCCATGTGGATGAGGACAAACCAATAGCCACAAAACCAAGTGTCCATATACACCAGTGAAGAAGAAAGCTAAAATATGCAACAAGGTGTATGACACATCTGAGAACAGGAGAAGCCCAAAATAGCTAAGAGGCAGGAATTCAATGCAAAGCATGGCAGGCTAATTTGATGACAAGAGATAAAAATAGGAGAGGGCCAATGTAAGAGTGAAATAGGAGCAGTTTAGATTTTATGAACTCTTGAAATTGACCAACTATGGCTCCCTCTAGAATAGGGCTCCACAAGGTAGAAAAACTGCTGGGAATGTAATAAAAATTGAGTGAGAAAGGCACAAGAGATAAGATGGAAAGAAATTCCACATACACAGGGGTAGGAATACAGTGACAGGAAAACTCAAAGAGTAATCACTGTATTTTAAAAAATATATATTTTATTGATTTTTTTTTTACAGAGAGGAAGAGAGAGGGATAGAAACATCAAAGAGAGAGAAACATCGACCAGCTGCCTCCTGCAAACCTCCCACTGGGGATGTGCCCGCAACCAGGGTACATGTCCTTGACTGGAATTGAACCTGGAACTTTTCAGTCCACAGGCCGACGCTCTATCCACTGAGCCAAACCGGTTTTGGCTCACTGTATTTTTTTAAAAATATATTGTTTATTGATTTAAGGGAAAGAAAGAGAGAGAAACATCAATGATGAGAATATCACTGATTGGCTGCCTCTTGCATGCCCCCGATTTGGAATTGAAGCGTTACCTCATGGTTGATAGGTCAATGCACAACCACTGAACAACACTGGCCAGGCACAATAACTATGTTTTTAAACACTACACAAAAACAATTTTAGAGGATTTTGAACCACAAATACTAAACAAAATTATCATAATAAAACATACAAGAAATAAATAACATCTCTACAGATAAAGGAAATGTGTCAGAAAAACATGCATAGAGAATAGATAAAAATCATAACCTATTTCAGAATAAGACAAGATATTAAGAAAATGATAGAAGATATACATGAGTTAGAAAAACTTAGAAATAAAGTGACAACTAAAAAAAAGTAATTAAATTAAAAAAAAATAAAGACTGAACTAGAATGGACATAAAAGTGAGTAAACAGAATAGATTATGTCTTTAAGAGAAAAAAATTTAAGACATCAAAATATGACAAATATTGCAAGTCAGACAAAGAAGATCCAATAGACAAAAATAGTCCTTGAAGGGTGCAGGAAGAGACTGAACATAAACTGTGCACCTATGGATGAGGACAATGGGGGTGGGGAAAGGGCAGAGGGTGGGGTAGGAACCTGGTGGAGGGGGGGAAAAAATGAGAAACTTTTGTAATAATATGAACAATAAAGGTTCATTAAAAATTTTTAAAAAAATAGTCCTTGAAGAAGGAAACCTAAGCAAAAGCACGGCAAAAGAACACATAACATTTTCCTCAAATAAAAGATCTGAAACTATGTATTGAAAAAGCGTTTTTTTAACCAAAACTATCAACCAGAAAAACAAATACCAATATATATATATTAAACTTAATAGAATTTAAAGAAAAAATCCACATCTAATGGAGAACAAGGCAAAATCAATTTATAAAAGGATTATCAAACTTTGACAGCAATATGCTTTTATGCCAGAAAAAAAAAATCGAACAACATTTAATATAATCAAGAGGAAAAAATGAGAGCCCAAGATTTTTTAAATTGATTTTAAAGACAGGAAGGGAGAAGGAGAGAGAGAGAGAAACATCAATGATGAGAATCATTAACTGCCGCCTCCTGGACATCCCCTACTGGGTGGGGATTTTGCCTGCACACGTCCTGACCAGGAATCCATCCGTGACCTTCTGGTTTATGGGTCTATGCTCAACCATTGAGCTACACTGCTCGGGCGCAAATCAAAGATTTTTATATGCAACAAAATGGATTTTCAAGCATAAAGGGTATCGTTAGCAACATGCAAGAAATCAGAATATTGTTCTATAATTCTTTCTGTGGCATCTACTAGAAGTCAGCTTTAAATAAAAATGACTACAATGACATGAGGACTGAAGATAAGCATTTAACATACTGAACATATGTACAGGGCGGGGCAAAAGTAGGTTTACAGTTGTGAATATGCAAAACACAGTTTACTTTTTATTATTTTCCATACACTTAACTATAAACCTATTTTTGTTCTACCCTGTAAAACCTATATAACAAAGACAAATAAGGACTAAAAGATAGTACTATGTAATGACTACAGTCTCAGAATGTATAACTATTAAACTCTATGTATGGTGGCAATGTGTACTAGACCTAACAATGGAATCACTTCATAAATTATATATATATATTAAAAGCTCGGTGCACAAAATTCGTGCATGAGGGTGTTTGTCCCTCAGCCCAGCCTGCACCCTCTCCAATCTGGGACCCTGCAAGAGATGTCCGACTGCCCGGATAGGCCCAATTCTGGCAAGCTCTGTATACTCAGTAAAATTAGATAATGAATAAAATTTTAGAATATATTATCAAGAAGATAGTGTAATGACAATGTATATATAGAGAAATAACAGTTAGCCTCTATAAGCTTATTATGAATAATATATAACAAGTTCACCTTTTAATTTATTTCTAACATTGGGTTAGTAGACTAGGGAAAACACACACACACACCCACACACACAGTGTACCTTGATTTCAATAAGGCATTCAAATACTAATTTTCATTATTTTATAGAATATATTAAAGAAATATAAGGAGAATGACAGTACAATTAAATAAATCTGTAGGAAAACTGCCCCAAATTATTAATGAATGAAGACACTAGTCTGCAAACAGATTTCCCGTGGCCCTATAGTATTAAGGCATCAATTTAAAAAAATCCTAGATGTTGGTTTTTAAAAACGGAAAAAAGAACTTCAACACCAAAATCTTGACTATTTTAGCTGACATAGGCAAAACTCTAACCATTAAAGGAGAGAGAAAATAAAGATGATACAATATATGATATAATATAATGTCACATTAATAAAATCCCCAGTTCAAAGGAAGTAAAAATGAACACAAGTCAGAAGACATAAGAAAAACCTATCTTCACTCTGGTTGTTACCTTTTATGACCAACACAAAAGAGTAACCAAGATGGTTATCTATATCACATACTGTCACATAAGGAAAACCAGAAATATTTAGCTTAAATAGTGACTGAGGGTTTGCACCTGCACATGAGGAAAAGAACATAAAAGAAAGTAAAGGGCTAAAACCGGTTTGGCTCAGTGGATAGAGCGTCAGCCTGTGGACTGAAGGGTCCCAGGTTTGATTCCGGTCAGGGGCATGTACTTTGGTTGCGGGCACATCCCCAGTAGGGGATGTGCAAGAGGCAGCTGAATGATGTTTCTAACTCTCTCTCTCTCTCTCTTTCTCTCTGTAAAAAACAAATTTTATATATATATATATATATATATATATATATATATATATATATATATGTATGTATAAAAGTAAAGAGTAGATATATTTTTCTTAAGATGAAGAACTTAAATTCCTAATGGGTTGTCGTCATTTCTCTTAATGAGAATGTTACTATTTGTCAGTTCATTCTCTGAACAACTCTAAATATTATAGATTCAGGAAATAATTTTTCTGTTAAGAATTTGATCTTTGTTATCTATACATATAAAGAGGTAATATGCTAATTTGTCCGTGTTCTCAAAACAACCAATTTACATATTGATGCACAGGCAGCAGGAGGCGGGTAGCTGGAGCCAAGTTCCTGGGGGTCTGAGGAGACTGCCTCAAAGGAGCCTGGACTGCAAAGAAGGAAGAGGAATCGGCCACAGGGAGCTCTTCCAATCCACCCTACTGCAGCCCCCACACCCTCGGGGGGACGGGGAGGCTGACCAGACAGCCTCGGGGGTAGCTGCAGCCCACACCTCCAACTCCCCATCTCTTCCCCGCCACCCCTGCCAGGGGCGCCCACAATAGCACGCCGGGTGCTGGCCACCACTCGTCAGCACCCCCAACGGACCTGGGGGCTGCTGGGCCCCCTCCGCTGGGGCTAGGCATGCCTCTCCTCCCTACAACTCCAGACCCGGGTGGAGGCAGGCCTGAGCGGCCCCCCAGGGTCAGATCCTTCCCTCGCAACAGCAGCAGTGCCATCTCCACAGAGGGAGCTGACTGAACCTCACTGGGGGCCAAGCTAAACCCGTCCTCCTAGCCCGCCTGGCTCCGCCCTGGCCCAGCCCCCACCCCGCTCCAAGCGATTGGAGCCCCACCCTGAGCAGGTACAGCTGTGAAACAGCCACGTACAATTTGAAGAATGGCACCACGCGGGAAGGTTTGACAATTACTCCCCTTTCAGCCTCGCGTCCCCCTAGCACCTCCCTAACGCCCTGTCCCCCTTCTCCCTCCCCCCCCCACCAGCGCCTCCAGGGAGGACCACCACCGCTACAGGCTGCTGGCCAGAGCCGGCCCTCCAAGGCCTGCGGAACCCTCTGCAAAGCTTCCATAGCTACAGTCCAGGAAACAATCATGCCCTCCTCCCCTAATCAGCACCTGCTACCTGCGAGGGTACCCATGAGCTTAACAATAACAATGCTTCCCATGTAGACATCACTAACTTGCTGAAACATTTCTAGGTTTATTAGCTCAGAACCTCCTCATGTCAACCCAGTGAGGTAGATGGAGAAGAGATTACAATTCCCATGGTCTATGTGTACGTATTCAGAAATGAAGCTCAGAGAGGAAAAGTGTCAAGCCTACTGGTTCCCAAAGTGCAGCACATGCCCCACGGGGGTGGGGTGGGGGTGGCAATTTAATTTTAAGTGGGGGCAAATCGAGAATAATAGTGAAATTTTTGCATTTCTTATGGTTCTAGGGGGCCTCATCTATAGCGTATCCTACAAAATAAAAGGCCAGTATGCAAATGACTGAATGGTGGAATGAGCCTTCACTATGATGGGTGCTGACACCAGGGGGCAGACACTCAATGCAGGAGCTGCCGCCTGGTGGGCAGTGTGCTCCCACAGGGGGAGCGCCGCTCAGCTGGTGAGCACAGCAGCAGTGGTAGGGGCCTCTCCAGCCTCCCTGGCAATGCTAAGGATGTCTGACTGCCTTAGGCCGACTAAGCCATCAGTTGGACATTCCCCCAGGGCTCCCAGACTGCGAGAGGGCACAGGCCAAGCTGAGGAACCCTCCACAAGTGCATTTCTGAGTTTATAGAAATTACTTCAAAGAAACTTTTAAAAAATTCTATTTAAAATTAACAAACATGTTACTAATATTAGAAAAACAAATTAAAATTAAACCATCAAAACATAAAGAAAAACTCTATAAACAGAATACTAAATCTTGGCCAATGGTTTACAGTAACTAAGCTTTTCAGTGATATGACAATAAAATCTACCCCTATGAATAAGAAGCAACAATGATTTCTTTTACTAATTATCAAAGTGATAAACTTATAATAAAAATGTATCATATAATAACCCCAAGAAAAGAACACAAGAGTAATAAACAGTGATACATTCTAGAGACAATGAAAATTAACAACACCATTTATATAGTATGTTAAAATTTCTTAAACTACTTTCACCTATTTGCTATCTGATCTGAAAACAACTCTGAGACAGACAAAACAGTTAATATTAGTCCATTTTACAGTCTTCCTAAGGCTCAGAGGGGTAAATGATTTCCTCACATCACTCAAGTGGTCTGCAGCTCGAGAGCCACAGGCGGATCTTTGGCCCCTTTAGTTTTTAGCAAAGGCCAGCTTAGGAATACCCTAATTAAGTTAATAACAATGTACCTACCTATATAGTTTAAGTTTAAATAAATTGGCTCTCAAAAGAAATTTAAATTGTTGTACTGTTGATATTTGGATCTGTTGACTAATGAGTTTGCCAAACACTGGTCAGCATCCATTCTTTCTTTAATCACTTTGTTTTCTCCTTAATGAAATAATACATTTTCATTGGCAAATGTTAGAATACAGACAAATCATCTCCCTAAGCAGACAATTATTAATAATTTTGAGAAATTTTTACATTTCCTTTGAAATGAAAAACAATGTGATTAAAAGAAAAAATTCACGTAAAAGAAATACATATTTTTTTACTTCCTATAATACTATGCTGGAAAAAAAAAAAATCAGATGATTAAGCGGATCAGTAAGTAAAATAAATAATGTTTTCTTAAACAGCCACTAAATGTTTTGTATGTTAATACTTTTAAAATAACATCAAATGTTAATACTCTTAAGTGGGCTCTAGCAATATTAGATTTCTCATCTTTACATGCTTGAAAATAAACTAAACTTTAATTTTAATGATGTAAGTAGAAGGTAAAACCATTACCTTGGGTGTGCTTCCTTTAATGAATTTTTTAATTGAAGACAGCAAGCCGGATTCATTCTTCGGTGGTTTTTCTCCTCCTACAGGTAGGCTATCATCAACTTCTGAATATTTCCTCTTTGCTCTGGCAGTGCGCTGTGTTTGGATTGGATTGGATTGCTGAGAAGCTTTTCGTGTTCTCAGCCTCATCTTTTATGGGTGCCACATGTAAAACTGTAAGAGAAAAATAACAAGGGTTATTAAAAACTTAATCTAGCATACCCATAGTTTCCCAGTTTATATAATAAAAACCTATTGGTTTAAAAAATTCCAGGTTTCTAAGGGATTGAAGAAATTAACATTTTATGTGATTGAACTTCATAGTATACATTACCCCAAGTAACCTTCCCATCTTCTGAAATTATATCCTGTGATTGAACACTACAGTGTGCATGCTCTCTACAGCACTATGTTGCCTCCACCCATGCTAACATTATCATTCATTTAACCATTCATTTATTCATCATCAAGTTTCTCCTGAGCACCTGCCATTTAAGGCACTGGGCTAGGAAATTACCTAGTAAATAATAAACAAGATAGGGGAAATTTTGCCCTCTGGAACACAAACTATAGTGCAGGGGTCTTCAAACTTTTTAAAGTGGGGGCCAGATCACGGTCCCTCAGAGAGCTGGAGGGCCGGACTATATGAACTACTAATTCCTACTGTAACATCTCGGCTGCGCTCACTGCCCAAAAAACCTGGCAGGCAGGATCAGACTCCTCTGCGGGACGCATGTGGCCCGAGGGCCGTAGTTTGAAGACCCCTGCTATAGTGGGTAAAAAACCCTTAGTCAATAAATGAATTTCATTAGCACATTCTAATAATCAATATTCATACAAGTGTAACAAGAAGTTGAATCATTTTGCAGGATTCGATTTTACTTTACTTAATGATACTTTAAAAGTTGAATTCCCAAGAGAAAGAACTAAGCAGCAATCAACTTGACCTCTCTCATTTTATCAATCAGAAAATTAATAGGTGGCAAAACTATCCCAAGACTTAGAAGTAGTTAAGAATATACCCTGAATCAAAATCTGTAAAACAGAATACTAAACTAGGAATGAAGAGCTGTGAATTCTAATCCTACCTTAATCATAGCTAAGCAATAATCACAATTGTGTCTTTTAAACTGTATAAAGAATACATACACTCATGTTTCCACCTTGAGACTCAAAATGAAAAAGGAATTGGAAAACAATATAAAGTGTGGAGAACAATAAAATTATTCACAACAGTGAATGCATTTGTAGAAATTCTAAGCACTCTACAGCTGTAGATAATACCTGGCAATGGTTAGGGTCTTCACTGACCAACTAGGAAGCTTAAGAAGTTGAATCTTTACTAATACAACATAATGGTCACAGAATAAAAGTTAGAATCCATTAAAGTATATATAAAAACTATATACTACTATAGTATGCTATGCTGTACTATACTATACCTAAAGAATAACAAAAAAAAAACATATCCCCCAAATTCTGGGGATTCACCAGAAGTTCCAAAATCTTTCCAAATAATTATTTTTTTCCATCACCAAATGGTACTCAAATTTTTCCTTTTAATTTAAAAAAATATATTTTATTGATTTTTTTTTTTTTTACAGAGAGAAAGGGAAAGGGATAGAATGTTAGAAACATCTATCAGATACCTCCTGCATCCCCCCTACTGGGGATTTGCTTCCAACCAAGGTATATGCCCTTGACCGGAATCAAACCTGGGACCCTTCAGTCCGCAGGCCGACGCTCTATCCACTGAGCCAAACCAATTACGGCTTTTTTTTTTTTTTTTAAATCCTCATCCAAGGATATGTCCTAACTGATTTTTTAGAGAGAGAGAGAAAGAGGAGAGAGAGAAAGAGAAACATCAATCAGCTGCCTTCAGTACGTGTGCCCCTACCAGGGATATAAGGCAGGTATAGGTATGTGCCTATACCTGCCCTGACCAAGAATTGAACCCTCAAACCTTTTGGCATATTAGAGATCATTCCAATAACTAAGCCACCCAGCCAGAGGCAAATGGTGCTGAGTTAAGTTGCTATCCCCAAATGAAATAAATATTTCCTTTTCTCCTAAAGCGTCAATGTTAACTTCTAAAGGGAGTTATCATTCAAGGCATGTATTATTTACTTAACTCTATTTACAGTGCATAAATTTGTCTTAATTCCTTTGGTGTTCAGCTCAGCACTTCTTAGAAAAGGAAAATTCCCATGCCACAAATGCATAAAAGAATTTTTTAAAAGGAGTTATTTTTAATAAATTTCTATAGATATTTTTTAAAAATATCTAAGTCTTGCCCTAACCGGTGTGGCTGGGTGGATAGAATGTCATCCTGCAGACTGAAAGGTCCCAGGATTGATTCCAGTCAAGGACATGTACCTTCGTTGGGGGCACATCTCTCTCATCAATGTTTCTAACTCTCTATCCCTCTCCCTTCCTCTCTGTAAAAAAAAAAAAAAAAAAAATTGTCTTGAAACTTACCAAGACTTGTGCGGCTCACCACATGGCCTAATTTAGTGAGCCTTCCATGTGAGATTGAAAAGTACTGTTTTCTTCATCTGTGTGTGAGCCGTCCGTTTTGAAATTCCATGAGGATTTGACTGCTCTAGCCCTTTATGTCTTAAAAATACACCTTTTACAACTCACCATCAGAATGGACAAAAACCCTCCACATTTCATAACTTCCTTGTTTAAATGTTCTTGTTTGCTTTCCAGCAAATATCCAGTGGTTATTTTTTAATTCAGAGGATTTTTTCTCCTAAGCTTTCCCAGAACCTTCATTCTCTCCATGAAGAATGATCTAGCACTATATATATATATATATATATATATATATATATATATATATATATACACACACACACACATACACACACACACGGCCTAGTGCACGAAATTTATGCATGGAGAGGGTGTTCCTCAGCCCGGCCTGCACCCTCTCCAATCTGTCCTACTGCCAGTTTATAGGGATCGGACCTAAACCAGCAGTTGGACATTCCTGTCACAATCCGGGACAGCTGGCTCCAGCCGCTCACCTGCCTGCCTGCCTGATTGCCCCTAACCATTCTGCCTGCCGGCCTGTTCGCACTCAAATGCCACCCCCCCCACCCTCGCAGCCTGATCACCCCCTACTGCCTCTCTGCTGGCCTGCTCACCCCTACCTTCCCTCTTCACTGGCCTGCTCACCCCCATCTGCCCCAATGCGGGCCTACTCACTCCAAACTGAGCCCCCCACCCCCTATCCTAATCACCTCCAACTGATCCCCACTGATGGCCTTCTCAACCCAAACTGGGCTCCCTGCTGGTCTGCTTACCCCCAATGGCCCCTGCCATCCCATCCTGCCCTGATCACCCCCCAGCCCAAGGACCCAAGGTTCCAGCCCAGTCCTTCCATTTTTCTTTTTCTTTCTTTCTTTCTTTTTTTTTTTTCCAGTGCCTCCTTGAGCAGAGGCCAGGGCCAGCTGGAAACAAGTATCTAGGATTTATTTATCTCCTATCATTGAAACTTTGTAGCCTTGAGTGGAGGCCAGGGTAGGTCAGGGTGGATGGGAAGCTTGGCTTCCTCCATTGCTGGGGCAACCCAAGCCTCTTACTTGCTCCAACTCCATGGCCAGCTGCCATCTTTTGGGTTAATTTGCATATTCACTCCTGATTGGCTGGTGGGAGTGGCTTGGCATAACAGAGTGATGGTTAAATTGCATGTTTCTCTTTTATTAGTGTAGATTATTAGTGTAGACTAGAGGCCTAGTACATGAAAATTCATGCACTGGAGTGGGGGATGGGTCCCTCAGCACGGCCTGTCCTCTCTAAACTGTCTGGGAGCCCTCAGGTGTGGGACCCGGTGACCTGGGGAAGGCGATGCCCCAACACACCTCTGCTGCCACTGCCGGCAGCACAAGCCTCAGCCGGCCCTGAGCCTCGGGCAGCCCTGGGCAGCTGCCATCTGATTGCTGCACCTCGGGTAAGCCCTAGGTGGTTGGGCAGCCGCCATCTGAAGCTTGCCTGCACCTCGGGCTGGCCCTGGGCAGCTGGGGGGATGAGGAGACGGGGGGACTCCAGAGGCAGGCACACAGAGTGGCCAGACTCCCCTGGAGGCAGGCGTGGCCGTGCCACCACCCCAGCAGGGCTGAGGGGACTGGGCACCACCATCTTGTGGCTGTGGGTGCATCCATTTTTTTAGGGTGTGACAGTCAATTAGCATATTCCCTCCTTATTGGCTGTGAGTACCACCTTATTTGAGGATGGGACAGTCAATTAGCATATTCCCTCCTTTTTGGCTTTGGGCACCACCATCTCTACAATGGTGTGAGGGTCAATTAGCATATTCCCTCTTTATTAGATAGGATATATATATACACACACTATGATATGTATATATACGTACTTGTTAAAGTTGAAGATTTTAATATCTCAATTTCAATAATGGATAGAACAACTAGACAAGGAAATGAAAGACCTGAACAATTCACTTGACCTAAGAGAAATATATAAAACAATTCACTGCACAACAGCAAAATAGATATTCTAAACTTACACATAAAACATTCCCCAGGAGAGACATGTTAGGACATAAACAAAGTCTCAATAAATTTAAAAGGACTGAAACCATACAAGTATATTGTCTCCATGCCTTTATATAAATATAATCTGTAATAATAAAAGTGTGATACGTTAATTAGACCAGATGTCCTTCCAGACGAAGCTGGGGCTGCAAGGGAAGCCCGGGTCCCGGGGGCCTGCCAGCAGCCAGAGGGAAGCCCAGGTCCTGTGTGCCAGAGGGAAGCTAGAGCTACTCGTGCAAAAATTTCATGCATCGGGCCTCTAGTATCTCCAATAAAATTAGAAATCTCAAAAAGGAAATTTGATGGCCGAAACCGCTTTGGCTCAGTGGATAGAGTGTTGGCCTGCGGACTGAAGGGTCCCAGGTTCGATTCCGGTCAAGGGCATGTACCTTGGTTGCGGACACATCCCCAGTAGGGAATTCTCTCTCATCAATGTTTCTAACTCTCTGACCCTCTCTCTTCCTCTCTGTAAAAAAGTCAATAAAATATTTTTTTTTTTTTAAAAGGAAATTTGAGAAATTAATAAATAGGCAGAAATTAAACAACAAACTCTTAAATAACTACTGTGTTAAAGAAGAAATTACAATGGGAACTAGAAAATACTTCAAAAAGATTAATAAAAACAAAAACACAATATACCAAAATTTTTGGGATGCCCAGAAATAAGTGCTCAGGGCAATTTATTGGTAAACATAAGTCTTTGTTTTTGATTTTGTTTTTTTTAAAAAACCACAAAAAAACACCCACTTCAAATCAATAATAAAACCTTCTACTTTAAGAAATTAGAAAAGAGAAGCAAACGAAATCATCCAAAGTAAGTAGAAGGAAGGAAATAAAAGCAGAAATAGATAATTTAAAAGAAAAAATATCAGAAAAATCAATGAAGTAAAAAAAAGCTGGTTCTCTGAAAAGATCAATAAAATTTTGACATTTAGTTAGACTAGCCAGAGAGAAAGAGAAAGAGAGAGAGAGAGAGAGAGAGAGAGAGAGAGAGAGAGAGAGAGAGAGAGAGAGAGAGAGAGGACACTCAACTTTCAATTTCTGGAATGAAAGAAGGGACATTAATATCAACCTTACAGATGTAAAGGGATTTTTTAGGAAATACTATGAACAATTGCACATCAACTAATTAGATAACCTAGATGAAATGACAAAATCCTAGAAAGACACAACTACACTGGACTCATGAAAAAATAGAAAATCGCTGAAACCGGTTTGGCTCAGTGGATAGAGCGTCAGCCTGTGGACTGAAGGGTCCCCGGTTCGATTCCGATCAAGGACATGTACCTTGATTGTGGGCACATTCCCAGTAGGGGGCGTGCAAGAGGCAGCTGATCGATAACTCTCTCATGGATGTTTCTAACTCTCTATCTCTCTCCCTTCCTCTTTGTAAAAAATCAATAAAATATATTTTAAAAAGTAGAAAATCTAAAAAGGCTTATAACAAGTAAAGACTGAATTAGAAATTAAAAAATAAACAAAACTTTCCACAATGAAAAGCTCAGGATCAAATAGCTTTACTAGTGAGTTTTACCAAATATTTAAATAATTAATACTAATCATTCTCAAAATCTATCAAAAAATAAAGGAACACCTCTCAACTCAATCTGAGGTCAACATTACCTTGATACCAAAGTCAAAGAAAGACACTACCAGAAAAGAAAACTATAGGTTAATTATGCCTGAGGAACACAGATGTAACATCCCAACAAAATACAATATAAGCAAAACAAATGCAGCTTAATAATAAAAGGTTTATGCACAATGACCAAGTGGGACTTTATCCCAAGAAAGCAAATGTGATAAACCTTAATCCTAATCCTAACTCTAACCAGCATATGAAAATCAATCATGATAATACACCACATTAAAAAAAATAAAGGGAAAAGTTCACATAATCATTTTAATTGATGCATAAAAAATTTGAGCAAACCAACACCCTTTCATAATAAAAACACCCAACAAACCAGGAATAGGAGGAACTTCTTCCACCAGAAAGAAGAAGAAGAAGAAAAAAAAAAAAAAAAAAAAAAAGGGCATCTTTAAAAAACTCAGACAGCCAACATCATATTTCTTAGTGAAAAACTAAATACTTTACTCCTGAGATTAAAAAATAAATAAATAAAAATAAGCAAGATGCCCACTCTCACCACTTCTATTCAATCAGGCAAGAAAAAGAAATAACATGATCCCGCATAAAGAATAAACATTAAGAGCACTAGCTGGTTTGGCTTAGTGGATAGTATCAGCCTGCAGACTGAGGGGTCCCGGATTCAATTCTGGTCAAGGGCGCATGCCGGGGAGCAGGAGTGATCCCCAGTAGAGAATATGCAGCAGGCAGCCAGTCAATGATTCTCTCATTGATGTTTCTATCTCTTTCTTCCCTTTTCCTTCCTCTCTGGAATCAATAAAAATATATTTAAAAAATAAACATAAGAGCAAAAGCTGGATATAAACTCCATAAAAAATTTTTTTCTGCTCACGAAAAGACACCAGTAAGAAATTAAAAGTCATGTAATAAAGTGAGATAATATTCACAAAACACGTATCTCTCCAAGTACACATGCACAGAATATATAAGGAAATCCTAAAACACAGAAAGAAAAAGCAGCTGAATAGAAAAAAAAATGATCAAAATATTTAAGAAGATACTTCATAAAAGCTAGATGATAGTACAAAAGTATATGAAATGCTACTCAATATTATCAATGAGAAATAAAAGTTAAAAATTACAACAGCATACTAATCCACATCTGCTTAAATGGCAAAACTTAAAAAGACTAAAGAACAAATGGTAGCAAGGATGTGGAACAATGAGAAGTCTCATAATCTGTTGATGGCAATGTAAGGTTTTTAGTTAAAGGTTGTAATCCTATATAATAGGAGAGTAATATGCAAATTGACCCTGATATCAGAACAACGGTTTGACCAGTCACTGAGGCACACTGACCACCTCTTTGTCCCTTTCCCCGGCTGGGAGGCTCCGATCACCCAATGGCGAACGGGGAACTGGGGTGGGTGGCAGGGGACGCAGGTGGCACCAGGCCAAGGCTCCCACCAGTCACCCCACACACAGAGGGCAACTCGCAGCAGGGGTGGGTGGAATGGTTAACCTCTCAGTTCCTTCCCCCAGCCAGCAGGCTCCAATCACCTGATGGTGAACAGGGAACTGGGGGGGTGGGGGGGTGGGGCCAGCTGCAGGTAGCTGGAGAGATGGCCCTGATCACAGGCCAGGTCTAGGGACCGTAGCCGCATACTAATTTTGTGCACCAGGCCTCTAGTTTCTAATAAACAACACCTAATCCTTTGATGCAGTAAGTTCATTCCTAAGTTTTTTTTGTGTGTTTTTTTAAAAATATATATTTTATTGATTTTTTACAGAGAGGGATAGAGTTAGAAACATTGATGAGAGAGAATCATCAATCAGCTGCCTCTTGCACACGCCCTAGGGATGTGCCCGCAACCAAGGTACATGTCCTTGACTGGAATCGAACCTGGGACCCCTCAGTCCACAGGCCGATGCTCTATCCACTGAGCCAAACCGGTTTCGGCTACTCCTAAGTTTTTTGTTTGTTTTTTAAAAAATATATTTTATTGATTTTTTACAGAGAGGAAGGGAGAGAGATAATGAGCTAGAAACGTCGATGAGAGAGAAACATCGACCAGCTGCCTCTTGCACACCCCCTACTGGGGATGTGCCCGCAACCAATGTACATGCCCCTGACCGGAATCGAACCTGGGACCTTTCAGTCCGCAGACCGACGCTCTACCACTGAGCCAAACCGGTTTGGGCTACTCCTAAGTTTTTAACCAAGAGAAATATAAACCTGTCCTCCTCTCAGCTTTATTTACAATTAGAGGTCCCATGCATGAAATTCATGCATTGGGGTGAGGGGGCGGGGGGGAGAGGGGAATCCTTCAGCCCAGCCAGTGCCCTCTCTCAGTCTGGGACCTAAGCCAGCAGTCAGACATCCCTCTCAGTCTGGGACCCCTTGCTCCTCACTGCCTGACTGCAGCAGAGGTGGGAGAGGCTCCCACCACTACTGCTGCACTCACTAGCCATAAGCCGGGCTTCTGGCTGAGCGTCTGTCCCCTGGTGGTCAGTGCATGTCATAGCTACTGGTTGTTCTACCAGTAGCATATTATGGTATTATATAGGATAGTCCCAAACTGGAAAAAATGACCATGCTCAGCAGCACAAAGATGAATATGGTATTTTCATACAATAAATAATCAGACACACAGAAAGAAGCGATTACTAATATCAACCAACATAAAAGAATCTCACAGACATTATGCTGAGCAATGGTAGACACAAGAGTATGTTTGATGACACAATTAAAAAAATATCAGGGGCAAAAATAGACTAGCAGCATTGAAGTCACCATAAAGACTCACGTGATTTAGAGAGTTTGACATTGACCACACTCAGTGGTATCATCAGTATAAACTATAATTTTGGTATCAAGAGATCATTTCTGTGGCAGGCAAACTGAGTGCCAACAGCTCTACTAGCCTGAAGTTGCAGAGGTTTGGGACAACCATATTGCTGGCTGAGGCAGCTCACATGCACAGCAGAGATTAAGAAGGCCCAAATTACCTATACACTCTTGGCCAATCTGTGGCTGCACATAAATATGCAGGAGATAGGAAATAGATCAATGGAAAATAAAGCTGGGATAGATTTGGAAAAGGCCTGAACTTTGAATGTGCATCTCATAAAGATCCACAGACAGAGGAAGATGTTTGAGCACAATGTGTCGGATCACTAGCTGAACCACAAAACTATGCGGACACAGGGGGATGCCTTAGTGTGCCAAGTATAAAACAAGAATTTTTTGTTAAGTGGTTGCAGACTTACAGGAAGGTAGATTTCCTAGATTTTGCCTGTGGAAGTTACTAAACAAATAACCGTCAAGATTCTGAATCCAGAGTGGCTACAATAAAATGGCCAGTTTTCAACAAAAAATTATGACATGCAAAGAAACAGGAAAATATAACTCAAGCTCAGGAGGGGAAATGTAGTGAATATGTATTATATACCAGGCTTACAACAACTCAAGGAGAAGCACAGGTAAGCAATCTACATAAGACAAAATTCACTCTTAATCCCTGGTAAGTATGAGATTTCTGGTGGCCATATCTAACCTTTTCTGATTATAAAATAATGCATTGTTAGAAAATTTTAAAACCACAGAAATATAGGGGAAAAGTTCACATAATTCCTAAATCTAGAAATAACTAAAATGAGAGTATATATTACTCTGTTTGCTTAAACATTTTTAATCAAGTTAGGATTACACTATATGCAGAATGATAGACCTGTTTCCCCCCTTTTATACTATGACCTTGCCAACGTCCCTTTTAAAAATCTGAAAATATAATTTTTAATGGCCACATAGTATTCCAATATACAGATAAATGTTCTGTAATTTATAAGATTACTGGCTGACCTATTGAAAATTACCTAAGTTGTTTATAATTACTAATGTCACCTCAAATGTAATAACTTTGTACATAAATTTCAGTCCATATTATTGATTCTTTTCTTAAGATAGCTTTTTAGAAGTGAATTTATTAGGTCGAAGATTATTAATATTTGGTAGTACCTCTTAGAAATACTGCTATTTGGAAAGATGGTTTCACTAGCAGAATATAGAGAGTGGCTATATAGCGGAATCATGCACAACATAACTTATTTTTAATTTGTAAATTGTTTGATAATTGAAACTAAAAATTATTTTAAATTTTAGCCGTAAGTAGTAAAACTAAATGCTTTAATTATATTTATAGGTTACAATCTATTTCCCATTTTGTTACGTGCCCGGGCAAACCCTTTTCTCATATTTTTCTAAGAATTAACCTTTCCAACCAAAGCAAAAATCTCTAAGTTACCTTTCTAATGGTAACCTAGAATCTACTTGAATGATTAAGGAACTTGGAAACTCACCACTACATAATTCAAATATTTTTAAATGTTAAATGAGTTGTAAAATAAAAATATTTTAAACAGAACTGAATAAAATCTACAAATATGTACTGCTAATTCCTATACTTAATTTTAAAAAATCTCTAAGAATTTAACTGTTTTAACTTGATTAAGCATAATTTTACTTGTCTTAACCCCAAAGTTAAAAAATTTTTTTCCATTTGAACACAAAAATAGATATTTATAACTTTTTAAAGTTTGCCATTTTGGCTTAATTTACAGGTTTGTTTTTATTTTATTTTTTTTATTGATTTCAGAGAGGAAGGAAAAAGGAGAGACAGAAACATCTATGAGAGAGAATCACCAATTGGTTGCCTCTTGCATGCCCCCTACTGGGGACTGAGCCCAGGTATGTGCCCTTGACCAGAACGGAACCCAGAACCCTTTAGTCTGCAGGCCAACGCTCTATCCACTGAGCCAAACCAGCTAGGTCTTAATTTATGGTTTAGATATTTGCATTATTCCTGCCTCAACTCCCCAAAATAATGAGACTATATTTAAAACTTTAAGAAATCTCAATAAATATTTCCAAAATTAATCTCTTGTCATTTCCTGCAAATTATTAAAATCCTAAAATAAAGGCTAAAATTAAATGCCTATGTTTGTTTACCTGCATACCGAAACAGATCCAAGCAAGTATACTACTAAAGCACTGTGTGAGAAGTACGGTATTTCTTTTTTTTTAATATATTTATTGATTTTTTTACAGAGAGGAAGGGAGAGGGATAGAGAGCTAGAAACATCGATGAGAGAGAGACATTGCCCAGCTGCCTCCTGCACATCCTCACCGATGTACATGCCCTTGACGGAATCGAACCTGGGACCCTTCAGTCTGCGGACCGACGCTCTATCCACTGAGCCAAACCGGTTTCGGCTGTGTGAGAAGTATTGTCAACTTCAGAAAACCAACCTCAACCAATTCTTTTTAAAAAATAAAGTACCTATTTTAATTACATTTACCTGAAGAACACAGAAAAGGTTAAATAATATAAAACCAACAGCTGTTCTTTGTTAACAGCTATGTGCAAGGCAGTGTTCTAAGTGCTTTCACAATGGTTCAACTTAAAATTTGTTTACTTTACCATGGTGACATGCATTCAGCAGAAAACGTACTGCAAATTTTGAATTTTCATTGTTTCCCAGGCTACCAACATGTAGCAGCAGCCAGTCATAGCTCCTAGTCAACCATACAATAACGAGAGTAAACAACTGCTACACATACAACCATTCTATACCCATACAACCATTGTTTTTCACTTTCAAATACAGTATTTAATAAATTAGAAGATATTCAATACTTTATTATTATTATTATTATTATTATTATTGGCTTTGGTCTGAGCATACTTAAGGTAGGTTAGGCTAAGCTATGAAATTTGGCAGGTTACTTAATTATAACTGCATTTCAACTTAATATTTTCACCTATGATAGGTTTTCTGGGACTGTAAATCAAGAAAGATCTGCAACAAATTATTTCACTTAATATTTTCAACAATATAAATTAGTGTCCATTGTTTTCATTTTATGACTGAGAAAAAGAGATGGCAGAAGTGTTTTAAGTAATAATTTCTGGATATTATTAAATTTAATCTAATTAAGAAGTCACCAAAAATTCTAATCTCCCATTTCCTTCTAAAGTTTGTTGTTGTTTTAAAATAAATTTTTATTGATTTCAGAGAGAAAGGGAGAGGGATAGAAACATCAATGATAAGAGAGAATTACTGATTGGCTGCCTCCTTCACATCCCCTTCTAGAGATTGATCTAGCAATGGGAGCACGTGCCCTTGACCAGAATCAAACAGGGACCCTTCAGTCTGCAGGCCAACGCTTTATCGACTAAGGCAAACCAGCTAGAGCTGTTGTTTTAAACTTCTACTCTTTTTCTAAATACTAGTAGTCATTCATAATGGGTGATTTTCGTGAGAAACCAGGGTCAAAAGCAAACATCTGCGTTTACAAACTGGTACTTGGAAGCTCAAAATCAAACTTCTCATAAACAAAATATTACAAATGGGGTTTTGCATTCCAGGATAGCACCTAGGACATATTTTTACCCATAATATAACTTAAAAAGGGAAATCTAGAATCTAAACACTTATACAAACAATGCAAACTCTATATTCTATGATATATCTCAACACCAGGCCTAACTGTACCCATATTAATTACTATAGATCCCTAGTACTGGGGAAAACTGGATATCCAATGCAAAATAAACAAACAGAAAAGAAGCTGGATCCTTATCTTACACCATATACAAAAAATAACACCAAAAAAATGGACCAAAGACCTTAAGAACTAAAACAAAAGTTTTAGAATACAGGGGAAAGCTCTTGACATTGGATTTGATAGTGATTTCTTGGATAGGACATCAAAAGCACAAAGTAAAGGGGAAAAAATAGATAAACTGGACAGCACTAAAATTAAAACTTTTGCTCAGGTGGTTGGAAAGTTGTCCAGTAGACCAAAAAGGTTGGGGGTTCAACCCCCAGTTAGGACTCAACCAATGGAAGGCAACCAATCAATGTTTTTTTCTCACATCAATGTCTCTCTCTCTCTCCTTCTCCCTTCTTCTCTCTCTAAAATCAATAAAAATGTCCTTGGGTGAGAATTATAAAAAGAAATTAAAGGTTTTGCATATCAAAGGATACTAACAACAGAGTAAAAAGGCAACCTATGAAATGTAAAAAAATGTGCAAATCATATAAGGAGTTAATATTCTGAATATATATTTTTTAAAGCTTCTATAACTCAAAAACAAAAAACTCAAATCAAATATGAGCAAAAGACCTGAACAGACATTTCTCCAAAGACGACATATAAATGGTCAATAAGCAATGAAGAAATGCTCAACATCACTTAACCATTAAGGAAAATGCAAATCAAAACCACAATAAGATTCCTCTTTTCACCCACCAAAAGGGCTATTATAAAAAAACACAGAAAAACAAAAAAACAAATTAAATAAATTTTTAAAAAAGAAACAAGTTTTGGTGAGGATGTGCAGTAATTGGAATCCTTATGCATTGCTGATGCAAATGAAATAGTGCAGCCATTGTGAAAAATACCATGGCAGGAGTATTTGAGATCTTGCTCTCTGACATATTTTGTCAGTTCAACTTAAATAAACTCTTATGAAAATTCTCTTTAAAAAATACTATGGCAGTTCCCCCCAAAAATTAAACATAGAATTACCATATGATCTAGTAATTCTACTATGTGTATACTCCAAAGAACTGTATAACTATTATCCATTACTCACAGAAGTAAAATTGTCTATCAACCAATAAATGGACAGTCCAGCTGGTGTGGCTCAGTGGTTGAGCGTCAACATCTATACACCAAAAGGTCACCAGTTAGATTCCCAGTCAGGGCACATGCCAAGGTTGTGGGCTCAATCCCCAGTACAAGGCAATCAATGATTCTCTCCATCCCTCTCACTTCCTCTCTCTCTACAATCAATAACATTTTTTTTTTTAAAAAAAGGCTACTAAAAAACCCCACACATACAAATAAGTGGATAAACAAAATGTAGTATATATACACAGTGAAATATTATACAGCCTTAAAAAGGAAATTCTGGGCCCTTGCCAGGTTAACTCAGAGGGTTAGAGTGTCAACCAGATGCACCAAGGTAAAGGTTTCCATTAGGGTGACAGAAAAGGGCTCTGGAATGGGAAAACAAATTTTCCCCCCCTTTTAAATAAAATATAGTGAAAAGTGGAAGGATAGATAGAATGGGAACAGAGGTAAGATATACCAAAAGGTACCAAGTAAAATCTGCCTTCCTGTTCTGCCTTTTAAATATTTACTTCTTGCAAAATAATCTATAGACAAAAATAACAAATAAATAATAAATCATCAGGTATATGAAATATAGAAATATTTCATCTAAATCCAGAATTAAAAATTCAGTATTTACTTTATTTTCTGGACATTTCATAACAGGAAATGGAAGAATAAGCAGGGTAGGGGAAAAAAGGGGTTCTGGGAAAAGACAAAAACTGTAGGAGGCACTGATCACAAGTTAGTCTGGAGGGAACTGCGTTTGGGGAAGAGGAAAATGAAATCTATGGACAGTTGGGAAATTATTCTCTCTCTCTCTCTCTCTCTCTCTCTCTCTCTCTCTCTCTCTCTCTCTCTCTTTACAATAAATCTAGCCAATCTGAATGCTTTCCTTTGGTCTAAACCAGCTATTTTCAATCTTTTTCATCACATGGCACATATAAACTAATTACTAAAACTGCAGCACACCAAAAAAGTATATTTTTTGCTGATCTGACAAAACAAATAGGTATAATTTTGATTCATTCACACTGGATGGCTATTGTTGTGTTGGCTGTTGTCATTTTTTTGACAATCTAAGGGGAAGGAGGTCAGTGTCACTGACTAAACAGTCAGACATTGCATGTTTCATAAATTCTTGCAGCACACCAGTTGAAAATCTCTGGTCTAAACCAAGGAGAAGAGTTTTTCCCAATGTACCTGAGGCCAAAGTCACAAGATTATAAATTATAGATCCAGAAAATAAAGGAGAGCTAATTGGATTTTTGTCTAAAGATCCAGTTATATGCGTTAACTGGGCTCTGCCTATGTAATAGGAAGCTAGAAAAAAATTTCTAACAACAAAACCAAATAACAAAACTAAACTTCTTGAATCCATCAGGAGCTAAGGACTGAAAGGCAACCTAATAAAGAGCTAACAAAAGACAAGCACTTCCTGAGGAAAAAGGACGTAAACACTGGCTCACAGGTAACAAGAGAAAAGATGGTGGGCAGTACCATAAAAATAGGTAAAAAAATTTAATCTAAAAATGTTAATAAACTTGTTGGGGCTAGCATAGCATGTAGTTCCTGAGTTATAGACACAACAGGAATCCAAATCTATTTGTAGCATCTTCACCACAGACTTCCACCAGGTGCTCACAAATGGGAACCTGAGACTGGACATTCTTCCTCTGTGGTGGAAACATTAAGCAACTCCATTTTATGAAGTCAGCATTACCATGATACCAAAACCAAAGACAACACATATTAACTGGGCCAAGTACAGGTCAGTAATTGCCTATATAACAATAGATGCAATAACCTATTTTCTTTGCCAAACTGAAAATATAAACGGAAGAGTTAAAAAGTTTGCTGAATGTAGGGATAAGAGGGAAACAAAAGTAATAAAAGTAAAATCATGAAAAGATCAGAAACAATACTTTATCTTTAGTCAGTGTACACTGATTAGACACTGATTAAGTCATGCAACCATTCTAGCACTTCACTTCCTCAACAGCAAACAAGTTATTGGACATCAGATCTGTGAATTTCACTACATGTAAATTTTACCTAAAAGTAAGTTGTTAAAATGAGAGGTGAGTCATTAATTAATCTGAGCTGTTTTCATCCTTCTATCACACACAACTCATCCCAAAGCATTCTAATTAAGACAAACATTTACTACATGTAGTTAAAAAGTCTTCAGAATGGTTCATCGTTAATAAAATAAAGGCATTACTGGACTAGATGACCACTTCAGTCTCTCTAGCTCTAAATTTCTATGGGTTTATTAATTTATACTCTATTACAAATGGTATCACTACTAAATATGTTAAAATTTATATTCGTGAAAAAAAATATCTAAAAATCATTGACTTTATTGTCACCAAATGACATTTTCAAAAGTGTCAGCATCCATTTTCACTGTCTATATTTCTAGCGTGACTATGAAATCAACAGCTTCAGGTATTGTAACTGACCGCTTTTACTCTCTACTATTTCCTTATGTCTTATTAAATTACTTCAGAAAAGGGCCAAAACCGGTTTGGCTCAATGGGTAGAGCGTCGGCTTGGGGACTGAAGGGTCCCAGGTTCGATTCCGGTCAAAGGCATGTACCTTGGTTGCGGGCATATCCCCAGTCGGGGGTGTGCAGGAGGCAGCTGATCGATGACTCTCATCGATGTTTCTATCTCTCTCCCTTCCTATCTGTACAAAATCAATAAAATATATTTAAAAAATAAAAAATTAAATAAATAACTTCAGAAAAGGTTTCTCTGTCACCCCCACTTATCACCTAATAAAAGTCAAAAGTCAAGTAGGGTCCTGGCCATTGTGGCTCATTTGGTTAGAGCAGTTTTTCCCAAACTTTTACGTAGAATTAGGCTCAGCTAAGCACGTTGCAGTGCATATCCCCACCAAACTCTGGTGCAACGCGTACCCCCACCAAACTCTTCCCATACCCCTGGGGGTACACGTACCACACTTTGGGAAACACTGGGTTAGAGCATTGTCCTATATACCAAAAGGCTGTGGGTTCAATTCCAGGTCGGAACAGATACAGGAGGCAATCATCAGTGTTTTTCTTATCGATGTTTCTCCCTCTCTCTTCCTCTCTCTAGTATCAATAAAAAACATATCCTCGGGTGAAGATTAAAAAAAAAAAAAAAAGTCAACTAGAGCAGAAGGAATAAATAGAGCACTTTATACAAAGCATCAACTCCATAACTCTTCATTGAATACTTCCCAACTAAGTGTATGGTAATAATAGGTTACCATTAACCTATTATTACCATAATTATTTCTAATGTATGACTTTTTCCCTTTTTTATTAGCTAACTATAGGCACAGGGCATGAAATTCGTGCATGGGTAGGGTCCCTAGTGCAGTGTTTTTTAACCTTTTTTGGGCAAAGGCACACTTGTTTCATGAAAAAAATCACGAGGCACACCACCAGAAAATGTTAAAAAATTTAACTCTGTGCCTATATTGACTATATATAAAGTAATTCTCTTGAATAGGAATCAAATAAACACAAAGAAAGTATTTTATAATTACTTTATTATGAAATATTAAGTAAACAAAATAGTGAAAAATTATAAAATTCTTGTCTTGTCTGCACCTACGGCACACCAGGCAACATCTCGCAGCACACTAGTGTGCCGCGGAACAGCGGTTGAAAAACGCTGCCCTAGTGGCTGCCAGCAAGGGCCTTCCTTTGTTCCCCACTGCCTCCTAGTGGTCAGCGCACGTCATCAAAATCCAAGTTAGTAGAATTCTCAAGGGGACACTGCACATTAGGCTTTTATATATAAATATTGTAGAATTCTTCAGAAACTATTAAATGTAATAAACGTACAAGCAAAAACATTTGCCAAAAGAGTTAAGCTGATAAATTAATGGAGGTTTTTTTTCCTCTGAAGGTTTTCTTCAATGAACAACAAAAAAAAGTATTTTCTAAAACCATGATCAATCAGTTTTCTCTAGAAAAACAAAATATGTGTGCTGTTAAGAGTACTGATGACAAAAAACACTGCATAAAAATGGCATTATTCAGTTTGTTGATCACTGAAAATACTTCAGGCACATTCAGATATATGTTTTAAAATGCTACTATAGTATCAGTACCACAACTTAATACCTTATATGTCCTCCACAGAAATACCATTAGGGCAAAATCATTATTTGTTAGAGACAGAATGAGAGTATGTTCTTATGCTGAGGACATACTTACTTGTACTTCTTTAACCTAAGCTTTATGAGAAAGTAATTTGGAGATTAACTACCTCCAGTAAATATAACTTAAACAACTTGTAAAAAGAGCATTCTATTACATAATATGAAACCCATACCAATAAAACTTTACAACATACTATGTTATTTTAGAAAAAATGTAGTTATGATTTTATAAGAACTGAGTACCAAAATACTCATGTGAAACTTTTTTCCTCTCAAAAAGCGGATAAAAAACTTGTCACTCTACCATTTTTCATCTTGTTACTATCTTTTTTTATATTCCAACATATATACTTTAAATTACTGGGGTTACCTGTATACATATAAGTTACAAAGTACTTACTGGACACATTAACAAAGACAAATTGAAGATAAAAAAAAAGTGAACTTAATTTCAACAGTTTTCCTAAGAGTGCTTGTTATTTAAGTAGTTCTCACCAGAACAGCACGAGAGCAATACTTACTTACTTATACTCTTTTGACAAAAACTTCTATTTAAAGAAAATTAATTCTATACTAAACTTTCTCAGGCCAATAAAAATATGAAACTCTCAGAACACATTAATTTGTCAGTAAGAAAATAATTAATGAAATGTTGACAAAAATAAAAAAAAGTTAACTTTAAACAATCTTAAAATTGCCAAAGCCGGTTTGGCTCAGTGGTAGAGCGTCAATCTGTGGACTGAAAGGTCCCAGGTTCGATTCCGGTCAAGGGCATGTACATTGGTTGCGGGCACATCCCCAGTTGGGGGTGTGCAAGAGGCAGCTGGTCGATGTTTCTCTCTCATCGACGTTTCTAGCTCATTATCTCTCTCCCTTCCTCTCTGTTAAAAATCAATAAAATATATTTCTTTAAAAATCTTAAAATAATGAAAAAATAAAATCAAGGCTTTTGCCCAAAATAAATTTTCATTGAGTATATGAAATAATTTCTCATTACCTACCCCAAAGAAAAAACTAATTATGATTGAGATAAACTGAAGATAAGGTTTATGAAGAGTGAATTTTTAAATTACTAATAAAAAATGAGGTATAGCCGAAACCGGTTTGGCTCAGTGGATAGAGCGTAGGCCTGTGGACTGAAAGGTCCCGGGTTCGATTCCGGTCAAGAGCATGAACTGTGGTTGCGGGCACATCCCCAGTGGGGGGTGTGCAGGAGACAGCTGATCGATGTTTCTAACTCTCTATCCCTCTCTCTTCCTCTCTGTAAGAAATCAATAGAATATATTAAAAAAAAAAAAAAAAAAAAAAAAAAAAAACATTCTTCCTAAACTATATAAAACACTATTACTAAATATTAATCCCAATTATTTGTAAAGTATTCAAGCACCTTTCAACAGTAGTTTTGTGCTTCTTTAATCTAAGCAGTAAACACATTTCCTTGTCTTAGAAAACCTGATTGCTAGAACCTCAACTCAAATGACTGCTGATGATTCATGTTTAATCTAAACATATTTCCTTTTCTATAATCTCTCTAAGTTAATACAAGAAAGCCTATGAATACCATAAAACATGGGAACAGTAATAAAGTCAATTGGCCTGTGACCTTATATTACCATATTAACTGGAGGTACTACAGATGAGGTAAACAAACAAAAGGGCTGGCCAAATCTATAAACCATATTTGTCCTTAAGGTCCCACGATTTTTGGGGGGACCACACTTAGTCTCACCCATCATTACTGTCCAATTTATAAGATTCCCAAAGGACCCCAAGAGGCCCAAGCTTCAACTATCATTCTACCTCCCACCATGCCTTTATCTCCTAGACAATTTTCCTATATATGCTATACCTCTCCTAATCACAGACATTGCATAAAAGTTTACTTCTAGCCCTGGCCAGTGTGGCTCAATTGGTTGGAGCATTGTCCAATACACCAAAAGGTGGTGGGTTCAATTCCTGGTCAGGACACATACCCAGGTTTCAGGTTCAACGTCCAGTTGAGGAGCATGCAGGAGGCAACCAATTGATATTTCTCTCTCTCCGTTCTTCTCTCTTAAAACACACACACACACCACAAAAAAGCAATAAAATAAAATAATTTAAGTTTTACTTTTTATATTCCACTGACACTGAAACCTCACTGGTTTGTAAACTACAGCAAGTTTACTTGATAAATTAATCTGTGCCAATACTGTTGATAAAAGACAGCATTTTAGTTTCTTTTTCCAGAAATTTGTGATTTTTAAACAGAATTATTTCAGAAAAAAATCTGCAACACACAGGAGAGGCACAAATAAAGTTTGCCATTGGCAATTCTCAAATTATAGTTCACAGTCAACCACCTACTCTACTTAATAATGTACATCCAATTACAACATAATCTAGTTTAAATTAAAAACTAATGTAGTCATATAACAGCAATGAACATATGCTTGGCTAGATATATGTCTCAAACAAATATCAAGTAAGTG
This sequence comes from Pipistrellus hanaki, assembly GCF_964339955.1. Taxonomy (NCBI): domain Eukaryota; kingdom Metazoa; phylum Chordata; class Mammalia; order Chiroptera; family Vespertilionidae; genus Pipistrellus; species Pipistrellus hanaki. The sequence goes on from NC_140503.1 coordinate 59,385,663, forward strand.
GAGACTAAAACTACAATTGCATGGTTTTATCATAAATTCCCTATTTGTTAAATCTTCTCATTCTCAAAGTAGAGCAAATGATCCCTTCTAGCCAATCCAGTGAAAATGGTCAGGTAACTTTTTAACCTAGTACTCTAAATTACTTAGAGCACACCATATATGAGATCCTCTCAGCACATTTGATATTTAGTTTTTAAAGTGTCTTTTCTACTTTATGCTTTCATAACAATTTGGCAAATTACAATTATAATTAGATAACAGTATTTATTTTGAATTCTGACAGACCACTTTATTCTTTATCACATTAATTCAAAGCATTGCCTATGACTGAGATAATTTATACCATTTTATTCAATCTGCAATTAATTCTACAATTACAAATCTAGAATCTTTCTGAGCAACAGGTCCAAGTTTTTTTTAAACCAGAATTGAATGGATTCTGTTATATAATAATCTTGTGAAGAAACCTTACTGACCAGAAATTTCAAATATAAAATACAATTTCCCCAACTCTTAATTTCTGAACAGTGAAAAAAAAATAACACAACTAGCTCTATGTATATTGAAATATTATTAAACCATGCCAATCCCATTTGGTTTTTCCTGCAATCCTATTTAGGATTTCTAAATAGCTACAAGTCCACAAAGCTATGGACTATACAACTTACAACTTTTACATCCTTTCAGAGTATTTGAAGAGTGCATGTACTAATCAATGTTTCCTAAAGTGTGGTACGCGTACCCCCAGGGGCACGGGAAGAGTTTGGTGGGGGTACACCGTTGCACAGGAGTTTGGTGGGGATTTGCACTGCACCGCGCTTAGCTGCACCTAATTCTACGTTCTCATGAGTAAGAGGGGTACCCAGCGTTACGAAAATTATAGAAGGGGAACACATATGTCAAAAGTTTGGGAAACTGAATTAAAACAATTTTGGAGAATTCTTGAAGACAAAATCAACATACAATGTTCACTCAGCTAGCTGTAAACCAAATCTTATTAAAAACATTAATGCTTTATAAACTACCCAAAAAGTCATTAAAGTATAGGTAAAGCCTACACTAGGCCAATAATTTATTTTACATACACATTTGGCCCTATTTAAAAAAAAAAAAAAATTTGGCTCAGCAAGTATCCAACATGCCCTCACCTCCACTTCCCACTTCCCATTCTTCTGGTCCTAGAAGATAAGTATAAAGTGCAACTCAATCCTAAAAGGATGCTTCAAGTGACAGCTACATTTTGCCTTGACTTTCTTTATGACCTTGGGTGGAGAATCTACCAAATGAGGAATTTAATGATGTTTGTGCGTTCCTGCTTGTTATTGAAATTTAGTTCTAATATATTAACAATAGTGAAATCTAAACTGGACCTAGAGAGCTGAAAGCTTCTAGGTTATAAGCATTAAATGATACGTAATAAAAACCATATTTTAAAACTTCATTTGACAAGTTTTAAAAAAATTAACTATAAAGGCCCCAAATTTAACAAGATAGAAAAACAAATTCTGAAAAATACCAGCAGCCTCTTGATGAAGAACTAGTCTGCAATGTAAAAAGAAAATCAAGGAGGAATAAAACGTGCTTTAACTAGCCATTTTCTTGCTTTTAATAGCTGGACAACAAACGAAAATTTAAGTTGCAAAAGAATGGAAAGACAGTATATAAGATACCTACAACCTGAAAATTATGAAGATAAACCTACCATTTAAGTCATTAATCTGTATGCCCATATTGGGCAGTAATCTTGGTGTTGTTTTATTAGCAATTAGAAAGATAAATCCCTGCCTTGGAGGAACATCTAGTAAAAGTACATTTCATGTCAGGATCTTAGAGCAGTTTATAAGCAATGTCTCTTTAGATTTCCCTAAAGTATTCTAATCCTAAGTGTTTAACATCATTCACACATCCGGCCACCACCAGGGTCAGAAGTAAATAAACATGACTTACTCACACAATTATTCACCTCGGAACTCTGGTCATGAATGCAAAAGTAAACATCCATAGTGGCGTTTACTAGTAAATACCGAAAGAGAGCGTAGACTACACGGGCGATAAGATTCACCCTTAACTGACCACTGAAGAAGCCACAGGCCTTCCACATGGGCTGTTCTCGGCTAACACTCTCGATGTGCAAAGAGTAACAATGTCAGCTCAACATTTTAACAGCACAGAGGATAAACAGAACTTAGTGAACGCTCTTCTTCCAGATCCTCCAAGGGTGTTTATAAAAACTGAGCTAAGAGCAACGCCCCCCTGAAAGCACCCTGAAAGCTAGAAAAGAATGAAATGCCTAAAACATCAGGTGGGCCCAGGTGAGGAAAGCTGGTTTCACCCAATTATCCGGAGGGACCACCGGATCTGGAACTCGGAACGTGAGGTGGGGGCGGGGGTGGGCAGCAGAGTGAAATCTAACCCCAGAAATCACAACACAGGCCGCGCAGCCCGGGCGCCGGAGCTGGCGGGAAGTGAGCTCCCTCTCTGCTCCCGGGGGAAAGTCCAGGGCGGAGCGGCTCGGCACGGCGGGCGTGAGAGGCGCCGGCAGTGCACGCCTGCCGGGGCGCGGGAGTCGCCGGAGGAGCCGCCGGAGAAGGGGAGGAGATCCCGGCAGACGGCCGGCCCTGGAAGAGGAGGAGGACTGAGGCTGGAAGCAGCGGCACTGTCTGAACGAGGAGGGGCGGGGGGGATCACCTACCTGTGACGACAGAGAAGTGTCTTCAGGCTCCAGCGACGGTCCCGACTGCGCAACGTGTGATGTCTCCCCCGCTTAGCCCGCAGCAGCAACAGAACCAGCTCCTTCAGCCAGTCGCCATTTCCCGCCTACCGACCTGCTGCACCGCACGGACAGGGACCCGGATGGAAAGCGGCCGCTCCGCGCAGGCGCGCTGGCTTCCTCCTCCCTCTCCCGCCACAATTCCGCGGGGTGGGAGGGAAGGAATGCGGGCGGCCACAGCGGCCAAAAAAAAAAAAAAAAAAAAAAAAGGAAAAGGAAAACAACAGCTTTTATTTCCGTGAAGAGCGCCGGAGTTCCTGCCGCCGGAAGAAACTCGCGAGCTCGAACTCCTGACAAAAATTTGAACGCAGGGCCTTAGGACCGGAGGAAATCAGAAAACCAAAGCCTATCCGGACACGCCGAGGGCCTGCGGGATGTTTGTACTTCGGGGGCCGCCGTAGCTGGCTGTGGAGTGGTCGCAGGGGGAGCGGAGAGTAAAGCGCTGGGAGTGGAGAGGCGGGGAGCGGAGGACGGTTTTTCCTCCCGCTGCTAACGGAACTGCCGGGGCAGAGCCGGGAGGGGGAGCGCCCTCGCCCGGAGGCGGGGCCTGGGGCCGCGGCGCGCGCTGGGGCGGCTCGGGCTGGGCGCCCCGCCGCCCGGTGGGCGGGGCCTAGCGGGACTGGCGGGACTAGCGGCTTGGCGCGCTGGAGCAGGCTGTGCGTGGAGAGCTCTGCGCGAGGTCGGGATAGGAGGACTCTTCCGATCCCAGCGGCCTCTCGAGGTCCTCTTTATGCAGTTGCTCATAGATCTGTAATTACAAACCCACGCTCTTCGACAACATGCGATGCCGGCGGTGTTTCTGAGATTATTGAGACCAATGGGTTTCTACCTTCCGGCCTGGGTCAAAGGACCGTCAGCATCACAGGTGAAAAATGCATCCGGAGTGTCTAGTCCAAGTGGAGTATGTATTTAAAAAACAAACAAACCAGTCATCGGAAGTGTATTGTTTACTAAAACTCCAGCCACGCATAATTCAATCAGGAACTATTTATTGAGAAAGCGCAACGTTAGGGCCATCCTAGGTGCGGAGATGTAACAGTGAATGGACATTGCCTTTCCGGAATTCAGACTATTGATGAAGACAATTTAAATACAGTGTGATAGAATGACAGGCGTTGTAAAACACAGAAGGGGTGCCGGTGAGGGGTTTGGGAAAGCTTTCTTGAGATGACATCTAAGTGTGACATGAAGAATTGATACTACAGGGGAAGAGTGTCTAGGTAAAGCAAACAGATAGGAATGGCCAAATACGAGATTGCTTTGAGCAGGTGGGGAAATAGTTCTGAGCACAGGGATGAGGTTGAGAGGTAAACAGCACCCTCCTGAAGCTGGTGTTTCTCTTTCAAAGTGTGAAGAAGGCGGGCCATCAGAGCTCTGAGTTATTTGCACCCTAAATCTTTCTAGTCCAAGAATGCTCTGAATGCACATTTATTGAGAGCCTGTGGTATACAGCGTGCAGAACTGGTAGCAGTCCACAAAGTAATAGATTTCTGAAAAACTAATTGGAAAGCAACAATTACTAATTACTATACCGTCTAGGCAGTGTGTATCATCAGAAGGAATATAAACTAAACAACTGCCCTGATTGATAATTAAAATGAATTTTAAATCAGGTAAAAATAATATATTTCTAAAAATACATTCCAAGAAGTAGTTATTTCAAACTTTCAATCTCTTAAAATATGCCACTTACAAAGCACTTTTTTTTTTTTTTTTTACAGAGAGGAAGGGAGAGAGATATAGAGCCAGAAACATCGATGAGAGAGAGAAACATCGACCAGCCGCCTCTTGCACACCCCCCACCTGGGATGTGCCCACAAGCAATGTACATGCCCCTGACCGGAATCGAACCTGGGACCTTTCAGTCCGCAGACCGACCACTGAGCCAAACCGGTTTCGGCACAAAGCACTTTTTGTATGCATTTATATGCACTTTGATTCTTCCAACAAGCCTGTATTAGGTATGATTGGTCTCCCATTCTTGAGTTAAAGACACTGATGGGTGTTTTGGTTTGTTTGTCTTAAGGAAGGGGGAGACCATGGCTGGGTAGCTCAGGTTAGCACATCATCCAGATGGGTGTTGAATCCTGGTCAGACGCATACAATATTCAACCAATGAATGCATAAATAAGTGGAACAATAAAAATTAATGTTTCTCTTTCTAAAATAAAATTTAAAAATTTAAAGGAGGGCAAAGAGCCGAAACCGGTTTGGCTCAGTGGATAGAGCGTCAGTCTGCGGACTGAAAGGTCCCAGGTTCGATTCTGGTCAAGGGCATGTATCTTGGTTGCAGGCACATCCCTGGTAGGGGATGTGCAGGAGGCAGCTAGTCGGTGTTTCTCATCAATGTTTCTAAATCTCTATCCCTCTCTCTTCCTCTCTGTAAAAAATCAATTAAATATATATAAAAAAAAAAACAATAAAGGAGGGCAAAGAAAAAAGATAATTACCTAAAGGTTATTTGTGGAAAATACTTAGCAAGGTGTTTTTCTTGTGCATGAAGTGGTAGTTAATGTCATTAAGCTTCAGTAACAACTCTGTCCAAGATTTTAGAATAAGGTAAAGTTTCAAAAATATCAACGTAAAAATGAAGTCTGTTTTTTACAGAGAGAAGGGAGAGGGATAGAGAGTTAGAAACATTGATGAGGGAGAAAATCAATCAGTTGCCTCCTGTACAACTCCTACTGGGGATGTGCCTGCAACCAAGGTACATGCCCTTGACTGGAATCAAACCTGGGACCCTTCAGTCCGCAGGCCAATGCTCTATCCACTGAGCCAAACTGGTTAGGGCAAAAATGAAGTCTTAAGTATATTTAGATGCAAAGCAGTAGCCAAAAGGGAGGGGAAAAAATGCAGAACAGTGGCATGCATGCTTTTTAAGCTATTCAAAACTATTGTTATATGAAACATTAATGAAATAGATTGTTCACTAAGTAATGTCAGGGAAGTATCTTGGATCTTCAACAGTCTTTCAGTAGGACCCACATTTCAGAGTGTATGAAATATATTTACCTTTTTTCACCAATATATAAGGCATTCTATATTCTATCTCTGAGCTATATTTTTATTACTTTATTTATCACTCACTAAGGATGTAATATAACTATTGAAATATCAGAGCTGTCACTTTGCTCCAATATTATGACCACTTGATGGCAATGACCATCTAAAACTTAACATAGTCAACACTAAATTAAATTTTTTCTCAAACCTGCTAATCTCTGTGTTCTCCACCTTACAAAATACAGTCTTTCTAAAACGTGTCAAATTCATGATAGGTATAATAAACTAAACCTTCAAAATATATCCTGAATCCAAACACTTTTCATCACTCTAGCTACTTTGAACTTCCTTTATTCTTTCCAACACAGAAGCCAGAGTGATTGTTTTAAACCCTTTAAAATTTTGTTACATATAGTCTGAGATACATACGTCAATTTATTTTTCCACTTATTGGTACATTCACAGGTTGCTTCTTGAATGTGTTCTGACTAGAGATAGAACCTGCAACCTTGGCCTATAAGGACGACACTCTAACCAACTGTGCTACCTAACCAGGAACTATTTTAAACCTCTTTGTAAATTTGATATCACTGTTAAAATCTAGTCTTTTTCTATGCAAGGCCCTTTATTAGCCTACTTTTGGCTACTGCACTAACTACATTTCCTACATCTTGCTCCTTGTACTCCAGTCATACCGTCTAATGAAGTGTTCTTTGAAAAAATGTTTTCCTGCTTCAAGAGCTTTGTATTTGGCTCTGCTGCTGTGGCTCAGTAGTTGAGCATCAACCTATGAACCAGGAGGTCACAGTTCGATTCCCAGGCATGTGCTTGGGTTGCTGGCTCAATCCCCAGTAGGGGGCATGCAAGAGGCAACAGATCATCATAGATGTTTCTATCTCTTCCTCTCCATTCCTCTTTGAAATCAATTTAAAAAAAATTTTTTTTAAAGAGCTTTGTATTTGTTGTTTCCTGTGCCTCTAATGCTCTTTCTTTAGACCTGTACTACTCAATAGCCACTAGCCACAGCCACGTATGGATCCTCAGCATTTGAAATGTAGCTAATGTGACTGAGAAACAATTTAAACCTAATTTTAATTAACAAATTTTAAAATTAATACATGAGTGACTAACAAGGTTCCCATTTGGAGCGATGAAACGTTCTGGAACTAGATAGTGGTGATGGTTTGCATAACATTGTGGATGTACTTAATGCCATTGAATTGTACACTTTAATGTAAATGTACAGTGTTAAATTTTATGTTTATGTATACTTGACTACAATTAAAAAATTGCTCCTTGGTGTATACCCAAAGGAGTTGAAAATACAAGGATGTTGATAGCAGCTTTATTTATAATTGTCAAAACTTGGAGCAACCAAGGTATCCTTAAGTAGGTGAATAGATAAACTATGGTATATTCATACAATGGAATAGTCAGCTAAAAAAAAAATGAGTTTATTAAGCCATGAAAAGACATGGGGAATCTTAAATGCATACTACTAAATGAAAGAAGCCAACTTAAAAAGGCTGCATGCAGTATGATTCCAAGTATCTGACATTTGGTAAAGGCAAAACTATGGAGACAATGAAAAGATCAGTGGTTATTAGGGTTTTAGGCTAAGGAAGGAGGAATATGTGAAAGAGGAATTTTAGTGAAATGAAAATATTCTGCCTATAATGGTGGCATATGTTATTATATATATTCTGCATACTATAATGGTGGATATATGTCATTGTACATTTGTTCAAACCCCTAAAATGCACAATACAAAGTTTGAGTTCTAATGTAAACTAAAAAATTTGGTTGATAATTATGTATCAATGTTGGCTTATTAATTACAACAAACAATGATACACTGGTACAGGATGTTGATGGTGGGTGAGGAAAGCCAAGATGAGGAGGAGATTCTCTGTACTTTTTACTCAATTTTGCTGTAAACTGTCCTCAAAATTAAAGTCTTGAAAAAAAGCTAATACATGGTTAAGTTATTGGAAAACCTTTTAAATGTGCTTTAAACATGAGTATGTAAATATTCTTACTCTACTATAAATTAAATGAACTCTAAATACTAATGAATTTTTTCTATGACAATTTAGTGTCCAAATTAAGATGTGCTATAAATGAAATATATACACTAGATTTCAGTCTTGGTACAAAAGAATATAAAATAATAAGAGTATATTGATTACATGTTAAAATTGTAATAGTTTAGATATGGTTTAAACATCAAAATTACATATTTTCAAAATGTGGCTACTAGAAAATTTAAATTTACATTGGTGGCCCTCCCTGATCATCCTATCTAAATTCTAGTTGCATTCCTCCATCACTATTCTTTTATTCTGATTTATTTTTCTCGTATTTATCACTTATAGAAAATATCTATCTCTCCATGTGGCATGTAAGTTCCATGAAGCCAGGGACTTTTTCATTATTGTATCCCCAGTACTCAGAACAGTTCTCTACACATATTAGGGACTCAGTAAGTAATTAAAAGGCTGATCATTGTCCTTTCATGATGGAATCTTTAGGCTTATGTGTCAGAGTAGAGGAGGGGGGTGGATAGCATCTTGAGGATTCAAATATTTAAATGAATCCCAAATCCACAATTCTAGGTCTCTCAACATTTCAACCCTCTATTTACAAATACTTTATTCAACTACATTTATAAGTCTTCAGGTTGTCTACTGCCATCTCTAATTTGCTATTAAACCCACCCAAAGAATTTTTGTTAAAGATTTTAAATTAATTTTTAGAGAGAGAGGAAAGGAGAAACATCAAAATGAGAGCAAAGCATTGATCGACTGCCACCATCCAAGCAACCAGAGCTTGCACCATGACCAGAAATCAAACCAACAATCTTTTTGGTGCATGGAACAATGCCCAATCAACTAAGCCACACCAGCCAGGGCTTCCAATGAATTTTTTATTTCAGTTATTGTATTTCGCAGTTCTAGGTTTTTTTGTTGTTGTTTTTTTGTGTGTTTTTTTTTAATTTTTTTTATTTTTATAATTTTCATTTCCATGCTGAGATTCTGTTCACTCATTAAAATATTTTTAGCTGAAACCGGTTTGGCTCAGTGGTAGTGTTGGTCTGCGGGGTTTGGCTCAACGGTAGAGCATGGGTCTGCGGACTGAAGGGTCCCAGGTTCGATTCCGGTCAAGTGCATGTACATGGGTTGCGGGCACATCCCCAATAGGGGGTGTGCAAGAGGCAGCTGGTCGATGTTTCTCTCTCATCGACGTTTCTAGCTTTCTATCTCTCTCCCTTCCTCTCTGTAAAAAATCAATAAAGCATATTTTTAAAAAATTTTATTTAATCTTTGAACATATTTTTATACCTGCATTAACAAATAAAAAGCAGTATAAAAAGTAATAACAAAGGCCATGCCAATATTTTAAAACTATGGATCACATATTTTTGTGCCGTTGCATGTCTAATAATTTTTATTGAATACTGGACATTGTGTATATGTTGTAGAGATTCTGAACTCTGTTATCTTCTTTAAAGTGATAATTGTTGTTTTAGCAGGTACTTCAGTTACAGATTGTTTACTTTAAATTAATATAGGTTTGGTTTTATGTTTTGTTATTCATGTCTGTGGGAAGCTTAAGGAGTTTCATAAGGTCCAACTTGGCAGGACTCCACATCCATATGCTGTCTTTTCTGACAGTGTTGTCAGAGCATATTAGGAAAGGTCTAGAGTAGGTCTTATGCTAAAGCATGGTTTTTGTACTTTCCTAGTATTTCAACTGGATGTCACAGTTGTTAAGGATGAGATCTCCACCTTGGCAGGCCCAGAAGCTCAATGTCCCTTAGTACTGCTTTTATGCCAACACTTGTTGACCTTTGGTACTTCTGTTCCATTTTCAACTGTGTAGCAACTATTATCCGGTAAGGGTCATGTGGTCTTGCTCTGGTTATGTACAGCTCTGGCCTGTAACCCCATATGGATTTCTGGGGCCAGCTCTCTGAAAAGCTCTCTCTTCTCTGATACCAACCCCATAGATTCCAACTGCTTCAGCTGCTCCCCACTATGATCACTGTCTTCTCAGCTCAGCACTCCAACCCATTTACTCCATAGGAAGCTGAGTGATTGTGGGGCTCAACTGCTGAAGTTCACCTTCTCTGGGAAATTTGTTTTGTGCTGCCCCAAAACAGTTGCTCAATATATGTTATCCAGTTTTTATAGCTGTTACTAATCTGGAAGGGCTAGTCAAGTTATTCAACCACAGATACACCCTTGCCTCAGATTTTCTGAAATGGAACTAAGCAAAGAGGAGCAGCCCTTTCATATTTTCTTGGAAAATATAATCAGCTGGAAGTCTTGGTTAGAGCTTTGGATGAGGGAGCTGGTGTGAGAAAAGGAAGTAGAGAGAAACAGAAATAGAGTTGATGAAACAAAGTTGGAAGCATTCAAGTCCTAGTTTCAATTGTTCTCAAGTCCAGGGGACTTCTGCTCTTTATGCAGTTTGCTTATATGAACCATTAAACTTCCCTCTTTTTCTAGTATAGTTGGTTGAATTTTCATCTGGAACACTTAGTGAGGAGAGTCTTTTAAAAGGAATCAGCACAATTAGAACTGAATATTGATGACCCACCTGTGATGTTAAGGTTTTGGAAATGGACTCATGTTTACAGTGTTTGATTGTCTTATTGGAGCCATTGAGTCAAACATGTAAGGGAAGAGAAGTTTCCAAGGTCAGCCATTATAGCAAGTGACGATCTCCCTCATTAGTTTTGTGTGTGTGATTTAGCAGATTCTCTGCCCTCATATTTTAGCAATTTTTGGTTTTACAGCATTATACAAACGATAAGTCAAAACGGCAATCAATCTTCAGATTTTTTTTTAAATAAAGGGACTTATTTATTTTTTAAATGGTTTACCTTCTTTTTTTAAAATGGTTTACCTTCTTTTTTTTAAATAAAAGGGTAATTTGCAAATAGACCAAACGGCAGAACAACCAACCAACCAACCAAAGTGTAATATGTTAATGATATGTTAAGGCTGCGCAATAGCTTGCTATGACATGCACTGATTACCAGGGGACAGATGCTCCAAAGGGTTGGTTAACTTGCTGTTGGGTGTGGCTGAACAGGACTGAGCAAGATGGGCTAGACATGCCCCGGAGAACTGCCTGGCCCAATTGTGTACCAGTGGGATCCCTCAGCCTGGCCTGTGCCCTCTCACAATCTGGGACCCCTTGGAGGATGTCGGAGAGCCAGTTTTAGCCCAATCCTGAAGGCCACTCCCCTTGGGAGGGCTCAAGGCTGTTGAGTGCTGCTGTGGCAGCACAAGCCTCTCCTGATTGGGCGCAAGCTTGCTGCAGGCACAGTGGGGCCAGGATGAGCATGAGTAGCAGGTAGGAGCTGCAGCTGCAGGTTTCTGCTCAATCCCTGCAGGCCACCCAGAGGGACCCCACCTATGCATGAATTTGTGCACTGGAGCTCTAGTATTCATATATTTTTAAAATTTATTTCAGAGAGGAAGGGAGAGGGAGAGATAGAAACATCAATGATGAGAATCATTGATTGGCTGCCTCCTGGAACCTTCTACTGGAGATCGAGCCTGCAACCAGGGCATGCGCCCTTAACTGGAATCGAACTGAGGACCCTTCAGTCCACAGGCCATTGCTCTATCCACTGAGCCAAACCAGTTAGGGCAAAGGACATATTTTAGAAATCATTTTGAAGTCAGAATATTTTCCCTAGAATCCACCTTCCATGTATATTTTATATTCTGCATTTTCTTTTTGTGGGTCAGTAGCAAGTGACCTGAATTGACAAGATTCTACCTATCTTAGCCCTTCCATAACTCTTCAGCCTCATTTTCTCCTTCTTGCTCATGATTTTCTAGATTCACAATTGTAATGTTTCAGTTAAGTGAAAACCTGAAAATTTGGAACTTTAAAGACCTTGGAACCTTGTTTTATTTTTAATAGCTCTTACCACTATTTAAAATTACCTAGTTCATGTGTTTACCTTGTGTATTGTCTGACTGCTCCCAGTTGAATGTAGTAAGCTCTATGAGGAAAGAAACCTGGTCTGTCTTATCCATGCAGACTCTAACTATTGTACCTAGAACAATGCTGGGCATATAAGAAGCATTAAATATCTACCATAATGAAAGCATACTATCCAAATAAACCACCAAAAGGCTGAAAAGCAGGACGACTGTCCAAACAACCTTCGGATGACCTTCTGGACGAAGCTGCAGATGCGAGAGCCAAGGCAGCTGGGGCTGCGAAAGGCCTATTCTTGCACAAATTTTGTGCATTTGGACCTCTTGTTTGTTGAATAAACTATACAGTAAACAGTCCTGGTATAAAATTTCTGCCATTCTAAATTTACTCCAATTTTAATGTTAAAATGTAGCTATTTGCATCACATAAGCGTGATGTGTGTATATATTATCAGATCAGCAAAATAGTAAAACAAGTTTAATTTTTAATTTATTAGAACCCAGTGATGATTTCAAAAGCAGTTTCATCAAATTAACACTTAATTCAGGGCAAAAATACATTTAAAAAAACCTAAATCGTAAGGCAGAAGTAAAACATTATAAAATCAGCATGTCTAATACAGACTGTAGAATGTCAGAATTTTAAGAGGTTCACATAGTATTTTATAGCATTTAAATGTTAATACAGTTGGAAATATTACCAATTGGTTCAAGATTTCTCATTTATAAAATGTCTAGACTGCTAACTGAAGAAATTTTGCTGTATAAGTAACAACTATCTTATAACCAAGTGATTGTTTTTATGACAAAATAACTAAAACAGGAAATTTCATTGTTTTCATTTGTAAAAATTTTACAGTATTAAACATAAAGTATTTCTAGGAGTATGTTTTAGATTCATCTTCCCATTCTAATACCCAGAAGTTATACATTAATTCCCTTTAACTCCATTAAAAACAAACAAACATGATCATACCTATTCATTTATAAGCCTGGCTCTACTCATAGCAAAGGCATGAACTGCTTACTTTGATATGGTAGAAAAAACAATTTTAGTAAATTACTATATCTTGTTCTAGTTGCTTAATAATTTCTAAACCCAAGTTTAAGAATTTTTGTACCTCTAATAAGTGATAACCTTTTCTTAAAACAAAACAAAACAAAACAAAAAAACCCCTCTATAAATGTGAATTCTGGCTAGAACCTGAGTACAACAGAAAGAAAGCATTTAATGTTTATGTGCAATTACCAGTAACCCTTCTGAAACACAGAATTAGCATCCTTAAATTTCTCCTTATGATCAAAACTTTTTATTCTGAGGGTGGAGAGGTTATATTTAAAAGTGTTTTAACTCAGAAAACAAGAATTAGCTACATATTCTACTGAAAATGTCAAAAAAAGACAAATGCATTTAAAATAATTTTGTAATACTAGGAAATATGAGGTTTATGGGTTCTTAACTAATATTTAAGTAATTACAAAGATTCATCTTTATTACAAACTTTTAAGCTACTTTAATAAAATGGCTGTAGACCTCACTGTACTTCTATTTATCTGTGCAATAATAAAAATCTGTTAAAACTCCTTATTTAGTAATTCTGAAAAAGTCTAGTCAAATAATATCACTAAAACTACCAGAGAAGCTTTGAAATACTGACTGCAGATTCATTTCAAAGTTGACTTAGCCTCTATTTTAGAATATGGCATTTAAATCATGAATATATTCACTAACTTGAACTCTGAAAATGTAAAAATTTTAGCCAGTCCTGATTATAGTTAAACAGTACTGGTATTATGTGGGGGGAAAATTGTCAATCATGCATTTCACAATTTCATGAACTAAGTAAGGTATAACTCATAAATATTATTAATGTCTTTGCAGGTTATCTCAACTTTCATCAGACCTCAGCTGAAAGCTTACCTGCCAAAACACATCAGCACTCATCCTACATAATATAAGACTAATATGCAAATTGACCAAACAGCGGAACGACCAGTAGCTATGATTCACACTGACCACCAGGGGAAGAAACTCAACGCAGGAGCCGCCCCCTGGTGGTCAGTGCAATCCCACAGGGGGAGCACTGCTCAGCCAGAAGCCAGGCTCAAGGCTGGTGAGCACAGCAGCAGTGTTGGGAGCCTCTCTTGCCTCCGCTGAAGGATATCCCCCAAGGACTCCTGGACTGTGAGAGAGCACAGGCTGGGCTGAGGGACTCCAACCGAGTGCACAAACGTTGTGCGCTGGGCCTCTAGTGTAAAATAAAAGGAATAGGGAAGTGATTTTGTACACATGCTGCCCAGTGTTTGGCTTCTAGGTTCCTGTTTTTTACCTAACTATTGTAGGTATAATTCCTGGAAGAGCATGTAATAAGGGGTGGATAGAACAGAATACCAGTTGGGCTAACAAGAATAAGTGCATAAAAAGTTTTTAAGCTGAGTAATTAACTACTCTCACTGTGGTTATGTGCAACTTATATAAACTGTACAACCATTTTTTCCTGTTTGTTCATTTGGGTAAAGAATTAGGCTCAATAAAATGTAATATATATATATATATATTAGTTTGCTTTAAACGCAAAAGACTACAGCTTGTTTACTTTGTTTTTGGCTCAATTGTAATACAACCAAAAAGGTCTCTGCATTAATAATACAATATGAAAAAGTTCACATATGTACATGGGTACATTCCTTCATTAAAATTTTTCCTTAAGTTTAACTCAATGTATCTTTACAACTGATACAACTGATCTTTACAACAAAAGTCAAAAAGGACAAAGTAGAAATGATTCCATTTTACAGCACTTTAGGTTTTCTGAAGTTTCCTTTAGGTTTTAAAGGACATCGTTTAAACGTTTTCCATAGTCTGCAGGATCCATTTGAAGTTCTCGTTCTTCATCATCTGAAAGGGAAATAATTATGTATTAAGAATATTACTTTTAAAATCACTTGCAGAAATTCAATTTTAAAACGTCTCTTTTTTCCTCAGGAAGTTTTCTCCTTTTTTAAGGTAGTTTTCTGCTCGTTATTTTTCACATTCTGCAAATAGTATTCTTTTTCTCAGTTGCTTGGCTAAAGAGGGAAAAGTCTGTAACTATTTTGGAAGATTACTTCATTTTAACAAATCTTTTAATGATAGATTGGAAAGATGGATGGATGGATGGATGGATGGATGGAGGGGAGGGAAGGAGAGGGGGAGATAGATATAGTCAGCAAAATTTTAGGAACCCACAAACATTGAGGAGGTGATCCTTTTATATATTATTTCTAAGTAAATGAAGTCATTTTAATGAAAGCTTTGGTAGGAACTTGTATATATATTTTTTTCATGTCTTTAAAATAACCTTTTTTAAATTATAAAATTAATCCTTAGTCATAAGGTAAAAATTAGAAAATAAACATTACTCATAATTTTAACATTTGATTCACATCAGTGAATTTCTTTGCTTCTCTGCAAAGAGTTTACTACCCTGTTTCCCCGAAAATAAGACAGTGTCTTATATTAATTTTTGCTCCCAAAGATGTGCTAGGTCTTATTTTCAGGGGATGTCTTATTTTTCCATGAAGAAGAATACAGTACACATTTATTGTTAAATGAAAATAAAGGAAATTTATTACCTGTATATGGTATGGTAATATGGTAGTTGTCAACACAAACCAGACAAACTGTGAATCCTATAGTATCAAGAATTTACTCATTTATTCAATGACAATCATGTCATCATCTTCTGGAACATCATCATAACAATCAAATTCCTGAATTTCCTGGTGAATTTCTTGTGACTCCTGGGGGAGGGGGGAGCTTATTTTCGGGGGATGCCTTATATTTCACTCAGAAGGAAATCTGTAAGTAGGTCTTATTTTCGGAGGATGTCTTATTTTCGGGGAAATACGGTAGTTAACTTCCTTAATGGAGTATACAAACAAAAATTTAATCTTTTCTTTACCAAAAAGAAAAGATTATTACCTAATATTGTTAGGCAGTAATATCCCTAAAGTCACTTTGAGTAAATGTGTAAATATAATATGCAGTGTGTGTGTGTGTGTAATATATATATAATATACACATTATATATACATTATACACATTATATATACATTATACACATTATATATATATTATATATATATCACACACACACACACACACACACACACACACACACATTGCATATTTGGGGGGGGGGTGTTAATTCTCACCCAAGGATATTTTTTCCCATTGATTTTTAGAGAGAATGAAAGTGGGGAAAGGAGGAAGGGAGATATGACACTTTGATTGGTTGCTTCCCACACACTCTCTGACTAGGACCAGGGATTGAATCTGGGATGAGGTACATGTCCTTTCTGGAAATTGAACTTGCAACCTTTCGTTGTGCTAGCTGACAGTCTAACCAGTGAACAAGCTGGCCAGGGCGAATAGCTATATTAAGCAACTCTGTATAGTGCTTTGGAGTTTGACTTATTTGGCTACTCACAGGTTTTTCTGAGTCCTTTATAGGTATCACCTGTTACTTGACATTACTATCAGTTTATCTGCCAATAACAATCCATCTTTCCTAATTTTGCTACAAACTACAGGTTTTAAAATAAGACTGCTCAGAGTACTAAAATATTAGAACAAGAATGAAAAGTATTTTGCCCTAATAGGTAGCTCCGTGGTTAGAGCATTGATCCATGGACTTAAGGGTCACAGGTTCGATTTCTGGTCCAGGTCATGTACCTTGGTTTCAGGCTCGATACTCAGCCCTGGTCAGGGTGTATGCAAGAGGCAACCAATCAATGTATCTCACTTTGATGTTTCTCTCTCCTCCCTCTTTCTTCTCTGTCTCTGTTCCTCTCTCTTCCCTTCCTTCACTCTCTCTCTTAAAAAAAAGAAAAAAAATTAATGGAAAAATTATCGAGTGAAGATTAAAATAAAATAAAAAAAGAATGAAAAGTATTTCAATCAGAACCTAAGAGGCTCCCTTTTTAGTACATGGCTTTTAATGATATCTTTTGGCTCCTGCAGTCTTAAAAAATGACTTCTCTTACTTTCTAGTTCATGTTACAGTTACCCAATAGCTTAGTTTTTGATATTAAGATGTTACTACTTAGAAAAACAATTTTACTCAACAAACACAGAGTGTTACAGTGTGAAAGACCCTGTTATGAGTGCTGAACAAATATTTAAATCATATAACCCACATAACTGTTGAGTTAGATAACTACATCTATCCCTATTTAACAGATGAGGAAACTGAGGCATAGAGGTTACATAATTCACAAGGTGACACAGCTGGGATTCAAATCCAAGTAGTCTTGGCTTAGAATCAGGCACTTAAGCACTATGCTAAGCTCCTTTTATACGTATATTTAGTAATATGCATTGCATTATTCTACTAAACAAACTAGGAACTTCTTTGAGATTAAAGATAAGAGTACAGGGAATTTGTAAACCTCCATCTTCTTGTTACAATAAAGAAGGGATTAAAAGATATATCCATCAGATGTGCAGTCTTTCCAAAGTAGATCTTTAAAAAGTCAGGAAAAATATTGTTACCCTACTGTAAATAAAATATTTCTTTTAGGATGCTCCAGGAAACCAGGAACTAAAAATTAAAACAAACCAGGACTGTAAACACAGGAAGATTAGGCTTCAATTCTATAAGAAAACACTGTGCATACAGTGTTGACTCAAATGATCAATACATATGAACAGGCATCAGAGGTAAAGCTGGAACCCTTCAACTCTCTATTGGTAGAGATGCTACCCAAACCTGCATTTTATAACCCAGTTTTGGAGAACAAAGCCAGTGTGTTCTCAGCTGAAGCCCAAACCTCAGTCCTGCAGCTGGAATCTCAAATCCTAGGTACACAAGGAAAAACTCCTAATGCTTGAGAGAGCAGAGAAGAGTCCCTATGGCTAGAACCCTGTTTTGGTATCTTTGGCTGCAGAGTCTCAATGGCTGAAGTAGTTTCCATTTTCTTTCCTGAGTTTGGGAGAAGTTGTATTTCAGGAATGCTGAAATCTGAAACACATTTCCCATAATACTTGTGTTATATGTAGTGATTCACTGTGAATGTAACCACAGCATTTTAGCACTGAGAAGAACACTTTTAAGTACTCTCGCATTACAGATGAATAAATTTTGGCCCAGAGAATTTAAGTACACAGCTCATCTCCGAAATCTCAGGCTAATGTGTTTTTCCACTCTACTGTCTGCTTTGGCTGCAAGTACAAACTGGGCTGGGAACTCAACCACTACTTCTACAACGAAGCTATGAAGAAATGCTTTTAAATCCCAAGAATTCAAACTTAACTAGAGAATAGCCATAATTGCCTCTCCCTGCTTTTTGAACAATTAATACCATACCTAAAAATTTTAAGCATGAAACATTTTTAAACATGAAAACGTGTTTAGAATTATTTGGGTCTCCCATATTTCTTTTTAGTCATCTCACCCAAACTTATTCCTCTTTATTTGCTGGAGTTGATGTTCTTGCATCTTTCTGTTCCCTATAAGAGAGTCCCCTTGGTAGCTGCCCTCTCCTCTACTGCTATCATTTAAGTGAACCCCAAAATGGGATTAAAATGTTAAATGGCAAACCCCAGCTCAAGTAAGATTCATTTGCAAATGAAGAAACCCAAAAATTGACCAATCTCCTCCCTACTTCACTAAGGATAGCATCCTAGGTCATTTCCTTATTTATATTCTTTAGAATCTATAGATTTATATTTAATAAAAATATATCTATTTTATTGATTTTTTTATAGAGAGGAAGAGAGAGGGATAGAGAGTTAGAAACATCGATGAGAGAGAATCATTGATCAGCTGCCTCCTGCACACCCCACACTGGGGATGTGCCCACAACCAAGGTACATGCCCTTGACCGGAATCAAACCTGGGACCCTTCAGTCTGCAGGCCGACACTCTATCCACTGAGCTAAACCGGTTTCAGCTATAGATTAATTTTCTTGTGAAAGTAAAGGCAGGCAGCATGAGGGTAATGAGAACCTGCAGTGGACAGTGGCAATGAGAACTGAGGGTAGGAGAGAAAGAAGGGTACTAGAAAAAGAGAGAGAGAGAGAGAGAGAAGGCGGTGAAGAGAAATGTACCTGATATGGATAAAAACTATAAAAATATTAAACTGAAGTTTTGTGATAAAAGTAATTATCTTTAAGACAGCCAAAATATAAGAAATGATTTTCAATTATAGTTGAAATTAACTGTTCTAATGAAAACCTAAAATCATCTGAGATAAAAGCCCTTCTGAAAGAAAACTAGAAATGTTTAAAGTGTAAACCAAGCAAGTTTATAAGACCAGAAGTTAAAGAGTTATTACTCTAGTCACAGTTATAAGAATAAAAATTAAATGAGAAAAGGATAAAAGTATTAGTTAACAACATTTACTGAGCACCCTATGTGTGCTAAAAACTATGGGTGGTGGGGAGGAATATGAAGGCAGAAAAAGATACAAACAAAATAGAAGGCAAAATAAATGAAAATGCCTGCCCTCTAAGAACTTACATTCTAATTGATGATATGATATAAATATATGTAATGCAACATTATAAATAACTGCAAATAAGTATAACTCAAACAAATCACAAAAGCAGTAAGAAAAAATGGTAAGATTTATGAAAATGGGTAAGAGTCTAGATGAAGTGAGTATAATTTATTCAAAAGTACCCAAAAGTGAGTTCTCATTAACAAATCCTTAAATAACTACTAACATTTATTAATCTCTTTCTATTCCCAAAAACCATTTTTCTAAAACTAGAATGGGCTATCAAAACAATGCCTAGGAGGAAGTCAGAGTCTTTGGTTTCCCCTTTTCCATTAAATATGTAGTATTCTAGGACGACTACATTTTCTTCTGAGTTTCATAAAAACAACTCTTGTTATGAACCTAAATAAAATTTAATTACCTTAAAAAGTTAAAGAGTAAATCAAGACAGTTACATTGGGAAAATACTGCATGCATAATATTATAAAATCTAAAACACACACATTAACTTTATAATCAACTTTTATAGAAAAAAGAAAATCTCCACAAATACTACTAAGTAGAGGTGGGCAAACTGTGGCTCTCGAACCACATGTGGCTCTTTGGCTCCTTGAGTGTGGCTCTTCCACAAAATACCACGTGCAGGAATGCACAGACAATCAATTGAAACTTTGTGGCCCATGCACAGAAGTCGGTTTTTGGACTGGGCGAGTCTATTTTGAAGAAGTAGTATTAGAACACTCAAGGGGCCAAAGAGATGCATGTGGCTCGCGAGCCACAGTTTTCCAACCACTGTACTGTGATGTAAACAGGCAGTAAACAGGCCTAAACACTTTCAAAGAAGCAACACACACTAATATGCAGGCATGGGCAGGGCTGCATGCACACAGGTAGATTCTGAACTTTCACTCAGTTAAAAGCTCAGAAGTAACACAGTTAACAAGGAAAATATGTTGAATCTGTGTATTAAACATAAAACAGATAAATCTTCACAAACTGATTGTTAAATATAAATTTTAAACCTCAGACAAAAATTTTGAAAATTTTTTTGAAAAACAAACTTTCTATGCTAAATAATTTTATCTTCAGTGTAGAGACTATTTCCTTTGCAGCTTCCTTGATAATAAAAAGGCTGTCTGATCAATATTTATACCTAGAATAACTGAAATGCTTTCAGATGAGAAATTGAAAAGGGGAATTATTTTCTGGGAGTACTTGTCTAGGACCATTTTAAACAATTTAATTCTAAAATTTCTCAAGAATCTGAGTTTCAAATTGTGTCTATATCAATAACACATATAACTAAAATTGATAACAATTAAAATAATTTTTTAAAATTTATTAATACCACTATTATAAAATTGTTTTCAAAATACAATTGAAAAACTGCACTGAAACTCTTTGTATTAAGACTATACTATTACTACTAAGTGGGAAAATTCTACACAAATTCAACCAAATTGGGATGGTGGATTTCATGGTCACAGCATGGAAGCCAGGCCCACGCTCACCTTGGACGTCTTCCTCTCCACCATCACCATCTTCTTCCTCATTGTAAGCCAGCTCAGCCTGCTTGTCTGCCTCATACTCACCTACGTTACCATCATCCCCATTATAATCCGCCAGTTTAGAGCCATGTTGCGGATCAACAGGGGATTCATTCTCATCAAAGAATCGGCCTGTGAAGTAGGTAGAGGATTAATTCCAGAGTAAAAAGAGAAGAAGGGAGGGATCTGTACTGAAGGCAGATAAGAAAGTAGTCAAGTGAAACCTGGGATCTTTCAGGACACTGATATAAAGATACATTTTGTGAAAGTTATTCAAGACAAAAGGAAATAAGAATGAAGACAGAAAATAATTTATATTTAAGAAGTTTTGTGTGGCTCAGTGGTTAAGTGTCAACTCATAATCAAGAGGTCACCAGTTCGATTCCTGGTCAAGGCACATCCCCAGTGAGGGGCGTGCAGGAGGCAGCTAATCCATAATTCTCTCTCATTGTTGAGTTTCTATCTCTCTTTCCCTCTCCCTTCCTCTCTCTCAAAATGAATAAAAACATTTTTAAAAAAATTCTTTTGTTTAATTTTAGTAAGGTTATAATGTTTTCTTAAAGAAAAGGGCAGCATGTCAGGATTGTTTTTCTAATAACCAAGGACTTCTCTGATATGAGTATTTGTCTAATTTAACACTTTAGGAGAATATTTTTATTACTAGATACAATGCATATTTGAAATGTGCAGTCATTTATTGCTCTATGAAATAGCGCTTTCCTAAATAATTTTGGCAACTTTTTCATTTAAAAATAAACAATTACTATGCAGGCTAACTTTTTTTTTGATACTAAGAGAAACTGACACACCTGAGAACTATCTTTGTTTTTAAATGTTTTTATTGATTTTAGAGAGAGAGGAAGAGAGAGGAATAGAAACATCAATAAGATGAAAGAGAAATATCACTTAGCTGCCTCCTGAATGCCCCCTACTGGAGATCAAACCCACAACTTGATGACCTCTTGGTTCATGGATCAACATCAACCACTGAGCCACACTGGCTGAGCCTGAGAACTATCTTAAGTTCCTTCAGTAACAGTGATTCACTATAGGCATGAATTGATTTCCAAAGAGGGATGGCAGAGAGAGTAAACTATGAGAATCTCTAGTGGTATGTGTTTTGGGGAAAAAAAAAAAAACAATCCAATTACTTAAGACTTATTTTTCCCATTTCCTAAAAGTCAATGGTAGAGGAAACTTAAGAAAGTTGACCTAGATCTTCTTACAGAAGATGGCGACCGAACAGTCGGACTTGGTCTGACTCTGGTCCCAGAACAGATAAAAGTAACATCTGAGTCGCTCAGGGAGGGTTGATTGGCAGCTGAGGGGCAGCAGAGGTTTCAAGGAAGCTAGGCAGCGATCCGCTGGACAGGATTTCCAGCCGGTGGCCAACACTGCCACAGCGGCGGCCGCGGCGGCTGCGGCGGCGGCGGCGGCAGAAGCAGCGGCGGCGGTGCTGTGAGAAAGGAGTGGCTTCTCTGAGGCCTGGAAAGCCCACTGCGGAGAGGTCCATCCAGTAGCTGAGACGCCCGAGTTGGCGCTGGCGCGTGGATTCAAAGGAGTTCTTCGGTCACCCACGGAAAGGTCAGAATTTGCGGGGAAAGCCTGAGAGATCGCGGTCCCGCGGTGCCGGCAGCCACAGTAGCCGGGGAGTTCCGGCCCTGCCTCCATGCAGCGCCCGCAAAGCTGAGCCCTAAGAAGGCTGCAGCGACATCTAGTGCTGGGTTTGGCATAAGCTTCCCCAGAAGCGGGAATTTTTTTTTTTTTTTTTTTTTTTTTTTTTTTTTTAAAAGCCAGGGGACACGGGACAGAGTGTTAAGAATCGCGGCTGTCCCGCCAAGGGCGGAACATCTGGACACCTCGGCGCCTGATCCTCTTCACCCCCTAGCTTCGGAATACTAGGGAAGGCCTGCCTAGTTGGGCATATCCGGGGAATTTGTAGGGAGAAAGTGCCTCCCTGGAAACAAGGGATCGGAGCCAGAAGAGATAGTCTGGGAGCCAGCTGGCACCCTGCCAGCTAGAGCCATAGAGAAAGAAGGCCGGAGCAACCAAAAAGACTGGGAGGTCAAACCGGAAACACTGACACCTAAGAGCTGAATTACAAACTGCCCTTCTTTTTTTTTTTTTTTTTTTTTTCTCTTTTTTTTTTTTTTTCCTTTCTTTTCTTTTGTCTTTTAATTAATCAAAAATAAATGGACACAAATATCTAAGATATAGTCTACTAAAAATTAAGGATTACCTTATGAAACTGAGGTGCAGTGGAAAGCTGGGAACTGCAAGACTGTCTGGTCCGAGAATCAGAAGTGCCAAATACATTAACTGAGGAAGTGAGTGACCAGTACTGGTCATTTTTATGCTAATTTTGCTATACTTTATTTTATTTTCATTTTTTACATCTTTTATTTAATTTTCATTTTTCATATCTTTTACTTAAGAAACAATTTTTTCTTCTTTTTTCCTTACTTGATTTTACCTTTTCAATTACTACATTTTTCAATCTCTATCACTATTACTACTGCTATTTTGCAATTTTTTTAAAAAAAAATTTTATTTATTTTTTTTTTCTTCTTTCTTTCTTTTCTTTTTTTTCTCTCTCTAGTACCATTTTATTTTTTCTTTATTTTACATTGGGAGTAACCTTCATTCTATTTTAATCTCTACTATAGCATCATTCAACCCTATCTCAACTCAACCTTTACACTATCACTCTCTTACTAAACTTTACCCTTTAGTCTACAGTTTATCCTATCCCTTTCCGGCTTTAGTTTTTCCTCTATTCTCTCTCTATACCCCCTGCTAAAGCTCTCACTATACTTATAGACCTAAGTTCCAACCCCTGATCCAAGTGTATAAATACCAATCTCTGCACTATATTAACTAGTTAAAAAAAAAAAAAAAAAATCCATTCTCCCCTCTATCCTTTTCGCATTGTATGTGTGAAGGTTGATTATTGTGAATTTTTATGCCTTTTAGTGAAATTGTTATGCTTATTCCTGTATTGTTATTGTTGCTTTGTATTTTTTTTTAAATCCTCTGTTTTTGTTTGTTTATTTTACTTCTGTATATCATAGCCTTACTTAATAATAGTGGATATTGTAGTTTGTATTAATCTCCAAGTATTGTTACTGGCATTGGCTGGGTCCAGAGGTTTTTCTATGGCAATTTTCTCCACATATATATAGTTTGTTTCCCATTTCTCTTTTAGTTTGCTTCTTCTCTCTCTTTCTCTCTCTCTCTCTCCCTCTTCTTTTTTTCCCTGTTTTCCAACTTCATTTTGTCATTACTTTTTTCTTCTTCTTCTTTTTCTATCTCTTTATCCCTCCTTTTTTTTAATTTACTTAATTTTTTTTTAAATTTTAATTTTATTTTTTTAAAATTTTTCTTTATTTTATTTTTACCTTTATTCCTTCTCTCCTATCCCCTAAGTTGCCTTTCTCTAGTGGTCACCTTTATTAGAGGTTATTAATATTGTAAATACATTCCTGTTAAGTACCGCTTGTGTTGTACCTGGTAGTGTTGTATTTTGTACCTCAAAATCAACGCAGGAGAAGGAATACCACATAACCAGACATCCTGAAAAGAGAGGCCATGGGGAGACAAAAACATAGTCCGCACTTGAAAGAAAAGCAGGCATCACCAGAAAAGGAAGTAAACGAGCCAGAGGTAAGCAGCCTGCCAGAGCAAGAATTCAGAGTAATGATCATAGCATGGCTAAAAAGAATGGAAGAGAAATTTGACAAAAGCCAAGAAGAAATGAGAAAGAACCATGAGGAAATGAAGGAGAGCCATGAGGAACTGAAGAAGAACCAAGAAGAAATGAAAAGTGACATCGCTACCATGAAGAACTCAATAGAAAGCATCAAGAGTAGACTAGATGAAGCAGAGGACCGCATCAGTGAGCTAGAAGATAAGATGGAAAAAAATACCCAAGTAGAGCAACTTCTAGAAAAAAAGATTAAAAAGCAGGAGGAGAGCCTACGGGAGCTTTGGGACAAAACAAAACAAAATAATATTCGAATAATAGGGGTTCCAGAAGGAAAGGAAACTGAGGTAGACATGGAAAAAGTATTTCAAGAAATAATGACAGAAAACTTTCCTGAAATAGAAAAGAAAAAACCCACACAAATCCAAGATGCCCGCAGAGTCCCAAGCAAAATGAATCCCAGAAGACAGACTCCAAGGCACATTATAATTAAATTGGCAAACAACAACGACAAAGTAAGAATCTTAAAAGCAGCCAGAGAGAGACAGAAAGTTACATACAAAGGAACCCCCATCAGACTAGCAACTGATTTCTCAACAGAAACTTATCAGGCCAGAAGGGAATGGGATGAAATATACAAAGTCATGCAAAGGAAGGGTCTGAATCCAAGAATACTGTACCCAGCAAGGCTATCAATCAAAATTGAAGGGGAAATCAGGAGCTTCACAGACAAAAAAAGACTGAAGGAATTTATTTCCACCAAACCAGCAATGCAAGAAATGCTAAAGGGTCTACTGTAAAAATAAAGAAATAAGAAGTGAAGAAGGAACACGGGTATAGAATAAAAATGGCGTCAAATGAGTACCTATCAATAATAACCTTAAATGTAAATGGATTAAATGCTCCAATCAAAAGACATAGGGTAACAGATTGGATAAGAAAACAAGACCCATACATCTGTTGTCTACAAGAAACCCACCTCAGAAAAAGAGATGCACACAGACTGAGGGTGAAGGGATGGAAAAAAGTTTTCCAGGCAAATGGAAATGAAAAAAAAGCTGGGGTAGCAATACTTATATCTGACAAATTAGATCTCAGAGTGAAGGACATAACAAGAGATAATGAAGGCCACTTCATAATACTAAAGGGAACAATCCAACAAGAAGAAATAACCCTGGTAAATATATATGCACCCAATACAGGAGCAACCAAATACATTAAAAAACTGCTAGAGGACATTAAGGGAGAGATTAATAGCAATACAATCATAGTAGGAGATTTTAATACCCCACTGTCACCCTTCGACAAATCATCTAAACAAAAAATCAGCAAAGAAATATCAATCCTAAATGACTCACTAGACCAGATGGAATTAATTGACATCTTCAGGACACTCCACCCCAAAGCCACAGAATATACATTCTTCTCAAGTGCACATGGGACATTCTCAAAGATAGACCACATTTTGGGACATAGGCAAAGTCTCTTCAAATTCAAGAAGATAGAAATCATATCAAGTATCTTCTCAGACCATAATGGCATAAAACTGGAAATTAACTACAATAAAAATAATCCAAAGAAATCAAACACATGGAGACTAAACAGCTTGCTATTAAACAAGGACTGGGTTACCAGAGAAATCAAGGAAGAAATTAAAAACATCCTGGAAACAAATGACAATGAAAGCACAACAATCCAAAATCTTTGGGACACAGCAAAAGCAGTTTTGAGAGGGAAGTTCATATCCTTACAAGCCTATTGCAAAAAACTAGAAAAAATAGTAACAGATGACCTAACTCTACAACTCAAAGAGTTAGAAAAGGAGCAACAAGAAAAACCCAGTGTAAGCAGAAGGAAGGAAATAACAAAAATCAGAGCAGAGATAAACGACATAGAGACCAAAAAAACAATACATAAGATCAACAAAACCAAGAGCTGGTTCTTTGAAAGAATAAACAAGATAGATGGACCTCTAGCCAGGCTAACCAAGAAACAAAGAGAGAGGACCCAAATAAACAAAATCAGAAATGAAAGAGGTGAAATAACAACAGACCCCACCGAAATACAACGGATTGTTACAAAATACTACGAACAACTCTATTCCAACAAACTGAACAACCTGGAGGAAATGGACATATTCCTAGAAAAATACAAACTTCCAAAACTCAATCAGGAAGAATCTAAAAATCTCAATAGACCAGTGACTTGGGAAGAAATTGAAACAGTCATCAAAAAGCTTCCAGCAAACAAAAGCCCAGGGCCAGATGGCTTCACAGGAGAGTTTTACCAAACATTCAAGGAAGAACTAAAACCTATCCTCCTCAGACTATTCCAAAAAATTCAAGAGGAAGGAACACTTCCAAACTCCTTCTATGAAGCCAGCATCACCCTAATACCAAAACCCGATAAAGACAACTCAATGAAAGAGAATTACAGGCCAATATCCCTCATGAACATAGATGCCAAAATCCTCAACAAAATTCTAGCAAATCGGCTCCAGCAGAGCATCACAAAGATCATACACCATGACCAAGTAGGATTTATACCAGGAATGCAAGGTTGGTACAATATCCGCAAATCAATAAACGTGATACATCACATAAACAAGTTGAAAGATAAAAATCATATAGTCATATCAATTGATGCAGAAAAAGCATTTGATAAAATCCAACACCCTTTCCTGATAAAAACTCTTAACAAGGTGGGAGTACAAGGATCATACCTCAACGTAATAAAAGCTATATATGATAAACCCACAGCAAACATCATACTCAATGGGCAAAAACTAAAACCATTCCCTCTAAGAACAGGAACAAGACAGGGATGCCCACTATCGCCACTCCTCTTTGACATAGTACTGGAAGTACTAGCCATTGCAATTAGACAAGAGGAGGAAATAAAAGGCATCCAAATTGGAAAAGAAGAAGTAAAGTTATCCTTATTTGCAGACGACATGATATTGTATATAAAAAACCCAAAAGACTCCATTAAAAAACTAATTGGCTTAATAAATGAATTTGGCAATGTAGCAGGATACAAAATTAACACCAAGAAATCTATGGCATTTCTATACACCAACAGTGAGTTTATAGAAACAGAGACTAAAAAAGCAATTCCATTTACGATCGCACCAAAAAAATTAAGATACCTAGGAATAAACTTAACTAAGGAAGTAAAGGACCTATTTGCGGAAAACTACACGACACTGAAAAAAGAAATAGAGGAAGATGTAAACAGATGGAAGAACATACCATGTTCATGGATTGGTAGAATCAACATCATCAAAATGTCCATACTTCCTAAAGCAATCTATAAGTTCAATGCACTCCCCATTAAAATACCAACGGCATATTTCACTGACCTAGAAAGAACTCTCCAAAAGTTCATTTGGAACAATAAAAGACCCCGAATAGCCACAGCAATCCTGAGAAAGAAGAGTAAAGTAGGAGGTATCTCAATACCAGACTTCAAACTGTATTACAAAGCCACTGTTCTCAAAACAGCCTGGTACTGGCACAAAAACAGACATATAGATCAATGGAATCAAATCGAGAACCCAGATATCAACCCAAATCACTATGCTCAATTAATATTTGACAAAGGAGGCACTAATATACAATGGAGTCAAGACAGTCTCTTCAATAAATGGTGTTGGGAAAATTGGACAGATACATGCAAAAGAATGAAACTAGATCACCAACTTACACCATACACAAAAATAAACTCAAAATGGATACAGGACTTAAACATCAGACGGGAAACCATAAAAATACTTGAAGCATCCACAGGCAACAAAATCTCAGACGTATGCCAAAAAAACTTCTTCACTGATACTACCCCTAGTGCAATGGAAGCTAAAGAGAAAATAAACAAATGGGACTACATCAAAATAAAAAGCTTTTTTACAGCAAAAGAAACCATCAACAAAACAACAAGAAAGCCCACTGTGTGGGAGAACATATTTGCAAACGTTACCACTGATAAAGGTTTAATCTCCAACATCTACAAACAGCTTATACAACTAAATAAAAGGAAGATGAATGATCCAATTAAAAAATGGGCAATGGACCTAAATAGAATATTTTCAAAAGAAGACAGAAGGAAGGCCAAAAAGCACATGAAAACATGCTCAAAGTCACTAATTATCCGAGAGATGCAAATCAAAACAACAATGCGGTACCATCTCACACCTGTCAGAATGGCCAACATCAACAAATCAACAAACGACAAGTGTTGGCGAGGTTGCGGAGAAAAAGGAACCCTCGCGCACTGCTGGTGGGAATGTAGACTGGTGCAACCACTGTGGAGAACAGTGTGGAGTTTCCTCAAAAAACTGAAAATGGAACTCCCATTTGACCCAGTAATCCCACTTCTAGGAATATATCCCAAGAAACTTGAAACACCAATCAGAAAGGATATATGCACCCCTATGTTCATAGCAGCACAATCTACAATAGCCAGAATTTGGAAACAGCCTAAGTGTCCGTCAGCAGATGATTGGATCCAAAAACTTTGGTACATCTACACAATGGAATACTATGCTGCCATAAAAAAGAAGGATTTCTCATCATTTGCAGCATCCTGGATGGAATTGGAGAACATCATGCTGAGTGAAATAAGCCAATCAATGAAAGAGAAACACCACATGACCTCACTCATTTGTGGATAATAAAGAACATTATAAACTGGTGAACCATAAGATAGATATAGAGACAGTATATCAACAAGTAGACTGTCAAGTTACAGTGGGGACGGGAGGAAGATCTGGGGGAGATAATAGATCAACTGAAGGACTTGTATACATGCATATAAGTGCAACCAATGGACACAAAACTCTGGGGAGGGAGGGGATGTGTGGGAGGGAGGGAGGGGGTAAAAAAAAAATCAATAAAATATATTAAAAAAAAATAAATTAAAAAAAAAAATAAAATAAAAATCTTCTTACATATATATATATAATATATGTATATACATATATATATATACATATATAATGTTTTAAATAAGAAAATGCAATTATACTATGTGAACTCATGACATTAAAAATAAATACATTGTGAGCATGTTTTAAAAAAAAAAAAAAAAAAAAAAGAAAGTTGACCTACATGAAGCTGTGATATTGTACACATTAATAACAACTAGAAACCAAGAAGAGCAATAGATATAACAACTATACTAGAAAACTATTAACAACCAGGCAGTGAAAATGCAAATGTTAGACAAACTAAGATCTGACTCACAAACACAAGTTAAACTCTACGTTGACATTAAATTTAAGCACCACAAAAACAAATCTTATTCCAAGTCATAAAATATGACATTAACTTCAAAAAAAATTATAACAACTTTCTGTAATAGGTCTAAAATTTTTGGAATTATACTATAAAAATTTACATTGCAAAGAGGATTTCCTAGAGTAGGTGATCAACTACTTGCTATGACGTGCACTGACCACCAGGGGGCAGACACTCCAACTGATAGGTTAGGTTGCTGCTGGGGTCCAGCCGATTGGCCAGACACGCCCTAGAGCCCTCCCATATACCTTCCCTAGCTGGCCAACCTCCTGCATCCCTCCCCAGCCCCAATTATGGGCCAGTGGGGTCCCTCAGCCTTGCCTGAACCCCTCAGAGGAGGTTGGAGAGCCAGTTTCAGTGCAATCCTCCAGGCCAGGCCAAGGGACCCACTGGTGCATAAATTCGTGCACTGGGCCTCTAGTCTTGTTGATAATGGCCACTCTAACAAGAGTAAGGTGGTATCTCATTGTGTGTTTTTAATGTGTGTGTGTGTGTGTGTGTTTTGTTTGTGTGTGTGTGTTTGAATCCTCACCCAAGGATATTTTTCCATTGATTTTTAGAGTGAGTGGAAGGGAGGGGGAGCGACACACAGAGACAAACATTGATGTGAGAGAGACAGATCCATTGATTGCCTCCTGCAAGTGCCCTGCTACTGGGGATTGAGCCTGTAACTGAGGTATTTGGCCTCAGGATTTTACTGGCTTCATAGAATGTGTTAAGAAGTATTGCCTCTTCTTTAATATTTTGGAAGAAGTTGAGAAGGATAGTCTTTAAATCTTCCTTGAATGTTTGGTAGAATTCACTGGTGAGGCCATCTGTTCCTGGACTTTTATTTCTTTGGGAGGTTTTTGATGGCTGTTTCAATTTCCCCGCTGCCGATTGGTCTATTTAGATTTTCCAGTTCTTCATGATTTTGTCTAGAAAGGTTATATAAATCTAGAAATTTATCAATTTCTTCTGGGTTACTGAATTTGGTGGCATATAGTCTTTCATCATATTCTAGTGTGATCTTTGTACATCTATATTATCTGTGGTGACTTCTCTCTCATTTATGGTTTTGTTTATATGGGTATTTTCCCTTTTTTCTTTAGTAAGTCTAGCCAGAGATTTGTCAATTTAATTAATCTTTTTAAAAAAACTAGCTCTTTGTTTTGTTTTGTTTTTAAATATATTTTATTGATTTTGTACAGAGAGAAAGGGAAAGAGATAGAGAGCTAGAAACATCGATGAGAGAGAGTCATCGATCAGCTGCCTCCTACACACCCCCTACTGGGGATATGCCTGCAACCAAGGTACATGCCCTTGACCGGAATCGAACCCGGGTCCCTTCAGTCCCCAAGCCGACGCTCTATCCATTGAGCCAAACCGGTTTCGGCTAGCTCTTTGTTTTATTAATTTTTTGTATAGTCTTTTTGTTCTCTATTTCATTAAATTCTGCTTTAATTTTTATTATTTCCTTTCTTCTGCTGACTTTGGGTTGCTTTTGTTCTTCCTTTCCTACTTCTTTAAGATGTGATATTAGGTTGTTTACTTGGGATTTCTCGTTTCCTGAAATAGGCCTGTAATGATATTAACTTCTCTCTTAACACTGCTTTTGCTGCATCCCAGGAAGTTTTGATATATTGTATGTATATTCAATCTTATTTGTCTCTATATATCTTTTGATCTATTTTATTTCTTCTTTGACCCAGTCATTTTTTAGTAGTATGTTGTTTATTCTCCACATATTTGTGGGTGTCTTTACTTCCTCTTTGCAGTTGATTTTAATTTCAAGGCACTGTACTTGGTATTTCAAGAGAATATGCTTGTTTTAATTTCAATCTTCTTGAACTTGTTGATGCTAGTTTTGTGACCTAACATATGGTCTATCCTTGAGAATGTTCCATGTGCACTGGAGAAGAATGTATAATCTGATGTTCTTGGATGGAAGTTTCTGTAATGTTAATTATGTCCATTTTGTTTAGTGTTTCATTTAAGGCTGATAGTTCTTTATTGATTTTCTGTTTGGTTGATCTGTTTAGAGCTGTCAATGGAATATTAAGGTCTTTAACTCTGATTGTGTTTTGATCTGTTTCTCCCTTTAGTTCTGTGAGTAGTTATTTTATATATTTCGGTGCTCCCTGGTTGGGTACATATATATTAAGAAGTGTTATGTTTTCTTGATATAGTGGCCCCTTTATCATATCCAAGTGCCAATCTTTGTCTCATTCTCTTTGTTATCTTGAAATCTATTTTGTCAAATATAAGTATGGCTATACCTGCTTTTCTGTGGATGTTATTTGCTTAAAGAATCATTGTCCACCCTTTTACTGTGAATCTACCTTTGTCTTTGCAGCTTAGATGTGTCTCTTGTAGGCAGCATATAGATAAATTTTGTTTATTGATCCACTCTGTTATTCTTTGCCTCTTTATTGGTGAATTCAGGCCATTTACATTTATGGTAATTATTTATGTATGAGGATTTCCTACAGCCATTTTATCTTTTATTTCCGGGTAGCTTTGTACCTTCATTGGTTCTTTTCCTTAGTGTTTCTATTGTTTTTGTTTGGTGGTATTCTATACTTCTTTCCTCCGTTTCCTCTTTTTTTCTTTAAGCTATGTCTTGGTTTGTGGATTTTTGTGTGTGGTTACCATTAGGTTTATAAAAAGTAAACTTGCACATATACCATAGCTGGTTTTCTTTTGAGTGCATCTGATCTTCATCCTCCTTTGCCATCTTAGGACTTTCCCGCTTCCTTTTTATGTTTTTGTCATCACAAATGATCCCTATTTATGCTGTAAGTTTTTTGGTGTAAGTTACTTGTAGTGTTGTAACCTTATGCTCTTTGTTTCAGGTAGAATAAATCCCTTGAATATTTCCTGCAGTGGAGGTGTTCTGGTGGTAAAATCCCTCAGCTTTTGCATGTCTGGAAATGTCTTTACTTCTCCTTCATATTTAAAGGATAATTTTGCTGGATATATAATTCAGCTGGTATTCTCTCAGATGTTCAAATATTTGGTTTTATTCTCTTCTGACTTGTAGAGTTTCTGCCGAGAAATCGGATGAAATTCTGATGGGTTTTCCTTTGTAGGTCGCTTTCTTCTTTTCCCCTGCTGCTCTGAGAATTTTTTCTGAGTCATTAATTTTTTACAGTTTTAATACCAAGTACCTTAGAGAAGGCTTCTTTGGGTTGAGATAACAAGGTGGTGTTCTGTTTGCTTCCTGGATTTGAGGATCTAGTTCTTTTCATAACTTTGGTAAATTCTCATTTACTATTTGCTTGAACAGGCTCTCCACACTCTATTCCCTCTCTTGCTCCTTTGGAATACCTATAATTCTAATAGTGCTTTTTCTGATGGAGTCCGATAATTCTCATAGGGCTATTCCATTTTTCTTTATGCTCAGGTCTCTCTCTTCTTTCCTTTGCATCATTTCTAGATTCCTATTTTCAATATCACTAATTTTTACCTCCATCTGGTTAGTTCTATTTTCTATGTTCAGTAGTTCATACTTAATCTCCTTAAGTGTATCCTTTTATCTCAGGATTTCTGATTTTGATTCTTTTTTAAAGTTTCAATCTGTTTGGTAAAGCACTCATTTTGTTTATTAATTTGTTTTCTGAGTGCACTGAATTACCTCTCTGTATTTTCTCATCTCTGGTTGAGTATTTTCAAACCTGCAATCTTAAAATCTCTGTCATTTATATCACACATTTCCATGTGTTCCAGCTCACTTTCTGGGCATTTTTCATTTTCTTTTCTTTTCTTTTCTTTTCTTTTCTTTCCTTTTCTCTTTTCTTCCTTTCTTCCTTCCTTCCTTCCTTCCTTCCTTCCTTCCTTCCTTCCTTCCTTCCTTCCTTCCTTCCTTCCTTCCTTCTTTCCTTCCTTCCTTCCTTCCTTCCTTCCTTCCTTCCTTCCTTTCTTTCTTTTTTTAAAATATATTTTATTGATTTTTCTTACAGAGAGGAAGGGAGAGAGATAGAGAGCTAGAAACATCAATGAGAGAGAAACATCGACCAGCTGCCTCTTGCACACCCCCTACCGGGGATGTGCCCGCAACCAATGTACATGCCCTTGACCGGAATCGAACCTGGGACCTTTCAGTCCGCAGACCGATGCTCTATCCACTGAGCCAAACCGGTTTTGGCGGATTTTTCATTTTCTTTCTGGTCATCCTCGTTACTGTGGGTATTCATGGTATTTGTTCTCCTATGCCTATTCATTTATTTCCCTATTAGCCAATAGCAGCTTTGTCTGAAGAGGTCTTTCTACTATTTTCCAGTAGATGGCACTGAATCACAAGATTTTTTTTAGCTCTTTGATCTCCCAGTCTTGAACATCCCTGGCTTCTGTAAGAAAATACAGTTGCACTACTTGGGGTGTGATTTGTTTTACTCTCACCATAACGAAGACCCCTGACCTCTTTGGGTCCCACTCCAAGCACTCCTCCAGATCAGTCACAGAGGGGAACAGCGCTTCTACTGCAGCAGCTCTTGGTTTACAGACAATATGCTCCTGGATCTGACTCTAAGGGCAACCACAGGCTAGTTTTGGGAGTCCACAAGGTGGCAGGATTCTGTGGTTCTGTTTCTTTGAAACATCACTGCCCAGTGGACAGTGGAAAACCACATGGGAGAACCCTGTGCTCTGTCAGGCATCTGCTGAGGCAGACACTGTCCCTCGCCCTACTGGGCTGGTCCCCCACAGCTCTCTGTTCCTCCCGTGGTAGGATGAGCCTGCTACTGCTGGCTTTCTTCACTCTTCTGGCTGAACCTGGAGATCCCAGCTGCAGGACTGCAACTGCAGGTCACCTGTGCTTTCTTCTCTTCTGGTCTCCTGTTTATTTCTAGTTGCCCACCTGTAGTTGTTTCAATGTGCAGGTCTCTCAGATGTGCATTTGTGTTGGGCAGGGATTTCTTTGTTGAATTATAGCCTGTTAACTTGTTGAAATTTCAGGGGGTAAGACAAGGTGTGCTCTCACTCCGCCATTCCTCTGACAACACTCCCAATATTTTTCTAATTGTGGGGTGATGAATGAATTAGGAAAACAGTTAAAGGACAAATCACACTTACAAAGGCTTTTAAAGATGAGGGGTGTGACTACAGAAACTGAGGTAATTATGGCCACTAAAAAACCCCAGAAAATCATCTTAAACATATTCTAGAATAAGGTTTGGTACATGCAATAAATAAATAATTGGAAAATTTGATAAAATAGAGTTAGAGAAAATAAATGAATATACAAGAGTTTTTAAAATGGAAAACAGTAACAAGAATAGGTAAACTATTTGTGAGAAAAGA
This sequence comes from Pipistrellus hanaki, assembly GCF_964339955.1. NCBI lineage: Eukaryota > Metazoa > Chordata > Mammalia > Chiroptera > Vespertilionidae > Pipistrellus > Pipistrellus hanaki. The sequence goes on from NC_140503.1 coordinate 59,420,708, forward strand.
CACCTGTCTAATGATAGTAACACAAAACAAAACAGTTTGATGGCTTTTATTATATTATCTTTCCCTTAATGATAAAATAAATCATGCTAATGTAAAAAAGTAAAGGGCAGATTTTATAGAAATCTACATTTTATTTTTCTTAATATGAAAGATTTACTATGGACAAACACCTGGAGCAGATAAATTATCTTTATGCAATGTGAAACTGATGTTTTAAATATGCAACTTTTTATTATAGTTATTAGTGAGTTTCCCAAAGTATACTATATCCTCTAAGAAAACGTTTCCATTTTTTAAATCAGTTATAGAAAAAGTTATTACAAAATATAGTTAACTATTATTATCAGACTAGAAGCCTGATGCACGAAGATTCGTGAAAGAATAGGCCTTCCTTCCACTGGCTGCCACCACGAGGCAGCTCGCTCTGGCAACCTGTGCAGTGGCAGCGGTGGTGGCAAGCCCTGCACACTCCTGCAATGCTTCCTCCTCGCCCTCCTTCTCTGGAGAGTTCCTCTGTGCAGTGCTGGCGCTCCTGGGGAGAAGTGGAGGGGAAGAGGTGGGGGGAGCAAGGCAGGTGGGAAGGATTGGAGAGGGTGGGTGTGCTAGTGCATTTCACTTTCCCATTGTGAAAGTTGGATGCAACTTGGCCCCATTCTTCCCCCTCTTCCTCCTCCACACTCTGCCTCCTGCCCACCACCCTACCTCCATGCCCATTGCCCCACCCCTCTTAATTTGGCAAAATAGAGAGGAGGGAGATCTGATAATTTGGGTCACTGTGTAGGTGGCCTCTTTCATCTATTCAAAACAAAGCTGAGCTGCCTGCCACTGCCACTATGGCTGCCACCATCGCCCCTTGGCTGGACCAGGGCTCCTGGGTTGCGCTAACTGTGCACCGAGCAAGTCCGCACCCTGGAGGGTGATCCAACGCTAGGGTTTTGTTTATCAGAGCAGCGGGGCAGGGGTGGGGTAGAGGGAAACACCAGATACCAGGAGCTATGACCTCAGGCACCAAAGGGTTGCCTCTGAGGCTAGGATGGTTAACAGGTGTGAAGCAGAGCAGGGAGGCCCTGAGGAGATGCACTGCCCAGAGGCCCGGAGTGGCAGGGGGGGAGGGGGACCAGGGCCGCTGCCAACTTTGTCAGGTTAATTTGCATACTCACTCCTGATTGGCTGTTGGTGTCGCGAAGTGATGGTCAATTTATATACTTCTCTTTTATTAGTAAGATATGGTATATTAACCAAAGAGATGTTCATTCTGTGCCTATTATACTATTCCAATAGAACAATGTATAAAGCCTTTTTTTCCCTTAGGAATCTGATGATCTGACTAGCCTGAATCCAGTCATAATTTTTGTTTTTGTTTTTTGGTTGATTCTCACCCAAGGATAATTTCTCCATTGATGTTTAGAAAGAGTAGAAGGGAGAGAGGGAGGGAGGAAGGGAGAGGGGGAGAGAGAGAAAGAGAGAGAGAGAGAGAAGGAGAGAGAGAGAGAGAGATATACATCAATGCCAGAGACACATTGATAAGTTGCCTCCTTCATATGCCCTGACTGGTATGGGGAATCAAACCCACAACCCTTTAGTGCTCCGACCAATGCTCTACCACTGAGCAACACTGGCCAGGGCCAGTCATAAAATTTTAGTACTACAATTACAGCGATACTCAGAGGCAATCAGAAAATCGACAAAAATGGATGAGCACGCAACTATCCTTTGTTAAATAGTAATTAATGCTTCAAATATACAGAATTTTTAAAAAAATATATTTTATTGATTTTGTACAGAGAAGAAGGGAAAGAGATAGTTAGAAACATCAATGAGAGAGAGTCATCGATCAGCTGCCTCTTGCACACCCCCTACTGGGGATATGCCCGCAACCAAGGTACATGCCCTTGACCAGAATCGAACCTGGGACTTTTCAGTCCCCAAGCCGAAGCTCTATCCACTGAGCCAAACCGGTTTTGGCATATATACAGAATTTTTATCTGTGTAGAAAGAGCTAAGACTTATAAACAACAAGAGGAAAAGAGCCAACTATAAAATATTGCCAATCAAGTTGGGGACATCAGACAAACTTCACATTAAACAGTGAATTAATTAAACAGTGTAAATAAAAATGCATAATACTGAAAAATATAACAGACTGTAAATTATATAACTGTCGGCAACATATTTGCAAAAAAGAGTTATACAAGAAAGAAATAAGTCTGGATTAGAGCTAGAAAGGAAGATTTTTTTTTAAAAAAAGGGGACAAATATATTGTACCATGAGAGAGAGAAGGAATATATAGTGCCATGACAGAGAGAAGGAAAGAAATGTTCAAAGAATAAGAATGAAGATAGAGTATTTAGGAGATAATAAAGAGATTATTTATATTAGAAAGTGGAAAGAGGAAGATTGGACAAGCAAATCTGGAATAACTATGAAAGAACTTTGAAGTTAGGGGTTTAAAAAGGCTTCCTTGCCTTGGCTGTGTAGCTAAGTCGTTTGGAGTGTTGTCCTGATATGCCAAGGTTGTGGGTTCAATCTCTAATCAAAACACATACAAAAAGCAACCAGTGAATGCATGAATAAGTAGAACAATAAACTTCTCTCTCTAAAATCAATAAATTGATAAAATAAGTAAAAACAAAAAGACTTCCTATATCCACTAAACATAGTGACTGCTAGAATGAATGACAAAGTATACAAAAGTATCTATTATGCTTTTTACCCATTCACTCAACAAAGATTGACTGAGGTATGTGACAGATATCATTCTAGGCACCACTATACAAAAATGTACTTACAATCTCCATCTCCAGTAACTCAGAGTAGAAAGGGAGACAGATATAAAAACCTATAATTAGAAAGTGATGCTATTGTGCTGTAACAACAATGATCTAGAAAGGATATCTCAATGTGGAGACTTGTTACCATTGGTTTCTATTTAATAGAGGAAGTCTGAACTTTATGTAAGCAACAGGCAATTGTTATGATTTCTCTGAAACTGACATAGGAATCTAATCTTATGCACCACAGCATCTCCAGGGTCTAGTCAGGTAAGAAGCTGTAGTAGTTAAACTAGGAAGATATCAGAGGAAATGTTAAGAACAGGTGAATCAAATACATTTAAAAATGACAAATTGAGCGGAAACCGGTTTGGCTCAGTGGATAGAGTGTCGGCCTGTGGACTAAAAGGTCCCAGGTTCGATTCAGATCAAGGGCATGTACCTTGGTTGCGGGCATATCCCTGATGGAGGGTGTGCAGGAGGCAGCTGAGAGATGACTCTCTCATCTATGTTTTTAACTCTCTATCCCTCTCTCTTCCTCTCTGTAAAAAGTCAATAAAGTACCCATGCTAGCATGGAATAAAAGGCTCTTGTGTTTTTTTGTATCGGGGGAAAAAAATCAATAATATATATATATTTTAAAAATGACAAATTGAATATATAGCACAACGAAGTAAAAAGAGTCAGTGAATGATTCTATAATCCTAGCCTGGAAACTAAAAATAATGGTGCCTACACCCAAAATGTAATAATTGGAAATGTAAATGTTAGTATGAGTATGCTGAGCTTAGGGTTACAGTAAGACCCAAATGAAAATACCTTATAGATTCATATATGGAGCTAACTAGACTCTAGGTGTGAAGTAAGGGCTGGATGTGTATATTTAAGAGTTATAAATGTAAAGATAATAGGTTAAACAATGAGAATATAATTTCTCCTTGGAAATAAATATTTAAAGAAAACAGCTATAAGTCAAAGGTATGATCTTGGAGAATAACTATATTTAAGAAAGGAAAAAGGAAGTAATGAGGGTAAAGTTACCACATGATGGTATAAATCTGTGATGTGTTTCAACAGGAATTACATATTAGACTATCTCTGAAGCATTTTACCTATTTATTTTAAAATATATTTCAGAGAGGAGGGGAGAGGGAAAGAGAGACAGAAACTCTGATGAGAGACTGATTGGCTGCCTCCCACATTCCCCACACTAGGGATCAAGTCTGCAACTGGGCATGTGCCCTGACTGGGAATCGAAATTCATAGTCTGATGTCAACCACTGAGTCACGCTGTCTTGGGCCATTTTACCTACTTAAAGATTTTAAATTCAGTTCTGTCTCTCAATAACTCAATGTTAAACTGTGCCCAACTAGAGGATCAATATAGTAATTATATTTAGTTTGGGTAGCTTTCCTTATATTGTAGCAGAATTCAGTTGTGAACTTGAGTATTATTTTCCCCCTGGTGGCTGGCTGTAAATGATTAACTTAGAGACTATCAGTAACAAGATAGCTTCATCCAACAGTTTAAACACTGAAATAAAAAAAAGCAACATACACACTAGCAATTCAAAGCCTTCAGGCAGTATCAAGTTGGAAAAAACAAGTCATAAGAGATTGTTGCTACACGTCAGCTCACTTTAAACAACACAACAGAACTTCACATAGAATGACAAATATCCTTTAAAACACCTTAAATATCAGACTGTGAATTTCAGGAATTAAATATTAGACCATCTCTAAAGCATTATTAAAGGACAATGTAGGAAATTAAAGGACGATGACAGATAACTAGAACATTTCTCAATCATAAAAGGGCATTTCAGTCACGAGAACTAAATAGTATATTGCAATTCTCTACTACAGTCAAAGCAAGATAAATTACATACTTTTTTGCTTCATTAGCTCAAGGTTCATGAATGGGTTTCAATTTCTCAACTATTCTATTAAAAAGAGGTTTATATTTTTTCATGTCATTATTTTAATATATTAACACTTTTATAAACAATATGAATCAATCTGACTTCATTATAACTCTAGAGAGGAAAAAGAAAGGAAATTTTACTATTAAAGGAGGCAACCTCTTTTTCTAGCCTTTATCTACTGGTACTGTCTACTTGTACCATTCATTTGGCAATGAACACATTCAACTGAGTCCTGCATTATTAAATTTAACACCTACATTTTGACCATCCCTGAGGGTCCATGACATGTGAAAACTTAATCTGTTGAGACATGAGTTAGAGTCATGAGTGCTGGGAGGGGGATGGGTGTACAAACTGACAGAAATGTTACTGCAGGCATTTCTCACAAAAACACTATACAGTATAGGGAAAACTACTGACAGGCCTTTGAACTGTTTATTTTTATTTCATTAACGGGAACATTTTGGGGGGCAAAAAGACCATACTTATTTTGCATCTCAGGGTATAGGACCTCCATGTGACAGGCACAGGAAGAAATTTGTTAACTGATTGGACTTATGGAAGGTAAAGAGAAACAGAGAAAATGAAAGAAGCGTGGTAGCTAATAAATTATGGCTAATACTATCTGAACAATTCGACCATCTTCCATTCCCAATGCAGAGAGGTTGAGCTTCTCTTTCTACTTCTTGATATAATCCACAGTTGTCTTTTTGTTATTTTTCCCCCCTCTTAGACTAATTCTATGGAGGGATGAAAGAAGGGAAAGAAAGCACACAATTTGATTGCTTCAGGTCAAATACTTTTCTTCTTGCCTATCCCTTTTATCTTACACCACACTTATTGGACTAAGCCTTAGCATTAGAATAGAGTAAAGGGCCTGAGATGGAAAGTAATTTGCCAATTTTTGGAGAAGTAATACCAGGCACATATTACATATGTATGACAACTACATTAACCTTACTCAGACACTGCACTTCAGTATTCAAATATTCTTTAACATTCAAAATAAACAAGGCTATAATGTACTGAACAAATTCGTATGTACTAAGCTTGACTGACTGCCTTTCTGAATCCATATAAAAAAAAAAAAAGTCTTCTCAAGACAATATTGTAGTACATTGAAGAATAGAACCAAGCATTTCTTCAAATATTTTGCAAAAATCTTTCTTTTTAATGTAGCACTATGACTTATATTTTATAAAAGTTTAACATTTTTCTATTTTTTATTAAATATTTTCAGACATACCGAGAAGTATGGAGAATATAACACTCATACTCTTATAATTGAGAGCTTTATCAAAATTTAATTTTGCTATATTTGTTTCAGAACTTTCAAATTAAACATTACAGATACAATTAAAGTTCCGTCGGTACCTCTTTTTAGTATTCTCCTCCTATCCCGAAGGTAACCTCTATCTTAAATAGGGCGTTAAGCATGCCCATGAAGATTTATGTATTGATCGACAGGCTTCTGAACTTTGAATATATGATATCTGGCCAGGAAAGAGTTAATTCAGCATGCCTGGGTTGCTCAAACCCTGCACATTTCAAAGACAAGCTTGTCTTCAAAATTGGCCCTTAACTGGATCCTGACGGATAGCTGAGTACTTATGCCTGATAGGTGACTTTATAAGACTAAGGCCTTGGGCCATAGTATACCAGTTTGATTGGATACATTTATCCTAACAAACTGATTTATGGTGAATATTTGTTTTTGCTAGGTGGACAATGGAGGGCTATAGTCTGAGGAGCAGAGCCCAGTCATTTGGGCACTACATGACTACATGGGGGTTCTACATAACTGACACCCAATAAAAACCCTGGACACCAAGGATCAAATGAGCTTCTCTGGTTGGCAACATTGAACATGTGTTGTCACAAATCTTTACTGGGAAAATCAAACACATTTCCATGCAACTCCACTGGAATTCCTGGAAGCCTGTGTCTGCTTTCTCCTGGACCTTGCCCCATGAGTCTTTTCTATTTGCTGATTTTAATCTGTGTCCTTTTACTGTACTAAACTGTAACTGTGAGTATACCTACGCTTTTGGGTCATATGAGCCCTTGGGTCATATGAGTCATTAAACCTGAGGGTGATCCTGTGACCCCCAACACAGCATCATCTTGTATCTATTCTGCAACATGTTTTATTCCTTTCACACTACTTTTGAGATGTATTCATATTGTCAAATGTGGCTTTATTCATTTTTTTCTTTATTGATTAAGGTATTACATATGTGTCCTTATCGCCCCATATATATTGATGCAGAAAAAGCATTTGATAAAATCCCATACCCTTTTTCGATAAAAACTCTCAGCAAGGTTAGAACAGAAGTATCATACTTCAACATAATAAAGGCCATATATGACAAACCCACAGCCAACATCATACTCAATGGGCAAAAACTAAAACCATTTCTCCTAAGAACAGGAACAAGACAGGGAAGCCCACTCTCCCCACTCCTGTTCGACATAGTACTGGAAGGACTAACAATTGCGATCAAACAAGAAGAAATAAAAGGCATCCAAACTTGAAAAGAAGTAAAACTGTCCTTATTCGCAGATGACATGATACTGTACATAGAAAACCCCAAAGATTCCATCACAAAACTCTTAGACTTAATAAATGAATTCGGCAATGTAGCAGGATACAAAATTAACACCCAGAAGTCTATGGCTTTTCTATACACCAATAATGAACTCACAAAAAGAGAAATTAAAAAAGGACACTATCAAAGTGAAAAGACAATCCACATAATGGGCAAAAATATTTGCAAATCATATATCTAATGAGGGTCTTTTATCCAGAATGTATAAAGAACACTTAAAACTGAACAAAGACAAACAACCCAATTTAAAAATGAGTAAAGGACTTGAAGAGACATTTCTCCAAAGAGGATATACAAATGGCAAACAAGTATATGAAAAAGATTCTCAATGTCATTAGTCATTGGGAAAATGAAAATTATAGTGCATTACCAGTTCACACCCACTAGGCTGGCAATAAATAAAAAAATAAAAAAAGGAAAACATTGAGTGTTGACAAGATGTGGAGAAATGAAAATGTTCATGCATTGCTGATGGGATTCTAAAATGGTGCAGCTGCTGTGGAAAATAGTTTGGCAGGTTTTATATAGGTAAACATGGAATTAGCATATGACCTAGCAATTTCACATTTAGGTCAGGTATATACTTAAAAAAACTGAAAACAGGTGTGTAACAAAAACTTGTAAAGGAACGTTTATAGCAGCAGTAGCACTACTTACAATAGCCAAAAAGTAGATATAATTCAAATGTCTATCAATGGATGAACAATAAATAAAATGTATTGGTATAGTAATATTCGCACTGACTACTATTCAGCCATAAAAAAAACAAAACAAACAAACAAAAAAAAACAAAAAACATGGCTGAAACTTGAAAACAGTATGCTAAGTGAAAAAAGCTATACACAAAATCTACCTACTATATGATTCCTTATATATGAAATATCCAGAACAGGTGAATTAACAGATTCAGGAAGCAGATTAGAAAGTTGCCACGAACTACTGGTAAGAGAGCATGGGAAGTGTTTATTGGGTAGAGGTTTCTTTCAGGGTGATGAAAATGTTCTGGAACTAGACAGCTGTGATGATTGTACAACAGTGAGAATGTACTGCATGTTACTGAATCAAACACTTTGGTGGATTTTATAACAATTTAAAAATTATTTTTAATTAAAAAAACTTTTGCATGACAAAAGAGAATAAAGTCTCATATCAAGAAAGGCAATTGAAGTGGAAAACAATAGTAAAGGCAAATTATAAAGTCAGAATCTGAATTATTTATAAAGATTCGATACAAAGATATAGGATCAATTTCCAAAGATACCATGCTAAGTGGTCAAAAGTGAGGCACAGTTACATACCCAGAAATAATTACAATAAAATTCCTCACAAAAATGAATAGGTTGCTAGAAAGTAAATGCTTACCAAAACATCTTTAAGGAACATATTCTAAATATCTTATAAAAGCGTTAAAAAGCAAATGTGGTCAAGCCATACTGAAATAAATTTAAATATCTCCACTGACACTGTGAAACTGTTCTAGAAAACAATCTGACAATATGTAACAGGAGCTAGAAAGCTGGTCAAGTACTTTGAACTAGTAATTTCAGTTTTGGGACTATACTTTTAAAGGAACACCCAAAGTAGGAGAAGCATTAAGTACTTTGAAAAAATATATTCATAGTTATTACAACCTGAGAGAATACAAAAAATATAAATAAGCAATAAAAGAATAGAGCTAAATGAAAACTATTATTATTACCTAAACACAACAGGATATATGTATATGTGTGTGAGTATACAAATACATTTAAAATGACAACTATGTAACTATTTAATAGGTTAAAATTATGTATGAAATAATGTCAAAGTAAATCACAAAATAGTGCTCACCTTGATTTTAACTCTCACAATAATATTTGTACTGAAATATATACAATGAAAAGAATTTGGAGTGTTTTTTTAAAATATATTTTTCTTTTTTAAATTTTATTTATTAAATTATTATCTGTGTACATATCTTACCATTGCCCCCCAGCTTCCCATACATGCCCTCCCTCCCCAGAGTTTAAATATATTTTTCTTGATTTCAGAGAGGAAGGGAGAGGGGGAGAGAGAGAGAGAAACATCAATGATGAGAGAGAATCATTGATCAGCTCCCTCCTGCACGCCCCTACTGGAGATTGAGCCCACAACCTGGGCATGTGCCCTGTCAGGAATATGAACCGTGACCCCTTGGTTCATAGTTTGAGGCTCAACCACTTAGCCACAACAGCTGAGCAAAAGTTTAGACTCCTTTAAAAATAAATTGTTCAGAGTGATCATTTTCTGGCAATTACTTTCCAATCACATACTTTGCCCAAAGATTGGTAAAAACAAACAAAGGCAAATAAAAAAATGTATGGAATAAAGTATAAGTTTAAAAAAAAATCTTAAGTAATCAAATCATATATTTCATTTAGTTATACCCTTATTCTAAACCTTTTTTTGTTGAGATAAAAGCTTTGAGGCAATATCCCAACAAAATTTTGAGGAAATATTTTTTCACTGTATTTAAAATATTAGCCACATTCTTATAAATAAAAATGTTTTTCATATATTACTTTAGTCAAGATAGCCAAATATGCTTTTAAGTAACAAGGAAAAAAAGTCAACTTGAATGTATGAAAACTATATGTTGATATAGATGCTGAAATATGAATAACTGTCATAGACCAATAAAAATATCTTGAGTAGATTTCAAAAATGTAACACCTTGCAGTTCTCATTTTACAAGCAATCATGTACAAATCGCTGCATAAACACTGCTCTGAACATAGAAGCCATCATAAAAAGCTAATAAAGGCAAACTGGAGCTTTTAGACATTCTATCTGTTCAGAAGTTGAAGGGAAAAAGCCTTGAAATCAGCAGAGAAAATAAAAAAAAGTGTAGTTTAAGGGAACTGTCTCATATGGTTTAAAGTATTACATAAGCTTCCTTTTCCCCTCATTGACCTCTCTTAAATTCTCTTTACTATGAGAATTTTTTGTGGTATTGTCCTTTTATCAAAATCAATAACTCTGAAACAATTAAGCAGTGATACTTTATTACATAGTACTATGAATTTATTCATTTTCTTTTACTTCTCTCCTAAGACCTAAATGAAGTAAATTGCAACTGGAGGGAATGAAAAAGAAAGCAGTACTGAAACATTCACTATGGCAGTCTCTCAGGCAGTCTCCCCCAGAATTTATTTTTCAAAATTATTTATATTCTGTTCCTTATAATCAAAGTTTTGACTCACTAGCCTAGTAAAATATATCTTTTCTCATTTCTCCAAAAAAATTTTAGTCATAAGAACTAATAGCATTTAAAAAAAATGAACTCACCTGAAATTTATTATTGAACACTGGTGAATGAGAAGCTTTTAAAACTCTTCTTTAAGATCTCTATCCATTTAAAACCTGCTTTACTTTTAAATTTTACCACCATTATACTTTCTGTTTATATGTATATAGTTTTACTATATAGTCATTAGTTAGAGATTATAGTAATAAAGACCTTAATTGAGCCTTGTAAGTAAAAATTGTATTTAAAGAAATCTTTCAGCATAATATTTATTAACTCAATTCTTACTTTGCTTTAACTTATGGAAATCACCGGCTCTATCCTTGGTATCCTGCTTTAGTATATCGCCTTGAATTCTGGGTTCACTCTCCACGTTTGGGCCTGGAATTAAACGCTGAAGAAGATTGGGAGGATTCTGTTTTGAAGTTCCAGGGTTTCCATTATGATTTACATGAGAATCTACGATAGAAAAACATCAAGTTAAAGTCATTATTTTATAGGAGAATTTCACAAGATCTGCTTTAGAAAAGCTAAGGCACATTGTAGTCTGACATTGGGTAGTTAGGTAGCCTTTTTTTTTTTTTCCTTAAGATTGATTATAATTCCTTCAACCAAATCTTACAACCAATGTAATTCTAGCTATGTGAACTTTGCTAATCAGTCTCCATGTGAACCTCCAATACTGATTATAAAACCTATTCACCAAAGAAATATGTAATAGAAACTGAAAAATTAAAATGACAGTGATAAAGGGTGGATGACTCTTTTCCCCCTCCAAACTATATATTGTCAGAAATCTCCAAAATCCAGTAAGGCTTTTAAAAGTTTCAAACTCTAAGTCATTTTCATTTACAGTACTTATTCTTTAAAAAAAAAAAAAAAAAAAAAAAAAAAAAATATATATATATATATATATATATATATATATATATATATATATATTTCATTGATTTTTTTACAGAGAAAAAAGGAGAGAGATAGAGAGTTAGAAACATCAATGAGAGAGTCATCAATCAGCTGCCTCTTGCATGCCCCCCACTGGCGATGTGCCCAAAACCAAGGTACATGCTCTTGACCGGAATCAAACCTGGGACACTCTATCCACTGAGCCAAACCAGTTTTGGCTATAGTAGTTATTCTTGACTATTAATTGTTGATTTATTTCTTATTAGTATTGTCCTGGATATAACCTTTCTTCCCCCCCCCTCCTTTTTTCCCCTCACCAAAGCCTTGATTTAGATCCTTATAATTTAACTTTAATCATATCAATTCTCATTTTAGGAGAACATTTCTGTAAAATCAAATAGGTATTCAGAAAACAAAAACATTCATAAGTACAGAGTAGAAATTTTAAAATAGGTAAATCTAATAATTTATAGAAGGATTCTGTGAGATAATTTTGAACACATTTTGAAGAAGGTAAATACGTACACACAGAACAACAGAGATCAAAGAGAATATATAGTCCAGAGTGGCAAAACAAATAATTCTTCTGCTTTTAGGAATCTATTAGATAACGTGCATATTTAAATGATCACTTCCCTAAGCTTTTATCAGTCATTTGAAAATATATAACATTAGCTAGAAAAAACTTACTTCACTATGCTGTTAAGTGACATGTTTTATTCACTAGGTAACAATACATGAAATTAGTTTTCAAGTAAATTAGTTTTCAAGTAAAATTTTAAGAATAAGACTTCATACCTGGAACCATATTAGGGGAGAGAGGTTGTCTAGTTGGACGATGGGAGATTGCTTGATGACTACCATATTGGGAAATAGAAATTGGGGGTTTCTTTAAAACTAAAAGAAAAAATAGATCCATATTATTCCCATTGACTTTATGATTTCTAAAAACCAACCACCATAAATTTATATTGCACTAATCACATGATGCTTATCCTAATTTTGTAATTCTTATAGTTGGCATATAATTAATTTGTGGCTACTAATTCATACACTGTACCACCCATCACAAATTTTGGTGATCAATAAATCTGACCAGAATAAAAGACAATAGGAACTCTATCTTATTCTCCACCTAAAAAATAAATAAGGGCAATATAAAATAGATTAATTAATCTAAAACTCAGTAAGTCTAGGAATAGAGTAAGTGCTACAGAAATTGAGAATAATACATGATTTTTGCTCTCAACATTTCCTTAATTAATATCTAGCTATTGATTCTAAAACTATAGCATAGATCAAAAATCACTTGGAGAGCTGGTTAAAACACACATTGCTGAGCTCTATTTCAAGAATTTGCATTTCTAAGAAGTTCCTAGGTAATGCTGATACTACTGATCCAAGGACCACACTTGAAGAATCACCAGATAACTTCATTGCCTTACAAACAAATCATGCTCATTCTAACTCCATATTATTAAACTCACGTTATTGCTCTTGTCCTTACCATTATTTTAGGGGGATATACTATGACTAGGAACCCAAAAGAAAATAGACATGAAAGAATTTGAGAAGATAACAAAACAATACAAATAAAAAACCCAGTATTTCATTTGGACCTCAAACACTCAGCAACTTCAGCCACATACAATAAGTTGTAACCACAGAAGTAATCACCTAGAATAACCACAGACATGTTATTACTTTCAATTTTCTACCATAAATTGGAGTCGGCAGGTAGGGATACCTATGATAGCCAAGAAACATAGAAATGGCAAGAAAAACAGACATGCAAAAAACAAACAAACATGAGTGGGATTAGGAAAGCAGCAGTGACACAGACTTCAAATGGAAATAGATAAGAAACAAACACATTAATGAAGAAAGAGATATACATTAAGCAGAAGTGGCCATAAAAAAAAGTCACCCTTGCCGTTTTTCTCAGTTAGAAAGGTACTTGCTCTTGACTTGAATCTAATCTGCGACCCTTCAGTCCACAGGCCGAAGGATCGCAGATTTGATTCAGACCAAAGGCAAGTAGTACCTTGGTTGCAGGTTTGATTCTTGGCCCCAACCTATATGTGTGCGGGAGGCAACCAACCAATGTGTCTCTCTCACATCAATGTTCCTCTCTCTCTTTCTCCTCCTCCCTTCCACTCTCTCTAAAAATCAATGGGAAAAATATCCTCTGATGAGGATTAACCAAAATAAAAGAAAGAAAACAGTGAATAAACTATTTAAAGTTTGAGGTAATTAACTGAAAGGACAAGGCGAGTTTTAAAAACCTATAAAGTATATTGGTAGGCCATATTAAAGCAAACCAATATCACAGCAATCTGAGAGCATTTAATATGAAAGAAATGAGCCATATATTCTTTTAGTAAATATAAATAGCTCTAATATAGCATAAATGTCAAGAACAATAACTCGAGTCAAAAAAGAAAAGGTTCAAATATGGTTGATTCTTATTAAGGCAAAGCAAGTACTTATGGGTGGTTAATTAACTAGAAATATAAACCATATAGATATCTGTGACTTTTCTCAAGTGTTACTCAAAAAGAGAACAGGGTCACATGAAAAATAATATGGTCACTTTAGTTAAATACTCTACCAACTTTTACTTACCAATGGGAATGTCTTCAACTTTTGCAAGGTCGTTCTCCTCTATTCCAGGCATTCCTGCATCACCACCTGGTTTGATTTGTTCTGCCCAAGTATCAAAAGATAATATTTTATATTTTTCTTTACATAAATTAAAATTATCTTGAAGGAAGGTAATAAGTTTCTAAAGCAATGAGCTAGCTACACTAACCAAATATCTTTATATCTTGCTTTGGACATAGTTGTAATTCTAAAATAACTTACTGCTTTTTTTCTCAAAGGATCTAAATTTGAATGTAATCATAACTGAACTAAAATCAAACAACATACTTTATGATTAAAAATGTTAACCTCAAAATGAGAAAAGTCAATATCCTATTAACACAAAACAAAATAACTGTAATACCTTTCCCATGTGCAATATGGTGGCTTGAGGGCTCTTCATTCTTCTCTTCAGCCTTCTCACCTACTTTTGGAACATTTTTAGGTACTGCATGATTGTTTATACCCAATTCATTTTCATCTTTTAATTCCAACTTGTGGGCCTCTTGCTGTTAGATAAAAGATTTAGTAACAATAAATATTTTTTCAGTTAACTATGTTACATCATTGACATTACTATTAACTAAATGTTCTGAAACAGTTCATTTTCTGAAACATATACCCTGGGTCTAAATTTCAAATACTTGGAAATGGGGGATATAATATTATTTTCTCTTCAGTTTTTATAACTGATACAAAGTCAAAGAAGAACCAGTACATTTTAAAGTCTCTAATTGTAGTAAATGGCCTAAAATATTAGACAGAGATAATTCTCTTTGGCTATGTATGCTAAGAGAGTGATTCTGCAAGAAGAGAATCTTGCCAAGCACTGTAGGTGTCTGCAGGAGGCATATGGTTGAGCTCTCTCCTGGGTGCTGTGGTCAGGGTAGGTTCTTTATAGGCAAATGTTATAATCCAGCAGGATGGCAGACAGCAGGAGACTGGCACACAGGTGCCCCTCAAGTGTGGTAAATGGCTACTGACATTGTCATATTTTTCCCCCCAACTGCACTAACCACCAAAGCACAAGAAGTAATGGCAGACAAATACAACAGGTCAGTGCTCCTTCCAACCTGCTCCTAAATATATCATTTCCTTGGAAATTTGAATCTTTGTGTATATATCAATAGTTAGACCTGACTCGACTCTATTGGTGAGCCAGTTTTCTCTTTTATATTGAATTGCCTCAAGTAGAAAACTGGGAGACACAAAGGTCAAGTAGTTATGTTTGAGTTGCGACATAGGTCCTTATACTTAATATTTAATGCATTTATGCATAGTTGATCAACTCTAAAGCACTATGCAATGTCATCATTAAGTAATGTTATAAAAAAAAACAATAGCACTTAAAAATCTATAGGAAGTCTAGAATTACAAGAGCCAAGTTGTAAGAATTTTTCAAAATAAAGAAAAAAGGGAAAACCAAGATGGCAGCCTAGGTAAGTGCCTAAAATACTGCCTTGCACAACAATTTCAAAACAACAACTAAAAGACAGAAGGGGCATCATCCAAAACCACAGGAAAGTTGGCTGAGTGTGAAATCTACAACTAGAAAGGAGAGAGGCTCACAGATCAGGGGAGCTGCAAAGCGCTGAGGTAGGGAGATGTGTACAGAGAGGAAGGGCGGTCGAGTGCCTGCCTGGTGGGAGGGGAAAGAAAGCCTCGAATGCACTGAACCCCAGTTTCGACTGCAATGAACCCCAACCCCAGCCGAAACCCCATGGACCCAGACTCATACGGGTGGAGTCTGGACTGTAGAGAAAGGCCCCAGGAGACTCAGAGACTGGGAGACTTGGGGGAGGTAGGAGCCACAGCGGGCAGGGTCTAGAGTCACGCGCTAGTGAGTGCAAGCAAGAGGTCTGACTGCGGAGGAGGTTGCCACAGCCTCTCCATAGCAGAAGGAGTGGGAAGCTCCACTGCACTGAATCCCAGTTCTGACTACACTGAGCACTGAAACTCAGTTCTGGGTGAGCTCCTAGGGGACTCATGCTCTTACAGGGGGAATCTGGACTGTCAGGGGGAAAATCAGGGGATCTGTGGAAGGCAGAGGTTTGAGGTGCACGCACAAGGGCAGGGCTGACAGGAAACCAAGACTGTCAGTTCAGCACTGAGACTCCGCCCCATCCAAGCTGAGCTCAGAGGCTTTTGCAATTTTGCAAGTCTGATCCTATAAGGCTGTCTCCAAAACAGAAGGTATCCTGGCATAGACACAACTGATATTCACATCCAATTGGCCTGGAGGTCAATTCCTCCCAGTGATACCAACAACAATCAAGACTTAACTACAACAAGGCTGTACACACAGTCCACAAAGGGGAGCACCACGAGTATCTACCTCAGGTAACTGGGGAGGCTGACCCACCGGTCCATATAAGACACCAAACACACAAAGCCACCCTACCAAGTCAGGGAAGCAGCGGAAATTATGAGACAAGGAGACAAGGAAACAGATCCCGAATGAAAGACTAGATATAGAGTTCAAAACCACAGTCATAAGGTTTTTCAAGAATTTCCTAGAAAAGGCCAATAAATTTAATGAGACCCTCAAGGATATGAAAAAGGACCAACTAGAAATTAAACATACACTGACTGAAATAAAAAATATTATACAGAGACCCAACAGCAGACTAGAGGAACACAAGAATCAAGTCAAATATTTGGAATACAAAGAGGCAAAGGACACTCCTCTGGAGAAGCAAGAAGAGAAGAGAATCCAGAAAGTTGAAGATAGTGTAAGGAGCCTCTGGGATAACTTCAAGCATAACAACATCAGAATTATGGGGGTGCCAGAAGAAGAGAGAGAGATACTGAAAACCTATTTGAAGAAATAATGTCAGAAAACTTCTACCAACTGGTGAAAGAAATAGACTTACAAGTCCAGGAAGCCCACAGAACCCCAAACAAAATGAATCCAAAGAGGACCACACCAAGACACATCATAATTAAAATGCCAAGGGCAAAAGACAAAGAGAGAATCTTATAAGCAGCAAGAAAAAAACAGTTAGTTACCTACAAGGGAGCACCCATGTTATTATCAGCTGATTTCTCAACTGAAACTATGCAGGCCAGACAGGAGTGGCAAGAAATATTCAAAGTGATGAATAGCCAGAACCTACAACCAAGAATACTCTACCCAGCAAAGTTATCATTCAGAATTGAGGGGCATATAAAGAGCTTCACAGATAAGGAAAAGCTAAAGGAGATCACCACCACCAAACCAGTATTAGATTAAATGCTGAAAGGTATTCTTTAAGAAGAGGAAGAAGAAAAAAATAAAGATAAAAATTATAATCAACAAATACACATATATCAACAAGTGAATCTAAAAATCAAGTGAATTGCTGAAACAGGTTTGGCTCAGTGGATAGAGCGTCGGCCTGGAGACTGAAAGATCCCAGGTTCAATTCCAGTCAAGGGCATGTACCTTAGTTGAGGGCACATCCCCAGTAGGGATTGTGCAAGAGGCAGCTGATCGATGATTCTCCCTCATCGATGTTTCTAACTCTCTATCCCTCTCTCTTCCTCTCTGTAAAAAATCAAAAAAAAAAAAAAAATCAAGTGAATTAAAAATCTGAGGAATAGAATAAACTGGTGAAAATAATAGAATCAGGGGCAAAGAAAGAGAGTGGATTGATAATTATCAGGGGGAAACGAGTGTGGGGGGGTGCAGGAAGAGACTGGACTAAAATTGTACACCTATGGATGAGGACAATGGGCGGTAAGGGCAGAGGGTGGGGTGGGAACCAGGTGGAGAGGAGCTATGGGGGGAAAAAGGAGAAACAATTGTAATAATATGAGCAATAAAGATTTATTAAATTTAAAAAGAAAAAGAAAAAAGGTATTTTGACAATTCCAGTGTACCTAGCAGATAAAATCAACAACGAACATTTGTACTATGCTTCATAATTTACAAATTCCTTTTAAATTTATCCTCGAGCAGAGAGAAATAAATATTTTGAGGAAAAACAAAACTGAGGCTTAAAGAAGTTAAGTAGCTTATTCAAGGTTACAAAGTTAGAGAATTGTGGAGAATGAATTCAAATGACAGTCTTTCTCACTCCCACATCTTCTGGGAACTTGGTAAACAATAGCCAAATCTCAGAGCTTAATAGTCGATGAGTGAGATGATAAACTGAAATTTTTGAACATGTCAGTACGAAAGACAAAGGTGAGAAAATCAGTGAGGCTCATCCTGCATCTCTGTATTTTTGCTATAATGTTATATCATCATAGGCTATTTTTATAGCATTCCACTTCTTTGTAGATGTGAATAAAACAAACAATATTAACAAAATTTAAAAGTCAAGAAACTATTGTTCAAAAACACTTTTCCACTTAAAATAGTTAACAATGTCACTTTGATATATTATTAATGACTGCAACTTTTTATTGTTGTTAATCCTCACCCAACGATATTTTTTCCACTGATTATTTAGGAAGAGTGGAAAGGAGTGGGAGAGACAGAAACATCGATGTGCCTCCTCCACATGCCCCAATGAGAGGTGCTGGGGATTGAGCCTGCAATTGAGGTCTGTGTCCTTGACTGGAATTGAACCTAAAACCCTCCAATCTGTGGGTCAATGTTCTAACCACTGAGAAAACCAGCTAGGGTTAAATATTCTTTTTTAAAATATGTTTTTATTGATTTTAGAGAAAGGAAGAGAGAGGGAGAGATAGAAACGTAAATGATGAGAGAGAATCATCGATAAGCTGCCTTCTGCATGCCCCCTATTGGGGATGAAGTCCACAACCCAGACATGTGCCCTGACTAGGAATCAAACTGTGACCTCCACCACTAAATCACACCGGCCAGGCAATATTAAATATTCTTAGAAAATAATAGTGTTTTCTTTTCTTTCTTTCTTTCTTTCTTTCTTTCTTTCTTTCTTTCTTTCTTTCTTTCCTTCCTTCCTTCCTTCCTTCCTTCCTTCCTTCCTTCCTTCCTTCCTTCCTTCCTTCCTTCCTTCCTTCCTTCCTTCCTTCCTTCCTTCCTTTCTTTCTTTCTTTCTTTCTTTCTTTCTTTCTTTCTTTCTTTCCTTCTTTCCTTCCTTCCTCCCTCCCTCCCTCCCTCCCTCCCTCCCTCCCTCCCTCCCTCCCTCCCTCCCTCCCTCCCTCCCTCCCTCCCTCCCTTTCTTTCTTTCTTTCTTTCTTTCTTTCTTTCTTTCTTCATTGATTTTCCCCCCACTGACCCCCTCCAGTCTGACCCCAGCCCCCCTACCCCCAACCCAGACCTTCACCACCCTATTGTCTGTGTCCATAGATTATACATACATACATAACATATATACATACATGTATAACCCATGGTTGATTACCTTCCACCCACCCGCCCTCCCTCCCTCGCCTTCAAATAAAAGTGTTTTCTAAGTGCAATGCTGATAATTTGGCAAAGGGGCACTTAATTGCTTTTTAAATAAACTTTTTATTCTAAAAATAATTTTAACTTCACAGAAAACTAATTAACCCTCATTTAATTTTATTTAATGTTAGGCAGCAGCTATTTCACTTTGTAGATTCAAAAAATGAAATACAGAAAAATGATGCCCTCAATATAATGCTGTAAAATAGTGAAACAGCTAAGAATGAAAATCTGGTTTCCTTAACTTCTAGTTCTTTAGAGAAGATGCTACCAAAGAGCAAGATAAATATTTTTCACTGTTCAACCTCTTTTTACATTAAATCACAGGACTTTACCCAAACCATTGCAAGTTAGATGAGATTACAAGGTGGAAAACAATGAATGTCCTAATCTTTAGACAAATTCCCTCCATTTCTAGGAGGGCCTTTGTAATATACATGTCAACTGAAAATGGATAAATCAATAAAATAAATTTCCACCCCTAAAATATGAATCCAAGTACTGACTAGTGTTTCATTTTTATATTTAAAAAAAGAAATTCAGAATAACATAAATTTATAATTAAGGGGAGCGTTTCTTGATTATTTTTCTGGTTCTAAAAAGCACAAAATAGGAAGTAATTGATTTTTCAGTAAAATGTTTAGCACTTTACAATCTGAGAAATACATTAACAGCAAAAATTATTTTTATCCCTATACGGTATAACTCAGTTGGTTGGGTGTTGTCATATGCACCAAGGGGTTGCTGGTTCAACTCCCAGTCAGGACACATGCCCAGGATGCAGGCACAATCCCTGGTAGGGGGCATGCAGGAGGCAGCCAATCGATGTTATGCTCTCACATCAATGTTTCTCTTCTCCATTCTTCTCTCTCTAAAAATAATTAAACTATTCTTTTAAAAAATATATCAATAAGCAAATACTCAGGTGAGGATTTAAAAAAACTGGTAAGAGATATTTAGCTCAAAATTAGTTTTAAGAGTTATGGTTATGTTTTTGCAAATATCTAATTTACTCAGCAATAAGCCACTGCAGGTCATTTTTAGAATTAAGCAGGCCAGAATACTTAAAAAGATACAATGTTTTATGACAAAAGTACATATTTTAATTTCTAAATTATAATATTTTAACAAGAATATATTTTAAGTATACTTTTTAAATTTACCTTTTGTTCCTGCAAAAACTGGTCTGCTAACTTTTTAATATTCTCTTCATGCTGTGCTCTTAATTCCTTGATTTGTTGTCCACACTGAAAACTAAATTACAAAATCATTTTTTTAGATTATATCATCTCAGATTGGATTCTCAAAGTCTAGAAGTTGAAATCGTACAATTACAAAGATGAGGCATTTAGTTAGCAGAAGAGTGGGTAAGGAAGGACAAAGAGCAGACATAAATATAGTTTAGTCAAGATTCTTAAAATATTTGAACCTTTAATAGAGGATAAAAAGTACTGATAAAGCTAATTTAAAAAGTTAAAAAGAAATTAGAAAGATAAAATTTCATTTATTTAAAAAAACAATTGTCAAAGCCAACTTCAATCACAGAAGAGCAAAACAGTAAAGAGGAGAAAATTGTGAGACCAAAATTTAGTAATAGATGAGAAAAAATAGAATTACAAGTGTTAACAGAAGTTGCAGAAAGTGATTCATCCAATAGTTAGTACTTTAACACAATAATAAAAGTCTAAACCATAAGAAGAGCAAGAATGGAAGAAATTAATAAATAAGGTATACTTATTTTCAAGAAAAAATGTAAATGAACAAAATAGATAAAGACTGTGAATTTCCACTGCACAGTACTCAAAGGATACAAATAGATAGTTCATGCAAAAAGAAACAAACAGTTAATAGAGAGGAAAATGTTAACTTTCACCATTAAAATGCAAATTAAATGTGTATTTATGGTATTACATTATTCCTATACTTGCAAAAATAAATTAGAATTATAAAAGCCAATGTTGAAGGAGCTATGGGGGAACATTTAGATTATATATTAGTATAATCATGTTAGAAAGCAATATTTCATATATGTGAAATAAGTAATAAAATCAATAAAACATTCTATCTTAGGAATACTCTATTTGAGAATACATATCAGTGAAATAACATTAGCGGGGAAAATCCTTTTTGCATAGAGTTTTATAGTTGATAATAATAACAGTGGGAAAAGGAAAATCACTATAATGGTTCAGCAACTGGGAGAGATTAAATAAGCTTTGGTACATTAACAAGCTGAAATAATGTATTACCTCTAAATATGCAGGTATATTTAGAGGTAATATATTATGAAAGTAGTATTTGGAAAATTATTGAATACTGTTAAGTTCAAATACATATATGTAACTAGATTACGGGGCGGGGCGAGGGTTTCTTGATTAAAAAATTTGGTCTATATGGAGCAACAAACATTTTCATAGAACACAAAAATAGTATTGTAATATATTTTTCAAATTTCAACATAAGTACAATTTACAAATATAATAAATTTTAAAAAAATTATGTATAGTCGTGTCACTTTCAAGGCCAGCCAGCGCTAGACTTTTTGCGGCCACTATAAAATATAAATAATATGAGTACTATCTGCTAAATTCAAGAAAATTTATATATTTATGAATTACTTACCTAAATTATCTGAATAGCTGATTTGTAATGACATCACTTGTTCAACTAGCTTACTAGCACGCAGTACGATATGTATCGTCTGAGAGACAGTTACAAAATGTTTTCGTCGTTGTCAATCCCAAAAAATGCCATTGTTCATTAAGTCCAAACAATGGTGGTCGAATTCTTACAACTGATCAACAATGAGAACTTTGATAAGCAGTTCTCGATAATCAGTTCTCAACAATTATTTGTTATTATTAAAGTTTAACATTTCAAAATTAACAAAAATAATTAAAACTCATATCCTGGCTAAATAGCCACATGGCTGCCAAAAGCCGTATATTCCCTTCCCATTCTCCCACCGTTCCCTAGCTTGTCGTGCATTTTTTCCAAAAATCAGGAATTTTTTAAAATGCTCGGGATGCAGGACAAATTGTTAAAAATCAGGACTGTCCCACCAAAAGCGGGACATCTGGTCACCTTAAACTAGATGCATATTGATAGCCTAGAAGAAGTCAGAAATGAATAAATGGTACTTTAAATTAAAATATGGCAAATCTTTCTAATTTTTGGTGTGCAGACCTAAAAAATACCTTTTTCTGTAAAACTGATTACAGATACAATAAAGGTTTTTATAGAGGGGTTGCTAGAAACCCCTATGAAATTCCCCTACCTCACTTCCAACTAAGTGTAGCAGTGTAAACAAGGGCCCTGAAGTAAAGAGCAGGAGAAGCAGCTGGCACTCAGCCCTTAGCTATTCTGGGGACATCTCCCAGTGTGTCTTCATCTAGATGCCCCTCAAAAAGAATCACAGAATCTTAATCTTTTAGTCTTTTCCAAACAACTAATTAAATAAAACTCAGGCAAGATTTTCTGTCTTACACAGGCAGAGACACACATACCTTGTAAGAGATGTTTTCATGGTGCAAAACATCTATAATAAAAGTGTAATATGCTAATTACACCGGACAGCCGAACAACCTTCTGGACATCATTTTGGATGTCTTTCTGGATGAAGCTGAGGCAGAGGCAGATAGGGGCAATCAGGCAGGCAGGTGAGCAGTTAGGTGTGATCAGGCAGGCAGGCGAGTGGTTAGGGGTGATCCGGCAGGCAGAGACAGTTAAGAGTGATCAGGCAGGCAAGCGAGTGGTTAGGGGCGATCAGGCAGGCAGGTAAATGGTTAGTAGCAATCAGGTGGGCAGAAAGAGTGGTTAGGGGCAATCAGGCAGTCAGGCAGGCGAGCAGTTAGGAGCCAGCAGTCCTGGATTATGAGAGGGATGTCCGACTGTTTAAACCATAGGGCCTAAACCGGAAGTTGGACATCCCCTGAGGGGTCCCGGATTGCGAGAAAGTGCAGCCTGGGCTGAGGGAACCACCATCTCCCTCTCCCCTGCACAAATTTCATGTACCAGGACTCTAGTATAAAAATAAGAGAGTACAGACTTCAGAGAGGCAATAGAAAGACAATAGAAAATGAATTTAAATGACCTAAGGAAACAAAAGAAGAGAAGAAAAACAGAAGCCAGAAAGGAAAAAAATGGATTGTCCAAAAGTTGGTTGGAGAGAGATTACAGATTCATAAATATTTGTAGCACCTTACCTCTCATATTCTAACCTCTTCACAAGGTAAGTATTGTTCTTCCGATAGTCCTGAAGCTGGTCTTCTTGTCGAAGAAACTCCTGTCGAAGCTCAGCAAGTTGCTCTAGACACAAAAGGTAAAAATCAAAGAAATATAGTTTACTCACTTCAATGCGCCCTAGTGAGAAGTCATGGGATTTTAAAAAATTAAATATACTTCTCATTTTCTTTATTCAGTTAAATTATATAATTGGTAGCCCATTTTTAATTGCCTTTTATAACACATGTATGGGCAGATAAAATTTATTTTTAAAACAAGATAGCCTCAATGGCTTCCACATTAATCAGAAATATTAAAAAAATTACACATCTTTTCACATTATGTAGACATACAAGCTGTGAAAATAGTACCAAAAAACATCTACCTACCTCTTTTAAGCCTGCTTTATAAAAGTAGGCAGGAAGCCCTGGCCTGTGTGGCTCAGCTGGTTGGAGTGTCTTCCCGTACACCAAAAGGTGGTGGGTTCAATTCCAGATCAGGGCACATAACCAAGTTGTGGGTTTGATCCCTGGTAGAGCATATTCAAAAGGCAATAGATCTCTCTGTCACTCTCCCTCCCTCCCTTTATACCTCCTTCCCTTCCTCTAAGATCAATAAAAAATAAATAAAAGTAGGTGGGAAAAATAACATTTTTTAGATGTTTGCTATGGTTACAAAATTCAAGTTTTTTCCCCATTTTAAATCACATTCGACTTCCAACTCAGGTGTTAACCACTTTAGATCTTATTTCTAGGTCTGCTACTGATGCTAGGTCTACATATACCAAAATCATTTTCAAAGCTCATAATTTCTGGGCTAGGGCTAAAAGTTTTAGTTATTAATGAATGATATGAAATGAGCTATAAAGCAAATTAAAAGCTGGGCCAGATGCTCTTTTGTAAACATTATCCCTAATAAGTGACCCATATTCTTAGAGCCTTTCCTTCATCTGACCCCACAACTAAGAGGTCACTAGAGAAATGCCATGTTCTTAGATGATTAAAAATTATCAGTTAAGCAAAAGTAGTGGTTAATAAAGTCTTAATTTTTAAAAATGAGAACAGAGGTCTACTCTGTATAAGCAACATCTATTAAGACTAAAATATAATGTCTACACATAATGTACCAATATTATAATTATAATAAAACAGCACAAGATTAAAATGCTGGCACTCAAATTAAAATAAATTTATATATGTTTTTATCGATTTTTAGAGAAGAGGAAGGGAGAAGGATAGAGAAATGGAAACATCGATGAGATGGAAATATAATAGATCTGCTGCCTCCTGCACAGGCTGCCTCCTGCACACCCCCTACTGGGGCTTGTGCCCACAAGTTAGGTTAAATGCACCCTAACCAGGAATTGAACCAATGATCTCTTGGTTCCTGGGTCAATGCTCAATTGCTTAACCACACTGGTTGGACGCTGACCTCAAATTTTAACTTGCATTTATTATATATAAAGCAATATTAAAACATTTTATCATATCTTAAGACAAAAGAATAAATGTTCTACCATTTGAGGAACTTCGTTCAAAAATTTTCATTTAACTATTTTATTATCCTAAATTCTTGAGGATTTTAGACATTTAGTGACCTTTGTTTATCTTTATTACTAGAGGCCCAGTGAACGGAATTTGTGCATGGGGTCAAGGGTGAGGGGGTGTCCCTCAGCCTAGCCTGCACCCTCTCACAATCTGGGACTGCTGGCTCCCAACCACTTGCCTGCCTGACAGCCTGATCACCCCCTAACCACTCCCATGCCAGCCTGATTGATGCCTAACTGCTCCCCTGCCAGCCTGTTTGCTCCCAACTTCCCTCCTCTACCGGCCTGGTCACCCCTAACTGCCTTCCCCTGCAGGCTTGATCACCCCCAACTGCCCTCCCTTGCAGGCCTGGTCCCTCCCAACTGCCCTCCCCTGCTGGCCATCTTGTGGTGGCAATCTTGTGTCCACATAGGAACAGGATCTTTAACCACATGGAAGTAGCCATCTGCACTAGTGTGTTGGAATGATGGTCAATCTGCATAATACTCTTTTATTAGATAGAGGCCTAGTGAATGGGTGGGGGCCAGCTGGCTTGCCCTGAAGGGTGTCCTGGATCAGGGTGGGGGTTCCCTTGGGGCATGGGGTGACCTGGGCGAGTGGCCTGTGGTGGTTTGCAGGCCAGCCACGTCCTGTGGTGACCCAAGCAGAGGCCCTGGTAATCAGGGTTTATTTTTTATCTTCTACAATTGAAACTTTGTAGCCTGGAGCAGAGCCAAGCCTTCTGCTTGCTCCATGGCAGCAGGGGATATATTTACCTTCTATAATTGAAACTTTGTAGCCTTAAGTGGAGGCCTGGGCTGGCCAGGGTGTGTGGAAAGTTTGGCTTCTTCCATAACCTGGGAAACCCAAGCCTTCCTCCTGCTTTCTCCTTGGCTGCAGCCATCTTGGGTGGATTAATTTGCATATTTGCTCTGATTGGCTGATGGGTGTGACTTGTGAGTGTAGCAGATTGATGGTTAATATGCATATTTCTCTTTTATTAGATAGGATGTAATTAAGTTTCTTACCCTTTAAATGATGTATGTCTGCCATCTGATATGATATGTTGCTCTGTAGTTTAACCTGAAAAAAATTAAGTCCTCATTTTAGTAAAGAATACATAGTTTTGCTCACATTTACTTTTTTCTCACATTCACTTTGAGCTTGATCATAAATGCAAAAGAAAAATCCTTATTATAATATATACCACCTCTTTCCAAAAAGAATTAGAGATAAATTCTGGTTTTGTAATAATAATTTTAAATTTGCATAAGAATATTCATGTTACTTAATATATAGTATAATAACTTTCAAAAGTTTAGAAGTTTCAGTTGAATATTGCTTTATGGTTTGTTTTTTCAAAATCTTACTAGAAGAGACCTCTTAGTAACTCTACATTAAAAAAAGAATTGCTTCAATCAATTAATATCAAACTAAAAGTAATTAATACTTATCAAGCTTTCATAGAATGACAGATATTACATAGGACTCATTTTTGTGGTCACTGTAATCTAGGAGAGTAGGAGATTCCTGTTGTATTTCATATAAAAGAAAATGTCTAAACCGGGGTTGGGCAAACTATGGCCTGTAAGCCAAATCTGGTTTGCTGCTTGTTTTTGTAGGGCTAGTTAAGGATGGCTTTTACATTAAAAAATTTTTTTTTTTAATTTTTCAAACAGTTGACATTCAATATTATATTAGTTTCAGGTATACAACATAGCGATTAGACATTTATATAACTTACAAAGTAATTCCCCATAATGGGTTTTATATTTTAAAATGGTTAGATAGGCCGGGACTGGCTTGGCTCAATGGATAGAGCGTTAGCTTGGGGACTGAAGGGCCCCAGGTTCAATTCCGGTCAAGGGCATGTACCTTGGTTGCGGGCATATCCCCAGTAGGGGGTGTGCAAGAGGCAGCTGATCGATGACTCTCTCTCATTGATGTTTCTAACTCTCTATCTCTCTCCCTTCCTCTCTGTACAAAAATCAATAAAATATATATTTTAAAAAAATAAAAAATAAAAAAAAATAAAATGGTTAGATAGGAGACACTTCTGATTGGCTTGGAGATCAACGCTTCCCAGTGATACCAACAACAAGCAAGGCTTTACAACAAGACTGCACACACATCCCACAAAGGGCTACACCAAGACTGTCCACCTCAGGTAACTGGGAGGCTGACCCACTGAACCATATAGGACACCTTAGCACACAAAGCCACCCTACCAACTCAGGGAAGCTGTGAAAATGCCGAGACAAGGAAACAGATAACAAACAAAAGAAATGGAGGAAAAGAAGGGACTAGATATAGAGTTCAAAACCACACTTATAAGGTTTTTCAAGAATTTCTTAGAAAAGGTCAATAAGACCTATGAAGATATGAAAACGTATCAACAAGAACTAATAAGGGATCAACAAGAAATAAAGAATACATTGTATGAAATAAAAAATATTATACAGAGTCCTAAAAACAGAAGGGAAGATCGCAAGAATCAAGTCAAAGATTTGAAACATAAAGAGCCAGAAGACACTCCTCCGCAGAAGCAAGAAGACAAGAGAATCCAGAAAGTTGAAGATAATGTAAGAAACCTCTGGGAAAACTTCAAGCGAACCAACATCAGAATTATGGGGGTCCCAGAAGATGACAGAGAGCAAGATATCAAAAACATACTGAAAGAAATAGCGACAGAAAACTTTCCCCACCTGGTGAAAGAATTAGACTTACAAGTCCAGGAAGCGCACAGAACTCCAAATAAAAGGAATCCAAAGAAGACCACACCAAGACACATCATAATTAAAATTCCAAGAGCAAAAGACAAAGAGAGAATATTAAAAGCAGCAAGAGAAAAGCAGGTAGTTACCTATAAAGGAGCACCCATACGATTGTCAGCTGATTTCTCAACAGAAACCCAGCAGGCCAGATGGGAATAGCAAGAAATATTCAAGGTGATAAATAGCAAGAACCTATACCTAAAAATAATCTACCCAGCAAAGCTATCACTCAGAATCAAAGGCCAGATAAAGAGCTTCATTAATAAAAAAAAAAGCTAAAGGAGTTCATCACTGCCAAACCAGAATTATATGAATTGCTGAAGGCGGTTCTTTCGGAAGAGAAAGTAAATAAAGATAAAAACTATGAACAACAAATACATAACTATCAATAAGTGAATCTAAAAACCAAGGGTATTAAAATACCTGATGAACAATATTAACTGTTGAATATAATAGAATTAGAGGTATGGACGGGGAGTGAACTGACGATTCTCGGGGAAAAGGGGGAGGGGGGTGTGGGAAGAGACTGAACACAAGCTGTGCACCTATGGATGAGAACAATGGGGGGTGGGGAAAGGGCAGAGGGTGGGGTGGGAATCTGGTGGAGGGGAGCAATGGTGGGGGAATGAGGAACATTTGCAATAATATGAATAAAGATTTATTTTAAAAAAAAAAAGGCATTCACAACAGATTAGCCATTATTATTGTAAATGCTGAGCTGGTCTTCCGTGGGCAGTACTTTCTGGAGAATCAATCCCTTCTATTTATTCACTTTGACCTGTTATTACCGTAGTTTTAACTGGCTGGATCTCAAAAAGATCTAGATCCAACCAACCACTGGAGACCAAATAAAACAAGATGCAAATCCAACAAGCAGAACCCGCTCCAACCACACAAGACAGGCAGAGGGAGAAGGAGCCTGTGTTAAAGATGGCTGATTAAAAAGAGGGCTATATAAGTCTGACAGAAATATTAGTGGCCAAAAAAATCTTCATTTTCTGATATTCTTACAAATAAATATTGGAAGAATTTTTTTTCCTTTTTTAAGGGTTCAAAAATGTTTTAGAAAAAAAGGACCCATTTCCTCAGATTCCAGTATTGGTTACTAAGCAGAACAGTCTCTAATAAAAAATTTTTTTTTTAAATAAATAAAAATAAATAAATAAATGGTTAGATAGAAAAAAAAATCAAAAGAAGAATATTTCATGAATTATATGAAATTCAAATTTCAGTATCCTACATAATAAAGAAGTCATATGCAAATTGATCATTACACCCTTACACAAGATGGCCACCCCCATGTGGTTACAAGATGGCCGCCATAAGATGGCTGGCAGGGGAGGACAGTTAGGGGCAACCAGGCCAGGAGGGAAGGGCAATTGGAAGTGACCAGGTTGGCAGGGAGGGCAGTTGGGGGTAACTGGGCCTTCAGGGGAAGGAAGGCAGTTGGGGGGGGACCAAGCCAGCAAGGGAGGGCAGTTAGGGGTGACTAGGCCAGCAGGGGAGGGCAGTTAGGGGCAACCAGGCTGGCAGGAGAGGGCAGTAAGGGGTTACTGAGCTGATAGTGGAGGGAAGTTGGGGGCAAGCAGGCCTGCGGGGGGCAGGGGTGGGGAGTTGGGGGCAAATAGGCCTGCAGGGAAGGACAGTTGGGGGTGACCAGGCTGGCAGAGGAGGGTAACTGGGGGGCGGGGGCGAGATCAGGCCTGCAGGGGAGAGCAGTTGGGGGAGATCAGGCCTGCAGGAGAGGGCAGTTGGGGGGGAATAGGCCAGCAGGGGAGGGCAGTTGGGGGGACCTGGCCAGCAGGGGAGGGCAGTTGGGGGCAACCAGGCTGGCAGGGGAGGGCAACTGGGGGCAATCGGGTTGACAAGGGAGCAGTTAAATGTTGATTAGTCTGGCAGCAGAGTGGTTAGGGGGTGATCAGGCTAGCAGGCAGAAACGGTTAGGGGCAATCAGGCAGGCAGACAGGCAAGTGGTTGGGAGCCAGCAGTCCCAGATTGTGAGAGGGATGTCTGACTGCTAGCAGTTGAACATCCCTTGTGGGGTCCCAGATTGGAGAGGGTACAGGCTGGGCCGAGGGACACCCCCTCCCCATTGCACAAATTTCATGCACCAGGCCTCTATACTATAAGTAAAGTCTGATGGGAAACAGCCACATCCATTCATTTACATATTGTCTATGGCTACTTTGAAGCTATAGTGATTGTGACAAAGACCATATGGCCTGCAAAGCCTAAAGTATTTACTATATAGCCCTTTATAGAAAAAGTGTGCCAGCCGCGGGTCTAAATTAACAGAATTACAACAGAGAGATAACTATATATGAGAACTATCAAGAAGAAGAATGGTCTTGCTGGTTGATTAGATATAGGAGTAAAATAAAAAACATCAAGGATGATGTTTACATTTCTAAAATAGGGGGTTAGCCCTAGCTGGTTTGGCTAAGTGGATAGAGTGTTGGCTTGTGGACTGAAGGGTCCCAGGTTCAATTCCAGTCAAGGGCACATGCCTGGGTTGTGGGCTCAATCCTCGGTGTGAGGCATGCAGGATGCAGCCTATCAATGATTCTCTCTCATCACTGATGTTTCTATCTCTCTCTCTCTCCCTTCTCTCTGAAATCAATAAAAAAAATATATTTAAAATAGGGGGACTAGATGAGTAAGATTATAGTACTCCATAATAGGGAAACACAGAAGAAACAGACTTGGAGTGGTAGGGAGAAGTACAGAGATGATTTTTTCAGATCTGGGCCTGTTGAATTTGAGACATTTAAGGCATACCCAAGAAGAGACCTTCAGTAGGCAATTGAAAAAGTGGGTCTGGAGTTCAGGCAACAACTAACACCAACTGCTATATGATCAGCTGACAATGCTCTCTAACTTCTAATTAGCCTAGGTTTATTTTCTTTTCAACTTCCTTTATTTTCATGAGCATTTATTTATTTATTTATTTATTTTGCATTTTTGTCCCTTTATTGTTGTTTCCAACAAGTTTGTATTACTTTGTTTTTTATCCATTTTTATGATACTATTTCAGCTTTCTGCACCTTTTTCTATACTCTTTATTTTAAACTTGCTAGAGAAATGCTATTTTTTTTCTGTTCTTTTTTAAAATCTTTATTGTTGAGAGTATTACAGATGTCCCTTTTCCCTCCACTGCCCCACTCCACCCAGTTCCTACTCCATCCCAGACCTTCATCACCCTATTATCTATGTTCATAGGTAATGTATATCTATAATAATGTATAGTAATAAAAGCATAATATGCTAATTAGACCAGACATCCTTCCGGATGACCTTCCAGATGAAGCCAAGGCAAGGTGCTGCGGCTGCAAGGGTCAAGCCCCTTGCACAAATTTTGTGCATCAGGTCTCTAGTATGCATATAAGATCTTTGGTTAATCTCTCTCTGCCGAGATTCATCAGTCTATTCCATTTTTCTATGCCTCTGGTTCTTTTTTTTTTTTTTTCATCAGTTTATGATGTTCATTAGAATCCTTGTTCATTTATTTTGATTTTTTGATTCAATTGTTGATAGATATGTATTTATTGCCAGTTTATTGTTCATATTTTTAATTCTTCTTCCTTCTCATTCTCATCCTTCTTCCTCCTCTTATTAAAGAATACCCTTCAACATTTCATGTAATACTGGTTTGGTGATGATGAATTCCTTCAACTATTTCTTGTCTGTGAGGCTCTTTATCTGACCTTCAATTCTAATTAGTTTTGCTGAGCAATCTTGGTTGTAGGTTCTTGCTATTCATCACTTTGAATATTTCTTGTTATGCCTTCCTACCTACAAAGTTTCTGTTAAGAAATCAGTTGGAAGTTGTATGGGTGCTCCCTTGTAGGTAACTAACTGATTTTCTCTTGCTGCTTTTAAGATTCTCTCTTGGTCTTTAACCCTTGACATTTTAATTATTTTGTGTCTTGGTGTGGACCTCTTTGTGTTCCTCTTTTTTGGAACTCTCTGGGCTTCCTCGTCTTGTAAGTCTATTTCTTTCACCGAGTAGGGGAACTTTTTTGTCATTATTTCTTCAAATATGTTTTCAATATCTTGTTCTCTCTCTTCTCCTTCTGGCACACCCATAATGCAAATGTTGATACACTTGAAATTGTCCCAGAGGCTCCTTATACTATCTTCATATTTTTGTATTCTTTTTTCTTTTTGCTCTTCTGATCAGGTGTTTTTTGCTTCCTCAATTTGAAATTGGTGATTTGATTTTCGGAATCCTCTACTCTACTGTTGAATCCCTGTAAATTATTCTTTACTAGAGACCCCAGTGCATGAAATGATGCACTTTAGAAAAGGGAGGGTCCCTCAGCCTGGCCTGCACCCTCTTGCAGTCTGGGACTCCTTGCTCCTTACCACCCACCTACTAGATGCTCCTTACCACTCCACTTGCTGCTCCTTAGCACTGCTGCAGAGACGGAAGAGGCTCTCGCCCCCGTAGCTGCTCTCGCCAGCCTTAAGCCCAGCTTCTGGCTGAGTGGCGATCCCCATGTGGGAGTGCACTGACCACCAGGGGGCCGACGCTCAACACAGGAGCTGCCCCCTGGTGGTCAGTGCGCATTATAGCGACGGGTCATTCTGTTCCACTGTAACGGTCGCTTAGGCTTTTATTATATAGATCATATAGATTTCAGTTAGTATATGCTTAATTTCTGACTGGTACTTTTTCATGTCATTGAAATTCTCACTAAGATCCTTGAAAATCTCACTAAGTCCTTGAAGTGCTCATTACAATACTTCAGCAACCTTATAACCATTGTTTTAAACTCTGTATCCAGTAGTTTGCTTGCTTCCATTCTATTTATTTCTCTTTCTGGAGATTTCTTCCGCTCTTTAATTTGTGACATGTTTCTTTGTCTCTGCATTTTGGCTGCTTGCCTGTGTTTGTTTCTATGTATTGGGTAGAGCTTCTATGTCTCCTGAAATTGATAGAGTGGCTTTGTGTAGTAGGTGTACTATATGGCCCAATGGTTCAGCCTCCCTGTCACCTGAGTTGGGCACTCTAGGGTACACTCCTGTGTGGGCTGTGTGCACAGTTTTTAGTTGAGCCTTGATTGCTGTTGATGTCACTGGGAGGAGTTGACCTCTAGGACAATTGGCTGTGAGGACCAGCTTCCACTACAGTGGAACAGCAGCTGTGCAGGAGGCACTCCTATGGAGCAGTACTTGCTTCAGTGGAGCTTTGGTGCTCACTTAGTCGGCCCCTTGAGTATGTTACTTGTGGATGTGTAGAGTTGTAATCTGGTATGGCCTGAAACTGTCCACTGGGTGCACTGGCCCTGGGACCTCCAGGGAGGTACAAAGTCAGCCACTGCCTGGGGCCACCAGGCAGGAGCTAGACAGAAATCTACAAGGCCCAGATGTGAAGCAAGGCAGGCTGGTGTTAGAGCTGGTCTTAGAGAGCCTTCACTTCTTTTAATACTTTTTCCATTTGCCACCCCCAAAATTCTTATCTAGCTCCTAAAATGGATTGATAGGTTTGAGGCATGTTGAATCCAGCTGCTGCTCGTTTAAGAGATTTTAGCAAAGTCTGAAGCCTGAGCCAGATCAGGCCATTCATATGGAAAAGCAGCTGGAAACAGCTTGGGTGGGGGTACAAATTGGATGGGGCAGGTCTCAGGGAATCACTAGGGTGGAGCAAACAGTGTGGGCCATGCTGATGGAAACTCAGATATGGCTGCCAGTTAGTTCTGTGGACAAGGAGTTGGGGGCAGGTCCCAGCACAGAAACAATGACCTCTGTGAGAACCTCCATCTGGGAGAAAGCCAATCCCAAATTCCTGCCCTGATGCTAGATAATCCAGTTCTTCCCCTCATTTCCCCAATGTTACCACCCAGTGCTGCCCAGAGGGACTGAATGAATAAGTCCATGAGTTGGCCCTTTAAGAGAAACTGCCTGTGTTTCCAGCAGCCTCCCTGTCACTCAGCCATAATCCCCACTAGTTTTTACAGCCTGAAATTACAGGGAGTTCTCTTCCCAGCTCTGGAACCCTGGGCTAGAGGTCTAGTGTGGGGCTTGCTTCTCACAGAAGGCCTTCGCAGTGGAGATATCCCTTCCAATTTAAAAAACACCACACATGTGTGTTAGACCAGCCCATCCTGATCCTTGCCCTTTCTAAAAGTCTAATGTATTTTCTTCTTTAGTTATAGCACTTACATTTAGCCAGCTTTCAGGTGGTTCTGAATGATGGTTGTTCTATATTTTAGTTGTAATTTTGATGTGGTTGTGGGAGACAGCAAGTACCAGCGTTTATACAAGTTGCCATTTTGGTTGAGAAATGCTATTCTTGAGTGGCCTAAGCTTTCCTGAGCTATCTCTTTTATATCTTCATATACTTAAAATTATTTTTTATGAAGAGGGGAAATTTAATCCACGGAGTACAACAATAGTAATGGGTTATATGGGATTACTACTTTATTCTTATTGCTTTAATTTTTCTCTTCCTTCTTCTTTATTGAGAATGGAGAATGGAGATGCTGGCCTCTATGACTCACATATGAAGTCCTCACAAAAGCTGGTCTGGAACAATATATTTTACATAATATTTACAGAGAAAATCACAGCATGTTTAAATAGAAGCCTTTTCTTAATCCAAGAATAATGAATTTATTTCCCCTCCCATTCCTTCACTATGTAGGATTTTTCAGTTAGCTTCTTAGAGTATTTTATTACCTTAGCATCTCATGTTCTCTATTATTCATGTCAATCTTTCCAACAGGATTCTCAGACAAACCTCATGTTCAGTATTTAGTTTTATCAGAAGGTACCAATAACCAATTTCTCTTACTTTCTATTAACACTAGTTTTATTGTGCTAGTTATCTCACCTTCCATATATGCCTCCGAACAGAGGTGCCAAGGAGTTGCTCCAAGATGCCACAGAGCCCAACTGGCAGATCATTAAACCCAGAAGTTCTCTTTCAGCTACAGTAATTTTATTATGTTGCTCACTTTTAGAATCTATGTGTCTGCTACTAAAATAACTGTTCATCTTTTGACATTGCAATATTACAGGCATCTGATCCCTTTTCTCTCCACATATAAATCCCACCCCCAAAATTCTTATCTAGCTCCTAAAGTGGATTGATAAAGAATTCTTCTAACATTCAATGTTGTCCTTTTAAAGAAATCTGAATGTGTTTTTACTTACCATGACACTCCCTTGTATGTAAAGCAATAACTCAATTTTGGCTTTAATCTTATGTTCTATCATTTTGAGTTTTTTTGTGTTTTTTTTTTTTTAAAAAACAAACTTTTCCCAGTTAGTTTATAATTTTTAACATTTGCTCCAATTACTTCAAGTTTGTGTTTTCTTTCTTTTCATTAATAATTTCTGCATATAGATAGGTCTTTTTAGTTCTTTAACTCTTTTTAAAAATATATATTTTATTAATTTTTTACAGAGAGGAAAGGAGAGGGATAGAGAGTTAGAAACATTGATGAGGGAGAAACATCGACCAGCTGCCTCCTGCACCCTGCCCCCCCCCCCCCCCCCCCGAGGATGTGCCCACAACCAAGGCACATGCCCCAGACCAGAATCGAACCTGGGATGTCTCAGTCTGAAGGCCTACACTCTAACCACTGAGCCAAACCAGTTTCGGCTAGTTCTTTAACTCCTTTGGCTTTAACCCTTTCCCTGAGAGCTCCCACTTCTTTTAATACTTCTACCATTTGTTACCTTCAAAAGGAAACTTGGCTTCCCTTCTGATTACTTCTTCTCATAGTTTTAATTTCCTTGTGTTCCAATAGAAATTTGCTTATCTTCTAAATGACTCTGTCAAAACTTCCCAGTTGTTGAGAATTTAGAGTTCTTACTACTGCATGATTAGAAAAAAATATATTTCACTTTGCCACATATACTCTCTGCAGAAGTGGCAATGATATAGGAAGATTTTTTTCTTTTTTCCTCCCTATGTATATTCCAGACAGGTAACAGTACATAAATTCTAAGAAGTATCATTTAATCCTTATTTTATGAAAACTATTCTCATTGTCTGGCTTCCCTTTTGTTTACTTTAAGACTGTTCCCAAAATATCCATTTATAATATACAAGAAAGATACTAAATAATTCTTTTATATTGTCTTTCAAAAAAAAATTTTTTAATATAAGAAATAGGTGGATGAATACACAGAAGAGTGGATGGATGGATATGTAATAGGACAGATGAATGGATAGATAGATAGATAGATAGAGACATATACAACCCCAAACAACCCATCCTCTTGCCTAATTTACATCTTTGATCAGATAAACTTCAACCTAGATTCTAATGCATCTTTCAAAAACCCATAGTTTTTGAAAAGTACTGGGAAGAGCCTCATATTCAGTTCTTTCAAAAGAAAAACATCCTTTTATCAATAAGACTGTCATCCTATTTCTTTTCTACCCACAATGTTTATCAAAAATGATAAATTCCATGAGAACAGGAAATGTGTCTCTCACTCATCCGTGTGTGTCCATCATCTGGCATACTGCCTGACACCAACAAACAATAGATGTTTGCTGAATGGCTCTTATGTTCCATGTTCTTTGTACTAATACTTTCCTACCTTAAGTTGTACTTTATCCATATTTATATAATTCTAATTATCCTTCAAGACTTCTGAATTCCCTCGTTTACTTTCCCTTATCAACTTCATTTGCTTTAGGCTCTACTTTACCTCTCCCCCTCTGTAATAATTGTTTTTCTGGGGTTTGGAATCCATCTATTATAGGCTGATTTTCCAAGCTCTCTTTGGCTTTTTCCATGTTAATCTCCTAAAATGTGTTTACTATCCTTCCTGAGACCTCTTCTTTTTTTCTCTCTTTTGTGGCATATATTCATCTCTTTTTTCCTCCCAATAAGAATAATCTTCTCCTGAGATTTTCCATCTCTTATTCATCCACAGCTATTTCATTTATTTTCCTTTAATCTTTCTTCCTCCAATACTTAAAACTTGACACTTATATTTCTATCACCTCTTTCTGAAGCCCTTTTAATGCTTTCTCCATCCTACATGGCTACTCTGAATTAATTTTGGCAGCTATTACCAGCTCAGTTGCTCTGCTTCTCTTTTCATTCTGGGACCTTAAAAATGGCTCAGCTGTGCATGCTTCACTTTCATTCTGACCTATTCTTGGGCAATCAGCACAATAATGACCACTGATCCCAAAGGTTATACATAATTAGCTTTTACAGATGTCATTTCTGGCTCCTTTTTCTCTATACTAGATACATTTTCCCTGATTATATCTCATGCTCAGATGATTTCTAGAAACAATTTTCATCTCCTATAGTGTAGCTCAAGAATCACCTGGGGAGTTTTAAGAAATATAAATTCTTGCCTCCCCCACCCCACTCCAGTGTGATTCAGTAGTCTGGGATGAGCCCGGGGGGGGGGGGGGGGAATATATATATATATATTTAAAGCTCAAATAAATTCTGATACGCAGCCAGGTTTAGTGATTACTCATCTAAAGTATGTCTTTGGCTGGCACATATACCAGGTGGAACAAAATGGTATTTCCTTAATAACTAATGGGTATTAAATGCTTGTTTTGTGCCAGGTTTTGTGCTAAGTACTATTACATTTAATCCTCACAACCATCCTATGAGGTAGGCTATCCATTTTGCAGATGAGGAAACTGGGTCTTCTATTATATGCCTATTGTAGATTCTGTATATTCTCCTAATCAGTCCCAGAGGGAAGTCTGTATTCATAACCCCTATGCATATACTAGATCAGGTAGGTGATTAACCTTGTTTTCTTCCTACTCTTTCATTGCTAACATTATTTAGACAACATTCCAAAGACACCTACAACTTTCATGTGATCTGTTAAAGTAGTAGCACTGATGGTGAACCTGATTATAGTCTGATTAAATCAAGGGTGATTAACATGTATACAAATGTTCTTGTTTTGGTAACACTTGCTGCACCTCCCACAGCTCATTAGCTAATTAGGAAGAAATTAGGGGCTAAAAGGTCAGGCTTAAATATGCTAGGAGAGCTCTGCCCTCCAAACTGGGACTTGTTTGTGGCCCTGCCACAGGTCAGCCCAAGGCTTGACCCTAGAGCCGCTCCCTACAGTCATTGGTTCAATTCCTGGTCAGGACATGCCTGGATTTCAGGTTTGATCCCTAGTAGGGGGCTTGCAGGAAGCAGTCAATTAATGTTTGTCTCTCATCAATGTTTCTATCTTTATCTCCCTTCCTCTTTATCTCAAATCAATAAAAACATATTAAAAATTTTTTTTAGCCCTGACCAGTTTGGCCCTGCGGGCTCAGGAGTCCCAGGTTCAATTGTGGTCAAAGGCATGTACCTTGATTGCGGGCACATAACCAGTAGGGGGTGTGCAGGAGGCAGTTGATCGTTTCTAACTCTCTATCCCTCTCCCTTTCTCTCTGTAAAAAATTAATAAAATATATTTAAAAAAATGTTTTTAAAGTAATAGTATCCCTTGAAGCCAAGCTCTAGTTTAACTTATACTGTTTTTTTTTTTTTTTTTTTTTTTTTTTGATATATGCACCCCTATATTCATAGCAGCACAATTTACAATAGCTAAGATTTGGAAACAGCCTAAGTGCCCATCAGCAGATGAGTAGATTAAAAACCAGTGGTACATTTACACAATGGAATACTACACTACTGTAAAAAAGAAGGAATTCTTACCATTTGCAACTGTACAATGGACCTGGAGAGCATTATGTTAAGTGAAATAAGTTAGAGAAAGATAAATACATAATCACATGATCTCACTCATTTGTGAAATATAATAAACAACATAAACTGATGAACAAAAATAGATCCAGAGACAGAAGTCCCTCAAACTTCAGAGGGAAAGCGGGGATGGAGGGGGGAAGGGGGCGGGGCCATTAAGAGATCACCCAAAGAACTTGTGTGCATGCATATGAGCATAACCCATGGACACAGACGGTGGAAGGGTAAGGGTCTGTGCTGGGGGCAGGAGCAGGCAGGGAGAAGTCAATGAGGGGGGGGGGGGGAAGGAGACATATGTAATACTTTCAACAATAAAGAATTTTAAAAAGGAATAAATAAAATAAATAAAACCAAAATGAGATACTACTACACACCTATTAGAATGGCAACAAAAAAAAAACCATTCTGGGTTTTTACATTGTTCATGATTGTCAGCTTTTATATTTTTTTTTTTTTTTTAAATCAGTCTTTATTGTTCATATTATTACAAAGGTTCCTCATTTCTTCCCCCCTCCACCAGGTTCCCACCCCACCCTCTGCCCCCTCCCCATCCCCCATTGTCCTCATCCATAGGTGCACAGTTTATGTTCAGTCTCTTCCTCCCTCCCTCTCCCCGATAGTAAATCCCTTTTCAGATAGTAAACCTGTTACTTAGCATTTTCTCATATCAATAATACCTCCACATGCCCAATGATACTTCACACAAAAGACATTTCCAAATAGGTCAACCAGCCTCATCCAGGCCCCATCCAAGGCACTCACAGATCAACACCCCAGCGCTATACTAACTCAACACATCCAGATCTAAGCCTTCATCACTTGATTCAGCAGACCCTCAAGTTCCCGCAAAAGTTTCCAGCCATGTCTGAGAGGCAGCCGTGGGCAGGTACAGGCGAGGAGCGAGCTGTTCTGGGCCTGGCTGCTCCGGGCCTGGCCTCTGTTGCTCTGGTTCGTTCCACAACCAGCTGCTCCGGGTCTGGTCACTGCCGCTCCCGACCTAGTTGCTCTGGACTTGGCTGTTGCTGCTACAGGCCTGGCCGCACCCGACCCGGCTGCTCTGGGACCGGTTGCTCCGGTCCCGGCCGCTCCGGGCCTGGCCGCTCCCAGCCTGACAGCCGCTGCTCCGGGCCTGGCAGCCATTGCTCCTGGCCTGGCCGCACCAGACCCTGCTGCTCCGGGCCTGGCCGCTCCCAGCCTGGCAGCCGCTGCTCCATGCCTGGCCGCACCAGACCCGGCTGCTCCGGGCCTGGCCGCTCCCAGCCTGGCAGTCGCTGCTCCGGGCCTGGCCGCACCAGACCCGGCTGCTCCGGGCCTGGCCGCTCCCAGCCTGGCAGCTGCTGCTCCGGGCCTGGCCGCTCCCAGCCTGGCAGCCGCTGCTCCTGGCCTGGCCGCACCAGACCCGGCTGCTCCGGGCTTGGCCGCTCCCAGCCTGGCAGCTGCTGCTCCGGGCCTGGCCGCTCCCAGCCTGGCAGCTGCTGCTCCTGGCCTGGCCGCACCAGACCCGGCTGCTCCGGGCCTGGCCGCTCCCAACCTGGCAGCCGCTGCTCCGGGCCTGGCCGCACCAGACCCGGCTGCTCCGGGCCTGGCCGCTCACAGCCCGGCAGCCGCTGCTCCGGGTCTGGCCACTCCCAGCCTGGCAGCTGCTGCTCCGGGCCTGGCCGCTCCCAGCCTGGCAGCCGCTGCTCCTGGCCTGGCCGCACCAGACCCGGCTGCTCCGGGCCTGGCCGCTCCCAGCCTGGCAGCCGCTGCTCCGGGCCTGGCCACACCAGACCCGGCTGCTCCGGGCCTGGCCGCTCCCAGCCCGGCAGCCGCTGCTCCGGGTCTGGCCGCTCCCAGCCTGGCAGCCGCTGCTCCGGGCCTGGCCGCACCAGACCCGGCTGCTCCG
The DNA here is from genome assembly GCF_964339955.1 of Pipistrellus hanaki. Lineage (NCBI taxonomy): Eukaryota > Metazoa > Chordata > Mammalia > Chiroptera > Vespertilionidae > Pipistrellus > Pipistrellus hanaki. The sequence continues at coordinate 59,461,305 of NC_140503.1, forward strand.
GGCCTGGCCGCTCCCAGCCTGGCAGCCGCTGCTCCGGGCCTGGCCGCTCCCAGCCTGGCAGCCGCTGCTCCTGGCCTGGCCGCACCAGACCCGGCTGCTCCGGGCCTGGCCGCTCCCAGCCTGGCAGCTGCTGCTCTGGGCCTGGCCGCACCAGACCCGGCTGCTCCGGGCCTGGCCGCTCCCAGCCTGGCAGTCGCTGCTCCGGGCCTGGCCGCACCAGACCCGGCTGCTCCGGGCCTGGCCGCTCCCAGCCTGGCAGCTGTTGCTCTGGGCCTGGTCGCTCCCAGCCTGGCAGCCGCTGCTCCAGGCCTGGCCACACCAGACCCAGCTGCTCCGGGCCTGGCCGCTCCCAGCCTGGCCGCCGCTGCTCCAGGCCTGGCCGCACCCGACCCGGCTGCTCCGAGCCTGGCCGCTCCCAGCCTGGATGCTCCGTGCTTGGCTACTGCTGTTCTGGGCCTGGCTGCTCCCAACCCGGCTGCTCTGGGCCGGGCTTCTCCGGGCCCAGCCACTCCGTGTCTGGGTGTTCCTGGACTGGCCACCCTGGGCTTGGCCGCCTCTGCCTCAGGCCTGGCTGCCACTGCCCCAGGTCTGGCTGCTCCAGTGCTGGCCGTTGATGCTCTTGTTCTGGCTGCTGCTGCTCTGGGGCCTGGCCACTGCTGCTCCGGGCCCAGCTGCCACTGCCTTGTGCCTGGCCACTCTAGGCCTGGTCGCCGCTGTTCCAACATTCTGTCCCTTTTTTCTCTTTTTTTTTTTCTTTTAAAAAAACAAAACAAAACGCATTTATGTTGCAATGTTGGCTGGTGCGTTGAGTTCTGACTTAGTCTTTGATTTTTCAAGATCTTCTTTGTATTCTTTCTTAAGTAATTTTACTATCATTTGCTCTCACTTGATTTCTTCACATTGAGAACTTCTTTGGTTTCTTCCTCCTTGTCCTGGGAGCTCAGCAGGTTGGCCTGTGGCACCCCTTTGTTCTCCGCGGGCTCCCGCGCTGCTCCAGCCTGTTGCCGGGGTCGGCGCCGCCCAGGAAGCAGCCCCCGTCCTTGGCTCCGTTGCCAGCGCTCAGCAGTCGAAGGCTCAGGGGCACCCCCCCCACTGGGGGCCCCGTCGCCCGGCTCCTTGCTGGCGCCCGGCTGGCCGGTGTCCGGCAGGGGCTCCTGCTCCTCGTGGCGTTCCTCCAGTCTGGGGCTTTCTTTCTCCCTCCCACTAGGGGAGTCCAGGATCAGAGTCAACAGACTGTCCTCTGCGCACAGTGTGCGCGACTCCGGGGGCTCGGCCTTTCGCCGCGCTCCCAGGACTCCACCTCACAGCTCCGTCTCCCCCTGCCCGAGCCTGGGTCCCCAGGGACTGGCCCAGACCTGGAGTTCGGGGCGGTCTGGACTGAGGCTCAGAGCTGCCGCCGGAGGCTTTGTTTCTTCCGGCTAGGGTAATCCAGCATCAGAGTCAACATTCAGTCCTCTGCGCGCCATGTGCGCGCGACTCCGGGGGCCCCGCATTTCGCCGTCCCCCGGGATTGTCTCCCCCTGCCGGAGCCTGGGTCCCCAGGGTCTGGCACATAACTTGGGGCTCAGCGCTGCCGGTTCGGGGGTTCAGCCCAGGCTGGGGGTTCTATTTCCTTCCTGCTAGGGAACGCCAGGCAGCACCCAGCCCTCTCCTCCTCTCCGGCTGCGACCTCTCCGCGCGCATGCGTGCGAGCGCGCAGCATGTCTCCGTACCTTAGGCTTTTTTTCAGCTCCTCTGATTTTCCTTCTGGTTTTCTCCCTCCTTCCTATTGTAGAGTTTTCAGTCAGTCGACTACCTGTAGCTCTGGGCAATGTCCACTCTACATTTTAGTTGTATTCCCTTGAAATTGTTGTGAGCTGCTGCGGCTAGGTGTATACCCGAGCAGCCATCTTGGATCCTCCTCTAGTTTAACTTATACTGTTACATTTTTATTTTTTGTTAATTCTCACCACAGGATATCTTTTTCCATTGATTTTTAGAGAGAGTGGAAGGGAGAGAGAGAAAGTGGGAGGGAAATGGGGGACAGGTGAGATAAACATTGATGTGAGAGAGGCACATGGATTAGTTGCCTCCTGCATGTGCCCTGACCAAGGCCAGGGATTGAATTTGCAACCCAGGTTCGTGCCTTTGACCTGGAATCAAATCCTCAACCTTTTGGTGCATGGTCCAACACTTTAACTTCTGAGCACATGGGCCAGGGCTATATTTTTATATATTTTAAGAGAATAAGCCACCTTTAAAATCAGAACCCAAACTTAAGTTGATTCTATAGGAATTATGTCAATTTGAATAGGTAAAAATTTCATTACATTCACTGTCCCTCATACTTCCAACATGCTCCCAATTTTTTATGCTAGTCACACCTTCCATTTCCAGGTCTCCTCTAATTTAGTCATGTTCCAGACACCTCCTGCCAAGACTACCCACCATTGCTGCCAAATTTTGTTTTAGGTCTTAAAATTGTCTTTAATTTCTTCCTATGTCAATTTATTCAGCATATATTTATTGAATATCTAGTTTGTGTAAATCATTGTTCTAAGGCACACTGGGGATAATGCAAATCACAAACACAAACAAAAACCCCTGCTTTCCTGTGTGGGCTGAGCATACAATAAACAAGTCATACAACATATTAGAAACTGATAAGTGCTGTGGAGAAAATTAGAGATGGAAAGGAGGGAGAAAACCTCAACAAAAAGATGTCATTTAAACGAAGACTTTTAAGAGTGAGAATTACCATTAGCTCTCTGGGGGAAGAGTATCCAATGCAAAGCCCTATCTAGGAGAATGACTGATGTTTCGAGGAACGTTAAACAGGTCAGGGTGGATCACTGGTATGAATCAAGGGGGCAGCAAGAAGAGTAGTAAAATATAGGATCAGAGAACTGTGAGGGAAGAAAATCGAATAGGGTCTGTGGACTATTGTCAAAGACGAGTTTTTTCTGCAATTGAGATGGAAGCCACTGGAGCATCTTGGACAGATAAGGAGCATGATCTAATGTTGTGTTGAAAATGGATTGAAGTGGGATAAGGACAGAAGAAAGGAGGCCAATTAAACTACCAATAATCTAGGAAAGAAATGGTAGTAATTTAGACCAGGATAGTAGTGATGGGGATAGGGAGAGGTGTTTGGGTTCTGGATATATTTTAAAGCTGAGTAACCAGGATTTGCTGGTAAATTGGATATGAGGGTGAGAAAGAAAGAGACAAATATGACTCCAAAGTTTCTGGCCTGGGGAATGGAAGGAGTTGCCATTAACTGAGTTGGGGAAGACAGTGAGTAAAAGTTTTGGGGGAGGAGAAAGATGAAGAGTTTGGCTTTTGACAGGTTAAATCCAAAACCATATTTGCTCAAGCAGAGATAATGAGTAGGGAGTTGGATGTCAAGCCTGGAATTCAAGGGGATAGTCTGAATTAAAGACAGAAATTTGGAAATAATCAGTGTATAGATATTTAAAGTGGTGGTAAGGATTGAGTGTAGAAAAAGAAGAGATCCAAGGAGTAGGCCTTAAAGCATTCCATTTGAGAAGGAACCAGAAAAGAAGGAATGGCTAGTGAAATAGAAGGGAAGAAAGCTAGATTTCTTGCAAGCCAAAATGAAGAATTTGTTTCAGAGAGGAGGAGGGGATAATTGACCATTGGACTTAGCAATACTGAAATCAATGAAGGATATACTTGGTGGTGTGGTGGAGACAAAAGCCTGATTACAATGTATCTAAGTGAATGTGTTTAAGATGTTCCCAACATAGATGACCAGAGTAATTTACTTTCAACAATAATCCTTGGAGAGAATCCAAGATGGCTGCTCGGGTAGGCAACTAGCCGCAGCCGCACACAACAATTTTAATAAAATACAACTAAAATATAAAATGGACATTACCCAGAACTACAGGAAAGTCGACTGACTGGAAATCCTACAACAAGAAGCAAGGAGAAAACCAGAAGGAAGCACGGAGGAGCTGTAAAAGCCCAAGGTACGGAGACACGCGGCGCGCGAGAAGAGGACGGAGCCGGAGAGGAGGGAGGCCGAGTGCCTGGCGGGCGTTCCCTAGCGGAAAGGAGATAAAACTCCGACTGTGCTGGGCCCCTCACTGCTCTGAACCCCCGTTCTGGGCCAGACCCCGGGGACTCAGGCTCAGCCATAGGGAGCTGGGCTGTAAGTCGGAACCCCGGGGTAGCGGAGAAAGGAGGTCCCGGAGGCGCGCACACTGCCCCCAGAGAAGGGACGGTCGGCTGTGCCGCGGGATTGCCCTGACGGGAAGGAGACTGGGGCTCCAGACTGCTGTGAACGCCACCTCCAACTCCACTTCCAACTGAACTGAACCCCAATACCGGGCTCATTGTGGGAGAGCATAGACTGTTTGGCAGCAGGCGAAAATCGAGGGCACCTTTCTCTCAGAGGCGCCGGCAGCGAGCACTGAAGGACCCGCAGAGGGCGGGGCTGACGGAAGCCAAAGCTGCAGGCTCCACCCTGAAACCCCGCCCCATCTGTAACTGCGAAATGCGACAACAAAATAGATCACAAACGAAAGAAATGGAGGACAAAAAGCGTCTGGATATAGAGTTCAAATCTACGCTTATAAGGTTTTTCAAGAATTTCCTAGAAAAGATGGATAAGGCCTATGAGGATATGAAAAGAGACCATCAAGAAATGATAAGGGAACAACAAGAAATAAAGAATACATTGTCTGAAATAAAAAATATTATACAGAGTCCTAAAAACAGAAGGGAAGATCGCAAGAATCAAGTCAAAGATTTGGAACATAAAGAGCCAGAAGACACTCCTCCACAGAAGCTAGAAGGCAAGAGAATCCAGAAAATTGAAGATAATGTAAGAAACCTCTGGGACAACTTCAAGCGAACCAACATCAGAATTATGGGGGTTCCAGAAGATGAGAGAGAGCAAGATATCGAAAACATACTGAAAGAAATAGTGACAGAAAACTTCCCCCACCTGGTGAAAGAATTTGACTTACAAGTCCAGGAAGTGCACAGAACTCCAAACAAAAGGAATCCAAAGAGGACCACACCGAGACACATCATTATTAAAATTCCAAGAGCAAAAGATAAAGAGAGAATATTAAAAGAAGCAAGAGCAAAGAAGGTAGTAACTTATAAAGGAGCACCTATACGATTGTCAGCTGACTTCTCAACAGAAACCATGCAGGCCAGAAGGGAATGGCAAGAAATATACAAGGTGATGAATAGCAAGAACCTACAGCCAAAAATAAGCTACCCGGCGAAGCTATCACTCAGAATCGAAGGCCAGATAAAGAGCTTCACTAATAAAAAAAAGCTAAAGGAGTTCATCACCACCAAACTAGAATTATATGAATTGCTGAAGGGGGTTCTTTCAGAAGAGAAAGTAAACAAAGATAAAAATTATGAACAACAAATACGTAATTATCAACAAGTGAATCTAAAAACCAAGGAAATTAAAAAAATCTGATGAACAATATTAACTGTTGAATATAATAGAATCAGAGGTATGGAAGGGGAGTGAACTGACGATTCTTGGGGAAAAGGGGAGAGGGGGGCGTGGGAAGAGACTGAACATAAACTGTGCACCTATGGATGAGGACAATGGGGAGAGGGGAAAGGGCAGAGGGTGGGGTGGGAACCTGGTGGAGGAGAGCAATGGTGTGTGGGGGGGGAAGGAACATTTGTAATAATATGAAAAATAAAAACTTATTTAAAAAAAAATAAATAAATAAATAAAAAAAAGAGAGAGTCTTTAAAAAAAAAAAAAAAAAAAAAACAATAATCCTTTTACTTAGCAGAAGGCCAATACAGCTCACTTCCTATGAAAGCTAACTCACCTGATCATACTCATTACTTCCAAATAAAAAATTTGATAGAAGAGTCATCCCTCAGTCTTCTGATACTAATTTTCCCAGAAGTAACTGTACTAGAACACACACTTCAGTTCTCAGTATATTGTAAGTATATGTTCTAGATTTTATAAGGGTTCTAATTTAATATAATTTTGTTCTGTTAATGAAGGATAATCCTTCTATGTGCAATTATTTTATGTCACTGTAAGAGTTTCTATATTAAAATCTTTCTCAAATAAGAAACTGTTTCTCAGTCAGGGTTGGGAAGAGGGGGAAAGGGGAGTTTTGTTTAATGGGTAAGAGTCTCAGTTTTGCATGCTGAAAAAGTTCTAGAGATCTGTTATACAGCAATATGCATAGCTCTCTAACTGGAGGCATTGGAGGTACCATAACACCTGAAGGGTAAATCCTCCTTTGTGGGAGGGATAACATTCAAGGAAGTAAAACCTGTTAAGAAATTTTCCCCACAACAATGTAAAATAGTTTTCTCCTTTCTTCCAGCTAAGGCAGGAAATACTATACAGCATTAGGGTAGCAGCATAAGCTATAAGAATGGGTCATTTATAAGTAGAGTATGTATAAGCATAAAATTCCCTTACAAAATATGGTATAGAAAGTTTATATCCATATTCTTTAGTCACATGTTCTTTCTAGTTTTTTTTTGTTTTTTGTTTTTGTTTTTGTTTTTGTTTTCCCCCTGGTCTTTTTAGTTGGTTCTCTAGTAACTGCTATTTTCTACTTTGATTTTAGTTGTTTTTCTCTGGATATTTCTTAAACTTACATCATGTAATGAGTACCGAACAAAGTGTTACAGGTAAGAAAAGACTGTGATTATGTAGTGCTTAAAAGAACAGGCTCTAAGGTTAAATTTCTGGGTCTGAATTTGGAATCCATGACTTATTAGCTCTATTACTTTGGCATACAGCTTAACTTCTTTGTGCTTCAGTTTTCTCTTCTGTAAAATGAGATTATCTGTTCCACGGGGTTATTAAAATAATTACATCTGAGATAAATAAATCCAAGAGTACCTGGCACGTAGTGCTTTCTGTTTTCTAAGTGTGGCTCTTCCACAAAATACCATGGCCTGGGCAATTCTATTTTGAAGAAGTGGCATTAGAAGAAGTTTAAGTTTAAAAAATTTGGCTCTCAAAAAAAATTTCAATTGTTGTATTGTTTATATTTGGCTCTGTTGATTAATGAGTTTGCTGACCACGGCCTAGCAGATCTTGACTTCAATTTCCTCTATAATTATCCTCCATACTATGCCCATAATTACTTTTTCAAATTAAAAATTTTACTATATTGGCAATGGTTTCTTAAATATGACACCAAAAGCATGGATAACAATTGAAAAGAAATAGATAAAATTGGATTTCATCAAAATTAAAAAATTTTCTTCATCAAATGACACTATGCCTAACTGGCGTGGCTCAGTGGTTGAGCACTGACCAATGAACCAGGAGATGACAACTCAATTCCTGGGTTGTGGGCTTGATCCCAAGAGAGGGGTATACAAGAGGCAGGTGATCAATGATTCTCTCTCATCACTGATGTTCCTGTCTCTCTGGAATCAATATATTAATTGATTCTATATATCTATATCCATCTATATCTATATCTATCTATCTATCTATCTATCTATCTATCTATATATATATATATACATATCTCCTATATAATAAAGAGGTAATATGCAAATTGACCCTCATGCCCTCGCACAAGATGGCCACCCCCATGTGGTCAAAGATGGCCACCATAAGATGGCTATCAGGGGAGGACAGTTAGGGGTGACCAGGCCTGCAGGGGAGGGCAGTTGGGGGTTGCCGAGCCAGCAGGAGAGCAGTTAGGCATTGATCAGGCTGGCAGGGGAGTGGCTAGGGGGTGATCAGGCTGACAGGCAAGTGAGCAGTTGGGAGTCAGCAGTCCTGGATTGTGAGGATGTCCCAGATTGGAAAGGGTGCAGGCTGGGCTGAGGGGCAACACCCCCTGAACAAAATTCGTGCATCAGGCTTCTACTCCCAACAGAGTGAAAAGACAACCACAGCAGGAAGAAAATATTTGCAACTCAGCAAAAAGCCAACAATTCAATTCAATGATGGGCAAAGGATTTGAAGAGACATTTCTCCAAAGATTTAAACACACACACACACACACACACACACACACACACACACACACAAACACAAAATAGAAACGACCAAGGGGCACATGAAATGATATTCAACATTATTAGTCATCAGAGAAATGCAAATCAAGATCATAGTGGGATACCACTTCACATCCACTAAGATGGCTATTACTTAAAAAAATAAAAACAAAACAATAAAAAATAAGGTATATTGACACATTTATGGACATACTGGAACTCTCATGCATTGCTGGTGTGAATGTGAAATGGTGCAGCCACTGTGAAGAACAGTTTTATGATTTCAAACATTGATTTACCATAACCCAACAATTCCACTCCTAGGTGCATACCCAAAAGAATTAAAAATGAAGAGCCAGTTTTGCTCAGTGGATAGATCATCAGCCCATGGATTGAAGGGTCCCTGGTTCAATTCCAGTCAAGGTCATGGACCTCGGTTACAGGTTTCCCATCCCTGGTCCGTATGTGCAGGAGGCAACCAATTGAAGTGTCTCTCTCACATCAGTGTTTCTGTCTCTCCTCCTTTCCACTCTCTCTAAAAATCAATGGAAAAATATTCTCAGCTGAGGATTAACAATAACAACAACAATAAGACAGAGACCCAAACAGATTCCTGACCACCAATATTCAAAGTTGTATTATTCAAAATAGCCAAAAGATGGAAACAACTCAACTGTCCATCAACAGATGAATGGAGCCCTAGCTGGATTGGCTCTGTGGAAAGTGTCGGCCTGCAGACTAAAGTGTTTCAGGTTCGATTCTGGTCAAGGGCATGTTCCTCAGTTGCAGGTTCAACCTCTGACCCTATTGGGGCACGTTTGGGAAGCAACCAATGGATGTGTGTTTCTCTCTCTCTGCCTCTCCCCCTCCCTTCCATTCTCTTTAAAAATCAAGGGAAAAATATTCTTGTGTGAGGATTAACAAACAAACAAAAGAGAATGGTTAAACAAAATGTAATATATACCATACAATGGAGTATTATTCAGCCATAAAGGGAAATAAAGTTCTGATACCATATTACAACATGGAGAAATCTTGAAACCATTATGCTACATGAAATAAGCCCAACACAAAAGGACAAATATGGTATGATTTCAGTTATATGAAGTATTTAGAATAGACAAATTCATAGAGACAAAAAGTAGACAGAGAGGGGTTACCAGAGGCTAAGGGTGGAGGACAGTTATTGCTTAATGGGTACAGAGTTTTTATTTGGGATGATTAAAAAAAGTTCTGAAAATAGATAGTGGTGATGGTTTTATAGTATTGTTAATACACTTAAAGCCCCTGAATTCTAAACTTAAAAGTAATTAAAATAGTCTAGTCCTAAATATCTTTATCTGTAGCCACAAATTTCCTTCCTTCTCACCACTTTATATCTTACATTCCACTTTCATATTGAACTACAATACTTGACCTGTAAAAGTAAAACATACTTTCAAACTTCCCTGGATTCACTTACAGACCTCTTGTTCTTTCCCCTTTCTAAGTTTGTTGAGCTACTCTTTATTCATTAAGATTCATCTACAGTGAAAACTTTCTTTTCTGATTTCCTGAAGCAATTAATCAATTGTTCTTTTGTACTGTCAAGTCCCTTTATAAATAATTCTACTATAGCATTTAATCATGCATTATAGATTATTTCTCTATGGGTGTTTCCCCCATTAGATCCAGTTTTGAGGACAAGCATAAATCTTATCATCTTTCCTACAGCACCTAGCACATGGTAGATACTCAACTTTCCCAAATAAATGACTTATGCATGTATGTGCTTTGAAAAGTCCTAAAGCACTATATCAGTACAAGGACTTATTTCATTTTACCCTTTGTGAGTTTATTTCAAGTTAGTTTCCAGGTTATGAAGCAAGTCCCTGATGATATGCAACATATAAGATAATTCATTTCCGCCCCCCCACTATAATCCCATTAAACTAACCCTAAGTTATTCTTCACTTAAATGCTAAATTGAATAAAAAAATATTTCTGAGTTTGTAAATGAAGAAAATACTAACTAAATGTACTATCATACATTTCAAAGAAAAGATACATTCTATGCATGCTAGAAAGATGAGTTGATAATGAGTAGTTTTACATAAGAATATTTTTGTTATGTCTTTCAGAAAAGTAATGTAACCAGATATGTGAATATCTAGCCCTAGCACATATTTATATTAGTACATACTCTGATTAAGAAGCAGTGCAAACTCCTGAATCAATCATAAAATATTTAGTGAGTAGTACCAAATATAGTACCAAATATATAAGTGTTTAAAAAGTTAAAACTAAATTTTTATAGTCAAGAAATTCACAATATAAAAGTGAAAAACATGAAAAAAATAAATTCAATATAAATGTGCAGATATGGTCATTTACTCAATAATTATTACCTTAGTATATACTAGGAACTGTGGGAATACAAAGATTAATAGAACATACAGCCCTACTTGGCTCACAATTAGGTATGGAGACAATTATAAATAAATAATTACAGCAATTAACATTAACAACTCTTCCCTTGGCCTACATCCAGATTTTTCTTCTCTTTGGCAATTCTTTCTCAGTCATTAAACCTGCTCCTCCTCTACTAGTCTTATGTGCTGCGAGGCTCTATTTTATATATTCAGTATCTTATTCTACAACCTAGGCCATTCCTATGACTTCAAGACTTCAACAACCATTACAGACAAATCTGTTCTTAAAGCCCATCCTTTCTACTGAGTTCCAGAAGTATATTTCCAACTGCCTATTTTATAGATTAGAGGCCTGCTGCACGAAATTCGTGCACTTGGGGGCAGGAGGTGAAGGGGGTGGGGAGTTGGAGGGAGGAGGGGAGGGGGGGTCCCCCTCAGCCTGGCCTGTACCCTCTCACAGTGCAGGATCCCTCAGGAGATGTCTGACTGATGGCTTAGGCCTGCTCCCCATGGATATCCTTAGCACTGCCGCAGAGGTGGGAGAAACTCCCACCACCGCTGCTCTGCTTATGGATGAGCCCAGCTTATGGAAGAGCAGCGCTCCCCCTGTGGGAGTGCACTGACCACCAGGGGGCAGCTCCTGCATTGAACGTCTGCCCCCTGGTGGTCAGTGCATATCACAGCGACTGGTCATTCTGCCGTTCAGTCGATTTGTATATAAGCCTTTTATTATATAGGACTAGAAGCCTAATGCATAAAAATTTGTGCAGGAGTAGGCTTTCCTTCTCCCAACTGCCAGCACTGGCTTCGCTATGGCACCTGGGATCCGGGCTTTGCTCCAGCCACTACCAGCAGGCACCCAGAACCGGGCTGCTTAGCTCCAGCCGCCCCTGGCAGGCACCCAGAACCTGGGCTTCGCTCCAGCCTAGCTTCATCAGGAATGACACCAGGAAGGATGTTCAGTCTAATCAGCATATTACCCTTTTATTATTATAGATTCCTCAAACTAAACTTACCTAAAATTGTACTCTTCTCAAACTAATTTATAATCTAAGGTTCCTACCTGAGATCATGGCACTACCATCAGCTGGGTTGTACAAACCGGAAATTCATCTTTGACGCCCCATCACACATCAAGCATATCAAAATCTTGTTATTCTATTTCTCCCCACTTCTTTGCCTTAGGTAACCCAGTATTTCTCCATAAAGGGGCTACTGGCATTTGGAGCAGGAGAGTTCTTCAATGTTGGGACTCTCTCTTGCAATACAGAACATTATCATTCCTGGTTCCAATAAATGCCATTAACACTCCCCAGTCATGAGCACTAACCAAAATGTTCCCTGAGGCTGGTATTGCCCAGGTTAAGAATTACATTATGCGTAGTTGAAGACTCCATTATCTTTCATCTGCACTACTAAAATTTTTTTAAAACTAAAATCTTATGTGTAATTATTTTACCTATATCAATTTTTTCTCCCTTCCAATCAATTTTCTATTCTACAGTCAAAGTAATGTTTTAAGCTCAATTTGATCAAATAACTCCTCTATTTAAAACCCTCAGATGTTTCTGATTTTAGGAGAAAGCTTAAATTTAGTTTTGCCATTAAATATAATGTTAGCTATGGGGTTTTGATAGATAGCCCTTATAAATTTGAGAAAGTTTCCTTCTATTCCTATTTTGCTGAGAGTTTTTTTTTATTATAAATAGGTGTTAAATTTTGCCAAATACTTTTCTGCAAGAATATCCAATTTCACCTGGCCAGTACAATAAGGCAAGGGGGGAAAATTGGAAAGGGAAGAAAAAATGTATGTATTTGCAGATGACATAATTGTGTAAAGAGGATTTTAAAAAGCATTTATTTTTTTTTTAAAAAAGCTATTACTAATGAGTTCTAATGGCTTATTTATGTAGATTCCTTAGAATTCCTTAGATTCCATTAGTACTAGAATTAATTTGTTCTAGTTCAGGGAAATGATCAATATGCAAAAATTAATAGCATTTCTATATACTTGCAAAGAACAAGTGGAAATTAAATAAAAGATACAACTCCACTTCTTATAACATCAAACACATGAAATACTTAGGAACGAATGTAACAAAATATATGCAAGTACTGAGCCCTGAAAATTATAAAATGTTAAATTTATAAAATTATAATTTTAAGGAAGTCCTAAAAATTAGATAGGAATATACCATGTTTTTGGATTAGAATATTCAATATTAAGATTCAATTCACTCCAAGTTGATCTATAGATTTATTATGGGTTGAATTGTGATCCCAAAAAGATATACTGAAATCCTATCCTACCCCCAGTACCTGTGAGTGTGACCTTACTTGGAAAAAGTCACTACAGGTGTAATAAAGTTAAAATGAAGTCATCCTGGATTAGGGTCTTAATCCAATATGACTGGAATCCTTAAAAGAAAACAATGCTATATGAAGGATAGGAAGGGAAGATAACACCATGCAGAGACAAAGACATAAAACACATTGGAAAGATAGCCATGGAAGATGGAGACAGAGACTGGAGTTGCGCTGTGATTAACTAAGGAACACCTAGGATTGTCAGAAGCTATGGTCATGCCAACATCTTAATTTTGGACTTCTAATCTCCAAAACTGTGAGATAATAAATTTCTCTTGTTTTAAGCCATCCAATTTGTTATAGTAACTCTCGGGAACCATCAGGCATAGTGAATACTAAAGTCATTTGATTTGTTGATGAAATAGCTGCTTTATAAAAAAAAATACACACACACACACACACACACACACACACACACACACACTAGTGGCCTGGTGCACGAAATTCGTGCATGGCGGGGGAGGGGGGGGAGGTTGTCCCTCAGCCCGGCCTGCACCCTATCCAATCTGGGACCCCTCAGGGGATAACTGGCAGTCAGATATCCCTCTCATAATCCAGAAATGATGATTCCTAGCCACTTGCCTGCCTGCCTGATTGCCCTTAACTGCTTCTGCCCGCCAGCCTGATTGTCCCTAACTGTTCCCCTGCTTGTCTTGATTGGCCCTAACCACCTCTGCCTTGGCCCTGCATCTGCATCCGGGACCCAGGATTCCCTCCACCAGCCAACCACAGGCACCCAGGATCCAGGCTTCCCTCCCTTTAGTCAGCCATAAATGCCCAGGCTGGCTACAGACGCAGTGGATGATAGGCAGGTAGCTTCGCCTGGGCTGCAGCCGCAAGTGCAGGCGTCCGGAACCACGGGTTGGGCAGATTCTCCGTATCCCAAACCACAGCCAGCCACAGGTACTGGTACCCAGGGCTATGGGGTGGGTGGCTCCTCCATCTACCGGGCTGTAGCCAGCCACAGGTGCTGGTGCCTGGACCAAAGGTGGGTGGTTTCTCTGTCTTCTCTGGGATGCAGTGTGGACAACTTCAGCTGGCTGTGGCCTGGGATCATGGGGCAGGTGGGTTCTTCATCTCCTGGTGGCACCCAGCCTCAGGCGCTGGAGCCAGGTTTCTCTGTCTCTCCGAGGACCTGGGGCAATCAGACGTGAGGCTTCTGCTGCTGGCTGCAGCCTGGGATCATGGGGCAGGCAGCTTCTTTGTCTCCCTGGCTGCAGCCAGCCTCAGGCACTGGCACCTGACTTCTCCAACTCTCACAGGCCTGGAGCAGCTGAGGAGCAGGGCTGCTGCAATCTTTTTTAGGTTAATTTGCATACTCACTCTGATTGGCTGTTGGGCATAGTGGAGTGACGGTAATTTGCATGTTTGCTTTTTATTAGTGTAGATAATTTTACATGTTTAAAATGATATATATATGAAATACTATGAGGTAAATATAGTTAACAGATCTGAGGTTAGAATCTTCTATTCTTTTGCCTCTCTTAAGCTTGTTTCTTTATCCATAACATGAGAAAGATTCATGAAACATATAAAAGCCTGTTTGTACAGAATTTGACATTAATAACATTCTTTTCTTTCCTGGGTGCATTGGTATAATCTTGAAGAAATTTGGTCTTGTATTGTTCTTTTCTTTTTTAAATAAACAATACCACTTTAATTTATCTACTTTTCTTTTATTTCTTAAACTAGAGGCCCGTTGAAGATTCATGCAAGAATAGGTCTTCCTTCCCCTAGGTTTGCTCCCAACCACCCGGGAACCTGCAAATCCCCACTCCCAGGTCACCTGGGAGCTGCCAAGTCCCTGCTCCTTGGTCACCCGCGAGTTGCCAAGTCCTTGCTCCTAGCTGGAGCACCACTCCTGCAGCTCCCTCCCGTGCCCCCACAGCAAGCGTCCTGCTCTGCCCAGCTGCTCCACTCCTGTGTATGCAAATTAATCTGCCATCTTTGTTAATTTGAATACTCACTCCTGGTTGGCTGTGGGTGTGGCAGAGATATGGTCAATTTATTATTATTATTTTTTTTTTTTAGGTCCTCTTTAACCTCTTTATATATATATATATATATATTATTGATTTTTTTTTTTTTTACAGAGAGGAAGGAGAGAGATAGAGAGCTAGAAACGTCGATGAGAGAGAAACATCGACCAGCTGTCTCTTGCACACCGCCTACATGTACATGCCTTTGACTGGAATCGAACCTGGGACCCTTCAGTCTGCAGACCGACGCTCTACCACTGAGCTAAACCAGCTTCGGCAATTTATATGTTTGCCTATTATTAGGTGAGATATGTTTTTATTGATTTCAGAGAGGAAGGATGAGAGAGAGATAAACATCAATGATGAGAGAGAATCATTGATTGGCTGCCTCCTGTACATCCCCCATTGGATATTGCATCCAAAACCCAGGCATGTGCCCTGACCTGGAATTGAACTGTGACCTCCTGGTTCATAGGTCAATGCTCAACCACTGAGCCACTGCTTTAAGAAGAAGAAATAGAGAGAGAAGAACATAAGTATAGAGCAAAAAATGGCAACAAATAATTACCTATCAATAGTAACCTTAAAAGTAAATGGATAAATAGTCCAATCAAAAGGAATAGGGTAGCTGAATGGATAAGAAAACATCACCCATATAAATGCTGTCTATAAGAGACCCAACTCAGAACCAAAGATTCACACAGAATAAATGTGAAGGAATGGAAAAAATATTCCACACAAATGGAAATGAAAGAAAGCTGGGGTAGTAATTCTCATATCTGACAAAACAGACTTAAACACAAAGGCCTTAACTTCTCCGCCAGAACCACCATCTTTGAGTAATTCACCAAAACACAAAGAGAAAGAGTAGAGGCACTGGCTATAGTTTTCTGGACTTTTTAGAAAATATGGAATTGTTTTTTTGGCCACATACATGAGAATCTACAAGAAAGGTGATATGTGGTCATCAAGAGAATGGGAACAGTTAAAAAAGGAATGCCCCACAAATGTTACCATGGCAAAACTGTTAGAATCTACAGTGTTACCCAGCATGCAGTGGGCACTGCTGTGAATAAACAGGTTAACGACAAGATTCTTGCCAAGAGAATCAAAGTAGGTATTGAACATGTTAAGTACTCTAAGAGCCAAGATAGCTTCCTGAAATGTGTGAAGGAAAATGATCAGAAAAAGAAGGAAGCCAAAAAGAAAGGTACCTGGGTTCAAATGAAGCACCAGCCTACTCCATCCAGAGAAGCACTCTTTGTGAGAACCAATGGAAAGGAGCCTGAGCTGCAGGAACTCATTCCCTATGAATTCATGGTGTATGTGTAAAAAAGAAAGACCTCCATATTGATAAAAACGTTTCTCTTAATTGAGTAGAGGTGTGACATCCCTTCCTCCAAAAATATAAAGAACACTTTGTATCATTTAAGAAAACAAAATGCAAAGACCATAAAAGAGACAAAGATGTTCACTATCGATACATAATACTAAAGGAATGCAAATTAAAACTACAATGAGGTATCACCTCACACCTGTCAAAGTAGCTACTGACAAACAAATGCTGGTGAGGATGTGGAGAAAAGGAAACCATCCTGGAATACAGACTGGTGCAACTACTATGGAAAACAGTATGGAGTTTCCTCAAAATGGAACTGCCTTTTGATCCAGCAATCCCAATTCTGGGTATATATCTTAAGAATCACGTAACACCAATTAGAAAGAATATATGCACCCCTATGTTCATAGCAGCGTTATTTACAATAGCCAAGATCTGGATACAGCCCAAGTGCTCATCAGTAGATGAATAGACAAAAAAAAAGGTATGGTATACTTATTCAATGGAATATACTCAGCTGTTAAAAGAAAAGAAAAGAAAAAAAAAGAATGATCTCTTATACTTTGTGACAGCATGGATGGACCTGGAGATTATTATGCTAAGCAAAATAAGCCAGTCAGAGAAAGACATACCATATGATTTTATTATGTAGAATCTAATGAACAAAATAAACTGATGAACAAAGGCATGGATACATGGAACAGACTATCAAAAGGGAGGATTGGATAAAGGTAGGTGTAGAGATTAGCTAAAGAACATATATGGCCCTAGCTGGTTTGGCTCAGTGGACAGAGCATCGGCCTTCAGACTGAAGGGTCCCAGGTTCAATTCCGGCCAAGGGCACATGCCCAGGTGGCAGGCTATTCCCTATTAAACTGCTTTGGCACCTTTACAAAAATCAGTTGACCATTTATCTATGGGTCTATTTCTACACTCTATTCTCCAGCAATTTATATGTCTATTTTTTTCCATCAATACCACACTGTCTTGATTACCACATCTTTATATTAAATCTTAAAAATAGGGAGTATAAGACCTCCAACTTTGTTCTTTTTGTAAATTTGGCTATATTAGGTTATTTATATTTTCTTATACATTTTAGAATCATTTGCTACAAAAAATAAGAAAAAAGTTTGCTGCAGTTTCTACTGAATCTTGTATAGTTTCCTAGTGTTGCCAAAACAAAGTACCACTAATTCAGTGCCTTAAAAAAACTGAAATTGCCCTAGCTGGTTTGGCTCAGAGCCTGTGGACTGAAGGGTTCTGGGTTTGATTCCACTCAAGGGCACATGCCCAGGTTGCTGACTCAATCCCCAGTAGGGGACGTGCAGGAGGCAGCCAATCAATGATTCTTTCTCATTTATGTTTCTTAACTCTCTCCTTTCCTCTCTAAAATCAATAAAAATATATATTTTAAAAACAACAACCAAAATAACTGAAATTTACTGTCTCACAATTCTGGAGGCTAGAAGTCCAAAATTATGTTATATATAGGGCCTCTCTCTCTCTCTCTCTCTCTCTCTCTCTCTCTCTCTCTCTCTCTCTCGAAGTCTCTAGAGGAGGACCCTTCCTTGCTTCTTTGTTAGCTTGTAGGGTTGTTGGCAATCCTTTGGCTTATAGATACATCACTCCAATCAAGGCCTCCATCTTCACATGGCCTTCTTCCCTGTGTGTCTTTGTTTATCAGTGTCCAAGTTTTCTTAATAAGGACTCAAGACATTGAATTAGGGCTCATCCTAACTCAGTAACCCATAATACTGCATCATCACTAAGAACTATTAAGAACACATAGGAAAAAAAAAACTTAAATAATGGTCCTTCCTCAAAGAACTTAAAATTGGGTTGAGAAGACAAGGTTAGCACATAAGAAGCTATAAGTGAAAAATGAAGAACAAAATTAATTAGTGTGGCTCAAACAATAAATGTAAATTGTGCACAAAAAAGAAAAAGCACGCTCTAGTTAGAAGTCCCAAGGACTTCATGGTGGCCATAGAACAGAAACTAAAGATTGATATAATCTCTTGGTAGTAAAACACACAGGAAAGAGACAAGAGGCTACAAGTCAAATGGCAGGAACAAAGGTTACAGAAACAGGAATTAACCGACACAAAAAAGCAGGTAGGGAGATAATAGTAAGCAAAACAAGAAGTTTGGAACAAAGTTTGGATCAGGAGATAATGGGAGACAAAGGTAGCTGGAATTCTGATTTAATGCAGTGAGTGATGTAGCCACTCTGAAAGTAAGGTTTAAGGGAAACTGACTCAAAAAAAAAAAAAAAAAAAAAAAAAAAAAAAAAAAAAAGCCATGGGCATGAGTCCACAGGAGCTAAGCAGGGTTGTTGTTGCTGTTGCTATTGAGGACCAGGGCATTGTGGACATCACTCATTCATAGGGTCACCAGGAGTCATAGTTGACTTAACAGCATGTAACAATTATGAACTCCAGGGAGAGTATATACTACTTAACACTATTTAACATTTCCCTCCAAGAAAGGAGGTTTTCCTTTTTGTCCTCCTGAACACCTATTAATAATTCTTAGGACAGTGCCTCTGTTATACACCACTTTTAGAAATGTTACTCTAAGGAGACAGCAAGGCCCATGAGTAGAGTCCATTATTAGGTTGTTAGAGGGGGGAAAAATTCAGCAAAGAATATAGTAAAGAAGGTAGGAGACAAGTCTGGAGAGTTCATTATTATAGAAGCAAGAAGGGAGATAATCTCCAAGAAGCTAAAGCTAATCAACAGGACCAAGAGAAATTAAATAGATGGAAAAGAAAAATAATTTTTGGATTTGACTAGGAAGTGAATGGCTTCAGAAAAGGGAGGAAACAAGACTGGGATGGGGATGAAATAATAAGTTAAAACATTTAAAGATCATTAAAAATTGGAGTTTAGCAGAGAAAGTAAAAAAGAAATTGGTTCATTGGCAGAAGGAAGTAAATATGGGGGAATAAATTTTTTTTTAGAACAAGATGCCTGTACATGTTTGAAGGTAAAAGTAAAAACCTACTAAACTGACCATTACAGTCCAGTAGATAGAAGAAATGGAATCCAGAGTATAAATTACTAGAAAAGACTTATCTCTCCTTCCAGATTGGAGAGAAGAACTTATCTAACCATTTCGAGTCCAAAGATCTATTTAAATACTGCAAAGCCTGGCTAGCATGGCTCAGTGATTGAGTGGAGTCTACCTCTGAACCAGGAGGTCATGGTAAGATTTCAAGTCAGGGCACATGCCCAGGTTGTGGCTGGATCCCCAGTGCGGAGTGTGCAGGAGGCAGCTGATCAATGACTCTCATCATTGATGTTTCTATTGTATGTCTCTCTCCCTCTCCCTTCCTCTGTGAAATCAATAAAAATATATTAAATAAATATTTCAAAATTTCATAGATTTCTGCCTATTCCACCGAAGAGAATTTTATCTTTAGAGCTTAGTGTGTAGTATGTGTATAAATTTGCTGATCTCTTGCTCCTCTCAGAGGATGTCTATTGTGGTGAAGAGGAGGAGATTACAGAAAAGCACTTACCTAGGGGCCTCAATCTTTATGAAGGTAGAAGCTGGTGACAATAAAGAAGTTGGGAGCTCATGGAGATTTTAATTGATAACAATTTACTCTAAGTGATTCTGATATACAAAATAAAATCATGTGATTATAATAGGAATACACACACACACACACACAAAACCAATGTGAAGATTACCAAAGAAGCATACAGAAAGAAAAGCATCTATAATACTTATCCCACCCAGAAATTTTCACAACTCTGCCACACCAACAGAAGTTGCATAAGTCATAAATTAATATATAGTTCCAAATATGCTAGTGAGAACAAAGACGGTTTCGTATCAAGTCCAGCTTTAAACTTTTTAAATTTAAACTTTGTATGACTTTCCATTTGCATAAAACACCAACCACAGTAGCTACTTGAACATACAAAATTTCATTTTTATATCCTTTCAAAAACAACGAAAACAATGAGATTCTGTTACATAGAAAAAATTTTAAATTCTACCATTTAGATTAACTTTATTAATAATTCAAATTAAGTACATAACTTTGGATTAATTATGTCCAAGTCACAAATGTGGTGCAGAGTCTATTTATATAGCTTCAGAGTCTATTTATCATAACATTTTTATCACAAAAAGGGCGGTAATATTGATTCTTTAACTACTTAATACATTGCCCTATAGAAATTTTTAAAAAGTCACACTGCTTAAAAAAATATATGGTGGCTACCATAAGTAGAGTTAGAGAAGGCTCCGTTCTTTAAATACATTAATTAATATTGATCAGTGTCCATGGGAATAAGGCTAAGGCAACAACACCCACACCAAAATCTGGCAGTCCCCAGATTTGTGTATCTGTGAACGGAAGGCGGCCACATAGGCCAGATGATTACTACTGCCAGCTCAGCAGCTGAGCTTGGCGAAAAGGCGGCATCCACACACAGGCCACGCTTGAGAACCAGAGTTTAACAGTCTCCTCTGGCAGGGACTGGAGAATGTGGCAGGGATTACACCAATAAAAGTCCGACAGAAGCAGGATTGTTGGCGGTAAAGGGGAGCGTCCTTCCAGGGGCTGCAATCCTGTGGGAGGCGGGAGGCAGCCGCTAACGGGCTAACACCCCCCACCCCGGAGCTGAAGCTATGGGGGCAGAGCGGAGCGCACTGGTCCGTCCTTACCTTGTCATCCTCGCATCTCTTCCCCAGGCCCTCCCTGGCCTGCAGCCGGCTGCTGAGGCGGCCGTAGTCGGCCTCCTTCTGGTCAATCTGCTTCTTGTGCGAGTCCACCAACAGCAGGAGGTCTGAATTGCGCTTCTCCAGGCGCCCGCGGGCCACTTCGGTGCGCTGGACCTGGCCCTGCAGCTCGGCCACCTCCTCCTGGAGCAGGACGTGGCGCGAGGAGATGCTCCAGTAGTTGAAGGCGAGGATCGCGATCACCACCAGCAGCAGCACCAGCACGAAGGAGGGCAGGCGGCCGGCCCGCCGGTTGGCCCCGAAGCCCACCATGGGGACGAACCGGGCTGCGCCTCGGGGGCCTCGCCGCCGACACCTGCCGCCGGCAGAGAGAGGCTCAGGCCACGGCAGCGGAGTTGCCTAGGGGACGCGGCCCCGGGGCCGGGAGCGGGAGTGGGCGGTCCAGCGCGCCCGCCCGCCCGCCCGCCCGCGAGCCAGAGAAGGGGGCGGGGCCGCAGTCCCTCCCCGCCCCCTCTCCTCAAATCCCGCCGGGACAGCGTTCTGGAGGCTTTGAACACGAACCCTCGCCCGCAGGAGAGGAACCTACGGAACCCAGCGGCCCGCACCTCGGGCCCCCACACCTCAGCCTAGGGGGCGGGGCGAGGAGCCGGAAGGGGGTGGGCTTGACTCTGCCCTGCCCACCGGCTGTGTCGGTCGCCTAGGGGTCCAATTTCCTAGTTTCCGCCGACGACGCCCCCACTTCTCGCGAGAAAGTGGGCTTCTCTCGCCCCTATGCGGTCTTATCTCGCGAGGGTTATGTCTGTGGGAAGATCGTTGGTATTCGTTTCGGCGGTTCGCGTTAGCTCTTGGACCTGAATCGGAGTGTCCCTTCAGCTTTTACCTGCTCAGTTCCCTTCCCCCAGGGTCTCGGTGGTGCCCCTCCGCGGAGTTTTGGTCTTTGAGGACATCTTGGGGCTGCGACTGCTGTGCAGGAAAGAGAGGAGGAGAGAAGGGGCTACGAGGAAAGGTTTTGAACTTGCTTCAGTGGAAGGAGCTTATCTCCTTTGTGTTAACGATATGGAGAGAACACAAAACAAAAAGGCAATGAAATAGCAGTACCCCAAACATAAAGAAAAGCAAGAAACACTGAGCTTTATGAGCGAAAGGGATGGAGCCAGCCTGGTTTCCAAGGTTACTGCTTTCACCAACGGAAAGAACTTCAGAATGTGTGGGCTTCTGTTCTTAAACTGCTGCGTTTACATTGTTCTGAGCTTCCAAATAGAGAATCCAGAAGCTGCCCTCAATGGATGGTAACTAATGGTGTTACTGGCAGCCAACACATTCTAAATGAGAAATAATAGCTCTTACAGAATGTTTTTGCATGCCTAGTTTCATATTGCTCTCTCAACAGCACAGTTTTACAGATGAGGATCCCAAGACACAGAAATGTTCCAGGAAACTTTCTCAAAGTCCCACGTCTTGTTTAAGATAGAGTTAAATGCAGATGAGGGGTCTCTAACATTCCTCTTTGCGTTATACCAAGCTAATTGTCGCTATATGATCAGCATTAATTATGTTGATGCAGAGAAAGCCTGCACCTCTTTTGTCTGCATATTTCCTTTGCCCTTGCATAAAATTTTAAAAAGCTAGTGGCTCTATTCCTGTTTAAGGAGATGGAGTTGCCTTATTTTTCAAACCTTAGGTTAAAGAATTTCCAGAAATTAAGAACCTCCATAACTCAAGCACTTTGATATTTTCATTCAAGTCAGAGTGGTATGATTTTGTAGCAAGACATCATCTTTGAGTAATTATTGTATGCTTCCTGTCCATTTCAAAAATAAAGGTAAGTAGAGACACAGACTCATTGAACAGACCTTCAAACCTCAGAGGGAAGACAGACAGAGGGGCAGTGGGGCAAGGGTGGTGGTAGTGGTGGTGGTGGTGGTGGTAAGAAATCAACCAAAGAACTTAAATGCATACTAGTGACCTGATGCATGAAATCAGTGCACATTAAAAGGGGTTTAGAGGAAATATTTTAATATTCCTATTTGCCCTTTCTCCATAATAGAAGTGTCCGGCCAGCTTCACCCGCATTGGGTGATACCAAGACCTGACCAGCCCCACCCCAGGCAGGGGAGGCAGCCTCACATCCCAGCACCAGGGTGGGGAGTACAATCTCAGGTCCCCCGGCCCTGGCCGGAGCCATGCAGCCTCATCCAGTCCTGCTATGTCTCAGGACCCATCAATACACCTCCTAGTCACATTTGGTCGTTACGGATGAAAATAAAGTCATGCGCTTAAGCTTGCACATTCATTTTCAATGCCTGATTTGTCTACGTTCTCTAAAATGCAAAATGCGATTTTTTTTGATGATAGCCATTCTCACAAGTGTGAGATGGTACTTCATTGTTATTTTGATTTGCATCTCTCAGATGATTAGTGGACTATATCCCAAGAAGCCAAAAACACCAATCAGAAAGGATACATACACCCCTATGTTCCTAGCAGCACAATTTACATGGCTAATATTTGGAAACAGCCTAAGTGCCCATCAGCAGATGAGTGGATTAAAAAACTGTGGTACATCTGGAATATTATGCTGGCTGTAAAAAAAAAAAAAAAAAAAAAAAAAAAAGGAACGTTTACCATTTGCAACAGCATGGATGGTACTGGAGAGCATTATGCTAAGTGAAATTATCCAGTCGGAGAAAGATAAATATCACATGATCTCACTCATATGTGGGATATAATGATCAACATAATTTGATGAACAAGAATAGATCCAAAGACAAATGGTAGGGGAGAGGGAGGTTAGAGAGCAACCAAAGGACTTGTATGCATGCATATTAGCATAACCAATGGACACAGACACTGGGGCTTTGGGGGCTTGCCTGGGATGGGAATGGCTGGGGTGGGGGGATCAATTGGGAGAAATGGAGACATATGTAAAACTTTAGACAATAAAAATAAAATTATTTTTTTTTAAAGTATCACATAAGTCTCTCCCCCCCCCCCCCGCCCCCCATTGACCTCTCCATGGCTGCTCCACCCAGCACAGGCCCTCACCCCCCTACTGTCTGTGTCCATTGGTTATGCTCAGTGATACCAACAGCAATCAAGGCTCAACTTCAACAAGACTGTTCACACAGCCCACAAAGGGGTGCACCAAGACTGTCCACCTTAGGTGATTGTGGCGCCTGAGCCACACTCAAGGAGACTTAGCACCTATCCAATACATAGAAACAAACACAGGGAAGCATCCAAAATGCAGAGACAAAGAAACATGTCACAAAGGAAAGAAATGGAATAAAGGAAGCTACTGGATATAGAGTTCAAAACCACAGTTATAAAGGGGTGAGGGAAGAGATTGGACAAAGATCTTATATGCATGCATGCAATACCTAAGGACGTGGACAGTGGGATGGTGAGGGCATGGGGTGGGGTGGGAACCCAGTGGAGGGGAGCTATGGGGGGGCGGGGGGAAAGAGGGACATCTGTAAAAATCTGAACAATAAAGATTAAAAAAATACGTATTGTTTAAAAAAATAAATAAATGTGGCCCAATTTAATGTTGGGGTAATTTATTTGGGGGCTGGTTTCAAATGATCATCCTGTAATTTTCCAAAACTTTATTTCATTTACTTTACTTCTCTGGTTCAGTGTACCTATTTCTGCTCCTGCTAGGCTGGTGTCACAACAAATCCACCTGAGGCTCAGGCAGAAAACACAATGAGCAGAGCTAGTCACATCACGCATTATACAGTGCCCTTTCAATAGATCCTCATGTATTCATTGTCTGGTCTTTAAGTAGAAGCTAAAAGCTTTTTTATTTTATTTTTTTTAGGCTACATAGTTTTTCACTAAATCTGTTAGTTTCAGCATGTTATTTGTATTCTTTTTAGTAATCCCCTGATATATATCAGGTAAACATGATAATGGATTGAATGCACTTCACTGCTCCTGTTCAGGTACTATGTTTGGATTTGTCAGTATCTTGGAGAAGAAAAACATAACATCCCAAGACAGAACAGAAACCAATGTTTGCAAAACACCACATTTTTCACCAGGGTAGTATAGTAACTTTGAAACACTAATATCTTTTGGCATTTGGGCATTGTTAGGATTATTTAAAATCCATATTAAGAATTATTGGAATTTAAAGGAAAACCTATTAATTTCTGTAACCAAATAACTTATTTGAAATGATACATGACTGGATCATTTTATAGCACACTGTGCTATTTCATGCCTTCTATTTTCTTCCCTTGAATGCACTCCTTTCTCATTTTATAAATCCTTTATGATCCTATTTGAATGTCTCTTTCTGAATTGTTTCTTTTTTGTGTCTCTATTATAACTAACTAACATGTCTGATATTATGCTTATTAGACATGTATTATAGCTATTATTTACATGTTTATTGTCCTATTAATGTGTGAGATCCTTAGACTTTGTCCCATTTATCCTTCTATCATCTAGTGTTTTGGCTGGTATATATTATGTCTGATGAATAAATAAAAATGATTTATCCCCCCTTTATGTGGTTAGCTCATCCTTACTCTACCACATATTAGGAAAACCCTAAAAGTCTGAATTTTCCCATTTCTTTTAGAAATTGAAATAATTTAATAGTTTATCTTCATGATTGTGAAAGAAATGCCTGCTCAGAACATCAGAGAATTGGAAAGGAAAACAAAACATGAAAATTGCCCATAATTCCATTCATACAGGTATAACTATTGGTAACATTTTAGTATAGATCTTTCCAGACTTTTTCTATCTATATTCACACACATATACAATATAAACAAAAATGGATATATCATAACATACTATTGCCTGATCTGCTTTTTCACTTAATATCTTGTAGGTATCTTTCCATGCAAATGAAGTGTAGCACTACATATCCTCTTTTGGTAAATACATACAAAGATGTACTTTATTTAACCAATCCCTTTAGATGGACATAAAGCATATTAGGTAGAATCTTATTGTTATACTAGAGGCCCAGTGCATGAAATTCATGCACGGGGTGGGGGTGGGGGGTGTCCCTCAGCCCAGCCTGCACCCTTTCCAATCTGGGACCCTCTCCAATCCAGGACTACTGGCTCCCAATTGCTCGCCTGCTTGCCTTCCTGATTGACCCTAACCACTTCTGCCTGCCAGCCTGATTGATGTCTAACTGCTCCCCTGCCATCCTGTTTGCCCCCAACTTCCCTCCCTTGCTGGCCTGGCCACCCCTAACTGCCCTCCCTTGCAGGCCTGGTCCCTCCCAACTGCCCTCCCTTGCTTGCCTGTCTACCCCCAACTGCCCTCCCTTGCAGGCCTGGTGCCTCCCAACTGCCCTCCCCTGCTGGCCATCTTGTGGTGGCCATCTTGTGTCCACATGGGGGCAGGATCTTTGACCACATGGGGCCGCTATCTTGATCTTGTGTGTTGGAGTGATGGTCAATTTGCATATTACTCTTTTATTAGATAGGATAGAGGCCTGGTGAATGGGTGGGGCCAGCTGGTTTGCCCTGAAGGATGTCCCAGGTCAGGGTGAGGGTTCCTTTGGGGCATGGGACGACCTAGGCGAGGGGCCTGTGGTGGTTTGCAGGCCGGCCATGGCCCCAGTCGACCCAAGCAGAGGCCTTGGTAACTGGGGTTTATTTTTTATCTTCTACAATTGAAACTTTGTAGCCTGGAGCAGAGCCTTCTGCTTGCTCTGTGGAGGCAGGGGATTTATTTATCTCCTATAATTGAAACTTTGTAGTCTTAAGCGGAGGCCTGGACAGGCCAGGGTGTGCGGAAAGTTTGACTTCTTCCATCTTGACTTCTTCCATCGCCTGGGAAACCCAAGCCTCCCTCCTGCTTTCTCTTTGGCTGCAGCCATCTTGGTTGAGTTAATTTGCATACTTTCTCTGATTGGCTGGTGGGTGTGGCTTGTGGGCACGGCTTGCGGTGCAGCAGAGTGATGGTTAATTTGCATATTACTCTTTTATTAGATAGAATGGAACAAAGACACCCAACCCCACAAGACACTTTAAAAATATAAGTAAGACTCATTCAATTGTCTCAAGAAAAAGAATGATGTATTATAAGGATGTACAAAGGTTGAAACTGGAACCAGAAGTCAATCTTTCAAGAACCAAGGTCTAACAACCAGTTATTACTTCTGATGACTCTGTCTCTCTTCTTTCTCTGTGTCTCCCTGATACTCCCTTCTTTCTCAGAGTGTTTGCTTCCTCTTAACTTCCACTTGAACAAAGCTTTGGGGTGGCTCACTGATTCTCAATATATGACAGTTTCTGTTGCTGCTTTTCAGTTTGTAGGAGTTCAAATATATTCATCCCACACTTGGATGCTCTTGTACACTCCATTTGGGTCCCCTGGTATAAAGAGTAGAGAATAAGTGGCAGGTAATGAGGATAAAGAGATAAATTATGGAGAGGTTCAAAAAGGTCTGGATTTTTACACAGTAGCAATAGGAAGCCACCAACAGTTTTTAAGAAAGAGTGACATAATCAGATTCATGATTCAGAAAGACTTTTCAAGGCAGTAAGTGTGATTGTGCCTACAAGACTACAGATGACAGGAAGGCCAGTTAGGAGACTGTTGCAATAATTCAGCCAAGGAAATGGTTTTTAATTTTGGCAACTGGATCCATTCACTGAAATAGGAAACCCTGGAGAACTTATCAGAAGTTTCTTCCTAATTGAACTTTTAGTCTTTTCTATAACTGCAGAAGATATTCCAGTTGCAGAAAAAAATTGAACACCACTTGAAGATCTTTATCTGACAACCTCAGCTCTTTCTGGTCTCTTAACTCTATGTAAGAGCTGCATAGGAATGTAATTGTCTTGAGTCTTAAGCCGGGTTTTATCCTCTATCATGATAAAATAACTTTTCTGACTGAATATCATGCCATGCCTATGCCTCCTAAGAGTTATACATTTTCCAATTTAAAGTGCATAATTAGTGATTTTTAGTATATTTACAGAGTTCTGCAACCATCACTACTATAACTCCAGATCATTATCATGATCTGAAAAAAGAAACCCACAAGCAGTCACTCCCCATTCTCCCTACTTTCTAGGCCTACCTTCTTTCTCTATGGATTTTCCTACTCTGGACATTTCATAGACATGGATTCGTACAATATATAGTCTTTTTTGGCTGTCTTCTTTCACTTAGCATAGGGTGCTTGAGATTCATCCATGTCTGTAGCATTTAGTGTGCTTGAGATTCATCCATGTCTGTAGCATTCATTACTTTTTACTGTTGAATAATATTCCAATGTATGGATATAACATGGTTTGTTTATATTATCAGTTGATGGGCTTTTAGGTTGTTTCTATTTTTGGCTATTTGGAATGACTAGAGGCTCGGTGCACCAGATTTGTGCACTGGGGAGGGAGGGAATACCTCAGCCTGGCCTGTGCCCTCTTGCAATCTGGGATCCCTCGGGGGATGTCTGACTGATGTTTAGGTCCACAGGGCCTAAGACATCAGTTGGACATTCTTAGCTCTGCCACGAGGTGGGAGAGGCTCCCACCATCACTGCTGTGCTCACCAGCTGTGAGTCCAGCTCAGGGCTTCTGGCTGAGCAATGCTCCCTCTGTGGGAGCACACTGACCACCAGGGGGCAGCTCCTGTGTTGAGCGTCTTCCCCCTGGTGGTTAGTGTGCGTCATAGTGACCAGTTGTTTTGCCATTCAATCGATTTGTATATTACCCTTTTATTATATAGGATGCTTCTATTAACATTTATGTACAATGAAACCTATTAACTTTGCATATGTGGGAAAAAGCAGGATGAGACTGTAGCCACATGCCTGTAAATATCTGGACATCACAGTCACTTGGAGAATTAAGTTGGGCAAATATTATATTAGCTTAGACTTAGGTTGTTTTTATTGTTGTTGTTGTTGTTAATCCTCATCCAAGAATATTTTTTCCATTAATGATTTTTAGAGTGGAAGGGAGGAAAATGAGGGAGAGAGAGAGAGAGAGAGAGAGAGAGAGAGAGAGAGAGAGAGAGAGAGAATGTCAGTGTGTCTCAGTAGTTGAGCATCAACACATGAACCAGGAGGTCATAGTTTGAGTCCCTGTCTGGGCACATGCCTGGGTTGCAGCTCAATCCCCATTATTGATGTTTCTGTCTCTCTCTCCCTCTTCCTTCCTCTCTGAAATCAATAAAAATATTTTTGAAAAAGAGACAGAGAGAGAGAAGAGAGAGAAACATCGATATGAGAGAGATACATCAATTGGCTGCCCCCCATATGGCTAGAATGGGGATCTAATATGCAGCCCAGGTATGTGCCCTTGACCAGGAATCACACCAGCAACCCTTTAGTGTGGGGACCAACACTAACCACTGAGCTACTGGCCAGGGCGGTTGTTCTTTTTCTACAAATAACACATATACATCATATCAGAGGAAAGGAAAGAACATATCAGATGTACTATAATGTTACAAATATATTTGCATGCTTACGACTTTATAATATTTCTAGTAAAGAAGACGCAAGAAGCCTACTTTTTAGTGTCCCAAATGATAAGAAAAAAATTGTCATTGGCTGTCTTCCCTGCCAATCTTGATTAAAGGAAAAGAAGGCAGGTCACCTGGGAGACAAGGAGTAGTAACTGGGTCATGTCTTAAGGAAAGGGTGGGGTCAATCTCCAGTGTGCTTGAAACTTTGACAAAATTCTAGGAGCAAGGCCACCAGGAGCAAATGGCTAATAAACCAGCATAGATTATATCCAGTCATTCCTCACTGCCATCTTGAATAAAAAATAAGGGAACCATGTTGAAAACCACCTTAAACACATTGCACACCAGTCGTTTTATTGCTAGCTTTTACCCAGTGGCCAGATAAGTTTCTACTGAACAAGTACAAAAAGTGCCATTCTTTAAAAAGACATTAGCTTATAAGAACATGTAATAAATAACTTCAAAATGCAATAGGTACTTAATTTTAAGGCATGCCTTTAACATTTATGTAAAACTCTGTGTAGTGTTAACTGATGTCTTTGGAGAGCTGACATTTTTCACTTACTGAAAGTATTAATTAATTTGGGTCTTAGTTTTAAGCAACCCCCCCCCCACACACACACACAGCTTGCTGATTTCCTTTGAGTGAATATTCCTCAGAGTGTACAACGGGGAAACGACACATGAACAATTTTTTCTTTGGGTCAAATGTAATCTTTTCTTGACAGCAATCATTTGAGACTTTATAAACATCAACTACAGATCCTGACACCTGGACATTTCCCCATATTTTGTGTATTAGGACAGTTTATCTAATTCCTAATATAGACCTGGAGTCAAAATGATTTATACAATTTAAATGAGTAGTCAAAATCCTGAAATTTAAGACTGACCTAATGGATGGACAAACTGAACTGACAGTGTACATGGTGACCAAAACAAAACTCCAAATTCCAGAGGGTGGGTTATATTTTCAAATAGAAGAGAACAGTAATAGGAATTCTAAAAGCAGGTTATATAAAACTATTGAACATTGATTACTATATATATATATATATATATATATATATATATATATAATTGATTTTTTACAGAGAGGAAAGGAGAGGATAGAGTTAGAAACATTGATGAGAGAGACTCATTGATCAGCTGCCTCTTGCATACCCCCTACTGGGGATGTGCCCGCAACCAATGGACATGCCCTTGACCATAATCGAACCTGGGACCTTTCAGTCCGCAGGCAGATGCTCTATCCACTGAGCCAAACCGGTTTCGGCACAATGTATATTCTTTACAGTACAGCTTTACCTTTCTAATTATGTTTTATTTAAGATATTACTAAAATTTCTAATAAGCCAATAGTTGTCAGGCTTTTTATTTTGTTTTGTTAATCCTCACCTGAGGATATTTTTTTCATTAATTTTTAGAGAGAGTGAAAGGGAGAGAGAAAGGGAGAAAAAGAGAGAGAGAGAGGGAGAAACATCAATGTGAGAGAGATATGTCAATTGACACATGGACTGGTTGCCTCCCACACATGCCTAACCAGGGACAGGGTTTGAATCTACAACCTAGGTGCATAAACTTGACCAGGAATCCCATCTGAGACTTTTTGGTACATAGGCCGATGCACTAACCATTCAGTAACACCATCAAGGGCTGTTCTCAGCCTTTTTTGTTCTATGACACACAAGATGATAATCACTGATGTGACACTCTTCTAGGGTTGTCTGTAATTCCCAGCACAAGCTGCAATTTCACCCCTTTATTTCCAATTCATGAAAACATGTTAGAATGCAAATAAGGGAGAGTGAAATCATAAAAGGAATTACTGCTTATTTTTTCTGGTAGGGCCTCAGCTGGGTCTAACCAAGCTAACATTCCTCTTGAAAAATGATCTCACATAATTATCCATCAAAACTGGACCTTATTCTAGTAAATCGGGGGTGAGATGGGAGGAATGAAGGTACAGTAGAAACCAAATTTCAAGGAGAGATTGCCTCTTAAAAGGAACTCATCCCAAGGAAGAAGTAATTAAATACTGTCTTTCTAAGTTTAGGCCTCTCACATTTTGAGCCAGCCTTTTTAATATTATACTTGTGCCACTGATAAACCTTGTACCCGGCGAAGGCTATAAAATGACCATACCATAGAATTAGACAGCGGGACAGTGAGGGGATCACCAAGCGGAAAGGGAATATTTATAGCTCATTTTTATTTTGCTTCTACCCTTTACCTGCCTAAGCCTTGTGTGTTTCATTAGGTTTCAGACCTTTCCCGATCTTACTGCTACCATGGCTCTCCATTGCTGAAAGTGAGGAGCATTGAGCCCCATATTAATTCTGAAAGAGGAAGCATTCTTAAAAGCAACACTAATGACATTTTGGGCAGGTCAATTCTTTGCAGAGAGGGACTGTCCTGTGCATTGTAGGATGTTTAGTATGAACCAAGTAGATGTTAATAACATTCCCTCCCCTCAGCTGTGATAATAAAAAATGTCACCAGACATTGCCAAATGCCCCCTGATGAGAAAAAATGGTCCCAAATTGAGAACTACTATGATGCAGGCACGAAAAAAAAACTTTTCCTTTTAATTCAATGGGAAAGTGGAGAGAGTGTACAGTAGTATTTAAAATAATATTTTCTAAGGAAACTATAAAAATCATAGCATTGATAAATAATCATGATGATTATACAACATTATGAATGCACATAATGCCACTGAACTGTTCACTTAAAAATCATCAAAAGGTAGCTTTATGTTATGTATATTTTACTACAATTTTTTTTTTTAAAAAAAGCAATAGCATCAGTCAAGAATACAGGTTTCTGAATCTAGTTTAATTAAGCTTTAATGACAGATTAGCATTACTAACGTAGTTTATCGTATACCTAGGTTGAGATTCTTCCCATTACCTCAGCATTGTCTAGGTAACTCTACCTTTTTTAGGAAGTAAATACTTTAATTTGTTTTGTGCCAAGCATCTGAGGCAAATCTTCTAAAAGACAGGATGGTAGGCTGCTAATTAGCTCACAGTTCACCTCCTGAAAAGACCATTATGATAGAAAGGATCTTGGAGATCATCTTACTTTTAGGTAAAAAAAAAAAAAAAAAAAAAAGGAAAAAAAAGTTGTGGTCAAAACGGCCAAGTTCAGTTGATGGAGCTCTTTGAAGGATGTGCCAGGACCAGGACCCAGAGAGTCTGCTTCGGGTTCAGTGTTCAGGCTGCCAAATCAGACTGAAGCTCTTCCTGGTTACACATTTTTGTCAGAGGCAGCCACTGCCTTTTGTGAAGTCTATCATTCCAGCTGAAAGGGCTAATGGGAGGAAAATGAACGAGATGAAGAGGAGTGGAAATAATCCAAATACATTGTATTGAGAAATGACTGAGGAGTATTAGCATCTATTCTCAGAAAATAAGACACTGGTTCTACACAATGAGATGGATGTGCATTTGTATTATCTTAAAAGATTTTAAAACTGGCTTTCAAAACACACCCTGTTTCAACCATGACAGTTTTATTTCTGGTCTCTGGACTTTCACAGAAATGTTTCCTGCCTTTGTTTACCCTGTGTCCTGGCTTGGAGGTGCCGCACCCTCTTCTCCATCCACAGACATGCTTCTCTTCACTCAAAACTCAGATCAAATGTGAAGCCTTCCCTGAATTTCAATTTCCCTTCAAGAAGGAATTAAACATTTCCCTCTCTGTTTCTATAGGAATCTACTTAAGTAGGCATTTCACCTACAATGGGTTTCCATGTTGCAAACTAAATATAATTAAATACATAGGAAACATGAATTGCAGTGCCTCGGTTCTATAACACGCCTGTGATTTGGAACTGCTACTGCTTGTTGCAGTAGGAACATTAGCTGAACAAATGGCTGGCAGCCGAATTGGCCTCTTGTTTGTGAACTGGGCTGGACTTTGTTTTGCAACGTGTTTCACTTTGTGTTAATAGTACGAGAAATGGCTCACCTGTCCAAATTTCAGATGACGGACTAGGAAACAGAAGCATGGCGAAAATGAAACTTTTAATAACACTCTCAAGAGTGGGAGCCCATTTTACAAGATCACACCTGGGGCAAGAGACATAGCCTATTCATTGAGACCTCCTCCAGTTCCTCAATGGCTGAGGACTATTTGGCCACCTATCCTATACGAGGGGCTCGGCGCACAAAATTCGTGTGCGAGTACGGTCCTTAGGCCTGGCCTGCATTAGGGCCATCTTCCCAGCTGTTGGCAGCCCGCCCCACCCCCTGCGGCCACCCATTCCTGGTTTCTCGTTCACAATTGGGCGATTGGAACCTGCCAGCTTGGGGGAGGGACCAAGAGGTCGGCCGTTCCCACCCACTCTCCAGCCCTGCCCCTGTTGTGGGTCACCTGTGGGGCGACTGGCAAGGTGGGTGCCTTGGCCTGGCAGCACCACATCCCCTGCCACCTACCTCTGGTTCCCCGTTTGCCATCAGGCAATGGGAGCCTGCCGACTCGGGGGGACCAACAGGTGGTCAGTGTGCCTCATAGTGACTGTTCTAGAGGTCATTCTGGTCATTCCACCATTGGGGTCAATTTGCATATTACCCTTTTATTATATAGCATAACAAAACCCTAATATGCAAATTGACCAAACTGCAGAATGACCGGTCTCTAAGGTGTGCAGACACTCAACATAGGAGCTGCCCCCTGGTGGTCAGTGCACTCCCACAGGGGGAGTGCCGCTTAGCCAGAAGCTGGGCTCATGGCTGGCGAGTGCAGTAGTGGTGGTGGGAGCCTCTCCCACCTCTGCAGCAGCTCTAAGGACCCCTCGGGGGATGTCCAACTGCTGGCTTAGGCAAGCAGTCAGACATCCCCTGAGGGTCTTGGACTGCAAGAGTACACAGGCTGGGCTGAGAGACCTCCTCCAGTGTACAAATGTCATGTGCTGGGCCTCTAATTTATATATATATATATAAAAGGCTAATATGCAAAGTGTCCCCTTAGGAGTTCAACTGACTGGGAGTTCAACCACTCACTATGATGTGCACTGACCACCAGGAGGTGGCATGGAATGAAGGAAGGCTCTGGCTAGCAGCCAGCAGCAGGGGAAGGAAGGGCCAGCTGGTAGCCAGCAGGCCCTGATCACCAGCCAGGCCTGGGGACCCTACCATGCCTGAATTTTGTGCACTAGGCCTCTAGTTTCCTAATAAGTTGCCTAGGTCTTGTTGCCTCCCATTGGGTTATTTTAAAAAATGAGCTGTGGCCTTCTCTAGTTGCCTCCACCTCCCTTTGTCTAGGGGAATCTTCCTAGGACATGTGCTGTCAGCCACGTGTACAACTCTCATCCTTTCTCCCCACCCCCACATTCTCTGGAGAAATTCAGTAATGGCCTGCCACATGCTGTTTCTTCTCTATGAAGTTAGAGGCATGTTTCTTACAATGGGTAACAAAAGTAATAATAATGTTTGTAAGAAGTACTGAGTTAATGATAATATTGTGTAGAGCAAGGAAAATAAAGGAAATAAAGACCATGACCTATGCAAAAGTCAAGGATAATATATTTAATATGATTTTTAAAATTATCTTTCTGCAGTATAAGTGGTTGGAAAACTTCAAGGCCAAAGTTGATAATAGAAATGAAAAAGCTCTGGAGTATGAAGTTAAAGGATCATGAGAAGGTTCAGGCTTGTTTTTGTCTGGTTGATCACACAATCTGTTATTTTTAGGCTACAATAACAAAAACATCTTTATTGCTGAAATTACTGAAGAAAAAGGAACTATTATTATTATTATTATTTTTTTATTATACCTCGGTTCTTCCTACAGAGACATTCACTTTTATAACACAATCCTATATAATAAAATCATAATATGCTAAGTGTCTGGTTGACTGGAAGGCTGTTCAACCAATCAAAGCATAATATGCTAATGATATGCTAAGCCGTTCAACCACTCATTATGACATGTACTGACCACCAGAGGAAAGATGCTCTGACCGGTAAGTTAGCTTGCTACTGGAGTCCAGCAGATCAGGACTGAGCCAGATATGCTGGACAAGCTCTGAAACCCTCTTGCGGTCCTTCCACTGTGTCTCTCCCTGGCCCTGATCTTGCACCAGTGGGGTCTCTCGACCAGGCCTCCACCCTCTTGCAATCTAGGACCCTTCGGAGGATGCCAGAGAACCAGTTTTGGCCTGACACCATAGGCCAGCCTGAGGGACCCCACTGGTGCACGAATTTGTGCACAGGGCCTCTAGTTTTAAATAACATAACATTGTGTCAGAACCCAATAGTGCAAATAGCACAACAATATCTTCACTTATTGCTTATTTAATCCCACCTTGTCATACTTTATATATCTCTCATCCCCATAAGATTATAAGCATCTTGAGCACAGGAATCATGGCATTCATCTTTGTATCCAATTGCCCCCTGGCTTCATAAAAAGAGCACCAAGCTTAACACATAAGCACTCTATACCTTTTGCTCCTGTGGAATTGAACAGAGGAATAAAAAAAAAAATTTAAAAAAATCTGCTCTTTTTTTCTCTGTTTAAAACCTTTTTTGTTGTAGAATTTAACTCTCAATCATCAAAGTACACAATACAAAAATGTATAGTTCAGTAAATTATCACAAAGCAAACACCCATGTATCCATGTTGTTGATTAGAAGTTCTTAATTTTAATAGTCAAATTTACCAACTTTTAAATGTGTGTCCTATTTTAGAATGCTTTCCTTATCCTAAAATCATGAAAATGTTCTATATTATTCTCTAGATACTTAATATTTTTTTGCCTTTCAATTCACCTTGAATTGATTTTTGTGTGTTTTATGAATTAAGGTTGTTTCTTTTTCTTCTTCCCAAGATTCTTGTTTTAATATCCTGGTATCGCTTATTGAAAAGACAGTTATTTCCACCCTGAGCTGAAGTATTCTTTGTTAAGAATCCAATGTTGCCCTGGCCAGTTTGCTCAGTTGGTGTGCACCGAGGAGTTGCTGATCAATTCCCAGGGCACATGCCTGGGCTGCAGGCTCAATCCCCAATGTGGAGAGTGCAGGAAGCTGCCAATCGATGTTCTGATCTCATATCAATGTTTCTCTCTCTCTTTATCCCTCTCTCTCTAACAATAAATTTTTAAAAAATCTTAAAAACAAAATAGCTCTTTGGACCTTATTTTTTAAAGTAGTGCTGATAATCTCATCCAGATTTATTGGAGGATTAAATTGATTTTAAAAAAAAATCTAATGTGCATGAGTTCTCTACTTCATTCTATTTGTCTATCCTTACACAAACACCACAGTCTTAATTCTTATGACTTTACACTGTGTATTTATATCTGGGAAAACAAGTTCTCTTTTTCAGTTCTTCAAAAGAGATGGCTACTTTGCATTTCTATGTAACTTTTAGAATTGCGTCAAGTAGCACTTTCATTTTTTCTCCTAAGGCTGACTTTCAGCTAACTTTCTCTGGGATGATGTTTAGCTAGAATTGTAATGGCAATAGCACTCTGAAAGAACATGATATAGTGGAGAAAACCCTGGGCTGTGGAGTCAGACTTGAAGTTTATCTCTGCAGCTCTTTATTGGGCCATTAGAAGGGTTTAGGCTTGTTTTTTGTCTATCTCGATCAGCAATCTATTATTTTTAGTTTGCAACAAAAAATATCTCTATTACTAAAATTACTGTAATAGAGTAATTACATACCTCAGCAATGCACAGGTATGTTGGCGTGATGATAAATATTTCTTAGTTTATCTCAGGAATATGTCAAAGCTACACAGCAATGCTACCGACATTGTGTATCAGTCAGCTTTGAGCAGCATTACTCGTGTATCATAACTATAGCTCATGTATTGCTTTTTTAAAAGAATGTATGTGCTTATTGATTTCAGAGAGGAAAGAGGAGGGAGAGAGAGATAGAAGCATCAATGATGAGAGAGAATCACTAACTGGCTGCCTCCTGCACGCCCCCTACTAGGGATTGAGCCCGCAACCCAGGCAAGTATCCTTGACCAGAATCAAACCTGGGACCTTCAGTCCATAGGCTAATGCTCTATCCATTGAGCCAAATCCGCTAGGGCATGCATTGCTTTTTTAAACTTTAAACATTTGTAGTTGCCTATAAACCTGTTCCACCATCCTGCCTGCCGAGCTATAGGTTGGGGCCGGGCCCCCTGCCTGCTCCCTTAGGGCCTGGGAGCCAGGTGGCGGCCCTGACCCCGGCCAGTGCCACTGGTCACCATCTGCCAGATGACCAGTGGCCTTGGCCTAGCACCTGCTCCACCATCCCGCCACAGTCCTGGCTCTCACTGGGGCCCATCAGGCTGGCAGCACCTCCACTACCATCTGCCACCAGCACTGTGTCACCCGCCATGTTCTGTGCCGCCCCCTGGTGGCCAGCGAAATCATAGCAAGTGGTCAAACTCCTGAGGGGATAATTTGCATATTGGGCTTTTATTATATAGGATACTCGCAGAGCATATATTTTAATTCACAAAGCACACATCATATGGAAATTGTAAAATTATAATGAATACCCATGATCCTAAATCTGAAATCTAAGCTATGTGCTGCTCTTCTGCTCCTGCTAATTGGTTTCTTCTGTAAGCATATTTGAGAACTTGGCCTCTCTAACTGACACTATTAGTTTAATATTCTCTTAAAATATTCTCAAACTTAGGACCAACAGCTTCATCCAGCTTCAATAGATGGTTATTTTTACAATTCATTAATGCTATGAAATCTGTGAACATATTCATTTAGAAAAATTGGCAGGCAAGTAGTTTTGTCTCCAATTCTATCTACACCTCTAAGTGTCTGTGTGTAACTGTGTCTGCATATGGCCTCTTACACACATTCAGAAATGAATCCCAGTCTCCCCTTTTCTGTGTTTCTCTCTCACAAACAGACATACAAATTCAGACACACAAAAAGAAAAGTATCTAGAAAAGGAAAAGATAAAAACAGCTCCCATCTGATTCATCTACCATCTGTCCTTTTCTATCACTCTGCAAGATTGGGCAAAATATTCACCCTTGTATTCATTTCCCTCTTTTAGTCCCTATCCTCTGATTCACGCTGGGTTGGAGACAAAGTGGGAGTGCAAAAAGGCAGTCCCTTATTTCTCACTGCATGGTTTCCCTTTTCAGTGACTCCATGGCTGCTGTCTGCTCACAGGAGTCATCGGGAGATGCTCTTTTGTGGTTGCAAAGGGGAACGCTGAATACTTTGTGGAAGGCATCTCACAGGAGAAAAGTGGTCGGTCAGCCACTGCTTTTACGGCCATCCTGTCACTAGGTGGCAAAGGCAAAAGTGTCTTGTCAAATAGCTCAAAAGCTCATCAAAGAGAAAAAGACTGATGGATTTATATAACATGCTCCCTCAATTAATGGGATGTTTTATTTTTGTATTTTGCCCTTCACTGTTAGGAACATGTCTTTACGGTTATAATCTTTGGTTCCCCTTCGTCTGTGTGTGTGTGTGTGTGTGTGTGTGTGTGTGTGTGTGTGTGAATATATAATACAAGGTGGGCCAAAAGTAGTTCATATAGAAAAGAATACATTAATCTACAATAATAAAAGCGTAATATGATAATTTGGCTCAGTGGATAGAGAGTTGGCTTTCCGTCATGTACCTCGGTTGCAGGCTCCCTGTCCTGGTCAGGAGCATGGGCCTTGGTTAGGGGCATGTGGGAGGCAACCAATTGATGTTTCTCTTTCACATCAATGTTTCTCTCTGTCTCTCCCTCTCCCTTCCATTCTCTCTAAAAGTCAATGGAAAAAATATCCTCAGATGAGGATTAAAAAAAAAGTCATAAGATTTTAAACAGTACCTTTTTATTTATAACATTTTAGATAAATGTTATAGAG
This sequence comes from Pipistrellus hanaki, assembly GCF_964339955.1. Taxonomy (NCBI): domain Eukaryota; kingdom Metazoa; phylum Chordata; class Mammalia; order Chiroptera; family Vespertilionidae; genus Pipistrellus; species Pipistrellus hanaki. The sequence goes on from NC_140503.1 coordinate 59,500,377, forward strand.
TTATCTCTGTCTCGTAGCACAATGGCATTGTATCCTATTCTTTTAATTATTTTGTAATGGTCGTTAAGAAAATGTTTTTCTGATTTCACAGAGAGGCCCATTCAAAGGAGAACAATGAACAATTGAAATTGTCCTCGCCAAAACTCTGAGCCTGGAAACAGATTAATGTATTTACTCAGAGGCCATCTCATTTCTATAACTCTATTCATTGGGAAAACTGGAGGATTATACTGTAATAAGCATGACCCCTCTGTCTTTCAGGCATAAAAATGAAGGCTTTGTCCCTATCAAAATATAAAATATCTGAGGATCAAATTACTTTTACTACACAGCCTTACTAGATATTTCCCAACCCAACATGAACTATCACGTAGAATCAATTCTAGTTGTAAAGCCTGGTTGTTTGTTCATTAATCAGTAAGATTAATGCAGCGCCCATTACATGAAAGAATACCTACTGCAGGCACCACCCAGGAAGTAGCAGGCTTAGTACCTGCCCGTGAGCAGAATGAAAACCACCTAACATTTCTGGCACCTGGAGCTAAAGAAGGAAATCATTTTTTGGCATCAAACTGGAATCTAAAGCTTAAGTGAATATATACAATTTACATAAGTGTCCAGAAACTTATGTAAAAAGCAGGAACTGACAGAGTGAACGGAAAACCAAGAATCAGTGGGAAAATGCTTTGTTTTCTCTTTTTTAATGGCCTGTTTTCTGATCTTCCTCCCTCTTGTGTGTGTGTGTGTGTGTGTGTGTGTGTGCGTGCAAATGTCTCATTGTCTACTTCAAACTTCAGTGTTTGACTTGACTCAATTCTTGATGGACAGAGTGATACTGAAGGCCAAATAAATATATTTTATGATGCAATACTTAAAAGAAATTCAATATAGTATGCCATTATCCTCTATCAAATGTTTATTAGAAGCACACAGAGCCCCTTCTAAGGCTTAGCAAATCTAAAATAACAAAGTAGTATAGCATCAATTTTTTTAAAAAAATTATTTATTGATTTTAGAGAAACAGGATGAGAGAGGGAGAGAGAAACATCATTCCTACACCCCCCCGCCAGCGATCGAGCTCACCCCCAGGACATGCCCCAACCTGGGATGTGGCATGGGACGATTGCTCAACCAAACGAACCACACCAAGGCTATACTATCATTTTTGTGTATAGTAAACTCAAAATTTAGGCTAGCCCTGGCCTAAATTAGGTGGCTCAGTTGGTCAGAGTATTGTACCATACACCAAAAAGGTTTCCAGTTTGATCCCCAGTTGGGGCACATATAATGTTTCTCTCTCACATTAATGTCTCTTTCTCCCCCTTCTTCTCTCTCTAAAAAGCAATAAAAACTTATGTCTCAGGTGAGGATTTAAAAATTTTGGGCTAATATAGTGATGCAATTGAAAAACCTGTAGCTCCTGATTCTAGTCTTACTCTGAGCCCTTTTCCTTCATGAAGTCTTAGTAATAGCATTATGACAGTTGATTTAATTTTTTTTTAATTTTTGGTTGTTGATTTGAGAGAGAGACAGTAATTATTGTTACACTTATTAATGCATTCATTGGTTGATTTTTGTATGTGCCCTGACAGGAGATCAAATCTGTAACCGCAGTATATGGGGACCATCGTCTAACCCAGTGTTTCCCAACCTTCTCTCATGATGAGAATCACCTGGTGGAGTTGTTAAAACACAGATTCCTGAATCCCAACTAAGAAGTGCTAAACTAGAATTTTTGAGAACATATAGGTAAAATTGCATACCTAACTTAGTGCTCTGTATATAAAATCTGTCTTAGAGCACTAGTTAAGTATACAATTTTACCTATATGTTCCCAAAAATTCTAGTTTAGCACTTCTTAGTTGGGATTCAGGAATCTGTGTTTTAACAACTCCACCAGGTGATTCTCATCATGAGAGAAGGTTGGGAAACACTGGTCAAACCAACTGAGCTACCGGGCCCGGGCTATGACAGCTGATTTTAAAAGGATCTGCAACATTATCTGCAAAGCAAAGAATACGGACCAGGAACCCAATTAATTTCCCACATAGCCCAAACTTTTCCTTTTTCTCTTGACTTCCACTCTGGACTCCTATTTCTTGCCCCCAGTTTTTATTATTTTCAGGAAGGATTTGAACTTGAATGTCTCAAATTGAATGTCATTGCCACATATGTGTCTTAAACAGAAAAGAGGCCTGTAGATGACCTTTCCTTGATTTCTGTGGTTTGGAACTGTAACCAAGTTGTATTATGACATTTCAGCACTAAGTGGAGTCAGACACTCAACTGCCTTAAAACTTTAATCAGCAAAGAGAACAGCCCACTTACTTGAAAAGCTGACGTCATTGTTGGGCTCACAATTGGACGGAGCTGAAGTTTTATGGTGAGTCAACTATCTATAATAATCTATAATAATAAAAGCATAATATGCAAATTAGACCTGACGACCCTTTGGATGAAGCTGGGGCTGTGAGGAAAGCCCAGGTCCCGGGTGCCAGAGGGAAGCCGATGCCGGCAGCTGGGGGAATGAAGGCCTGCTCTTGCACGAATTTCATGCTTCGGGCCTCTAATTTTGTATATTTGGATGCTCAAACCTCAGGGGACAGACAGCAGGTGAACAAATATTTTAGTTTATCTTAGTGTGGATTAAAGAAAATAGGTCAAATAAACACAAACTAACCAGATTGTTTGTACATTGTGAATGACAATCTCTCTACCCTTTGTTGCAAGTTTCTACAAGACAGAAAGCTAGCCTTTGGTATTCAAATCCTGATCTATAGGATGAGAATGTGCCCAGTGGAGAAGAACCCTGGTTAACAGGAAATTTGTGATAGTGTTCTAGTGATTTTTTCCAAGTAAATGCATACTAGATTATACATGGACAGGTTTGCCCAGTGGGAGTAGGAGCCTGCTTTGGGGTGTGTATTTGTAGGAGACTGATGGAGGGTATAGAAAGAGTCACAGACCAGCTTGAACGTCAGCACAGACTGAGCAAACCATCCAATTCTTGAGATAACCTTAGATCTAAGCATAAGAGATGAGCTTTTTTACAATTATTCTACTGCTTTCTGACTTCGTTTTCTTATCTGTGAACAGGAATGTTTATTTCCACTTACACTTCTGTTTCAGTGGAATGATCACAGGGGGTTACAAAGTTTAAAAATACGTATTTCCAGTTCTGGAAACTAAGAGGACTTCACGTCATGGATAAGGAACTTGGTGTCCAACTGACTTTTGGAAGCCCAGGAATGAGCTTGTCTTTATAGAATGATTGATGGACTGAATGAACAAATAAAGTACCACGTGCTACCTTCTAATCCTACTTTCCTTTATTCACACCTTTGTTCAATAAATATTTCTAGATCTCTACTCTATGTCAGGCACTGTGTTTGGCATTGGAAAGCCAGCAGTAAAAACCTCACTCTGAAAAACAAAAAACAAGAAATTAAAAAACAAAACAAAAAGCACACCTCACTCTGTTTCCAGAGGGCTTGCTGTTTATGTGGGGAGACCAATAAAAATGCAGCAGCGTGGGAACTTCGTTCTGTGGGGCTCTAGAGCAGAGGCTTTCACTCAGACTGGGGCCAGAAAAGACCTCAAAAAGGCAGTGGCATTCAAGTGGAACTTTGGAGAACATAAAGAGATAACCGAGCCAAAACCGGTTTGGCTCAGTGGTAGAGCGTCGGTCTGCGGACTGAAAGGTCCCAGGTTCGATTCCGGTCAAGGGCATGTACATTGGTTGCAGGCACATCCCTGGTGGGGGTTGTGCAAGAAGCAACTGGTCGATGTTTCTCTCTCATCGACGTTTCTAGCTCTCTATCTCTCTCCCTTCCTCCTCTCTGTAAAATATCAATAAAATATATTAAAAAAAAAAAAAAAAGAGAGATAACCGAGTGGATAACTCAGAAGCATGAAACAGCCTACTTGTAGCAATCCTATATAATAAAGAGTAATATGCAAATTGATCATCACTCCAATACACAAGATGGCTGCCCCCATGTGGTCAAAGATGGCTACCCCCATGTGGACACAAGATGGCTGCCACAAGATGGCCAGCAGGGGAGGGAAGTTGTGGGGAATCAAGCCAGCGGGGGGGCGGGGGGAGTTGGGGGAACCAGGCTTGCAGGGGAGGGAAGTTGAGGATGACCAAACCAGCAGGGGAGGGCAGTTAGGGGCAATCGGGTAGGCAGGGGAGCAGTTATGTGTTAATCAGGCTGGCAGGGGAGTGGTTAGGGGGTGATCAGGCTAGCAGGCAGAAGTGGTTAGGGGCAATCAGCCAGGTAGGTAGACGAACAGCTAGTTGGGAGCCAGCAGTCCCAGATTGAGAGGGCAGTCAGACATTCCTTGAGGGGTCCCAGATTAGTGAGGGTGCAGGCTGGGTTGAGGGACACCCCCTCCCCCCCATGCACGAACGTCATGCACAGGACCTCTAGTATCTAATAATAAGCTACAACTTGAAACAGCATGTAAAGAAGGACTAGATTGAGTATTACAGGACAGAATTGCCCTAAAAGAGATCCCAAGAACTCAGAGTGAGATGCTGTTTGTCACTTACTGATTCATAATTTCCATTTGAATTAGAATCAAAGGAAGGACTTCTCTGGAGTATCTTTAAAAAGCCTATTTCCAGTTTCTGGAGACTAAGAGGACTGCACCTTATGGGTAAGGAACTTGGTGTCAACCGACTTGTGGTAGCTCAGTACTGAGCTTGTCCTTATAGAATGAGGACAAGGTTGGAAGGAGTGGAGTAACTTTCCATAGCAAGTCCCTAGGGCAGGAGAGAAAACTGACTTTCCCGACACTGTTCGCTCACGTTCTTCCTCTCTCTCTCTTTGCTGTCAATATTCTAAAATGTGAAGACCATACTCAGTGCCCCTACTTCCTCCTCTTCCATTCTCTTAGTAACGGCTTGAGTTTTGACTTTATCCCTGAGTCTGCTTTCTATAAGATAGCCTATATTCTTTTTTCAGTCAGTTTTATTTAGCTCATAGTCTCCTCTCAGCACCATTTATTCTGTTGACCACACTCTCTGATTGATGACTCTCCTAGTGTCTTTTGATGCTCCACCACTCTATTTCCTTTTACAGTATTGCTTCCTCTTTTTGTCTCCAGTTGTGTGTGCCCCTAAAGTTGTGTCCTTGGCTTGGCTTTATACTCACTCTTTAGCTCATTTTTATGCCCTCCTATTCCTTTATACATACCTACTCCTCCCGAATTCTGAGACTTTACCTTTGACCTGTGCTTAATTCAAAGGACATGATAGCCTCGCTGGATCAGCTCAGTGGAGAGAGCATTGGCCTTCAGACAGAAGGGTCCTGGTTTGATTCAAGTCAAGGGCATGTACCTGGTTGCAGGTTCAATCCCAGGCCCTGATGGGCCTGTATGGGTCAGCAACCATTCTCTCGCCTCCCTTCCACTCTCTCTAAAAAAACAAAGGAAACAAAAAAAATCCTCCGGTGAGGATTAACAAAAGACATGATAGTATGTAGATTAAGAGCATGGATTCTGAATTTGAGTCAGAAGATCTGTGCTCAAATTCACTTACTAGCATGTCACCTAATTTCCTTGCTTGTAAAGAGGGGATAATAATATAATGTATGTCATTGGATTATTGGATGACTAAATAGGGCCATGTAATATGCTTAGAATAGTGTCTATTACATAATAACTTCTATGTAAGTATTAACTTGTTGTTTTTATGCTCTAGATCACATGTGTCAAACACAAGGCCCGCGGGCCAAATCCAGCCCGCCAGGCCTTGCAATGTGGCCCGCACCGCGCTGTCATCACTGCTCTCCGCTGTCAGTTTATGACATTGTCAGTTTATGACTGTTCAGTAAACCATTCGGCCTGCGATTTAGGCTGGATTTTAGATTTTGGCCCCTTCTCTGATTGAGTTCGACACCCCTACTCTAGATCAATCTGCTCTAAGTATATCTCCACTTGCATATCTCTTGATTTTATTCCTTACTTGCAATTCCTATAACTTCTTTCTCCTCTTTGTAGAATCAATTCTCCTGACTTTGTTTGTTAAGACACCATCTTTATTTCTGATCTCCTAGTTTGTAAATCTTTTATACATCTTATGAATTGCTCATGTACAAAATCTCACTGAGTTCTATCAGTTTTGCATGTGACTGGCTCAGGGTCTACCACATAACACTTGCTCAATAAATAATGAATAAATTAAAATATTTACTAGGTTTTTATTTTAAAATATTTCAGATTTACCTCTTTTCTTCATTTCCAATGACATCACCCTAATCCAGACCCTTATTGACTCATGTCTAGAAAATTGAAATAACTTTCTACCTGGATCCCCAATTTTCTTTTTTCATTTTAATCTATTGTATCTTGCCTAATTGTTAGACAAATATTCTCAAAATAACATTTCTTTTTGGAATATATTTGTATTGACTTTAAAGAGGAAGGGATAGGGAGAGAGAGAGATAGAAACATCAATGATGAGAGAGAATCATTGATTGACTGCTTCCTGTATGCCCCACACTGGGGATCAAACCCACAACCCAGGCATGTGCATGGACCGGGAATCAAACCATGATCTCCTGGCTCATAGGTCAACACTCAACTACTGAACTATGCCAGCCAGGCTAAAATATTATTGTTATTCACAAATACTACCTCATCTAATTCTCATAACAACCCAAAGAGATGGTTTCTCTACTACTTTTGGAATAAGCTAATCCTCTAAAGCTATTTTTTGAGGTCTCCCACAATTTGGTCTCACTGTATTTTCCCTAGTATTTTCTCCCATCAGTAACCCTTGAAACTCTATTCTCCACCCACGCTGATACCATTAGTCTTCCACATTTTCCTCCATACCTACTTCTGACATCATGCCAAATCTTGCTTTAATCATGAACACCTTTCTCTTCCCCCCTTTTCCCTTCAAAATTTATCCAACTTTAAAAAAGAAAACAGAATCCTATCATGAAACTTTCTTGGACTGTTATAATCTTCTTCTTCAGCTAACTCCCTTGTAAACTTATATAACTCCCACATAAAATCTTAATTATTCAAGTTAACATGCAAGTTCAATTTATTACTGTCTTCTTATTTTATGTGAGCTAATATTGCCTCCCTAGTTGTATTTATAAATCTATTAAGAGTCTGTGCTATAATTCTTTATTTTTTAGTATCTAAGTGATCTGAGTATATAGTAGAAGCTCAAAAATACTTGTTTGATAGACATTATGGAAACTAATCTAATGAGATCAGTGTTTTGGGAGACATAGCTTTCTCAAATTTTGACCCAAGATAAGATCTATGATGTTTTCAAATAATTTGATTGAATGCCATATTATTATAAGTTGCCTGTCTTACATTGACCAATAAATAGGTAAAGTGTTATCATCTTTTTAAAATCTGAAGTGACTGAAAATATTTTATAAAAAGGAATTTAAAAATTACAGAAATAAAACATCACTTGAAGTTTTTCATTCCAAATGCCAGCTCAACAAGTAAACTCAAGGATGTTCATTTCAAGCCTCTTAACACTATTATCAAGGAGAGCTCATGGCTGCTCTCCCGTAGAACGAGTTTAAGTTCTGGTCATGCTGAGACTTTAGTATTTAGAGGAATCTGGTAGGTTCAACTGCAAGTGTAGTTGGTGATTGTTGCTGGAAGCTAAGAACATTGTGACATGTTCTTAGAAAAGGACAAAGACTCTGAAGTGTTTTCCTGTCAAATCCTGTTAGAAATGGAGCTTCTATGGTTTCGCTCTGTGCTGTGCGCTACACTATTTCATTCAGTTCCGCCTGCTGCCTGTCTGTCTGCAGGGACAGAAGGAGCTTTGAATGCCATCCTCCTCCGGCCTGTCCTCCTCCCTCCTTGAGTATATGGAAAGTTATGTGGACAAGGGTTCTTATGTTTCAGTAATTCCCATCTCACCTCCATGGTTTTTGCCAAATATTTTTCCTTTAAATTGATTATTTTTATTTACATACTTTTCCTAAAAAGAAAAATGTCTTTATATCACTCCTGAAAATAAAAAACCAGTTTCTGTTATAATAAGTAGAAAGTTACAATGAAAACAAATACCACACACACATACACATACATACACAGACACCCTCACCCCTTCACACACAAATAAAACCTTTTCATCAAATTTTAGCCTGATATTTTGAACTTTGAATCCAAGGCTTTACTCACTCTTTGTTATAAAGGAAGACTAGTAGATGTTAGAAGTGTTAAGACATTTTAGCATTACTGAAAAAGGAGATTCTCTTCTTATCAAAATCAGTGCTACTAAAAGAGAATTGAAAGGAAAGGTGTTGTTGTTGTTGTTGTTACCCAAGTCAGTTAATGTCATTCCTGCATATCACCTAAAATTATTTCCTGCATGCCCCTTCTTGGAATATACTACACTAGGTGAAAATTTAAATCGAATCACTTAAAAACAAAAAACCGAGCAGGAATCCCAAACAGGAGTTATCCTTATGTCATAAAAACCTGTCATACCTTTTTATTTTAAAATTTGTAAAGCACAATTCTGTTAGTTTTCATTTTCATTCTAGGGTCCTCTTTTAAAAGGATAAAGACTAATAAAAGAAGGTCTTTTATTGCACCTATGTCATCTTCTCTGAAAAGCCAAATAAAACATATGGAGGCCAACAAATTTAAAGGTTAACAAATATACTAGATGTTAAGCTTCTGAACCTCAAACTTTGGCTTGTAAGTCCACAACAAGTTGAAGTGAAACAAGACAGCAGAAGTACAAGGGAGAAACATTTGGTGATTTCAATAGAGCAATGGGGGGAAGATGGGAAGTAAATAAGTGCATTAGGAAACCCGGGTAGGTCCAAATTCTCCCTTCCTTCCTTCTTTCCTTCCTTCCTTCTTTCCTTCCTTCCTTCCTTCCTTCCTTCCTTCCTTCCTTCCTTCCTTCCTTCCTTCCTTCCTTCCTTCCTTTTTTTTTTTTTTTTTTAATATGTTCTATTGATTTAACACAGAGAGAAAGGGAGAGAGGTAGAAAGCTAGAAACGTCGATGAGAGAGAAACATCGACCAGCTGCCTCCCGCACATCCCCCACCGGGGATGTGCCTGGAACCGATGTACATGCCCTTGACCGGAATCGAATCTGGGACCCCTCAGTCCGCAGACCGACGCTCTATCCACTGAGCTAAACCGGATTCGGCTTTCTTTCTTCCTTAAAGGAGTCTTCTGGCCCTAGCTGCTTTGGCTCAGTGGATAGAGCATCGGCCTGCGGTCTGAAGGGTCCTGGCTTAGAGTCTGGTCAAGGGCATGTAATATCTTGGTTGCAGGCTCCCCCCCCACCCCCCCACCCCCACCTCGCTCTAGTCGGGGCCGCTGCAGGAGGCAACCAATCCATCACATTGATGTTTCTCTGTCTTTCCCTTAAAAAAAAAAAAAAAAAACAGTCTTCAAAGTAAGATTAACTGTCTTCGTTTTTCTGAAACTGGGGGATTTCCTTGGACATAAGAGTTTTAAAATTGGGAGAGTCCTAGGAAATTAAAAGGAGTCAGTCACCCTATTCCTTCAAGGCATACGGTAGAAGCAGATGTGTTCCTCCCGTGAATGTAAGAGGTTGTATGAGATTCTACCTACAGAGAATCTGATCGCAGAGTCCAGAAATCATTTGGGGGATATGATTAAGTACCAAGGCCTTTTCCTAGATTGGTAATTCAATGTTATTGAATTATAAGTGTCCTTTTCCAACACTCTTCCCCTCTTATCTGCTATTAATTATGTAAGTGCTTAATTCTCTAGTAATCCTGGGATTCTGGGGCCCTAACTACGTAAGATTTAACATATGAAGTAACCAAAGGCATTTTTGGTTACAAAGCCTTACAGTTCAACATGCCTGAGTCTCTCTCTCTCTCTCTCTCTCTCTCTCTCTCTCTCTCTCTCTCTCTAATTTTTAGAAAGAGGAAGGGAAAGGGAGAGAAAGTGATAAATATCGACGTGAGAGGGAATCTATCCACTGCCTCTTACATGCCCACTACCCAGGATGGAGCCCACAGCCCTGACAGGAATGGAATCTGCAACCTTTCAGTGCACTGGTCGATGCCCAACCAATTGAGCCACACCAGCCAAGGCCCAGAGTCTTTTTTTTTTTTTTTTTTTTTTTTTTTACAAAACATCTACTTGTCTCTTGCACTCCTACCACTTGATTTATAAGACATTGTGATTAATCCAATAATCAGTCACTAAAATTCCTTCTCTGTGCAATTTAATTAATTCTAAAATCCTCTTGTAAGCCATATGTAAAAACTGAATTATACCAAATTAAGATTTGGGTTTTTTCCAAATCTGCACCTTGAAGTTATAAATTTTCTATTGGGAAACTATTATCATAAAGTGTTTAACTGTACATTTTCCAAGCACTTCTCCTTTAAAGTTCTAATAAGGTTTTTTAGATAGAAAAAGCAACACATTATTAAGCATTCCACAATTCACTATATAGTAACCTCATTTCCACTAAAAGGCATTCTGTCCAGTCACTTTTTGCATTATTTTTAAATGATGGAACGCCATCTTCGCGCCGGACACTTCACCGGGAATTGGCGATACAGGAAAAAGCCAAAGTCTCTGCCTCTGCAGAGCTCAGGTCCGGTGCCTTTGAGACATTTGCAATGGAAATCATAGGGGAAAGGACTCCAAGGCCTACAGCTCTGACTAGTTTGGAGAGAAGGAGGAGCTAGCTAAACAGATCTTGTCCATTTTTAGTCTTCAGACTTTGGGGGACAAGCAAAAGGAAAGCAGAATAGTCTAGAACAAGAAAGTATTCCTATTGTAATAGAATCAGAAAAAAAGAAAATTAAAAAAAATAGAATCTACTCTCTTTGTCTTCCTTGGAGCAGAGTTCCACAAAAAGGACTCTTTTGATGTAGACATAGGGTTATCTCCTCCTTTCCCTGAAACTTTTTGTAAGTTTTTAATAGACAACTTTGATTAATGTATCCATCCAAGTTCTTAAAAAAAAAAAAGGGAACTATAGGTCATTTCAAGATTCTTTTGGCATGGAACACAACCACAATTATAAACAACAATGACTATGGTTAAAATAATAACAGATATTTATTAAGTATCAGTTACATGCAAGAAATTAAGGAGAATAGAAAAATCCAAGTAAGGCACAATCCTTGCCCTTAAAGAAATCACTACTAGTGTGTCATGTGCTAGGGACTAGTAGAGATACAAAAATATTCAAGAAGATGTGGGGCCAGAGAGAAATAATTACTACATTTTATCTAACTAACAGAACTCTGATTTTGACCAAGAGTTCAGACCTAGCCGGTTTGGCTCTATCAGTGGATAGAACATCAGCCTCAGACTGAAGGGTCTTGGGTTTGATTCCAGTCAAGAGCATGTACCTCAGTTACCGTCCCAGTGGGGGTGGGTAACCAATGGATGTGTCTCTCTGATGTGGATGTTTCTCTCTGTGTGTCTCTCCCCGTCCCTTCCACTCTTTCTGAAAATCAATGGAAAAAATATCTTTGGGTAAGGATTAACAACAACAAAAAGTTCACCTCAGGAGAAATAGATCCAATTTTATGGTTCTTGAGGCTTGATTAACCTAAACCAACAAGATAATCCTCCTCTTTGTTATGAAATTGGTTTAAGAAGAGGCACTTGAACCACAATTCACACTAACAAGTCACAGAGGAGGTTTGTTGAAAGTTTCTGGAAAAGGAAGTTCAATGATCTGGCTCGATGTTAAGAAGTGGAATGTAGCCGCAATAGCTATTGACAATTATCAGAATGAAGCTGATATTAAGAGAGGCTGAGCAGCCTGGCTGGCATGGCTCAATGGTTGAACATAGATCTATGAACCCGGAGATCATGGAATATGCCTGGATTGTGGGCTCCACCCCCAGTGGGTCCTGTAAGAGGCAACCGATCAATGATTCTCTATCATTGATGTTTCTATCTCTCTCTCCCTCTCCCTTCCTCTCTGAAATCAATAAAAATATATTTAAAGAAAAGCAGACCAAAAAGAGGCGAAAAACCTGAGTTCTCGGTCACATAATTTTCCCACTGGATTAAGAAACCCTGAAAGCTTCTCCCCCATCGCTTTACCCTTCCAGTTTTGAGAGCCAATATATTTTCTTATTAGGTCAGTTGAATATGGTGCATCCTTCCCCCAACTAGGGTACAAATCTTTGACATTTGAACCTACATCCAAGTAGAATACGGTATTCTCTGTACATAACATCAACCTATTTCATTGACTCTATGAAGTATATCCTTTCTCCCACATTTTAACATCTCTGAAATCAGGGTAGCATGTCGTAAAATTGTTCTCAGCCAAGCTATAGTCTTATCGTAGTTATCAGTGCCTAAGCGTGTGTGACCTTAATTATACCATTTGTATTATTGATGCTTTAATTATAGGCATTATTTGAAATACACATAATAAGTGTAATTGCCATTTAAAGTTAATCATGATTACATGATTCAGAATTAAAATAACAGCTTATTCTGTCTTCAGGAAAACATCAGTGAAACACACCTTTGATATAAATGGAGTGAATATTCATCCTTGGAGGTATCACTACAATTCTATAGTTTATTGCAAATACTTTTTACAGGATCTAGGATAGAAAGATATGCACAAGTATTTCAAAGAAATTTCAAAGCAATGTGAGGCTTGTATTATTGATTCATGCATAAAGTAAATGCCATAGAAAATGGAAAGGTCAATTGTCTTGCTTGTAGGAAACTAATTGTCAAATTGGTTTTTTAGGTAGGTTGTGGTTATACTCGCTGTGTATGACTATTCATTGGGTAAGAGTTTTAAATAATTTTACCCTCTACTACTATTTTTATTCTCAAAAGCCAGATCAGCCTCTTTATATAATTGAGGCATTTTGATCTTTAAATGAAATAATAGGTACCAGTTATTGTAGATAGTGTTATTTAGCTCTGACAAAAGTCTGTTTCAAATACTGTATGGTATCACTTATATGTGAATCTTAAAAAAAAAAAAAAAAAAATCAAACTCATAAAAACAGTTAGTAGAAAAGTGGTTGCCCAGGCGGCAGGGTGGGGAAGATAGAGAGAGGTTGTAAAAGGGTATAGACTTTGTTATAAGATGAATAAGGTCTGAGGCTCTAATGTATAACATGGTAATTATAGATCAGGGATGGGGAACCTTATTTCTGACAAGAGCCATTTGGATATTTATAACATCATTCATGGGCCATATAAAATGATCTGCTTAAAAATTAGCTGATATTTACCGAAACCGGATTGGCTTAGTGGTAGAGCGTTGGTCTGCGGACTGAAAGGTCCTGGGTTCGATTCCGGTCAAGGGCATGTACGTTGGTTGCGGGCACATCCCTGGTGGGGGGTGTGCAGGAGGCAGCTGGCCGGTTTCTCTCTCATCGATGTTTCTAGCTCTCTATCTCTCTCCCTTTCTCTCTGTAAAAATCAATAAAATATATTTTTTTAAATAAATAAAAATTAGCTGATATTTGGTCAAACATTTAATTAACTCACCTCTAATGTGTTGACAGGGCCAGATCAAAAGATTTTGCAGGCCTTATATGGCCTGTGGACCAGATATTCCCCAGCCCTGCTATAGATAACACTGTATTGTAGAACTGACATTTGCTAAGAGAGTAGAACTTACATGGTTAAAAAAGAGAGAGAGATAAATATTTGAAATGATGGATGTGTTAATGATGGATGGGGGTGAAATTCTTCCACAATGCATACATATATCTAATCATCACGATGCACACCTTAAATTTCTTACAAATTTTTAAAAACTAAGTTTTTATTGATTTCAGAGAGGAAAGGAGAGGGAGAGAGAGATAGAAACATCAATGATGAGAATCATTGGTTGGCTGCCTCCTGCATGCTCTCTACTGGGGATTGAGCCTGAAACCTGGGCATGTGCCCTGACCCAGGATTGAACCATGACCTCCTGGTTCATGGGTTGACGCTCAGCCAATGAGCCACACCAGCCGGCTCTTGTAATTTTATTTGTCGATTATATGTCAGTAAAGATGAAGAAAATTAATAAAAACCTTTAAAAAAAGAAAATCATTTAAACTGGAACTTGCAACAATCAGCATAAATTTAGCAGATTGAATTTTTTCTCCTGGAATCAGCATCTGCAGCATCCTTAGGATAATCTGCATTCTTCTGGAAATGCTTCGTGCAGCAGGTCAGACTTTTTTTTATTTTTTATTTTAAATCACTTATGTGTTTAAAATGTTTGCAGATATATTTAGAGTGTGGAGAGGCTGGGATCTGTAAATAGATTGCCTCCTCTACTCAGCCCCTACATGATCTCTCTTCCTCTTTTTTCTTCTGTTTTATTTCATTCTATACAGAATTTTTTTTTTAAAGCCAGACCTAATCCTATTGCCTGCAGATTAACATACAATTTCCTCAGTCTGACGTGCAGTTTGATAATGCCAGCCTACATTCCCGGTTTTGTCTTGAACCACACCCTTCCGAACAGTCTATACCTCAATCTTGCCTTTGCCAACGTCTACCTGTAGTCTCTTTCCTCAATTACTACTCCTTCCTTGTGGAATTCTTTCCCATTATTCTTCCCATTGGAGATCTTCCCATCCTTCACGGCCCAGCTGAAGCAGTGCTATTTTACATCTTATCGAGAGTTAATGTCTCCCTCCCTATTTTCCCCTTTACTTTCATTGCAGGTTGCATCACTCCCACACGTGCCTTATCTTGTATTAAAGAGAAGAGTATGTGTGTTTCCTCTACTGGACTGTGAGCTCCTGACGGTAGTGGTTCTTCATTAATTTTATTATAGTTTTATTCACTCAGTAATGAATGGAGCTAGCTACTGTCTTAAATGCCCCCAAGAAGCTTCTAGTTTATCAGAAAAGCCAGGCATTAACACATAATTACAAGTGTGTTGAATATAATGATGGAGAAATGCGGGTTTTAACAGAAGTAGATAACTGGGGGACATAATTTAGTCTGGGGAACTGGGGAATACTTTCCGGAAGAAATAATGTTTAAACTGAATTCTAAACGGTAGTAAGTAGCAAGGTGAAAGTGGGAAGGGAATTGATAAAGAGCGTTTCAGAAATCTAAGACCAGAAATAATGATGTGTGCTAAGTCCTAAAAAAAAAAGTCACAATTGTGGGGATTGAATGAATGAGGAAGCATGTGACGTAACGTGAAATTACTGAAGCAGGCAGGGGCTGAACCATGCAGGACTAAGAATGTATGATTTCATCCTGGGGCAGTAGAAGTCGTTGGAGCTTTAATAAAGGGAATGAGGAGGTCAGGATTATGATTTTTAAAGTGCACAATGACCGCAGTATGAAGAACAGATTGGAAACACAAAAGTAGATGTGGGAAGACTAATTTTTATGTGTGTGGTGGGGCCAGGATTGGTTTTGTTTGTTTGGTTTTGTAATAAGGACAAGCAAGAGACCAATGGTGACTTAGATCCTTAGATCTCTTCATTCCCTACAAGGTTGTGTACAGTGTTGTTTCCAGTATAGTTAATAGATGTTCCTTGAACTGAAGGAAGTTGATTGATTCATCATGTGTAAACGCCAACGCACTACAAGTGCCAGGAAGGCTTTCAAGCAATTGAGAATTCTTCTCCAGTGACCTCCTCAGGTCTGTGAGTCTAGGTGCCAATTACAGACCAGAGCAAACCATTCCTTCCTGAAGATTCTGTATCAGGAGAAAAGCTGTAGCTGAGACTACTGCCCACTTCATTTTATGGGAAACTTCCCTGTATTCCATGATAAGTATTGGTGGAAATGACGTTCCTTTCAGCTTCAAGGAAGGAAGCACGTACTTTCTCCTTAGCTGGCTCCTGCTTTGCTAGCTAATGCTTCCAAATGTGCAAATAAAACCTCTCCCTGAGCTCACTGCATAAAAACAACAGCTTATGCTTTCCACCTTTTGTGAGGTTAGAAAAATCAGTCCAGGTTGATACTGGGTAATCTTGTACCAGACTCTTTTTAAAAATTTAGATATTTTACTTTTTGGACATAGATTTTTAAAATAACCATTATTAACATATTCGAGAAAATATGGATTCAACATACAGAACAGAGAAGACATATCAGTAAAATTTTCCAGCTTGAAGCATCAAAAGAAAAAAATAATGGAAAAGAATAAACAATATTTATTAGACATATCAATTATGTTAAGTTCATTAATCAGGTTGTTTATATCTTTATTGATTTTTCTCTACTTGTATTATAAGTTTGAGGACAGTTATGTTAAAAAACACACCCAGTATTAGTACAGATTTTTCAAAATTCCCCACATTTGTCAGTTTTTGCTTTATCTGTTTTAAATATGTTATTTACATGTATATGTAAATTTATATTTATTTTCTCCCTCTGTTGAAATTACCCTCTAACAATTAAAAAATATCTCTCTTTAAAATATTTCTTCTATACTTTGTCTATTTTATCTGACATTTCAGATAAAATAGAATATGTTTTTCCTGTCTTTTTCTTTTGACTTTTCTGTATCTTCATATTGAAGGTATATCTGTTGTAAGCAGAATATAGTTAGGCTTTATTTTTAATGTAGTATTATAATCTTTGTTGTTAAATTTTAATATCTAGACCATTTATACATAACATAAGGACCAAGAAATTTGCATTTACTTCTACCATATAATAATTTGTTTCATTTCTTTTTTCTCATTTCTTGCCTTCTATTGGATTAATAAAAAAGGTTATTAATTAAACATCCTTCTACTCTTCTTTATGTGTTTTTTTTTTCCAGTTTATAACATACATTCTTGACTTATACTATCTAATACACATTATTACTTTTGAAACTTCACAGACAATGCTATGATCCTAAAAAATATAAACTCTACTTATTCCTCCCCTGTCTTTTGGACTACTGTCATGAATTTTCATTCTACTTATATCTCAGGCTCTACATGACATTATGTCTCACACGGCCAATACACATTTAATGTCACCCACATATTTACTGTTGGTGCCCCTCATTCCTATAGGTTACAGGTTCAGTTCCCAGTCATGGCAAACACCCAGGTTGCAAGTTCAAACCCCAGTCGTACAGGAGGTGGCAGATTGATGTATCTCTCTCACATCGATATTTCTCTCTCTCTCTCTTCCTCCCTCCATTCCTTCCTTCCTTCCTTTCTGGAATCAAAAAAGAAAAAAGAAAAGATGAGTAGAGGGATACCAGCCATAATTATTATATTTATTTATTTTTACTTTTTTAAAAATTATTTTATTTTATTTTATTGTTGGCAATATTACAGATGTCTTTTGTTTTCTCTCTTTTTGCCCTCCCTCTGCTCAAACCCCACCCCATCCCAGGTCTTCCCCATTCTATTGCCTGTGTCCATGGGTTATGCATATATGTTCTTTGGTCAATCTCTTCTGTCCCCTCCACTTCTCTTGAAGTCTGTTATTTTGTTTCATGCATCCATACCTCTGGTCCTATTTTGTTTGTCAGGTTTTTTGTTTTTTTTTCCACTTATAAGTAAGATCATATGATATTTGTCTTTCCCTAACTGGCTTACTTTGCTTCGCATAATTCTCTCTTGGTCCATCCATGCTGTCTCAAAGGGTAAGAGATCCTTCTTTTTTATAGCTTCATAGTATTCCACTGTGTAAATGTACCATAGTTTTTTTTACTTTATTTTTGTTGTTAATCTTCACTAGAGGGTATTTTTTCCACTGCTTTTCAGTGAGAGTGTAAAGGAGGGAAAGAGGGAAAGAGAGAGAAAGAGAAAGAGAAGAATAGACATTGAGAGAAGAAGTGGACATTGCCTGTTTACTTCCCATATGTACCCCATCATGCCCTTGACCAGGAATCGAACCCATAACCCTTTGATGTGAGGCCAACACTCTAACCACCGAGACACCCTAGCCAGGGCACCACAGCCAGCTTTTTTATCCACTCATCTACTGGTAGACACGTGGGCTGTTTCCAGATCTTAGGTATTACAATAATAAAAAGCCAAGGGGCGTCTCGACCAAAATGACCAAAAGACCAGTCACCATGATGGGACCCCCACCATGATCGAGGGCATGGCTGTCCTCGGGGAGGCCTCCTGGCTGCAGATGCCCGAGTCTGTTCTGTACTTAGGGCCGTGTTCTCCCCCAGAGTGACTCAGAAGCCGCCAGTGTCTACCTGCCAGTCTCCGGGAGGTGGGAGTGCGTCCACCGTCCACCAAACAGTAGGACCATCGAGCCATTCACAGTCTCAGTGCAGACACAGGTCCATGGCTGATGGTTGGAAGCCAGACCAAAACAAAACAGCAGAAACACTCTGTCCACATTGGCAGGTACAGCTGCAGTCCACGTGGCCTGGGCTGTATAGAAAGCGCTACCTTCTCCCGATCCTGTGCTGGCACTGCTGCTTCTCTCACCCTCAACACACACACACACACACACACACACACACACACACACACACCCCGCCACACACACACCCCCAGTCCTGACAGCGAATTGTGCAGGGCATCCTGCAGGAGTTGTGCCATTCTGGGTACTTTTGCTCAAAGACACCCTTTGGGATGAATTCAGAGCCACATCTCACCTCCCATGAGACCGGAAGAACCATGTAAAAGGAATTCGGCAAAAGCTTTCCACATCTCTGTTTATTCTTTTGAATCCATAAAACAATCTTTAAAAAAGCATCCAGGCCACCTAAGAGAGAAGGAACGCACTTTCTGGCCAGAGCATGCAGGATTCTCTTGCCCAACAGGTTAAAGGAAGCAGAGAGCAGGCACAGAGGAAATGGCCCTGGTGCCCTATGAGGAGACCGCGGGAATGGGGTTGCAGAAATTCCACAAGCCTCTTGCCACCTTCTCCTTTGACAACCACACCATCCAGATCCACCAGGACTGGAGGCAACTGGGAGTCTCAGCTGTGGTTTGGGACTCAGTAAGCAAATCCTGGGGGGCCTCTGAAAACATCGGCAATTGATTATAAGACTGGTCTTTATTTAAAAAGAAGTAAAAGAACAGCTCTGTTGAGATATAATTCATATACTGTACATGTCACCATATCACCTAAAGTGTACAATGAGCTGGTCTTTTAAAGTAATTTCAGAGTGGTATAGCTAACACCATGCTCAATTTTTAAATATTTTCACCACCACAGCCCCTCAAAAAAAAAACAAACAAACAAAAAACAACTTCTATCCAATAGAATCACTTTCCTGATCATCTCCCCCAAAATAGATTGCATTTTAAGGGTGGGTAAAGGAAAATTGAGATAAGTTAAAATACTGCACAAAGGATATTGCAAAATGACAAAGCCCAAAGTGAAGATCATGTGTTTTCTTTTTTTTAAATATATTTTTTATTGATTTCAGAGAGAAAGGGAGAGGGAGAGAGGGACAGAAACATCAATGATAAGAATCACTGATCAGCTGCCTCCTCCAGGCATCCTAATGGGGATCGAGCCTGAAACACAGGCATGTGCCTCTGACCAGAATCAAACCTGGGACCCTTCAGTCCACAGGCCAATGCTCTCTCCATTAAGCTAAACTGGCCAGGGCCATGTGTTTTCGTTAAGTTCTGCGTGGTTGTAATGGTCCCCAAATCTACACTAATAAAAGGGTAATATGCTAATTAGAGTGGATGTTTTCCAGACGTCCTTCCAGAAAAAGCCATAGTGGCTGAGAAGGGCCAAGGCTCAAGCCAGCAGTGGCAGCAGGTAATGGGGGCAGTGCCTTCCCCTGATCCACCAGGTCACCTCCCACAGAGTAAGGCCATACTGGGGGCTGAGCAGGAGGCAGTTAGGGGCAATCAGGCTGGCAGGGGAGCAAGTTAGGGTTGATCATGCTGATAAGGGGCAAAGTAGGAGCGATCAGTCAGGCAGGCAGAGGGGTTAGGGGTAATCAGGCAGGCAGGCGTGTGGTTAGGAGCCAACGGTCCCAGATTGCGAGAGGGATGTTTGACTGCCAGTTTAGGCCCGATGGCAATCAGACATCCCTCGAGAGGTCCCAGATTAGAGAGGGTACAGGCCGGGCTGAGGACCCCTCACCTGTGCACAAATTTTGTGCACTGATCCTCTAGTCCACATGTGTCAAACACAAGGCCCGCGGGCCAAATCCAGCCCGCCAGGCCTTGCAATGTGGCCCGCACCGCGCTGTCATCACTGCACTCCGCTGTCAGTTTATGACATTGTCAGTTTATGACTGTTCAGTATACCATTCAGCCCACGATTTAGGCTGGATTTTAGATTTTGGCCCCTTCTCGGATTGAGTTCGACACCCAAACCTAGTCCTATATAATAAATGCCCACCAACCGAACAGCAGAACTACCAGAACAATTGGTTGACTAGTCTTTATGACCTGCACTGACCACCAGGGGGCAGATGACCATCCTGGTGGTCCAGGATGAGCAGGGAGCAGCTGCTCAGAGAGCAGGTCCACAGCCACTCATCTGACTGGGATGAGCAACCCTCCCACAGCAGGCTGATCCCCACAGGCCACGCCCCCACCAGAGCACAAATCCCCTGCATGGAGCCTCTAGTTGTAAATAACGCTGCTATGAACATAGGGGTGCATATATTGTTTCTTATTGGTGTTTTGGAATTGTTAGTATGTATTCTTAGAAGTGGGATCCCTGGGTCAAACGGTAAAGGTATTTTTAATTTTTTGAGGAGCCTCTTCACTGTTTTCCACAGTGGCTGTACCAGTCTGCGTTCCCACAGCAGTGCACTAGAGTTTCCTTTTCTCCACTTCCTTACCAGCACTGTTGTTTGTTGACTTATTGATGTTAGCCATTCTGGCAGTTGTGAGGCGATACCTCATTGTTGTTTTAATTTACATCTCTCTTATGATTAGTGACGGAGCATTTTTTTCATGTCTCTATTGGCCATTTGTATGTCCTCTTTGGAGAAATATATATTCAGGTCCTTTGCCCATTTTTTTTGCCATCATCATTATTTATTAAGAGATAATAACTACACTATGACTACAGAGAAATTTTAACATCTGTAATATTTTTTATGAGAAATGATTAAAATGTCAAATAGATTCTGAACTTCTTTTGCCTGTTTTTTAATTGGATTGTTTGTCTTTCTGGTGTTAAGGTGTATGTGTTCTTTGTCTATTTTTGGAAATGAAACACTTATCAGATGTATCATTGGTGAATATGTTTTTTCATACAGAAGATTCCATTTTCATTTTATTGATGGTTTCTTTTGCTGTGCTGAAGCTTTTTAGTTTGATGTAGTCCCATTTTTTCCCTTTGTTTCCCTTGTCCTGTGTGATGTATTAGTGAAAATAGTGCTACGTGAGATGTTTGAGATTTTGCTGCCTATGGTTTCTTTAGGATTTTTATGGTTTTGCAACGTACATTTAAGTCTTTTATCCATTTTAACTTTATTCTTGTGTGTGGTGTAAGTTGGTGGTCTAGTTTTTTTGTTTGTTTGGTTGCATGTAACTGTTTGAGTTTCCCACTACCACTTAGTGAAGAGACTATCTTTCCTCCATTGTATGCTTTTATACCTTTGTCAAATATTAATTCTGGGATCTCTGTTCTGTTCCATCGATCTATATGCTTGTTCTTGTGCCAGTAACAGACACTTTTGATTACAATTGCTTTGAAAAAAAAAAAAAATATATATATATATATATATATATATATATATATATATATATGTATATGTAAATATTCTTTCCAGATACCAAATAGATACATTAAGATAGAATTACATTTTGGTTAAGTTTCTTTTTAAAATGACAAAGCAAAAAATGTTGACCCAAGTTCCTTCAATTCCAGTGTTCTTATCTGTAAAGTGGAAATAATAAGTATTTCATTAATTGTAAAGATTAAATAAAACAATACATTATGTAAAAAGAAAAAATACAGCCCTTACCTATTGGCTCAGTGGATAGAGTGTTGGCCTGCAGAATGAAGGGTCCCAGGTTCGATTCCAGTTAAGGGCATGTACCTTGGTTGCAGGCACATCCCCAGTAGGGGGGTGTGCAGGAGGCAGCTGATCAATGTTTCTCTCTCATCGATGTTTCTAGCTCTCTATCCCTCTCCCTTCCTCTCTGTAAAAAATCAATAAAATATATATATTTAAAAACAAAAAACAAACAAATACAAAAGTTTTCCCATATTAGAGATTTCAACTTCTGCAGTTTTGTTTACCTGTGGTCACCAGTGGTCTGAAAATATTCAACAGAAAATTTCAGAAATAAATAATTCATATGTTTTAAATTGCTGCCTCTGAGTAGCACAATGAAATTTTGAGCTGTTCTGCTATTTTCTGTCCAGGGCACAAATCACCCCTTTGTCCAAAGTCTCTAGGCTATATGTCCTCTCCATCCTTTAGTCACTTAGTGGCCATGGCCAAATCATAGTGCTTGTATTCAAATAAACCTTATTCTATTAATAAAGAGGAATATGCAAATTGACTGTCACACCATCACAAAGATGACAACGCCCACAGTGGAGGCTGAGTTCCCATAACAAAGCTTAACAAGCAATCAGCAAGGACCCGAGGCTGTGTGGCACTGGCTAGGGCAGGGGACCTGAGGCTGTTCCCTCGCCTGGTGGGGCTTGACAGGGGACCTCAGGCCGTGCCCCCACCCTGACACCAGGCTTTGGGACTTGAGGCTGTGCCCCCCACCCTGCAGGGCTTGACAGGGGTCCCTGAGACTGTGCGCCTGCCCCCCCCCCCCCCCGGCTCAGCTTGACAAAGGTGGGGCAAACCTGGTCTAGATGTCTCCCAATGGGAGTGGGGCTGGCTGGGTCTGGGTCTCTAAAAATTTTGAGGTGCTGCGGGTGGGTGGGGACTTGACTCTGGGTCCCATGGCACGCCCCAGACTCTGACAGGATGAAGATTTTCATATACATTTTACTAATTTTGTTTCAACTTTGACACTTCTAAGATAGAGAAAGGGCAAATAGCAATATTAAAATATGTTCTCTAATTAATCCAATTTTAATGTGCATGAAATTCGTGCATTGGGCCTCTAGTTTTACTTAATAATGGTCCCAAAGTTCAAGAGTAGTGATGCTGGAGACTCTGATATGCTGAAGAGAAGCTGTAAAGTGTATGTGTGTATATGAAAAAACATAGAGTTCAGTACTATTCCAGGTTTCAGGCATCCACTGGGTGTCTAGGAATGTATCCCCACTGATAAAGGACTACTATAAGTACAGTACATGGAATATTTAATTAATGAAATAATATATAGAAATCATACTAACATTCTCTATTAGCATCTAGTCTCCTTCTCTACTCAACCTGAAAGATTTGATATTAGGAAGGATTTCATTATGGACTGGATTAAGGGAAATTTTTAGCAAAAATGTTTTCCACCTTTATTGAGATAAAATAGATATATAACATTGTGTAAGTTTAAGGTGTACAACATGTTGAGTGGATACATTTATATATTGCAAAATTATTATCACCAAAGGTTTAGCTAACAGTGTCATCATCTCAAAACTACTATTCCTTTCTTGGGGTGAGAATATTTAAGATCTACTCTCTTCGCAACTTTCAAGTACATAATATGGTATTGTTCAATATAATCATCATGCTGTACACTAGATCCCCCAAATGTATTCATCTCATAGCTAAAATTTTATACTCTTTAACTTAGACAAAAATAAATAAAAGTTTTTTGACCTAGACAAAATTTTAAGTCATTGCAACTAGTTAGTCTTTGGTTCACCTTCCACTCCTTTCCATTCCTTTGCTACTCCCTGCTTCATCCTCTTCCATGTTCACATTTGCAGTGTCTTCATGATGGTTTCTAGTTGCTCACTGCTTCCCTTTCTGCAGCCCATGCAGACCTAACCTCTCCCAACGCATTTCATGATACACTTGGAAATGAGTTATCTTTCCCCCTTATCGTATTTAAATGATAAATCTCTCCACGGGGCTAGAGGTTAGGAAGAAACTACTAGCAGTAAGCTAATTTGAATTAACAAACTTGGTTAATTTAATTTTTATGGATGTATTTACCTTTGAAAAGAGGATAGTCATTAATCCAAGCTACAGTAATTTGGTCGTAGAATTGTAAATTCTGCAAAGGAATGTTTTTGAGGCCAGGCAATAGTTCTCAATCACAGCTGCACATTTGAGAAGCCTTTAGAAGATGCCTACTGCCGAGACTCCACACTCAGAGGTTCAGTAATTGTGTCTGGAGTTGGGCCCAGGTACTGGAATGTTTACAGCATCCTAATGGATTCCAGTGTGTGCAGCAAGGGTTAGGAACCACTGGGTTAGAATGACCGTCTTGATTTAGCTTTCAATACTAAAATTTTCCATTTTTCTGCTATGTGGGTTACACACACATTAGTGGCTATATCTGGTAAGAGAAGGTTGGGGAAATTTTAATGCAAAGGTAATAGAGCAATAATTAAAATCTACATCATTAAATCCAACTCCCAATTTTAATAATGTGGAAACAGATTCAAATGATTAACTATACTGGTACACAGCTAGAGGTGGAGACAGGACAACCTTTAAATAATGTAAACAATAGGATATTTTAAAATAGCCAACCCCTGGCTAGGTGGTTCAGTTGGTTGGATCATCGTCTATACTCCAAAAGGTTGCAGGTACAATTCCTGGTCAGGGCACATGCCTAGGTTGTGGTTTGGGTCCCCAGTCAGAGTGAGTATGGGAGGCAACCAATCATTGTTTCTCTCTCTCTCTTTGTCTCTCTCTCTCTCTCTGTCTCTCCCCCCGGCCCCGCCTTTCTCACTAAAAATCAGTAAAAAAAATAAAAAATAAAAAATCAAATAAAGTAGCCTACATTTTTTTTTACTCTTTGAAATTTAACTTACTTGTTCAAGGACTAAACTTATTGTAAATTAAGATTCATTTGTGAAAATGACAATTCAAACAATGTACCAAGATACAGAGTGAAAAGGAAATCTCCTGCCCCATTACACTCCTATTTCAAAGATTACTTAAAAAATAATTTCTGCCACAGAGTATAACCATTGTCTTCCACAAGGTAGCAGTATTGCTTATTCTTGAACAATTTCTCCAAGGCCAGTTGCTTCCCTGTTTGTCAGGGTGGACTATGAAGACTCAAGTCTTCCCAGTGACAGAATCAGTCCCTGGTACAGTAATGTCAGATCAAAGCCAGATTGCTGTTCCATGAGGAAAACCAGAAGTGAGCAAAGAGCTGTACTGTGCAGAGCTGTATTTGTGTGGAGAAACAATAGGAAGAGATCAGGGACTGAGACATCCAGTGGAAGCTACAGGAAGATCAGGGCTACAGTAGATGCTGCCTAGAAAGCCATCAGTCGCCTATCTCGGCAGGGTATTATCCAGTTTTGTGAAAATGTGCATCCAATTCTGTCATGCACAAAAATTTTCCCTTTGCAACAAACTGGTCTCAGACTGTAGGACCCAGTCAGGGACTTCCAGGAGTCTCTGGGCTACTAGAAATAAACCTGATATTTTGATACTCCCCTTCTGCAAAAAGACTTGGGAAGATCATGTTTGGGCTCCCCCAACCTTGTAGATTTCCAGTGAGGAACAGGTGATAAACAGCACAGACGCTACAGTTTTCATCATTAAATTCTAAAGACATGTGAGTGAGGAAAAATAACTTTTGGACTTTCTCTGTGATTATAAACAAGAATAAAATGTTTATTACTGGTAACATCTTTGGGATCTTTTAAAAAAATGCATATTTTAATATATTTGATTTCAGAGAGGAAGGGAGAGGGAAAGAGAGATAGAAACATTAATGATGAGAGAGAATCATTGATAGGCTGCCTCCTACACATCCCACACTGGGGATCAAGCCTGCAACCCCTGCATGTGGATTCTGGGAGTTGAACCAGGACCTCCCATTTCATAGGTTGACGCTCAACCACTGAGCCACGTCAACCAGGCATCGCTGGGATCTGGAGAGAATAATTTCTCTCTGTGCCATACAAGTATAGGCTTCTCTATGACTTAGGAAAGGACAGAACGGAAGAGAGTCATATAACAATATAATCTTAGGAAGAAAAACTCTTTTAATCTCAAGGCTTTAACATTGTTCCAACAGTGATAAGGGAAGGGACAATGGATAGTCTAGGAGAGGAGAGGATTGTGGGAGTGCCATATCACTAAGCAGGAAGCTCTGTTCTCAAGGTGAATTCAGACAAACCAGAGACAGAGTTATGTGGGAAGCACGTAATGGAATTTTTAAGATAAAGCTCTAGTAACCACAGACTTATAGTGATCTGTTTGGGATCCTTTAGGGTTTATTCTCCAAAATAGAATATAGAGAAAGAACCCAATTTTTATGTTTTCATAACCAAAAGCTTTCTAAAACCTTCCAAGCTTTTACACCAAAAATAGTTTGGTAACTAACCAATAGGAGTTGCTGCACTTGATTGCAACAAGAAACAAAAGAGGCATCATATTAACTTTGAGTCATAATGTCAAAAGTTAAATTCTTTACTTTCCCTAAGCATTATTTCTTTTAGGGCCTCCTAGCTGTTTCTTTTAGTGCTTGATTACAACTGTGAAGTTACAGTTGTTTTTTGTTTTTGTTTTTTGTACACTGTATCCAAATGCCATGCTAGGTTAAGAATTTGGCAATGTGTCCAATCATTATGGTTTGTCATGGGAAATCCTGACCATTTCCTTTATGAAGCTTGGAAATATTACATTGTCCTGCCTCATCCCAATATGCCAATGTTGTAGGTTTAATCCCTCGTCAGGGCACATACAATAACCAACCAATGAATGCATAAATAACTGGAACAAGAAGTTGATCTCTCTCTCTCTCTCTCTCTCTCTCTCTCTCTCTCTCTCTCTCTCTCTCTCTCTCTCTCTCTCTCTCTTCCACACACACACACACACACACACACACACACACACACACACACATATACACACACACCAATAAATTAAAAGCTTTCAGACTCGCCATCTGCAGTGGAGTCACTGCCAAGATGCAGATTTTCGTGAAAACCCTCACGGGGAAGACCATCACTCTCGAGGTTGAACCCTCTGACACAACAGAAAATGTAAAAGCCAAGATCCAGGATAAGGAAGGAATTTCTCCTGATCAGCAAAGACTAATCTTTGCTGGCAAGCAACTGGGAGACGGACATACTTTGTCTGACTACAACATTCAAAAGGAGTCCACTCTCCATCTTGTGTTGAGACTTTGTGGTGTGCTCAGAAAAGGAAGAAGTCTTACACCACTTCCAAGAAGGATAAGCATAAGAGAAAGAAGGTTAAGCTGGCTGTCCTGAGATACTACCAAGTGGATGAGAATGGCAAAATTAGTTGCCTTTGTTGGGAGAGCCCTTCAAGTGAAGGCGGTACTAAAGTGTTTATGGCCAGCACTTCAACAGACATTATTGTGGCAAATGTTGTCCCACCTATTGCTTCTACAAACCAGACAAGTAATTGTGTATGGGTTCATAAAAGATGTGAACTAGTAAAAACAAGCAAATAAACAAAAAGGCCACCAGGAAATTCTAATTTGCAGACAGGGTTCGGAGTCACTGGACCAGACATTCTCAAAGACAACACTGCACCTTCTCCCTCAGGGAGAGGTGCTTCACCACAGCTCACTGGAAATGGCTGGCATTGAGTCCGACTCACTCTTATTTTAGATGTGCTATTCCAGCCTCACACTAGGTAACCAAAAGCTGGATTCATTAGGAAGAGACAGCAGTGTCCAATTTCTGTATTTTATCTTTCCCATTTCATGACACCCTATTTGAATGCAGCGGGTCCTTTATGACTCATTTGGAAAATAGAAGGAGAAAAAAATGGCTGTAGTTATTCCTGGACTAGTACCCATAGTCAGCATTTTCTGCACAGATGCAATTTGAAAATCATCTCTATCTTCAGCTCCTAAAATTCTAAGTTCTGAGTTTTAAAAGCTATTCAGCATAGGGAACTTATTTATCCTCCATATGTAAGGAAGCTCTAGGTGCCAGTGAGAGACTTTCACATAGACTGAGAAAATTAAAAATTTAAAAACTGAGAACATTAGCACTTTTTCATTAGACTGGAAAGGGGCTTTGGTCTGGGCTAAAGGGCGCTGGACAGGAATATCACGGCTGAATTCAGTCGTTAGATGGATCATCATTTATTCTTTCCCAAAATGTCACTTGAAATTGACAATGATATGGCTGTATTTTAATGAAGTGACTGTGTTTCCAGTTGGAAAGTCAAAATTACGTGTTAATTAACAAGGTTATCACTTTATATTTTCCTTTTATATAATGTCACAGCAGATGGCATTTACATTGGTTTCATTTGTTTGGAGGGTCTAAGAGGTGTAGGTCGGCTTTCCTGATGTATTGTATTAGGTCACTGATCACCTAGCTTGGGGGCCAGGGTGGAGATAGTTGCAGGCATTGCTTGTGAAAGGTCTTGAAGCAAGTCAATGAAATTTCTAGGATATCCTCCATGAGAAGGAGAGAGGGTCAAATGTGTAAGTTGATAAATGTTCACAACTAGCTGTTATCACTTTGTTGGTGATATTGGCAGATGCAAACGTGAGGAATTCAAGTGTTTTAAGGTTATCAGAAGAGACAAAGTTGGGTTCGATATGCCAGGGATAGATAAAGTGTGGATCTTAGAAGGTTTAAATGCTAACACATCTGTAGTTCATCATCCTCTCATTCCAAAGAATGGCCACCATGTGTTGTAGTGAGTCCTTTTAAAATGCCTTTTGGCCCCACTTGCTAAAGGGGGAGAGCAGCCCAGTGTCCCTATGATGCAGCTTCCCTAGTCACAGTTGATTGGACCAGAGGAGTACACGGGACCTAATCTGCATTAATCACATCCTCTCTCCTGGATATTGGGGATAGGGATGCAGAGTCTTTGGTTTAGCTTGTCTTGGGCACCAGAGCGAGTAGGTGATGCAGAGCTGGGGCTGGACTGCCATTTTCTACCGGGGAGATTCTGAAGCAAACAAAGCCAATCTTCAGAGAAAAGGAGATACTATTGAGCCTAGAAGAGATAAAGAAAACACCTTTAGTGCCCAGCGTTCACTTTCCATGTCAGGCCCCCCATCAAGACCTGGCTTTCCCGCAGCTTTGGTTCCAAAAGGTACTCCTGCATCTTTTCAATAAGCATCACTCCCTGGTGCTTGAAGTGGTTAGTTCGGGTGTCTATTCATTGCAAATAATTATCTCTGATGAAGATAGTGTTTTTCTCCACACAGAACATCTATGAAGGACATTAGGCCACATTTACTTGCAGATGTTTGCCTTCTTAAAATTTTGCTTGATTTATACACATTAGTTTTCTGGTGGGTAAACAGGCTGTTTAGTACAACAGATGTGGCAGGCTTTGTGAGCAAATGGGTCAAAAACAAATGCTAAGTGGCATGAAATCTTTGCAGCAACAGGCACACATTTTACTATGTATGTCCTAAACAAAAAGGCAAAGTCCAAACATGCAAAACCGTACGGTTGCGTTTTCTTTCTTTAACCAAATTAAGCCCTAATAATATAGCTAGACATGAAGGAGATATGCCCAGTAATTTAATGTCTCCATTATGAAAGGGCTTGAAAAGATGCTAAGAAGGATAGAATAATCAGTCCCATCAATTTTTAGCCCCCCTTTGCTTCAGTGTTAGACCCCTGACACCAATTATGTAAATTTGCTTACACAGTGCCTGGTTACTTTTGCATTGTAATTTAAATGTAGGTGTCTTATGAAGACAAAAAGACATGCATTGTCCTTTTCAAAATTTGAACTGATTCACTGATTTTGTTTCTGTCAAATTACCAGACAGCTGGAGAAACAGCTGGGCCAGTTACTGAATACCAACAAAAAAATTGTCAAGTTTGAATTACAATAGGGGTTTTCATTAGAATTTTATAGTATTGTTTAATAAATACAAAACACACTTTACTGGTACTTGGCTGCTTTCCTGTTTATGTTAGCAGATGTATTATGCAGATGGAATAAAATGTACTAGGAGTTGCTTGATTCACCGAGAGCAATCAGTCTGAATTCCTTTATTTTAAGGACTATAAAGTTAATTTTCCAGGAGGATCTTAAGAGCCCCTACCTGACCTGTCTTAGTTTCCTAGTGGCAGTATAATTTAGTGATCCTAGAGTTACTTGGGTTCAACAACTGGTTCTACTAGCTGTGTGACCTTTGGTAAATTACTTAAACTCTCTGTGCTTTAATGTTCTCATTTTCGAAGTGGAGGCAATAAAAGCACCTATTTTACTGGGTAGTTGTGAGGATTAAAGGAGTTGGATTATATGAAACACTTAATACAGTGCCTGACGTATAGTGTGTATCCTTAGCTATCATTACACTCCAGAATGCAAAATATTATATTTTCTTAAAGTTTCAGCCAATGGAACTAATTATTCTTATTAGTGCACTATCATTTTAAACCCAGTTAGGGACTCAAAATTAGAGGGGAAATATATATATATATATATCTATATCTATATATATATATATATATATATATATATATATATATATATATATATGTAAGGAGGGATATTGGGGGGATTCAGAGCTACTTACTCCAAAATGTGCTTCTATAGTATTCCGATTGTTTTGAACTAAAGGCAACTTTAGCTTCAGGCTCAAGAGAAAGTTGTGCCCCTCCCTTTAGCTAGACCCAGAAGAACTTGAATTAGAGCCTTGCCCATACTAAGAGATTCTCACTGATAATCTTTTTGACCCACCTATAGGACGGGAGAAATTTTTATTTACTTAATATCTGCTCTTCTTATCAGCCCCATTTGAAGCCTCCAAGGTGTGTTACCTCCTTCCTAGCTCAGGATGTCTTATATATCCCCATCCCCCCTTCTATCTCTGAGCTTCTTATGCATGTAGGGTCTCTGACTCTCATGTATGCGGGGTTCCCATACTTATGTATTAAGTTTGGTCATTTTCTGTTGTTAATCTGCCTCATGTCTATTTGATTATTAGACCAGCCAGAAGGACCTTCAGGATAGAGAAAAGTTTGTTCCTCTCCCACAATATAGAGCCAAACATGTTGCAAGCTGCCTTGAACTCAAAGTTCAGACTTCCTATTTCCTATGAGAGTCACATTCTTCCTAGTAGGTTGGTTGGATGACTGTCTTATCTTAGAACAGGGCCAGCATGTTCTCATTAACTGTAAGTGGACAAGGTCAAGGCAGGTACAAGGTGGACCCGGCTGTAGGTCCTGGGAAGAAATCCTGCCTCACTGATACACACCAGATGGGTGTGGAAATAGAAAGAGGAAGGGAGCCTCGGGAAGTGGTTGACACGAAGGAGGAATAATAGGAGTTAGAGACTTTTCCTAAGGCAGACATCACAGTCCTGGGTAATTTAGGAGAGGGAATATTCAGAAATCTAGACTGACAGGCTGTTATTGGATTTGGGCTATTGGAGATAGCAGCATCTGGAATGGGGGACTAGTAAGAACATATTAGACCCTTTCTCAGGGTAACTGATTTTTTAGTGTTATCAAGTAAAGGCAATCAATTGGAGGAACAAGAAAGAAACTCAGACACCAAAAGTGGGGCCAGATCTCAGAAACTGGAGGTAGTTCTGTGTCAGAATTGCAGCATGAGATCAAAACCAGCGATGGTGCATTATACTGGATGTTGGGATATAGACTGCTCCAGATGGTTATAGGGTTGGATGGAAACTTTTGGTCCAATGGGTCCACCTGCATGGATAAGAAGGAGGAAAAAAAAAAAAGCTGGAAAGGGGAGGGAGAAAGAACAGCAGGATGTGCATGAGGGTGTGAGGCAGTCCTTTAGGCGGTTTCTTTTGTCTTCTCAGCTTTTGAGAGGGTTAACTTGAAACACGCGTAGAGAGGGCAGGAGTCCAGAGGAAAACAAAGGCAGGTGGAATATAGGCAGGGGCAGACACGTTTGAGCAAGCCTAATCACAGGAGCCAACCAAGCAGAAATAATAAAATGCTTCTAGACTCAAGGGGGAGGCGGTGGGGATTTGGGAAAACCAGGGAGGGCCTGCAACAATGAAGTGAACTGGCACACAGAAACGGAAAGTTCAGCACAGGAACAGAGAAAGAACACACAGAAATGGGGGAAGTTCAGGTCTGTTGCTGGGCAAGAACAATTGAGGGAATTAATCAGGTGACAACACGGTAGACATAGAGCAGGCTTGTAGAGACTACAGGGCTTTAGGGGGCAGCCCATTATTGTCCCCCACCTCCCCGAGAGGGGAGTCTGAATCTGCTTGTAATAAAATTCCCAGTTTTGCTTAAATCTCCTGGTCCGCGGAGATCATTCTTTCGCGTTGGCATCGGCATTGTGAGACACAACTCCGGGGAAAACACCTCGACTCACCGTTGCGGTTATCACATTGAGTCACAGAAAGCATTAAACTTCTGGGCCTTCTCTCAGTGAAGGAAAGACAACATCTCTGAGTAATGGGTAGAAGAGAAAATAAAAAAGATCTATATGCCATACAGAAACCCTAGTTTTTTTCTGGAAATAAACACGAAGAGATTGGAAGTTTCCCCTTTCTCGCATCCTTAAAAAGCCTGCTTCTGTCGGCCAGTGTGACTCAATGGTTGAGCATTGGCCCATGAACCTGGAGATCATGGTTTGATTCCCGGTTAAGGCACATGTCCAAGTTGCAGGCTTAGTCCCCAATAGGTGGTGTACAGGAGGCAGCCGATCAGTGATTCTCTCTCATCATTGATGTTTCCATCTCTCTCTCTCTCTCCCTCCCTCTCTCTCTCTCTCTCTCTCTTTCTCTCTCTCTCTCTCTCTCTCTCTCCTTTCTCTCTCTCTTTCTCTCTCTCTCAAAAACCACAACAACAACAACAAAACACACAACAAAACAACCAACCAATTAACCAAATAAAAAACCCTGCTTCCTATCATGGAAGAAAGAGCTAGGCTTACTTAGCATGACATAAAAATCTAATCTGAAAAATCGTGTTTTGTGATGATCAGATTAGGGGGGAAGAAAGGCTTTTGAAATCAGAATTGCACCAGTTGCAGAGGAAAATGATCTTCTGTGAGACTTGGATGCTGGTCAAATCTCTTTGTGGTTGCTCTTGGATTAATAAGCCTCTGTACCGATCATCATCATAACAATTTCTTGTTGAAGAAAAAAACAAACTTTCATATCAACAATTTTAATCTTTTGTCTAACTTATGTAAGTAGATAAGCTGAGTCCATGGGAATCAGAGACTTCTTTTAAAGGGAGTTTGGCATTTAATTAGCATTTGTTGAATGAATGAGATACTCAGCATGCATTAAAAGATGATGATGTAAGAAAGAAAGATGATGACAATGACAATGGTTGGAAATGAAGGAGAAGAAAAGGGAAAAGGACAGAGAAAGGCAATAAACAGCTGTAGTTCTACAGCAATTGGCTGACCAATTACCGCTGCTGAAGCAACCATAAAGCACAATTTTTAATGACTCAAAGGCTGGTTCTCCAGTGTCGTCTTAGATTTTTCCTTCTACTGATTGCCTTTTATCCATGCACTTAATGTTAATTAATTCATAGAGAAGATGAAGGCATGAAAGATCAATATTAGTTAAACATTTCCAGTGTTTTCTTTCTGCAAGGGCTTATCTCATTTTATTCTTATAGCAACTCTATGAAAGAGAGACCTTTATTATCTCTGTTTTGCAAATGCCATGCCAAGGTTTAGCAATATCCTTAAGGTTACACAGCTAACACAGAGTAGAGCAAGAATTTCAACCAGAGGTTGCTGGAACCTAGAGCCTGTGTTCTTACTTATTATGTTCTTCTGATTCTAAGCTACTCGGGCTACCAACTTATTTCCAGTCACTGTAAATGTTCCTAGTGCTTTATTCTTGACAAATGCTTCCAAACTTCTTCTTCTCTTCCTTCTTTGATGTATAAAAGTGTGCTGCATTGGTTTACTATAATACTTTTTTATTATCTAAAGTTTTACATATGTTTTCTTTTTCCCCTGATTGATAGCACCCCCTCCCCCCTGCAAACCCCCTCAGCCCCAGTGTCTGTGTCAATTGATTATGCTAATATGCATGCATACAAGTCCTTTGGTTGCTCTCTAACCCACCCACCTCCCCTGCCATTTGTCTCTGGATCTATTTTTTGTTTATCAAATTATATTGACATTATATCCCACATATGAGTGAGATCATGTGATATTTATCTTTCTCCGACTGGCTTATTTCGCTTAGCATAATGCTCGCTAAGTCCATCCATTCTGTTGCCAATGGTAAGAGTTTTTTTTTTTTTTTTTTTTTTTTTTTTTTTTTTTTTTTTTTTTTTAATAGCAGCATAGTATTATTGATAAATTGTGTAAATGTACTACAGGTTTTTAATCCACTCATCTGTTGATGGACATTTAAGCTGTTTCTAAATCTTAGCTGTTGTAAATTGTGCTGCTATGGATATAGGGGTGCATATATTCTTTCTGATTAGTGTTTCTGATGTCCTGGGATATATTCCTAGAAGTGGGATTACTGGGTCAAATGGGAGTTCCATTTTTACTTTTTTGAGGAAACTCCATACTGTTTTCCACAGTGGCTGCACCAGTCAGCATTCCCACCAGCAGTGCATAGGGTTCCTTTTTCTTCACATCCTTTTCAGCACTTGTTGTTTGTTGATTTGCTGATGATAGCCATTCTGACAGGTGTGAGATGGTACCTCATTGTTGTTTTGATTTGCATCTCTTGGATGATTAGTGACTTTGAGCATGTTTTCATATGTCTCTGGGCCTTCTATATGTCTTCTTTGGAAAAGTGTCTATTTAGGTCCTTTGCCCATTTTTATTTATTTATTATTGGATCGTTTATCTTCCTTTTGTTAAATTATATGAATTCTCTTCAAAATTTTGGAGATTAAACATTTATCTGAAATATCATTGGCAACCATGCAGTGGGCTTTTTTGTTGTTGTTTTGTTGATGGTTTCTTCTGTTGTGTAGAAGCTTCTTATTTTGATGTAGTCTCATTCATTTATTTTCTCCTTAGTCTCCATTTTCTTTCTGTATCTTCTGAGTTCTTAAGCCTCAAGCTGCCTCTGTGCTGCAATGTTTAAGATTAGTGTTTATTTTTTATCAAAGTGAAACACACACATAGTTTAGGAGTCAAATAGTTCTCTAAAAGGCATACTACAGAAAACAGGGATTCCCTAGGCCCCAATCTAAGATGATACACAAACTGGAGAACCAGCCTCTGAGTCATTGAAAACTGTGCATTATGGTTGCTTCAGTCAGGGAATGTGGCCATTATCCATTCTTGAACAAACTACTTAGAAAAAAACAAAAACAAAAACTTACCTTCCAGGATGTGAATTAAAAAACAAACAAATAAAACCCCCCAGGAATGATAATTCGAGGTTAAAAGGACTGGTGGTAAGCACTGAACCCAATTGAATACAGAAGTGAGACTAAACAAATGAAGGAAATATATTTGCCTAAAGCTGTAAATACTATAAACCCTGACAAAACAGAAACAATATAAGCCACAAAAATTGAGAGTTGAGGTGCGGAGGATAGGAGGGAGTATAATGATGTTAATTATCTCATTTTGCAGAGTAAGTAGTTAATTGACACTCATAATCAAGAAATATGAGGAGGAAAAAGAACAATGGGCTGTTCTGATTTCCTCTTGTGTGTGTGTGTGTGTGTGTGTGTGTATATATATATATATTTTGCCTATGTTCTTTGGGCTATTTCTCATATCTTTGCTGCCTTTCCCCTTTATATCATTTTTAAAAACACTGTGCATTGAATATTAATGTATATAAACTGAATACTTAATAAGTGTTATTGAAGTAATTTTACAGATTGTCTGGGACTGTAAATTCTAGGAGGACTGGGAATATGATTCATTCATCTTTGAATTTTCTCAGCACCTGGCACAGGGACTTGCATATAGTAGACTGTCAATAATTTTTTTGAATAAATGAATTAGTTTGCTTTGTTTTGTATACATTTTGTTCCTAGAATAATGGTTGAAGATTAGCTGGAAATATAAAGTGAACCGTATTTGGAGAATATAATAAGGCCTGTCAGTGACATCTGAGAGACCTATTATAAATGCTTCTGATGCCTAGTTAAAGACTCTGTATTGTTTTCAAAATGCATTTTTACTCCAGCAATTAAGCTCATCTTGATCTAATTTAATCATTCACATTGCTATAAAAATGAGTATTTCCAAATGCAGGTCTGATACAGTCACTTCTCTGCTTTAAGAAGTCCAATCCCCACCACCACCCCATTGATACAACAGAGTCCATATTCTTTAGTATGGCATTGAAGGTCCTATATGATCTGGCCTCAGTTCATTTCTTCTCAGCCAATGCATCCCACATGTTATATCTATCCAGGATTACCTGCAATTTCTGAAACATGCTATAGACATCTGTGCTTCTATGCTTTTCTTATTCTGTTTGCTCTACTTAAAATGTCACTCCTCAAAAAAAAGTCACTCATCCTATATCATTCCCTTGCTGTTTGCATCAATCATGATACTACTCCATTTCTGAGGGCCCAACTCAAATGCTTTTTCTGCAAGGCTTTGCTGTCTCCCATGCTTAAGTAATGATACCATCTGTGCGTCAGTAGTACTTTGCTCATGTTTCATATATTGTATTATAGCTAATTGTACACACATCTAACACTCTCTCCTAGATTGTTGACTTTGTGGGTTTGTATATTTCCTTTTCTTATATTCTTTGGGCTATGTCTTATGTAGTCTGGAAAGCTGTCACAGAGTATGGGCCTACCACATAGTAAACGCTCAACAAATGTTTGTAGTTTGCACTTATATTTCCATATAAAAATACTTCTAAGTGTAACAGGGCTAAATTGAAAATCCTAAAGGTTGATAGATGGTAGAAAAGCTGTCTCTTACACTGCAGGTGTTTTTATGTCCTGGTTAAAGAGAAAATAAACATTTCTTCAGAGGCCAATTGTTTTGGGAAAACAATGTGAATTATTTATTCAAACAATACATACACGTACTACTCTTGGAAAATTATAACGTAACCATTAACCTTAATGTAGATGCTTTGGTCTGAGAAGCAGAGTGTTCCATTTGGATAGGCAAATTTTTGTGTGTGGAACATAAGCCTTGCTTCTACAGACATCGACGCAGAAGAGAAAAGAATGGTTTCTGCTTTCTAGATTTACACCAAATCTATAAGGTGTGTGAGTGTGTGTGTGTGTGTGTGTGTGTGTGTGTGTGTGTGTGTATTGTTGTTTCTGTGAAGATGTGCATCTCCTTGTTTGAGTTCTTGCTCTTAGGAGAACAGAAGCTGAGATATAAAAGATGCAAGAAAGCAAAGACTGTCATGATCCTCACTGCTTATCAGAGAAATAATTATGCAAAGAGACTGGACTGATTTGGTGATGTTCCATTTGGACCTCCATGTTAAGACTGAATAATTCAGTCTTTGTGAGAAATGTGCCCATGTTGGATTGTTACGTTCTAAGGTGATAGCCCAGTTGGGTCAGAGGTCAAGGTCACACTCCTGGAGATGGAGGGTGGTTGTCCTCTAAAGGGGTAGATATTCCCATGGTCAGTCTTCCTAGAGACAGGCAGCATCTGGGACAGAAAATAGGGCTTTGAAAGTGGACTTTAAACTGGGCAAGGAGAGTTTTTTTCTTCTCAGATTCACAGTGGTTGGACCTGGATGCCCAAGACACCATCAGCGGAACTCTTGATGGAAGGGGAGCTATCTTTAGCCATATGGACTCAGGCTAAAAGTCAATACGAAGGCAGGCCTGTGTCTAGTCCATAAGTACTTTGAGAGTAGCCATATGACACCCGCAGAGTACTCTGGATTATTTTTCCTTTCTAATAGTGTTACATAAAATAGTGATTGTAACTGTGCTTGGAGGGGAAGGGACATTTTTTTGTGATGTCCTGGTGAAGAGAGGGCAGTGCCCTTCTTGCTGAATCTCAAGGCAATGCTGGAGGTTGCATTGGCTGGAGAGACCTCAGTGTCCTCCAACATCACTGTATGGGACACCTGAAGCAGAGACAGGGGCAGTTCAGTTCTTTCAGGCATATATGGGTAACAGTTCCTCCCCTGGGGACTCCTCCATCTGCAGAAGTGAGGGAAACTCTAAAGGGAGCTCACATCCTGATAATTTGGAAGATAGAAGCTCAGAGTCATTGTACTTGGAACTTTTAAATATGACCTCCTTTATATTAAAAAACTCATTAAATCTATGACACTGATTTTCAAGGGTACATGAAACTGAACAAACTTTTACTGAACAAACTCTTTCTTCTATCTTGGGCAATCCACACAATAGACTTGAGAAAAACCAAGGTAAACAAAGTATTTCTCATTTTGATTTTATATGAACTCTTTCTTTTTAGTTCCCCTTAGACTTCTGCCTTTTGTTAGTTCCCTTTGAGTCTTTTTAAAAAAAAAAAAATCTTTATTGTTCAGATTATTACAATTGTTCCTCTTTTCTCCTCCCCATAGCTCCCCTACACCAGATTCCCACCCCACCCTCTGCCTTTACCTTCCCCCACCCCACCCCACTGTCCTCACCCATAGGTGTATGATTTTTGTTCATCTCTTCCTGCCCCCCTACTCCTCTCCCCTCCCCTGAGAATTGTAAGTCCACTCCC
This sequence comes from Pipistrellus hanaki, assembly GCF_964339955.1. Lineage (NCBI taxonomy): Eukaryota > Metazoa > Chordata > Mammalia > Chiroptera > Vespertilionidae > Pipistrellus > Pipistrellus hanaki. The sequence continues at coordinate 59,538,868 of NC_140503.1, forward strand.
TTTCTATGTCCCTGATTCTATTATATTCACCAGTTTATTCTGTTCATCGGATTTTTTATTATCTTGATTTTTAGATTCACTTGCTGATATGTATTTGTTGTTCATAATGTTTATCTTTATTTTATTCTTCTTCTTCCTCTTCTTAAAGAATACCTTTCAGCATTTCCTATAATACTGGTTTGGTGGTGATGAAATCCTTTAGCTTTATCTTATCTGTGAAGTTCTTTATCTGCCCTTCAATTCTGATTGATAGCTTTGCTGGGTAATCTTGGTTGTAAGTTCTTACTATTCATCACTTTGAATATTTCTTGCCACTCCCATCTGGCCTGCATAATTTATTTCTTTCTTCCTTCCTTTCTTTCTTTCTTTCTTTTTTTTTCTTTCTTTCTTTCTGTCTTTCTTTCTTTCTTTCTTAATATATTTTATTGATTTTTTAGAGAGGAAGGGAAAGGGATAGAGAGCCAGAAACATCGAAGAGAGAGAAACATCAATCAGCTGCCTCCTGCACACCTCCCACCGGGGATGTGCCCACAACCAAGGCACATGCCCCTGACTGGAATCGAACCTGAGACCCTTCAGTCCACAGGCCGACGCTCTATCTACCAAGCCAAACCGGTTAGGCTGGCCTGCATAGTTTCTGTTGAGAAATCAGCTGACAATCATATGGGTTCTTCCTTATAGGTAACTGTTTTTCTCTTGCTGCTTTCAAGATTCTTTGTCTTTTGCCCTTGGCATTTTAATTATGATGTGTCTTGGTGTGGTCCTCTTTGGATTCCTTTTGTTTGGGGTTCTCTGTGCTTCCTGAACTTGTAAGTATATTTCTTTCACCAAGTAGGGGAAAATTTCTATAATTATTTCTTCAAATAGATTTTCAGTATCTTTCTCTCTTCTTCTGGCACCCCCATAATTCAGATGTTGGTATGCTTGAAGTTGTCCCAGAGGCTCCTTACACTATCTTCATATTTTTGGATTCTTTTTTCTTTTTGCTTTTCTGGTTGGGTGTTTTTTGGTTCCTCATATTTCAAATCTTTGACTTGATTCTTGGGATCCTCTAGTCTGCTGTCGGATCTCTGTATATTATTTTTTATTTCAGTCAGTGTATGTTTAATTTCTAGTTGGTCTTTTTTCATAACCTCCAGGGTTTCACTAAATTTATTGGTCTTTCCTAGGAAATTCTTGAAAAACTTATAACCGTGGTTTTGAACTCTATATCCAGTATTTTGCTTTCATCCATTTCTTTCATTTGTGACCTGTTTCTTTGTCTCTGCATTTTGGTTGCTTTCCTTTTGATAGAGTGGCTTAGTGTGCTAGTTGTCCTATAGGGCCCAGTGGCTAGGCCTCCCCAATTACCCAAGGTGGACACTCTTGGTGCACCCCTTTGTGGGCTGTGTGCACAGTCCTGTTGTAGTTAAGCCTTGATTGTTGTTGGTATCACTGGAAGAAATTGATCTCCAGGACAATTGGCTGTGAGGATCAGCTGTGTCTATGATGGGAACTTCTGTGCTGACTTGCTTCAGTGGGGCTTTGGTGTTAACTGAGTCTGCCTCCTGAGTGTGTCCCTTATAGATCTGAGGAGTTGTAATCTGGATGGTCCTACCCTACATACACTGGCTCTTGGATCTCCAAGGAGGTGCTAATTTAGCCTCTGCCTGAGGCCACCCAGTAGGAGCTTTGGAGAGATCTGCAGATTCTTCTTTTTTGTTTGAGTTTTGGAGGTGCCCAGATGAGACCCAGGTGTGAAGCAGTGCAAGAGGCTGTAATGCCTTGGGCCTTCTTTTGGATATTCTGAGACTCACTGACTCAGCTACAGTTTATTAGATAAGTTTAGATTTCAAAGGATCCCACCATTTATATGCAAAAGCCTCTGCGCACAGTTTGGATGGGGCTGAGTCTCAGGGCAGAGCAAACAGCAATGGCTTCCTGTCAGTCCTGCCCAATCTCAATGTCCCTTGGTAATTGCTGCAAGCACCTCTGAGAGAAAACCACCCTTGAGTTCTGCCTGCTGCCAGACAGCCCAGTTTCTCCCCAAATGAGTCTGGGTCCCCAGAATCTCACCGGGAACTGGAGTTCAGAGCAGTTGGGAATTTTTGTCTCCCTCTCACTTAAAAAAGACAGCCACGTACTCAGTTGCCAGTCCTCTCGGTGCGCCCCTCTGTACCTCTGCCTTTACTTCCGCAGCTCCTCTGAGTCTCAGTGAGCTTTTCTCTAGAATTTCCAATCAGCCAGCCTTCCTGTGGTTCTGGATGATGTCCCTTTTGTCTTTTAGTTGTAGTTTTGAAGTTGTTGTATGAGTCAGCAAATTCAGCTGTTTACCTATGCCACCATCTTGGTTACTCTCTCCCTTTGAGTCTTGTAGAGAAATACATTTAACCAGAAACTGATTGATTATTGCTTTTCTCCCATTATTTGTCCATCCTCTGTCTCCTTCATGAAATTTTCTGTATCAGAGAGTAAGGGAGAGTTTGAAGCTTTTTATGGCTATTATGTAAGAGCATGGATGAGTATCTAACTGGTTTTTCAATAAGGTGAGCATTTAAACTAACATGATTTTCTTAGGTTGAGCAGGAATGTTTCTTTTAAAAATATTTTTATTGATTTCAGAGAGGGAGAGACAGAAATAGAAACATCAATGATCAGAGAGAATAATTGATTGGTGGCCTCCACCCCTTATTGGGGATCGAGCCTGCAACCTGGGCATGTGCCCTTGAGCAGAATCAAACCCAGGGCCCTTCAGTCCACAGGCTGATGTTCTATCCACTGAGCCAAACCAGCTAGGGCAGGGATGGTTCCTCATGCACTGGCATAGCAGCCACAATCTAATCGATGTTGAATGCATCTATGGTCATAATTTGGAAAAATGTTGCATTCAGTTCCTTAGAGCTTTTCTGGATTCATGGTGCTTTGTGTTTTTATTCTAACAGCTGCTTATTTGCATAAACTGTTAAAGACACTTCCCTACTATCACTGGGATATTTACCCCTCTAGCTTCTGGGATATTTATTCTTACTCTTATGGATTCTTTAATAAACATCATCTATAACATCTTTTCTTTCAACAAAAGTTCTGCCTAGCTGAAACCTCATTATCTTCTTTCAACTACACAACAAAACTAAGCTTTGTACCATATTTCCTTGGCATATCAATAACTTCATTAATCTCCAGGACTTTCCTGAATTTCTCTTAGTTTTTTTTTTTTTTACAGATCTTTAGATACTGTAAAGCAATTATCAATTCCATTTGCTTTATTTAACAAACACATATTGGGTACCTATTATGTTGCAGGCATCAGGTTACCTGTTTGAGCTAGAGTAGAGGAGCTCACACTTGGTTTTATGGCTTGATTCAGCGGTTCTTAACTGACACTGTATTGAAAAGAGGAACACCCTCCTATGCCTATTAAATGCTACAGGGAGAATGCAACTAATTAAGAAAGCAATCCAGGTTACTGAGGTGATAACAAAACAAAAAAATAAAAATAAAAATAAAATAAAGGGGGGGGGGGTTTAAAGCAAATAAATTGGGAGAAATACTGAATCCAAAGACACTTAGGAAGAAGCATACTTTAAAGGTTGGATTTTTTTTTTTAGGACGATATAAGGTTTCATTTTGTTATGTGTATAAATAAACAAGAACAAGTTAAATGAAAATAATAGGAAACTGCCTATTTCATTATTTTTACATCAACATATTGATCACAGCATTAATGTTCTGTGTTGATATGATTCTTTTATAGCATTTCCTCCCATCAAAAAATGTCGAGGGAGAGTATTATCTGTTAGTGAAGTTTTCATAAGTAACATGAGGGTTTTTTTTAGATGTGGGGTTCCCGAGGGCAGGAGACGATTTTTTCTTTGCGTTTTGTTGAAGAAGTTGAAGGCGTAATTCTGGTTCTAGAGGTGCAAGGAATCGACTAAGCCATCGCTCCCCCTGCTCCATACTGGCTGAAGGAGGACACCCCGGTCTCCTTTTGTTTTCTGAAAATAAAAGGAAGGAGGCAGAGGGTGTTAAGAGTGAAGGGCTTTCTAGGCGTTAAACCTGGGTGCTTAAGACTATCCACGAACCCTCCAGCTTCTACTTACTTCAGTAGCTCCTGGAAAATACTGTAGAATGTAGATGTTCCCCCCAAATAAAAGGGCTTAGGGCAGAAGGGCTGGTCCGGGGCACGCGGGAGAGCGCGCAGGTTGGGGCAGCCTCCAGGTCTGGAGCGGAAGGTGCGTGCATTCTGCAGGTGCCGGGATTGTGGGCTCGCACCGCCCCGGCTCCAGAGAGGGCGGGAACGGCGGCGTGGCAGAGAACAGGACTTGGCCTCCGAAGCAGAGCCCAAATGTATCCCAAACAGCAGGCGTCGTCGGTCCCGGCGAGTGCCCACCTCTGGCTCGGGGGAGGGGAAGCGGCATTTGCAGAAACCGCAGGGACAGGAGCCCCTCGTTTGGGACGCTAGAAGGCTGGTCCGGCTTGGCTCTTTCCCGACTGTCTTCCCGTGATTGCTTCCCTCACGTGTCCATCATTCCAACCTGCTCTTCCCATTGGCTGTTCCGCCTGCCACTCGGTTCCGCCGCGCTGACCCCCATTGGGCCCCCGCCGCACGAGGCCCCGCCCCAGGAGCTGGGCACCAACACTAGGGCGCCGAGGAGCGAGAGCACGGAGCTGGCTCCGGGCTGGGGGAGGCGGCGGCGGACCGGGAGGAGGCGGAGGAGGAGGAGGAGGAGCGGGGCAGCAGGAGGCAGCGGCGGCGGCGACCCGGCTGGGGTGATGGTGCAGGTGCCCGGGTTGGGCGCGGAGCTGCCCCGCTGAGGGGCGCCTGGTCCGGGGTCCGCAGCGCCGCGGCGTCTCTCCCGGGAGCGGCGGGCGGGCGGCGGCGGGAAGATGCTGAGCAGGTTGATGAGCGGCAGCAGCAGGAGCCTGGAGCGCGAGTACAGCTGCACCGTGCGGCTGCTGGACGACAGCGAGTACACCTGCACCATCCAGGTCAGTGCCGCCCGCCCGCCCGCCCGCGGGACCCCCTTCGTCCCCGGAGTCTGGCCAACTTGGCCCCTTTCCTTTGGCCGCTGCCCGGAGGCGCCCCAGACCCCAGCGCTTTGTCCGCCCCTGGCTGACTACGGAGCACGGCCCCCGTGTGCAGGGCGCCTCCTCCCGAGCCCCTGTCCCTGGCCGGGCGCCGGGCGTTTGGCGCCGCTGCGGGGCGAGTCGCCGCGTTCCGGAGCCCCAACTCGGTTCCCCCGTGCTCTTTCCCGGGGTGAGGGCGCTCCATCCCGGCTGCTGGAGCCGGCCCGGGGAGGGGGCATCGTACGCGGGCGTCCGGAGGGGGGCGGGCAGGGCTGGAGGCTCCTTCCCTGGCCGCCCCGTCGGGGGTGGGAGGGGGCGCGCGCAGGCTTTGGCTCTCCGGCCCAGCAAGGACGGCTAGCAGGCTTTTCTTATCTCTCCTTGGTTGGAAGGATAACGGTATATGTCATAATCTCTCTCCCCCCCCCCCCCCCCCCATTCCCCAGCATTTGTGAGTCAGAGCTCTCTGAAGGTAGAACTGAACGCGCAGCCCATGCACAGTGGCCTATTGAAGGCAGCCCAGCCAGCCCGCCCTCTGGGTGTTCAAGATCCAGGCCCCCCCTTCCCCCCACCCGCCGTTCGCTCCCCAAATCTTATTCTGTTGGGCAGTTTTGGGGGGAGGGGGGCGTGAGGTGAAGATTTAGCAACAAGTCCCAGCGATTTCAGGGTTGACAGTGGCAAGAAAGAATCGGTGACTTACAAAAACACACACACACACACACACACACACACACACACACACGCCAACAATAAGATAATGCTGCACAGCATTCCCACCAGAACCGGGTATTTTTGAAGGGCTTTGTACAACCTCTGGCTTAATGCTCCTTCGCCGCCGCTGTGTGGCACGTCATGAGTAGTAGTCTTCCCCGGGAGGGAGCGCGGTCACAGTCCTCTCTCCTCCTCTGTGAAGTCAGAGGTAGGAAGCACTGACGATGCTGCTGCTCCGGCGTGTAGTTGAGCAGCCGGGTGGATCCTGCGCTCACCCCGGGGACACTGCTCTTTCTGGAGAAGCAAATTGAGTTGGACCCGCAGGGGTCTCTCACCTGGTCCCTGTTTCAGCAAGAAATCAGAGGGGCTTCTCGCCTCAGATGATGTGGCAGGCAAAAACTGTCGGCCCAGGTCCTATCCTCTTTGTCTCCCTGCCTACCCCCCCCCCCCCCCCCCCGCCCATCTCCCCACTTATTTATTTATTTTTTGCTGACAATGCTCAATAGCGGAAAATAGCGGTGTGTGAGAAAGACGCCGCCGGGTAGTGGATGAGAGCAGCTGCCTCTGCTGACTCCGTGCTCAGTTCTGCCTTCTCTCCTCTCCACTCCCTCCCCCCCCCCCCCCCCAAACCAGCTCTGGGCATAAGGGATGACTGCTGCCAAAGACTCGTGAGGGCAGAGGAAAAGAACAAAATCTCTTTCTAAGGTCACTTACATACAGATTAAGCAACCATAAAGATTCTAGCCATCAAGTGAAAGGATTATTGTAGTTGAATATGATAGAGATGTTATGTGTTATGTCCTTGCTGAATAGGTGGCATGCTACTTTTTGTTTCTATTGTATCTTTATGTCATTGTATAGTTTTTTGTTGTTGTGTTTTTTTTTAGTAGGGGAGGAGAAAAGATTGAGTTGACCCTTTCACCATTTGAATACATTGTCTAGAGACTTTAAAGTATTTATCCTTTTTGTTTTAAAATTTAAGGCTTTACACAACAGCATATTAAGGGCAGTGCAAGATTAAGACTTCACGACGCCTAAAAATACTTTTGGGGTATACATATGGTGAAATGAAATTCCCAGGACAGGTCATTAACTTCTGCCAAGGCGTAGAGTAAAAATGAAACACAATTCATGCCTCCACTCCACTAGTGATAATCTTGTGGTTTTAAGGTATCACAATAAGGCAAATGGTTATTTTTCCCAGTTAGTGGAACCTTTAAAGTTGTGGGTAGTTTCCATTAGTATTGAAAAAAAAAATAGTGTTTTTAAGTTAAGTAGAACTTTTTGGACTTATGCTTACTATATGGTTGCATTTATTTATTATAATTTAATGTTTTGGAAATTTAGGAAAATTAAAAGTACAACTTTAAAAATTAAGCTTGGTATAACATGACCATACTGTAACGTGTCCACTGTCTAGACATGTTAATGATTGTGTATAGTGATTCTTGCATAAAATCTAAAAGACAAGGGATTCTAAAGTATATATACTAATATGGTTATTTTTGGGCACCACTATTGTGAATTGCTGTTGCTTTTATCTATGTGAGAAAATGTAAGAAAAGACAGTATTTTATGTGAAATTAACATTTTGTTTATATAGCTTGACTGAGCATTCAGAGACTAAGCTTTTCTTAGCAACTTTTCCCGTTGTGCATTTCTGTGTGTGTGTTTGTGTGCTTATTTGTAAAATTCTGAGTACAGGGTTCTTAAAATCAGAATTGAAAGAAACTGTGAGCTACTTACTAGGTTAAAGCAATATCCCCAACATTTTAGGAATTGCAGTACCGTATATTTTTTTTTTTTAAAATTGGTGACATTTTGAACTTCTTTTCCTTATTGTATGTCATATTTTTCTTTAAATAAGGTATGTATTTCAGAGCTTCTTGAGATAATTAGACACCACTTAGGGTATTGCAAAAGCAGAGCTGCAATAGCCACATTTGGTACATTTCAGTTGTAGGAAATTCTGTCAAAAGTATTGGTCTAGCCTTTAATATTGCAGCAGTTATAATGATCTGGCATTTAGGATGTGATTAGTAGGGCGATGAAAATGCCTTATGTCCTCTCAATGAAGGTTGCCACAGTTACCAAACTATTCTTTTATTCGTTCTGATATGCAGATGTATTTGTAGACCGTGAGAAATGAAAGCGCACATACACAGTGAGGTTGTAGTGTAATTGCTCCCCTGTTGAAGAACATTGTTAACAGCTCCCTGCCAGTTTTGAAGGTCATTGTCTCATAAATGAAGATCTGGCCCATATTTTTCACACATCTGTTTCATTTTATTCATATATATTTATTTACCACATTTACTGCCTTAGTTGGTTATTTTACTTGGTAGAAAAATAGGAAGAGTAAAAAAGCTGCCTAATATCTTTGAATGCAATATACCCAGTGGAGTCATTTTAAAGCTTAGGCATCTGATATCCTAAGGAATAGACTTTTAACTATCTTTGAGGTTATAATAGTTTATAAAATATTAAGAATATTTGTTGCATAAATGCCAGTAGAAATATGTATTAGAAAGTACATGTTTTCAAGTCAGAAATATTAACCCCTTCTGTGATTATTGAAAAGTAGAGTTACCCTGTAAATGAATTAGATTTTGCTGGAACCTATTCCAATAACTACTGATTAAATAGCTAGGTTAAATTGGTTTTTGCAGTTAATGAGGTACTACCATTAATAAAAATGTGTGTGTGCAGAGACAGTTCTGTAATGAAATTAAGGTTTGGGTTTGATGTGGCTCAGCCACTTAGTAACTGTACCCTTACTCTTAGTAAGGGAGGCAGCATTAGGGGAGAGAACAGATGTATTGAGCCCTGTATTTGTCAGGCATTCTACCTGTGTTATACTGTACCTCACAACATCATACCCATTGTAGCAGCTGAAGAAAATGCGATTGTGGATTTGTGGGGGAACCGAGGTTTGTTGAATGGCTAACCCTGTATGAGGCGCTTTGCTGTATGCTTCACTCATTTGGGAGGTAGGTGGTATTATCCTCTTTTTAAAATGAAAGACAGGCCCAGGGGAAGGTACTTGCTCAAAGCTAGCAGATGGCTGATCCTTTTGTCTCCAAATCCCATCTTTTCCCCTTTATCAATTCTCCCTAAGTCCCTTCACCTGTCTATACCTTAATTTCCTCATCTATAAAATGGGAATATTAATACCCTGTTTCCCCAAAAATAAGACAGTGTCTTTTATTAATTTTTTCTCCCAAAGTTGTGCTAGGTCTTATTTTCAGGGGATGTCTTATTTTCAGGGAAACACGGTACTTAGTTCACAGTAAAGAGAAAATTAGTTAGAAATATTATGAATAATAGGGAAAAATTAAACAGAATAATACACTATACTTACATTGGGCCTTATTCTATGCAAATAAAAAATAGAATTGAGAAATGTTTTATTTAAGCTGTAAGTTCCCTTAAGAGGACTTCTGATAAATCTCAGTGAAATTGTAAAATCCAAAGCTGGGATGCAGAATCTTTATTAGAACTGTTCTTTAAATTTTAAGAGTTCAGGTTTGCTTTCTTCTGTCCCACCAAGTCTTTGGCCTTAAAGGGGCACTTATTGCCTGGAACGTTCTCTGTCTTTTCTAAGAACTTCAGCGTCATATTGGGTAAGCGGGATCCTTGGTTTCATTGTATTTTCGTGAATTTTAAAAAATATTTTAAAAGCAATTATGCTGTCTCAGGATCTCTGTTACCATAATAAGCAAGACTAATTCTGAAAACTAAGATAGTTCCAGAATCAGCCCTCCAGAATCCTAACATCCTTTGTATTCTGTTTCTTAATTTGTGTTTTTAAACATTTATTACAGAAAATGAATGCAAACCATCCGTTTTCATACAGAAGGTAAATTCTAGATGTCTATTTTTGCTCTGATTCTTTTTGTGTTTGAAAAAGTACTGTTTAAGGAAGCATCAGTGGCATCCCAAAGAAACCTAGAAGCATTCACCACACAAGTTTTACTCAGTGGGATTTGTATTAATTTGCATTTTATTAAATGCTTGAAATGAATATGCTAGATGAGGCTATTCAACATAGTGTAAAATAGAAGAGCATGTGGTTTTTGAGTCTTCTGTTTGCTACATTGTCCAGAGGCTCTTTATCATATCTGTGCTATCATTAATATGACACACACAAAAATGTTTGCCAAAATGAAATCAGACAACCTAAAGACAGAAAGTAATCATTTTTATTATTCATTTGGTTTATGGATAGGTATTAAAATGTATAACTCACAATCAGAAGAAGCAAGGCATTAGTTTTAGAAGGGATTTGCCAGTGATATAATAATTACTATATTAAAATATTTTGAATTCCTTTTAGAACTTTATTTTCATATAGATTGTACTTTAGAACTTAAAAGAAGAGAGTCAAGAGAAAACTGTAAATCTTAAGCCCTAAGAATTATATAGTTCAGTGCTTTACATAGTTATAGTTCAATAAATATTTGTTTTGATTTGTTTGTGCTACATGATTTCGGTGTTGACTTCTTATGCCTGAAAACAATAAACATTTTCTTACAAATGTACAACCCTTTTTATAGTTTCAGCCCATCCATTTCTAAACCGTTCTGCAACTCCTTTCCCTGGTGAGAGGTACAGTCTGTCAATATGATATTTTATGGAGCCTTTGAGGTCTCTGATAACTTTCTGAGGTTATCTTTTGTTGAATGAGTGGAGCTCCAGTCTAAAGCTTCTATACTTTTTAAGTTAATCTCTTAGGATTCCAAGCTTTTCAGGTCCCTCCTCTCCATCTTTGCAGGTTTAGAAGGCTTAGGTCAAATGGACACTGTAGAACAGTGCTTCTTGGAGCATTAGATCTGGCAGAATTAGGACACTGAGTATAGGGGTTACCCCAGTCACAGAAACCTCCTTGACACCTTTCCCCTAAGTAGTATCACATAAAATGACCTCCTCACGGCCTCATTTTCTAACATCTTGCCCCAACAGGAAGTGAACCATGTTTCCCAACCTGTTTCTAATGTGTATTTTAACCTGACTTCATTTTCCCTCTGACAGTCTCGTCTGTAACATTCTGTCTGACTCTGCGGACCCTGTTTCGTGGAGCAGGCTCTTGGAGGTCACTCTTCTTCAGCTGTGCCTCACCAGAGCTTGTCCAACAGATGTGACTATAATGGAGGATTGGCAACAACCTTACAGCTTCTCTGTCTCACTGCATGGTGCTTAGGGAGGAGGGTGCTGTCCTCCTAGAGATCAGGTGGCAGTTCTTGGCTCCTCTTCTCTGCCATTTAACCTTTGGGGCTCAGGCCAACCGCCTCAATGGTTTTCTCATGCAGCTGAGAAATACGAAGAGTACCAAAACATGGGATGGGTTAAAGCGGTGGTTTCTCAAAGCATAGTTTGTGGATGATCAGCGTCAGTTTCACCTGGGTATTTGTTAGAAATGCACAACACCTTGTCATGTCCTTTGTAGCTGGGTCTTCCATTCCTTTAGGTTGGCAATACAACTTTTTGAACTTCTATAAACATTTTAAATATAGGTAGAGCCAAAGATCGACTAGGGATATCAGTTTCTGTGGGAAGCCAGCTTCTAGATTTAAATTGTGGACCTCTTGCCTCCCAAGACCACCTTGTGATCCTCATTATTGTTGTCAACATGTTGAACAAGATAGGGCCCTTGCATTGGTCTTTCACGGATTGTAATTGCTATACTATTTCTAAGAATGGTGCTTTACCTTTGTGGTCTTTCTAACTTAATTGTATAACATCCTGGGTTTGGAATTGTAAAGACTCTTAGGTTCAAATTCTCCAGGCTTTTGCTTGCTAACATCAAACTAGACACCACTTGTGTGAAATAAGTCCTCTGAGGAGATCCTTCCGTGCCATGCTCATACAGGCAAAATAATTAGGCCACATGCTTGGCAACTACTGAGTTTGTGTACAATAGCTCCATTCACTTGTCTACAGAAAACACCCCTTTGACAGTGATTATAGCTTTTATTCCCCCCCCCCCCCCCCCCACTTATGACTCCCTGCATAACCATGACCTCATCTGCTGGTCCATATTTAGAAACCTTCTAGACCACTCCAGAAATGCTTTAGGATTCATTCCTATATATTAAGGATTGTTTCAAAGCCTCAGACAATCACTGCTCACCAAGGGAAACCACTCAAGATCAGGACCAAACCTAGCTACTATGTCTTATTAGAGCCATCTCACTGTGTCACAGCTCAGGGCCCTTTCCCTTTTTTTTTCTTCTTCTCCCCCCCCCCCCCATTTATTTATTTATTTATTTATTTATTTATTTATTTTTACATATTTTATTGATTTTTTTTGCCCCCCTCCCTCCCTCCCACACATCCCCTCCCTCCCCAGAGTTTTATGTCCATTGGTTGTACTTATATGCATGTATACAAGTCCTTCGGTTGATCTATTATCTCCCCCAGATCCTCCTCCCCTCCCCGCTGTAATTTGACAATCTGCTTGTTGCTTTACTGTCTCTATATCTATCTTTTGGTTCATCAGTTTATGATGATCTTTATTATCCACAAATGAGTGGGGTCATGTGGTGTTTCTCTTTCATTGATTGGCTTATTTCACTCAGCATGATGTTCTCCAATTCCATCCAGGTTGCTGCAAATGATGAGAATTCCTTCTTTTTTTATGGCAGCATAGTATTCCATTGTGTAGATGTGGCCCTTTCCCTTTTGTCGACATTGTGAACCTTGCTAAAAGCAAGAGGAATAGAGGAAGAGATGGGTTAGAGCAGTGGCTTCTCCAAGTGTGGATTGTGGATGATCGGCATCAGTCTCACCTGGGCACTTGTTAAATGCAAATTCTTGGCCCTACTTGGAGACCTAACAAATCAGAAACTTGGGGAATAGAGCTGGGCAATCTGTTTTAGCAAGTCTCTCAGGCGAGTCTTACGTTTGCTGAGGTTTGAGAATCACTACTAGTGGGTTATACAGAGATTTAGTAGACAAAGTTGATGAGTCTTGTTGATTGAATTATAATAGATAAGAAGGAGAAGCCAAGAGTCAATCTCACATTTTTTAAACTTTTTATTTTCTTCGAAATGGTCTTAACGGATTCTCTTACCCTTGTAAGGTAAAAGTTAGGTTGTTTTGCAGATATGCATACCTATCTTCAAGTGGGCAGGATTTTAAACATTCTACAGTGGGTCATAATTCCAATTTGATGCTCTTATTTTTGTGTTCCCTGATCTGAAAATATGATTATTTTATATCTGCATATTGATTTTCAAGAAAATCTTTAGAATTTAAAGCACTGAGGGATTAGGAAGGAGTAAAGGTGCCTAAGGGCTGAAGGACTGCAAACATGTGAATAGCAAACTGTAAGACATCCTGGAATTCAGGGCTGTGATAAGGTGATAGGCTATGGCAGTGCAAATGTGGGGGACTCAAAATTAACAGATATTTCTCAAAGGAGTTGAGATTTAAACTAGGTCATGAAAGAGTTCCAAAGCAGAAAGTGGGCTATGAGGGGGGTGGGGTGGGTAAAGGGCCCTCCAGGCTGACAAAATAGCAAGCTCCTTTTAGGTAGAAAAGCTAAAAATGTAAAGCCAAATAAACATGCTTAGTCTTTACTATGTTTACCTGACTTACTCTGGTACAGTTGAGGCAAACAACAGAAATCTACTTGTCTACAAGGGAAAATTGCTGTCAGCAAATTTCAATCATTTTTGACGTGTTCAGAGGAGTCAATCTAAACTAAAAATAAACGCATTTGGCCTTAGGTTAAGTCTAATTCCAAAACTGTATAACACACATTAAGATTCCTCACAAAGCAATGGCACCGTTGAAAGAGAAGGTGGATTCAGATATCCATCTTCATTCTGTGGCTGCAGCCACTACATGTGAATTTTATGTCCAGGAGACCTCATCCCTGGCATCAGTTTACTTATCCGACCAGAAACGAGGGTATCAAATTCCAACATTTCACTGATGTTTGGAAATCCTTTAACTGATACATTGCCACCTAAACTGTGCATTAACAGTTAGGAACTGTGACCCATGGGTCCCTAAAAGGCATACTCAGCATTTCTCTTCCCACACCTGCGTGGCCACCAAGAAGAGCTTTGCTAGAAGACGAAGGAGTGCAGCTTCAGATTCCCCAGTGAGCCCGGGCCTGGCCGTTTCAAAGCTCCCAGCCTCACACAGGGCGCACTTCTTAGCCCTCAGCACAATGCCAGGCTGGGGCTTTGGGAACGGGAGCCTCTAAGAAAGCACTCTTTGGCATTGGGCAATCAGTGTTCGGCAGAAAGCCAATGCTAATAGGTTATTTTGCTCTGGAAAAGGAAGAAAAAAAAAAAGGAATAGTCTAAAAACTGATGAATAGGGGAATGACTGACAATACGGGCACTCCACTTTGTTGGAGGGATGAGGGAGGCTTGCTGTGAAATGGTATGATGGGAGCCAGATAAATTAGCAAAGGCCCACAGGCCCAAGCCCTAAAAGAAATAGTGGTACCTCAAAACAGCGTGCCCCAGGGCACACTCACATGTCTGGCCACTTTCATTGAATTTGTCGTAGGGAAAAGCCAACCATTGTGAACCCTCACAGCCTGGTATTCCATCCAGGCATCCATAGACGCGCAAGTTACCCTCGGCCTCCAGGCAGGTGCAGAGCCTTCTGTCTCTATAGCTTGATTCAACTCAGGAGCCTGGACCCCAGCCTTATTTTGAGGACACCTGAGTGGACGAGGTGGCTTTAGGAGTCCCAAAGGATTCCAAAAGCTCTAGGCAGGATGTGTCAGTAAGAAGCTGCTTGGCACGAGTCAAGCAGATAAGAACATTGATCACAACACAAAGAGGAAGAATTAATCACGTCATCTAAAGCTCTCAAGTACTTCTAGGGGTAATTTAGGCTGGAGACGGCATCCAGCCTGCCCTCTTTTTGGATTTTTCCCTTTAGAAAAACCCCAAAGATCCCCCCGAGTTATGGAATTGGAAGGTTGTGGATCGGAAGGACTATGGACTGGCAATGATGCCTGGGATGTTACGAGGCATGTTGAGCCTGCAGTTTCACAGCACACACTCATCTGTACAGCAGAGGATCTCATCAGCTCTTTGGGAGCCCACTCAGAAGAAATTTGGCTGTTGAAAGATAAGCGTCTGATCAAAACATAAGGTAGTTCCAGCACTACAGTGAAACTTCTTCAATCGATGCCAAGCTTTAGATTTCAATGCATGTGAAAAAGGCTTTAAAAAAAAAGAGAAAGTTTGCTTGGTGTAGTTGCAGGATATAAAGATACTGAACCAACTATTGCAGTGTCAGATTTCATAAGCAACATAGCTTATATGAAAAAACCAACACTTTCTTTGCTTGTTTTCAAATACACTTTAGGTTATTTAATAAACATATTTTAAATGAATAGCCACAGATCAGCTGGAGTGGCTTGATGGTTGAGAGTCAACTTATGAACCAGGAGGTCACAGTTAGATTCCTGGTCAGGGCACATTCCTAGGTTGCAGGCTGGATTTTCAGTGTGGGGCGTACAGGAGGCAACCAATCATTGATTCTCATCATTGATATTTCTGTCTCCCTCTCTGAAATAAATAAAAATATTTTAAAAAGAAAAGAAAGTGACAGAAGTGGATAAACTTTTCTTTCCAGATCCCACAATTTTATTCCTACCATCTTTTCTGACACAATAGCTCTTCTATTTATTTCTTATTATCTCCTTTGTTTTATGCTAACTTATACTTTGGGCCACTCATTTAATACAGTCTTTTACCACAATTTCTGGTAGCCATTACTACTAAGCTATACCTTTGCTTATTGTCAAATTCTTTGTGTGGTGGTCACACCTTTTATGATGATGGTGGTGGCAGAAGGTGTTTAAAAGTATTCAACCATAACATATTTAAATATACATTAAAACAATGTGATACATGTCCTTTACTTTTAACACAAGTGCTGTGTATTTTAATTAATTGGAGTTTAAAATAATACAAACATCTAAATAAATTGACATCTTGGGGCTTGACTGAGATGAATTTTCAGTATGTTCAGAATTTTGTTAACTTTTTTTTGCAATTATTTCATAATGGATGAATAGACTCAATGAGGCTCGAAGTCTCCGTGACTTCAGGTATGACACTGAGGGATTGAGTGGACATAGTGACTGCACAGGGCCAGGAAAGTCTTTAAACCGGTCAGCTGAAATTAGTGAAATTTGAGGGAGATTGAAATAATTGACTGATGGGGGACACTAAAAATTAAAATCAGAGAAACTGTTGGGATGGAGCAAGATGGGTGTTAAGCAGAAATACCTGGTTGGATCTGGAGGGAGGGTCTGGATTGGGGATAAGGAAAGGGTGCTGGAGATCTGTTTTCCTGTTGCTGCAGCTGTGTGCGATAGTAGAGGCTTAATGGGTTAAAGTAGTGGTTGGCAAACTCATTAGTCCACAGAGCCAAATATCAACAGAACAACGATCAAAATTTCTTTTGAGAGCCACATTTTTTATACTTAAACTATATAGGTAGGTACATTGCTATTAACTTAATTAGGGTACTCCTAAGCTGGCCTTTGCTAAAAACTCAAGGGGCCAAAGGGCCGCATGTGGCTGGAGAGCCGCATTTTGCCCACCACGGGTTTAAAGTATCTCTCTAGACTTGCCCCCCATGTGGGAATGACACTTAAAATATTCAATCATCAATGAGGCACTGTGAATACTCACTGACCAGGACCGCTAGAGTGCACTGGAGCTGGGTCTGGGGCCCTGCGCTGGGTCAGACATGATTGGACGCTGAATCGTGGAGGCTGAGGGTGGTTCCAGGGAAGAGAGGAGGGGCCTCTCAGGGCAGTGGCTTTTTGTAGAGAAATATTTCAATATTTTAATGACCAGCAGGATTTTATTGGAGCATGACAAAGAGGAATCTGCTCCTCACTCCATCAGGCTTCTTCTGTTAGGTAGGATGAAATGGGAACTTGCAAGAAGTTACAAATGTCCAAGTGCTTTTGAGGAATGACAGGGATCACAATGAATTCAGTCTTCCTCTTCCTGCTGCAGCCTCAGTGGTGGCAGGCGTCTGAGCCTCCTGCATTGCCTCCCCTGGCTCTCCTTTATGCTGGCCAGATATGGGGTTCAAACAGTCTAGGTTTTACCCCCCTGTGGAGCAGTGGGCCCATTCCCACCGTTCACATGCTTCCAAAATGCAACTCCGATCATTTCTTTTTAAAATCCTTAAAGCTTTCCCATTGCCTACTGAATAATAGCCCTTTATAGCTTTGTTTCCTATCATCCTGCATATGCATTTCCTCTTGCTGCAGGAATCACCAGTCTCTCATCAAATCACCTCCTCATCCCAGGGTGGACTCCCACCCCAGCGTTGCTGGGCAGTGCCTTGTGGATCTTATTATAGCACTTTCCACACTAAAATGTAAATATTTAAGTACACGTCTACCTCTCTTTAGACAGGGAACTCTTTGAAAGGCAGACCTGAAATCTTTGTACCATTAATAGCTAAGGTCTTACTTGGGGCTTAACAAAGGTTGATTGTAGATGTGCATGAATGAAAGTGTTACCTCTGATAAAGAGGATTATTAATAATACAAATGTAAAGTTACCTCTGATTTGAGCTAAACAGACTTTTAAAGATGAAGACATCCATCCTGGCCTGAGTTTCTCAGTGGTTAGAGCTTCCCCCCTCACCCACTGAAAAGTCTCAGATCGATTCCCAGTCAGGGGCATGTACCTGGGCTTCAGATTTAATCCCACTGGCTCATGTGGGTGGCAACCAAATGATGTTTCTCTCTTTCTCTCGTGTACTCACCCTTCCCCCTTCGCCCCCATCCCCCAATTCTCTTCCACTCTCTGTAAAAATAATTTGAAAAAAATATGCTTGGGTGAGGATTAACAACAACAAACAAACAAACACACACACTCACAAATAAACAAACTGAATACATCAGATTTTCTGGTCTTTAGAATTATGTTATTGTGACTTTAAAAGGTGGTTGTGCAACTCTAGGAATATATTAAAAACCACTGAATTGCCCACGTTAAAGTGGTAATTTTATGATGTGGATTCTATTTTAACTAGAGGCCTGGTGTACGAATTTGTGCACAGGTAGGGTCCCTCTGGGTGGCCTGCAGGGATTGGGTCGAAACCCACAGTCCAATGCTGCCTACATCTTTTACCTGCTGCTCCCCCTTATCTGGCCCCACTGTGCCTGCCATGGGCTCGCGCCCAGTCAGTCCCGATTGGGAGAAGCCACAGCAGCACTTGCCAGCCATGAGCCCCGTGCCTGGTGCCCTCCCAAGGGAGTGGCCTGCAGGACTGGGCTGAAACCAGCTCTCCGACATGCCCAGAGGGGGTCTCAGATTGTGAGCGGCACAGGCCAGGCTGAGGGATCCCACCGGTGCACGATCAAGTTGGAAAGGGACTGCGGGAGGGCTCCAAGGTGTGTCTGGCCCATCTCACTCAGTCCCGATGGGCTGGACCCCAGCAGCAAGCTAACCTACTGGTCAGAGTAGGTTAGCTTGATGCAGATGCCCCATGGTGGTCAGTGCATTTCATAGCAATTGGTTGACCAGTTGACTGTCTGCCCCCTGGTGGTCAGTACACGTCATAGCGAGTGGTTGAGAATAGTTAGGATATCATTAGCATATTATGCTTTGATTGGTTGGTTGTTCTGCCATTTGGTGTATTTGCTTATTACCCTTTTATTATATAGGATTTACACATCAGTTTCTTGGTTTTGATAATGTACTAGCCATAATAATAAAAGGGAAATATGCTAATTAGATCTGGTGTCTTTCAGATGTCCTTCCTGATGAAGCCAGGGCCAGAGGTAAGCCAGCCTGGGTCCCAAGTGCCTTCAGGCAGCCGGCTGTGGGGGGAGAGAGGGCAGGAGAACCAGCTGGGGTCCTGGGTACCAGAAGATAGGAAGGCCTACTCTTGCATGAATTTTCATGCACCGGGCCTCTAGTAGTTTTATAAGGTGTTACTATCAGGGGAAACTGGGGGAAGGATTCATGAGACATGCTTATACTATTTTTATAATTTATTGTGAGTCTGTAATTATAATAAACAGTTTTTATTTATTATTTTTGAATTTATTAGTACTTAGCACAGTTTCAAAATATACAAAACATTAACTGACAAAATTATAGGGAGAAAATGACAAGTCCATTACCACAGTGAGAGATACTATTAGTAGCTGAGGAATTAGGCAGAATATTTGAGTAATAAATTAATAACCTTGATCTGCCATTTAAATAGAATCCTGCATTTAATAAATGCAGAATGCTGATTATTTTCAATTATACATGGAACATTTACAAAAACTGACCAACTGCCAGGTCAGAAAGGAAGTCTCAACAAGTTTCCAACAATCGCAAACATTTAGAACGCATCCTCTAACCAGAATGTAAGTAGTTAAGTTAGAAAATAATAAGAGAAAATGTTCTTAAAAAGTACTTGCTTGAGAAACTTAAGATGTAATCCTAAACGAATCAGGAATTTAAAAGGAAATAACCATGAAAATAAAAAAAATTAACAATGATAAAAGTACTACATATCAAAATGTATAGCATACATTTAAAGTGATGCTAATATGTAATTTTATTTTTTAAAAATAATAAACAGTTTTTAAAAGGTGATTAGTTTTCCTGAGCAAATATTTTCATTATTTTTAGTTAGGATTTATGGTTCAGAGTGACTATAGAAAGTTTTCTCATTTGATTAGGATCCAGTTACTTTCAATATTATGTAGAATTATTTATAAGCAGATAAGTTTTGATATATGATGCTTGAAAATAAAGTCAGTTATAGTCCAATAAAAAGATAAATTAGGGTTTAGAAATGATATTTCAGTAGTCTGTTTTTGCCTACTTATTATTCTTTGTTCCTCTCCTTAATGTTTCTCTGACATAGTTACAATGAAAATGAATGTACGGCTACATAACATAATGCCATTATTGTGTTTTATGATTTTTTGTTATAATGTAAATGTTGCATAGTTTAATTGTAATATATATTAATTGATTCATTAAAATTTTATTGAGTTCTTAGTATGTTTTGGACCCTGTGATAAACACTTTTATGCACTCTTTTATTTAATCCTATCCATTTGATAGAAAATATTATTGTCCCTAATTACAGATGAGTACAATAAGGCTTACAGATGTTAAACAACTTGCCTAATACCTCACAGCTGGCCAGTGGGAGAGCTGGGATTCTGTATGACCTTTCTTACTGTTCTGTGATGCAGCAGGCAGTGTAGTGCAGTGGAAAAGAAACCACCAATTTGTGGGAGTTGGGAGACCTGTATGAAAAGCCTGCCTCTCTGACAAATTAACTTTGAAGCCTTGAGCAGGTAACAACTTCTCAGATGCAGCGTAACCTGTCATCTGTAAAATGAGACTCAGACAGGAGACCTCCTCCACTCTTTCAGCACATGCATTCTATAGTTCACAGGAAATTTGTCCACAGCACAATAGTGTTTTTCTTGGTGTTCCCATTGTAAAGAATAGTCTTTAAAAATGTAAACATTCCTTTTAAAGATAGGATGTTAATGGAAGAGCTTGGTGACTGTTTCAGCCTATGATCTGGCCCTTAATTTTGTAGAACACAAAATATAGTTTTATCTACTCATTCAACACAGATCAGATGCTGGAGGATTGAGTCACGCTAATCAAAATCAGAGAGTTTTTTGTTGTTGTTTTTTTTAATCCAGAATCTCAGTTTATTATATTGGGATAGTGAAAACTAGTTTCTGTCATTGTAGGCACTTCTTTTAGGATCGGAGACTTTGGAACACCAAATTAGAAAGTTGTTTTGGAAGGCAAAGGGAATCAAATGGTATTGAAGGATATTCTTCTATATTATATAAAAGCCTATAAGCTATCTCTGTCCAATAGCAGATTTCTATTCATTATGTATCTACCAGAATCGGTTTTCCCTCTCTCCCTGAATAGTAATTACTAATTGCTTATAAAGTCTTCTCTTTAGCTTTGGATCATAAGAGTTAATTCTGATATATTTTAAAAGTTTCTACTGTTCTTTTGCTCTTACTTTCTGCTTTTCCTAAAATGTAAACTTAACTTTTTCAAAAGTCAGATTTATCAGGGAACAATTTACATAGCGTAAAACTGACTCCTTTATAGGCATGCAGTTCTTTGAATTGTGACAAATGTATACAAATTGTGTAACTATCATATATAGACTGTTTCCACCACCACATAAAGTTGCCTTGTGCTCCTTTATGGTTAGTCTCCTCCCATTTCTGGCAGCCACTAATCTGATTTTGGTCCTTATAGTTTTGCCTTTTCTACAATGTCATAAAGTAGAATCATACAATATGTAATTTTAAAAATCTGGCTTTTTTAGCATAATGCTTTTTTGAATTACAAATTACATATTCAAAGGTTCATCCATTTAAGGTGTAAAAGTCAACAGCTTTTAGTATATTTACAGTTGTGCATCATCAACATAATCTAATTAAAAAACATATCACCCTGGAAAGAAAGCTTTTACCCATGAACAGACACTCCCATTTTCTGTCTTTCTCCCCTAAATTCTCTGCCCAGGCAAACACTAATCTACTTTTTGTTTCTATAGATTTACTCTTTCTGCACATTTCACATAAATTGTATCATACAATGTATGGTCTTTTATAACTGACTTCTTTCACATAGTATAATACAATGGTTGGCAAACTGCGGCTCACAGGCCACATGCAGCTCTTTGGTCCCTTGAGTTTTTAGCAAAGGCCAGCTTAGGAGGACCCTAATTAAGTTAATAACAATGTATGATATTGAGGCTGATCCAAGTAGTAACTTGTATTAGTACTTCATTCTTTTTTCCTGTTAAATAATTTCCCATTGTATGGATATATCCCATTTTGTTTAACTATCAGTTGATGTCCTATTGTGTTGTTCCACTTTTTAGCTATTATAGATAATCCTGTAATCATTTATGTACAAGTTTTTGTGTAGATGTATGTTTTAATTTTCCTTGGATAGATACATAGGAGTAGAATGCTGGATCATATGATTACTTGATGTTTAGCATTTGAGGGATTGCCAAACATTCTCCCAAAGTAGCTGCATGAGGGCTCCAATTTCTGCCTGTCCTTACCAATCCTAACTATCATTTGTCTTTTTGATAGCCATTCCATGGGTATGAAGTAGTATCTTATTGTGTTTTTGATTTACATTTCCCTAAAGATGTTCTTTTCATGTACTTATTATCATTTGTGTATATATATATATATATATATATATATATATATTTTTTTTTTTTTGAGAAATGTTTATTCAAACCTCTCATCCATTTAAAAATGGGATTTGTCTTTTTGTTACTGTGTTATAAGCGTTCATTATATATTCTGGATAGAAGTCCTTTATCAGGTACAGTAATTCCCCTTGTCTGCAGGGAATGTTCCAAGGCCTCAGTGGATGCCTGAAACCACAGGTAGTACTGAGTCCTACATATACTACATATTTTTTAATACATAGATACCGATGATAGTTTACTTATAAATTAGGTACAGCAAGAGATTAACAAGAGTAATAAAAATAGAATAATTATAATATCCTGTAATAAAAGTTATGTGACTATAGTATCTCTCTCAAAATAGCTTATTGTACTGTACGTACAACATAGATATGCTGGACAAAGGGATGATTTATGTCCCGTTTAGTTCAGAGTGGGATGGAGTGAGATTTCATCACAATATTTAGAATGGCATGCCATTTAAAACTTTTGATTTTTTTTTATTTCTGGACTTTTCCATTTATATATTTGGTCTGTTGTTGAGTGTGGGTAACTGAAACCATGGGAAGAGAAACCTTGGATAAGGGAGACCACTATAAACAACTCACAGATATTTTCTTTTATTCATTGTGTTGTCTTTTCATTTCCTTAATGGTGTCTTTGGAAGTACAATAGATTTTAATTTTAATAAAGTTCAGCTTATCAATCTTTTTTTTTTAAAATTGTTTGTGCTTATATCTAAAAAATCACTGCCTAGTCTATGGTCAAGAAGATCTGTATTTTCTAAGGGTTTCATAGTGTTTGTTCTTACATTTAGGTCTGTGGTCCATTTTGAGTTAATTTTTGTGTATGCTGTGAGGTAGGGCTCCAAATTTGTACTTTTAAAATATTGATATCTAGTTATGTACCCCCATCAAATTGTCTTAGTCCCTTTTGTTGAAGATCAGTAGACGATAAATACATGGGCTTATTTCTGGATTCTAAATTTTTTTCTATTGATATATTCCATTTCATTTATATGTCTTTCTTTATACCAGTACTACACTGTCTGGATTACTTTAGCTTTGTAGTAAGTTTTGGAATAGGGAATTATAGTTGGCCAATCTTGTTCCCTTTCAAGATAATTTTGGCTATTTTCAGTCCATTGCATTTCTATATGAATTTTAGGATCAGCTTGTCAATTTCTGAAAAAAAAAAAAAAAAAAAAAAAAAAAAAGCAAGCCAGGTGGAATTTTGATAGGACTTTTATTGAAGCTGTAAATCAATTTGGGGAGGATTGCCATCTCCTTCACAATATTAAGTCTTCTGATTCATGAACATAGATGTCTTTCCATTTATTTAGATCTTTAATTTTTAACAGTGTTTTGTGTTTTTCAGTGTAAGCATGTTTTTGAGATTCATTCACATTAGTGCATGTATCGGCAGTTGGTTCCTTTTCGTTGTGGAGTAGTATTTCATTTTGTGGATAGATCACAGTTTGTTTATCTATTTGATGGACATTTGAATTATTTTGGCAATTATGAATAAAGCTGCAAAAGATATTTGTATACATGTTTTTATTTAAACATAGGTTTTCATTTCACCTGGGTAAAGACATAGAAATGAGGCATTTGACTGTATATAAGTATATGTTTACCTTTATAAGAAACTACCAAACTATTTTCCAAAGTGACTGTACTATTTTGCATTCCTATCAGCAATGTCTGAAAGCTCCAGTTGCTCCACATCCTTACCAAACACTTGGTATTATTAGTTGGTGCTTTGTAAAAGCTATTCTGATAGGAGTATAGTAATATTTCATTGAAATTTTAATTTTTCTAATGACTAATGATATAAAACATAAAATTCGTGAGATCCTAGATTTTTGGAGTTGGAAGAGGCATAGAAGAGTTCATCCTTGGCTCTTACATTGCGTTTTTCATGGGCTGTCTGAGGCTGGGGCCGTTGGGGGACTGAGGAACATGCCGAGTAGGTGGGGATCTGCACTTCCCACCCAGAAGGGTTTACTTTTACCAGGTATTGAATTTCCATGTGACATAATATTAGAAAAAAGATACCTCTGTTTAAAAAAAGTCTGACAGCTACTAAACTCATTCTCTTTTTAAAAAACAATAACCATTTTTATTCATTTCAGAGAGAAAGAGGGACAGGGAAATAGAAACATCAATGATGAGAAAGAGTTACCAATTGGCCACTTCATGCACACCCCCCACCAGGGATCAAGGCTGCAACCCAGGCATGTGCCCAGACTGAAAATTGAACCATGACCTCCTGATTTATGGGACGATGCTCAACCACTGAGCCATACTGGCCAGGCTCATTTTTATTTTTTTGAGAGGACAAAAAGACTCAGAGAAGTACATTGACTTGCTTAAGTTCATATAGTTAGTCTGGAGAAGGCTCAGACTCAGTGTTCTTTATTCTGCACTATACTGTTTGTCATAACTCTAGAATTTTAGTTTATATTGGCTCAAGGAAGAATTATGATGAGGAGCCTAATCAAGATTTGTTAAAATGATAAACATTTAAAAAATAAATTTCTTTTATGCTGAAAAATAGTACATGGAAACTGAGTGGAAGGGAGGGAGGGAGTGAAAACTAAGTCATCTTACTTGAGTTAGCTGCACTAAGAAAGGGAGGGTAATCTTTTCTTTAGGAAACCAGTTTCCAGTACAAAACCTTCTAAAATCACTGTGCTTGGTTTCTAACTAATGTAGAAAATGTAGCACAACTGTCAGAGGTTATAAATGACAACGCATTATGGAAATAGGTGAGGGAACAAGCAGGAATTTGCCATGGGGAAACAGACATCATATTTTGTTATCAGTTTTGACAAACACCAGCAATGGCTCATCAGTGTTGGAAGGGTAAAATTGAATTCATTAGGCACAATCATAATGGTTAGAAAAAGTTATATTTTATAAGAAGGAGTCAGTTCTCAAAGCCTTTCTTTATTGAGATTTTTGTGAAAATTACTGGAGGGTGAAAGCAGTTCTATATTGACAATTCTGAGATTGGCTGCAGGACTAATGAGTAAGGCGTGCATGGTTAGATTGAGCAGAATTTCATTACAATGCTTTTGGTGGATTTGAGTAAGTTTAATTTAATAGAGGTGTAGTGAAAGGAACATTGTAGCTATAAAAAAGAAGGAACTTTTACCATTTGCAACAGCATGGATGGAACTGGAGAGCATTATGCTAAGTGAAATAAGCCGGTCGGAAAAAGATAAATATCACATGATCTCACTCATATGTGGGATATAATGATCAACATAATCTGATGAACAAGAATAGATCCAGAGACAAATGGTAGGGGAGGGGGAGGTTAGAGAGCAACCAAAGGACGTGTATGCATGCATATTAGCATAACCAATGGACACAGACACTGGAGGGTGAGGGCTTGCCCGAGGTGGGAATGGCGGGGAAGGGGGGAGGGGAGGTTTCAAGCAGGGAAAAAGGAGACATATGTAAAATTATAGACAATAAATAAAATAAATTTTAAAAAGAAAGGAACATTATATTTGGACTCAGAGAACTTGAAGTCAAGCCTTGGCTGTGCTTTATACTATTTATGTGACCTTGAATGAGTCACTTAACTTTTGTGACATTTTTTGTGCTTTAAAAAATTTCAGAAGAGTTATAGTAATACCTGCCCGCCCTACTGCCCAGAATTGTATGAGTAGATAAAAAAAAAGAAAATATGTATGAAAGCATTTTGCAATTTTAAAATATTATTTAGCTATAGTTTTTATTAACAATAGCCTTTTGGAATTTGATACACAGGTTTAAAGAAAGGGTTTTCTTCCTTTTTTTTTTTTTTTGCTGTTAATTCTCACTTAGATAGATTTTTTCAATTGGTTTTTTAGAGAGAGTGGGAGGGAGGGAGGGAGGGAGTGAAGGAAAAAGAGAGAGAGAAAGAGAGGGGGGGGGATATGAGAGAGAGAAGAGAGAGACATCAATCGGCTGCTTTCTACAGGAATCCCAACGGGGCGGGAATGGAACCTGCAACCCAAGTACATGTCCTTAACTGGGAATCGAACCCGAGCCAATACTCTAACTACTGAGCACACTAGCCAGGGCTCTTCCTTATATTTTGCCACAATTTACTTGCATTCCCTTTGCCTCTCTTTACTTGCACATCTCTAGTTTTAGGGGGAGTTTTGCTCTGTCCTCAGTCCTCCTCCTCTTTGAAATAGATGATCCTTCCTCACTTCTGTCCATTACAAGAGATGACTGTGTTAATCTTCTACTAAGGAAAAGATGAGTTGGTTTTCATTTTGTGCAGATATTTAGCTTAACAAGCCTGGCTGAAGTGTTACATTTACAAGCTGCAAGTAGGTTTTCTTACTTGGCATTGAATTTCCCTCCTTGTGGTTGTTCAGTTTCTTATACTACTGCCTTTTCTCTGGCCTCTCTGCTTCCTGTAGATGTGTTTGACACCTAATATGCCTTCACCTTGGTCAGACCCATTTTTGGGTCTAACAGAGTTCATGATACTTTATCAAGATATATTTTGTGGACATGAATGGTGGTGTCATATATGTCAACTCCTCCAATACTGACAAGAAGAGATTTCATTTGCTGATTTGGCTGCTCTGTTTCAGATAGAGTTAAAGGTCTTTGTCAGTTTTCAGAAACTAGATACTAGAAACAACAATTTCTTCTTTGTTGGCAAATGGAAGCATCTTGCCTTTCTGATATCTAAAGCTGATGAGGTTGTCAAATGTAATGTTATTGCCTTTTCTTCCTGGTTAAGAGAGGGAATTTTTTTTTTTAACCTGAGGGTTTTCAAGGTTATTTAAGAGACATTGTCTTATCAACTTGTTTTTTTTTTTTTCAAGTTAATAAAAAATATATTTTATTTATTTTTATTTTTTATAAGAACTTATTTGAGTCAGACTGGCAGCATACTACAGGAGCAAGCTTTCAAATGTTCCCTAAACTTGTATATTTTGAATATTACTGAGATGAATGGGTAATTAAGAGAACAGTCATATCTAGCATAAAATACTGATTTATGCTTTTTTGTTACACTAGCCATCATCACTTGGAGTAATTGTTTTAAAATAATGCATCTCATTTAAAAAAATTAGAGGCTACTTTTTAAAAAGTCACTGAATTTAGTTCTAAATTAAAGCAAAGGAAATAGAAATACTGGTGTGCTTGTAATTTATTTAGAATTACTGCTAGGTTATGTTATACTTTTTAAAAAATATGTATATTTTTATTGATTTCAGAGAGGAAGGAAAAGGGGGAGACAGAAACATCAATGATGAGTGATAATCATTGATTGGCTGCCTCCTGCATGCCCCATACTGGGGATTGAGTCTGCAACCCAGACATGTGCCCTTGATGGGAATCAATCCCAGGACCCTCCAGTTTGCAGGCCAATGCTCTATCCACTGAGCCAAACCAGGTTGGGCATTATACTTTTTATTTTAGAAAACATGCCATTTGTGTAGTTAAATAAAAATGATTTATAGGGATATTATGTTAAAAGCCAGCAGTAGTCATTTAAGGAGTACTCTCTTCAGTAATGATGTTTTAGGGTCATCAGTTGAGTTGCTCATTGGGAATTCAAAGGTTGGCATATACTTTAGTCATTTATACAGGGGCAGCATTCTCAGCATGCATTATTGTATGCTCCATAGTATATTAAAAACAAAAAAAATGCTGAGTCCCGGAACACAGCTTTGCAATTATAACCAAACCAGAAGCCCAGTGCATGAATTCATGCACCAGAGGGGTCCCTTGGCCTGGCCTGTGGGATTGGGCCAAAACTGGCTCTCTGGCATCCTTTGAGGGGTCCTGGATTGCGAGAGGGCACAGGCCAGGTCAGGGGACCCCACTGGTGCACAGTTGGGGTCAAGAAGGGATGTGGTAGGTTGGCCAGCCAGGGAGGGACAGCAGGAGGGCTCCAGGGCATGTCCAGCCTGTGTTGCTCAGTCCCAATCATTTACACCCCAGCAGCAAGCTAACCTACCAGTCAGAGCGTCTACCCCCTGGTGGTCAGTGCATACATAGCAACTGGTCGACCAGTCAACTGTCTTCCCTGTGGTGGTCAGTGTACATCATAGTGAGTGGTTGAGTGGCCTTAGCATATCATTAGCATATTATGCTTCGATTGTTGGACGGCCAACCAATCAACCTGACACTTAGCATATTAGGCTTTTATTATATAGGATACTTATAGTGTTGAATACAAAGTAGACCAGAGAAATTCATACCCAGTAAAATTGGGCAGTTTGAACAGCTTAATCAATAGTTTAGCTGGAGCCAAAGCCGGTGTGGCTCAGTGGTAGAGCGTCGGCCTGCGGACTGAAAGGTCCCAGGTTTGATTCCGGTCAAGGGCATGTACATTGGTTGTGGGCACATCCCTGGTAGGGGGTGTGCAAGAGGCAGCTGTTTGATGTTTCTCTCTCCTCGACGTTTCTAGCTCTCTATCTCTCTCTCTTCCTCTCTGTAAAAAATCAATAAAATATATTTTTAAAAAATAGTTTAGCTGGAAATAGAATGACTTTTTAAAAATGTCACTTATTAGAATTAGTTATGGTGGGAATTATAATATGGCTTTCATATTTTTCAGTAACCTATACATTAAGTCATAAAATCACCACCATTTTGTGATAACTTAGTGTATTTTGTATTTAGATGTTTTACAAAAAAGTATGCACTAATATACCTTACAAAGAGCAGGTACTTCTGCTTAGTAGCATGGGGCGTGTTTGTGGGCTCTTAAAATTATCTTCTTGTAGGAACGTATCTTGTCACCAAGCTATGAGTACTATAGATTTTAATGGCTTTGTGTGTTTTTTAAACATAACAATATGAACAGGCTATATCAATTAAAGCATTATCATCTAGGGTAATATAGGTATAATTTGAGTTACAGAATAGATACTTAAACATTGATTGTATTTGGAATATTTTTAAATGAACTACTTACAAAAATCTAGAGCAAATCTCATTGTTCATTTTAATGTATAAATTAAAATAATATATAAATCAACCTAGAGTTTTCATGTTATAGGAGTCAAGCAAGGTAACACTTTCTAGAGTCGCAGAAGAAGCCAGCCAGGTTTATCTAAGGACAAAAGCCCCATTAGAATTTGCTGGCTGGAATCAGAGATAGCCTGCTTGGTTTGCAAGAGGCCCTGAGCCTAGAAATGCTGTTGGGGCCCAAAAGAGGAATAGTAAGTGTAAGGACTCTCAACACTACATAAAGGGAAAAATCTTAGGAAAAGATTTCTTTCCATGTTCAAAAAGATATCTGGGCCAGAGGGAAAGGGGGTCAAGAGCTGGGGGGTTGGGGGGGGGGGGGAAGGTAGGAAATGGGGACATCTGTAATAGTGTAAACAATAAAAATAAAGATATTTGAAAACATATTATTTATTTATTTATTTATTTGCGAGGAAGGGAGAGAAACATTGATATGAGAGGGAAACATAGATCAGTTGTCTTCTGTACATGCCCAGTCTGGGGATCAAATCCCCAACCTGGGTAGGTGCCCTGAATGGGAATCAAACCCACAACTCTTTGGTGCATGGGATGACATTCCAGCCAACTGAGTCACACTGGCCAGGGCATATTAAATACTTTGAAATGAACAATCATATAGTTTTTTTTTTTAAAGTGGGAAAAGTAAATTTTGGGAAATCTATATTTGAAAAGAAACCCTCAGAAATATTTAAAAGTCAGAAGGAACAATTTATATGCTAATAATATTTTTCTCTCCAGAAATTAAAGGGCATGTAGTTACCAAATATAAGGCAATATACAAAAGGCTGAATATTTTATTCTACTCCTGCATGTGTTTCAGTAATGACAGCATTTTTTCCCCCCTGTAACTTATGGAAGTGTTTTAGTAGTACTATATCTAAATAGGGAAATAGCTATCTTATATAAAAAAGAGGTAATATGCAAATTGACCATCACTCCAATATACAAGATGGCCGCCCCATGTGGTCAAAGATGGCTGCCACGAGATGGCCAGCAGGGGAGGGCAGTTGTGGGGCAATCAGGCCAGCAGGGGAGGTTAGTTGGCAAGTACCAGGCCTGCAGGGAAGGGCAGTTGGGAGGGACGAGACATGCAGGGGAGGGAAGTTTGGGGGGACCCAGGCCTGCAGGGGAGGTTAGTTGGTGGGAACCAGGACTGCAGGGGAGGGCAGTTGGGGGTGTCCAGGCTGGCAGGGGAGAGCAGTTAGGGCTGACCAGGGTGGCAGGGGAGGGCAGTTAAAGGCAACAAGATCTCCAGGGGAGGGCAGTTAGGGGTGACTGGGCCAGCAGGAGTGGACAGTTGGGGGTGACCAGGCCTGTAGTGGAGGACAGTTAGGGTGACCAAGCTGGCAGGGGAGGCAGTTAGGAGCAACCAGGCCTGCAGGGGAGGACAGTTAGGGGAGACCAGGCTGGCAGGGGAGGACAATTAGGGGCAATCGGGCTGGCAGGGGAGCAGTTAGGCATTGATCAGACTGACAGGGGAGCGGTTAGGGGGTGGTCAGGCTGGCAGGCAGAAGTGGTTAGGGGCAATCAGGCAGGCAGGCAGGCGAGCAGTTGGGAGCCAGCAGTCCTGGGTTGTGGGAGGGATGTCCCAGATTGGAGAGGGTTCAGACTGGGCTGAGGGACACCCTCCTCCCCAGTGCATGAATTTCATTCACCAGACCTCTAGTATTATCACATATTTTAAAAAAGTATATTCAGAGAGTCCAACTGAATTTGTCATTACAGAAATTATGTATAATTTATGGCTAAAAAATTCCTTGTTTTGTCGTTGTGTCATATTGGAACTCACATATTTTGATGAGTATTAGTGAAGCAAGGGTCCCCAGAAATTTGCTGTCAAGTGACCCCTGTAAAATCTGGCCCAACAGGTCCTGGGATGATTTCATAGTCTACCTACATTTAATGGGAAAAGGTGTGTGCTTGAATTTTTTTTAGGATAACTCTTCTGAGCAGCTCTGTTTGCCACCCATTCTCTCTCCTTTCAACTCTTTACTTTCTTAGGAACTTCACTTCTTTCAAATTCTCCCTTCTATCTATTATAGTTATGCTAGGTTTCAGATATACATTTTTTTAAAACAATTTTTCTCTTCAAAAAAAATTTTTTTTAATTCCAATTCATTTGATTAAAGGTAATCTCCGTGTGAGATCTGGATCAATGAAGAAGAATCTAGGGGACCTTGTTATATTTTCCTCATGCTTCAGAGAGGAAGGATGTTGAATCCTGAAGGATTGATTATAGACAAGGTGAGAATAAAAGATGATTAAAGCCTTTCAGGAAGCCGGGAGTATAAGGAGGTGAAGAGAGTAAATTCGAGTGTAATACAGGAGGTAGAAATAAGTATGTTATTAAGAGCCTAAGTTTTATGCTTACCAGTTTCTATTGAATAAAATTAAAGTTGCCTCATCCAGGGCTTGTGCATTTTTTATGTGATTTCTCCATGGCCAGTGATTGTATGTGAGTCCAGGGGAGACCAAAGAGAACAATTTGAAGTAGTAAGCGAGGAGGAGGAGCAGCCTGGGTCATCCTGAAATGGTATCGATCAGGGAGCAACTGGGAGAGAAGAGACCTTTGAAGTAAAGGAGGCCTGTGGCTGCAGCCGTGTGGAGTGTTAAGATGGATTTAGCATTTAACTTAGTCAGTTTGGCTGGAGAGAAACTAGGGCATTAAGATCAGCACCCAGGAGGGAATCAGAAGAGAAACGGTGGGGAGAGGTGGAATAAATATGAAATCTGGACTACCAAAAATGAAGACTTTTGGGAAAATTAGTTAACTTCAATTCTTTGCATTGCCCCAGCCTTCATATATAATTGCACCTACAGTTTTAGCTCTTTACTCACATAGACATTTAAATTGATGGCTGAATTCTGATTGAGCAGTAGAGATACAGTTTATGTTTACTTTCAGAAAGTGGAGCTGTTAAAAATATTTTTACACTAAATAACTATCTTGTCATTATTATAGTTACAGTTGTGTTTGCCACTGGAAATAAAATTGGCTCTACCGCACAAAAATCAAAGACAAGAATTCCGAAATTCATTTTAATTTGGCCAGGAGCAAGTCTGTATGCACATGATCCTCCTGCTAATCCTTGTGGGAACATAAATGGGTAATCTATATGTGAAAGAATTTTAAACTAAGAAGGATCCTAATACACAGTCTTAGTCTGACTTAAAAATTTTAAAGATTAAAAAAAATGATTTAATTGCATTATAAAATTAATTTTAACTTAATTGGGAAATCACTCAGAGAACATAAGATTTATGTTTAAACAACTGTATAATCTGTGTCTTGCTCCATTCTGTTTAGTGTATTCATTCTCTTGCTACAATAGATTTGTAAACAATTTGATTCTAACAGTTGTTCTAACAGTTAAATTAATTATTATCCCCTTTCAGTGAAGGATAGCTAATTTGTTTGATTGGTTATAATGTTTTTAAAGTTTTATTTTTTATTTTTTTTGTTCATCTTCATCCGAGGATATTTTTCCATTGATTTTTAGGGAGAGTGGGAGAGAGAGGGAAAGACAGAGAGAAACATCGATGTGAAAGAAACACATTGATTGGTTGCCTCCTGCATGCACCCCGGCCAGCGCCAGAGACGGGGAGGAGCCCTCAACCAAGGTATGTGCCCCTGACCAGAACTGAACCCAGGACTCTATGGTCTGCAGGCCGACGCTCTACCCACTGAGGCAAATTGGCTAGGGCAGTAACAGCGTTTTCAGTTACTTACTTGATTAGAAGATTATGCTGATAACTGATATAAACATCAGAGTATCTTAGTACAGAGTAGAAAGAGGATCAATATTCTGCTTTGATGAACATGAACTTTCTCTCAGTGACTTTGAAGTTAAATTGTATTCATGGAATGCCTCATTAAAATACCTAGAATGCCTCAAAAAGGGAGCCTTGGAATGGACATCATTCAGTCACCCAAAAGAGATTTATTGAGTACGTCTTATATGCCAGGCTCTAGACCAAGAACAAAGGATGAAGAGTGAAGAAGAAAGTAAAGGCCACCAGGATCCAGGGGAAGTGTGAGCACTGTTGCTGCATTCCCTTCCTGGACCTAGGACAGTTATGAAGTCCTCTTTTCTGCTGAGCATTTTTCTGAACCCAGTGCTCCAGGCAGCCAATACCAATTGCTTGGCTGTGAAACTATTGGCCCTTTGTCTGCTGATGTTATTATATTTAAAAGCCCACTTGGTAAAGACAGACTTCTTAGAAAAAAAATTTACTAATTAAGGAGTTATTTGGATGAAAAGTGCTGAAAGATATTAAGTCTGTTGTGATTTGCTTTAGTTGGAATGATTCATTGACTTTCAGAGATGCTAATTGAGATTAAATAAAAACACTCAGTAGATGATTTTTCATTTGGATAAGTCTTAATTTCTACTAGTAAATTAGTAGTGGTAGCAGAATGAAATAGAAGTATTTGTTTAATCTTTGTATGGGGAGAACTTTAGAAGCATAAAGATAATGGAAGAAATAAAAAAGGAAAAGATCAAAAGGTATACCACATGAAAATTGACTAATGTAAAAAAAACATCAAAAACAAAAGCTAGAAGGCAAGCAAAAATTCAGGAGAAAAATTTGCAGCTAATATGGCAAAATAATAATGTCCTCAGAAGTAATAAAAAACACCTTAAATAAACACTAAAAAAGAACCCAGTAGCTCAGTGGAGAAGATGCTACAAAATGGACAGTACAATTAGAAATTACAGTTGGCTAGTAAACATGTATGAAATGTTTACTTTACACTCATTAGTAAGCAAAAAACACCTATGAGGTTAAATGAGATAACAGTGTTTGTGATTTATGTTAGCAAAAACTAAAAAAATAATTCTCAATGATGGTAAGAATACACTGAGTGCAAGTTTAAATTGATAAAGTCTTTCTGAAAAGTTCAGCAAGTTCACTCTTAGGACTCTCCCTTAAGGAAATGATGAAAAATACAAGAAAATTTTTATACCTAGATGTTCATTAAAACATTATTTGAAATATTGAAAAAGAATATAAAATGTAGAATAGAAGAATTGTTAAATAAATTCTGGTATGTTAGATGGAGTAATCCATAGTTAATCATGTTCATAAAAACTTAATTCAAAAGATGCTTTTATAAAAATTTAAATGTAAATTATATTCTGAACTATGAAATAATACATATACAAATATTTGAAGGTATATTAATTCCCTGTGCTGCTGGGTTACCATAAACTTGGTGGCTTAAAACAATAAACATTTATTATGTCACAGTTCCTGGGGACAAGAAATCCAAGATCAGTATCACTGGATCGAAATCATGCTCTCTCAAGAGATTCTAGGGGAAAATCTGTTCCTTGCCTCTGCTAGCTTCTCATGACTGCAGACATTCCTTGGCTTGTGGCTGCATCACTCTGATATCAATGACATTGCCTTCTCTTCTGTGTGTAACTGCCCTCTGTCTCTCTTGCATAAGGACACTTGCATTAGGGCCCACTTGGACAATTCAGAAGAAACTCCTGAATTTAATTGATCTTGGTCGCATTCCTAAAGACCCTTTTCCATGTAAGGTAACACAAATTCCAGGGATTAGACCTGAGGTTTTAGAGGCAATTATTCAACCTATTACAGAAAGTAATATATCGAAAACATTTTAATATTTATCTCAGAGTACTGTGCTTACTCTGCAGGATTTAAATTTTACTTCTTATATCCTTCTGTCATCCAGGAAGTGACAGGGAAATAATATTAGCTTCATGAGCTTCTCTTAAACTGTATCAGATATGATTTAAACCTTTTTGAATTCCTTGATTATGAGGTCGGAAGGGATTTAAAAACATAAAAATATGGCTTTTTCTCCCCTCCAGTTGTGTGATGGTTATCTGATTCAGAAGTTGTATCCTACCAGGACCATTAAACAGAATCACATGTTGTTTTGCTTGCCTCAGATAATAAATGTGACGTGACCAAGTTCATAATTTTATTTCTGAGGTTTATTGTATGCTGCAGTATCTAGTTTTCCCCGTTTTATAATATTGGATTAATATTTCCTTAATTTATCCAGAATAGTATTATTTCCCCATTACTAGCTATTTATAAGTAAACTAAATTCACTTTCCTTAGTATGGGTATAAATATATATCTTGTTTACCTGGAGATTTAAATTTTATTATTTTTAACTTTTAATTACAGCTAATTATGACCCATGCTTTTGACTGGAATAATGTACTGGGGAAATATGCTTGCAAAGTGACCACAAAATAATAGAGTTAAGCAAATTTGTGATTTAAAAAAGTCTCAGAAAGCTTTACAAGAGATGTTAGAATCTAAGACTTGGCAATCTGAGACAAGGATGCTTATTTTCAGTGTGAGGAGAGGGAAGTGGTGGTACAGAGGTCAGTCTTTCTGCCCAGGTTGTATCAGTGGAGCTGAGGTTAGAATTCTGTTTCTCTCAAAAGTATTGGTAGGTTTTTTCTGAATTAGTTTTCTTCTGTATATTGAAGTATATATTATATCTCTTTAAATACTCACAGGTTCTATGGCTTGTAACAGCCTTTCATCATATTGTATATAAAGCTTGAGAGGCATAAAAATAGGTTTGGAGAATGATTTTTCTCCTGTAGGGAGAAAATTGGCCAGTGTTGGAGTTCCCACTGAGTTAGGAATGTAGTTGATTTAAGAGAGAAGATGTCACGGAAGTAACATCCTGCTTCATACTGCTAGGCAAAGGGGAACAGAAACATACATATGTATTTCTTGAAAAATTTCCGTGGGGAATTTTTCTTACAATTTCCTGGTGACATTGGGAAGAATCAATAATGCTGGTTTACTTTTTTACAAATGTGCCAAAAGGGGATACTTGAAAAATTAAATATATATCTGGGCATATATGTTTTTAACTTGCAATAAAAGGTTTCAGTATATAGTTCTAAGATTATATCGCTAAAGCTCCTAGAAGGTAGAGTATAACTTTTGATAAATATCTGTGTTTCACAAGGCTGCTGTAGGAGACAATTGAAATATCCAACAAATGATGAATGGATAAACAAATTGTAGTACATGGAATAGTACTCAGGAACAGAAAGGAGCGGACCATTGATATGTGCAACTGTATGGCTGAATCTCAAATGCATTATACTGAGTAAAAGAAGCCAGACACAAAAGGGTACCGTATTTTTACATTCTGGAAGAAGCAAAAATATAGGGACAGAAATCACTTCAGTGGTTCCGAGGGAGTAGAGAAAAGGAATTGAATGCACTAAGACACAAGGCAACTTGTTTAGAAGATGGAGACATTCAATATCTTGATTGTGGTAGTGGTTATATATCTGTAACGTTTCAAAACACATTAGTTAAAAAGGGTGGATTTTCCTTTTTATAAGTTGTACTCTATTAAATGTGACTCCTCAAGCGTTAGGTATACCAGATGGGTCTCCAACAAATGCTGATTTGCTGAAATTCAATTAATATCTGCTTCCTGCTAGCCACTAGCCTATTGTGTCAGAAATTGATTCTGGCTAATTTTAACAAGAGGCATTTATTGAAAGGACAATGGGTAGCTCAGAAAACTTATATAAAGGAAGCAGAAGTGGACTTGGGAAAGAGACAATGATGCCCTGACCAGTTTGGCTCAGTGGATAGAACATCAGCCTGTGGACTGAAGGGTCCCAGGTTCGATTCCGGTCAAGGGCATGTACCTTGCAATAAAAGGTTTCAGTATATAGTTCTAAGATTATATCGCTAAAGCTCCTAGAAGGTAGAGTATAACTTTTGATAAATATCTGTGTTTCACAAGGCTGCTGTAGGAGACAATTGAAATATCCAACAAATGATGAATGGATAAACAAATTGTAGTACATGGAATAGTACTCAGGAACAGAAAGGAGCGGACCATTGATATGTGCAACTGTATGGCTGAATCTCAAATGCATTATACTGAGTAAAAGAAGCCAGACACAAAAGGGTACCGTATTTTTACATTCTGGAAGAAGCAAAAATATAGGGACAGAAATCACTTCAGTGGTTCCGAGGGAGTAGAGAAAAGGAATTGAATGCACTAAGACACAAGGCAACTTGTTTAGAAGATGGAGACATTCAATATCTTGATTGTGGTAGTGGTTATATATCTGTAACGTTTCAAAACACATTAGTTAAAAAGGGTGGATTTTCCTTTTTGTAAGTTGTACTCTATTAAATGTGACTCCTCAAGCGTTAGGTATACCAGATGGGTCTCCAACAAATGCTGATTTGCTGAAATTCAATTAATATCTGCTTCCTGCTAGCCACTAGCCTATTGTGTCAGAAATTGATTCTGGCTAATTTTAACAAGAGGCATTTATTGAAAGGACAATGGGTAGCTCAGAAAACTTATATAAAGGAAGCAGAAGTGGACTTGGGAAAGAGACAATGATGCCCTGACCAGTTTGGCTCAGTGGATAGAACATCAGCCTGTGGACTGAAGGGTCCCAGGTTCGATTCCGGTCAAGGGCATGTACCTTGGTTGCGGTCACATCCCCAGTGGGGGGTGTGCAGGTAGTAGCTGATCAATGTTTCTCTCTCTATCCCTCTCCTTTTCTCTCTGTAAAAAATCAATAAAAAATATATTTAAGAGAGAGAGAGAGAGAGAGAGAGAGAGAGAGAGAGGGAGAGAGAAAATATGGTAAGGGAGGCCTAGGGAGCACTCAGAATGCAGAATAACACTATGGAGCTGTCCGGAACTCTGGATACCACAGGTTGCCCCACTGCCACCAAGGGTACTGGAAAGTAGGCACCAATGCCATATTGCTGCCACTCCTGCCCTCTACACTTGATATTGGTGCTGCAGCTGTTTTAGTTGCTTGCACCAACCACCACAATGTATCTTCCTTGGTCCCTGCTGCTTCTGTGTCACAGCTTTGGAGTCAAAGCTCAGAGTATGAGTGTCTGGTTGGCCAAGTCCAAGTTATATCCTTTATCCTAGCTCCATGGTCAGCAAACTGCAGCTCGAGAGCCACATGCGGCTCTTTGGCCCCTTGACTGTGGCCCTTCCACAAAATACCACGGCCTGGGCGAGTCTGTTTTGAAGAAGTGGTGTTAGAAGAAGTTTACGTTTAAAAAAGTTGGCTCTCAAAAGAAATTTCAATCAATACTGTTGATATTTGGCTCTGTGGACTAATGAGTTTGTCAACCACTGTCCTAGCTGATAGGAAGGCTGTGATAGTAAGTGTCTGATACTTTTGGTTTCTATGTATTTCCCATTAAGACTCAAAGGATAGAAAGCAGTTTGCATGAAAAGTCCATTATATCTATGTATCTATCAAAACATGGACAAAGTTTAAAAGTTTACTTGCTTTAGTCTTTATCTTACTAATAAAAAAGCTAGCAGTCTATTAATGCTATTTATGAGTATGCCCAGCTTCATGTATGATATTTGATTTTTAGGCTTTTTAAATATGTTATTTTTTTAGAGCAATTTTAGGTTTCCAGTCAAATTAAAAG
This sequence comes from Pipistrellus hanaki, assembly GCF_964339955.1. NCBI lineage: Eukaryota > Metazoa > Chordata > Mammalia > Chiroptera > Vespertilionidae > Pipistrellus > Pipistrellus hanaki. The sequence goes on from NC_140503.1 coordinate 59,577,297, forward strand.
GAAGGTAGAGAGATTTCCTGTATGTATTTGCGTAGCCTTCTCTAATTTGAAGAATAGTTCTGAATCTGCAAAGATTGAACAATATGTGCTTTGAACATGGTAAGTAGTCAGTAAATGTTGTTAAATTCATAAAAGTTAGAAAAAGTATGTTTTTCTTCTAACACAAAAATGTGCTAAAGTACAAAAATAAGCAGTACACTGAAAGAATGTACTGGGATCAAGCGGGGGAATCCCAGGCTAGGCCATTGTTGGAAAATGCATTAGTAGACTATCATATCAAAAGATCCAATGTGGGCAGTCTTGGGCTTGCCTTCTCAGTATCTGCTGAGATGACCATATGCACTTAAGTAAGGACATTCAAGAAACCAAAGAAAACATAATGGGAGGGTAGACATTGTCTGGAAGGAAGTGGGGCTGCAGAAATGAGAGGTGGGGGAGGAGAGGGAGAAGCTGAAAAGAGAGAGACCTCTTGTCTCTAGTTTGTCTTTGTTCCCTTTGTCTTGCTTTCCTAAGAGGTGGTGCCGAGCGAGGTTAAGGAGCAATAAAAAAGGCGCGCAGATTGGAGAGACTTCCTTTTGCTGGAAGAAAGGCAGGGATGGAGAACATGGGGTTAAAAAACGGGTGATGATGTCTGTCCACATTTAATTTGGCTCCTATGGAATGAAGTGGAGGCACTTGACAATAGGCAACCTTCAGAACCTCTAATCAGCTGCACATTCTCCCCATGCAGCAAGAGAAGTGGCCTTGTTAAAATTCTTAGCACAGCAGCGAGAGGAGAGGGAGACAGATAGCAGCTTTTCACCCTTGCCCGAGCCTCTGCAGAAGTTGTTACTCCCTAGGTAATTCCCTTTCTTCCTTTCAGATCTGGTCAAGAATAAACACTTGGGCGTTTTTGCTTCACGTAGTTTTAGCTAGCAATCTTGTTATTAAATGGTAGAATAACCGTATGCATGGAAGCCTGGCTCTCAGCAGCTCCGTTTTGGATAGCCATATGAGGATGATGAATAAGTAATAGCGTGCTGGGGCAGTTACCAAGTGGATATAAGAATTAGGGAGTGATCAAAAAAATAATGTAACCTGTTAAAAACAAAGCTAGCAAGTGCATTATGACCGCATTCACTATTATTCACTTAATCATTCAAAAAGTGAGTGCCCGCCCACCCTTTCCAGACATAGTGAGGTGCGGAGGGCACAGCAGAGAAGGCAGGCAGGCCTGATCCTGGCCCTTGCGGAGTTCACAGTTTGCTGGGAAGTAGACACATGGAGTACAATCAAGAAATGTTGTGCTCATGGTTAGCACTTTCCCAAGATCCTGAGAGAGAGATAAGCATGATATAAGCTCTAATAGATAGGTATTTGTGAGGAACATAGGAGTTTCAAGACAAAGATTTTTAGCTTGGAGACAGGAAAAAATCATGTCTTTAGAAAGAAAAAAAATAACAAATCCAAAATTGGCTAATAGAAGAATGCTAGCAGAGAGGAGAAGTTCAATGTTAGGGAATGCACTTTAAATATAAAGACAACGAAAGAGTCAAATGTGAAATGTTTAAATGCTAGAAAAGTGTAGTTAAAAAGAAAAAAATATTGATTGGATATTTGTGAAGAAACTAATTAAATTTCTAATTAAAACCTGAAGAAAGTGTTGAAAGTAGAATTACAAAGTTACATGAGTGTGGGAAAAACCAACAACAACCTGCATGCCGGGTGAAAAATTGTTTCAACAGATTTAAGTGACTTTCTCAGAATCACAGGGCCCGTGATGGAGCTGAGAAGTAGATCCCAGATAGTCTATTTTTCAGACCCTGGACTCTTAACTATTACACATTACTACCTCTTTTCATCAAAGGGAGGTATAATTTTGCATAGTGTCATTAAAAAAATTCTTGACAATCTTTTCAAAGTGATGCCTTTGTTGTTAATTTCATGATGGAGGTCAAGTGTTGCTTTGCACCTAATGGATGTTTTTCTATATATGAGTAGTTCTATATGCAGTTTTTGAGGCTTTATCTTTAAAAAAAAATTAAATGTATTGGGTAACATTGGTTAATAGGATCATAAAGATTTGAAGTGTACATTGCTATAAGAACTATATTGCATGTGTGCCCACCACCCAGAGTCCAGTCCTCTTCCATCACCCTCTGTTCTCCCTTCCCTCTGGCAAACACCACACTGCTGTTTGTGTCCACGAGTTTCAGTTTTATATTCCACATATGAGTGAAGTCATATGGTTCTTAGCTTTCTCTGACTGACTTATTTCACTTCGTGAAATGTTTTCAAGGTTTATCCATGTTGTTGCAAGTGACAGTATTCCCGTATTTTCGTAGGGCTGAGTAGTATTCCACTGTGTATGTGCCACATCTTTATTCAGTCCTCTGTCACAGGCCACCTTGTCTTGGCCACCTTGAACAAGGCTGCAGTGAACATAGGGGTGCATATATCTTAGCGAATGCGTGCATTCTAGTTTTTTGGGTAGATACCCAGGGGAGGGATTGCTGGGTCATATGGTAGCTCTATTCTTAATTTTTTTTTGAGGAATCACCAGACTGTTTTCCACAGTGGCTGTACCGGTATACATTTAGTGAATGAAGGTTCCCTTTTCTCCACAACCTCTCCAACATTTGTTATTACTTGTCTTGTTGATAATAGCCATTCTAAGATGGTTGGGGTGGTATCTCATTGTAGTTTTGATTTGCATTTCTCTAATTACTGTTCTCTCATCTTCAGGCTTTCTTGTCATCCCATTTCAGCAGTTCCACTTGCTCCTCCTCATCCTCTTTCCCTCAAAACTAAACCCCTTTGTATGATTATCAGCTTGCTTTGTATCATCACCTGTGTTCCCAATAAATCTCTGTTGCTTAGTTTGTATGCTTTTTTTGACAGCAGGAGTAGTATGTTTATTTATTTGTTAACCTGAATGAATTGCAAATGATCAAATGCCTAGTAATGAATGGAAGGGAGAGATTTTGAGGCTGGACATGCTTTTATTGATTCAAACCATTAAATTTTTTTTTTTTTTAAAGACACTTGGGAAGGAATAGGGAATAAAGAGGTTCTTATAACCCTTTAAGGAAGTGTCTCTACCTAAAAATCCCCAAAAGGGATGGCAGAACATAAGGCTTATAAAGGTGACAGACAATCCAGTTTCAGTACAAAAGCAGAGAAATAAGTCTCTCATCTGAATCCCATTTCTGGAGGAAAACATCATTTTAGGAGAGTGCATAGAAGGAGGGGAAGGTAGGTGTAATTCGGGCCAGTTTTGGAGCTTGGGACATCTAGATAGAAGCAGACACATCAAGATGAGGTCTGAGCTCAGAGGGAGGGAGCTCACCATACGCCATTCCGCTGCATTCCTATAAATTACCAATGGTAGTAATTTATACAACCACTTCTTGTTTGCTTAATTACCATGGATCACAATAATTATGCACTGTAAAATTACCATTGTGTTTTACTTCATTAGAAACTACCACCTCTGTTGCTCTCGATAGAAAGCATCACTGGTGGGTGAGAACATTGATAGGCAGGTGAGACTTCGTGACACACGAAATCACAGCATTCTTTTCAGCAATTGTTCAACGAGGCAGGGTGCTAGCCCCCGCAGACAAAGTGGAAGCCCAGAACCCAGGGTAAAGAGATGTATGATTTGTTGGGTGACTATCAAATCACCGTAATGAAATATGCTAAGTACTGAGAATTGTAGGTGGGACTCTTTGGGAACACTTGGCTCAGGATGAGAGTGGTCAGGGGAGGCTTTCTGGAGTAAGAGTTGAATTCCCTTGAGTGATAAGTTGGGCACAGAAATTAGTAATCCCGAGGGACATTACAGGTCCTTATGGGAGAAAGAACACTATGAGCACAGGTTTCTCTGTCTGCATTTAGTGCTAACTCAGGGAGGGAGAGACCAATAATCATTCATGGGATGGGAAAGAAAATATAAAAAACAACACACTTGCCGAAACCGGTTTGGCTCAGTGGATAGAGCGTCGGCCTGTGGACTGAAGGGTCCCAGGTTCGATTCCTGTCAAGGGCATGTACCTGGGTTGCGGGCTCATCCCCGGTAGGGGGCGTGCAAGAGGCAGCTGATCGATGTTTCTCATCGATGTTTCTAACTCTCTATTTCTCTCCCTTCCTCTCTGTAAAAAATCAATAAAATATATTTTAAAAAAACAAAACAAAAAACACACTTGATTCTGCTGACAAAGAGCATATGGTTCACTTCCCGGAGATGCATTTTTTTTCTTTTTTTGCCAAAAGGGTGTCATTTAACAAATTACCTTCCTCTTTCATTGTACAATATGATATGCTAGTGGCTTGATAAAATTAATGTACCCCCCCAACAAGTGAGCACTTGACTATCTTCTGATAGAATCATAGCTAGTATGTTGCTGTGCATTCGTTTAGCTGGCTATATAGGTTTAAAAATGCTTTAAACAAAATATCCCATGATCTCACTCATTTATGGAGTATAAGGAACAACATAATCTGATGAACAAAAACAGATCTAGGGACAGAGAAACATCGATCAGACCATCAAACCTGAGAGGGAAGGTAGGAGAGGGTGGGGGTAAAGGGGAGAGATCAACCAAAGGACCTGTATGCATGCATATAAGCCTAACCAATGGACACAGACAACAGGGGGGTGAGGGCATGAGTGGGGAGGTGAGGGCATGAGTGGGGAGGAATAAGGACATATGTGTAACCCTTAATCAATAAAGAAATTTTTAAAAATCTAAAGGGAATTTTATAGAAAATGAATCTTCAAATAAAATGCTTAGGCATTCCCAGTTGTCATAAAAATGTGACTAATTGGTGATGATGGCTTAATGCTTAAAAGCAGCTAGAAAAGCTCCATTCAAAACCAAATGTCCAATAATAAATCCTGTTATATAATCAGATACTGTTCAGCTTTAAACATGAGATTATAGAAGAATGTTATAGATGCTCACCACGTTTGTAAATGTCAAAGAGCAGCCTAAAAGAGAGTGAATAATGTGGTTTCACTTTTACTAACTGGTAAGCTGCAGGCCTCTGTAGCCCAGAGAATAAAATAGGTCCTATTTATATTCTCCAAATGATAATAAACTCACCCGGCCCCTCCCTTCCCAGCCTGTCTGATTCCTGCCCCCAGGTATTTCTGAGACCCCTAAATGGCAGCAGTGGCCACCAGGAAGTGCCAGCCATACTGTGCGTCTTTGGCTTACCCTTGTTGATAGGTGGTGCCCTCAGTGAGCCTCACGGACGGTACTGCTGAGGCGCTCAGGGCCTTGACAGAGAAGCAGCTATCGGCATGTGTCTATCAAAACCCTTACTTTTGGGATGACAGAGAGGGGCTGGGCTCCATTCAGAAGTAGGGAAAAATGATTTCCTTCTCAGATATGGGCCGTGCTTTGTTGCCAGTGGCCTTGAGGTAAGCACCGAGTCCCTTGACTGATTAAAAAAAAAAAAAAAATCAAGCAAATCCTCTAACTACTAGTCTTCATTCTTTATCCACAGGTTTCAAACTTGGCATAAGTTACCGTGCTCCCCAATCCAACCTGATGCTCCCCCTGCTTTCACTCTGTGAGTGAAGGGCACCATCATCGGCCTCCTTGCTCAAGCCAGAAACCTGAGAGGCATTCCAGATGTTTCCCGTGTCTTTATATTTAGTCTCCAAGGCCTCTTCATTCTTCTGTCTTGCTGTCTTGGAAATCTATTCATTCTTTTTGTCTCTCTTGCCTCTTAGAATCCAGACTTTCATTTGTCATCTGGGTGATATTAATAGCCTCCTAAGCATGTCTGAAGCTTCCAGTTCCCCTTCCCCTCGGACTTCCTCGCTCTCCTTTATCAGGGAATACAGAGCTCACGTGCTCTGGCCCTGAACCGTCTCCATCCAACGGCTCCCGCAGATACCTCGCTGGATGTTTTCACTTTCCCAGACACCTGTGTCTTCCTTTTCCTGGGTAATATGACGTTACCATTTAAAAATTTGAGATTATAATTGGCATATGTTAGCTTCAAGTATACAACATAGTGGTTTGATATTTGAATATATTGTGAAATAAACGCCACGATAAGTCTAGTTAACATCTGTTACCACACATAGTTACAATTATTTTTTTCTTCTGGTGAGAACTTTTAAGATCTACTCTCTCTGTCAAATAGAGAGGGAGGGAAAGGAAGAGAGAGATAGAAACATCAGAGGTAGATGCTCAAGCACACTGGCTGGACTGCAATACAATATTTTTAACTATAGTCACCATGCTGCTCATTATCCCTATGTCCTATTTTATAAAATTTTATCTTTTTAAAGTTCAGAGACATTAAGTACTGCATAATGTTGTGTAATCATCACCACTCTCTGTTTCCAGAACTCTTCCATCGTTCCAAACAGAACACCTGGGACATTTTTTTATGCTACTTCCTCTGAATAAAATGATCCTCCCACTGCCACATCTGTTCTCTTATGGATTTCCCCACAATTGATTCTAATGCGACCTTGTCTGAGAAATTTTCCCCAATTCCTTTTACACTTGAGTTAGGTCTCTCTCCCCGCCCCCCCCCCCCCCCATGACACTCTGGACAAATTATCATGACATATGCACGATACTATAATTATAGATTCATGTGGCTCTTCCACTAGACTTTGAAATCTTTAAAGGAAGAGTCTGACAGATTCTTTTATTCTTTTAGCTTCTAGCATTGTGCCTGCTGTGAGTAAATGATTGGACTCAGCTTCCAATCATCTATGCAAATTAGCACTTGCTCACATGCTAGCATTGAATGAAAATCAGGTAGCAGGTCTAAAAGAAATTTCATAAATATAGGCTCTTTCCACTTCTCATTAGATATTCATGGAAATTTGTTTTTGAGAGTTGCTTTGAGTATATAATTTCTCAGGCAGTTGCACATAGTCTCATATTTATAGTTTCAGTGAGTGATGTGAATCTGCAGTAACTGGGTGAGGGGGGACAAGGATTAGGGGGAGTAACAATTTTACAGAATGCTGACAATATGTGTGGTCTGAAATATCAAGAATAGTGAGTTTTTAAGACTGCTGTTATTTGTCAGGTTATGAGTTACAAAAGAAAGAAGAAATGGAAGTTTTATTATTTTTGTGCTATTGCATAATCAGTGAAAAGGCACTGCGATGAGTCAAGATACTAAGCAGGACTTAAAGGTACAGCAAAATTTTCCCCTTCCGTTCATGTGTATTCCTGCCCAATCCCCACCATGCCCCAATAGGAAAATAGATGGGAACAATTCTTTTTTTTAAAATAATATACTTTATTGATTTTTTACAGAGAGGAAGGGAGAGAGAGAGAGAGTTAGAAACATCAATGATGAGAGAGAAACATCCATCAGCTGCCTCTTGCACACCCCCTACTGGGATGTGCCCGCAACCAAGGTATATACCCTTGACCGGAATCGAACCTGGGACCCTTCAGTTCACAGGCCAACGCTCTATCCACTGAGCCAAATCGGCTTCAGCCCATGGGAACAATTCTTAAAAGAGATGCTACCGAGTCTAGTTTCGAGTCCCCTAACTTCTCACAGTAGTAGTTCAGTGTTTCATTTCTGGTTATACCTTACCCTGATATGAGATGCTGAATTTATTAAAAGGGTTGGGGGAGAGGCTCTTAAATTCCTAGAATGAAAATTAGATATATGACTCTATCATCCATGAACTTTTATTTCACTTCCTTTTGCCTTAAATTGAATCAAATAAAATCCTGAGCATACGCTTTAAAATCCTTTTTAGCCAACTGCTCAACTAGAAAGGTCAATTTCATCACTCCATTTACACTGAACAAACATATCTGGGGCAGCAAGAGAAGAGATCTGAATCGGGAAGAAAATGTTGTCCAGTGAAGTGATTCACTTGTCTAATCAGGCGTATGACTTGAACATAATTTGAAGAGCTCTTGTAGTTTCTTTTTTTAATGGCTGGAGATCAGAAATTTGCAATTGACACAACATGAGTCATGCAGATCTGATTGAAGTTCCTGTATTTTTCTTTCAACCCCTGAATTGTATTTTTTCATTTTCTTTCCTGTTTGGAGTCTTGTGAAGAGAGGAAGTGAGAGTTATTTAAAGTGAAATTAGATTGGACATTTACATATTGTAGAGCTGGTGGAATTTTGGATTTACAATTTGTGATATAAATAGCTTAGCAATAGTTGTTTTTCACACAACACATTTAGGAATTTCTCTTTCAAGACACTGAAAAAGTAATAGCTTGGTAGCATCGTTTACCTGCTTAGGACTTTTTAAATCATCACTGTTCCTTAGACTTAAAACAAACAAACAAACAAAAAAAACTCCAACCAAATACTGTTAAAATAATCTGATGGTTACTTTATTATTTTTTTAAAATATATTTTTATTTATTTCAGAGAGGAAATCAGTAATGAGAGAGCATCATTGATCGGCTGCCTCTTGCACACCCCACACTGGGGATCGAGCCTGCAACCCGGGCATGTGCCCTAACAGGAAATCAAACTGTGACCTCCTGGTTCATAGGTTGATGCTCAACCACTGAGCCATGCTGGTTGGGCTGATTGTTTCTTTAAAATGCCTGCCTCTAAGATTTTGGCCTAATTCATCCACTGGTAACTTAGGGTCACATTATGCATTCATGTAACTGAATTTCTTTTTACTCCCAAAATACATCATTTAAAATATAAGTAGCAACTCAACAGAAGGATGTTCAACATGGATCTGTTTTTCTAGTATGCCTACCCAAAGCATTTGGATTAAGGATGTTCTATATTTTCTGAACAAGGCAGATGTTACGACGTTGTTGACCTATTTGCCCAAAGGTATGTATAATTTAGAGGAAAACTCTTTTCAAGAATAAAAGCATGTGGGCACTGCTGCCTTCAGGGTAGTATGGTGAGACTAATAAGTTAGCCATCTGTTAGGCCTCTCATATAATCAAATGATCCACATTTATATAAGGAGGGGTTATTCTGAAGCTTTGGCCCTTAATGTGAGGGGACCTCATAGATCACAAACATAAGAGTGTCTCCTGCATTGATGCTGTTGCATGATCTTTGAGCATCTGGCCAGTGGAGAAAACTTTTGAGGCCTCCTTTGGATCCTTGAAGTGTTTGTGGAGATGAATTATGTTCTTGAAGGGGTTGAGGAGATGGGGCTTCTGAAGAAGAAAGGAGGCTTTGTCCAGAGACCTAGGAATGAAACATTTGAATTTCAGCTTTACATAACAGTGCATGGACAATTTTTGTGTGTTTAACGTGAAGATGTAATCGTACTGACCGCTTTCATTTGAGAAGTTTGACCTGTTATTTTTAACAGTAGAACAAAAGGATGCAGAATGAAAAGTTGATCTCTGTCCCATCCTTGACCTTTCAGAGGTTACTAATGTTACTAGTCTTTTGTGTATCAGAAGAGTCTAAAAGAAGTATTACTCCCAATGTTTATTATAAGATCTTGTACATTGTACATTGAGTATAAGTCAAACTGTATATCAGGTCCCATTTTTATACTTCCAAATAGTAGGGTTAGCAATGAGGTTTAGCTTCAGAATCAACAGCTGACTTGTGTGGTATAAGTATTCCTCAACTTTCGTACATTATGTGTTACTGGAAACATATAAAAGTCAAATGTGTGACCCTCAAACATTAGACTCACATGTTTTAGGGGAAGCTTAGAGTGCTAAAAGCTACTACGAAATCCTTGAACTTTACCTAATCTTTGATGACCCTTATATGCATTTTAAAAATCATTTATATGTCTTTTTTTTTCTTAACAATTAAGCATATAGTTGACTGTGTGATGTCCATTGAGCCTAAACATTAGTCTTTTCCAGGGCACATAAAGCTTTGAAACATTGATGTGAGAGAGACATATCGATTGGTTACCTCTGGCACATGCCCCAAGAGAGCCTGCAACCAAGGTACATGACCGAGATATATGCCCTTGACCAGAATCAAACCCTCAACCATTTAGTCCATGGGCTGATGCTCTATCCCCTTAGCCAAACTGTCTGGGGCAAAGCTTTGATCTTTGCCTCAGTGGTTCTACTTTTATGATACTGTGCTGATTATCCTTATGACCAACTCTTTTTCCCCCCTCCTTTCCTCTGAAGGACTTCTGCATGTTTCATTATATTCCTTATTGCCTCTAGCAATGATCTCTCAAAAAAAGGCAGAGGTAGGAGTCAGGGGTGGGGGGGTGGGGGGGCCATGAATGATTAAATTGGTGAATAAAATAATTTTAAGACCATAGAAGGTAGTGATCATGGACACAAGTTTAGAGATATTTTGAAATTGAAAAGGTAATTCTAAGTCAGATTTTTCCCAACTTATTAACCATGAACATTTAAAAATGTGAAAATAAAATATATAATCAGTGCTTGGATTAAAATGTAGCGAAACTCTTCTTCAGAGGAGTTACTCAAGAAATGTAAAGGATTTGAATCTTTTGCTTTTTCACTTTATAACAGGGTCTCAATCCACAAGGAAAAAAATTAAGAACCAAGAGAATACAAATTGCAAGATAAAAATGCCTTCATTATATATTTTTTGGTTTTAAAATACAACACAAAAACAACATAAAAATGAAAACAGTGCCCTATCCAGTTTGGCTTAATGATTAGAACATCCGTCCTCAGATTGAAGGATCATGGGTTCGATTGTGGTCAAGGGCATGTACTTTGATTGCAGGCTCCATCCTTGGCCCTGGTTGGGGCACGTGTGGGAGGCAACCAATTAATGTGCCTCTTTCACATAGATATTTCTCTTTCTCTGTGTGTCTCTCCTCCCTTCTATTCTCTCTAAAAAAAAAAAATCAATGGAAAAATATCTTCAGGTTAGGATTAATAAAAACAAAAATGAAAACAGTGTCTTGTATATACATATCCTCTGTTTACAGTTAGAAACCATGTTGTTCAGTCTGATTCTTATAGAAACTGTAGCGTCAAATCAGCTTATTTTGTTGGGAATGTTTTGTTGCAGCATAAGCCCATTTCAGAAAGGCTTTTTGTAACAGAGAGAAGAACATGGGCTGCAGGTTTACAATCTACTGCTCTTGACTGAGGGAGGCAGCTCTGAAAATGATAAATTGCTCACCTTCCAATTTTTTAGATACCAAGTGTTTTGATTATTATTTTTACATTGAAGGGTTCTTCAGGCTTTTTGCTTTCTTGGGTCTTTCATAGATTATGAACTAGTCATAGGTCTATAGGGAATAACTAAGTGGTATAAATATTTAAGATAATAAATAAAATATTACAAATAATGTTGAAATAAAATGACAGGATTCATGACATAGTCAAGGAGCATTTACTAAATTGGCAGTGTTCCATGTAGCTGTTTGTTGGTAAATGCTCTGGATAAGTGACAGATCAAACTTACTGGTATTGTTAAGTGTTATGTGCCATTCCTTTTTTTTTTTTCCTTTCAAAAATAAACTTTTCAACTAAAATATATTTATATATTAAAAAATACAAATAACTATACAACTAGATATGCACTCATGAGTTGATGGGTGTTTTGGTTGTTTCCGCCTTTTGCCTATTATGGATAACGTTCCTATGGATATTTGTGTCCAAGTCTGTGTATGCCAACGTGTGTTTCCATTTCTCAGGGGGCAGGGGGATAATGCATTATTACTTAAAGATTTGCATATAGTAATAGCTGTTACGGTGTTGAGTGTTTTTCTTAGACATGTATTTAAAATAATTTTTAAAATAAAAATTATTAACATGTATAGTGTTTTATGTTGGACACATTTTTGCGGAATACTACTGTTTCAAGGAACAAAGTGTGAGAAAGATTCCTAAGTGGTCAAACTCTTCGGGATGATGGGATGTGAGAAAAGGCATGAGCCAGGAGTCAGTGAGTGATAAGTATTAAGTACTGAAATCTCATTTCACCGAAGATTTTTTAATATGGATTTCATTCCTGAAGGAACTGTAGTCAGTACTGGGTGTGAAGATCCCTTCTTGGAAGGGAATGATTGAGAACAGATGAGGATTTTATGAGACCCCAGAAGATCTAAGAAACAGCCCTTTAAAACAGGAGAGAGCTGTGTGATTTCCAAAACCTTTCTGTGAGGTATTCAGGATTCTCATCTTTTAAAACTGTCATAACTATATAGAATTTGTTTCATATAGGCACTTTCCATATGTATCAGAGTATGAGTTAGCAGGCCAGATATAAAAGACATTATATAGTGGTTGCAATAAAGGCTTTATTTATAAAGTGTTGTCTGTTTCACAGTGAAAACAGTTCACTAAAACTTAATTAGCAGAAATACCAAGCAGTTTTCACTCAGAAGCATCATGTAAATGTGCTCTGATTATAAACAATAAATACCATTTTATACTATCAAATAGGATTTAAACCCAAATTAATCCCAAAGAAAAAGCTTTGGTTCCCTAAGTAACCAATAAGCAGATAAAGAAGTAACATGGCAATCGGGGAAAACTAAACATTTCTGTACTGTATTGGTTGTTCTATTCTTAACACCTATTTTCTAACATATTAAAAGATAAAATTCTTTCAAGTTAAGTTTATGTGAAAGTGGAAGTTCAGTCCATTCTTGTTATGCAAAACCACAATACATTAATTTTTTTTACATGGTAATAGAGCATTAAATTTTAAGTTGCTCTTTCCATATGGCAAACTCTTTTAGTGTGATGTATTTTTCTTCTACTAAAGATGATTAAAATGAAAGACAAGGGGCCAATTATATTTTATTAGTGGCCAAATGCGCTCACCTAATTACATGTATTAAATCTTGAACTTTCTCATTCAGTTTAGCAGAATTATCCTTGGTAACCGTGTGTTCCTGATGCTTATTAAACATAACGGGACTGCTAGTGGTGCAATCAGAATCGTAACTGTAACAATGCTAACACATTCTGGACTCTCCAGCCTATTATAGTGACTTCCAGGTCTGGGTTTCTTTTAAGTTGGAGTCTTGTTCAGGTACGTTTTACTCCCAAATTTCCTGTTTTGTAATTTTCTGTCATCTCGGTTTCAACTTACCTTTTCTGCTAAATCTTCTTCTAAACTCCCTTACTGACATCAGCAATTAAGCCCTGGTTGTGGTACTGGTATAAGAACACTACATTTATGAAACACTTGTTCAGTAGTGAAAAGTCATATATTAGTTGAAACAGTGATTTTAAAGAGATGCTGGATTTTAGAGAGTTGAACATTAATGGGCACACTAAGTTGATGGTGCCATCACAGCTGGTCATTTCCCGTGCCCACGTTGGCCTACAGCGATGAGCTGGAGCGTTCAGTTCTGTACAGCTTTGCTATCTGCCAGGCCTCTGATGCCCTGGGGCATTAGGACCATACGACAGGTGTTTGCAGGAGACCTTTGTAGGTAGGTCTCCTGCAAACACCTGTAACGACCTCTCTCGGCAGGGACGTCCTGAGCTAAATGGTTTCTATGGACCAGCTTGACAACCTAACGACCCCTCTGTGCTTTCTACTTCAAACACCTCTTCCCATAAGCAACTGTCTTCTGAAGGCTTGCATAATTTATAAGTATGCATTGTTATACTCCATTCATGTTCTCCAAACAAAATCCTTCTAAAAGGTAGAACTTTTAGAAGGACAGAATTAGTAGTGAAGAATTAGTAGTGAAGCGGCAAAAATGGAGAAGTAGGCTGATGCAGTTTATATATAGGGGTTGGCAAAAGTAGGTTTACAGAGTACATGAAACACTAAGTGTATTCTTGTATTATTATTTATTAACTAGAGGCCCAGTGCATGAAATTCGTGCATTGGGTGGGGAAGGGTCCCCCTCAGCTCAGCCTGCACCCTCTCCAGTCCAGGAAACTCTTGGGGGATGTTCAGGCCTAAACTGGCAGTTGGACATCCCTCTTACAATCCAGGACCACTGACTCCTAACTGCTCACCTGCCTGCCTGTCTGATTGCCCTTTACTGCTCCCCTCTGCTGGCCTGGTCACCCCCAACTGTCCCCTCCCTGCTGGCCTAGTCACCCTCAACTGTTCCCCCCCCGCCCCCCCCTGCTGGCCTGGTTGCCCCTAACTGCATCCCCTGCTGGACTGGTCACTCCTTAATGTCACCCCTGCCAGCCTGGATGCCCCCAACTGCTCCCTCTGCCAGCTTGGTCACCCCTCACTGGCCCCCCCCGGCCTGTTTGCCCCACGGCAGTCTGTTGCTTGGTTGTTTGGTCGCCCCTCACTAAACCCCCTGCCAGCCTGGTCGGTCATCTGTTTGGTTGTGATGGTCACTTAGGCGTGTGTGTGTGTGTGTGTGTGTGTGTGTGTGTATATAAATAAAATTGTATTTCCATATGAACTGTACATCTACTTTTGCCCACCTCTGTATCCTCCTGGTTTTCTATTCCAGAAATTTTTATTTAAAATTTTAGTTAACTGAAAAGAGTAAGAGCTTTTTGCCTCCAGAACAACTTATTGGGACACATTCAACAATAAGTCTGTGATGGTGTGAGTCTGGCCGGTTTGAACAGGAACCCTTTCCTGTCCTGCCTTCCATACCAATTCTGCACCAAAGAGCAGCTTTCTTTGCAGCCTGTTACAGTAAAGCATCAAGCCCAGGGCTTCCCCAGGCTCCTCACTATATGGATGTCACGTGGGCTTAACTCTCTCTGCTGCAAGTTCTACCTTTTAGAAGGATTTTGTTTGGAGAACATGAATGGAGTATAACAATGCATACTTATAAATTATGCAAGCCTTCAGAAGACAGTTGCTTATGGGAAGAGGTGTTTGAAGTAGAAAGCATAGAGGGGTGGTTAGGTTGTCAAGCTGGTCCATAGAAACCATTTAGCTCAGGACGTCCCTGCCGAGAGAGGTCGTTACAGTTTAGGATCCTTTAGGGAGCAGTTAGTCAGCAGGCTGATAGATTCAGAGGCTGAGAGGGCCTCGTTATTTACAAGTTCCTTTTCCAGAGGGATTTTACTTTGGGGGGGAGGGGATATTTATAAAAAGAATACCTACTCTAGAATTATCCCCAACTTACAAAGCCGTGTTCTTAAACAGAAGCTTATGCTTTTTTGTTTGTTTTGTAAGGGAGAAGAAAGGAGTAGAAAAGCCATATAATGATGTGTGAAGAACACTGGCCTGGCGATCAGGACAGCCAGCTCTTGATTCTGACTTTGTGCTCCACGTTGGGAACTTGTACTAACCCCTTAACTGCCTTTTGCTTATGTGTAAGAAGGAGGGCTATGGAGGGACAGTCCAAAATACTATGATCATAGGAGCCCAATGCGTTCTGCACTTTCCTGGAGTTGTTAGGCTTTTGTGAAATGTCATAGCAGTGTCTGATGTTGGCCAAGGTGCTTGAGAGGATGAAAAATAATAATTCCTAGTCAGAAGAGTGAGACTGACAAACAATGATTATACTTACACGCCTGGAATCTCATGATCTGGGTTCTAATTCCAGCTTCACTGCTAACTAACTAATCAGAGACTTTGGGCTCTTGAATTCTTTGGGTCTGTTTTTCCTCTGTAAAGTTTAGGTGGTTGCTTTAGGGGACTTCTAGAATATTCTTCAGCTCAAAAATTCTAATATCTCTAAAAAACAGGTATTGAATGGTAATCATAGTATCTAAGTAATTCAACCTATTTTTTTCCTGGTGGAAAGGGAGTGACTGCAGAGAAGTAGATAAAATCACATAAAAATATTGAATGCCCAGTGTGGTAGACACTAACAGGCTCTGGGGAACGTTCAGAGTGACACATAGTAGCTGGCTATAGCTTTTAGCTTTTAAGAGTTCTGTATTTCCATTTATCTTTTACAATCAAGAGAAAGAGCCTCAGGCAAGGATAATATTGGCTACTATCCAGTATTGAAGTCTGATCCCTGTAGTGCAGTTTGTTGGGAAATACCACGCTTCTCTTTGTCTCCAGAATTGGTTTTGCAGTTAATAAAATTCTCTTATAATATCTCTAATAATATTTTACTTATTCTCTAATAATTCTCTAATAATATCTTGTTTATTAATGGAACCCTTGGAAAAGTGCTTTAAGCAGCAAAATATCTATTTTTGCTCATGGTTCTTCATGGTTAGTGAACATTGTTGACTCTGTGTCTATCTCTGTATACACAGTATCATTATAGACAACTGATTTCTCAGTCCTATAGTGAACAGTTCTCTATTTATAGGACATTAAGAAAGCTGCTAGTATATAGAAGTAAATATATTAAGTACTCATGTGCTAATTCATCAGGAAGATCAAATGAGAAAGTGCTTCAAAGCTGGCTTGTGTGAGGTTGGCAGAATATGTTCCAATCTCCAGGTTCAGTGTTTGGGGTACACTGTGTGTGTGGTACATTCCATGTGGTCAGGTGGGTACCCCTTGTTATCTTGGTAATGAATTTCCTAACTCTCTCTGGAGTTGGAACACATTGTTTACCCTCCTCTTAGGAAGAAGTGCAGGATTTGCCCAGGTTATCCCTATGTGACTTCTCTTAACTTACTAGTCAAATTAATTCTTATTAACTCGGTTATTCTTTTACATTTATTACCTTCCCCAAACTTTCCCCCTACCCAAGAGGCTCCATTTCTTAGAATTCCCAGCTCTGTTTCCTGAATGATGGATTTTAAAGAAATTTTCTGGCCTGCACATAGTAAAGATCTGTAGATATATACATAACAGGGTGGGGCAAAAGTATGTTTACAGTTGTTCATATGGAAAATAATACAATAATGAGTAAATAGTAATACAAGAATAAACTGTGTTTTGTGTATGTATAATTGTAAACCTACTTTTGCCCCTCTTTATATTGAATACTTAACCATTTTCTGTCCCTTATAGAAATTATAGTAATTATGTTATAATTGTGTGGAGTCCCCATAATCTGGTCTCTTCTTCACTTTGTGTTAATTTCTAATGAATATACTTATAGAACTTTTCATGAATGGTTGTGATCATCTAAGAAAGAAGCACAAGCTATTTGATGCTGCCGTGGGTCCACTACAACCAAGTTATATCTTACCCTCACTTCTTCTTTTGAAAGGTTCAAGGTTATGGAAATGCAATAAGCAAAGCTTAGTCCAAACCCATAGGACACCTGACCACATCATAATACTTTTGAAGTCCAGGTGGAAAAATATGGACTAATTGCTAATACAGTTATGTGGATTAGTATTAACGAATCATTGGAGGAAATTTTCTGTTTTGAAACCTTTAGGGTTCTCTGTTTAAAACTTCTTGATCAACCAGTTCTTTGGATGAGGCCTCCTAGAGAAGGCATACTTACTGATTTTGTGAATGACATAGTATGGGAAGGGATAATGAATATGTTTGATCACATAGGGAGATATGAAAAAGGTCACTACAGACAAAGACAACTGGCCTCACTTAATGATAGCATTACATAGATGTAAGAATAAGGCCTTGCACCTGGATGAAGCAAACAAACAAACAAACAAACCATACAGCTGAGCCCAGAATGTGAGAGTCTTGGCATAAGTGTGCGAGGTGTGAACATGACTGAGGGATTTAATAGAGGGAGCATGCAGTGTCATCAGTCCTGTTTTGTGGTGCACAGGAGAAGCTAACGTGGTCCAGGGAGACTGTGTTACCAGATGTTTAATGACGAACTGGGAGAGGGATGCTCCCACTCCACTCTGTAGCTTCCCAACTACAGGAATCCAGTTCTGAGTACAGGGTGCCCTGGAGGAGAACAACTAGGATTGGTTAGAGCCTAGAAACTGTATCAAGTAAGAAAGGCAAAGGAACCACAATGTTATCATTCATTTGGAGAGTTGTACAGGTTTCCTTTTCACAATTAGGGTTTATTTTTCCTGTCAGTTTTATTTGGTTGTATTGGGGGGGTGGGGTCTCATTTCCCATGTGCCTGGTCAGTTATCTCAGCACCTTTTATTGAATTGTCTAACTCCATCCTTCCCTCCACCTTTGATTTGGAATGCCATCACTGTCCAGTATCAAGTTTCTTGACGGTCTGAGTTCTCTATTCTGTTCCATTGGTTTGTCTGTCCCTGAGCTTATATCACACTATTTTAAGTATCTTACCATTTTTCTTCAAAATTATCTCGCTCTTTATTCTTCTATGTGAATTCTGGAATGAGCTTGTTGCCCAGTTGGTTAGGTTGCTGGGGATTCCCTGTCTGGGAACACAGGGATTGATGTTTCTCTCACATTGATATTTCTCTCTCCCTCTCTCCCTTTCGCTCTCTAAAAATTGATAAAAATATTTTTAAAATGAGCTTGTTAAGTTTCATAAAAGTACCTGATAGGATTTTCGCTGGAATTAATTTTTTCTAAATGGAGTAATTTGCGGATAATTGATAGGATTATTCCATCAACTATTCTTATTCATGAACATAATATATTTTTCTATTTATTTGGTTCTTCTTTGAGTTTTTAATACAGTTTTATACTTTTTTTATGGCAGAGTCTTAAATTTATTTCCAGTTAACTTGTAATGATTATTGCTAGTGTAACTGGTTTCTTTGTTTAAATTACATTTTCAAATTAGTTACTAGAATACTTTATATTATATGAGAACTGGTATATAAGAACACTTTAAATTTGTACATTGATATTTTGTCCAGCAACCTTGCTGAATTCTCTTTATTAATTCTAATGATAGATTTTCTTAAATTTTTTATGAGAGTAGTAACATGCAAGTAGTAACAGTTTTGATATTTCCTTTTAAATATTTTTTTTCTTATTTCATTGTACTGTCTGTGCTGTGACTGCCAAAATAATGTTGACTAGAAGTGGTGGTAGTGGACACCATTATTCCATTCTTGATTATCCCTCTTTATCTTTTTTATTTACTTTTGACATATGATACTTTCATTATTGTTCAGTTTTAGAATTTCATAATTTCTATTTTTATTTCATCCCAATGAGCTATATTTGACTACATTTAAATTTTTCTAAACATTATTTTTTATTTACTTGCTCTTTTTGATTTCTGACTATTTGCATTGTGCTTAAAGAATGGGATTAGTTTTCTTTGAAATTAGTTGATGCTACCTTTGATGCCTGATATGACACTTTAATAAATGTCTTCTGTGTGCTTAAAACCAATGCAATTTTTTTTCTGTTTAGTGCAGGTTTGCTATCTATCTAATCTATCTATCTATATCTATCATAAGACTTACTATTGTGTTCAAATTTGCTTTATCCTTAAGGAATTTTTATCTGATTGTTTTATATCAATTTCTGATAGCAGAGTGTTAAAATCTTCTGATTTTAGTTTTGTTACTTTCTTCTTGTTAATTGTATCAGTTTTTTGCTTCCTACACATTTGAGAGCCTATATGTTAGTTGCATAAGTTCATTATATCTTCTTTGTAGAGTATTCTTTTTATATGATATGTCTTTTTTATTCCAGTTTTTGTTTTTATCTTGTTTTATTTTATCTGTTAATATTGCTTTATGAGCTTTCCTTTGTTTTTGCTTGATATATTTTTTCATCATCTATTTTCAAATTTTCTGGATCATTTTATGTGTCTCTAGTTGAATTTGTTAACCTAGTTTGATGGACTTTTAATAGATGAGTATGTGTGTTTTAGAGAGAGATTTGGGCTACCTTTGCCATTTTATTGCACATTTTCTCTTTTTCTTTTTTTAAATTACTCTTTGTCATTTAGATTGATAAAATTGTGAATATTATTACTTTTGTTCATCTACTGATTTTAGGAGCTATAAATGGCATTTCTCTTTTTGTAATGGTTAGTCCTAAGTTTTTCTACTTATTTGGTTCTTTGAGTTTTTAATACAGTTTTATATTTTTTTTCTGACAATTTTAAATTTATCACACATAATTGCAAAATTTTCTATCATAGTTTTAGAGGATTTTCATATACTTGAATATCCTCTTTTTCCTTTCTAGTTCCACTGTTAGAAACTGCTTCTTTGAGATATAATTCATATACCTTATAATTCATCCACTTACAGTATATAATTCAATGTTTTTTTAGTTTATTTACAAGGTTATGCTTAAAGCATGGGATTAGTTTTAAATAATGGGATTGTGCTTAGAGGATGGGATTAGTTTTATTTACAAATCTAATTTTAGAACACTTTTGTCTCCCTTGAAAGCAATCCTGTAGCCATAAACAATGTCTATCCTACTATCTGTTCCCCCCTGACCCCCAGTCCTAGGCAACAGCTAATCTGTTCTCTTTACGTTTGCCTATTCTGAACATTCCAATAAATGAAATTATATAATATGTGGTTTTGTTACTGTCTTCTTTCACTTAGCATACTGTTCTCAGGGTTTATTCATGTTGTCTCTTTTCTTATAATTATGAAAAAAATAGATTATTTTTAAATAGCATGTACTTATATACATTTGATAATATGTTTTATCAGTTTTGGGGACACCAGCATATCTGGGTTCCTTCTTTGGGCTCTTCTTTCTGAAGCACATCCTAAAATAGAACAATTTTTAGTGAGGATCTGTTAATGGAAAATTCAAGAATTGTTGTAGATATTAAAATGTCTTAATATTGCCTCATTTGTTAATGATAGCTTAGCTAGGCATTGAATTCTAATTTGATGGTTCATATAACATTTTGTACATATAATTCTAGTTTCTTAAAGGATCTGTTATTGCTGATGAAGTGCTTGCTGACAATTAATTGGTTTGTGTGCGTTTTTTGGTAGTTAATATTTTTTTATGTCATTTTGATCTTCTGCAACTTTTACTATGGCATGTCCAGATGTGGATTTATTTGCATTTATCTTGATTGATATTGAGGCTGCATTTATTTCTATTTTATGGCTATTTCTTCTTTTTTCATTTTATCTCTTTGGGGTATTCTAAACATTTATTTTAAGGTCATTTTTAGAAGGTTCAGCTATTTTCATTTTGTTTGAATGGATTAACCTTCAGTAGTTTATGTTAATTGTGGTATTACTTCATGTATTTTGGAATTTTTGTTTGGGAGTTGTTACCCATCTCACCTTACCCTCCCCTGCCCAGCAGTTCTGTGGTTGCCTCCATAGGTTTCAGTAGGTAACTCAGGATTTCTGATCTTCACGATGATGGCGGCAGTATACATCCAGCCACTGAGCTAGCACGTGGCTGACTTGTAACCTTGTCCCTCTGACCCCCTTCTTTTGGTCTCATTTCTGGAGTTCTGCCCACTCTGTTTTTATGAAATGAACCTGGCTCAGTTCCCTGCCTTAAGTGAGGAACTTTTAATTGTCATTAACCTACAGAAGCTGAATTCCTGGCCCTCTTTACTTCCAAATCTGGAGCTTATTGAACTTTACTCACTGCTTTGTGTTTCTGTTCCATTTATAGCCCTTGGAAATATTTATTATAACCAATATATGACAATACAATTCATATAATTTATCATTGTCTTTTTTGATATGGCCATCGCACATATGGTGCATGGGATAACTCAGCATCTGTTTCGACCTTCTTCTGGCATGCCTTCCTTTACTGCACAGACTGGAAAGTAAAATTTACAACTTGGGTTTCCTTACATCTGGGGTCCCTGATGTGATTCAGATCACACTAATAATAGTCATGTCTATACGACTTGAATCCAGAACTGAGTTCAGTGGGGGTAGGGTGCAGTACACCTGGCATCAATTTTGCTGGAACATATCCAGTGGCTTAGAGATTACCGCTGTTCCTGATCCCCAAGTTGTAGCCTTGGCTACGTTCCGTGAAGCCAGTAGTGCTGGCAGCAGCTTTCTGATCTCTAACTGAAGGTGAGACATTGTGTTCTTGGAGCCAACAATCACATTGGTGATTTCCTAATTCCTCAACCGAGGCTAAGGTGTGTAATCCTGTCCAGCACTCCGCACCCCAGTGCCCTGCTGTAACTCCTGATGGTGGCAGAGGTGGCAGTTCGCTTGGCAGGCCGGTTCCGTGTGGATCTGGAGAGTCTTTCCTTGAGGTCTCATGTAGAGACTGCTCTTCCAACCCTTCCAGTTATTTTGTTAGCATCGAAATGTTACTACCTACGCATTAGATCTGATTCTGCTTAATGTACTAGAGGTTTTTCATGCTTTAAACTGAACCCTGACTAATGAATCAGTTCAAATTTTACATTTGTTACTTTTTGGTTTTTGTCTGTCACTCTTAAGTGAGCCGTGGGGCCGGGTGACCTCAACGCATAAACTTACACAGTCATCTTAACCACAGTGCTCTGTCACTTACGTTGCTTTTTTATTTTAAAATCATTTTTTGAGGTTCTTGACATGTGAAAAATGCTCTTGATTTGTATAATTGTTGAAACCAAAACCTAAAAAAGAAATAAAACGGTATCTGTTCCTCCTGATGAGAACAAGGACAGCATGTACTTCTGATCCCAATGCGAACTGATTGGCCTAAGGAAATTCAGATGCTGTAACACAGTGTTTTTCAACCTTTTTTGGGCAAAGGCACACTTGTTTCATGAAAAAAATCACGAGGCACACCACCATTAGAAAATGTTAAAAAATTTAACTCTGTGCCTATATTGACTATATATAAAGTAATTCTCTTGAATAGGAATCAAATAAACACAACGAAAGTATTTTATAATTACTTTATTATGAAATATTAAGTAAACAAAATAGTGAAAAATTATAAAATTCTTGTCTTGTCTGCACCTACGGCACACCAGGCAACATCGGTTGAAAAACGCTGCTGTAACACATGTTTCTACCATCATTACTGGATGGTAATGATAAGGGTTGTGCTCTTTGAAGACTGTAATGGATTAATAGGTCCAAAAAGTTGAAAGTCCAACTAGCTGCGAATCTTACTTTCCCTTTTTCATTTTTACTTTTATATTTTGTCATAACCATTTCTTAGTTATGTATATAGAGAAATAAGGCACTTGACTAGAATTTATAGAATAAATATAAATATCCACTCTGCCCAACCATCTTTGTGAAAGGTTCTGTGATTTCTGACATTCCATTTTTATTAAAATGTTGTTTGCAAAATGTTGATAGAAAATGTTCTTTTTCATAATTTTCTTGGCATGACTCTGTTGTCACCAAAGCATACCTGTGTCAGGTTTGTATTTTAAATAATATTGTGACTCCAGTTCAATATTTTATGCCTTATCTAAAAACTTGACTCATTGCTGCCTTTTATTTGCAAAAATGTATGCCAGAATCATGACATATAGCAATGCTTACAATACAGTGAAATCTAAAACAATGAGTAATAAAATTGTGTCTATATTATCATTACAACTTGGAAAAATTATATATGCATAGGAGTAAGGACTAGAAAAAAAAAATATATATATATATAAAAGGAAAGAGTTGTCATTTGAGCTTGTTTTGTTCATGGTAGACTTGTTTTGACTCCGAGTTTCTGGAATCTGTCTTTTCCTCTTTTCCATTTGTGAAAACTGGGAAAACATTTATCTCTAGGATTCTGATACCACTCTTGTTTTTTTGTAAGTTATAAAAAAAATAAATAATTGGGAGTGGTTGTACAAATCTGTATAGTTTTTTTTGTACTCGGAGATGTAGTTTATATAGACTCACTTTAGCCACTATCACTCCTGTCCTGGCATTGCAATAAATAGCCTCCTCGCTGGTCTGCCTACTTTTCTTGCTTATCGCTCAATAGTCTGTTTTTCCTTGTAGCCCAAGTGACAACCTTCAAAGTCTGAGTCCACTCTGCTCTAACACGCCAACGATTTTTCAACTCACGCAGCATGAAAGCCTGCAGGCCCTCCATGGTCAGGTCATCTCTCCAACTTCATTTCTTGTTGCTCTTGGCCTTGCTCCCTCCATTCTACCACAGCCGCCTGTGGCTGTGCTTTTCTCAATGAGGCATCCTGCCAACTCAGGACCTCAGCTTGCAGGGCCTTTCCCCCAGGGGTTGCATCCTCATGTCATTCAAGTCTTTGCTCAAATGCCTTCTTCTCAGAAAGGCCTTCAGGGGTTATCTAAAATAGTATCTATCTCTCTTACCCTGCGTTATTTTTTTTTAAGTATTATCACTACTGAATATTATATTCTCTGGAGTCCCAATGCACGGAAATTCGAGCACGAGTAGGCCTTCCTTCCTCCAGCTGCTGGCACCGACTTCTCTCCAGCACCTGAGACTCAGGCTGGCTTCCCCCAGGCCGCCCCCAAACACTGGGATCCGTCTTTAGCAGGAAGGATGTCTGAAATGATGTCCGGAAGATGTCCTGTCTAATTAGCATATTATCCTTTTATTATTCTAGATTATTACAGATATTTATTTATTTATTGACTGTCTACTCCACTAGAATGTAAGTTCCATGAAAGCAAAGATTTGGTCTGCTTTGTTCACCATCATATGCTCAGTGCCTGGAACAGAACCTGGGACCTAGTGATCAATGAATTAATTAAAGTGGGCCCTTAATGTATATATGGAATTCATTTCTTTTGTTTCACTTCTTTCTAATAAAGATTTTTCTTTCCTTGCCAAGTTGAATTTCAGTCCGGAGAAAGAGAGACAAAACATGAACTTTCTTCTAAGGCTTTTTCCTTCTCTGCCTTACACAGTGGTCCTTTCCCTCCTTCATACTCCCTACTTCCTATGCATCTAAGAGGTCTTATTATTGTCCTTATTTTTCATGAATCCTAGCTTATTTGGGGCCTTCACCTGGTATCGTTGTAAATAACCCAGTTATTAATTAACTAGAAAGGAACAGAGGGAAGGCTCAACATTATAGTCATGCCCAGTAAAGTCTGGGTGACATACAGCGAGGGCTAGTCTGTCAGCCACTCTTGGGAGCAGGTCATTGGCCAGAATGGACATGGACATTGCAAGGGCGGGAAATCTGAGATACACAAGCTCTGGAGCAAAAAGGAGTTCTTACCCCTTCTCTCTTGCTCCTCGCACTTCACTCCTGGTTTTTGGGTGCTCATGCTCTGCACTTGCCCACATGGCCCACAGCCATATGGGCCGCACACGCAGTGGACTGATGGGCTGGGAACTAGTCTGATGCTGTGCCCCGCTTCACCACGAACCAAAACGTTGGGGTACTGGCTTTGCTGAATCCCCAGCTGCACGTCTTTCAGGATTGGTTTAAGGCAGTGGTCGGCAAACTCATTGGTCAACAGAGCCAAATATCAGCAGTACTATGATTGAAATTTCTTTTGAGAGCCGAAAACCGACTTCTGTGCATGGGCCACGAAGTTTCAGTCGCACTGTATGTGCGTGCCTGCACATGGTATTTTGTGGAAGAGCCACACTCAAGGGGCCACAGAACCGCCTGTGGCTCGCGAGCAGCAGTTTGCCAACCACGGGTTAAAGAGAAATGGGACTTTGGAAACCGAGAGGTATAATTTCACACAAATAAAGCTTCCTCCCACATCTCATCCTTCCGTTAGACCCTCCAGAAACTTATTCCAGTGGCTCCTCAAGAGCCCCACTTCCACTAGACATGGAGAAATCCCACCCACACAATCCCTGGTAACACACCTCCAGACACTTCTAATAAATATTTGCTAGATTTTATATATTACACTTTGGCCATGTAATATATATTTTTCTTCTATCTTTTGAACATATCCTTTTAAAGTTTGGGTGCTTTCCAGTGGTATGTTTACTATTCATATTGGCTTAGTCAGAGATCTCTCCCTTTTTTTTTTAAATTTGTTTTTTTAAGCGACTGTGTGGTTAAATTTTTTATTTTTTCCCAATCTTCTAGGACTTCAAAATGTTTTTCATGATCTCTGGTTATTGACTTGTCTGATTTTTCTCTGAACTTTTTATATTTTCTTAAACTTTATTATGTATGTCTGATATGACCAGAGTTTATTGTCATTAGATACTTGATTTCTAATAGGCCACTTCTTCTAAAGTATTTATCATTTTCATTTTCATGTAACCAACCTATTCTTTCTTGTTTGTCAGAATTAAGTCCTGCTTAGCAATTCTCTTCTTCCTGTATTATTTCTCTAATAGCATACTTTTAAAAATTAAGTTTGTTTTAAAGATTCCTCAGAGAGATGGTTAAGAAATACTGTTCAACACTCCTTTAAATGAAAGCATATAACACTGTCTTGGCAACACAAAAAGGGTTAGAGACTTTATGAATGGCAATTGAGGGGGTAAAAACATTAGAATAGTTAGCTTTTTTGTTAGACCTCTGAGTTTAAATTTTGGATAACTATAATGCTAAGCCCTGACTTGGATTCATCCTTTGGTCAGTAGAGGTCATCTGTGACTAAGGAACAAAGCCCTATTTACTTACTTTCTGATAGTGATCTTACTGTGAAATTTGCAGCATAGAAATAAGAATTTCTTTTCAATGTTAACGTTAACTGGTTTATGCCAAGTTGGTTTCTGCTTGCCTGAGTCAGAATTGTAAATAAATCTATAAATCGGTGTACCCTGTACATTTAAGTTCTAATAATACAAAGTTACACAAGATGCTATCTTCTCTCCCTTTTAGTTCATTCCAAATTGATCCATACACTTATAAACCATTGTACTGTCCTATAATTTGTGTAGCTACTCGAAGTTTGGAAGAATTAGGGACCTTCTGAAGGCTAAGCTTGCAAATATCCAAATAGGCTTCCCAGTTCTAACAGATGATACACATTATGGGAAGATTTCTCCTAGAGGCATCTTCCAGAAGAAATGGACTGTACGAGACTAGACTTATCCTTTTCCTCCTCAGTTACCCAAGAACAGCTTTCCCTTCGTGGAATACAAGCCTCACCTTGGAACTGCCTTGCAGTAGAGGGATAGAAATACCATATAATCTTTGGGAAAAGAGAAAGAAAGGAACCCTGTCAGGGTCCTGGGAGAGGGAGCCTTCACTGCCAGTGTGGGAGGAAGGCTGCGGAGGGGGAGCAGAACTCTTCTGGTTCTTGGGCAAGTTCTGCGGCCTCCATTGGCGGGTGCCATCTCCGCCAGGGCATGGATGTGGTCATGGTGACAGCGGTAGCAGCCTGCTGAGGTCTGTGGATTTAGAGGGCAGACCATAGTTCTGGTGGTAGTGCAGCTCACCTGGAAGCAGTGCCGTTGGCTGCAGGAAAGGAAACCGTATTAATCCCCAAGCAAGGCTCAAACCACCCCAGCATCTTTCAAGGAGAAGGGAGGAATTTCTGTGGGTGAGGACACTAACTTAGGGATATCCTAGCTGACAATTGTGGATGCTGACATCGAGGATCCTTAGTTGACTCCGCCAAACTGGGGTTCTCTGCAGAACACCCATTATAAAGTTTGCTGAGTCATTTGCTTTGCCCGTGGCTCGCTTGCTTTTTTGACAGAAGTCAACAGTAGGAAGGATTTAGTCACTAACCTGGGGAAATGCTGCAAGCAAGCCAAAGCTGCTAGACTGACCTTTCTGCTAGAGGACACACAGGGGCTGTGAAAATCGGAGAGGAAAAGGCTCTTCCTTCTCTTTGGATCTCTGGTTGGGTCTATTTTGTGGTGTGGACTGTTATGAGGAGCTTCTGTCTAAGAGCTTATCCTAGAGCAGTGATTCTCAACCTTTCTAACGACTTGACCCTTTCATACAGTTCCTCATGTTGTGGTGACCCCCAACATAAAATTATTTTTGTTGCTACTTCATAACTGTAACTTTGCTACTATTATGAATAGTAATGTAAATATCTGTGTTTTCCGATTATCTTAGGTGACCCTGCTAGAGGTTTTCAACCTGTATAGAACCTGTATAGCCACAGTTCTACAAAGAAATTACAGTTATGAAGTAGCAATGAAAATAATTTTATGGTTGGAGGTCACCACAACATGAGGAACTGTACTAAAGGGCCGTGGCATTAGACAGGTTGAGAACCACTGTCCTAGAGTCTCTCTTGATGTCCTTGGGAATGACTTTAAGTGACTTTCCTTGTTTGGCATTAATAGTATATTGAAGCGGAAATTGAGTTATAGCATAACCTGGGGAGTTTCTTGAATTAACTTTTTAAAAATGGCATGTAAGCAAGGGTTCTCTCTGTTCATTTTAGACTGGGGGGGAGGGAGAGTAAGAGTATTGTGTACATTTTCCCAATATAATTAACATTGATCCTTAAGGGTTAAGGTTATTGGGATTAAGGTTAGCCTGTAGTCTGTTTTCATGTTGTTATCTCTTTGAAGGTAGGACTTGCCGGAGATTTTATAATGTAGAAATGATTTATGCCCAGTGCTGCTGACTTTTGTCTGTGTAAGAGTGTTAGACCCCATTCACTCTGCTCCCTGCTGCTGATGGTTTACCTCTGCCTCCCTTCTCCAAAAGTAACATGAATGCCTTCTACTCCATTGATGCTCAGAGAATTCCCATCATATTATTCTCTCTGTGTTGCCCTTTACTTAAAAACTTTGTTTTTTTTAAAATCCTCACTGGAGGATATTTGTTTCTGATTGCTTTTAGAAGGAGTGCAGGGGGAATGGGAGGAGAGAGGGAGAAAGAGAGAAACATCAATGTGAGAGAGAGACATCAATCGGTTGCCTCCTGCATGTGCCCCTACCAGGCCAGGAAAGGAGTCTTTTAGACTTGCAAATTTTATTTAGAACTCTTAGACACTTATTTAAACATGCCATAGTTTCTAAACTGCTTTAGTCTCAGATAGTATGCTCTAATACAGATCACAATACAGATAATAATCACAAACTTAGATTATTCTAAAGACTTGTGTTAATTTATGCATTTTTAAAAATCATGAACTTGGATCTAAAGTAATTACCGTGGCAAAGAAGGAAGTTAAATCAAAACTTGTGGAAAGTATAGCCATCACATGGAAATGCCAGTATTTCAAGTGCTCAGCCTGGATTTCAAAACTGTCAGTTGGCGCCATATTTGTTGAGGTCTTTTTTTTTTTTAAACTCATGCAGCTGGATTGTGTCATTTTAATGTGGTAACATATATATCAGAGAAAAGGATAAAATGATCCTGGTACTGATTATCACTTGGGAGAAGGTTCCGAGAGGTGAACTTTTAATGAGATTTTGGTGTACTTATGATACATTTGTTCAAAAAATTCATTGATGTAGCTGACCTGACTTATATTGCTTTTTTTGATACCATCTGATTATAACTCTGGGGGAATTTCTTCAAGTGAAAAGTAATTTGTGGAACTTGCTGATAAGACCACTTACATTTAAAAAAGCTTTCTATTGCTTTCGGATACACTCGGGAAAGGCCAAGATGTCCCGGCTTCTCTGGTAATGTGCTGACTCTGAAGTCGGTGGTGGCAGTGCAGCCGTGAGCCGATTAAACAGTGAGAGGAGGACTGCTGGGGTGCGACTGGTGACAACACACACAACATGCACGAAAGGGGTCATGAAAATCGTGGCGGATTTTTTTTTTTTTTTAATCCTCATCCAAGGATATGTTTTCCTTGATTTTTAGAGAGAGTCAAAGGTAAGAAGGAAGGGAGAGAGAGAGAGAGAGAGAGAGAGAGAGAGAGAGAGAGAGAGAGAGAGAGAGAGAGAGAGAGAGAAACATTGATGTGAAAGAAACACATCAATTGGTTTACTCCTTTACTCCCCCAACCTGGGACAGGGAGCAAACTGGTAACCCAGGTACATGCCCTTGACCCGTAGTGCATAGTTAGAGCATCTGGTTTATTCTAACCAATGAGTAAACCAGCCAGGGAAGTGGAAGATTTTTGAAGATTGATGGGAAAGAATGAGATTTTATAATTTTTACATTCTTCATTTCCTATGGAAGTTTTTTACTTCATCTGAAAGTCAAATCAAACTAGTTAGTATTCATCAGATCACCCTTCTTCCTTCTAATGTGTAAGAATTTTAAGATCTTGGAAGTAATAGCTGAAGCTTTGTTCTCAGTTCCAAAGGCCCTGAGGTAAAATAAAGGAATTTAAAAATTAGCTTAACCTCAACATTTAGAAAGAAACTGGAATAAATCCTCTAACATCTATCTTGGCATCACTTGTAAGAGCTCAAGGTACTAGGGCAATAATCAAAATGACTGAAAATTGGTCAAGTCAGATCCATTGCCTGTTCAATGATAGAATGAAAGACCCATTGCCAAGGATGAAATAGTAATTTATTCTTTCTTAATTTCAATAAGCTTTGGGTCTGACTCAAGTGACATTCCCATTGACAAACTAGAAAAGCATCCTTTTCCTTAATGTAAGCAACTTCACAGAAAAAGTAATATAATGAAAACAATTTTTTTTTTACATTTTTTCAAGTTAATTGCTCTCCTTTGTCACTGGATGTGTTTTTAATTGCTGTGTTGAATTCTGTTTTATTGATATATCATAATTCTACTGAGGGGTACTTGGATGATTTCTGGTTTTTCACTATTCTAAATAGCACATTTAAGAACATCTCTATACAGATTATTTTTCTTTCTTCTACCCTTCCTCTTCCTTCCTTTTTTCCTTTTTAGGGTACTGAATATTTTTTTACATTTCTTATATTGGCAGCTGGAATTATTGGCTCAAAAGATATGAACAATTTTATAATTCTTGTTACATATTCCTGATACTTTTTCAGAAAGATTGAATCAACTAATAGCATCATTTAATAGAAATACAGCTCAGTCAGCATGCGAGTTTATAATTTGTGTGTAGTACTTTAAACTTATTTTAATTAAACTGTAGCATTTAGTCTCAGATATTATTATATATTATATTATACTGTGGCCCGGTGCACAAAATTCATACACAGGGGTGTCCTTCACCCGGCCTGCACCCTCTCCAATCTGGGACCCCTTGAAGAATGTCCTACTGCCGGTTTACAGAGATTAGGCCTCAACAGGCAGTCGGACATCCCTCTTACAATCTGGGACTGCTGGCTTCTAACCGCTCACCTGCCTGCCTGCCTTATTGCCCCTAACCACTCTGCCTGCCGGCCTGCTCGCCCCTAAATGTCCCCCCTGCCAGCCTGCTCACCCCCAACTGCCCCCACTGCTGGCCTGCTCACCCTCACCTGCCCTCTGCATTGGCCCGATCACCTCCAACTGACCCCCACTGACAGCCTGCTCACCCCCAACTGGCCCCCCTGCTGGTCTGCTTACCCCTAACTGCATCCCCCTGCCCCGCTGGCCTGATCATCCCCAATGGCCTCCCCCAACAAGCCTGATCACCCACAACTGCCCTCCCCTCTTGGCCTTTAACTGCTTCTACCTCAGCCCCGCCACCATGGCTTTTTCCAGAAGAACATCCAGAAGATCTGGAAGTTCTCCCTGTCTAATTAGCATATCATCCTTTTATTAGTATAGATAGAGGCCTGGTGCACAGGAGGGGGCCAGCTGGTTTGCCCTGAAGGGTGTCCTGGATCAGGGTGGGGGTTCCCTTGGGGCGTGGGGCGGCCTGGGCGAGGGGCCTGTGGTGGTTTGCAGGCCAGCCACACCCCCAAGGGGTGAGGGTCCCTGCTGGGGTGCCTGGCCAGCCTAGATAAGGGGCTGATGGCTGTTTGCAGGATGGCCACACCCCTCAGTGGGGACTCTTACTCTATAGGGGCGTGGCCAGCCTGGGTAAGGAGCTGAGGACCATTTTTAGGCTTGCCACACCCCCTTCAGGGTGGGGGTTCCCACTGGGGTGCCTGGCCAGCCTGGGTGAGGGGCTGATGGCTGTTTGCAGACTGGCCACGCCCCCTTGTGACCCAGACTCCCAGCTCCTCTTTGAGTAGAGGCCAGGGCGGTGGGAAGCTTGGTTTCCTCCATCACCAGGGACAACCCAAGCCTCCTGCTTGCTCCAACTCCATGGCCGCTGCCATCTTTGTTTGGTTAATTTGCATAATCGCTCCTGATTGGCTGGTGGGTGTAGCGGAGTGATGGTCAATTTGCATGTTTCTCTTTTATTAGTGTAGATATTATATATTATATATTTATTATATATTATACTAGAGGCCTGGTGCATGAAAATTCATGCACTGGATGGGAGGTTCCTCAGCCTGACCTGCCCCCTCTCACAGTCCAGGAGCCCTCAGGGGTGGGAGGTGACCTGGCAATCAGGGGAAGGCGACGCCCCCATCACACTTCTGCTGCTGACACTGCCAGCAGCACAAGACTTGGCCGGCCCTGGTTACCTGAGTCTTTGGCAGCCCTGGGTGATTATGCAACTGCTATCTGAGGCTTGCCTGCGCCTCAGGTGTCAGCTGGGAAGCTGCCAGATGAGGCTTGCCTGTGCCTTGGGCCAGCCCTGGGTGGCTGAGGGGACTGGGGGACTTGGGAAGCAGGTGCATGGAATAGCCGGGCCTGCTTGGTGTTGGGCCCAGCTGTGCCATGTGCCAGCCGCCCTCGCAGGACTGAGGGGACTGGGTGCATCTTGTGGCTGTGGGCACCGCCATCTTTGTGAGAGCGTGATGGTCAATTAGCATATTCCATCTTTATTAGATAAGATATTTTATATACTATATAAACAGTACCAAATAAACATACCTATCCTATTTCATGTCTCACCTTTTCTTTAATTTCTAACTATGTGTTTTATAAATCATTCCTTTCCAGTTTTATTCTTCAATTTTTTTTCTTCTCCTTTGACCAATTATGAGTGAATTTTGTATTGCCCTTATGTAATTGTATACTTCTTTTACATTTTTGCACAAGCATCACTTTTTCAGTTCATTGCATTATTCCTTTTTGTATTTCCGTATTATAGTGTAGTAAACTGATACTTTTATTATATTTTTCCTGAGATATTTTCTTTTTTAAAAATATTCTTATTGATTTCAGAGAGGAAGGGAGAGGGAGAGATAGAAACATCAATGATGAGAGAGAATCATTGATTGGCTTCCTCCCACAAGCTCCACACTGGGGATCGAGCCTGCAACCTGGCCATGTGCCCTGACTGGGAATTGAACTGTTACTTCCTGGTTCATAGGTTGATGCTTAGCCACTGAGCCATGCCAGCTGGGCATCTCTGAGGTATTTTCTTTCTTCTTCTTTTTTTTTTTTTTAAAAAATACTTTTATTGATTTCAGAGAGGAAGGGAGAGGCAAAAAGAAACATCAGTGATGAGAGAGAATCACTGATTGATTGCCTTCTGAATGCCCCCTACTTGGGGTTGAGCCCAAAAACTTGGGCATGTGCCCTTGATTAGAATCAAACCCAGGACCCTTAAATTCTCAGGCCAATGCTCAATCCACTGAGCCAAACAAGTTTGGGCTGAGATATTTTCTTAACACAAAATATTAATTTTTTGGCTTATTTTCTTGTTTGGGGGGCTTTTCTTTATGAATTTTTAAAAATATTCAGTTATAAAAATATATAGATATACTAGGCAAGGTATGTATCCAAGTAAATTTTAATACAAATATTTAATTATTCCAACACTTAAGTGACCATTCCTTTCCCCAACAGTGAGTTACTGTTGATTTCTTGCTTATTATATATTAAATAAACAGTACCAACTGAATATACCTATCCTATTCCATGTCTCACCTTTTCTCAAGCCTATGTCATTCCATTTTAATTAATGATATCTACTTTGTGATATCCATAAATGATTCTTGCCATCTTGTTTTCTATATTTTATGAAGCTGGTAATCACTTAAAATCTCAAAGAATTTTAATTGGTATTGAATGAAATTGGTTTTTAATTTAGGAGTTTTATTATCTTTGCAATACTTAGTCTTATCAGCTTAAAGTATAGTTTTTAAAATTTATTTATATCTTCCTGTACTCTACCATTTATAATTTGTCTCAAATTAAGATAGTAAATTTGGTTAAAATAATGTCTATTTCAAGATGTAGTGCGTTTTTTTACCTTTTGTTTATGGAATTTTTATATTTCATTACATCTTTTAGTTTACATGCTACTATAATTTAGGAATTCAATTTGAATAAATGTATCTTATGTCTTATAGTGAAAAGTATGGTATTGACTAGACTAATTTAGCCATCATATAAAGAGTATTTTTTAAAATATATATATATTCTCCCTCAAAGCCTGAAGAGATCTAGAAAAAAATCCAACAAATTGTAAAATTTTCCAAGAAAGGTCTGGAAGAAGGTAAAGAGGGGAGGGACTGAGAAATCAATAAAACAAGCCCTTTTGCGAGTGGACTCTGCCTGTCCATTGGACACTCCTGGCCTTACTCATAGTACATTTAGGCCATGGATCATTGACTTGAACATTGAAATCAGATCAATATTTCAACACCAGTGTGACAGTACTTTTTTATATAATAAAAATCCTTTAATTCTTTTCTCCTTCTGATAGCTGTTTGTTGCTCCCTGGGCATTTATGTCACTTCCTTGGCACTTATTCACTTCACACCCACTGAAATCTGGCTTTTGCTGCCACCTACTAAAACGCCCTAGTCATTGTCCCCAGTGACCTTCTAACTACCAGACGCTGGAAATGCTTTTCAGGCCTTTCCTGATTGGCCTTTTGCAACATTTGACACTTAACCATTTCCTCTTTGACTCTCTCCTCTAAATCAATCTAAATATTTCTTTCTCTTTTTTGGTTTATTCTCTGAGTTATTTGTAAGTTCTTCTTTTTTCTTCCTACATGTTAGGGACTCATGAAAGTCTGTACTTGAACTTATTTTTCTCACTCTACATTTTCTTTCTGGGTGACCTTACACCCATGGCTTTAGCTTCCACTACATGTAAGACACTGACGTCTACCAACGTCTACCAAATCTATAAGTTGACTGAGTTCAGGCTGTGTTCCTAAGCATAGACGTGTATACCCAACTCTTGCTACATATTTCTACTTGAGTTTAGTTTAGGCGCCTCAAACCTACATGACCAGATTGAGTTATCTCATCTCCAAAAATCTACTGCTCCCATAATCTCTATTATGGGGGAATATATTCACTGTCCCTCCAGTTACCTAAGCCAAATAGAGTATTTATCCTATAATACTTCTATTCTACCTCTGCATTCATCTGTTACTAAACCTTACCTGTTTTATGTCTTTAAAATCACTCTTAAATCTGATCCTTCTTCCCTGTCTCCTTGCCACCACCTTATTTCAGGCCTTCATACCCATCAGTGACCTCTTACCTGGTCTCATTGCTTTTAGACAGCTCTTTTCTATTTTACCTGCATAGTGATTCAAAGAGAGCTTTTTAAACCTCAGTATGCTCATGCTATTCTTCCTGTAATTCTTTAATTATTGTTAGGGTAGAGCCTAAATTCCTCAGTATGGCCTATAGGTCCCTATCGGACCCCTCTGTGCATGTCCACAGTTATGTCTTGACTTCTCTGAAAGATCGTCTATGCTCCAGTCTTATTGAGCTCTCAGAACATTTCTAGACCATTGCTACTGTGTCTGTACATTGTGTTCACTTGAAATATGTTTCTTCTTCTTTATTTAGTCACTTCCTCTGAAAAGCTCACACATTCATTCACTGACTATTTCTTACTACCTCCTGTGTGCTAGGTACTGTTTTAGATGCCAGAAATAGTAATGAAAAAAACAGACAAGAATCTCTGTTCTCATGGAGCTATATATTCTGGTGGAATCCAGAACTTGGTTAGGTGTCTTTGTCCTCTCACAGGCATCTTCTTTTTCCTCCTTCCTCTCCTCCTCCTCCTCCTCCTCCTCCTCCTCCTCCTCCTCCTCCTCCTCCTCCTTCTTCTTCTTCTTCTTCTTCTTTCTTTCTCTCTCTCTCTCTCTCTCTCTCTCTCTCTCTCTCTCTCTCTCTCTCTCTCTTACAGTTTGAAGTATACAAACTTAATCTCTGTGATTCTTCTAGCTTTTCTGTCAATGGTCTTTTCATACCCTTCCCAGGAGATAGCATTGCTGCTAATGCATAAATTGTTCTCTCTCATCCATTATCAAAACCTATTCTCATAAAAGGAGCTGAAACTTACTCCTTTTACAGAAAGTAAAAATGCACTTGAAGTAGTATCCCTCTCAGGAATATTCCATTCCAAAAGGCCAGAGAAACCTTCAGCTATGGGAATATTAAGCATCCAATTGCCAAAAAATCCAGTTAAAATGTTGGAGCAGTCTGCATATTTCACTACTGGTAAAACTGACAAAGAGAAAATGGAAGGAAGGAAGAAAAAAGAAGGGAAAGGAGAGAAGCGAAGAAAGAAGCACTGTGTAATATAACCAGTTAGGTTATGACAGTTAGTAACTCTGTTCCAGTCAGTGGCCTTCAGTTCTTAACCTAGTAACTTATTTCATTCATATTACTTAATTAGTGTCCCCTAGGGAGAAATACATTGTTTACTTCCTTTTCTTGGACCTTGGGAAGATTGATGAGGCATTTTGGAGGAAAAGTGTCATATAAATCTAATCAATGATTTTTTAATAATTTAATAAATATTTTAATAAATAATTTTTAATAATTTAATAAATAATTTAATTTTTAAATAATTTTTTAATAATTAAAAAATATTTTTAGAGGACATCCCATTTCGGGGATAGATTGAATCTGAGTTTGTGACTACCTAGTTTATGAAGATTTTCTGCTTGGGACTTGAGTTTGAATTGGATTTTTAATGAGAGAAGTAACTACTGTAATAAATTGAGGTAAGAATTTAGTGCAGTAGAAGATAGGGTAGGAAATGAAAAAAAGATAGGTCCATGGAAAAGGGAGTATGGGAGTGAGGGGGAGTCTAGAAAGTGACTGAATACAAAGACAAATTATTGCAGAACTGGTAAATGAGGTACCTATGCTAAAATAACGCAGTGTAGTAGGCACGGTTGGCCTTATAGTGGTCACAGGAGACAACAGCATGTTCTGGACTGGTAGGAGCACCAGTCAGACCCTTACCTCTGCCTTAAAGTACATTTTTCATTTATTAGTGAAGGCTGACCATTCTTTTAAAGATTTCTTTGGCCGTGTGCAATGCACATCTGTGTAGATAGAAAACACCGAATACTCCCTGCAAACTAACTTGGTTTACCTAGATATTTGGCTTAGGGTAGGCATGGAGTTATTTACTAATATGGAGTCAGCTGGGACCTATTAAAAAACTTTAAGTATTGAAGTTTTCATAATTGTTTCTTTAATTTCTTCCTCATAGTTTTATTTTAAATAACAAGTGGATAATTACTAGAATATATGCACCCCATAACCACCACCACCACCAAGCTTCATTAATCTTTGAGATATTTTTTTCTGTAAAGAACAATGACCAAAGAAATTAAAAGGAATCCATATTAGCTAATTCTTATTCCTTCTTCTAAATCCTTAAAGCAAATCTTTAAAGCTGTGTGTGTATTTGAGATAGGGGGAAAATTTATTAGTGACTGAAGGCTGCTTTATATTTAAAGATTCCTCCTAATTTAAATATTTGGGGCATAAGTATCATGGACAAGTGGAAAAGCACACAAAGCTCTGAACCCTAATTATACCTACACCATGTCCCCTTCCACCTGTTCTGGCCGCCCCAAG
This sequence comes from Pipistrellus hanaki, assembly GCF_964339955.1. Lineage (NCBI taxonomy): Eukaryota > Metazoa > Chordata > Mammalia > Chiroptera > Vespertilionidae > Pipistrellus > Pipistrellus hanaki. The sequence continues at coordinate 59,614,457 of NC_140503.1, forward strand.
TCCCTGACCTTCAGGAATACTTCCATCCTCCAGAGTTGCATACAGAGAAGCATAATCTAGAACCCAGAAGGAACGTGAAAGGAATCTCATCCTTAACTTGCTCCCCTCAAAGAATGTTAAATAAAACTAAGTTACAACCCATAGCCATGCTTCTTGCAATCCTTTTTATTATATTCTCCAATTTTTTCCTTTTAGGGCTGCTTAGATATCCCCCTCCTCACTAAAGCACTGAGGTTTTTCTGATTCTCTAGCCTGATTTTTTGTTGTTCTCATCTACTCTCCCCAACTCTTTGTAAGATGGATAGACTTAGTCTTTCTGGCTTCTTTCTTATTTTTTCTATCCCTTGCCCATGGCTTGGATTTTCTACAATAAAGCTGAATCCAGAAACTGACAGAACAAGCAGGAATTATTCTTTTCTTTTCTCTCAGCTCTCCATTCCTTACTTTCTCTACTTATTCTCTTGATTCTGAATCATAAGGAAACCTGGGAAACTAGACAGTGCAAAAGAGAACTTCCCTTGTGAATGGGTCTTAGAGGAGCATGGGCAAATTGATTGAATGAAGGTAAGTTACATACACCCTCCTTTAAGGATTCACACTTTCATAAATCTTGTTTTGTTTGCTTTGTGGACACAACAGTCCTGTTTTCTGGGTCCAAGGGAGGAAGGATGCAGACAGAAGAGTGTGGTAACCTTAGCAGCAGAGGAGAAAGCAGAAAGGCAATAGTGCAGAGATCTGTTCTCCCTCTCTCCCAACCGTAATCAGTGGTAAGCAACTGATTTATTAGAACAACTAGAATATATACAAGCAACTGATTTCTTATTTAACCCTTTAGCTCAGTCTGTTAAGCTTGCAGATTGAGAGCCTCTGGCTGTTATAGTCCTACTAGAGGACCAGTGCACAAAATTCATGCAAGGGGCTCATCCCTCGCAGCCCTGGCTTCATCCAGAAGGTCATCCAAATGGTTGCTCTGCTGTCCCGTCTAATTAGCATATTAGCTCTTTATTATATAGGACTAGAAGCCAGGTGCACAAAATTCGTGCACGGGAGAGGGGATCCCTCAGCCCAGCCTGCACCTCTCCAATCGGGGACCCCTTGTGGGATGTCCAACTGCTAGTTTAGGCCTGATATCCCTCTCGCAATCTGGGACCGCTGGCTCCTAACCGTTCATCTGCTTGCCTGCCTGATTGCCCCTAACCACTCTGCATGCTGGCCTGAATGCCCCTAACTATTCCCCATGCTGGCCTGATTGCCCCTAACTGCTCCTCTCCTCTCTGCTGGCCTGATCGCCCCTAACCGCCCCCCCCTGCCTGATCACCCTGAACTGCTCTCCCCTGCTGGCCTGGTCATCCCTAACCACCTCTGCCTCAGCCCCCGCCACCATGGCTTTGGGTAGGACGTCTGGAAGGATGTCCAATCTAATTAACATATTACCCTTTTATTAGTATAGATAGTCAGAGTGCAGGTTCTTCCAACTGTTAAGCTAAAGAAATATATCCTGAAACGTTCTTCCATATTTCTTAACTTTTCTTCTTCTTTATCCCCACCACTTCCCTTGGTTAGCACACATCCTGATCCACTGTCATTGAAGAAGGATAGAAGTCAGACAGGGTGATGGGACAGGACCTGAATTATTAACAAGCTAAAGCTTGTTGTCCAATGCTCATATTAGCTGCTTTGATCAATCAGCTACTTATTATCATGGTCCAGCGAAGGAAAGATCTGTACCTGGATGGATGGATGGATATATACACTGAGTGGCCAGATTATTATGATCTCTTAGCGTCTTAGGATGGGGAGTTTAGACATTTTAAAGTCTGTCATCTCAATGCAGTCTTGATTTTTATTGTTTTACATATATGTATCTATAGTTTTGTTTAATATCCTACTATATGATTAACTCAAATATTATTAAAGATCACAACATTATTTATCGTTTTCTTTGCTAAAAAGGAACTTATTTGTAGCTCAAGTATACTGAAAAGTATGGAACATATTAGGTTGATTTTACACATCAGTCCCAGATTTAAAATAAAAAAATGCATTGTGACATAAGTATAGATGACCACTGTTTTCCTGGAGGTAAAAGTTGATGTTGATAGCAAACTTTATTACCGGCTCAAATTACATAGATAGTTTTGATACATCTCTACTTATTAGAAAAGCACATTGCATTTGTACAATTGGACATATGTTTCAATATTTTGTGTGTCTTCTTAACAGAATAATACATGCATTTTTCAAAGTTGTAGAGCTGAGTTCCAATCGATGAATTTCAGGCCAAATCCAGGCCATACTCATGTTTTGTTTGACTCTCATAATATTATTACGCTCACTGGTTTTGTTTGGTTTGGTTTGCTGGTGGTTGTTGTTTAAGATTGAATAAATTGCGAATGTGTGAAAGTCAAGATACTTTATAAAGAGATCCTGACTCCCAGATTCTTTTAAAAACTCAGAAGATGTGACAACATTGGGTCCATATTTCTCTGTGGCAGTAAACGATGAGCTGGGTGGCGGCTGCTCTTGTTAGTTCAACATAGTTTCCTATTGTCTTTTAAACCAGTGTGCTTCTATCTTTACTGCTTCCTTCCTGATCCTGTGGGATTTGAGTTTGTGACCCCTGCTATATTGTAGTCTTTATAACCATTACTTTCAATTATTATAAACTATCCATAGAGTAGGAATACAATAATTATTAGTTTGCTTTCTGTTTTTTGAAAGTGTATATAATTCTGTGATTTTCAACTTTGTAAACATATTTTATCATATTGGCATTATAACCTAGAAGCAGAAGTATAGAGTAAAAAAATGAGAACAGTTACATAGGATCTTGTTAAATATGTAAATACCTTTTCAATAAAAATAGCCATTGAGAAGTTAAAGGCTGACTTCCCACCCACAGGGTTTCACAGTATCCTTGTGGGAATCAGTTTAGGTCTGGTTTTTACTTTTGTCGATCCAATTAGTAACAAAAACATGGCTTGGTGAATATAGAATTAGGATAACGGATGCCAGGTAGTCTTGAAAGGAGATTTCAATACTCCTCAGGGAGGGCTGGCATTTTAAGCTTGCTTTATAATACAAAACATTTATCTCTCGCCTAGACCGGTTTGGCTCAATGGATAGAGTGTCAGCTTGGGGACTGAAGGGTCCCGGGTTCGATTCCGGTCAAGGGCATGTACCTTGGTTGCGGGCATATCCCCAATAGGGGGTGTGCAAGAGGCAGCTGATCGATGACTCTCTCTCATCGATGTTTCTAACTATCTCTCTCCCTTCCTCTCTGTACAAAATTAATAAAATATATTTTTTAAAAAACAAACAAAAAACATTTATCTCTCAAAATTATAATGCTTGCTAAGCCAATGTTTGCTTCCCTTGGACACTGCTGGGTAAATATTGCCAATTTTTTCTCCTTTACAAACCCCCTCCCCCTAGAAAAAATTCTTTTTACTGCCATCTGATTTTAACACATTCTTTCTTCATTCAAATTTTGGTAACATTAGGTCACAGCTTTATTTTAAATAAATCATTTTTGCTGAGGTACCTAATCACCTTACTGGTATTGCAATAGAGAAATCCAAATGGCCTTTTTATGATGGATGACTTTTACAGAGAACTAATGTCATCTATTATATATTTACCCTTTCTAGGTCCATGTTCCATTTTAGCTTCCAAGTTCTGGTAGTCTTCATTCTTATGGGCTGATTAAATTGTTATTTGTTTAATACTTCATAGTTCCCCAAAGTTCACATATGTTGTATCATTTTATCCAGTTCAGTCCCTGTGTCAGTCTTCTGAGAGAGGATATCATGATTCCCATTTATAAAAGTGAAGAAGCTGGCCCTGGCCAGAGTTGCTCAGTTGGTTAAGTATCGTCCTGTACACCAAAAGGTCACTGGTTCGATTCCTGGTCAGGGCACCTGTGTGAGGAAACTTATCAATGTTTCTCTTTTTACATCGATTCTCTCTCTCTCTCTCTCTCTCTCTCTCTCTCTTCCTGTCTCTCTAAAATAATAATAATAATAATAATAATAATAATAATAATAATAATAATAATAAAAACATATTTTAAATATAAAAATGAAGAAGCTGATGATCAGAGGATGTAATGGACTTGCTCAGGGTAAAAAAGCTCAGGGTTGGGCATTAAACAGATTTTCTGACTTCAAGGTCCTGTTTCCAAAATAAGCACGAGGCTGGAATCTAGGAGAGCAAGTAGAACCAGACAGTGACCTCGGTGGTCAAAATCTAGAAGGAAGCATGATCCTTGAAGGTCTTTTGTGCTCCTGCCATGACGGCAGGATGTAAGTTGTAGAGGTAGAAGTGGTACAGAACTCATTAGGAGTGTTCTCAGGGATGTAGTTGCAGCCTGTTTGAGAGTCCTGCAAATTGAGTTCCCTCTGGTCCTGTCTGGGGCAGCGTCAGGTAAGAGAGCAAATGTTGAAGGGAGGTATTTTATAGAACCATTCCTGTAAGACCTTCTTCATCTGGCTAGGCACAAAGATACTCATTAATGAAGCTTAACTTGTCCCCAAGGCATTTTCATTTTAATAGAGGACTTGTAAATAGAAATATGACACAGGGAAAAGTCAGTGAGGGTGGTGTGATAGATAAGGCATTCTTGGCTCAGTAAACTTTTTTCACATTAAAATTGCATTATGAATTTTAAAATAATGAACAAAATGCTTAAAATAAGGAGTTCTTATATTCTCTTCAGGCTTTCATTCTCTTAAAATGATTTCTAAAGCTATTTAATAGGAAGATTTTTTTATAAAACTACTTTTATAAGTTCATTATAATTTCTGCACACTTAAGCATAACAGCACAAATTTAAATATAAAAATAAGATATATTTCTGTCTCCGTGTCTCTCTGGCATTTTCATATGGAAAGGGAGAAGTATTCTGCAGTTCATTTTCTGGCACGTAGGTTTGTTGTTGTTGATTTTTAAAATATCAGTTGGTGACTATATTCCTAGCGTCTATTGCACACCAAATGACAGAATGGGGAGAGCTCTAAAGAAGCATTTCATTTTTTTTTTTTTCATAGAGGCTAGAAACAAGATGCTTATTGTCCAAAGGATTCAGAGTTAGGTGATAAGAGCAACCTAGGAGTTGAAAGAAAGTTAGAAGCTATTATAGTTCCTCCAGGTCTAGTGACCTTGAGGTTTACAAAGAAACTGAAAGAAACCATATGCCTTTATTGAGTGATATGTATTTGAAAACTTACAAACATATTGCTGCATTTTAGCTGAATTAGTATATATTTAAGATTATATATAAAGTTGGAACTCCGCTAATCTCTATTGCAGCAAAATCATCCTATTTTTGGTGGTTGAAGCCTATGTAGGGATGACGTCTGAAATGATCCCTAGATTTGTGTATGCTTTAGCTAGAGCTAAAATACATACCGCTACTCTACAACTCTTCTTTACTTTTCGGAAAAATTCAAAACTGCCTTTCAACCTATGGAACTTTTCCACATGCAGGTTATTTTAAGGGGGAAAAAACCTCCACATGATCTGCAGGTGCTATTCAATGCATTTTCAAATACCACTAAGGTAAAAGACATGTCTTCATAAATGTGTCACTAAACATTAAAACGTGTTTGTTTTTATATCTAGATATCCCATTTTTATGAATCCCCTTTGGCCTGAGAATTACTATTATGAAATAGATGCATACTTAGTATCTCAAGGATACTGCCAGCAGCTGCACCAAAATATTCTTAGAGACTTTGTTTACAGACAGGATGAAACCTAAAGATCAAGAGAAATAAATCGATCAAGTGCTTGCTCTGGAGCATTTGATCACTCTGTGATACCTTTGGCGGTTGCTGAAAATGCATGTTGGCAGGAAGTTTTTAAATTACCAAAACCATCAGATTATTTGCTTGTTTCCCTTGGAGTCAGTGAAATATGTGAATGGGTAATGGAGTCTGTCCAAGAAAAAACTGAACTAAATACTGTGACTGGCACTGTCCCTGTTGCAGATGGAAGGCCCAATGAGTAGGAGCAGTCACCTGTCATCAGGCTCACATATATAGAAACACACACACATATGCTACACATATATGTATACATGAGAATTAAAATAAAGCAAAGCTATTTTTAGTGCATAGGAAGACCTCATATTTGTGGTGGGTTGCATTACTGAAAAAGGCATTTTAAGTGGAAATGATTTTTAAGTTTAATTTGGTATTCCTTTAAAGTTGACATTATGATAAGAAATATGCTTGACTAGGAAGAGATGCCTGAATATACAGTTGGCTATACATCTGATATTTAATCAGTATTAATGATGGTAAAATACAATAATAATAGCCAAGGACTTTTCAAAGATAGTACATTTTCTCATTTAACTTTTCACACTATTATCTTCATTTTACAAATGAGGAAATGGATGTGTAGAGAGTTTCAGTTATCTGAGGAAGATCACAGGGCCAGGAAGTACTAGAGTCTGGATTCCTTTAAGAGGTTAGAAAATACTTATCTCTTGAGAATTTGATAGAAATGTAAGGAGCAATGAGAAATATTGAGGCTAGAGATGGATACTAATGGGAAAGACTATGTGGTCTGTGCTTTTACTGTGTTAAAAGCAATACTGGAATGTCTTTGCTAGGGGTTTTATGGGTGATTTACTTTTTTGAATGGCAATAAATTGAGGACTCTCTGTACTGCAGTTGTGAAAAATATGAAGTCCTGCAGAAGGTAGGTAAAACTGGTGTACTCCGTGCTACAAACTTCTTCTTGGTACATGATGACATTGGGCATGATATCTCTAAAATAGATTAGATTAGAAGAGCAAAGGAAGTTACAAAGTAAATAACAGCTATTCATAACCAGAGTTCAAGAATAGTCAGGATGAAATAGACTTATGCCTAGTATATAGAAACCTAAGAATATTGCTTTCATAGCAACAACAAGAAAAAGTCAGATAACAGACCAAACCATAAATTTTCTTGAACGTAGGGAGCTGAGGTTGCAAGGCCCAAAATCTAGGGGTATATAGGCACCTCTAAGGAGAGACAGAATGTAAGCACTGGCTTACTTGGGGCAGAACATGGGACAATGGCCAACATACAAGTGAATAAGAATTCAGCTATTAACGGTGGAGTGTGGGTTAGAATGAGAATATAAAATATCTAGGAGCTGCAGACACAAATGGTGTCTACCTACTTATAGTTTCATATCCACGGATCTCTGTTGGGTATTCTTTGGAAAGACTGGGGACAGTGTGGGACACCAATTCTCCTTATGTTCCTCAGGAGTAGAGAGGGGAGGAGCTGCTGCTCGGGAAAGACACAAAGCTCTGCCTGTACCTTCTCTAAGGAAAAAAGCCTTCATTCCTCTGGAGAAGGACAGCAAATTTTGTTGTACCCAAGGGGACAGATGGAAACCCTCATGGCTGGGGAAAAAAGGAAATAAAATACCATTAGAGGTCTCTTACACAACATATTCAATAATTGAGACACAAAAAAGCAATAAAAACCAACCCTCAATAAATAAAACGAATCAGCAGAACAATACTTAGAGATGACCCAGATATTGAAAACATCAGACAGGGAATTTAAAATAACTATAGTTAGTATATTAGATGAGCTAGTAGAAGCAATAGACAGCATGTATGCACTGATAGGGAGTTTCAGCAAAGAAATGGAAACTATATGCAGACTCAAATAACAGTAACCATTTAAAACAGTAATGGTAATGAAGAATGCCTTCATGGACTTAACTGTCGACTTGCCACTGCCGATGAAATAATCAGTGAACTTGAAGGTAATCAATAGAAATTAACCAAACTAAAACACAAAGAGAAAAAAGAGACGTGGGGGGTAGGGGAAATACCCTAAAACAGAACAGAGCATCTAACAGCTCAGGGACAACATCAAATGGTCTGACATGCTAACGTAAACATAATTGGAATCCAGGGAGAAAAACACAGAGAATGGACAGAAGAAATATTAGAAGACATGTGGCCGAGAGTTTTCAAGAAGGAAGGGAGGAAAGGAGGGAGGGAGGGAGGGAGGGAGGGAGGGAGGGAGGAAGGGAGGAAGGAAGGAAGGAAGGAAGGAAGGAAGGAAGGAAGGAAGGAAGGAAGGAAGGAAGGAAGGAAGGAAGGAGAAAAAGAGAAAAAAGAAGTAAGAAATGAAGGACATCAAATCACAAATCCATAAAGCTCAGAGAACTCCAGGTAGGATAAGTGCCAAAACAATAAGACACATTCCTATCTAGATATATCATATTCAAGTTTCTGAAAACAAAAGATAACATGAAAATCTTGAAGTCAGCCAAAAAAAAAAAAAGGCACACCACATACAGAGGAACAAAAATACTAACTGGAATAAGCTTCTCTCAGAAACCTTGCAAGCCCTAAGACAAGGAATGACAATCTTGACAGTGATGCAAGGATAGACCTTAAGAGTCAATTCAGAATAGATTTTCGGTGAAATACTGTTACAGGAAACAGAAAAGGATGTTATAAAGTGACAAAGTGTCAGTTCACTAGGAAGATATAACAACTATATATGCATAAACATCAGAGCTCCTAAATATAGAAAGTAAACATTGACATAACTGAAGGGAGAAATAGGCAGCAATACAATAATAGTAGGAGACCTTAGAGCTTCTCTTTCTATGATGAATAGAACATCCAGACAGAAAATCAACAAGGAAATGTTGGACTTGGACCGAACTTTGAGAAAAAATGGAACCGACTAACATATACATAACATTCCACCCAGCAGCAGCAGGGTACTCATTCTTCTCAGGCGCACACAGAGCTTTCTCCAGGATAGGCCATGTGTTAGGTTACAAATGAAATCTTAAAACATTGAAGAAGATTGAACTCATACCAACTATTTATTCTGGTCACAATAGGATAAAACCAGAAATCAATAGCAGATGGAAAACATACAAAAATCAGTCTATGTGATATACCACATTAATGGGATATAGGATTTAAAAAAATCACATGATTGCCTCAATAGCTTCAGAAAAAGAATTTGTGACAAAATTCAACAATTTACCTTAAACCATAAGCTAAAACAATTCAAAATGGATTAAAGACTTAAATGTAAGACCTGAAACTGTAAAACTCCTAGAAGAAACATAGGGGGAAAGTGTCATGATATTGGTCTTGGAATGATTATATGGTTGACAGCAAAAGCACAGTCAGCAAAAGCAAAAATAGACAAGTGGGACCATATCAAAGCTGCACGGCAACTGCTGGTAGGAATGCAGACTGGTGCAACCACTATGGGAAAACTGTGGCGATTCCTCAAACCATTAAAAATGGACGCCGAAACCGGTTTGGCTCAATGAATAGAGCGTCGGCTTGGGGACTAAAAGGTCCCGGGTTCAATTCCGGTCAAGGGCATGTACCTTGGTTGCGGGCATATCCCCAGTAGGGGGTGTGCAAGAGGCAGCTGATCAATGACTCTCTCATCGATGTTTCTGACTCTCTATCTCTCTCCCTTCCTCTTTGCACAAAATCAATAAAATACATTTTTTTAAAAGATTAAAAAAATAAAAAATAAAAATGGAATGTTTCTGTATTATGGACCAGACATTGTGATGAATGCATGATATCTGTCATTGGCAACATATTTTTATAAAGGCCAGACAGTAAATATTTTTGCCTTAGCAGACCATGTACAGCTTTTTTTTTTTTTTTTTTTTTAACATATTACTCTTTTTTTGGTTTGTTTTTATATACTTCTAAACATGTAAAAGCTATTCTTAACCTGAGGGCTATACAAAATAATCTTCAGGCTGGGTTTGTCCTGGGCCTATAATTTGCCTATGTCTGGTCTAGACCTTGAGGTGTTTTGATTTTTTTTTTCCTCAGCACATGTGACTATAGACAATCCTCGGGTTATGTATGTCGTTTCGTGGTTACGTCATTTTGTGGTTACATTGCCATCTCCCATTTATATATATATATATATATATATATATATATATATATATATATATAAAGTTTTATTATTTTGATGTATGTACATATGTGCTTTATGTCTTTTATCATTTATTTACCACAAGTATAGGTCAGGAATTGTTATCCTTTAATTTTTTTTTTTACTGTTTCACTTCATTATTGCTGTACAAGTGCTCCATGTGAGTGACGTAGGTGCTTAGGTAGGTGGGTTCCGACTTACGGTGAAAATCGCGTTACGTTGCACCATAGGATCGGATCTCCAACATAACCTGAGGACCTACTGTATTTAACAAAATTTAAACCAATTATATTTCCCCGAAAGTTTGTTGAAAAGACCAAAGGCAAATTTAAGTTGAGAATTAATTGTCATATTTCCATGGCTTTTTTTGCTGTAAAAAGAATGATTTGACAACATTAAAGAAATAACTTTAAAAAATTTATATCATCTATGTCCTAGCACTGTAACCAAGTCCATATTACTCCAATCCTGGCCTTCATGCAGCATATTTTAAGGACACTAATTTTTAATGTATTTTCAGTATGTAAAAATAACTTCAGCATTCCTATTTTTAAAATCCCATTATCATTTTTTATAATCTAATAAAATGTTTAAAAATGTATCAGTTGGATTCTGATTATGCAGCTTTATCAGAGCTGTCACTTTTTTTTTTTTGTCTCAAGTCACATAACACTTGAGCAGATTTTTCAACCAGTGACTACATCAAAAAGAGCACATGAGGATTGAGAATGACAAAAAGATGGGAGTGGGATGTGATATGATTGTCAAGATGGCACATGTCAAACCTAACAGATCAATTTCTGTCTAAAATTTTGATCAAACTTTTGGCCTTTGATGACCTTCTTGTTTTTCATTTTGTTTGTGCAGAATTGCTTTTGGCTTCTTTATTATTTCTCCTAAGACTGTCCCCAGCAGTTTTCTCTAGCTATGTCTAAGGTTCTTTCTCCCTTCCCTTCTTACATCTTTTCATTTGTCTATAACCCTTCAAAAATACTTTAATTTTCATATGAATTAAAACACAAACACAACCCCCTCCCACCCTACGATTTCACTCGGTTGTGGGCTGGGCCCTTGGGCCCAGAAAGTCCTTGGAGTCACAGTTCTTTTCATAATAATGCTAGTCGTTATTTACCTTTCTCACCCTCTAGAATTAATACGTATTCCACAAAGTTCTCAGTTGTAATATCTAACAAGGTAGATATTAATAGATAGAATATACATAAATGAAAGCTCTTTAAATTCTCAATTATTTTTAGCGGTGTAAAGGAATCCCAAGAATGGCTCATGTATTCTCTCTTATTTGCAAACATTGACTAAGCACCTTTGTATTTTTCATGCAGAGTTCTGGTTCCTTGGAATAAATGACAGACCTTCCTTCAAAAGATCTCACAGTTTGAATAGGGAGATGTTGGTAATGGGCTACAACCTTTCAGCTGTAAGGTGAATAAGGTCTGAGGATGTAGTCTAAAACCAATGGTGGCAATAGTTCATAACACTGTATTGCATAATTGAAATTTGCTAAGAGAGTAGAATTTAAATATTTTCACCAAAAACAAAATGATAAATTTAAGAGGGAAATAAGTGAAGTGATAGATGTGCTAACTAACTAGATGGAGGAAATTCTTTCATAATGTATATCAAATTATAGACCCATGATGTTCACTTGAAATACCATAAAAATTTATATCAGTTATACCTCAGTAAAGCAAAGCTTTAAAAAAGTCTCACAGTTCAGTGGAGAAGACAGACTCTTCAAAGAATAAGTAGAGCTGGAGGCAGTACGTGCAGAGATATTTCATGTCATGGGAATCCAGAGGGAAGCATACCTCACTTCTTGTGATTATGGCACTGGTGGAAGGACGGATCAGTGAGAGGTGGCATCATCTCGCTGACGCCTTCCAGAGCGGCTGGCCACTGAGCCTCCGGTTCTGAAGATCACAAGCAGTTGTCGAGGCCAAGGACTGTGGTAGGAGGCATTCTTGAGGAAGGAGCAGAAGCAAAGGAATGTAAACAAAGAGTGCAATGTGTACTAGCAAATACCAGCAGGTCTGTGTGACTGTGCGCAGGGTGGAGTGGAGATGAGACTAGAGAGATGCCAGGGAACAGAATGTAGCCATGTGAGGCCGGTTAGGAGTTTGGACTCCATCCTTAGAAGTAAAGGAAGCCTCACGCTCACCCCCAGCCCCCTCATTTTTTTCTCCTTTCTTTTCTTTTTTTTTTTCTTTCTTTTTTTTTTTTTTTTAGCACATATTTGGTTTTATTGCTTCTTTTTATACATGAAGTATTTGGTTTATTAAAATAATACTAAATTATTGAGTGTCAGGTTTACTTTTTATCATTTCACAAATATCAATGCTTTACATACATCCTTATTTTACATCTAAGAAAGTGAAAGGTCAAAAAGGTTAAGGAAACATAGCTGTCTAGAAGATGAAATGATATTCAAGTCCAAGGCAGCCTTGTTAACAGCCCCAGCATCCTTTCCCTGTAGGTTATAGCACCTCTCAGTACAAAGGAGAAGGAGAAAGGTTAGAGGTCCTAGAGGTGAACAGCTAGTTACCATACTGTCCTCAGAAAATGGAAACCTGCTCTGTGAATGTGCTGAAAACCATTCTGCCCTGGCTGGTGTGGCTCAGTTGATAGGATGTTGTACCATGCACCTGAAGGTTGCCAGTTCAATTCCAGGTCAGGTTACATGCTCAGGTTCCGGGCTTGATCCCAGGTAGGAGGTGGACATGCAGGAGGCACCCAATCAGTGTGTCCCTCTCACATCGATGCTTCTCTCTCCCCCCACTCCTCTCTCTAAAAATCAATAAAAATGTATTTTAAAAAGCAAACCTGAATTCTGCATTTTGAAGGGGTGAGATTTCTAGTTGTATGAATTATATCTTAGTAAAGTAAAGCCTATGTTGAGATGTGTAGAGCTTTTATGGATACAACTCAGAAAATAAAAGTAAGTCTCTGACTTATAGCTAAAATAAAATAAAGTCCTAGTGACATTTGTTGATAGACAGTTAGCAAAAGGGCTCTTGAGAGGTTTCTTTGAAAATAAACCCTTAGGAGCTTCAAGGCAGGTTGTGAGGTTTATGTGTCAATTGGGTCACAGCCCTCGAACGTGGTTATATGTGGAAATGCAAAGACTTAATGCAGTGAATGTGTATAAAGTAAGCTTGTTCCATATCATGATTTAACTTTGTTTTTTTTCTACTCTTCTATCACTGACCTTGCACTGTTTTCTCTGCTTTGTATTGTCTATATATTGATTTATGTTTTTGCTTTAAAATCTGCTTATAAATATGGTTTCTGCTAGGCTTTGTAATACCTTGAAGAAATAGGTGAAAAAAATAAGATTTATTACAAATAACATTAAAAATAGTTGTATTAACAATTTATTAAAAATAAGTTGTATTATTCCTAATTGAGAAATATGTTTGCAAGTTTATGGTCTTTGATAGGAAAACATTTAACTTTATTTTTTTGTAAAACATAATTTAATCAAAGCTTTTAAAACACAGTAATAAGCTTAATAGGAAGTGTGTAGTAAATATTCACTATCCACTCTGTTAAAATGGGCAGTAATGATGTGTTTTCTTCTTAAAGATAATGATATAAAAAGTATTTCTGCCCTAGCTGGTTTGGCTCAGTGGATAGAGTGCTGGCCTGCAGACTGAATGGTCCCAGGTTCAATTCTGGTCAAGGGCACATGCCTGGGTTGTGGGCTTGATCCCCAGTGTGTGTGTGTGGGGGGGGGGGGGAGGGGAGGGGTGTGCAGGAGGCAGCCAATTGATGATTCTCTCCCATTATAGATGTTTTTTGTCTTTCTCCCTCTCCCTTCCTCTCTGAAATCAATAAACATATTTTTTTTAATAAAAAGTCTTTCTATTTTTTTGGTGTACAGGAAGATGCTCCTACTAATTGAGCCATATAGGCCAAGGCTTGTATTTCCATTTTTTGAAAGGCTAAATTGAGAACTGCTAGAGGTAAGCAAGATTGGCAGGAAAGAAACACTGACAGGCAGCAAAAATACGTAGTGGAAAGATGAACCCTACCTCAATAATAAATGACAAAACACTTTACAAAATCTGCATCATTTTTATCTAACTCTGACAGTTTCTTACAGCTGGCACATTTGTTTTGAATGAATTTTGCTTTTCAGAACCTTGAAATAATTTGAGTTATAGCCTCTTGACAACTTACTATATATGGTACCAATATGAAAGTTTCAGTAGCACTATTCATAATAGCCAAAAACTATAAACAAGTCAAATGCCCATCAACTGAGAAATGGATAAATGAAATGTGGTGTATTCATACAATGGAATATTACTTAGCAATAAAAATAAATATACTTTGCAACATGACGAGCCTTGAAAACATGCTAAACAAGAGAAAAGTAATACATATTATATGATTCTATGTGCATAAAGTGTTCACTATAGGCAAATTAATGGCGATAGAAGTACATTAATAGTTGTCTAGGGCTGAGTGAGATGGGAGGTGGGAAATGAGTGACTACTAAAAAAGTATGGAGCTGCTTTTTGGGATGTAAAATGTTCTAAATTTCTTTTGTGGCCAAGATTGGACAACCTTGTGTAAATATGAAAACCCACTAAATTGTATATTTTAAATGGGTATATTATATAATTTGTGAGTTATATCTAAATAATGTTGTCTGATCTGTCTTTTCAAGTGTCTATACCTTATCAGTGAGAGTGATAATTTGAATACTGAAAAGTTTAAAAATGCATGTTTTGAGGGGAGGTGAAGGGCCAAAGGCTGTGATTGTACAGGACATCTAAACAAAATTGCTCCATATCACTGCTTCACAATTTGAATAGAAGGATTTTGTTCCTTAGAAGATAAAATACCCTATTCCTTGAGGTCATTTTAATTAATATTTAATTTTTATTTTCTTTCTTTCTGGAGAAACATTGGACTTTGACAGACTTTATTGACCTGACAAGGCCTTGGAGATGGGCACTGTTGCAGCTGATGAGTCGAGTGCACATCTGAGCTGTGTTCCCAAGGCTCTACATACATTAGCGTAAGTGGCATAAGGACCATGCATCTAGTGTATCAGCCACGAAGAGGCTTTCTTCCTGGTTGCCATTGTGTCTTCCTTTTCCTGGCCATGCCTTTCTTTGGATCACAGAAGGAAAACCTCCCAGCTATCACTGCTGGAGTTCCCTTCAATCCCTCTCCCAGATTCTCAGAGTATGAGAGTAGGCAAAGCTTTTGATTCAAAATTGTCATTTCCTTTTATCCTATTCCCTTCTTCATTCCAAGCCTTGCACCAAAAGGTGGGACTGGTAACCTTTTCCGATTTATTCGTTCTGTGGACAGCTGGGAGCACAGTCTTTCTCCCATTGCTTGTCTCAGTGATTCCCAAGTGGGTCAGTGAGACCTTCAGTCCAGCTCTAATCATCCACTTGGATGGTGGGGTGGGTAGGCTGTGCACCCACCTTTCAAACCCGTTGAACTTTTACAGAGTACTTTGAACTCTTACTCCGTGTTCTGCAGAATAGAAGGAAAGTCTGCACGGAGAGTTCTTGAAGAGGCTCTCATCCACAAACAAAGTAAGTGCATTTCATCCAAGCTAGGTCAGTTTCTCCCTTTCCTTTTCCTATCAGAGAGTAGTCTGTTTATGAGATCTTCATTTCCTACCCTGATTTCTCCATGACCTTTTACTTTAGCTTCATTTTCATTGGTATGCCAGATCTGTTTACCAGCTATAATATTCTTATAGATGAGAACCCGCTTCATGCCTAAGCCTTCAGTCCTCAATTAACAAGACTTTTCAACAAGTCAGTTTTTTAGCTCTGTAGTCCCTTAAACAGGGTTTCTTAGATTTTAGGGAGCTCAGAATCACTAACAGTAATGTTTTAAAATAGATGTCGGGACCCTGGCCAAACTTGTGATTCAGAATCTCTTTAAGGGATCCCTAGGAATCTGTATTCTTTTAAAAAGCATCCAAGTGATCCTGATGCAATTGGCCTAGCCATCATCCTTGGAGGAAACAATGCCACAATCCCCTTTCCTTTATTTATGGGCTGCATCCCTAGAGAATAAAGAGGAACTAATAGTAATTTGTAAAACGTAGTGTAAGTGGTCTAGGACCTGGACTGTATCTGTTTCTGAAATAGTAACAGTTCTCACCACCTTAATATTTATTCATCCTCACCCTGGGAATAAATACATGCATTGCCATTCTTTATATTGAAGGCCACTAGTTCTCACGGTTAGCCTATTTCCACCTTCATAGGAGTTTCAGAATCATCTGGAATCCAGAGGCACCCAAGAGAATTAGCAACAAGAAATATATAGTAAGTAGGTTAGTTAATGAGGCTATGTTGCTTCACATTGTTTAAGATAATCTCTTGTGCCATTCAGGGGAAACGTATGTCCTCTAATATTTTGACTTGATTTGGTTTGATTTCATCCACTGCCTGCTCTCCATAAGCTTTTTCTGTGCCTCTGGTCTTGGGGGAAAGCCCCCCAGAATTACATGTCACAAAGCTGGCTTCTCCACCTGGCATCACAAGGCCTGAAGGACTAATTTATTTATAGCTGCAGGAGATAGTTCTTTTGTCTAGGCCCTTCAGCCTACCAAGTAGAAAAATTCAGAAAAAAAACTAAGATTATTTTCATAGAGCAACTTTTTCAGGGGGTGGGATCTTAGGTTCATAAGACAACGTGCATTTGGCTCTCATCTGCCTTGGGGAATACGGCTTGCATACAGCTCACCTCCTCACATGGTGTTTCATTGACATGGTCGACAATTTATTTTGTTATAAGAGACCCTGGATTTGGTTTGTGAGTCCTGAGACTTAAAATGTAGGAGAGGTATTTAATTCAGATGAGCAACTCATCAGCAGCTTTTATTTTAAAATGTCCTAGGGGGAAGTATATTGTATTCATAGAGTATGTGCTTTATTATCGGTGACATTAATGCATCTAACTTGTACCCAAATTATTTCTAGTATTTTGGATTCCCTTTGCTGCTAGGTGGCAATGTAGGATGTTTGAGATGCAAAATAGTGATTATGAAAGCATCAGATACAGTCTGGGTGATGGAATTTCAGCTCTAGGGAGTTAATTTAAACTATTTCCCCTCTGTTCTCCATCTTTTAAAATGAAAGACTTTTGGATGTGCTCTAATGTGTTTCTTCTGTGGCTAGTCTTAGAGTTTAGTGGGTTTTTCAGAGTGTTAATGAAATACTCTAAATTAAATCACAAGAGTCAAAGCCAGCAAATATTGCTTAATCAGAATAGTTTGGTTGAACTCACATAAGGTTATCCTTTTAGATGCTCTGGGACTGTTGGAGATGCTTTATAGGGAATTTGGGATGCTCAGCTCTGTCTCCAATGCCAGTCAGAGTCCAAAGGACTGCCTCCCCAGCCAGTCTGAAACCACCCCAGGGCTGGCCTCTCTGTGGTAACTGCAACCACACAACAAAAGGTGATGCTCTTGTATCTTGGATACTGTTAGGCCAGCAACAAACAATCTCCATCTCTCAGGGAGTCAGGATGTCACATCATTTTTAAGGAAAAGAGAATAGAATGATGGTATGAGTCAAAAAAGGGGGCCAAGAATCATAAATTATCTTCTTTTCTCGATTCTCTAGAACCAGGAACTGTAATTTCCCCATATTAACAGTGTTTGTTTTTTTATTTTTCACTATCAAGTGAAGAGAATTTATATGTGTCAGAGAAATTGCTTTGGGCTCCCAAGGAAAGTCATGGTAGAAGACCTTAGTTTGGTACTCAAGATGTGGTCTATGGATCAGCAACACCTGTATCACCCGGAAGCTTGTTATCCTCCCTGATCTCAGGCCTGACCCAGGTCGCTTGTATGCAGGTTAAAGTTTGAGAAGCATTGGCTCAGGGAATTATGGCTATTTATTTTACTGGTTGTGAGCACTCTGTTTTCTAGTTTCTTTTGATCGTTCCCTTTAACCATTAATTCCTTTAACTTAATGGTTAAAGGAATTAAATGAATATTAAAAACATAAAAATGTGTGGAGTCTCCTTTGAGTCACAGTTGTGACGGTGTCTCTTTAGAAGACATCAGAAGTGTCACATGATTATTGGTGATGAAATGGTAGATTTGCAGTCGGGGTTCAGAGTTTTCCAACTCCGTGGATAAAGCGAGACCCAAGGCTCTGGCAGAAGCTGCCTTCTGGATTGCTTTCCTGCTCTTGTCTTCTTTTGTAGAGAATATGCTTTCCATTCAGTGAAGAGTCAAGTGACCAGAGAGAGTCATACAGGCATCGACGCTTGGATTTTTTGTTTTGTTGGTTGTTTTTGTAACTCTGAACTTCCGGGAGTGCGGCATTTCCTTTCTGGCTGCTTTAGGCGTCTGGCTCCTGCTGGCGCACACACTGCAGGATCAGGGCAGGTCCTGTGCCGCTGCAGGTCCTCTTTCCCGTACTTTCAGCGGATGACAGTTCACACCACGATGCTGTACACATGCCATTCAAATGCTGCTCCGCCGCTTCTGGAGCACCAGGACTCACTGAGTTTCCCACGATTGCATGCAAATATTTGAGAAGTCAAATGCATAGATGAAACAATCTGTTAGGCTATTCTTGGAGGAAAACAAGAACAAATTGAAATCCGTTGTTTGGGAGGAATATTTTGGCACGGCTTCTCTGAAGTTGGGTAAACATCATTTGTCCACGTACCCATCTGGGCACACAGTAGCAGTCCTTCTGCCACAGAAGGAATTTGCACTCATTAGAAAAGTTACTAGTCTGAATCTCCAGGACATCGATAAACAGTCGCTGAGTGTGGGTATTTGTTTATATGCACTGTTATATATAGGGTACCCCTCTCAAATGTGTACACACACTTTGAATATTTACAAAGGCCCTGTTTATTAAAATGGATTTCATTTTTAAAATTGAGCCATCAGCTGTCACAGTGTATGTACATGCTTTGAGACATCCTGTGTTATCTCCATTTATAATGTCGAAGGCAGAGGCTCCCCCTGGGCTGCCTCGCTTTCTTTGCAGAGACTCCTATAGTCTGCCCTGGCAGCACCTTCTGCTGCTTCTGAGGTTCGTTCAGGCGTCAGGCTGACGGATGTTGGCTTCTTGTCTGCCTGGCCTGAGCACTTCCATAGCCACATCATTCTCTGGGTTCACTCTGACCCAGAGTAAGTCTTCTGGCCCGGACTGCTTACCCATCGTACCTGGATACCCATCGTCCCTGGAAACGTGGGTTTTACCATTAGAAATAACAATTTTTTTCAGAAAGCAAAGTCATTCTATTGGACTTCTTATCTTGCTAGCTTTTGTGGAGAGAAAAAAAAAATCCCTTATCTCATAAACTAAAATGATAGCTTTATAAATTTATAAATTGCATGATTTAACTATTAGTAAATTTGATAATCCTTTCTTGACATCCATTTTCTACCTTTTGGCTGTTGATTTACTACCATGCCATTTGTACTTTTAAAAAAAATATATATATATATTATTGATTTTTTACAGAGAGGAAGAGAGAGGGATAGAGAGTTAGGAACATCGATGAGAGAGAATCATCGATCAGCTGCCTCTTGCACACCCCCTACTGGGGATGTGCCCGCAACCAAGGTACATGCCCTTGACCGGAATCGAACCTGGGACCTTTCAGTCCGCAGGCTGATGCTCTATCCACTGAGCCAAACCGTTTCGGCACCATTTGTACTTTCTAAAGCAGACTCCACACCTCGTTGTCTGAAGTATCATAAGCATCGGATGGGTGAGGATCATCCACTGTTACCCCTCCTTCTTGCTGCCTCTTTTCTTGCTTCTGCCGTTTCCCAGGGAGTAGTGGCCCGTGTGGCAGCTGGAATACATGGTGGTGCCTGTCTGCATTGAACTTAAGGACACATTTGTGGTTTGTGAAGTGGGTTGGCCAAGGACTACCCTCTCTAAAATCCCCTTCTACAAAATTTATTTTAAAAAAACTACTAGATTGATCCTTCAGCAATGCAGTAATACGCTGGGGAATTTGCTTCACTGTTTTTGAAGTGTACATATAGGGGAAGGGCTGTGTATGTGATCAAATAGATCAATTTGAGTAGAATGATGGCTTACTCTCACCTTTATGGATGACATGTGGGTCAGTCTTCCTGGAGTCTATTTTGGATTGAGGTGGCCTATCAAGGCCAAGCCAAACCCAGTCAGAGCTGCCTTCAAGTACAGCATACAGTTGGAGAGGCGAGGCGAGAAGGGGGCGAAGATATAGGGGCAGTACTTTTTAAAAAAATGTATTTTATTGATTTTTCACAGAGAGGAAGAGGGGATTATAAACACAAAAGTCAGAATAATTAGGAGCATGACGTAGAAAAATTCAAGGTGTGCAAAACCCATTTCACTAGGATAGGGAGCAGAGATGCATTGGGTGATTAACCTAGAAAGGGTTACTTAGCTCATATCCTCTAGAGGGCAGAGTGAGGACATTACTCCAAATTCCATGGCAAATGGAAGCTCTTGACAGCTTTTGGACAAAGGAATTACATCATTAGAATGTAAGCTCCATGAGGTAAAAACAAAAAAACAAAAACCCTGTGTCATTTTCTCTGAAAGAAAGTCTAACAGCAACTGGTATAGAGAGAATGTGTGCTTAAAAATGTTTGTGACTCCATGAATGATCAGAATTATATATTAGCATCATTAATCTAGCAGTACTAAATAGAATGAGTTACAGGGGAAGACTGGGAGGCAAGACCAGTTTGAAGGTAAATACAATAATCTGGGTGAGAATTAATGAAGACCTCTCAGCTAGAGCAGGAAGGATGGAGGCTCACATGTAAGACACAGTGAAAGTAGAATCTGAAGGATCAGACAGACATACAAGAGGGAAGAGACCTTTTCAATCAAGGGGCTGGATTCCCAAAAGAAATTGAGGACTAAAAAATATGAGAGAAAAATACAAAATATTTAATTCTCCTTGCTCTAAAAAAATTTTTTTAAAAAAAATCCTTACCTGAAGACATGCTTGTTGATTTTAAAAAGAGGGGGCAGTAGGGGGAGAGAGAAAAGAAGGAAAGAGAGAGAAACATTGATGAGAGAGAAACACTGATCAGTTGCCTTCCTGTTTGCACCCTGACTGGGGAATAAACTCGCAACCTGGGAATGTGCTCTGGCCAGGAATTGAACCTGCAACCTTCTGGTACATGGGGCTCCAACCAATTGGCCGGGGCTCCCCTTAAATTGGGACCATTAAACCTAAGTCAATTAGAAGTGATTTTTAAAAATACATACAGCCCAGACGGCATGGCTCAGTAGTTGAGCATCAACCTATGAACCTGGAGATCAGAGTTCGATTCCGGGTCAGGGAACATGCCCGGGTTGTGGGCTCAATCCCCAGTGTGAGGTATGCAGGAGGCAGTCAGTCAATGATTCTCTCTCATCATTGATGTCTCTATCTCTCCTTCCTTATTCTCTGAAGTTAATAAAAATATTAAAAAATACATAGTGACCCCCCCTTTGTTTGTGGGGTACATAGTGACCTCCAATAGATGCCTGAAACTGTGGATAGTACTGAGCCTTGTGGGTACTATGTTTTTCGTATACAACATACATCTGATGAAGTATAATTTATAGGCGCAGTGACAGATAAACAACCATCTATATTATAAAAGGCTTACAGCCCTAACTCTGTAATGACCAAAGACTGGCACGGGTGAGCGGAGCTCTCACGCAGGTGAGCGGAATTCGCATGTTGATCTTCTAGTCCGATATAATAAAAGGGTAATATGCAAATAGATTGAACGGCAAAACAACTGAACAACCAATTTAAGTGTAACATGCTAATGTTATGCCAAGGCTGCTCAACCAGTCGCTATGATGTGCACTGAACACTAGGGGGCAGATAGTTGACCAGCCACTATGATGTGCACTGACCATCAGGGAGCATATGCTTCCACCAGTAGGTTAGCTTGCTGCTGTGGTCCAGCCGATTGGGACTGAGCGAGATGGGCCAGACATGCCCTGGAGCCCTCCTATAGTCCCTCCCTGACCCTAGCATGCACCGGTGGGGTCCCTCAGCCTGGCCTGTGCCCTCTCACAATCTGGAAACCCTTGGGGGATGTTGGAGAACCAGTTTTAGCCTGACCCCACAGGCCGCTCCCCTTGGGAGGGCACCAGATGCAGGTCTCATGGCTGATGAGCGCTGCTGCAGCAGCACAAGGCTCTCCCGATTGGGACTGATGGGGTGTGAGCCCGTGGCAGGCACAGTGTGGCTGGGGTGAGTGGGAGCTGCAGGCAGGAGCTGCAGGCAGTGTTGGGCTGCAGGTTTTGGCCCAATCCCTGCAGGCCACCCAGAGGGACACCACCCTTGCACGAATTCATGCACCGGGCCTCTAGAAACCAATAAAATACGTAGAACACTTGTAAAGTTATGTGAATGTGGTCTTTCTCAAAACATCTATTGCACTGTATTATATTATATTGGACAAATGAATGATTCACATCCTGGGTGGATGGCATGAGATTTCATCACACATGTGATTTAAAACTTATAAATTGTTTATTTCTGGAATTTTCTATTTAATATTTTTGGGCCGCACTTGACTGTGGGTAACTGAAACCATGGATAAGGGAGGACTGCAGTATTTCAAGGTCTGCTCCTCTTCTATCCTGGGTCGTAATACAGTGAGTCTCCATATGGGGTGTCAGATCTGAAATTCACCCTAAAATTATTTCATATGTGGGCACTCTTTGTATTTATTGCTTCTTCTCTCGACTAAGAGGAAAGAGGGAGAGAGAAGAGTCAAGGCCCAGGTAGCATCCAGTTATAAAAAATAAACCAAAAAGTGTCAGTGGGCAGAAGAAATTAAGGGTTAGAGTTGGTCTGGGGTTTCCTCTTTACTACCCCACAAAGTAAAAGGTTGTGGGGAGGGGGATAAGTATTTAATGAAATACTGCGTTCCTAAGGGTATAGGCTGTTTGCCTTCTAAGGATAACCTTCTGGAACTTAGCACTGTCGGGCTCTCCGTCACTGACTCCCTTTCCTCACCAGAAAATCTTGTTCACCTTAATGTGCTGTGATTTATCTTCTTCCAAAGCCTCTTGGGTTTAGGAAACAAAAGCTAAATTAGTCAAGAACGTGGGCCGCAGTATGGGCCCCCTGGCCCTCTGCTAGGTGGTGGTGAGGAGGTGTATGTTCTCTGCATTTGAGGAAGTTCTAACCCTGGTTGAGGAGACAGGCTATCTATGTATTTGGAGTGAGTAATATTACAGAGCATAAGCCAAGTGCCAAATAATACTGATTTCACAGAGTTTGTCTCATAGATGGATCAAAACCAACAGTCAGGTACTCCACGCCACTTAAGTGGATTTAATTTATCAGCTTCTTCTCCTTACGGAAAACACTTAAGCATTTCCTAAAGATCTCATTGAGAGAGAAAATCGTGTTTGACAAATTAAATAGAATACAGTTATTAGTAGCGTACAGTTGCTATAAATTGATCTCAAATGCTTGGTACTTGAATAATGAAACAGGTTCTTTGATTTATGTTGTAACTCCATTGCCAAGTGTTTCCATAGTTACGATGCTCTTTGTGCAAGGTCCCCAAGCTGGCTGTGTGAGATAGCCTCAAATTGCCCATTTTCTCAGAGTGCACATTTGCAGTCTTTAGCAATGGGAGGAATTTCGTGGTAAGGATTCATGGTGATCGTTTAAAAAATTCAAAGCAGGGAAGGTAGAGTGATTAAAATATAGCACTTAAAAAACAAACAAGCCGAAACCGGTTTGGCTCAGTGGATAGAGCATCGGTCTGCAGACTGAAAGGTCCCAGGTTCGATTCCGGTCAAGGGCATGTACATTGGTTGCGGGCACATCCCCAGCAGGGGGTGTGCAGGAGGCAGCTGGTCGATGTTTCTCTCTCATCGACATTTCTAGTTCTCTATCCCTCTTCCTTCCTCTCTATGGAAAAAAATCAATAAAATATATTTTTAAAAAAACAAACGAGTACAATAAGGCTTAATTTAAACACACACATCTTCAGGAGAAAATCACAGTTATTCATCTTTCTGGTAACTCAGAGAAGGCTACCACATATTTTGTCTTTGGTTAAAAATGTATCTTGAGCTAGCTGGAGTGGCTAAATACTGTATATGCTAAAATATAGTTGCACATGAAAATGCAAAATCTGTCTCTTCTATACATTAAAATTGGTAAAACATATGGGACATCGAAAGAGAGCAGTACTGACTAGGTATTTTATGTATATCATCTTGATAATTTTACAGGTGAGCATTCTCAAGCTCTAAGAGATCAGTTAACTTGCTGAAGGCGTTGCAGCTCATAAGTAGGGTCTAACATTGTACCCTGATGTGACTGACACCAATACCAGACTTTTTGGATTCTTGTCCTCAGCATAGTTTGCCTGTGGCTTGAACTTTAGATTAGCAGAGTTTAAAATAGGGACTGGAGTAGGAGTTCCCTAAATTACAAATTTAGTTCAAGTGAAATGTGTGATGGAGGAGAGCATGTGTGTGGCTGTGTGCATGTACACACACACACACACACACACACACACACACACACACATACACACACTGCTGAGGGACAATGCTGGAGGTCTTTGCAGCATAGAAGTTAGGCAATCATACACTTTCTTTTTTTACAAGTAATTCCAATATTTCCATTACCTACCTGGCACCATACATATTTATTACATTATTATTGACTATATTCCCTGTACTGTACTTTACATTCTCATGACTATTTTGTAACTACAAATTTGTACTTCTTAATCCCTTCACCTTTTTTTACCCAGCCCCCTTCCCCTCCTCCCCACACCCCTCTCCTCTGGCAACCATCAGCATATATGCATCTGTTTCTATTTTGTTTGTTAATTTAGTTTGCTCTTTAGATTCCACATGTGAGTGGAAGCATATGGGATCTATTTTTCTCTGTCTAACTTATTTCACTTAGCAAAATACCCTCTAGGTCTACCCATGCTGTCACCAATGACAAGATTTTATTATTTTTTATGACCAAATATTATTCCATTGAATTTATCCATTTGTCTATTGTTGAGCACTGGGTTGCTTCCAAACCTTGGCTGTTGTAAATAACACCACAGTGAACAAAGAGGGCATATATTCTTTTGAATTAGTGTTTTGGGTTTCTTCAAGCATATGCCCAGAAGTGGAATTACTGGGTCATAAAGCAGTTTCGTTTTTAATATATTGAAAAACCTCCCTATTGTGTTCAGTAGTGGCTGCACCAATATGCATTCCCATAACAAAAGTTCTTTTAAAAACAACTTCTATAGTTTAAAAAATAACCCACAACTTTATTGCGATATAACACATACCATACAGTTCACCTATTCAAAGTTTACCCTTCAACAGCTTTTAGTATATTCACATTGTGCCAGCATCACCATAATCAATTTTAGAACATTTTAGTATCTAAAAAAAAAAAACAAAAAAAAACCCTGTACCCATTTTCAATCACTTTCCCAGTCTCATCTTCCCTCAGCCTGACAAGCACTTGTTCATTTTCTTTCTCTATGGATTTGCCTGTTCTGGACATTTCACGTAAATGGAGACATACTATGTGGCCTTTTGTGTCTGGGTTCTTTACTTAGAATGTTGTTTGTAAGGTTCATCTCTCCATGTGTAGTATGTATCAATGCTTCATTCACTTTTATAGAATAACTAGTAGCCTTGCGTATGAATCCATGCACGAGTAGCTCCCACCACTTTCCTCTAGCTCGCTGCACCTCCCAAACGGTCGTTACGCTGTGGTTATTATGCATCACAGCGTAACGGCCATTTGCATATTACCTCTGTATTATATAGGATATTCTATGGTAAGGATATTTCATGCTTTGTTTATCCATTCATCCTTTGATGGCTATTTAAGTTGTTTCTACTTTTTGGCTATTACAAATGATGTTGGTATGAACTTTGTGCAGGCATATGTTTTCATTTTTCTTGAGTACATACCTAGAAGTAGAATTGCCAAATCATACGATACCTCTGAGTTTAAACTTTTGAGGCGCTGCTAGCCTAGAGTTCATTTAACTTAAGAAAATAATATTTCTATCTACTTGCTTATCTTTATTTTTTAAAAGCGAACACCTTTCTTTTTTTTCTTCTTCTTTTTTTAAAATATATTTTATTGATTTTTCACAGAGAGGAAGGGAGAGGGATAGAGAGCTAGAAACATTGATGAGAAAGAAACATCGACCAGCTGCCTCCTGCACGCCCACTACCAGGGATGTGCCTGCAACCAATGTACATGCCCTTGACCGGAATCGAACCTGGGACCTTCCAGTCCACAGACTGACGCTCTATCCACTGAGCCAAACTGGTTTCGGCTACTTGCTTATCTTTATAATATCTTAGAGAGATATTTGAAGAACAGTTCTCTCCATTTTAGAAATGAGAAAACCAGGCACAGGACATTGAAGCTGTTTTGCCCAAGGTCACACAGCTAAAAAGAGTCCCGTTTCCTAACACCTGTAGCGTCCATCTTTCTGTTTGAGCATCTCAGCTGCCATCTGTATTCAGTTACAACTATAGGTTGGAGAAAATATGACTGGATAACAATGCATTAAAAGTTTTAAAAAGTATAAGTCTCATAAGTTAGTGTGATCTTAGTTGTGTTAACAGAAATATTCATATAGATCTTTGAAACGAGGGAAGGTGAAATCCTCCCATTCTTGGCACTTAACTATCCCATAGCTAAAATGTTAGTTTCCATCTGGCATGATGTGTTTAAGAGAGGCCCTGTAAAGCTGGAGTTTGTTGAGAGAACTGCCCGTGAAAGGATTAAACACTATGACATAGAAATAAATTCTAAAGGGCACTTATCCTGGAGAAGAGAGGAGACCGGAGGATGTGACAGCTTCCTTCAGTGTTAGACCTGTCATGTGGGTCATGCAGAGAAAAAGGTTTAGGCTCTATGCTGGTTTGCTCCAGAGGGGAGAGGCAGGAAGTGGCAAGGAGATAGATTCATTTCAACATTTATATCTGAATTCATATCAGAATCATTTCTGACAGTTGGAGTTCGTTGAAAATGAATTGGGCTGCTTTGGGAGTTCACCGAATTCTCTATCAATAATAGTACCTAAACAGGAGCAAGATGAGTGCTGGTAGGGAATTCAATAATAGTGATTCAGGCATCCTGTGGGTTCTATTAAGTGATTTTCAAGGGACCTTTCAATTGCAAGAAACTGACTCTTTGAAATTTTGGAGAAAGCAGAAGTGGAGGAAGTTAACTACAGCCTGCAGAATAGTGGATATGAACAACATAAAATAACTTAAATATGTGATATCATCTTCTCAGAATTTGGTAGCCAAATCGTAACGTCTTAAAGCAGGGAGAGACCTCCTTGACCATTTTGTCTTTGCCTCCTCGTTGTGTAGATGGGAACACTCATACAAAGGTGCACCTTGCCCAAGGTCAAATACCCAGTTTACTCGCAAGTCTGGATTAGAAACCAATTATTTAACTGTTAAGAGAAAATACAGATAGCTTATTGGGTAGACATACTGAAAAATCCAAACTAGGTTATGACCAGATCCTTAATGTAGCATTAATGAAAGTTAAGTGTGCTCAAGATGTCTTTCTAACCTTTTGAGGACTAAAGAGTGTGAACGGCAAGCCTTACCATAAAACTTACCCTCGTCCCACTGTCGGAGAGAAGAGATTAAACTGAATGAACCATTGATTTGACACAGAATGGCTTTTTAAACTGTGTTCTGTGTCTTTATGTTTTTTCCTCTCTTTGCATTTATCATTGTTTTGGAATGCTGTATTATTTTCATAGTTTGATCCCACCAATTTTGTTTTATTCCAGTTTCACCTTTATCTCGGTGTCTTGAATGTTTAACACAAACAAGTGCATTAAATAGCAAAGCTTTCAAGATTCCTAATATCAGTGACAGTAAACACAGTGAAGAACTCAAGAACAATGGAATAAAAACACTGGGGAAAATCCTGGGGTCGGTCAAAGCTTGACTTTGGGTATGTCAGTCAGTAGGGAGGCAGGACCACTGAGGTGGTCAGGTTGGGCATAGATGTGCCAGACTGTGGGTGGACAGTAATTCTGTTCCCAAAATTTAGGCCTGTGGTGTGAAAATATTATACAATTAGAAACCATGTAATAATGGCATGAAAAATGAAATCTGTTGTTAAGTCCTTGTTTTGAATATTTTAAGAGGATTTATCAAATAAATTTTCTTCCTTAAAATGAAAGATCTTTGAGGTACTCTGGCTTCTTGATTCTCTTCTGCTCTTCTCTGGGATTTCATGTCTTCTTCCCCATAGTATCCTGAAGAGAATGTTAGGATAATCTGCATAATAGGATCGCTCTCCTTTCACTGTTTTGTTACCACATGAAATACTTTTGTTGTTGTTAATCCTCACCTGAGGATATACTTCCCCAACCCCCAACCCACTGAGTTTTAGAGAGAGTGGAAGGGAGGGGGAGAGACACATAGAGAGAACCATCAATGCGAGACACATCAATTGGTTGTCTCCTGCACATGCCCTGGATTGAGCCCTTGCTTGGAATTGAACCCACAATTCTGGTGTGTGGGCCAAAGCTCTAACCGCTGAACCAAACTGGCTAGGGCTCATGAACTGTCTTGTGATATTTATAAACATCCACTGTGGCCCAAAGGTAAAAGGGCATTTTAATCTTCCTGTCCTTTAAAGCATTTAATCAGAAAGTGTTTGAAAAGCCTGCCATGAATTATGAGCATTTTCAGTGAGTCATTTACAAAGTGTTTTCAGCCACAAAATCCTGTGAAATTTAGTTTCATAATTGCATCACACCCCTTTGGTATCACTGTTGGAGTCAAGAATTCACTGGGGAAAACACTAACTTAATTGCCAAACTTTATCTCTGCTCCTTCAGCCTACCTGCAAAGCGCTTATCATAATGAGAGTTTTGCTTGTTCCAAGGAGAGGCTGTCTTTGTGAATTAGCCAATTAGCCAGTGCTCCATATCCTAGCTTTCATTCCCAAGCCTATGGATTTCTCCCCTCCAAGTACTGACCCTTGCTGGTGAGCTTGTAAATTGAAATGTATGTATTCCTTTACATGACTTCTCATCACTGCATAATATGACCTTCAACTATGCTTTCAAGAAGTGATTACCTATATATTTCTGGATTTTAAAAAAATCTGCAAACTGTCTGTGGAAACTGACTTTTTAAAACAACTTTTAGGGAAATCTTCCATCGCACAGTGTTTCTTGGCATATGAAACAAGGCAGTCTTCAATAAAGAGAGAATATTGCAATGAGATTTGTGCAAAGCTTGTTTCTGAAAAGTCAGCACATTTGGCTATCACTTATGGACAAAACCAGCAGAGGTAAAACACTTGTCCCTCTGGGGACAAGAACTTATTGGCCCACAAGCAAGAATCCTGGCTGACCTAGCACAGTTTGGTGTATGGGGTCTGGGGGATCTCAACCACCAGAAAAGTCATCTGAGAGACTTTTAGAAAATGCACTTGTTTTTGCCATTACAGACTTCTTTAAACACACACACACACACACACACACACTTTATTTTTATTGTTGACACTATTACAGATGTCCCCATTTTCCTCTCCTTTGCCCACGTTCACCCAGACCCCACACCCTCTTCCCTCCTGCCACCACCGGACTGTTATCTGTGTCTCTGGGTTATGCGTATGTAGTCTTTGGCTAATCCCTTCTTGATTAGTGAATAGAGTATATTTGAAGGAGATTTGCTATAGTCTTGAAACTCACTTTTCCTCTGTATTTTGATGTGGGCTAGTAGAGGAAAAGGGTCTTGGTTTTATAGATTTAATATAAGAAGGAAAATATTGTGTGAAACTTTGAGCAGTCTTAAGAGTGACCATTTATGAAAATAAATTGTTTTATTGTCCCCAAAATACCGAGAAAAATTAAAGAATTCATGGGAAAGCATGTTTCAGGATAATTTCAAAGCCAGTTGCCATTTCTTGGCTCATGAAAGGACTGAGGACATTGGGGTTGATGTTTTGGGTTCACTTTCCTTCCTCACTGTCCTCTGAGGCTGTGTCTGAGCAGCAGATGGGCCAGATTGTGGCACAGCTGACCCATTAATTTTGACCATAATTATTATTAGAAATTAGCTCACACTAATAATTTTTTAATTAATCCTCGGTGTTCCTAAGCCCAGAGAAAGAATCTCAAAGGATCTCAATAAATGTGAGTGTGTTATAAGTAAAGGAATGGACTGCAGTTCATTTTTGTATGTGAAAGAATATAAGTAGTGAGTTCTTTGTGTTTATTATTACTGGATTCCCCCCAACAGTCTCTTTGTTTTCTAGAACAGATGATCTCTTAAAGAGACCGCAATGTGGATTTGCTTTTTGTTGTATAGAACAGTGAACACCCTTTCCCATGTTCGTAGTTGAGGATTTTAAGCAGTCAGTAAAGGCAGAAAATTAAAGGAGAGAAAATCCAAAGCAAGCGGTTCAAAATTAATCAGAAGGAAATTATGTAAACGTAATTAACTAGGGCATCAAGGAGAGGGCTACAGAGTATAATGAAATATTTTTGAAACGAGGCAAAGCAGCCAAACTAAAACAGGGTTAGTTGAAGTCTTTCCAAAAGGGAGGGAGGGACTGTTTTTCCTGCATAGGGAGCACTGCTTGGCTTTTGCTTTATTTTCTGCAGTGAAACTCTGTTCCAGGTATACAAGGAACATTCTGGCTCGCACTTTTTGTTGGATGATGTTCATGTTGTAAAGTGGATTCTGAAACAGAGACGTGGTCCAGCTGCCAACCTCTAACCTTCCATTTACAAATGAGCGATAAATGATTTGTGCGTATTTAGAAGAAATGTGCACATTTCAGGTCTAGGTAGACCAGATGTAGAAAGACTGAGGGATCCTTGTCTAGTGCTCAGATTCAGTTCAATTTTGAAAAATGATCAGAGGCGATTGCTAATGCTTCCTGGGACAAATAGGTGAGTAGGGCAGTCATTCCATAGCCCTTTATGAGCTGACAACATATTATGGAGAATGAGACAAGTACACAGATAATAAACATACCAGGCAGGGGTACAAAACCCTACTCCTATATCAGAAGACTCCCTACATGTCTATCTCTGGTCCTACCTTCTCTCTGGAGACCAGATTGAATAGTCCACTCCCATTAAAAAAAAATGTTTTTAATTGTGCTAAAATATACATAACATAAATTTTACCACCTTAACCATTTTAAAGTCTATAGTACAATGGTATTAAATACATTCATCAAGCTGTACAACAGCATTACCATGTATCTCTATATCTCTGTTCGTCTTGTAAAATTGAAACTATAACCATTAAACAATAACTCCTTGTTCTTCCCCCCACTTCTGGCAACCACTGTTCTACTTTCTGTCTCTGTGATTTTGGCTCCCCTAAGTACTTCACATAAGTGGTGGAATCATTCCCTATTTGTCTCTGTGACTGGCTTATTTCAAGGTTCATCCATGTCAGAATTGCCTTCCTTTTAAAGGCAGAAGAATACTTCGTTGTATGTATAGACTACATTTTGTTTATCCGTTCATCTGTTGGTGGACATTTGGGTTGTTTGCACACTTTGGCTGTTGTGAATGATGCTGCTGTGAGTATGGATACAAAATATCTGATCAAGTGTCTGGTTTTAGTTTTTTTTAATATATACCCAGAAGTGGAATTGCTGGATCATATGGTTATTCTGTGTGTACTTTCTTTTGAGGAACCACTGTATCATTTTCCATAGTGGCTGCCCCATTTTATATTTTCACTATCAATGGTACAAGGAATCCAATTTCTTCATATTTTCACCACCACTTTTATTTTCTATGTAGTCATCAAATGGGATGAAGTGGTACCTTTTTGTCGTTTTGATTTGCATTTTCCTACTGATTAATGCTGCTGAGTATCTTTCCATGTGCATGTTGGCTGTCTCTTTTCTTTGGAAATATATCTCTTCAAGTCCATTGCTCATTTTTTTTTTTTAAATCAATCTTTATTGTTCATATTATTACAAAGGTTCCTCATTTCTTCCCCCCTCCACCAGGTTCCCACCCCACCCTCTGCCCCCTCCCCATCCCCCATTGTCCTCATCCATAGGTGCACAGTTTATGTTCAGTCTCTTCCTCCCTCCCTTTCCCCGATAGTAAATCCCTTTTCAGATAGTAAATCTGTTACTTAGCATTTTCTCATATCAATAATACCTCCACATGCCCAATGATACACTTCACACAAAAGACATTTCCAAATAGGTCAACCAGCCTCATCCAGGCCCCACCCAAGGAACTCACAGATCAACACCCCAGCGCTATACTAACTCAACACATCCAGATCTAAGCCTTCATCACTTGATTCAGCAGACTCTCAAGTTCCCGCAAAAGTTTCCAGCCATGTCTGAGAGGCAGCCGTGGGCAGGTACAGGCGAGGAGCGAGCTGTTTCGGGCCTGGCTGCTCCGGGCCTGGCCTCTGTTGCTCTGGTTCGTTCCACAACCAGCTGCTCCGGGTCTGGTCACTGCCGCTCCCGACCTAGTTGCTCTGGACTTGGCTGCTGCTGCTCCAGGCCTGGCCGCACCCGACCCGGCTGCTCTGAGCCCGGTTGCTCCGGTCCCGGCCGCTCCCAGCCTGGCAGCCGCTGCTCCGAGCCTGGCCACACCAGACCCGGCTGCTCCGGGCCTGGCCGCTCCCAGCCTGGCAGCTGCTGCTCCGGGCCTGGCCGCTCCCAGCCTGGCAGCCGCTGCTCCGGGCCTGGCCACACCCAACCCGGATGCTCCGGGCCTGGCCGCTCCCAGCCTGGCAGCCACTGCTCCAGGCCTGGCCGCATCAGACCCGGCTGCTCCGGGCCTGGCCGCTCCCAGCCTGGCAGCCACTGCTCCAGGCCTGGCTGCACCAGACCCGGCTGCTCCGGGCCTGGCCGCTCCCAGCCTGGCAGCCGCTGCTCCGGACCTGGCCGCACCAGACCCGGCTGCTCCGGGCCTGGCCACTCCCAGCCTGGCAGCCGCTGCTCCGGGCCTGGCCGCACCAGACCCGGCTGCTCCGGGCCTGGCTGCTCCCAGCCTGGCAGCCGCTTTTCCAGGCCTGGCCGCTCCCAGCCTGGCAGCCGCTGCTCCGGGCCTGGCTGCACCAGACCCGGCTGCTCCGGGCCTGGCCGCTCCCAGCCTGGCAGTCGCTGCTCCGGGCCTGGCCGCACCAGACCCGGCTGCTCCGGGCCTGGCCGCTCCCAGCCTGGCAGCTGTTGCTCTGGGCCTGGCCGCTCCCAGCCTGGCAGCCGCTGCTCTGGGCCTGGCCACACCAGACCCGGCTGCTCCGGGCCTGGCTGCTCCCAGCCTGGCAGCTGCTGCTCCGGGCCTGGCTGCTCCTAGCCTGGCAGCCGCTGCTCCAGGCCTGGCCACACCAGACCCGGCTACTCCGGGCCTGGCCGCTCCCAGCCTGGCAGCCGCTGCTCCGGGCCTGGCCGCACCTGACCTGGCTGCTCCGAGCCTGACCGCTCCCAGCCTGGATGCTCCGTGCTTGGCTACTGCTGTTCTGGGCCTGGCTGCTCCCAACCCGGCTGCTCTGGGCCCGGCTTCTCCGGGCCCAGCCACTCCGTGTCTGGGTGTTCCTGGACTGGCCACCCTGGGCTTGGCCGCCTCTGCCTCAGGCCTGGCTGCCACTGCCCCAGGTCTGGCTGCTCCAGTGCTGGCCGTTGATGCTCTTGTTCTGGCTGCTGCTGCTCTGGGGCCTGGCCACTGCTGCTCCAGGCCCAGCTGCCACTGCCTTGTGCCTGGCCACTCTAGGCCTGGTCGCCGCTGTTCCAACATTCTGTCCCTTTTTTCTCTTTTTTTTTTTCTTTTTTTAAAAAAAAACAAAAACGCATTTATGTTGCAATGTTGGCTGGTGCGTTGAGTTCTGACTTAGTCTTTGATTTTTCAAGATCTTCTTTGTATTCTTTCTTAAGTAATTTTACTATCATTTGCTCTCACTTGATTTCTTCACATTGAGAACTTTTTTGGTTTCTTCCTCCTTGTCCTGGGAGCTCAGCAGGTTGGCCTGTGGCACCCCTTTGTTCTCCGCGGTCTCCCGCGCTGCTCCAGCCTGTTGCCGGGGACGGTGCTGCCCAGGAAGCAGCCCCCGTCCTTGGCTCCGTTGCCCGCATTCAGCAGTCGAAGGCTCAGGGGCACCCCCCCCCCCCCCCGGGGGCCCCGTCGCCCGGCTCCTTGCTGGCGCCCGGCTGGCCGGTGTCCGGCAGGGGCTCCTGCTCCACGTCGCGTTCCTCCAGTCTGGAGCTTTCTTTCTCCCTCCCACTAGGGGAGTCCAGGATCAGAGTCAACAGACTGTCCTCTGCGCACAGTGTGCGCGACTCCGGGGGCTCGGCCTTTCGCCGCCCTCCCAGGACTCCACCTCACAGCTCCGTCTCCCCCTGCCCGAGCCTGGGTCCCCAGGGACTGGCTCAGACCTGGAGTTCGGGGCGGTCTGGACTGAGGTTCAGCGCCGCCGCCGGAGGCTTTGTTTCTTCCGGCTAGGGTAATCCAGCATCAGAGTCAACATTCAGTTCTCTGCGCACCATGTGCGCGCGACTCCGGGGGCCCCGCCTTTCGCCGTCCCCCGGGATTGTCTCCCCCTGCCGGAGCCTGGGTCCCCAGGGTCTGGCCCATAACTTGGGGCTCAGTGCTGCCGGTTCGGGGGTTCAGCCCAGGCTGGGGGTTCTATTTCCTTCCTGCTAGGGAACGCCAGGCAGCACCCAGCCCTCTCCTCCTCTCTGGCTGCGACCTCTCCGCGTGTGCGCGTGCGTGTGAGCGCGCAGCATGTCTCCGTACCTTAGGCTTTTTTTCAGCTCCTCTGATTTTCCTTCTGGTTTTCTCCCTCCTTCCTATTGTAGAGTTTTCAGTCAGTCGACTACCTGTAGCTCTGGGCAATGTCCACTCTACATTTTAGTTGTATTCCCTTGAAATTGTTGTGAGCTGCTGCGGCTAGGTGTATACCCGAGCAGCCATCTTGGATCCTCCCCCCCATTGCTCATTTTTTAATAGGGTTATCTTTTGTTGTTGAATTGTAGGAGTTCTTTATATATTTCAAGAATAACCTATTTCAGATATATCATTTGCAAGTATTTTTCCCATTCTATGAATTGCCTTGTCAATCTGTTCTGTCCTTTGATGCACAAATGTTTTAAATTTTGATTAAGTCAATTTCATCTATTTTTAAAAATATATATTTTATTGATTTTTTACAGAGAGGAGGAGAGAGGGATAGAGAGCCAGAAACGTCGATGAGAGAGAAATATCGACCAGCTGCCTCTTGCACACCCCCTACCGGGGATGTGCCTGCAACCAAGGTACATGCCCTTGACCGGAATCGAACCTGGGACCTTTCAGTCCACTGACCGACGCTCTATCACTGAGCCAAACCGGTTTCGGCAATTTCATCTATTTTTTCATATGTTGCCTGTGCTTTTGGCATCATAATCAAGAAATTATTGCCAAATACAATGTCATTAAGCTTTTCCCTTTTGTTTTCTTCTAAGATTTTTATAGTTTTAGCTACTATGTTTAGGTGTGTGATCCATTTTGACTTATTTTTGTATATGATGTAAGGTAGTGGTGCAGTTTCATTTTTTTGTATGTGAATATCCCATCACCATTTATGAAAATTCTCATTGAATGGTCTAGGCACCCTTATTGTAAATCATCTTACCAAATTAAGCCATGATAAGTAATGACAGTTTTCTCTCAAAACCATGTTCAGTTACCCATTCACATATATATGCTATAACCTGTCTGTTTTTGGCTTATAGATTTCCCCAGGAAAAAATGTTTCGGGACAGTGAGCAAAAGAAATGTGTTCTGGGGAAGGAATCAGGGCAAGAGTGTTGTGGTTTTAGACATCACAGTTTTTGCCTATAGCAGTCTATGCCCAAGAGCAAACCTGTGCCAGCCAAGCATAGGATTCGGCATTTCTGAGAGCATATGTGATGGTTGGAATTGAGATTTCTAGTGACAACAGCGGGCCATTCTCAGATACCTACTTCTGGATATCTCACACTGAGAGATGACTAGAAGAGGGATTGTTTTATGCCCAGAGTCCAGGAAACCTGTATATTTGTTCATAGAGCTTTTCTAACCCTCTGCTTGTCAGGACTTGTGTTCTCATAGGTGCCTGCTGTTACATCAGGGGAATGAGTAATTGAACTTGGATAGGTGGTTTTTAAACTAGACCACTTCTTTCCATATGGGACCTCTGTAAAAGAAATTGATCAAATAGAGGACATGCAGGCTGGGGAGGCTGTTCTGAATGCTTAACATGGATACTTACATATCTCTTTTCTTTGATATGTTGGAACCTGTGTACAAGGAGATGCAGGGCAGTAAGCCCCGCATCTGGCGCCCTCCTAAGGGGAGTAGACTGTGGGATAGGGACGAAACTGGCTCTCCAACAACCCCCAAGGGGTCCCAGATTGCGAGAGGGCACAGGCCAGGCTGAGGGATCCCACCGGTGACGATCAGGGCCGGGGAGGGAGCACCGGAGGGCTCTAGGTCATATCTGGCCTGGTCTCACCCAGTGTCAATGGGGGCCAGCCGACCAGGGGGGGATGTGGGAGGTTGGCCATTTGGGGTGGGGCCACAGGAGGGCTCCAGGGCATATCCGGTCCATCTCAGTCCTGATCGGCTGGACTCCAGATGCAAGCTAACCTACTGGTTGGAGTGTCTGCCCCCTGGTGGTCAGTGCACATCATAGGCAGTGGTTGATTGGTCTTAACATATCATTAGCATATTATGCTTTGATTGGTTGAACAGTTGACCAGTCACCGGGCACTTAGCATATTAGGCTTTTATTATATAGGATGACCATGGACTTCTCAGTGTTATCCGTGTAATCTTTAGGTCTAGAGCAGGGGTGGGGAACCTTTTTTCTGCCAAGGGCCGTTTAGATATTTATAACATCATTTGTGGACCCTACAGAATTATCAACTTAAAAATTAGCCTGCTATATTTGGCCAAACATTTAATTAACTCACCCCTAATGCCTTGGCAAGGCCAGACCACATGATTTCCTGGGCCTTATACAGCCTGCAGGCCAGATGTCCCCACCCCCTGGAAAACCTGGCACAGGTAAGCACACAGTAAATATTAGCTCAAAGAATAATTTAGTGAGATAATTCTGTGATTCCCGTTTTTTTCTTTGCCAAAGATTTTTTAAACTATATTTTTTCTTGATTTCATAGAGAAAGGGAGAGGGAGAAATGGAACATGCATGATGAGAGAGAATCATTAATTGGTTGCCTCCTGCATGTGCCTTGTGGGGACTGAGTCTGCAACCAGGCATGTGCCCTGACTGGGAATTGAATCATGATCTTCTGGTTCATAGAAAGATGCTTAGCCAGTGAGCCACACCAGCCAAGCCACAGAATTTTTTTTTTTTTGGGGGGGGGGCGGGGGGGGTAACCAAAATTTAGGACAATTTTATCTTTGAAAAGATGGTATTTGACATCTAAAATCATAGTCCAATTAGTGGAATGAACTTCTTCCAACCTGAACACAGTCATATGGAATTAGTACTACATAAAGACATATGTTGCAAACTCTGAAGGCCTACAAAAACTCTGAGCTTTTGCTGAAACTGGTTTGGCTCAGTGGATAGAGCATCGGTCTGCGGACTGAAAAGTCCCAGGTTCGATTCTGGTCAAGGGCATGTACCTTGGTTGCAGGCACATCCCCAGTAGGGGGTGTGCAAGAGGCAGCTGATCGATGATTCTCTCATCGATGTTTCTAACTTTCTATCCCTCTCTTTTCCTCTCTGTAAAAAATCAATAAAATATATTTAAACAAAACAAAACAAAACAAAACAAAACAGATTTCCATTAAAATTTTTATAATGATGTGCAGCAGTAACCAATTTTAAAGCTTTGAAAATCTGGTTAAATTATCGATGACAGTCAATTTCCATAGTAATCTTTACCTTTATCACCTTAGGTGGACAAGGGAGTTTATGTTTCAAAATCCCTTACTTAGTTAACCAGTAGAGAGTCATTCAGTCACTGTTATGATGAGTGAGGAGAAGGTGCTGACATTGCTGGATGGTGTGGATTGGGTTCCACTTGCCTGCGGCAGTCCTGAGAGCCAAAACCTGCTCTTTGTTTGGACTGTTTATGTCACACTTAGAACTTCTAGGTTTTAGAA
This sequence comes from Pipistrellus hanaki, assembly GCF_964339955.1. NCBI lineage: Eukaryota > Metazoa > Chordata > Mammalia > Chiroptera > Vespertilionidae > Pipistrellus > Pipistrellus hanaki. The sequence goes on from NC_140503.1 coordinate 59,652,542, forward strand.
TCATTAGCAGAGACTTATGAGGTTGGAAGGTCAAATCCATGTTTTCTGTCTGTCTGTATAATCAGAACTCTTTAAAAATATCCTAAGATTTGCCAGTCTGATTGATGTTTCTCTGACTTTGGATCTATTTTTGTTCATCAGTTTATGTTGTTCATTATATTCTACTAGGGGCCCATCCATGCACGAGTGGAGGGGTGTCCCTCAGCCCAGGGCAGTTGGAGGGCGGGGGGGGGGGGGGGGGGGCGGCCTTCAGGGGAGGGAAGTTGTGCACCCTCTCCAATCTGGGACCCCTTGATGGATGTTGGACCACCCGATCCTAGTGGGATTGGGCCTAAATGGGCGGTTGGACATCCCTCTCACAATCCAGGACTGCTGGCTCCTAACTGCCCTCCCCTGCTGGCCCAGTCACCCCTAACTGCCCTCCCTGCTGGCCTGATTGCCCACAACTGCCCTCTACTGCAGGCCCCGTCACCCCTAACTGCCCTCCCTGCTTGCCTGATCGCCCACAACTGCCCTTCCCTGTAGGCCTGTGTCTCCCTCCCTGCAACTGCCTTCCTCTGCTGGCCTAACTGCCCTCCCTTGCAAGCCACCTTGTGGTGGCCATCTTGTGTCCACATGGGGTGGCCATCTGTGTCTTGTTGTGATGGTCAATTTGCATATTACTCTTTTATTAAATAGGATAAGTGAGTGAGATCATGTGATATTTATCTTTCTCCAACTGGCTTATTTCACTTAGCATAATGCTCTCCAGGTCCATCCATGCTGTTGTGAATAGTAAAGAGTTATTTCTTTTTTATAGCAGGGTAGTATTCCATTGTGTAGATGTACCACAGGTTTCTAATCCACTCATCTGCTGATGGGCACTTAGGCTGTTTCCAAATCTTAGCTATTGTAAATTGTGCTGCTATGAACATAGGGGTGCATATATCCTTTCTGATTGGTGTTTCTGATTTCTTGGGATATATTCCTAGAAGTGGGATCACTGGGTCAAATGGGAATTCCATTTTTACTTTTTTGAGGAAACTCCATACTGTTTTCCACAGTGGCTGCACCAGTCAGGATTCCCACCAGCAGTGCATGAGGGTTTCTTTTTCTCCAAATCCTCACCAGCACTTGTTGTTAGTTGATTTGTTGATGATAGCCATTCTGACAGGGGTGAGATGGTATCTCATTGTTGTTTTAATTTGCATCTCTCGGATGATTAGTGACTTTATCATTGTGGTTTTAATGTACATTTCCCTAATAGCTAATGATGTTGAATGTCTTTTCAGGTGCTTATTTACTATTTGAATACACTTTTTGGTGAAATATCTGTTTATTTCTTGCCCATTTTCTGATTGGATTGTTTTGTTTTTACTATTAGGGTTATTAAGAGCCTGGGCTTTTGTAAGTAGCCATTTCAACGGTGTATTCATTCCTTTTGCTTCTCAGTTATTCCTGCCTTTACAGAACTCTGCTCAGAGCAACTTCCACAGACAGACTTGTGTGATTTCTTATAGCCTGAGGTAATCACGAGTTCATTCTGAATAGTTCTAAAACAGAACACAGGTCATCTGAACTCACTGCTCCCTAGCAGTCCTTTTTTTTTTTTTTTTTTTTTTTTTTTTTTAAGATATAATTCACATATAAAATTCACCTACTTAAAGTACAAGTCAGTGATTTTTAGTATATTCACAGAGTTGTGCAATCATCACACTATGTATTTCCAGAATATTGTTATCCACCACAAAAAAGAAATGTTGTTTTAGCAGTCACTTCACATTCCCCCATGTTTTTATTTCTCTAATCCAGGGTGGGGAATGTCCAACTTGAGGGCCATATAAGAAGTCATTTGGTCTGGCCTTGCCAAGGCATTCTGGGTGAGTTAATTGACCAAATATAGCAGGTTAATTTTTAAGTTGTAATTTTGTATGGCCCAAGAATGATGTTATAAATATCCAAATGGCCCCTGGCAGAAGAAAGGTTCCCCACCCCTGCTGCAGTCCCTGGAAACCACTAATCTACTTTCTGTCTCTGAGGATTTGCCTTTTCTGGATATTTCATACAAATAGAATCATATAACATATGGTCTTTTGTATCTGGTTTCTTGTACTTAGCATGATATTTTTAAGAATCATCTATGTTGTATTATGTACTAGAGACCCAGTGCACGAAATTCATGGACTCAGGGGAGAGAGGCCCCTCAGCCTGGCCTGCTCCCTCTCGCAGTCCAGGAGTCCTCACAGGATGTCCGACTGACGGTTTAGGCTCGCTTCCCCTGTCAGTCAGACATCTTTAGCGCTGTGGTAGAGTCAGGAGAGGCTCCTGCCACTGCCGCTGCACTTGCCAGCCATGAGCCCAGCTTCTGACTGAGCAGCACTCCCCCTGTGGGAGTACACTGACCACCAGGGGGCAGTTCCTGCATTGAGCATCTGCCCTCTGGTGGTCAGTGCACATCATAGCAACCAATTGTTTTGCCATTCGGCTGATTTGCATATTAGCCTTTTATTATATAGGATTAGTACCTCGTTTCTTTTCTTTTTTTTTTTTTTAATATATATATATTTTTATTGATATTTTACAGAGAGGAAGGGAGAGAGATAGAGAGCTAGAAACGTTGATGAGAGAGAAACATCGACCAGCTGCCTCTTGCACACCCCCTATTGGGGATGTGCCCGCAACCAAGGTACATGCCCTTGACCGGAATCAAACCCGGGACCTTTCAGTCCGCAGACCGACGCTCTACCACTGAGCCAAACCGGTTTCGGCAGTACCTCGTTTCTTTTTATGGCTGAATAATACTCCATTTTTAAATATATCTCACATTTGTTTTACCATTCATTACTTAATAGATATTTAATTTGCTCTTACTTTTTGGCTGTTGTGAATAATGTATATAAATGTTTTCATTTCTCTTGAATATATACCTAGGAATGAAATTGCTGAATCATATGCTAACTGTATGTTTAACTGTTTGAGTAACCACAAATTACTAGTATTTTCAAAAATAGCTGTACCATTTTACATCCCTAGTATCAATATATATGAGTTTTAGTTTCTCCACACCCTTACCAACACGTGTTATTTTTTATTATGGCCACTTACGTTTTTTATTATGACAATTCTAGTGGATGTAGAGTAGTACTATATTGCGGTTTTGATTCACATTTTCCTAATGATTAATGATGTTGAGCATTTTTTACATGTGCTTATTGGTTATTTGTGTTTCTTTGGAGAAATATCTATTCAGATCCTCTGCTCATTTTTTTAACTGAGTTATTTTTTCATTATTGAGTTGTAAGGCTCCTTTATATGAGCAGAATACTGGGCCTTTATCAGATATGTGACTTATAGATACTTTCAACTATTCTGTGAGTTGTATTTTCACTGTCCTAATGGTGTCCTTTGAAGCACAAAGGTTTTTAATTTTGAATAAGACTATTTTAACTGTTTTTCCTTTGGTTGCATTTTGTATCTTAATACTTTTTTAAATGAATACATTTTTACTCTTTATTACATTCCCTTTATCTTTTCCAAGTGGCCCCCATTGACAACAGTACCCAGTTCCTTAATGCAGATGAACTTTCTTCTACTTCCTGAGAAGGTTGAGGTTATTTGCCATAAATTCCTCAACTTTTTTTCTCTTAACCTCACCAGTTTCTATGTATTTTCATTTTTTTAAATATATTTTTATTTATTTCAGAGAAGATGGGAGAGGGAGATAGAAACATCAATGATGAGAATCACTGATCAGCTGCCTCCCGCACGTCCCCTACTGGAGATTAAGCCTACAACTCAGGCATGTGCCCTGATTCAGAACAGAAATATGACCTCCTGATTCATAGTTCAATGCTCAACCACTGAGCCGTACTGGCTGGGCTGTATGTGTTTTATTCTCCCTCCTATTGTCACTCTTCCTTTGGAATACAAAAATGTTGTCTTTCCTTTTAATATGAGCACCCCCACCTGGCCATTTTATCCTCTCCTGTAGGATTTTGATTCAATGACTGGTCTCTCTCTCCCTAGCATCAATACTCTATCCTCTACTATTCTTTTTTCCCCCTGACTTTATATAATTTCAGGTCTCTGTTCTCCCTTCATAGAAAATAATTACAGGGGCAGAACTTTTCCCCATTTTATTTTTCTTTAACCTACCAACCTCTTTGACTTCTTCCCTTTACTTTTAGTCTAAGCTGTTTTGTTTCATCTAAAATATAGCAGTAGCCTTCTTGGTAGTCTCCAAGGTACCAGTCTTCCATTTTGACTCATTTTGCACATTTTCCATCAAATAAATCTTCCCAAAGTGAAGTTCTGATCACCTAACTCTCCTTCCCCAATATTTTTTGATGACTCATTTAATACTGAGTTATCTATAGGACTCCCCAGCCAAATGCTCGAAGTTCTTTGTAATGTGTTCTCTCAAATGTGACATATTTGGGACAACTACTCTTCCTGGAACACATCCCTAGTTTCCTGCCTAATGCTGCTCCCCAGAACACCTGTCTTCCTTAGTCTCTAACTATGGAAATTCTGTTTTAACTCAAATTCCTTGAAATCTCTTTGCACCATCTCCTCACCCTTCCACCAGAGGGCACTCTCCAATCTTTAAATTCCTATCATATTGCAAACTTCTATGGGGCCCATATTCTGCCTTGTATTTTAGCTTTTAAAAATAGATGGTTAGAAAATAACTCCAAGACCATGTGGATTCCAGCAACAGAGAGGGATTGACAGGACTATTCCAACCATGAAGACAGAAGAGAAGCAGTCCAGAGATGGAAGACGCTGACGACACCTTGCCATAATAGCAGTCAGCAGCTGTGTTTCACTGTAGGTTGCCCAGAACCAAACCACAGAGGGTCAGACCTGCATTATCACCATATGTACACCATATAGAACTGAAATATCATTGCTGACATATACACATAAGGAACTGTTTGACATTAAAATTGGGTCTCAAAAGAACTGTTACCCAGAAAGAAACTCACTACAGACTGATTCATTTGCCTTTCAGCATAACCATTATTGCTTGTCTCATTTTTTATTCTTATATCTCCAGTAAGACATGATCTCACTCATCTAGGGGAAATGGTGAACAACATAGACTGATGAACAAGAACAGACTCAGAGATAAGGAGCCATGGGTCAGACTGTTAGACCTCAGAGGGAGGATGGGGATAAAAGGGAGAGATCAACCAAAGGACTTGTGTGTATACATATGAGCCTAACCAGTGGTCAAGGACAATAGGAAGTGGGGGCATGAGTGGGGAGGGAAGGGGGAATGGAAGGGGGGTTGAGGACAAATATGTGATACCTTAATAAAGAAATTTTTAAAAAATAGATTGTAAGGCGGAGACAAGTAGTTTGTCCATCTCTGGACTCTCTCTAACAACCGCGTAGGGTTTTAGAGCTAAAAAGTACTAAGTATTTCTTGATTTGATTTGAATGGCACCAGAATCCCTAGAGAGAAATCTGGAAAAGGCAGAAAACATGAGTTAGACAGGGTCTGGTGAAGCTGAGTAGGTAATTTATGCTTTAGTTTTACAATAAATCAAAGTACATGCTTAAAACCTCATTTTTCTGAATGTCAGTTTTGTCTTTTAAAACTATTCAGTGCATAGCAAATGTGCTCTTTGTTTTCAAAACACTAAGGGTAAAAGAAGAGTGGAACCAGTTGAATAAAATGATAGAGTCACCTTCTGTGACAAGTTGTATTATTTGTTCTGAATGAAGGCCCTAGAATTGTTATGAAGGATGTCATGTTCACCTCCTAGTTACAGAGAAAGGAAATAGTGAGATGTAGGTACTTTGTAAAATACTGCAAATAGGTTGACTTTTAAAGTTCAAAAATATTGCCTACAAAATATGGGTCACTTTATATGCTTTTCATTGGAGTTCTCTCAGCTGCCTCTGTAAGCAACTCTTAATGAATAGCTGGATCATGATATTAATTTCATGACCAGAATCAATGTATACTCAATGATAAACCCAATCTCATATTTTTCTATTAAAAAACTTTAGGTCAGCCTACCTACCAGATTGTTTTCATAAATCCATTATATTCATAGTGCTATTAAATCTTAGGTACTCTAAGATAGATTAAGTAAATAATTACGTTTTGGGTAGGGTGACTAAGAAGTGATTTTGTTCTCATTTTTAGGTCTGATACGTGATACTCTTCCTTATTTTATCTTTCCATTTGGGATTTTCAAATTTATTTCTAAATTGTAAGCTATTAAAAGCCAGGAAACGACACAATATTTTGTGTAACCTTTAACCCTAATAGAACTTTTTTAGCCCTGTAATTATTCAATAATAATTATAATCCCTAGTATCTAGTGAATGCTTATTAAGTGTTTGATACCTTCCTAAATACTATATATTTATTATTTCTTTTAATTCCAATAACAAGTTTGTGAGATTTCCCCCCTCTCTTTTCAAAGGAGAAAATGAGGCCTCTATGATTTGCTCAAGGTCACACATTACTTAAGTGGCTAAGCCAAGACTAACCCAGGCAGTCTGACTACAGGGTCTGTGCTCCCAACCACTACACCATCTTCCTCAATATGTGTGGGTTCACAGTGAGCTAATTAGAACCAAGCTGTGCACATGGCATATGTGCAGTGACATCCTATTTATGTTTTTATTTTGTAATGTACCCAGGATACTATGAGCCCACAGCTGGTGTCCCTTAATGATAATGGTGTTGGGATTCAAAAAATGATTTCCAGAGCATCCTGGGTACAGGCATTACATACTTTTTATTACCAGTGATCTTTAAATTCTGGGGCTTAAAAAGATTTATAATGTAAATACCCCAAATAGTTTTTTTTCTTTTTTTAAAAGTTGGATTTGAACGGAACTAGTATAAGATTACAATGTGTTTTCTGTTTATTATTTCAGTAGGGTTTTATTTTTACTTTTATTCTAAGTTATTTATCTATTTATGACCCTTTAGCAGTGGTTCTCAATCCTTCTAATGCCGTGACCCTTTAATATAGTTCCTCATGTTGTGGTAACCCGCAACCATAAAATTATTTTCGTTGCTACTTCATAACTGTAATTTTGCTGCTGTTATGAATCATAATGTAAATATCGGTGTTTTCTGATGGTCTTAGGCGACCCTGCTAGCGGTTCTCAACCTGCTCCAAACCCCAAACAAAGAGGAGGAATCTTCAGATCTCTCTGTAGCTCCTGCTGGGTGGCTTCAGGCAGTGGCTGACTTTGCACCTCCTTGGAGATGCAAGAGCTGGTGGTCAGAGTGAGACCATCCAGATTACAATTCTTCACATCCATAAGAGACACACTCAGGGGGCAGACTCGGAGAGTGCCAAAGCCCCACTGAAGCAAGTCCTGCCTCATAAGGGTGTCTCCAGCACAGAAGTTCTCCCATTGTAGACACAACTGATCCTCACAGCCAATTGGCCTGGAGGTCAATTCCTCCCAGTGATACCAACAACAATCAAGGCTTAGCTACAACAGGACTGTGCACACAGCCCACAAAGGGGTGCACCAGGAGTGTCCATCTCAGGTAATTAGGCTCATGTACAGTGAGTTTGTTCTCATTATTAGGCCTGACTAGAAATGTGATACTCTTCCTTATTTTATCTTTCCATTTGGATACCTAGCACACAAAGCCACTCTATCAACACAAGGAAGCAACCAAAATGCAGAGATAAAGAAAAGGTCACAAATGAAAGAAATGGAGGAAAGCAAACTACTGGATATAGAGTTCAAAACCACGGTTATAAAGTAACTCAAGAATCTTCTAGTGAGACCCTCCAAGAAATATAGTGAGACCCTCAAGAATATGAAAAGGTACCAATTAGAAATAAAGAATAATATACAGAGATCCAACAGCAAACAAGAGGATCCCAAGAATCAAGTCAAAGATTTGAAATATGAAGAAGCAAAAAACGCCCAACTGGAAAAGAAAAAAAGAATCCAAAAAGTTGAAGATAGTGTAAGAAGTCTCCAAGACAACATCAAGTATACCACCATCAGAATTATGTGGGTGCCAGAAGAAGAGAGAGAGCAAGATATTGAAAACTTATTTGAAGAAATAATGACAGAAAACTTTCCCTACCTGGTGAAAGAAATAGATTTACAATTCCAAGAAGCTCAAAGAACCCCAAACAAAAGGAATCCAAAGAGGACCACACCAAGACATATCATAATTAAAATGCCAAGGGCAGCTGAAACCGGTTTGGCTCAGTGGATAGAGCGTTGGTCTGTGGACTGAAAGGTCCCAGGTTCAATTCTAGTCAAGGGCATGTATGTTGGTTGTGGGCACATCCCCAGTAGGAGGTGTGCAAAAGGCAGCTGATCGATGATTCTCTTTCATAGATATTTCTAACTTTCTATCCCTCTCTCTTGTTCTCTGTAAAAAATCAATAATAAAAAAAAAATATGTATTTTTTAAAATGCCAAGGGAAAAAGACAAAGAATATTAAAAGCAGCAAAAGAAAAACAGTTACCTATAAGGGAGTACCCATAACAACTGTCAGCTGATTTCTCAACAGAGATTATGCAGGCCAGAAGGTAGTAGCAAGAAATATTCAAAGTGATGAATAGCAAGAACCTACAACCAAGATTACCCAGCCAAACTGTCATTTACAATTGAAGGTCAGATAAAGAGCTTCACAGATAGATAAAAAAAAAAAAAAAAAAAAAAAAAGACTAAAGGAGTTCACCACCACCAAACCAGTATTATATGAAATGATGAAGGGTATTCTTTAAGAAGAGGAAGAAGAGCCTGGCTGGCATAGCTCGGTGGTTGAGCACTGACCTATGAACCAGGAGGTTGCTGGTTCAATTCCTGACCAAGGCACATGCCCGGGTTGAGGGCTTGATCCATCCCCAGTGGGGGATGTGCAGCTCATCAGTGGTTCTCTCTCATCATTAATGTCTCTTTTTCTCTCTCTTTTCTCCTCTCTGAAATGAATAAGAAGAGGAAGAAGAAAAAAGTAAAGATAAAAATTATGAACAATGAAGTAATAACAAATACATATCTATCAACAAGTGAAACTAAAAATCAAATGAATAAAAAATCTGACCAATGGAATAAACTGGTAAATATAATACAATAGAATCAGGGGCATAGAAAGGGAGTGGACTGACAATTCTCGGGGGAAGGGGGTATGGGAGTGCAGGAAGAGACTGGACAAAATTCATACACCTTAGGAGAGGACAGGGGAAGTAAGAGCAGGGGGTGAAGTGGGAACCGGGTAGAGGGGAGTGATTGGGGGGGAGGGGAGAGGAACAACTGTAATAATCTGAATAATAAAATTTATTTTTTTTAAATGAGGAAAAAATACATTATGAGTATCCTTGCAGTGGAATACTATGTAGCTAATAAAAAGAATGAACTAGATTATGTATGTTCTGACAAGGAAAGATGTTCCTGATATAATGTTAAGTAGAAGGAGCAAGGCCCAGCCCAGCCAGTGTGGCTTAGTGGTTAAGTGTCAACCTATGAACCAGGAGGTCACAGTTCATTTCTGATCAGGGCACATGCCACGATTGTAAGGGGCATGCAGGGGGAAGCTGATCGATGATTCTCTCTCATCGTTGATGTTTCTATCTCTCTCTGCCTCTCCCTTCCTTTCTGAAATCAATAAAAATATATTTTTTTAAAGAGCAAGCACCTGAAATAGGTCCAGTTTTATCTCTATTAAGAGCAAATTAATATATAGAAGTTGAATAGAAAAGTTTTGAAATGCCATGCACCAAGCTGTCAACTATGATTAACTCTGGAAAAAAGATTAAGATTGAGGGAAGGGGTGAAGTAGGATTTTTAATTCAATATGCTTGTGTTATTTGAAATTATACCTGTCCAATTTTCCCAATACCATTTATTGAAGAGTCTATCTTTACTCCATTGTATGGTCATGCTCCTTTGTCAAATATTAATTGAGCATAAAGGCCTGGGTCAATTTCTGGGGTCTCTATTCTATTCCATTGATCTATATGCCTGTTGTTGTGCCAGTACCAGGCTGTTTTGATTACATTGGCTTTGTGGTATAACTTGATATCTGGTATTGTGATCTCTCCAATTTTGTTCTTCTTTCTCAAGATTGCTGTGGCTATTTGGAGTCTTTTATGGTTCCATATAATTTTTTTGAGTATATATTCTAGTTTTGTGAAGTATGCCATTGATATTTTAATAAGGATTGCATTGAATCTATAGATTGTTTTGGTAGTATGGACATTTTAATGATATTAATTCTCCCAGTCCATGAACACAGTATATTCTTCCACTTGTTTATATCTTCCTGTATCTCTTTTTCAATGTCCTATAGTTTTCTGAGCATATTTGCCAATGATTCATCAGATAAGGGGTTAATATTCTAAATATATAAGGAACTCATACAACTTAACAAAAGGAAGACAATAATCCAATCACAAAAAGGGGCAAAGGACCTAAATAGACACTTCTCCAAAGGGGACATACAGATGGCCAAGAGACATATGAAAAAATGCTCACAGTCACAAATCATCAGAGAGATGCAAATTAAAACCATAATGACGTATCACTTCACACCTGCCAGAATGGCTGCCATCAATAAATCAATAAACGTGCTAGTGAGGATGTGGAAAAAAGAGAACCCTAGTACACTGCTGGTGGGAATGCAGACTGGTGCAGCCACTATGGAAAACAGAATGGAGTTTTCTCAAAAAACTTAAATATGGAATTTCCATTTGACCCAATGATCCCCTTTTAGGAATATATCCTAAGAAACTCAAAACACCAATCCGAAAAAATATAAGCACCCTTATGTTCTTAGCAGCACTATTTGCAATAGGGGGCATCCAGAATGCAACTGATCAATGATGTTTCTCATCAATGTGTCTTATCTCTCTACCCCTCTCCCTTCCTCTCTTTCTAAAAATGAATAAAAACATTTTTTTAAAAAGACCCTTGAACAAATCTTTACCATTTTGAAAAGGAGGAGGAGGAAAAGGAGGAGCAGTAAGAAAAATTGAAAAGACAAATCATGGGTAGAGAAAAATTTGCAAAACACATGCTTGATAAAGGACCTATATCCAAAATATCTAAATGTCACAATCATTAAGACATATAACTCTAGTTTTTAAACAGCAGAAGATTTACATACTTCATCCATTGAAAATATACAAATGGCCATAACCACTTGGAAAAAATGCTCAACATTATTAGTCATCAGATAAATGCAAATTAAAATGACAATGCCATAGCACTGCATACCAACTAAAATGGCTATAATTAAAGATTTATGATATCAAATGTTGAGAGTCTGGAAACAGTATAATTATCATATATTACTGGCAGGAATGCAGTATGGTGCATCTACTTTGGAAAAACAGTCTGTTTCTTATAAAGTTAAACATACACTAACACTATGACTCTGCAGTTTCACTCTTAACATATGTCCCCATAAAGACATGTGCAAATGTTCATCGCAGCTTTCTTCATGATAGCTCTGAAGTGGAAATATCCCAAATGTTAATCAGCAGGTGAACTGTGGCACATTCATGTAATGGAATACTTCTTAGTAATAAGAGACTTCTAATAGGGCAACAGTATAGATGAATTGCAAAGGCATTATGCTAAGTGAAAGAAACCAGAAACAAAGGACCATATACTGTACTATTCAATTAATATGAAATTCTAGAAAAGGCAAATTCAGAGGAAGGTTTTTCCTACAAATAGCTATCTGAACACTAGTCTGGGAGGGCGGAGCTCCTGGGAGCGCTGAGTGGATCTCCTGTGGTGGGGCACCAGTCAGGTTCACGGGGGGGGGGGGGGGGGGGGGGGGGGAGGGGGGGGGGAATGATCCCTGCCCCAATGCTACAAAACTCAGTCACTGACACGCCCTTTGTCTGCCTTGGCCCAGGCAGCTGACTCCTCAGCAGGGCACAGCTCTGCAGGAGGTGGGGGTGGGGGGGAGGGGGCATCGGGAATCCAGAGGGTTGGAGCAATTGCATTTTCCCAGGCTGATGCTGTATAGAAGGGAATGTTCCACCCCAGAAAGTTGGTGTCTGCAGTCTGGAAAAGGGACTTACCACAGGGATCCTGGTGGCTGGCTGTCCCTTTAGCTTTCTCCCCAGAGTCACAAATCTCAGTCTCTCCTCACATGACTGTAGTCCACTCTGCCCTCGCACCACCAGAGCCCATGGTGAGTGGCTATGAATGAGATTTTGTGCATTGGCCCTTTAAGAGAGTGTGTGTATAGCAGACTTCCCATCTCTCCCTGGTGGGCAGAATTCCCCCTGATTTTCACAGTTAGGTGTTATGTGTGTGCCTCTTCAGGGCTCTGGTGCTCTGGGCTGGAGAGCCTGGCTTAGGGTCAGGACCCCACGCTTCTTCAGGAGGAACCTCCATGGCTGAGATATCCCTCCAGAATCTCAGCTACTACCCTTGGGAGTGGGGCCAGCCTCTTTCACGTCTCCACCCTTCCTACCAGTCTCAATGTGTCTTAGTCTGTATATCCTTGGTTATAAGACTTTTCTTCAGCTAGTCAGGTTTCTTGCTCTCTATTTTAATTCCACTTGTAATTCCAGTTTGGTCCTGGGAGGAGGTGAGTGTAAGTAACATCTGCCAGTAGCTTGGATCCTACAATAGGTATGTTTACACTACCATCACCACAAACATGCAACATGATGTGCTACAATCTTATGAAAGCTATGACATCACTAGGCAACAGGAATTGTTTGGCTCCATTGTAAGCTTATGGGACCATTGTCATATACGTGGTCCTCCTTTAACTGAAATGTCATGAAGCTCATCCCTGGATCTAGCTCTGCACTGTGGTCAGGCCCTTCTCCCAGGGCCCCTTCAACTGAGAGTTGGCAGCTTCTGGGTAGACGCGTGTATCCCTAGGCACTCTTCCCTTTCCTTTCTCCTCTGCCTCCAAGGGCTGTTTTTTGTTTGGTGTGTGTGTGTGTGTGTGTGTGTGTGTGTGTGTGTGTGTGTGTGTGTGCAGGAGGGGGAGGGGTGAGCTAACTCTTTGTTGGCTTAGACTGACGAATGAGTTTCTTTTCTCTTTTGTAATTGGCTTTCTTCCATCCCCATGTCTGCCACTTGCAACCTTGCCACCTTCCCTGTCACTGTTCCCAGTCGCTGCTTCTGCTTCTAGTTTCTGTTGCTGTCCAACAGCTTTCTCCCTTTCCCTTATCTTTTTCTTCTCTTTTCTCTTCTCCTTTGTGCTCATAGATATTGTCAGCAATTCAAAGGAAGGCTTTTCCTACAAATAGCCACCTGATCAGCCTTCAGCTCTTGGCTGTTCTTATAGCAAAGTGTTCTGGGCCTAACTCTGAACCTTAAATGCCTCAAGAAAAAAAGTGCTTCTGAATTTGAAGCCAAGGACATGTCAGGACACTTGTCTTCATATAAATGAAGTATTACTCTACCTCTCCTGAAGTGCAGTGACTCATGCCAAGGGTATCTCTTTTAAATAGGATAGAATAATTTAGTGTTTGTATTTATTATCCTCTTTGAATGGTTCCTGGTATTTGCTTGATGTCTCAGGATATGGAAGCATATTGAACTGATTGTCTCAAATGTTTGAGGTCCAGAGAAAATGCCATCTGTTCTGTGAAGCCTGCCTTTATTCTTCTAAGACCTATTCAGACTTTGTCACAGCATTTATTCACCTGGCCTTGCAGTGTAATCTCAACAGCTTCTGTGAAGTAGAGGAAGGAGTGAGAATCTATTCATGGCATTTGTATAGTCCTCTTTTTACTACTGCTGTTAACACGTTAAGCGCCATATCAGTCACTGGTGACTGACACTATAGTTTCCCTCGGGAAGACAAAACAGGCTGGGCGCTTAACGTGTTAAAGCAGTACCTTGTGAATAATGTTCTGTTGGATTGAATAACCGACTGGCTCCCTCAGATCTCTTGTGTAGTCTGTGACTGATGCTTGTGGAGGGTCCCTCGCACTTGTGTCATCTTGCATTTGCTCACATTGAAACTCCTCTACCAATTGCAAAAATTCCCGACTTCTTTCTGTAATCTGTCCCCAACCTGGCTCTGGCAAGGTGGTTGTAGTGTTATCCGTACACCAAAAGGTGGCTGATTCAATTCCCAGTCAGGGCACATACCTAGGTTACAAGTTTGATCCCCAGTTAGGGTGCGTACCAGAGGCAACCAATCAATGTTTCTCTCTCACACTCTTCCTCTTTCTCTAAAAATCAATAAAAACATATCCTTGGGTGAGAATTTAAAAAAAAAAAAAAAAAAAAAAAAGTCTATCTCTTTGCTACTTGGGGGAATTTAGTGTCAAACATAAATCAACATCCCTCAAAACTGCCAAGATGAAGTTACTGTGTTCATCCTCTTGCAGAGCCTTCTTGAAATACAAAAGTTCTTTTACATTTATCTGTCCTGAGCCGAAACCGGTTTGGCTCAATAGAGCGTCAGCTTGGGGACTGAAAGGTCCCGGGTTCGATTCCGGTCAAGGGCATGTACCTTGGTTGCGGGCATATCCCCAGTAGGGGGTGTGCAAGAGGCAGCTGATCGATGACTCTCTCTCATTAATGTTTCTAACTCTCTATCTCTCTCCCTTCCTCTCTGTATAAAATCAATAAAATATATATTTTTTTAAATTATCTGTCCTGAGAGGAAGATGCTGATTTGTTTCTCACACATTTTTGTCTCTGAGCCAATTTACTTTTAAAACAGCCCCATTACTTTTTAAACAGCTTTATTGAGATTTAATTCACATAATATTTATTTAAAGTACTTTTAAAGTATATAATTCAGTGTTTATTAGTATATTCACATAGTTGTGCAACCATTACCATAACCTAATTTCAGAATGTTTCTATTATCCCCAAAAGAAACCCTGTGCCCATGGCAGTCACTTTCCGTTTCCCTAACTCCCAGTTCTAGGCAACTTTCTGTCTACTACTGAGGAAGACAGACTAGTCTAAATGACTGATGGGCTGCTTCCAGCTCCAATGTTTTATGATCCTCAGTTTTTAGACTACTTTCTGTCTCTCTACATTAGCCTGGCTGGGCATTTCATATAAATGGAATCGTACCATATGTGGTCTTTTGTGGCAGGTTTCTTTCACTTGATAGTACTGATTTTTTTAAAATACCCTTATACTTTTCCCACAGAACAGATGTGGTCTTATAACTCTCATTAGTCCATCCATGGCCTGGTTTTATTGAATTTGAGATATTTGGTTAAGTCGCAAAATAACCTGTCACATATCAAATAACACTGGCTACTGATAGTAAAGAAAATGGTCCTGTTTCAGAGCCAAGAGAATTTTGCCCATGATTCAGTTAGAGTTATATTACATAAGGCTGATCCAAACTATTGCTATGGTCAAATGAATTGGGATATAATAGAAATCCATGATTTTCCCATTGGCCCCTGTCAATGGGTTATTTGAAGCATTTGGCTTATATATTAATAATTCCTGAGGATCATAAAACATTGGAGCTGGAAGCAGCCCATCAGTCATTTAGACTAGTCTGTCTTCCTCTAACTCTTATCCCGATTTTTACAGATTTCAGAATGTTAATAGCTAATTAATAGAACCTATTATAGCAAGATTAGAATGAATGTGTCTCAGTTACTAATCCAAAGTTATTTCCTTTACTTCTTTTTGGCCTTGTTGCATTTTTAGCCTGACTTGTCTAGGAACCAGAGTTTAGGACAGGAATTAAGTGAAGCTTTATTAGAGGTACAATCCCAGGACAATGAAAGTGAGGAAAAAGAGATAAGAAGCAAGAAGCTATGAGAAGCAAAAGAAAATGACTGGATTTCCAAGCTGGCAGCTGTGTCATGATGACCTCATGGGAATGAACAGACGAATCTCCCATGCAGAATTCCAAAATAATTTATGTAGCTACTTTGCCCTCCAGGAGGTCGAACATAGATCCCTACTTCTTAAGTAGTATGTACTGTGCATAGTAACTTCCTTCCAAAGGGTACAGAATGGAAAGGTGGTGGGAGGGTAACTTTACTGTGGAGAAACGGACAAACACTGCCTTCGCCAAGTGATGAAGACTGATGTCAGTAGTGACAAGAGATGTTTATAACATGCATCCTTGATGTCATGTGGTGGGAATGGCACTGTACTTCTTGTCACCTTCCTCTCAAAACCCATAACCCAGATTAATCATGAGGAAGGCCTCAGACAAATTGCAACTGAGAGACAGTCTACAAAATACCTGACCAATATTCTTCAAAACTGTCAAGATCATTTCAAAAAAAGAAAATCTAAAAAATAGTTACAGCAGAGAAGAGCCTAAGGAGACATGACTACAAAATGTAATGTGGTATCTTGGATGGATCCTGGAATGGAAAACAGACATTAGGTTAAAACTAAGGAAATGGGAATAAAATTTGGATTTAACTTAAAAATAATATATGAATGTTGGTTTATTAATGGTGACAAATGTGTCATACTAATATAAGTTGTTAATAATAACAGAAGAAATTTCTTTACTCAAAAACTGGGGGAAAATTATTTAAATGATCTTATAAAGGTGGTTGAATATATAATTAGATGAAGGAGGGGGAAGGGTTAAAGAAGACTCTGGAATTTCATAGTCAATGAGAAATAGTCAATTTAGTATCTAATTGTTTGCTTTATGATATGTTGCCCATTTGGGTAGATTTAAGGAAAATTTTTCTAAATTCTAGAAAAAGTAAAAAAACTCTTTAATCATCAAATATCCTTCAAATACAATTTCCCCATAATATTTTCATTTTGTTTCTAGTGTTCTGAGTTTCTTTCACTTACGATGATTTATTCTAAAAATGTAACCACCCCTTTTTGGCATACTGCTGAAGAGGAGAAGAAACCATTTATATGAAAACTAGACTAGCTGGTATTCCAGACTAAGGTAATAAGCTTCTGCATTAACAATTCATATATGTAATTTTTTGTGAAAGATGGTGTATATTAATTTACTGGCATTTCTAAATTAGATCTTTTAAAAACTTCATTCACTCAAATAAAATGTATTGTCCTCGGGTACAGGATGATATGGTGGTCAGAAAGGTGACTTATACACAGGTCCTGCTCACAGAAGTTTATAGTTCAGTGCTGGACAAGACATGTTTATAAACAACTATGCCAGAAAGTAGAGGGCTACGACTTTCCAGTAGAGGTGTTGATAAAGTCCTATCCAAGAAAACTAGCAGAGGAGATTACTCCAATTTGAAGGACCATGAAGGGGACAGGAGGTTGACTTGATCTTAAATAATTGCAGACTCTTAAGTCAGGGGTTATGTATTATTAATTTACATACCTAATGTATACAATAGGTGTTAAATAACATTTGTTGAATGACTGAAGGGTTTGTAAATGCAAAGGTAGTAGGAAAGGAAACACATTTAAGTCCTACCTATTGCTTTTTATGGTGTGATACAAAACTACTGTCTATGTCTGTCTCTTTTTGCCTAGCTGATTCTTCAGCTGATAAATAAGTTCATTTGATTTTGTCATTTTTCATTTCTGCATCTCAACAAATACATTACTTATAAATTTATTATCTATAAAGGTTTTTACATTGACTTTCTAATGGCTAGAGTATGGAATAAAGGAGGAAAGCCAGTCATTTCTTCATAAGAATCATTTATTTTTTAAGGCGCTCATTGTCCAGCTAGAGATTTTTCCAGGCTACTTGTACTTTTGTTTGCCTTTCTTCTTTGGGCAACTTTAAGGCATATGGAAATATTTACCAGATGGTGGTACAGATTTAGGGAGAAGAAAAAAAAGCTTTGGTCAACAAGTCATCTACTAATTAGCAACTCTGGTCAAGAAACTGGTGAGAGTGGTTTAAACTATATATATATGTTATACATAATGCATATCATCTGTGGATTTCAAGTCCATAGGTCCTCTCCTGTATTTCTATAGATTATTAAAAAGTATCTGATAGCACATCTAGACCATTTTTGGAGGATTCCTCTGTCAATTGCACTATTGTTATTTGCTTTTTTTTTAATTTTTTTTAATATATTTTATTGATTTTATACAGAGCGGAAGGGAGGGAGATAGAGAGTTAGAAACATCGATGAGAGAGAGTCATCGATCAGCTGCCTCTTGCACACCCCCTACTGGGGATATGCCCGCAACCAAGGTACATGCCCTTGACCGGAATCGAACCCGGGACCCTTCAGTCCCCAAGCCAACGCTCTATCCATTGAGCCAAACCGGTCCCGGCTGTTATTTGCTTTTTAAATGACCCAACTTTTTAATCTATAGGCAATAGCAATAATTCATGCTGTCTTCCTTATAAGAACTATAAAGTGCCTTACCATTGGCTTTCTGGGGATATAGCTATGGTAAAAAACTAGTATAATTATGATACCAAAACCACAAGTGACAAACTAAAAATAAATACTTTAGACTTCATCAAAATAAAAAACTTGGTTGCATATCATAACCAGTTAGAAAGTGGAAAGACATCCCACATAATAGGAGAAAGTATTTGCAAATATTTAGATATAACTGATAGGAGCTTATATCCAGAATATGTAAAGAGCTCTTACAACCCAATAATAAATGATCCTATATAATAAAGAGGTAATATACAAACTGACATCACTCCCAACACACAAGATGACCACCTACATGTCGCCCACATGTGGACACAAGATAGCCACCACAAGATGGCCAGCAGGGAAGCGCAGTTGTGGGCAATCAGGCCTAGAGGAGAGGGCAGTTGGCAGGGACCAGGCCTGCAAGGGAGGGCAGTTGGGGGCGACCAGCCCTGCAGAGGAGGACAGTTAGGTGCAACTAGGCCAGCAGGGGAGGGTAGTTAGGGTTAACCAGGCTGGCAAGGGAGGACAATTAGGGGCAATTGAGCCAGCAAGGGGAGCAGTCAGGTGTCGATAAGGCTGGCAGGGGAGTGGTTAGGGGGTGATCAGACTGGCAGGCAGAAGCAGTTAGGGGCAATCAGGCAGGCAAGCAGGTGAGCGATTGGGAACCAGTAATCCTGGAATATGAGAGGAATCCCAGATTGGAAAGGGTGCAGGCTGGGCTGTGGGACACACAAACACCACCACCCCCATGCACGAATTTCATGCACTGGGCTTCTGGTAATAATAATAATAATAAAATTTAAAATGGGCAAAGGATTGAATAGACATACACAAAGATACACAAATGCTAAGAGTTCCAAAATGGCAGTGGAGTAAGTGCAAGCTACACCGAACTATCCCAGGACCAAAGTGGAATTACAATCAAAATACAGAAAAACCATCCTGAATAATCAACTGAAAACTAACTGGAGAGAACCTCGTTAATCAAGGACTGAAAGTGGTGACTGCATAGAGGCTGGTAGGAAGTATGGAGGTGCAAAAGGACTAGTTAGGCTCCCACAGACAGCAGCTGAAATCCTAGCCACAGCAATTAGACAAGAAAAAACATAAAAGGCATCCAAACTGAAAAGGAGGAAGTAAAACTGTCATTATTCGCTGATGACATTATGTACATAGAAAACCCTAAAGACTCCACCAAAAAACTACTAGATTTGATAAATTAATTAAGCAATGTAGCAGGATGCAAAATTAACACCCAGAAATTATAATAGTGGCATTTTTATGCACCAATAATGAATTCTCAAAAAATAGAAACTAAATAATCCCATTTACCTTTGCAACAAAAAAATTAAAATACTTAAGGATAAACTTAAGGAGATAAAAGACTTATACTCTGAAAATTATAGAATGTTGAAAAAAAAAAAAGATGGAAGAAGATATAAAAAAGTGGAATAATATGCCATATTCATGGATTAGTAGAATTAACATCATTAAAATGTTCATACTACCCAAAGTAATCTATAGATTTAATGCAATCCCTATTAAAATATGAACCGCATATTTCACAGATCTAGAACAAATACTCTAAAATTTTATATGGAACTAAAATAACCCCAGATATCCACATCAGTCTTGAAAAAGAACAAAGTTGGAGGGATCACAATAACAAACATGAAATTATACTACAAAATACTGTAATCAAAACAGCCAGATACTGGCACAAGAACAGACATATAGATCAATGGAACAGAACAGAGAAACTTACCCAAGCCATTACACTCAATATTTAACAATGGCATCAAAACAGTTTTTTCAATAAATGTTGGGAAAATTGGACAGAAACATGCAAAAAAAAAAAAAAAAAAAATAGACCACCAACTTACACCATATACAAGAATAAACTCAAAATGGATAAAAGGCCTGGGGCAGGTGGCAGGGGCAGGCTAGAAGGGGTTAGTGATGAATAAAAGGGTTCATATATAATACTTTCAACAATAAAGATTTTAAAAAATAAAAGATATACAAATGGCCAAAAAGCACATGAAAAATATTCAACTACTAGCTATTAGGAAAATTAAAATCAAATCAAAAGTACAATGAAATACCACTTCACACCAGGGTGGATACAATTTTAAAAAATGATACAAGCCTTGTGAAAATGTTGAAAAACTCAAATTCTTATATACTGTTGGTGAGAATATAAAATGATGTCACTTTGGAAAATAGTCTGACAGTTGCTCAAAATGTTAAATATAGTATATAGAATTACCATGACCCAGCAATACCAGTTCTAAGTATATACCAAGAGAAATGAAACCATATGTCTACACAGAGACTTGTATACAAATATGCAAATTGACCCCAATGGTGGAATGACGAGAATAACCGCTCAACCAGTCACTATGAGGCGCACTTACCACCTCTTTGTCCCTTTCCCCTGCCAGCAGGCTCTGATTGCCCAATAGCGAACGGAGAACCGGGAGTGGGTGGTCGGGGATGCGAGTGGTGCCAGGCCAAGGCCCCTGCCCCACCAGTTGCCCTGTACACAGAGGGCAACCCGTGATGGGGGTGGGGCTGGGAAGCAGGCGGATCGGCCGACCTCTTGGTTCTCACCCTGGCTGGCAGGCTCCCATTACCTGATGGCAAATGAGAAATCAGGGTGGGTGGCAGTGGGGAAGGGGGAGGCAGGGTTGGCTGCAGGCAGCCAGGGAAGATGGCCCTGATTGCAGGCCAGGCCTAGGGACCATACCCGAGCACGAATTTCATGCGCTGGGCCTCTAGTATTATTTATAATAGCCTAAAGGTGAGAACAACACAAATGTCTTTCAACTGATAAAATAGATAAACAAAATGTATTAATACACAGTACAACATGGATTAAACTTGAAAACATGCTAAGTGAAAGAAGCCAGAGCCTAAAGACCATAAATAGTATGATTCACTTCATATGAAATGTCAAAAAAAGACAAATCCATAGAAGATAGAAAGTATACTAGTGGTTGCCAGGGTTGGTAGGGGTGGGGATAGCAGTTAGGAAAAATGAGAATTAGCTGTTAAAGGATACAGGTTTCTTTTAGGAGAAACAAAAAAAAGGTTCTAAAATTAGATTGTGGTGATGGTTACACAACCCTGTGAATATATAGAAGAACTTCTAAATTATACACTTAAAATTTTAGAGTGTGTAAAGTATATCTCAAAAATGTTGTCCTTACAGTAAAGATGGTATTTGCATGCTGGACCCCTACAGCAAAATCCGAATAAATGTCTTCTTAAGAATGGTTTCAACTGATATTGCTGTGGGAAAGTTACAGGATAATCTTTTCTCGGACGAGACAGGGATGCCCTAGTTCTTGATATTTGAGAATTAAGGGAAATTGGATTTGGCTAACCTTAACATATTAAATGTATAATTGTGTTATTCCCAAGAATTTGCATTTCACCTTGTTCTATTTCCAAGAACTTGCAAACACTAAGAATATATAAAGGTTAGGAATTGCTTAAAAAAATCTTACTGACCATTCTTAGAAAAGTAATTATGCCAACATTGTATTTCAGTGCCAGAGCCAACAGAATCTATGTTAGCTTAAGCTAGCAAAGACCAGGAAAGCTGCTAGGAAGGAAAATTGGAAATTGAATTAATATTAGCCTCTTGAGCCAGTACATTCATGTGTGGCTCAGTGTACTTCTTTGTTTGCCTTGAATTGGCTTTGGCAATAGAAATTAACCTTTAAAATAAATAGATAGAAATGTAAGCTATATGGAAATGTCCTTGGAGTAATAAAACTTACAAAGTATAATACTTTCCATCATTTTCCTTTAAAAAATTATTTTTACTGAATGAGTAACTTATATACTTCCATTCTTACTATAATGTCCTAATACATTTGTAGCTATTTATTGCTTTTTCCCCCCTTTTCATTTTCTTTGACTTAACTCCTACTTGGTCTCTATTCAAAGCTAAACTAAAGATAGTGAAATCTTTTCTTTTGGGGGAAATTTTAAGAAGGGAAGAATACGATACCTCTCTCTTAAATGAAAGGAGAACCCATTCATTTATTCACGAGTTATTTATTGAGTGCCTACTCTGTGCAAGACATTATGCTAAGTGTTGGGTGTCTCTAAAATAATAAAGGAGATTACTACAAAGCTGAGCTCTGCAATATAGTTTAGTGTAACATTACAGTGCTATGAATAATGATAGTAGCAAAGAGATTATACTGGTGTAGGTAAGAGGAAATAGAAAGATTCTGTTGAATTCTCTGTGACAGAGTGACAAATGGCAACAGACCCTGTTCGAGCCCTGATCATGAGCTGAAGAATGACTGCTTTTCCCAGTGGTGAGATAGCAGTGCTTTGACCTGATGTTCAAGCCAGCTGCTCTCATTTTCAGGACATAATAGCATTGTATTCATATATCAGAGAGAGTGGATGACACATACTACATTTCTCCTTTCTACTCTTGTCCTTATGCCCCTTTCTTGCACTCTGAATGCTCTAACCATTCCTATCTCCATTTTGTTTATCCTCCTTTCATATTACTGTCTGTTGAAGAAGAGTCTTTATTACTATTCTCTCCCATGTTGAGCTTAAAGGACATACATACATGTGTGTGTGTGTGTATATATATATATATATATATATATATATATATATATAGTCAACTTTTTATTCCACTTTCCCATTCTCTTTTTGCCTATTCAAATTGTTTTAACTACAGGTGATGTGGGGTGAATAGCCTTTTGGTCTGACTCATTTGAGTGTAGTTAGAATACAAGATATACCAGAGGGGGAAATGCATCTGTCATAACTTATTAGCCATCTCTCTTATATCAGAAAAGACAACATGACAGAAAAATGAGTCCTTGCCATAAATGCCATGTCTAAAAATCTAAAGTCAAACTGAAAAATATCTAGGAACAAACGATGGAATTTGCTCATTAGTCAGTAATGCCACTTGTAATCATTTTGGAGGAGAGTGGATGAGTTCCTAGACACATCTGACTAAGTGATCCAGGAGAGACTGAGCTCTTGCTGACATAGCTTTCTACGTTATTAGTAAGTCTGCACTGTCAACTGGATTAGATATTAGGCTATGTTTTACCTGCTAACTAGTGAATGTAGGTTTGGGAGGAAAATCAAATTAGTTCTAAATAGTATAAAGGAAACTTATTTTGTTTTTTCCAAATTTGGGTTGTAGTGTGAGTTAAATGAAGTATGTGTCACAGTTATATTTAGGAGGCACTCAGAGAAAGTGTAGTCATCAAGGAGTCTGAGACAGAACACAGGGCAGGTGCTTTGGGGAAGTAAAGGAAGCAATAGTGAAAAAAATAAAAATAAAAACTGCAGTCATTAGTGTTGAATGATACCTAACAGGGAATGTGATTAACATGTGCCTGTTGGATTTAACAACAAGGAGGTCATCCATGGCCTTTGAGAGTGACATGGTGGGGCAAGGGCCTGTTGAAATGGAAGTGTGAATGCAAGAGTCAGGAAGAAGATAAGGATGCTGACCAGCACTGCTTCTACCCCATTGGACTAGGATCCCATACATAAAACAAACAAAAAGTATAAGGCTTAGAAAGAAACAAGAGGAAGTCATTACTTACAGGTGATATGATTTATTTTTCTACTAAAAATAATCCAAGAGAATCTGCAACTACTGGGTACACAAATATATAAACCTCAGAGTTTAATTTTTGTTCTACAGGCTTAACATGTGTTATCTAGTTTAATTCTGTTAATAGCAATGAAGCATGATGACCATTCCCGTTTTATTAATGAGGAAATTGTGGCCCAGAGAGGTTAAGTAACTAGCACAGTAGCTCAACCTTGTGGGTATAAGGACTTGAGCCCAGGCAGGTCGGCTCTAAAGGCCCACAGTCTAACCACTGCTCTCCATATCTTCAAAGACAGGGAGGGAGTAACTCGTAACTTAGAAAGGACACAGGATACATGGAGTTTGGGGGCTTAGGGGCTGTGTTTTTTTATATAAAGACTAGAGGCCCGAAGCACGAAATTCGTGCAAGGGGCTTGGCTCTCGCAGCCTGGCTGCCTTGGCCGGTCCTCACAGCCCCGGCTTCATCAGGAAGGTCATCTGGAAGGACATCCAGAAGGTCGTTTGGCTATTTGGTCTAATTAGCATATTAGCTCTTTATTATACTGGATAGGAAAATGTTGAGCGGGTGTGTGGGTGATGGGAAGAGTGGGACTGGTTAACAGCACTTCGTTCTGGGAGAGACAGACAACGAGGTTCGCCTTGTTCAGGAGAAAGGACCCCTCTTCCTCTCACATTAGTTCAAGAGTTAATATGTCTGGAACAAGCATCAGAGTTCGGAGGAAGGCATTTCTGTTGTTCTAATCCTGTTGACAATTGCTCTCTGACTACTTGTTATAGGCAACGCTGTATTAGGAGCAATTCCTTTAATTTTTGTGACAAGTGGCGCAGTTCCTCTGGCCAGAGGCTTCTCTTAGGTCAGCATACATTTCTCACTTAGTTCATCCACGTGGTGCCCTGAGAGAGGGTTTTCTATAGGGAAGATCTGTCAGGGACACGCCAATGACATTTTTGAGTCATTCTATTTAGTTGGCTTTAGGACAGAATAAAAGCCTCTCAGCTGATAAATTAAAAAATAAATTTTAGAAAAAACAACAGTCTGACATCACCTTCTTGACATGCCTCAGAAACAGCCCAGGTTTTATGATACATAAACAGAAAGTAGAGACTTAGGAAAATAGGATCAACATTGTTTAATTGGCATTGAGTTAAAGACTATAGTCAGGCATGAACCTCTAACAAGGGAAGCATCTGCATAACTGCACAGTGTGGATCCCAGGGTGTCTCCAAATGCTGTTACTTCTGTAGTACATCGGACAAGAAAAACCAAATATTCTTTAGGATGTAAAACACATTTTGACACCTTCAAACAAGTGCCAGAAGAATTTGGCAAAAGCCATTCCAGCCAACACCAAAGTCTCAGTCAACCAGGATGCTGTGTGCTCAGCTCTCAGCCAGTCATGCACATGTAGAGTCTGGGGGTTGCTTCTTTACACCATCAGTGCAGCACTTAGGATAATGCTCCAAATGTAAAAGTGTTCAAAATTTGAACTTGGACCAAGCATAAGTGGTATACGACCTGTCCCAAGGTTGATTTCATTGCTTAGTGATTATAGATTCCTTAAGAATCTAAATGGCCTTTTGTCAGCATGATCTGGCAAGACAACAAAAAATTTATTTTTAAAAAAATATATTTTATTGATTTTTATTTTTTACAGAGAGGAAGGGAGAGGGATAGAGAGTTAGAAACATCCATGAGAGAGAAACATCGATCAGCTGCCTCCTGCACACCCCCTACTGGGGATGTGCCCACAACCAAGGCACATGCCCTTGACCGGAATCGAACCTGGGATCCTTCAGTCTGCAGACACTCTATCCACTGAGCCAAACCGGTTAGGGCGACAACAAAAATTTTAAACCATAGATTTATGTAGAGGGTCCTCCGAGTATGGGCACCATATAGTTTATCTCTGCCAGCCCAGAGTTAACTTTAACAACATGGCTACAGGCTCTTTGGCTCTTGGACTAAAGTCTGAACCTGTTGCGTGTGCTGGTAGGAACTCAGCAATTCTACATGTAGGACAAGGTCTTCAGTAAATACAGAAATGGACAAGAGGGGGATTCTAACAAGAATTAATAGCATCAGCAGCTGCCAGGCTGGGAGCGGCCAGGCCCGGAGCAGCGGCTGCCAGGCTGGGAGCGGCCAGGCCCGGAGCAGCCGGGTCTGGTGCGGCCAGGCCCGGAGCAGCGGCTGCCAGGCTGGGAGCGGCCAGGCCCGGAGCAGCCGGGTCGGGTGCGGCCAGGCCCGGAGCAGCGGTTGCCAGGCTGGGAGCAGCCAGGCCTGGAGCAACCGGGTCTGGTGCGGCCAGGCCCAGAGCAGCAGCTGCCAGGCTGGGAGCGGCCAGGCCTGGAGCAGCCGGGTCTGGTACGGCCAGGCCCGGAGCAGCAGCTGCCAGGCTGGGAGCGGCCAGGCCCAGAGCAGCAGCTGCCAGGCTGGGAGCGGCCAGGCCCGGAGCGGCCGGGCCCGAAGCAGCCGGGCCCAGAGCAGCAGGGTTGGGTGTGGCCAGGCCTGGAGCAGCAGCAGCCAGGTCCAGAGCAACTAGGTCGGGAGCGGCTGTGACCAGACCCGGAGCAGCTGGTTGTGGAATGAACCAGAGCAACAGATGCCAGGCCCGGAGCGGCCAGGCCCGGAACAGCTCGCTCCTTGCCTGCCCCTGCCCCACGGCTGCCTCTCAGACATGGCTGGAAACTTTTGTGGGAACTTGAGCGTCTGCTGAATCAAGTGATGAAGGCTTAGATCTGGATGTGTTGAGTTAGTATAGGGCTGGGGTATTGATCTGTGAGTGCCTTGGGTGGGGCCTGGATAAGGCTGGTTGACCTATTTGGAAATGTCTTTTGTGTGAAATGTATCATTGGGCATGAGGAGGTATTATTGATATGAGAAAATGCTAAGTAACTGATTTACTATCTGAAAAGGGATTTACTATCGGGGAGAGGGAGGAAGAGACTGAACATAAACTGTGCACCTATGGATGAGGAAAATGGGGGATGGGGAGGGGGTGGAGAGTAGGGTGGGAACCTGGGGGAGGGGGGAAGAAATGAGGAACCTTTGTAACAATATGAACAATAAAGATTGATTTAAAAAATAATAATAAAATAAAATGAAATGAAAAAAAAAAGAATTAATAGCATCTTCATAAGCCAACGGAGGGCCTTAAAAACCAAGAGAGGGGATAGTGTAGAAGGAAACAAGGTAGACATTCAGTTCTCTTACCTGAGTGCAGGGAAAATGGACTCCTAGTTACAAGCAACCAGTTGCTGGGTTAGAGCGCTAAACTGAGCCTGATACAGAACTTACCAGAATTGTACTAGGGCTTCTTAAATCCCCACTTCCCCTCGCCTCCAAAGGTACCCAAAGGCTGGAGAGAGAGCTAAGCCTGAAAGTAGCTAAAGTCAGTTAGGATTCAGTGTGGAGGTCGGGGGTAGGAGTGGAGGGACAGGGAAGGAGGCAAGCCACACCTCTCTGCCCCAAACAGTGCTAACTAAAAGGGGAATGTTTTCCTGAGAGAGAAGGCACCTAAGCCCATTAACTCCCACTGAGTAGAAAAGGGAACTTTGCTTTGTTTCTGTAATCCCTTATTGCAAAAATAACTGCTGCTAGGGCAGGTGGCAAATGAGAGGAATTGAACTCTGTTCACCAGTCTTTAGAAGTCTGTGAACTTGAGTGTAAGCCAAGTAGGCCTTTAGGAAAAATACACAGACATTATTTGGTCAGGGCCACAAGGCATATAAGTAACTAGTCAGATAATTCTAACTAAAAGACCTAAAATAAATTACCTTGCTGGGAAAGCAGGGATGAACGAACAGTAGCCACCCCTGCGTGATCGGTGACCTTTTAAGGCTCTCCTGTGGTAAATCATATCACTGTGCTTTTCCAGCAGAGCAGATTCAATTTGACACCTGCCTGAAGAGTCTATTTTTCATTGACTTTTGATTATCAAAATTGGGATCTTTTTCATGCCCGGACTATTGCCAAGGAAACAAGAGTAAACAAGAGTCTTCAGCCTGGCTAAGTTCCAGAACCCCGTGTGACCAGGCAAACTCCTGCTATCTTTCTGACCACCAGTATTAAATATGCTATATCTGTGGCCTATTTTTTTTTTTCCTGTATAAGAGCTGCATAGGAGAATTTATGCTCCAGATCAAATATGTAAGAATGAATCACTTACATATCTACTAAGTCATCATTTACTGAACACTAGATACCAGACACTGTTCTAAGCCCTAAATACGAATGAGCTTACTTAATTGTTACAAATCCTTAGGGACAAACTGTTTACTCCCATATTATAGAAGAAGCCAGGTTTAGAAAGATTAAATGACTTTCTCAAAGTCAGAGCCAGAATTTGAACCCAAAGAATTTGCCTGCAATGCCTGTGATTTTCATCATTATATTCTACTAGAGGCCCAGTGCACAAAATTCATGCACAGGTAGGTTCCCTAGCGGCTGCTGCCGGCTGGGAGGGGGCCTCCCTTCCCCTGGCCGCCTACCACCGCTGGCTAGGAGGAGGGGCCATGGGTGATTGGCCGGCCAGCCCCAACCCCGGTTGAACTCCCCATCGAGAGGACAATTTGCATATTAGGCTTTTCTGATATAGGATTGCCCTTTTCCACTTAAATTAACTTAGAATTAAAATCATTTTTTAAATATTAAAATTGTTGTGTAGTTTTCTGAGAGAAAAGTCTTACAAAGCAAATAGAAGCAATGGGATAATGGAAGCCTCGATTAAATATGCAAATTATAATACATGAAAATATTAAACATGGAGCTCACGCTCCATATTGTGAAAGAGGCTCTTGTGAGAAGTGCCATTTGTGATATTTATTGAGCCTCCTCTTAAAAGAGAATTTGTCTCTTATCATCAGTTGGAAAACCTTTATGATCTATTTTGTGGCCAGCTGGAATATTAAAGGGCTCCCCAGAGACAGTGTGGCCTGCTTCTGGCCATAGAATCTGTAGAATAGGGGCACAGGAACATTCAAGAAAAAAAACAAAAGAAGATGCCATTAGTTTTTCTCATGTCTTTGTAACATTCAGGTAAGCTTAAAGTTAAGGCAGATGAAGGTGTAAGGCGGTAGGGGGATACCGTAGAAATAGCCACCAAATACCGTAGTACATGAAATAGAACAAAAGAGCACTAGCATTATCAATTTTGTGTTGGTATTTATGAAAACCTATGAAGAGAAATGATGGACTAGCTGTAACACCTAGTTTCCTCCCCTCCTCCTCTGAGGAAGGGGGCCTTGTACAGAACTTTATATTTTTGCTCGTTTTAAGGAATTCAAAGACAACCTTTAATGGACACAACCTAGGACATTGCTTTTGTCAGCCAGGGCAGGTTGCTGAGTGTGCAGCCCCTGTCCACAGGCGGGCGGGAGCCCAGAGCAGAGGGTGTCAGCGTGTGGGTGTGAATCACTCTGCCAGGACTTCTGATTGGGACACCCCGTCACACTAACAGTCCTGCTGCACGCTACAGGGCTGCTCCTTCACCTTTTATACGGGCCTCTTTTGGAAAACTTGTCCTGAGAATACTTCCTCTGTCAGAACCTTTAAAATAACCTGCTGCTAAAGCAAGAACTCTTTACCGTTCTAACAGAGAATGAATAGATGTTGCCCTATTTCATTCCAGACCATTCTTCCCCCTCCCACCTTCTCAGACTTTGCATCTTTTTTTTTTTTCCCCTCCAGAATTCCTGGTGCAGCACTTCCCCCTCCTCCCTTCCCTGTAACCTCAAGTCCGAGTGAGACAGCAGACGGCAGGTTCTCCCTCAGACTTTCCACCGGTCACACCATGGCAACCTTTTGTCTCCTTCGCCTTCTCTTGTTTTGGTGCCACTGAGATTTGCTGACCGGAAGAGCTTCCTGTGACGGCAGCATTTAGCTAGACTTGGAAAGCGAAACGTGCTTGCTTTTCCCCCAGCATCAGGTTTTGTTACCACAAAGCTTGAGAATGAAGCTTACAGGGAGCAAGAAGTTTTACTGAGCCAATCCGTGTTTGCTTCGTTCACCCAGGGCTTTGGAGTCGTTAACACATCACACATTCCCACAAAGTGGTGCCAAATGGCAGAATGAATCGGAGCAGTGGCACCAGGTGTTTTCAGTTGTGCCGTATATACGGTTGCCCCAGAAGAAGTAAACATAAAAATAAGCTAATAGTAGAGACAGAATGAGGTGGCTTTCTGATTCTACTCTCTTTTCAGACCCTGTCTCTGGGTGTAGTATTTTGTTATGCTACATAACTCATCTTAGAGCACTGGCTTCCCCTGTCCTCCCCCTTAGTCCCCCAGTGAATTTACCTCACTGAATTTTAAAACATCAGTGTTACAATGAACACACATGTCCATTCTCTTTTAGTCTCTCTAAAAGCCTGCCAGGGATTCTTTTGGGGAAGTACACATGTAAAGCAAACATCAGCTGTCAACCTTTCTGTTGGTTTCCCAGGTTCAAGTCTCCCTGAGAGACCAGGCCATCCCGGCAGAGTAGTTCATGACCCTCCGTTTATTCATTCATTGCGAGAGGCCAGAGAAAGGAGAAAACAAATAAGACATAGTCTTAAAGGAGTTATAATCCCAAGGAGCCTTTTGATTAGCAGGGGAGAGCAAAGAGAGAAGTAAAGGATTTGGGGAGATCCTCTCTTATGACTCCTGGCGGAGAAGGCTACTGTGGTAGATGGTACTGCTGTCTGCAGATGCTCCTTCTGCCTCCTGGTGCCGGGTGACTCGCAGCACCTCCTGTGGGGGCAGTGCACCTGCTTGCCCCTTCACGTGGGGTTCAGACATGTGGCTTCCTTGGTCCATGGCATGTACCTGGATGAGGTATATAGGCCACATCTGAGCCAAAGCTTTGAGAGTCCAGGCAGGTTTCCACCAGTCCTCTTGCTCTGTTCCTTCTGCCATGAGAGTGGTATGACCAAAATCGGGCCTCTTCTTCAGCCTGGGTGAGAGAATAAGACATGTGAGCAGCAGTCAAGCTCACACTGGCCTGCAGCCAAACCGTAGTGTGAGTCGGAAGTAAAATTTTGTTGCTAAAAAATCACTGAGATTAGGGGTTATTTAATACCGCTGCAAAGCTGACTAACAAACTCTCTAATGTTTTGCATATCAAAAGCCAAATGTCACTTCCTTTCTCCTATTTATATTCCTCCTCTAATAAATCTAATCTCTCCCCAAGCAGATGGATGCTGTGCGCTAGATAGAGTGAAGGTTATGCATTCAGAAAGGCAAAAAGAATAAGCATCTTAACTCTTTTCAAAATATTGCCATATGACATAAAGAGAGGAACTTCGTATGGAAAATAATTTAAAGTGTGGGTTTTGGTTTTCTGTGGGTTTGGCTTTCGGTTTTTGTTTTGCTCTGAAAGAAGGAAGTGATCATCATTTTGTAAATAAATGGAGGTTTATGCTGTGTCCACAGGACACCCAGGTGAAAATTAGAAAGTGGTGTGTGTGTGTGTGTGTGTGTGTGTGTGTGTGTGTGTGTGTTTGTGTTAGAAAGTGGTTTTTAAAGAATACAACCTTATCCTGGCTGGTGTAGCTCACTGGTTAGAGTGTCAGTCCACACATCAAAGGGTCAACAGTTTGCTTCCAGGTCAAGGGCACATACTGGGGTACAAGTATGATCCCCAGCCCTGGTGGGGGCGAGTATAGGAGGCAGTCATTCAAAGTATCTTCTCTCTCACACTGATGTTTCTTTCTCTTCCTCTCCCTTCCTTCCCTTCCACTCTCTCTAAAAAAAAAAAAAAAAATCTATTAAAAAAATACCCTCAGATGAAGATTAACAACAGAAAACAAACAAAAGGACAGAACCTTAACCATTTTGAGGTTATGCTGTTGTTGTAGAGACATTATATAGAGAAGAAGGCACCCACCTCATTCAGTGATAGATGAATCCTGGGTTGTGATCCCAGATTCACGGTCTGCTGTTTGTGGCCAGCCATGGCATCTCTTCTGTCCTTCTTTGTGTGGAAGCAAGTGGTTTAGCTCCGATTCTAACAAATGCCAAGAATTCTTCTCACTATTTTTCATTCTGTTGTATTTCAGGAATTGGCAAACACGTAAGACTTATTTAGTGGTGACTACACCTGCTGTTTATTTACTTATGCCAGAGGCAAACAAAAGAACTGTTGGTCCCGTAACGATCATTTTAGCTACATCTGTGCACACATGGTAATCAGCACAAACAGATAAATTTTGGAAAAAATGGGAAAATGTAGGCTTTTCCTTTGGAAATGCTGAGGACTCTGCTGGATTTAAGCAATTGGAATTTCCCTGCTGCTATGGTTCATTTCTGGTTTTGTATATAGAGCTGCTCACCATTTTCTATTTGAGAAAAAAAACATTTTGCCATGCTCAAACCTGGGATTTTCCTAACTTCAGATACTTGGTTGTGATAGACAAAGTTTATAGCTAGTTTTTATAATAGATTTGTAGGTCCATTATCTCATGAGTAATTATAATCTATTAAGAAAACAATAGTGTCAGGCCTAATCATTTATAAAGTAACTAGAGGCCCGGTGCATGGATTCACGCATGAGTGGGGTCCCTTGGCCTGGCCTGTGCCCTCTCGCAATCTAGAACCCCTCGGGGTATGTCGGAGAGCCAGTTTGGGCTCCATCCCCCCAGGCCTGATCCAGGCAGGAGGGAGCCTAATCCCCACAGGCCTGATCCGGACCAGAAGGATCCTGATCCCTACAGGCCCGATCCAGACAGAAGGGAGCCCAATCCTGTGTGTTGAGCATCTGTCCCCTGGTGGTCAGTGCACATCATAGCGACCATCAACCGGTCATTTGATCGTTCGGTCTCTTAGGCTTTTATATATATGGACTAGAGGCCGGTGCACAAATTCGTACATGGGTGGAGTCCAGCTGGCCCCTGATCTGGGTGGGGGGACCGATGGATGCTGGGGCTAGGTGAGGGAGGGGCCTCGGGAGGTTGGCTGGCTGGCCCCACCCCCAATTGGGGCTGGCTTGGGGGAGGGGCTGAGGGAGGTTGGGGGGGGCCAATAAGGGCCTGATCAGGCTGGTTGGCCACAGCAGTGTGTGTCATAGCAACTGGTGGTCCCGGTCATTCTGGTTGTTCTGTATTCAAGTCAGTTGGCTTTTATATATATAGATTGCTTGTGTGCTATAAATTTAGAAAGAAAAAATAAGATTGAATGTGAAAGATATAATAATAGATATTCTAGTTTATTCCAGTACAGTCAAATTGTAAAAAGATAAAAAGTAGATAATAAGTGGATCACATTTTGTTTAAGACAAAACATACTGAGTGGAATTTGTTTCATTAAAAAAAAAAATTAGGCTGACAATGCCTATATGAGCAAACACAGTGCTTTTTCTGGGTCAGATTTCAGAACAGATCCTGCTTAAGAAAGAAAATCATACCTTGCTGATCCCCGAAAGCAGAAAGTGAGCAGCTACCTGCCCTGGCTCTCTGAGGAGCAGGCCCCTACCCTGTCACTCATTTAGCATCTGCATGTTTGCTTTCTCTATACGAGTCACATGTGCTGTCTCCTGTTCTCCCAACACACCTTTCTCTGGATATTCCACTGATCCTTATGCACCCAATTTTATTCCGGAGCGATAGTATTCCATATTTTTACTCAGAATACTAATGGTCATGAGTTACCTTTTAGTACATAGAATATATGCGCTGAGAACCTGAAAATGTTCTGCTAACCTTAAAAAAGGAATGCTCCCTTTCTGAGCCTGACCATTCAGTTTGTTCCTATAGCTTGGCAGACGGGAGATACATATATGTTCTCCATGCTTCTGTTTGTTTGCCGGAATGTCCTCCATTTCTATCTTTCTCCACGGCCCATTTGAATGCCATTTCCTATGTGAAGCCACCCTCATTTTCCCCTGGCCCCCGGCTGGATATTACCACTCTCATTTCTGCATTCTGATAGTGTGAATTACTGTTTTCCTCATAGGGGATTTTTGTGATAGCTTGCTCTATATTATAGTTACTTGTATATATTGTATATCTCTCCTAGTAACGATGATGGTGATAGCATCAAACAAAGGTTGAGACCTTTGTGTTTGCCAGCCTCTAGACTAAACACTTTATACCTTACATTAAACTCTGTGAGTAAAATACTAACTTCAACAAATGAGGAAATTCAGGCCTAAAAGAGCTCAAGCAAGGTCGTAGGCTGAGGTTGTAGAGCTAAATATAAGGTTGGGGTTCAAACCAAATCTGTTCAACTTCAGAACCAATGTTTTTAATCACCCCTCTACTACTCAGTTATGAACTTCTTAAGGTTATGAGTTGTGGGGAAATGGAGGAAACCCACATTTACTGAGTATCTAGTCTGACTAGGAGCTTGCAGGTATATCATTTATCATATGAGGTAATATAATTTTTATTTTAAAGATGGTTGTAGTTCACTATAGACAAAGTTAAAAGGCAAGTAATAGACTTTAGAGAACATATTTGCAATACATGTAACTGGTAAAGGATTGAGAACCGGAATAATTTAATAATTAAGGAAATGTAAGTTAAAACAATGAGATACCATTTCATATCCATAGCGTTGGCAAAAAATTAAAATGCCTGACATCTAGTGTTGATAAGTGAGAATGCTTCCACAGTGTTTGGTACAAAAGACAATGATGCACCACTCTGGAAAGCAGATTGGGATGGGAAGATTATCATACCCTGTGTCCGGCAATTTCACTTCAGGATGTGTGCCCTGGAGTAACTCCCAGGAGGCATGTTCAGTGCCAGTGTTATTTGGGGAATGAATACATTGTGATATTTTCATTTTTAGTAGAAAATCATAGCAAGTTAAAACAAATGATCTGCCAGACATCTGTTATTTTTTTCTGTAATCTTCTCTATGATTGAAATATTTAATAACTTTAGACAAAATAAAAGATGAAACAAAGCCTAGATTCCAGACCATGGCTTGTATGTTCTAACACTTTATTTTTTGTTTGTTGTTATTATTTTTTTTGTTCTAACACTTTAATAACTATTTACTTATTTATTTGTGGGTTTGGCTCCAGACCACCACAATAAAGCAAGTATTGCAATAAAGCGAGCCATATAATCTTCTTGCTGGTAGAGGGTTTTGCCTTCAGTTTGTAAAAAAATGCTGCACCTGTGAAGTGGACTAAAGCAGAGGAAAATGAGGAAAATAAGGCCCAGGGAGGTAAAGTATAACTTCTCTCTTTAAAAAAAATTTTTTTTTAATCCTCACCAGAATATATTTTTCCATTTATTTCTAGAGAGAGTGGAAGGGAGGATGAGATACATAGAGAAACATCCATATAAAAGAGACACATCAATTGAATACATACACCGCAGAACTGTGTGACACTAATTTGGTAATTACTTGTGTGTATGGAAAACTGCATGCTGCCCTGGAAATAGTGCTAGACCACTCAGAGGGCCTAGAATTAGGGCTGGCTCTTCCATTTCAAGTATGGCCCTGAGCAAACCTCTCTACCCTCCCTATTAGGAGAAAGGTACGCTCATTGGAATGCTGGAGCCAGCCTGTTTTCACTCACAAAATCTGATCACCAAATTTCAGTAATATTGTGAGCTTGCTTAATGTAAAACAAATTATTCAAACATCAGAATATTTCATTATTTTATTTCCTGCCCTCTCTTTTTTAATAAAATTTTATTGATTACAGAGAGGAAGGGAAAGGGAGAGAGAGAAATAGAAACATCAATGATGAGAGAGAATCATTGATCAGCTGCCTTCTGCTAAACAAATGTAGCGTGGTCTTATTAGGATACGTTATGATAATATATATTGAATATATTATATTTTCATCATATGTTGTCATTTAAAGGGCTCTTTCATGAAATAAAATCACTGGCTTCACCCAAAGAAAACATTCTTTTTTCTTTCTTTCTTTTTAAATACTTGACAGCCTTTTCTTTTGCCTGATTCAAGTCTAGGTGCTTGAGAAAAATACCAGAAAAACATATTCCTTGTGCTGAAAGGGTTAGTAATCTGCTGATAATGGCAACATACACAAAACATGTAGAGAATAGGAAAAAGTAAGTGGTAAATATTGGATGTTAGACACTCTGACAAAGATTTTAATGTTTGTTCTTTTTTTTCTTTTTTTTTTCATTCCTTGGCAAGATGCCAGAGATATTTTGAGTAGCCTTTCTGATTATTAAAACCCTCCTTCTAATGCCTTTAAGTTCGCATAAATTTGTCTTGTCTGGGGCACCTTGAATGGTAGCTTGGATTATCATCAGTGAACATTTAATAGATGATCACTTTGTGCACTCACTGTGCTAATGAGAATGGCAGCTCTACAATTTACAGACTTGGATGAAGTGTGGCCTGTTGGAGAAGAAAAAGACAAGCATTCGAAAGATATATCTATATCAACCATTAGCCATCTTTCTTCCTCTCAACAGTCTGTCTGACTCTACTAAAAATTATTTTCCTGGAATAAATTATGCCTGTAAGACCAAAACATTGAGGAATGAAGGAACTGTGCTGGCTGGGGATCTCTAGGCAAAAGACTCTGTTGAACCATGAGAAATAAAAATAGAAAAGGAAATGATTTGGACTATAGAAGCCAGGACTTTCTCTTCCCACCCTATATACTTTGTCTCACCCCCTAAAGTCAGATTATAATTCTTAGGGGTACGGCCCCTGACCCGTGCCTGTGGATTTGTCATAAGTGCATAGTTTGAGAAGTTAGTGACAGGACATTTTTAATGATTATGCCCCAAAGTGGTATTCTTTCTTTTCAGGGCTCCATATGCATAGTTCTCTACCAGGTTTTCTTGCTGAGAGTTAATTACCCACATGCCTAAGGGATTAGACTCAAAATCAATTTTCCTCATAGCCGAAACCAATTTGGCTCAATGGATAGAGCGTCAGCCAGCAGACTGAAAGGTCCCTGGTTCGATTCCGGTCAAGGGCGTGTACCTTGGTTGCGGGCACATCCCCAGTATGGGGTATGCAAGAGGCAACTGATCGATGATTCTCTTTCATAAATGTTTCTAACTCTCTATCCCTCTCTCTTCCTCTCTGTAAATAATCAATAAAATATATTTTTTTTAAAATTTTTTCCTCATTACCTTGTACAGACAGCTATTAAGGAGTTAACCATTAACACTATTGAAGGAGTTGGTCCTCACCCTGTTTAATACCCAAATCTCACTGAGACATGGAACAAACAGATCTGTGTTTATGGCTTAACTGTTCCTTGGAGACAAAATGATATTTCATATTTATATATTCCATTTATATTAACTTTTGTGAAATGTGCCTTTTGACGTTTACTTCCATTAAGCCGCAGAGTCTAATCCCTTGATCTAGACCATATTAAATGCTTTGACGGCAGCCTGTGCTTTAAACAAATATTTCAAGTAGATAACATTAATTTAAATAACCTGGCCACTTAATATGTTCTCAGATAAAATATTGATTTAAATGCTAATATAGATGTGGAGCTTTCCATTTTCTTACTGCTCTTTCCTGATATACAAAAATCGATAAATATTTAGCTTTTCCCAGACAGTGGGGCTGTTCTGAAGACTTTGGCAGGGTTTGAAAGCCATTTAACTTCCCCAGCTCTTCATGCTGTTACATCAGTGAGTTGCCAAAATCAGCACCAGACTGATTGATTTTTATGTGATCCTTACTATTAATTCAGAGAATAAGCAGTCAAATGTAATGGTGTGGATAAAGAGTAGAATGTGGAAGGTCTTAACAGTTTACACAATACTTCCAGATAGCTATATGGCCTCATTTGATTCTCTCAAAAGTCCTGTGAAGTGGATACAGCAGGTATTCTTATCATCCCTTGTGATCCAAGGCCACCCAGTTTACATATAAATGGACTACCCTTGAACCCAAGTCTTCATTCCTGTGCACTATCCAAAGATCTTGCTGTGTTTTTATCTTCAGGGTACAATGAAGAAACACATTATTTACATGTAAAAAATATCAACTACATTAAAAGGACAAATGGTTTCTTGGTAAACCACTTCATTGGCATAACAAATCTCTGCTACATTGGTCTATTGGTCTAAATGTTCTAAGTAGTTTTAGTTTTGTTTTTTTATTTTATTTTTTAGTTTTTAGTAGTTGTTTCCCTCTCTCTCTGGCCAGATCTGGCACATTTCGTCATCACTCGGGGTTAGCAGATGTTGCTATTTAATGAAATTGTTCCGTAGAGGATGAGAGAACTGGGAAGACTGTTAGCATAACTGGTAAGCAGCTTGGTTTTGAAGCAAAAGATCAATATTTCCTTGGGGCCTATGAACTGGTGAGAAACCAAGGTGTTAGTCTTTTCCTTTAGGTACGCTGTATACGGTACGGGGATTTTCTCCACAGCTAGGCACTCCGTCCTGAATATTGAATCCTTAACCTTACTCTGTGCTCTAACAAGATAAATAAGAATAATGCACATATAAATCAACCTTTCATTTACTTAAAAGGATCCTGCAGGGAAGGAGGAGAGGAGAGCTACTCTGATCCTTGAATACTGGCAACGGCAAATCCTTCCTCGCTCCACGGTGCTTCACTGTGGCAGGACCTTTGGCATTTAACAGACATTCCCCCCTAGTAATTCTTTGTGCTGACAGACCAGGAGAGGGAGCAGGAAGACTTGGCAGCCCAACCCTTAAGTTTGTGTTTTAAAAAATTATTGTAATTTATGCACCAAGGGTTCAAATGGCATCTGTCATTCGACTGGGCAAAGATACTTCTGAAATTAAGAGGATGACCTTATTTCATTTAGTGAAACGAGATGTGTCCTTAATGGAACCCATTTTGAATGGTTGTTCTTAAGGCAGCGCTGCTGTCCAAAAAAAAAAAGATGTATTTTATATTCTTCCCTATCACTCTTAAAATAGTCTCAGTAGGACTTACTTGGTGTTCACTGAGAGCCTTGTAGTACCATTTAAAAATTCCTATTCCTAGGTGGTGGTTTGGCACAAGTTCTTTTGAGGTGAAAATCAGTGCTCCCCGCACAATTGAAGACAGCGCTGTGCTTTTTGTTGATATTTAATAAACGGCACCCATCTTCTTTTCCTCTTGTTCCTTAGTCCTTAGGAAGGCCATAGTTTTCAAGGTTGACCATGTTTTTAATCTTTATATGTATAACATGTAATCAGCAACTTAAGGTGCTTGGTACATTTGTTTAGTTAACACTTATGTAGCCCTTGTCTATCCCAGGCACAGTTAATTTATTTAATCCTCCTCCAACCTCTTAGCCCCATTTCCTCCTTTTTTTTTTCTTTTCTTTTTTTTTTTTAATCTTTTCCATTGGAAGTGTTACATATGTCCTCCTTCCTTCTCCCCATCATTGACCCTTTTTAGCCCACCTCCACCCCAGGCCTTCACCACCCTATTGTCTGTGTCCGTGGGTAATGCATACATGCATACAAGTTCCCCGGGTTATCTCTTCCCACCCACCCACCCCCTCCTTCCCTCTGAGATTCCACAGTGTGTTCCATGCTCCTGTGTCTCTGGATCTATTTCATTCCACAGTTTATTTTGCTCGTTAGATTCCACGTGTGAGTGAGATCATGTGATACTTGTCTTTCTCTGATTGTCTTGGCCCCATTTCACTGGGGTACAGAGAGGATAAATACCTTGTCTGACATCACATGGCTAGTTGAGTTCAGGGCGAGGACTTGAAGCCAAAGGTCTGGCTCCAGGCTCCTTGCACTTGACCATTACGCTAGAGCGCTTTGCGTTTGAGTGAGTACTGGCCTTAGATAGGAAGACTCCTTTCCTCAAGGTTGGCCCTGGGTGGGATTTTCCTCCCTTTGCACCTGCAGACACTCTGCTACCTAGACCCCTTCCCATTCCATCTCCGTCCTCACCTGCTCCGGTTAGGCTCATGTTGGCCAGGTGGTGACTGGATTGGCTGGACCCATCCTGACGACAGTCTCTGTTGAATGTGTCCCCAGACTCTTGCCACACGCCTCCCCCTCATCATCACCTTCCTTTCACCCATCTAACTTTATTTATAGGATTTCCCCAAGGGAAGTGAGAAAATGGCAAGGATAGCTGATACTTAATTTGAGTTTTATTTCAAAACTGAGAGGGAAATTCCCATTTGGCCAACAAAGTTAGAAGAAGAACCATAGGAGAGGTTGTTCCTGGTAACCTAAGCTGGAACTCAGAATACATTTTCCAAAAGAAACATTTTTTTAAAATATTTTTATTGATTTCAGATTGGAAGGAAGAGGGAGAGAGAGTTAGAAACATCAATGATGAGAGGGAATCATTGATCGACTGCCTCCTGCACATCCCCTACTGGGGACTGAGCTAGCAATTTGGGCATGTACCCTTGACTGGAATTGAACCTGGGACTCTTCAGTCTACAGGCTGATGCTCTATCCATTGAGCCAAACTAGCTAGGATCAAAAAAAAACATTTTTTAGGTAGTACTTCTATTAGTTATTTACTTTCAGGACAGCATAGGCCTATGTATTTCATTTATTTGTTGATTCATTTAATCATTTCTTCAGCAAAATTTTTAAAAAGCACCATTTGCGCCCTGACCAGTTTGTCTCAGTGGTTGAAGCATCAGCCTGTGGACTGAAGGGTCAGGGTTTTAATTCCCAGTCAAGGGCATGTATCTCCATTGTGGGTTCTCCTCACCCCTGGCTGGAGGCAGCCAGTTGATGTGTCTCTCCTGTCAATGTCTCCCCCCCCCCCCCCGCGCGCCCCCCCCCCCAGCCCTGTCCACTCTGTCCAAAAAACAATGGGAAAATATCCTCGAGTAAGGATTAACAAAAAAGTAGAAAAAAATAAAAATAAAAAGCATCATTTGCCAGGTAATACTAATTGCCACTGTGGTCGCCCAGGGGCTGGCCCGGAGCAGGTCTGCCTCAGGCCAGCCTGTAGGGTGTGGGTCCTTGACTTTGTTTAGGAAAGATTTCGAAACATGAGTCCAGATGGTTTGAGAGTATGTTTATTAATGCTGGGGACAGTGAGACGAAGGGAGAAATTAGAGTAGCAGAAACAACAGGGGAGAGAGAGCCTGGGTGGTGCTCTGCTTTGGCTCTCCGGAAGTGTTATAGGAAAGAGTGAGCCAAGCCAGGGCTGCTGTTAGCTCACCGGGAAGTCAGAGAAAAGGGGGCCTGGGAGACAGGATCAGGGGTGAACCTGGGTGGAGCTGCTACTGCCCACCACTTCCCTGGCTGCAAGTCTCTGGGGGCCGTTAGAAATAAAAAGCTCATTCATGCTGGGGAAGGGGCCTGGGCGTGCTCTAGGAAGCCTGCCTGAGTCTTTGTCTTGAGGGCTTTTGATCCATCTTAGGGGAGGGTTTCAGCAGAATTTCTCAGTTTTCCAGGTGCATTTTTAATATGCTGGTGTATCAAAATGAGTGTAGAGGGGAGTTTTGGATTATTCTTTGGTCTTTTACTTTTACCGTAGATCTGTCTGGTTTTAATGAGGTTTTTGTTATTTGTTCCCCAACCTCATCCGTCCTTGGGTTTAGCTGGAGCAAATGGCATTAATTGGGTCTTTGTTCTCTATTTTCCCCGGACAGGGTGATGTAAACTATGTATTTTCTGGTTAGGGCGGAGGGTAGAAAACATTTGCTCTCCAGTGTCCTCGGTTAGGGAAGATAAGGTCTTGCAATTCACGAGCTGGCTGCAAGCTGCCCAAACAGTTTGGCCTTGTTTAATTTTCTTGTCTCAGTTTCCCCATTCCACTTGCCCAGGGATTTCCTTGGCTTTTTGCCAACTCTGGGTTAAGTCCATGACTGGTCCTCAGAATCTAGTCAGTACTTATAGCGTGGAATCTATGAGAAAATAAGTTACTGATTAACTTTCATCTTTAGGAAGTTACCTTTTTTATAATTTAGGTATTGCTAGTAATGATAGTCTTGACTTTAGGTGTTTAAGGGGAAAAAAGTTGGAAATGCAAACTGCAAAATAATGACTTTTAAAAATTTGTGCTTTTTTTCATTTGAGAAAGAAGTTTTCAAAAATAATAACTTGTCAATAACAGTGTTTTAGGTAAACCCAAAAGAGTATGCTAAATCTGGATTAATTTGTATGTCCTGCAAGTGTACATCTATTAATTGAGATGAGTGAATAACATTAGTAGGACATATCCTCGAATTTTTTCCCACCAACACTTGTCACGTTGTATCTTTTCAGTGCAGGTGTTTGGGAAGTTGGTCACCGAATTTGGAAGTTGCATATCAAAGTGTGTTTTGTTTCTTTTTCATCTATGAATAGAATGGTTAGACTTATTTAATTTGATAGGAAAACTTTATCAGTTAATGCCGTTTTCTGCTATGGATTTGAAATGGTTAAGTACGCTACCTTCTACGGTGATTTCTCACTAAATGTAATTAGAATGTGTAGCTTTACAAAACCTATGGGTGTCAAAAGCATGATACTAGCTGCAGTCTCTAGGAAGATTTTGTCTCTGCAATACCCACAACCCAGGCATGTGCCCTTGGCCGGAATCGAACCTGGGACCCGTCAGTCCTCAGGCTGACGCTCTGTTCACTGAGCCAAACCAGCTAAGGCTCTAATCTTGCATGGACTTCCCAACAAACAGTCCAGACTCCATCAAACACCAAGAAGTGCTGCCGTACTAAAGTGGCAGGCTCCATCCTGCATAACCAGTCCATGTGCAGTTACACCCATCACGTACTGTCCACCTTCAGGAAGCTGGTTCATAAGTGACCCCAGCACGTGCATAGGTGTTTCTGCATTTACCCCCTCACCCATCCTCTGGACTACTTTTCTCCTTCTCTCCCTTTTCACATCCCATGAAAACATCTTAATCCCACCTATATTTTGAGTCTCAAGTCATCTCCACTTCTAGCTGGTTTTCTCTTTCACTTATAGCAGTGATTTTCAGCCTTTTTCATCTTATGCCACACCCAAATTAATTATTAAAATTCTGTGGCACAACAAAAAAATATATATTTTTGTTGGTATAACCAAAAATAGATATTTTTATTGATTTACAAAAAATATATAATACTAATAGTAATGGCCCTTTTTGCTACAAACTAAAACCAGATGCCTATATTTGTATATAAGAATTTCTGGTACCAAGAATTAACCAATCAGATGCAACCTTATAATGCGATGGGATTGATAAGATGCAACTCTATTATGCGACCTATATATTTATTGTTCAAGACAGGGTATTCATTTGACAATCTAAGAGAAAAGAGGTCAGTGCCCCTGACTGAATAATCAGGTATTGCATGTTTTAAAAATGCTTGTGGCACACCCACCAGTTGAAAATCGCTGACTTGTAGACATTCCCACACCACCTAGCACTAGTCAGGTGTTTTCCTTTTATTTTTTTCATCTATATCAGTCTTAACTCTTCTAATAAGATTGTAAATTCCTGTGAGGCCAGAAATTACTTCAAATGCTTCTTTTGTGTTCCTTAATATCTCATCAATAATAAGTACTTATTTCAATAAGTAACTCTTGATAATAACATCCCAGTGACATAATAGAGACACATGGCCTGGTCGGCTGTGGCTCAGTGGTTGGAGTGTTGGCCTGTTAACTGAGGGGTTGAGGGTTTTATTCCAGTCAGGGGCACGTACCTGGGTTGCAGGTTTCCTGCCCTGGTTGGATTGCGTTTGGGAGGCAACCAATTGATGTGGCTCTCTCACATCGATGTTTCTCTCTCTTTCTCCTTTCTCCCCCACCACTCTAAAGTCAATGGGAATAATATCCTCCAGGAAGGATGAGAGAGAGAGAGAGAGAGAGAGAGAGAGAGAGAGAGAGAGAGAGAGAGAGAGAGAGAGAATGAGAATGAATTTATTGAGCCCCTACTATATACTAGGCAACATATACATTATCCATTTAATTCTCATATTAGGTCTATGAAATGAGAGCTATCATTATATCTTTTTTGCATTTGAAACTTTTGAAAATCACACAGCTAATAAGGGGGAGTTGGGGATAGTGGCAAGGATTTAAACTCAGTTCTGACTTCACAGCCCATGAAAATAAGCTACTACATTTCACTTGTTTTCTATATATCTGTGCCTGGGAACAAGCACCAGATAAGCAATAACCCTTTCAGGACCCTGGGATTCCTAGAGGGACTTATTCAGTGGTGTTGTCTGTGTAACGGTATCTGTTGAATCCTTAAAGTGAGGAGGCTTTCGAAACTTGCACACAGCAGTGAACGTGGACAGATGGTCAGGAAGCGGAAAGAAGAGGCACGCAATAAAGACAGACACCCACAAATATAAATTAACAACCCATTTGTTCCCTCTTTACCCCTTGAGCTTGAAACCCCATCTGTGACCTCACCAGAAGCAAATAAAACTGCCTCTCCAGGCCCCTCTCTAAGCTTCGTGCAGCACTTCCTGTGGGGACCCCCACTCCTCGAGCCTCTTTCTTTCTTTACTTTATGTGACAGTCTGCTGAATTTCAGATTGTCGCTCTGACTTCTTCTTTGGTTTCTTTCCTCATTCCGTATGCAAGCATTCCCTAAGGTTCTGCCCTGACCTCCTTCTCTCCTTCCAAATCCTCTCCCGTGGCCTCATCCATTTTCATGGTGTCAGCTCTCATTTGTATGCAGAATGCCCTCACATCTATAGCTTCGGCAGAACAGACCTCTCTCCAGGGCTTCGGTCCCACATTTCCAACAGCTTGTCAGTAGCTTCACTAGCACTTCAATGTTATCACCCATCATCGGGTTTCTCTCCTGGGGATCTGCTCTTGAATGACATCGGTATTTGCCAAGTCACATTCGATTCATTCCTCTTGCTGAACCCCACGAGCCTAGACCCGTTGAT
The DNA here is from genome assembly GCF_964339955.1 of Pipistrellus hanaki. Classification (NCBI taxonomy): domain Eukaryota; kingdom Metazoa; phylum Chordata; class Mammalia; order Chiroptera; family Vespertilionidae; genus Pipistrellus; species Pipistrellus hanaki. The sequence continues at coordinate 59,697,148 of NC_140503.1, forward strand.
TTTATGTCCTAAATATTTGTTGGCTCTGTGTCTCAATTCCCATCACCACAAACTTAGTTGTTGTTACTGTCACAGATGTCTCCCATTGCCACAAATGTGTGTGTGTGTTTTATCCTCGCCTGAGGATATGTTCATTGATTTGAGAGAGAGAGAGAGAGAGAGAGAGAGAGAGAGAGAGAGAAAGAGAGAGAGAGATCAATTGGTTGCCTCCCATATGTGTAGCCTAAATATATGCCCTGACTGGGAGTTGAACCTGTAACCTTTTTGGTGTATAGGATGATGCTCCAACTGAGCCACCTGGCCAGGGCCCTATTGTCACAAACGTTATTTTTTCTGCTGAAACCGGTTTGGCTCAATGGATAGAGCGTCGGCTTGGGGACTGAAAAGTCCCGGGTTCAATTACGGTCAAAGGCATGTACCTTGGTTGCAGGCATATCCCCAATAGGGGATGTGCAAGAGGCAGCTGATCGATGACTCTCTCTCATCGATGTTTCTAACTCTCTATCTCTCTCCCTTCCTCTCTGTACAAAATCAATAAAAAATATATTACAAAAAAACAACGTTATTATTTTCTGATTAATCTCTCCAGGGAACAGTTCTGGTCACCTTCAATTTTCTTTTTAAAATTGGCAACCATGTGAAGTGTTAAGAAGAAAGAAACTAAGGAGGGGCGAAGCTTAAAGAAGGGAGGGAGAGAGAAGTGGGAAAGAAAAGAGAAAAGAAGCCTCCTTAGCTAGGCATGCAAGGCCCCAACCTTTTTTCTTCCTTTCTTGATCCACTAAGCACAACAGACCCCACTGCCACTCTCTCCCCTCATCTACACCCGGGTGTCTGTATCTCTTTCTCCTTTGCATTGCATTACGGGTATTATTCGTGTTTATGTCTCACCTCTACTACTAGAGATCCTGGACTCTCATCTTGCTCACCCAGTGCTCCATCACTGTGCTTTAGCACTGGTAGATGTTCATGGAGTTTCTGTTGTTGTTAACATTGGATAACGATGTAAGACTTTGGAAAACCCTGCCCCCAGTTACTGCTTCTTTGCCCAGCATGCAAAGTAAATGGGCGATTTCCCCATTGTCTGCCTGTTTTGTGTACCTCTCTCTGGGTTTTTTGCTGTGTCCAACACCTCATTCCTTTGGCAGAAATGTGGTTTGTGGGGTCTGCTTTAGGGGATAGGTCCTTGCAAGGCTTATCTCTGAGGTGAGCCGCTGCTGTGGCTGGTAGAGCTTCTGGTGCCTGGTTATTTCTGGCAAACTCACTGTGTTCTGTAGCCGCTTGGGTTTTCTGCTGAGTGTGAAGTGGGGACAGAGGGGCCTTGCTGCTCCCATGAGTATTTCTGGAAATTCACCATCAAGCCATCCATGGCAGATGTTTCCTCGGCAGAACAGATGCAGCCAATTTCAGAGATGGGATGTGTCCTCACCAGAGCCTGATCAATCTTAACAGATAGTTTTCTTATACAGCGAAATGAATCATATGTCCAACATGGTACAGAACTAGTATAATAACAAAATTTATTGTTTTTAATTTAAATTCTTTATTGTTTAAAGTATTAAATATGTCTCCTCCCCCCAACCCCCATTGACCTCTCTCCAGCCGCTCCCACCCCCAGCACATGCCCTCACCCCTCTTACTGTCTGTGTCCATTGGTTGTGCTTATCTGCATGCATACAAGTCCTTTGATTGATCTCTTATCCTCCTCCCACCCTGCTCTGCCTTCCCTCTGAGGTTTCACAGTCTGTTCGATGCTTCTATGTCTCTGGACCTATTTTTGTTCACAGTTTATGTCCGTTATATTCCACAAATGAGTGAGATCATGTGATATTTATCTTTCTCTGACTGGCTTATTTCACTTAGCACAATGCTCTCCAGGTCCATCCCTGCTGTTGGGGATAAAGTTCTTTCTTTTTTCACAGCAGTGTTTAAATCCCTCCAGAGTTCGGAGTATCAGAGGAGTAGCCTCTGTGCCTGATCTTTTCAGTTCCAGAAAGACACATCATAAATCCACATTGTTTATTCCTGGACGGGTTCTCATTTGAATTTCTATCTCCTTTGTTATCCAAACACACGGACTGGACAACTTAGGAGCATAAAGGTCTCATTACTTTCCCCCCTTAAGCCCAGGACCTATGGCAAGCTCTTAGAGCCTGCACCATGAGCCTCTCCTATTACACCCAGAGGAGCCCTGTGCCTCAAAGAACTCCACAATGCTGGATTTTAACCTAAAAAGCTACAGAAAGTCAAAAGTTTTCCCTACCTTTATGATTTCTTTCCCACTCCTGGGAAGATCCTGCCACCCAAGTTCAGTCATAATTCTATCAAGTGATTCCTATTTACTCTCATGATCAGTCAGATGTCCTTAATGAGCTGGGGAAGGGGAGAGAATGTGAACTGAGGCAGTAGTGATTTGTTCATTCTTTACTCACTCGCTTTTTTTTTTTTTTTTTTTTTAAGGCCAGACTCCATTTTATGAATGAAATGTGGAGAATATAACAGTAATGGGAACTAACGAGTTCTTGTTTGTCATCATATGTTTCCCCTGAGGGGACTTTCACAAGGAAGGTCAAGTCAGTGTCAGTGGCATGCTTACGGAACAAAGCCAGGAGACTCCAAACATCCTGCAAAGGCTGCTTTTGGAACTTGAATAGATAAGTTGAAAGCCCAGGTTTTGGAAAACAGAAAAGATCAGGATTTGATTCTCAGTTATAGCAGTAATTAGAGTAATTTTCTCATTCTCTCAGGACCTTGGGGTTTTATTACATTACAAAGGGGTAATGATTTCTGCCTTAAGGATTGCTGTGGGGCATTCATTTATTTTCATTTGTTCAACAAACATTGATTATTCACTGCTTGCTAGACACTGGGGTTGGATGATGAGAAAGGCATGGTTCCTGTCCTCAGGAAGCTTACAGTTAGTGAAGGAGCTCCACTAAATAGTCAGATGCAATGTTTCTTTCTTTTTTTCTTTTTAATTTATCTTTATTGTTGAAAGAATAATTTTTAGGTCAGAGACTCTTTAAAAATCTGATGAAATGTTAACTTCCTCTTCCATCACCGAAAATAAATATACACAAAATTTCGCATACAAAACCATTGTGTACCCTATACTAAAAATACCCAACCTTGTAGGTGCTAGGAAAATGCAGTGTGTTAGGAGGTTAATGTCCACTCAGATCAGAAGGCAGAGAATTAGGTTTTTAATAGTGTTCTCAACACGGGCAAGTTTTTCAAGTCTGTACATTAACTGCAAATTAAATTCTGGGCTCTCACACTACCATAAAAATTAAAAGCAGAAGCCTCACATGTACATGTACTTGTTCACATACACATATGTACAGTATTGTGAAAGCTATAAAATTTCATTTGGAATGTTTATTTTACATTTATTTGAAGTGCCTTGGCTTACTGGTATGGATGTGTTAATAAATTTCTGGTATGAACACCTTCCTTTTTGGGAAAATATTAGTCTGAAGTATAAATGCTAGGGCCATTGACCCAAACTGATATTATAAGTTAAAGATCACTTTTTTTTACAGAAATCATTTAATTAAATTATACTACAAAAATGGGAGGTAGAGTAATTCTTGAGGCCTCAATAATTTATTCACTTAACATCAACAAAAATTTTTTTAGTGTCTACTCCAGACAGTATTCTGGGCACTTGAGATATATTAGTGAACAAAACATAAAATTTCATGCCCTCGTGGAACTTGAATTCTAGCAGAGAGCCGGGATTGGAAGATAAGCAGTAAATAATACACGTAATAAATGAGTAAATCATATGGTATGTTAGAAGGTGATAGGTGTTACAGAAAACTTAGAGCAGGGTAAGGAGGATAGAGACTGTGGGGTGGGGGGTTGTGGGATCAAACACCGGAGACTGTGTGGCCCTCATTAAGAAGATTGAAGGAAGTGAAGGAATTGTTTCTGGCAGAGGAATCAGAGCCAAGGGCTTAAATGGGAGCATGGCTGAATTAATTGACACACAGCAAGGAAGCTAGCCTGGCTAGAGTGGAGTAAAATGATGGAGACAAAAGTGAGAGATCAGGTCAGAAAGGCCTATGAGGTCAGATCATGTGGAGCCCTTTTAAGTCTTTGACTTTGGCTTTTACTCGGGTTTTAGTAGAAGAGTGACATAATTTTAGAAACACTGCTCTCGTTCCTGTGGTGACCGTAGACTATGGGGCAAAGATGGAAGCAGGGAGATCAGTTGGGAGAAACTCAAGCCCAAGACAGACATACAAAAAGAGACAGAGAGACGGTGACAGAGAGAGAATGAAAATAAGAAAGATTTCAAAGTTTTGGCCTGAGCAACTACAGGGGTCTTCAAACTACGGCCCTCGGGCCACATGCGGCCCGCAGAGGAGTCTGATCCGGCCCGCCAGGTTTTTTGGGCAGTGAGCGCAGCCGAGGTGTTACAGTAGAAATTAGTAGTTCATATAGTCCGGCCCTCCAGCTCTCTGAGGGACCGTGATCTGGCCCCCACTTTAAAAAGTTTAAGGACCCCTGAACTAGAAGGATGGAGTAACATGAGCTGTGATGGAAAAGGCTGTGGGTGGAGCCCACTGGAATGAAGGATAAGGAGTTCAGTCATCTGGTGTTGGATAGCTTGAGAATTCTGAAACTGTTTTGGGTGTGTTCTAGGATTAAAGCACATAGTAAAGTGAGAATAATAGAAGTCAGGTCTGACACTGTCAAAAAAAGGGAGTTACAAGTATGGAAACGGGGAAGACTGGAACAAAGCCTATGGTGTTGGATTAGGATGAGAATAAGATAAATCAGTGTGAACTCCTGGTTTTTAATTTATAGGTGTAGAAGTGGTTATAAATGTATACTCTCAAACATGCTTTTTAAACTCGGTCACTGAAAAGGCCTGAAGCACAACACCCTATATCAGTGGTTCCCAGCCTTTTTTGGCCATGCCCCACCTAAGCATCTCTAAAATCCTGATGACATATCATAATTATTACTCAAAAAGTGAACTCCTGTTCACCTGGAGGAAGCCTAAATGGCCATTAACTTGTTCTAAACAAGCTTCCAAAGAACATGGCAGTCATGAAAGAGAAAAATAAAAGAACGAAAGGACAGTTGAAGTACTGAGGAAGAAATCACTAAGAAATTGTTTTAAAAAATAATAATATAAAGTGATATGAAAAAAAAGTTTCAAAACATAGAATGGAAATGCATAAATATGTCACAATATAATGTTTATATACTGTATATCAGGCCCCCCATAAAAAATGCAAAAAATTCACTATTAACTCATTCTCAAATTGCCCCCCCCCCAAAAAAAAAAATCTAATTGCTCCCCTGTGGGGTGTGTGCCCCATGTTGGGAACAACTGCCCCAGATGTACGTTTTCCCGGGCCATGATCTCCTAAAGAAATCAGACATCTTGGAGAAACAGCTGATTCCAGGCTGGGGCAAAGAAAGGATAAGATGTGCCAGAAAGTAAGAAAGTGCTCAAATAATGATAAGAACGCATCAGAATGACACAGGAGCAATCTAAAAAGGGCTCTCATTTTATAACTATTTTAGCATCAAAATCAATAATGATATAAATTTATAATAAATTTATAACCTGTAAAATAAATGAGCATCCCAGAGTCCATCCTGATATAATAAATAAGTGAATAAACACATTAATGAGAAACAAAGCTCTTCCTTCTAATAAAATGCCAAATGATAAACACATAAGGAATGATAAAGTTTTAAAAAATCACTATTTGACAAATATCAAGGTAATCAATGATTTATGCAAGAATTATCAATGGGTCTGGTCAGGGTGACTCAGTGATTGGAGCCTGCAGCCCAGCTGATCTCCCTGCCTCCATCTTGGTTCATGGGTATTGACCCATGAACCAAAAGGTCACTGGATCAATTCTGAGTTGTGGGCTCAATCCCCGGTTTCTCTCTCATCTATGTTTCTATGTCTCTATCCCTCTCCCTTCCTCTCTCTCTCTCTCTCTTTCTCTAAAATCAATAGAAACATATTTTTTAAGAATTATCAATGGGTCCTAAACTAACGGGTGGAAATTTGATGAGAAACAGGGTACATAGTCTCAAAGTATTTTTAAAAAGGAAACCACTATCATCTAAGGGTCAAAGTTATTCATCCCATTCATGGGGCATACTGACATCATGACCTCCTTCTAGGATGTAATGAGAACACAGCATTGCTTTTGTCCAATTCCTACCCAAAACATACAGTGTCAATCTACTCACAAGGAAACCTCAGACAAACTCAAATTAAGCTAGTTGTTTAATGGATATAGAGTTTCAGTTTTGAAAGATGAAGAGTTCTAGAAATTGTTTGCACAACAATGTGAATATACTGAAGTGCACAGCTTAATGCTAGTATATTTTATGTTATGTGCATTTTACCACAATTTGTAGCAATGAAAAAAATTTCCAAAAAATAACTTCAATAAGTAATGAAAGACAAAGACTCGACTGTTCCAGATTAAATAAATTTAAAGAGACATCACAACTTGTGAGATTCTGGATTGAACTTTGGATCAGGAAATATGTTTACACACACACACACACACACACACACACACACACACGCAAGTGCGTGCACTGTTATAAAGTAAAATACTTAGACAATTGGTTTAAATATGAATAAGGCTTGATATTACAGTATTGTAGCAATGTCACCCTCCTGGTTTGGATAATTGTACTGTGATTAGGTTAGGTTAAAGAATGTTTTTGTTCTTAGAAAACATACATAGGTATTTGGAGGAATAAAAGACCACTGAGTCTGTAACTCTCAAGTGGTTCAGAAAATAATATATGTACATACAAATATGAAGAGAGAAAGAGTAATTAAGTAAATATGGGGAAATGTTAACAATTAAGAGAATATGGGTGAAGGGAATACAGGAGTTCTTGCAACTTTTCTATAAATCTGAAATTATTTCAAAACAAAAAGGCATTCGGTATCAGACATGTGGAGTTTGAGATATGAAGATGTCAACCAGGTGGCTGTATTGTATTCTGGAGGGGGGTTTTTTTGTGTGTGTTTTTTTATAAGGGTTTGGACTGAAGTTTGAAAATTGAGGGTCTGCATATAATGCTATGAGACTTGACAAGATACCAAGGGAGTGAGTTTTAGAATAGAACCAAGAACTCATCTGGTTCTATTCTTAGTATTTCATTCGTCTCTCTCAATAATGCTTTCCACTTCACTTTTAATTCATTGTCTTAAATGGAGAACTTGGGATTTGTCTAAAAGCAAGTTATAAAGAGGAAAAAAACAAAACGGTGAACAGCTGGGGAGTGGAATTATTGTCTATTTCCTATCTCCAGCATTGGATGACTCCAGCTCATCTTCTCCCTTCCCCACCCCCAACACGTTGGTGCCTGGTTGCCAGTGGGTTGTCCGCAGAGATTATCTGTATTCTAGAAAGTGAAGCCATCTTGCCTGGCGGAGAGCAGCTGGATAGAAATACGTGTGTCTATCTACACGGCAGGATAGAACTTGCACTTAGATCACGGGCAAACTTCCTGATGCTGAAATCAGCCCACATCTCACCAGTTTCCTGGTAGAAAGCAGCTGTGCTGCCAGGGCTAGAAGCCCCCGGCTGGCCTTAATTAGCTCTAAAGAGCACCCCTTGCTTTCCCTCCAGTGCGCAAGCCGCAGTGTCTGGCAGTGTGAATTGGCCGTGGGGTGCGGCGGGTTTCACTTAGCGTGAGTGAGCCACAGAGAACAGTGGGTCCCATTGGCATTGCCTCTGATCAGTCTGTCTTGTTTGAAACGAAAGGCAAAGGCAGTGTGTAGTGGTGGCTCTAACCTTTAACAAGAAACTAGAAGTAGAACGCTGTTCCCCTGTGTGGAGATTTGCTGTCAGAGAGCTCTGTCTTTCCTCTAACACCTTTACTGTGTCGGGAGGTTACTTCTTCACTCATTGGCTGGGAAGTATCACTCTCTTGTCTACATCTTGTAGAGCACTTTGCAATTTACAGGCACTTGTATGTCCATTATCTCATTTAATCTTGACAACAGAACTGAAAAGGAGATCGTCTTACCCCCTTTTTGTAGAGGAAGAAACATAGCTAAGATCATATTTCACTGGTAAGCAGCTGTGACTCTCTTTTCCCTGTTGAATTGGTGTGGAAAGTACCTGAGTTTCCACATTGAGCCAGTTGAGGAAATGTAACTATATTAATCCCAGCATCCAATCAAGTCATTAAAAGCCCTACTGGAGGCAGAGGGGAGGTCTCAATCACGTGAGCCTTAATAAGTTTATCTTTCTTGTTTTTTGTTTTTTAAATATATTTTATCGATTTTTTTACAAAGAGGAAGGGAGAGAGATAGAGAGCTAGAAACATCAATGAGAGAGAAACATCGCCCAGCTGCCTCTTGCACAACCCCTACCGGGAATGTGCCCACAACCAATGTACATGCCCTTGACCAGAATTCAACCTGGGACCTTTCAGTCCGCAGACTGACGCTCTACTGCTGAGCCAAACTGGTTTTGGCTATCTTTTGTTTTTGGTGTCACTTGGAAACAACAGAAGTTGGGTTGACTGAACTCCAGTGTGTTTTTGTGTGGTTTGTGACCACTCTGGTTTTTCTGTAAAGAGTGGAGATGGAGCATATTTGTTGTCATCATTGGCAAGCATCTTCTAGACCAGTGTTTCCCAAACTTCTCTCATGATGAGAATCACCTGGTGGAGTTGTTAAAATACAGATTCCTGAATCCCAACTAAGAAGTGCTAAACTAGAATTTTTGGGGACATATAGGTAAAATTGTATACTTAACTAGTATACTAGTTAAGTATACAATTTTACCTATATGTTAATAAATATAGGCTTTTATTATCATATAGAAATTTCTATCACAGTAAGGATGTAAAGCGTATATTAGTATACTAGTTAAGTATACAATTTTACCTATATGTTACCTATATGTTCCCAAAAATTCTAGTTTAGCACTTCTTAGGTGGGATTCAGGAATCTGTATTTTAACAACTCCACCAGGTTGTGATTCTCATCATGAGAGAAGTTTGGGAAACACTGTTCTAGATGACAGGGAGAAAATTGTCACTATTAGACTTCAACAATATAAAGACTTACCTCTAGATCAAGCCCAGAGGGGGAAAAAGTTACTGGCTGTGGCAGCAAAGCTACATCAAGATAACTCAGGGGAAGAGAGACAGCAGTCAAATAGAGTTTCTCCCTCTGAGAGAGACTGGATTCTGTCGGCAGATCTGACTCCCTAGGTGATTGCCAGCAGGCACCTTTGAAGGAACGTAATGAACCACAAGAGAATGTGCTGGTAGGAATATACGCTTTACATCCTTACTGCGATAGGAATTTCTATTGAGCTTGATCCATCCTACTTTTCTAAAGCCAGAAATATATTTTCTTGAGAAATCTCAAGAGTAGAGTACTTGTGTACGGGTTGGGAGAGGAATGGGCAGAAACAAGGACAGCAGTGAAGGCTGGCTTCAGAGACTTGGAGCAAAGATGCTGCAGAGCACAGCGATTAGCGTATCCACTTCGGGTGAAAACCAGATAAAACGGGAAAGCTATTCTCCAGGCTTTAATTATCATGAGGGTCATTTTCCTCCTGGTGCCAGTAGCCTTCCTCTGGTAAGGCACGTCTCCTCTGGCCACCCCTTGAAAGTGGAGATTCGACCCTCCTCTCTTCCTAGTACCAGTCATGACCAGAGTACACTTGAAAAGCCCCTATTGGGTTTGTACATTTACTTCAGCGGTTCTCACATTGGCCCCACGTTGAAATCATTGGGAACTTTAAAAGAAATACTGATGCACGTATCATTTTTTAAAAAGCTCCCAACGTTATTCTCATGTGTGCTAGGGTAGACAACACTGTTCAGAGTAGTGATTCTCAAGCTTTGATGTGCAAATGAATTACCTGGGGATCTTGTCGAAAAGTGGTTTCTGAGTTCGGTGGGTGGAGCCTGAGAGCCTGCGTCTCTAACAAGTTACCAGGTGATGGGGCGCCGTGAGTAGCAAAATTGTACAGCAGTGGCTCTCAGGCTCTGCCGCACAATTTTTAAAAATCACCTGAGTAAACGCCCAGGGTCCCATTCCACATGTAAACCTGAAGCCTATATATTTTATTAACCAGTGTCACCCCCAAATATATTCAACAACAAAATTTTAAAGGGGAAAAAAAAAAGCTGAAAAATCAACAACTTTTCTTGGATCCAAAAGAGAGGAGAGGACACAGAGCAGGCCTTTGGCCCGAGATTGGGGAGACAGGTGGATGCAGGGGGTTGGCCTTTTGGAGCAGAGATTCGCGGTCATGCGAGGGGAAACTGCCAAGGGAACCGGTGCTACAGTAGGAAAACCTGAACTGTTATTGGCAAATTGCTGGAGACTCAGTGTGGGCAACTCTGAGAGTTAAAAACTCCAGGGTGTGAACCCTGAAATGGGGGTCCGGGGGAATCTAAGAAGGGCTCCTGGGGGCTAACTGGGCTCAAAAACAGAAAAACCCCAGCCTAGCAGCTGATTCTGTACAAGGGCCTCTCTGGACTGCGCTGGACTGCCTGCCTCTGCACTGAGTTTCTGTCCTCTGAGCCAGCTCTTAGAAAGGATTTCCTGGAAAAAAGAAGAGAAAAAACAGGCATCCTATTCCAACCAGTAGGACTGAGGCTTCCCCAATCCAATGGAGCTGCACAGCTCAAGCCAGTTAGAGCAGCTCTATTCGGACCAGTCAGGACAGTGCCTTATGGGCCAATCAAACTACTAGTATTTGGAGTCCGAGTTTGTATGCGGATGCAGAGGTGGGGACTTCTGTCCACATAAGCCAGCTTCCCTCTGCTCAGAGAGCGCACTTTCCCTTTCCACCGAGAGAGAAGACTGCATCTCCCTGGCTGAGCTGAAACATGGAAGTCTTGCCAGAGTGGAACAGACAGGCCTGGAGTGGAGCAGAGCGGAGCCAGCCTTTGCAGAGCAGAGCAGAGCAAACTATCTAGCGAGAGAGAGGCCCGGCCCCATGGACCCCGACCCCAGAGCTGTAGATCAGCCATGCTGTATCACAGTGTGTACTGGTTACAGTTTCCTTCTTCACCGCACCCCAAATTGGGGGTTGCTATTGGCATTGAGTTGGCACCAGTGACCATCATTCGACAAAGGGGACTCAGTCATAGGATGCCCCTCACAATATAGTAAACTTGCCCCCCAGAGCTCCTCCAGGTTCCCACAGTAAACATCAAAGAAAAATCCCTTTGTGGTTCTTGCAGCGGAAAGGAAAACAATTATTTTTAAATACCCCGGAGCACACTGTTCTTAAGCCAGCCAGCCCTCCGGAGAAGTTAGGTAACCAGAGCCTAATCTGTGAGGATCTGGAACAGCGGGACTCACGTTCATTATGGGTGGGAATGAAAATGGTGCCTCCAGGTAGGGAGATCTGGGGGAGACAAGAGATCAACCAAAGGACTTGTATACATGCATATAAGTACAACCAATGGACACAAAACTCTGGGGAGGGAGGGTATGTATGGGAGGGGAAGGGCAATGTTAAAATATGTACACAGATAATTGAATTTTTTTTAAAAGTTAAAAAAAATGGTGCCTCCCTTTTGGAAGACAGTTTGGCAGCTTCTTTCAGAACAGAGCAGACTTTTACCATATGATCCAGGAATCTCCATCCTTGGTATTGACTCAAAGAAGTTGAAAATGTACGTCCATATAAAAATCTGCGGTTTTGTTCATAATTGTCAAAACTTGAAAGTAACCAAATTGTCCCTCAGTAGGTGAATGGATCAACTGTGGTACATCAGACAATAGAATAGTATTCCGTGCTAAAAAGAAATCAAGCCACGAAAAGACATGGAAGAAACTTAAATGCGTGTTATGAAGTGAGAGAATCTAATCTGAAAAGGCTGCATCCTGTATAATAATTCCAATTCTGAGACTTTCTGGGAAAGGCATAACTATGGAGACGATAAAAGGAGCAGTGGTTGCCAGAGGTCGGAGGGGTGAGCAGGCAGCACACAGAGGATTTTTAGGTCAGTGAAGCTGCTCTATGTTGACGCCAGATGGTAGATACATGTCATAGTGCATTTGTCCAAACTCATGTAATGTACAACACCCAGAGTGGACCCTCATGGAAGCCATGGACTTTGGGTGATTATGCTCTGTCACTGTGGGTTCGTCAATTGTGATAAATGTATCACTTTGCGGTGGGGAGGTGGGGGGTTGACAATGGGGGAGGCTGTGCATGTGTGGGGTCAGGAAGTGTATGTGAACTCTCTGTACCCTCTTAATTTTGCTGTGAGCCTAAAACTCCTCTGAAGGAATAAAGTTGTGTGTTTTTTTAAGTTTTTAAAAAGTCACCTGGGGAACTTTAAAAAAGTACCAATGATGATTCTTACTCAGACCTATTAAGTCAGAATCAATAGAAGATAAGGGTCCAGAGTATTGTTTAGGCTCCTCTAGTGGTTGCATCTATTGTGTAGCTAAATCTGGGAACCTTGGCTCTAGATCTGCACTGCACTGGCCTCTAACTGATTGCGGGTACCTAATTTAAAATTAGACTAAAAATGTAGAGCCTGGGTTGTATTCGCCGCATTTCAAGTTGCATCAGGCCATAAGTGGTTAGTGACTTCCATATTAGATAGTGCAAACGTTGGACATGTCGATTAATACAGAAGGTTTTATTAGCCAACCCTGTAAAATCTAGAGCAACTCTATGCGAACACTTCCAGAGGAGTTCTCTTAATTCTAAAATTGTTACATTCTGTTCCCTTAGTTAAAAACAATCTAATTTGATCTAAAAGGAGGACAAAATCATACCCTGTTTCCCCGAAAATAAGACAGTGTCTTATATTAATTTTTGCTCCCAAAGATGCACTAGGTCTTATTTCAGGGAATGTCTTATTTTTCCATGAAGAAGAATACGGTACACATTTATTGTTAAATGAAAATAAAGGAAATTTATTACCTGTATACAGTACAGTAGTACGGTAGTTGTCAACACAAACCAGACAAACTGTGAATCCTACAGTATCAAGAATTTGCTCATTTATTCAATGACAATCATGTAATCATCTTCTGGAACATCATCATAACAATCCAATTCCTGAATTTCCTGGTGAATTTCTCGTGACTCCATTTCTTTCAGAATCAGTGGACCAAATCTCTAATGTTTAGCCTGGGCGGGGGGGGGCTTATTTTCAAGGGGATGCCTTATATTTCACTCATAAGGAAACCTGTCTTATTTTTGGGAAAACACGGTAGTAGTTACTGTTTTATTTGCTTACAGTAGTTATTTTCAAATCTTATTCTTCCATCCTACTACAAGAATCTTCTGTGAGCTTTTGAGAGAATGAATTGTTCAGGGTCTCTTTGTAAATAGAGATGTCTGTGTCAAAGTTGAAGCAAGGTTGTCCAGGTGTAATAGAGATTGGGTCTTTGTTACACCCCAAAGGTGTTTGGTGATGTGTATTTATTAACGTCAGTATTAAATTTAAATGAAAACTTAAGTAATTAATCTTGTTATTTTAATGTGTGTGTTTTTTCTCTTAAGAATTCACAAATTTCCCCTCAAATAAATAATTGGTCATACTCAGGATTCCAACCAATTGGATATTTCTGCTGTAGGAGACAATTCTCAATCTGAAACTACAAGTTATATTAAAACAAAATAAAAACACCAAGCTCAAAACAATCTCCAATTAGAAGTGTGCTGAAACAACAAATTTCAGTTCTGGTGTGAGACAAATTAATGGAGGAGCAAATATTCTATTCTCAGTAGGTTTAGTGTGTGTGTGTGTGTGTGTGTGCGTGTGTGTGTGCGTGTGTGTGTGTGTGTGTGTGTGTGTGTGTGTGTGTTTTAATGAAAGACACCTTATCCTCAAGTAACTTATACTTTAAGGAGCTTCTGTGTCTCTTGTACTTCATCTTGTTAGAAGTCAAGGTTTGGGTTTTGTCTCTCCCGTGCTTCCTCCTTGGAAATCTAGTCATTGGAAGAAGAACGCAGGACTAGGACATTGCAGTGTATTAGAGATTTCGTGATTGAGCCATTTCCTGAAGAGTGTTAGAGTCTCAAGTTTAGCAGCCCTAATATATAAATGCCGGCCAGAGATGGGAGAATGGAAAACAGCTCTGAGTCCTGTTTAAAAATGTCAAGTATTCCCTCATTTGGTAGGCCCGATAATTCTTAACGGAGGAGAGATTATGGGTTTCTTGTGGCAACAATTGCATGGATTATAACTCAAGAATTGTCAGTGCTGGAGAGAGCTCATTCATGGTCCTCACTGTCCATGCCTTGTCCCCAGCGGGTGCTGATAAGGCTGGTTTGGTGGTGAGCTTTGTGATGGATCCCTGGAGCACTGCAGGTCTGAGTGCAGAAAACGCAGCCGCCGCAGCGGCCACAGGAGAGGCCGGGCACTTGGGCTCATTTGTATGGATGCCCTGATGCGGTGGGTGCCGCATACCTCAGAGCCTCTGCAGCATCCCCAGCACAGAGCCTCGGAGAACAGCACTGCTCTGCAGCTTTGCTCTCCCGTCAGAGTTCCACTCCATAACCCAATGCCCTTTAACTGGGACAGACAGAGCGGAGTGTATAAGGCAAAGAACAATGTAAGTCCGGTGCTCGGACGTAATTGGCAGCTTAGGGTAAGATAAAGTCTCACAGTGGAAAAAATCATAGCATCTGGCTCTAGCAAAGACCTTGGAAGGTCGTACAGTCCATCATTCGTTGCCTGTCTTCCAAACCTAAACCATTCCAGATGGGTAGATGGGTGAGAACTGATTCTACATTTTGGGACTTCCAAAAGGAAAATTACTGAACTGTCTTTGAAACATGTTTTGATGCATGGCACCTTTTTTTTTTTTTTTTTTTTTTTTACTGTGTGTAAATTCATTCTTCAGTTACTCCAAGCCCCTCATATTGCAGTGAAAATTGGTTTTTATTTGTTCAGTCGTTAGTGGAGATGAATAATGACTAGTCGGTGTCACTGACGATCAGCCATACTTAAATTACCACTCCAGCCTTCTTTTCATTGGCAGAAACCCATTTCCTTACATGTTTTCCTATGGCTGGGTTCTTTGGCCTCTTACCTATTATCCCTTTCATCTTCAAATCCTTCGTGTCTGTTTCGGTTGTAATGTTTGAACTGGACCCGGTGCTGTGGAAATACCTGATGAGTACTTAGTATAATGAGAAACTCACCTTACGATTTCTAAATACCAGCGGTGTCTGCTGTGCACAGTAGTGTGAGATTGTAAAAATGACCACGGGAGACTGTAAAATAACCGTGCAAGCTAAGATTATATAATGTGACCTTACTGATCAATGGGAAGATTATGATGCATAAATGTGTTTCAGAACACTTAAAACTTGCTCTAGCCGCTTTGGCCCAGTGGAGAGTGTCAGCCTGTGGACTGAAGGGTCCCGGGTTCGATTCTGATCCAGGGCATGTACCTCGGTTGCAGGCTCCATCCCTGCACTGTGAGGAGGCAACCAGTCAATGTGTCTTTCTCTGTGTCTCGCCCCCTCCCTTCTACTCCCTCTAAAAATCAATGGAAAAATATATTCGGGTGAGGATTACCAAAAAACATTTAAAACTCTATTCCTGTTATAAATGTGTAGAGAAGTGAAAAACATAGTCAAACCAATATCAGTACCAGTATACTGTAAGTTAAAATATTATGAATATTGACAAAGTGTATTGTTTTTAAGTCTCCTCCAGGGTAGTTTGAACAGTGCTTGCCTTCTTGTCCTATAACTTATGATACTGAGTAAGTATCCTATGCCTTGGCGGATTGTCATATTCCTTTCTAAGTTTGGATTAGCATCTAATATTTTATCCTTTGTGCTTTCAATGCTATGAGATGTCTCCAAGATTTCCTTTAATAGGAAGCTTTTGTGCCAGCATCACTTCCTCTGGGACATCTCATACCTTCCATCACAACCGCTTTCCTCGTGTATGCCGCGATGCGTTTGCCTTCCCTGAGTTCCTCTGGGGCGGATCCAGTCTCTGGAACGCCCGCAGTGTCAGCAATCCCACAGTTGGCTGTGTCTTCTACAAACTCTGTTTTCCTTCCAGCGCTATCACTCTCATCTTTGTTGGCCATCTCCCCTGCCTCCCCACAACCCCTGCATTATCCATTCCATTTTTTGCTTTATCACTAGGAGACAAGGAGGCAATCTCATTGCACACTCTGTTGTTCATTGTGTGAACTTAATAGCAGCTGCACACTGACCAATCACCGGCACGCTTTGAAAGGAGTTACATAATCTGTCACTGATCCTGATGCGTGTGATTTGTACACTGAAGAGTTAGCAGTGAAACTTGGACTGGATGCAGGTACCCACAGTCCCTATACCATGGCAGCTGAAATTTGGACGCTGTTCCTGGGGAACTAGTGTTATTTAAACTGTTGTAACTGGAATTCTCCGTGTAAAAACAATGGAACTCGGTCTTACTCAATTCCTATATCTACCGCCAGGTCCAGTGCTAGCGTCTGTTTCCTGGCCATTTTGTTCTCTACTCTGATGCTTAGGTCTGTTTCTGCCAGTGCCACTCTCATCCTAGTGAGGTTTTCCTTTCGTCTCCAAGGACACGTCATTGGATCTGTCCTCTTTGGTCTTTATATCATTGGCTTCTGACCACTCCTCCAGCCTCTGAGGTCATTTGATATATTGATTCCCCTCCAAGATTTACTGTCGTTTGCAGGTTGGATAGACATTTCCCCACTCGTTAATGTGAACTGTTGTTATCCCCACAGAATGTCAGTTCCTGATTTCCTTCTGGTTGACCAGCCAGTTCACTGTTGTCCTGCTGGCCAGCCAGTCCAGCCAGTTCTGTTGCCTACGGCCGGTGGCTCCCAGTTCTGGATCATCATCAGGCTCTTCTGAGGTGCTTTAGAAACCACTGCCCCGCCCTGGGATGGGGCCTGGGAATCTATAAATTTGAACGTCCCCCGTGTAATCAGCTAAGTTTTATCTTTAATATAAACAGTGCTTTTCTAGTTCTTAGTAACCTTATCATAGATTACTAGAACTTTAAAACCTACAGCTACATTAAAAATCATTTTCTCAAACCTATACATTTTATAAATGAGAACACTAAGACCCCCAACGTGCCATGGTGTCACAGTTTCAGGACGAGTGAGGACGAGAACCCGTGTTTTCAAACTCTCACTTTAGTACTCCTTGTACCTAATTTCCATCACATGGGACATAATCAGAATGATTGATGATCA
This sequence comes from Pipistrellus hanaki, assembly GCF_964339955.1. Taxonomy (NCBI): domain Eukaryota; kingdom Metazoa; phylum Chordata; class Mammalia; order Chiroptera; family Vespertilionidae; genus Pipistrellus; species Pipistrellus hanaki. The sequence goes on from NC_140503.1 coordinate 59,714,342, forward strand.
TCATCTTCAAACTCTGCTACAGTGATTTTTTTTTTTCTGGGTATGAGTGTATCTGTGGAATGCCTTCGAGGAAAGATGCTCCAGTAAGGTTCTCCTTAGCAAACGGGAGAGTGGTTGTGGCAAGGATTGTTGAGGCCATAGGTGCCCAAGGGCCTGGAGAAGCTCTGGGGCTCAGCTCAGTCCTGCTCTGGTGCTCACTCTGCCTGCTCTGTGCCTGCTCGCCTGCCCACGCGATGCCTCCTGTGTGCTCAGATATCTAAGTTGGACACCGGGCTTGTTTCCAAAGGCTGTTTATGTGAATACACACACTGCCTGGTGGGACAGTAGGGAGGTGGAGGGTGCGGGATGCACTATTTTTATTTGTAAAGCTCTTTCTATTTCCATGAGTTACTCTTAGGAAAAGCAGAAGAAACTAATGTAAAAACTCAACAAAGACCCTGGCCTTCGGGTTTGCTGGCAGAGGGAAATGAGTCTGTAATTCTGAGAGCAGCACTAGGAGTGGAACATCCATCCCTCTGATACGTTTGTATGGGTTCATGAAAAATGAATGGGGGATGTTGAATAACCGAATGAACAGTTAATGTTTACATAGGGTTTGAAAAACAAAACAAAATAGAGCTGTCTCCCTCCTTATCTCTGTGAGCTCGCCTGTCCCAGCTACAGCGTTTGAAGTGCTAATGTGTCTTGGAGAGCCACCTAGTCCTGGGAGGCTGGGATCTAGGGGCTCCTGTCAGTTACCTGCTGCCGCCATCCTGGCCTCCCACTGGAAAGATTGTGTTTTATAGGAGCATGGAATTTTAGAGCAGGAAGAAGCCAGAGTTCTCTCTATTTTAATTCCAAATTCTTAGTTTTCTCCCCGGAGACCCAAAATGGTCGGCACGCTTAGCTGCAGTCACACAGCTTGTTTGGGGCTGAGCTCAGCCAAGAGCCAGTCTCCGGGCTCCCAGGCCAGCGTGGCTCTGACTGCAGAGCCTGTCAGGCCCTACCCAGTCTCCTCCTGTTCGGCTTCCCTAATTCCTGCTCCAACCTGTCTCTTGCATCACCTTGTATGTAAACACACTTTCAGATTTCTTTAAATGAAATGTGAAATTTTAGTGATCCGGTGATTGGGAATTTTGGTGTCTATGATAGACTTTCGGAAGAGATAGAACTGCATTCTTATAGCTGGAGAAACAAAATCAATACTTGTCTTCTGAGAAGTAGATGGGATTTAGACTATACCGTGGGTGGCTGGAATTGAGACAGTAGGTCCATGGGAGTGGCTAGGATATGGACCTGGGCCCCTCGCCTAAAGGGGCCAGAAAGGGACTGTCCAGAGTGTGGGAAGGGGCCACAGGGGATGTGGCACAGAATTGGCAGCCCACGTGGACAGTGGGGGAAGAAAGAGTCATCCCTGAAAAATCAGAGTGCCAACCTGACCGGCAGCTGGCGTTGGGGCCCAGAGTTATATACTACTTAGAAAAAGCAGAAGCCTCACCTTGAAGAAAGAAATGTAAAAACTAACCCAGGTACTGAAAAACAAAACAAAAGCCATTCTCACATCTTCCCCACTGAGACCACTTTCTGACGCAGGGCACCCGAGGAGTCTCACAGAAGCAGCTGTCGCTGGAGATGAGCTCACAGTTAAAAACAAAGCCCATTTGCATAGTCAAACTGAGAATCTACTGATGTAGAGCAACCAGAAAGGAACTTTAAAATAAGAATGCTAAAAATGCTCAGGAGTAAAGGAAGAAAGAAGTCCTCTATGAACAGGACATTAGGAAGGATATTCTTCATTATCCATGTGATTCTGTGCAGGGTATTTATCTCAAACATCAGGCTTCTGGGAATGATTTCACAGGCAAGTCGCGGATTTGAATCCATTGAGTGTTCCTTGGTGGTGGCGATTTCCCCCTTTTTAAATAGTTTTGCCTTCTCCTACCTTCACCAGAACTGATAAATAAACACAATTCAATCTCTAAAAAGCACACCTAGCTCCCCGGAGTGGGTTCCCATAGACCAGCGGTCACTAACTAGTGGTCTGCAAACTACTGATGGTCCATGAGATCTGAAAGGTTGGCGACCGCTGCCATAGACTGATTTGCCATAGCTCAGTCCTTAAAAGAATTGGTGCAGTGTCTTCCTCCATGTCTCTTGAGTGTTCCATCTCTAATTAATCCTGACCTTACCAACCTGGCCATTGCTATAGGCCAGTGGTCAGCAAACTCGTTGGTCAACAGAGCCAAACATCAACAGTACAACGATTGAAATTTCTATTGAGAACCGAAAACCAACTTCTACGCGTGGGCCACGAAATTTCAATCGCACTGTACATGCACACCCACATGTGGTATTTTGTGGAAGAGCCGCATTCAAGGGCCAAAGAGCTGCATGTGGCTCATGAGCCACAGTTTGCAGACCACTGCTATAGGGTATGCCTTGAAGCTGTTAGAGTAGTAGGACCTACCACCCACATTCTTTTACACGATTCACATTTTCAGAAGCTATTTAGACAGTCCTATCTGGGCTACAGACTGGAAATGTAAAGAATTATCAATCCAAGAGCAATTCTCATAGTAGTATATGCTTTTAAAACATTCACAGCTTTTACTGAGAAGATGCAAAAAAAGATTCCATTACAGATTGAAATTAAGTTCACCCTGAAAACTGGGACCAAAAAAAAAAGTACATACAGCACCAGTTTTGATTGTGTGTAGGTGAGTCAGTTCCTAGGATAATGAAAAAAAAAAAAAGATCATGTTAAAAAGCTAGAAGATTTGAAAAAGAAACATGGGAAATTTTAGTTTGCAAGTGAATGCTGTTTTGTCTTTCCAAATGAAGGTTAACATCACTTAATAAATATTTTAAACATTAATTCTTACACCCTGATAAACAAAGAATCGTTACCTTCTGTTCTTTGGAAACCATACCAGAAGTCTATTTTAAGATCAGTTGTTTTTATTTTCTATTTTCCTTCCTTTTAAAATGACTTTTCAATCTAATTTGTAAAAAGCCAGAGTGTCCTTTGAGAACTCCTTAGTAAGGTTGGCGAAGGTCCATTTCTCGCCTGGTACAAAATTGGGCCCTCCCAACAGAAGGTAAGATTGCTAGCAGGTTTCCTGTATATAGAACCACGTGTCTTCCCCACCCGACTCCCTATTCTGTGAGTCCTATGCAATCTTCAGTAGCCTGTCTTAAATATCCTGCAATCTGCATACTATAATTGGACACTTGTAGTTTTCCGTCATTTTCTAGGCCATGCTTGGTCTAAGCAGAGACCAGTTCAGTCTCAATTTGGCATTTTTAGCTGGTCACTCATTCAAGAGTTACAAAATGGTATCTGTCAGAGACTTTCTTTGTTACATTTAGTGAGGACCAGGGTTAATATTATTAGGTTTTCCTGTAAGTGATGCTTTTCCATTGAGACTTTAAGTTAAGGTAGCTATAAAGGCTCTCCAATGTTTCTTTTTCATTTTTCCTAAAGAAAAACAAAAATAAATGAAAAAGAAAAGGTTAAAAGCTGTAATCCCCGGGCTTCCTTCTACAAGAAAGCATTTAACTTTGCTATAAGTAAAACCTTTTTTCTTCAATACTTTAAAATTCTTGAGATCCACACTTTCTTTAATGAGGTGGATTACATGGCACTTCATGAAGTTCTCTGACACCCTTATCAGATCATTTTTCTGCTACAGTAAGATATTTTTCTCATTTTAAGAGCTCACTCAATCTCACTGTTAACGTAGAAAACTGGTATCATTAAAGCTGCTGTATACGCTTTCGCTGGTGATTCTGTTTCTGTAAAGTAGGAAATGTGTTTGTTTTCTCTCTTCTCTACAGAAGCATTCTTAGCCTCCTATCTCAGAAAATGGAACTTCCATCCAGGCAGCGGACAAGCCTCCCTTTTCATCATCCCTCACAGTCCTTCCATCGCCTCGCTGGATCCATTTTACTTCCTAGAGAACCATCAGGCCACTCACTTCTCATCTCTTGCCGGGGCCATTGAAAGAGCTTCCTAACTCCCTCCCATAATGTTGTTCTCTCTGATGTTCACAATCTGATCCTGTCAGTCATTTTGTTTAAAAAAATTTTAGTGGCTTCTTTTTGCTCTTAGGATAACATGTCTGATCCTTAACACTGTCTCCCAGGTTCTATGTCATCTGACCTGAGGCTCCTTCCCCACACCCCTCAGGGGCCCTATTTTGGACTCAACCATCCCGGTCTTCTTCCAGTTCCTTGAGTCTGCCTCATTCCTTTCTGACTCAGGGCCTTTGCATGTCTGTTCTTTATGCTTGGAGGGGTCTTCTCTCCACTCCCCTTCCCCTTGGGTATTTCCTATGCTCCCTTCACATTAAAGCACTTCCTGGAAGCCTTCCCTAAACCCCAGACCAGGTTGCACCTCCCCCTTTATTGCTCTTCTGTTGTTCCTTGCAGGTGTGTTTTGTTTTGTTTTGTTGTTAATTGTGGAGAGCGGCTACAGCTTTCCAACAGGATCAAGCTTTGACAGCACTTGCTGCATCCCCTGCAGCCCACACCTCTTAGCTACCTAAGACTGCAGGGCTGGACTGTAAGGTCAAGCTTACAACCATAGCCTTTTGGCTATAATTGTGCTGGGAGGGCTTTGCCCTCCAAGCCGGGACTTACATGTGCCTTTGCCACAAATCCAAGACTTGATCCTGTCTGAACACTGTAGCCACTCTCCACAGTTAACCCTCACCCAAGGATATTTTTCCATTGATTTTTAGAGAGAGTGGAAGGGTGGAGGAGAGACCGAGGGAGAGAAACATCAACTGGTTGCCTCCCATCAGAGCCCCGACTAGGTCAAGGAATAAAGCCTGCAACCCTTGTACGTGCCCTTGATCAGAATCAAACCCGGGACTCTTCAGTCTGTGGGCCAATACTCTATCCACTGAACCAAACTGGCTACGGCATCACTGCAATTTTCCTTTGTAACATTTGCATAGTAGGTCTAAGGATTTGTAAATTGGGGGATCATTATTGAAAATTCAAAGACAGCAGAGATTATATCATTTAGCTTATTATTCTGTCTGCAACTGTAAGCACAGTAGCTGGCAGGATTAACGCTCACTAAATGTTGTTGAATGAATAAGTAAATGAATGCCTCTCACTTGTAGCATACAATGAATATGTGAAAATGAACACCACCTTCAACCCTCTGTGTCTGGCCAAGATCAACTCTTGCCTTAACTTTACTGAAACTCTCTCCTGCATTAAAATAGCATATATTTTCCATCTTCTAACTGGGAACCCATCTTAAGATCAAGAAGACTCTGGCCCTAACTGGTTTGGCTCAGTGGACAGAGTGTCGGCCTTTGGACTAAAGAGTCCAAGGTTTGATTCCGGTCAAGGGCATGTACCTTGATTTCGGGCACATCCCCAGTAAGGGGGTGTGTAGGAGGCATCTGATTGATGTTTCTCTCTCATTGATGTTTCTAACTCTCTATCCCTCTCCCTTCCTCTCTGTAAAAAAAAAAAAAAGAAAAAGAAAGAAAAGAAAAGAAAAGAAGAAGAAGAAGTAGAAGAAGACTCTGACTTCTAATATATGGTTGGGTGCTGATGTTTTCAGTGATCATTTCATAGGTAAGGAAACTGTCAGGAGCCTAGGGGTATCAGGGTGGAGCCTCACACCAGGGAGTATTGAAAGTGAGCCAGGGTCAGGTTCTAATTAAAATCAGAGGCAAGAAAGCATGTAAGGGACCAGATGACTTCAATGGTAGCAGAAAAGACATTCGGAGGTGCATAGGGAAATGTTCAAGAGTTAATGGGAGATACTGTTAGAGATAATGAGTTATTTTCACTAATAATGTTCCTAAAGAGGGCACATTTGTTTTTCTAATAGCGATAATCTAAAATCTATCTCTTATTACAACTAGCTTTGTCCATCTTCTGGAAGACTTCTGTGAGAATGGAAGGGAAAGTTCTCTATTACAGGAGCTGAGATGGTTATATTTAAGCAGAGGCAGATTTTATTGACTTAGAGAAGCACTGAAGTGTTAAGTGTAGTGATTAGCTTTGATTTTTTTTTTTAAACATACTTTGTGGGGCCTGAATAACTTATTAAAAGCAATATGATGCTACATTTAAAAAGTCAACAAGCATCTTGGGAAATCATGCCTATAACCAATTAAATTTATAGGCTAGTAGTTCTAAGTGGCAACTGGAGGAATTCAAATGGAACATCTGGGACTCTGAGCAGTACATCGCCCTTGGAATTAAACCATAATCTGATATCTTCAGGCTTCCTTACCTTAAATGCTCTGTTCTCCCATTGGAGATTGGTTCTGTTCTTCAGGTCTTGATTTTCACATCTTTGCCAACCTCCTGTGTTGTTGTTAAAATAGTCTGCCATTTGGCCACTGTGGGACATTTACTGTGCTTATCTAACATTTGTGAAGAATAGTGGGTAAAAGTGAGCAGAGACCCATCCAGAAATTCTTAATGAAGCAGAAAACATACAGAAATATTCAGGGTATCTCTACTAAGACCTATGACAATCTATTGGGACTTTTTGGATTGGACAGAAAGTACCTAATTCTTTTTGTATTACTACCTAGGCTTCTTCTGGTCAGTAATGGTGGTGATGATTCAAGACTCCCCATCTCTTTCCTCCTACCTCTCCCCCAATCCATGCAGAGTAAACCATTTTGAATCTGGAGTAAAATTGCTTTCTTTTAAGCCATGGAAGGCCAAGTTCAAATCCCAGTCCCTTGCTTCAACAATTGACTCTAATGTCCTTAGACAGAACACAGATCTGCTCCTCAGAACAGAACACAGATCATTATGGGCTAATATACTAGTATATCTATAAAAGCCCAGGACTGTAGGAGCTGCATAAACATGCCATGGGAAGCAGATTAAGCCCTTTATGTAAACAGTTACAACAGTGCAAAAAAATTGTGTGCTGCACAGGCTTATTCACTGGCAATTTGGAGAACAGTATTTTGCCAATACAGTTCCATCTTCCTTTGAGCAAACAACATGCAAAGATTCGTGTTTATTCAATAGAGTGAGGGCTAAAGAACTGGTGTTTGTTTGTTTTTTTAATATATTTTATTGATTTTTCACAGAGAGGAAGAGAGAGGGATAGAGAGTTAGAAACATCAATGAGAGAGAAACATCGATCAGGCATCTCCTGTACACCCCCTACTGGAGACGTGCCCGCAACCAAGGTACATGCCCTTGACCGGAATCGAACCCGGGTCCTTTCAGTCCGCAAGCTGACGCTCTATCCACTGAACCAAACCGGTTTCGGCAAGAACTATCTGTTTCAAAGACAAGAAAAGCTGACATGTTTCATCTCAAAACCAAACTTCCCAATGCCATTTTTTTATTATAAAATTCATACAGATATAGGAAACCATATAAACCATTTGCTTAATTCATTATTATAAAGTGAACACCACTGCTATGGATTTAATGTTTGTATCTCCCCCAATGTGAACACCCTAATTCCCAAAATGATAATATTTGGAGAATGACCTTCGGGAGGTGATTAGGTCATGAGGGTGAAGCTCTCATGAATGGGATTAGTGCCCTTAAAAGAAGAGACACAGAGGGATGATCTCTCTCTTGCTCCCTCACCTCTCCACCTCGCCCCACCACCATTGAGGACACAGTAAGAAGACAACCTCTGTAAATCAGTATGTGGGCTCTCACCAGAACCCAACCATCCTGATCTTAGACTTCCCAACCTACAGAACTCCAAGAAATAAACATTTGATGCGTTAGAAGCACAATCTACAGTAATTTGCTTTAGAAGCCTGAATTGACTAAGACAACCACCTGGGTAATAAAGTAGAACTTGGCCACCCATTCCAGAAGTTCCATGCATGTTCCTTGGCTCAACTGTAGCCCTTTCCTCTGATAAGTGAATACTCTTCTGACTTTCATAGAAATCCTTTCGTTGCATTTTTCTTTTTATAATTTTATCACCAAAATGTGCATTCGTAGGTAGTATAGTTTAATCTTGTTCATTGTTCTACTGTATTTTAAATTAATATGTTAATTTCTAATTAACACAGTTTTTAGGGGAAGGCTGTTATATAATAGAAGTTATATAATAGAAGATATAACTGAAGCCCACTTATATTTTCCATTGTATTAAAGGCATTTGTGGACTAGAACATGTGTTACCCTTATTCTTGAAATTCATGGAGAATGTCCAAAGCAATTTGCTTGTCTTGCTTGTATGAGCATGTACAAGGCATCTCCAATAGGTGTGACTGACTGGCTCCAGAGAGAAAAGGGAAGGAAAGAAAAGGGCCAGCCCTGAAAAAGGAAATCTTAAAGGACAGAGACTACATCTTCAGTTCTCCACTGCACTAGTAAGTATGGCAAGGTGAGGGGAGAAGGAGGAAAGGGCAATAGTGTCATATCCTACAGCTCTGAATTTGCTTAGACTATGAATTCTAGCAAGCATAAATCTTATGGAGAGAACAAATGGTAGACGAAAGATAAAGGATTAGGAATCAGGATGTGGTCATTGCAAACATTTCCTCTCCCATTTCGAAGGGAGTTCATCAAGCTGGCATGGCTCAGTGGTTGAACATTGACCTATGAACCAGGAAGTCATGGTTCGATTCCTATGAGGGCACATGCATGGGTTGCAGGCTTGATCCCCAGTAGGAGGCATGCAGGAGGCAGCCAATCAATGATTCTCTCTCATTGATGTTTCTCTCTCTCTCCCCCCCCCCCACCTTTCTTTCTCTCTGAAATCAATAGAAATATTTCTAAAAGATAAATGATATAGGATAAATAAAAATCACCAAGTGAGTAGTTTGGATGGGGCTAACGTTATAAAGGATTGTCCCTAAAGACTCAGTTGGGATAAAAGTTTTAAAGTAAAATTAGATATAATAATAAATACCAACATTTTCTACAGCCCTCAGGAAAGTATAGGAACTCCCCCAGTTTATACATAGGGTATATTTCAAAAATTGGTTCATAGAAACCTAGAATGTACTAATTCTCCAGATAAATAATACTGTGAACGGTGAGGAGATTTTTAGATTGCATGCAGAATATCATATAACTTATGGTATAACTGAGGAACTGTACTTTTGTAATGAAAAACACCAGAACTACAAATAGTTATAGAACAGATTGTAAAAATAAAAAAAAGTATTTAATAACATAGCTGAACAAATTTTTTTTAATGTGGTGTTTAATGAAAATTGTTATCAGAGGCTGATATGGAAATTGATGGAAAGTTTTATAGTGATTTTAAAGTAGATTTTGGACATTTTCAGGGACTTTATATATGACTCCCTAATTTTTACTTATCCTTACTTCAAGGCATATTGCTTTCATGTTCATTGAAAGCAGCATATAACTGGACCTGATTGTAGGCATATTAGCTATAATTTGGGTAATTTTTGTATTTATAAGTTGAATGAAGAGTGAGAAAGGGAAAAAAGAAAAGATGATGAAAATTTTTTTTAATTGGAAAAGATGTATGAAGTGATAGGTAGATAAAAATGTGTGGGAATTAATATTTTCTTTTAATTAACTTATTAATAGTAAATGTGCTTTCCTTTACAATAAAGAAAAACTAAAATTTTCTTCTTAAAGAATGTGTAGAATGAGGAAAACATTGCCTGGGGTGCTATTAACTGAATCTGACTTCAGGAGGCAGTTGGGTTATCTCGCTGTTGGGGTAATTCAAACTGTAACAGTGGGTGGTGAACCCCAGAGAGACTTCACAGAATAAGGGAAGAAATTAGAAGAAGAAACCTGGGGAACACCAGCATTCTAAGGAATGGAAGAGAGAAAAAGTCTGAAACCATAGACAGGAGCATGGAATCTTGGAAGCCAACGTGGAACATGTTGAAGAAGGAGGTGCTCATTGGCATGGCTTAAGAAGACCAGTTCCAGGATTCTCCACCTTGATCCCTGGTGAGGGAAAGGATCCCGCTGCTGACTGTCAAGAATGTTCGTGCCTGTTAGGTTAGATCCCTTCCCTCACAACGGGCAACCTCATCATTCCAGGCCCTCAGCGTTATACACACCAATCATAAATTTCAAGTAATAAAACTACTTGATATCCAATGCCAGGAGGATCATTTTCTCTCACACATAGGACCAAAGTCACAGTTAGCTTTCTCCCTCCAAAGATGATTTATAAATGTTGTGATGAACCAACAGGATATAAACCAAAAGGACCCTAGCCTAGAGCAACCTAGGAAAAAGTGTAGATCTGTTTCTGGGCTCTTTGTTCTGTTTCATTGATATAATGTTTTTTCTTTGCATCAATACCACACTATCCTGATAACTGTTGCTTTACAATAAACTAGAGGCCCGGTGCATGACATTCATGCACTGAGGAGGACAAGGTCCATCAGCCCAACGTGCACCCTCTCGCAGTCCAGGATCCTTTGGCGCTGCCATGGAGGTGAGAGAGGCTCTCGCCACCACCACTGCACTCGCCAGCCAGGAGCCAGGCTTCTGGCTGAGCAGCGCTCCCCCTCTGGGAGCACACTGACCACCAGGGGGCAGCTCCTGCATTGAGCACCTGCCCCCTGGTGGTCAGTACATGTCATAGCAACCGGTTGTTCTGCCATTCGGTTGATTTGCATATTAGCCTTTTATTATATAGGATGTTTACATTAGTTGGTGTTAGTCCTCCAAATTTGTTCTTTTGCAAACTTGTTTTACCTGATCTAGGTCCTTTGAACTGCCATGAGAATTTTAGAATTGGTTTGTTAATTTCTTCAAAAAAGCCTACTGATATTTTGGCTGCAATTGCACTGAATGTATAGATGCATTTGAGCATAATTGGCATCTTAATAATACTGAGTCTTGAAATGCATGAACATAATATACCCCTCCATTTGTTTCAGTCTTCTTTAATTTCTATTAGCAATATTCGTGGTTCTCTGTGTAATTGTTAGCATTTTTAATGTTGCTAAGTACTTGCATATGAAGTGATATCTCCTTGCAGTTTTAATTTAGGTCCCCGATCACCACTGAGTGTTTATTGGTCCTTCAGGTTTCCATTTCCCTGGCTTGCTTTTATATTAGCCTTGCATTTTATTTACTAAGAATATTTTAGTTTCATATATTTTGTTTGTTTTTATCGGTAGTTGGAATTTCTCTTTCTTTTTAATTTTTTGTTGTTTTTAGCTCATGAATTTTGAAATAGTAATTTAGACTCAAGCACATACCTCTTTGCATCTTTTCATTCCTTGTTAATATTATCATCTCCTAATTTCTGTCAGGAGGAAGTTCTGATGTATGTCATGTACTTTGACATGTTCCAACTTTGATAACTTTTTTGAGAACTCTGATTTGAAAGCAAAGCATGAGGTCAGTTCAATTGTCAGTGCCCTTTGGGCAATGCCTAGTTTATCTCTTTGCTCAGCTAATCTGCTCTCATTCCTCACAGCTCACTGCCCTGGACATTTGGAGATTCTGTTCCAGCTGAGAACATAATAAATAAATAAATAAATAAATAAATAAATAAATAAAATAAAATAAAAGGATACAATCCCAGGTCTCTGGGCAGAATTTGGGTAGCCCAGGGCTCTCACCTTTGAGGCAGCAGGCACCTTGGCAGAGTGCTCAGCCACTCTTGGAGATGATTGTCAGAAGGCACAAGAGCCTCAGTCCTGTTCTGTAAACTTTCTTTGAGCAATGAAAGGAGATCTACATATAACAGTTATCAAGAAAAAGTTGTCGCCGAAACCAGTTTGGCTGAGTGGTAGAGCGTTGGTCTGTGGACTGAAAGGTCCCGGGTTTAATTCCAGTCAAGGGCATGTACATGGGTTGCGGGCACATCCCCGGTAGGGGGTGTGCAAGAGGCAGCTGGGCGATGTTTCTCTCTCATCGATGTTTCTAGCTCTCTATCTCTTTCCCTTCCTCTCTGTAAAAAATAAATAAAATATATTTTAAAAAAAGAAAAAAGTTGTTAAGATAGATTTTTATTAAAAAGTAGCCCTTTGATTTCTTTTGGCTACAAAGTCGGCTTCCTATGATTTCTAAGTCAGAGGACTACATGCATCTGGTTGTGTCTTAAAGAACATTCTTTATGCATATCAGAATCTATAAATAGTTAAGTTTTCAATACTTCAAAAGTATTGAATACCTATGGCGTACCAGGGACCTAAACTACCAAAATGAGGAAGGTATGGCCCTTCCCCTGGAAAGAAGCAGGAATGTAGGTAGGAGTTAACTAGCTCCAATGCTTTCTCAAAGAAAAAGAAAAAAAGAAAAAAGAAAAGAAAAAAAAAGACAAAGTAATGGCAGGTGTAAGACCATTCTATGGCACAAAAAGCAGGCAGTCTTTACTTACAGAAACTTGGCTAGAAAGCATAGAGCTAGAAAAATTAAATGAATGCCTGCAACATGTGATGTCTAGACAACTGGACAGGATACCAAAAAGAGAAAGATACTAAAAGAAGTTGGCAATCAGAGATTGTTGTGTTCCTAAATCCTTGTTCTCTTCCTAGAATGCTTTCCATGACCCTTGTCATTCGGCCAAATCCCACTTATTCTTAAGGACTCATCTTAGATTTTATTTCTTCTGGGAAGATTTTCCTTTCTATCTCCCACCCTGGCTAGGAGACGCTCTTATGCGCTCTCATCGCACTGTACCATATACTCTGACTGTTCCACTTATCAGCTAGCACTGGAAGTGCCTGTCTGTCTCCTCCCGGCAGATCACAGATTTAACTTGCTCACCATTGTATCCAGTGTCTAGCACTGTATAAAGGCGCATTGTGGGTGCTCAATAAATATCTGATGAATAAACAATGAATTATCTGATAAGTAATGAACAAATGCCAGGAGAGGAGGAAGGTTTAGCCTGGAGAAATAAAGGCCTAAGTTTAAGAATAAGACTCAGAAAAGAGCTCAGAAGCTGGAGGGATAAATACCCACTAGGGAGAGAGCAACAGTAATTTGGAGGAGAGTCTCATTTCATTGTGCTACTAATTGTTATGGGCCCCAATTTCCTCCACAGTTCAGGTTCAAGACTTGACAAGAGTTATCAAAACTTGATTATGTGCCAAGTTGTGTTCTAGATATATTGGACTTATGCCCGCAGAGCACTTGCAGATTTGGCTGGTGACTTCTGTTGTCATCTAGGTCAGTGGTCAGCAAACTGCGGCTCTGTTGACTAATGAGTTTACCGACCACTGGATAGGGGCTTAATCACAAGGAACAACAACTGCCTGTAGTTATTAGAATCGAGAGTCTAGATCAGTGCCGGGGTGGAGGGCACTGCCTGAGGTCCCCTGTCAAGCCCCACCAGGCAGGGGGTGCAGCCTCAGGTCCCCGGCCCGGCCCAGCACCACGCAGCCTCAGATCCCTGCTGATTGCTCGTTAAGGCTCGTTATGAGAACTCGGCCTCTGCTGTGGGCACAGCCATCTTTACCATTACGGCATGACAGTCAATTTGCATATTCCCTCTATTAGATAAGATAGTCAAGATATGGAAGCAACCCAAGTGCTCATCAATAGATGATTGGATGAAGATGTGATACATTATACAATGCAATTTTACTCTGCCATAAAAATAAAAATAAATGAAGTCTTATCATTTGCAACAGTATGGATCAACCTAAAGGATTTTATGCTAAGTGCAATAAGTCAGTTAGAGAAAGATAAATACTTATATGTGGAATCTAAAGAACAAAATAAACAAAACTGAAATAAACTCATAGATACATACCACAGACTGATGGTTGCCAGAGGGGTGGGGAGCTAGGGACTGGGTGAAAAAGGTGAACAGAATAAGAAGTATAAATTGGTAATTATAAAATAGTCATGGGGATATAAAGTACAGCATAGGGAACATAGTCAATAATATGGTAATAACTATGTATGGTCCCAGGTAGGGACTGGAAATATCAGGGAGACCACTTTGTAAAGTATATGATTGTCTAGCCACTGTGCTGTACACTTGAAACTAGTACAAAATAATGTTGAATATAAACCTCAGTTGAGAAATAAATTTTTTTAAAGGAGAAGGGCGGGCGGGGAAAGGAGGTGGTCAGCCTGTCGAAGGGAAGATTTGAAGGACAGGGGATAGTGTAGTATCAAGTATCTGAAGGACAATCACGTGGCAGCCTGGGCAGAGGTTATCTCGGGACCTTCAGAAGCAGACCTGGGATCCCTGGGTAGAAGTTACAGGAAAGTGTTTCTTCTCATTGTTAGGAAGAACTCGGCACCATCAAAGCTGTTCAGAGGTAGAGTGGACTGTTTGTATGAGGTGGCGAGCTCTCTGTCACTCAGGTGGAGACTGGAAATCCATACCCTGAGATAAGGACTGTGCCGCTGTGTAGGTTGTTAGTGCACAGGGCACCTGGCTCAGAGAGCAGCCAAGGCTGAAATCCAGCCAGGAATGTAGCAGCTACGTCGTGCATCCTGGCATCAGCCACCCAGAGGAAGAGGTACCTTTTTGTAGTTCACCTAAAGGTACCCCAGGTCTAGCAGATATAGAAACACTTACTCATCAGGTAGATCAAATCAGTAAGAGCTAACTTCCTGCCAACTCTTATCCTCCATTAGTCTGGGGTCACAGTTATATGTCTTTAATCAGAACTCAAGAAATAAAGTGAGTGAAGAAGAAATGCAAGCAAACAGACTTCATTTAACCCAAAGGAACCAATGCAATTATGCCTTTCAAAGCATTGATGCAGGTGAAGGCCGCCTGGTGAGGTGTCTTAATAACAAGGTGTGAGCTCTCGACATTTGAGGCGTATTCCTATCTTTCTTTGGAGATGAAGTACTATGGAAATGTTTTCCACTAAAACGTCTTATATTTAAATGTGAAGTTTTAAAAGCAGAATCTAAAGTTGCACATATATCATTGCAACTCTGTTTGCATAGACAGTTTCTTGAACAAAAGACAAAATAGTAGCAGAGATCTACTCTCTGAGGGAATGGCTAATGGGTGATGTTTTTAGATGTGATTTTTATGTATTTTATAAACAGTAAACAAATACGTGAAAACAATCTTTCCTTCGCCTGGAAAAAATATGCATTTAAAATGTTTTATTCACTTCATGAAATGTGTTTCTCTTCTTTGGTGACTTCCCATGACACAAACTTGTCTGTAATACTGAGCTAACGGGTTGGGTCGGTTCAGAAAGTTATTGTTCAGAAAGGTGGGTTGTTGCAGTGCAGTGGTACCCCAATAACACAAAAGATTTTGAATTTCTGAAAGGGCCCGCATTTCATCTTCCCACCCTGTCAGCAGCTCACTCACCAATGGATTTACACGTTTTACATTCTCATTTCGTTTACCGCATTACTACCGAATGCTATGAAAACAAACCCAGTGCAAATTAAAATGTTGGGTGGGGGGGGCAGGCGCCTCATTTCCTGAAGAAATGCTCCTGGAAATGAGCTTCAGAAACAGACGGGGTAAAGCTACAGCCAAGAAGAGCGAGTTTTCCCAGATACCACACATGTTGGAGCAGGAGAAGGCAGAGCTGAAAACAAACATCTGATATAGGACTTTGTAGACTCCTCAGCTGCCATTCAGTCTCCCAGGCTGGAGGCGCGTTTCAAAGACGAAGGATGGAAGCAGGAGGCAGTTAGCAAAGTGCTGGCAGCAGATGGGCCCCAGCGCCAGGCCAGCAGCCTGCACAGTCTCTGGGAATAGAAATTTATTTTCAAAGAAATCTCCACCTAGTTCTAGTTTTCATTTTAGAATTCTCTTATCTATTTCATCAATCTCATTGCAATGTAGTAATTGCAGGAAATGAAACCCAGAATCAATTTCCCCTTTTTCTTATGCCCTCCCTTTTGTGATTGTGTCTTTCGTCAAGAGCAGTTTGTGCCTCAGCCAGGACACTCTTGCGCCTTCTTGTGAATACAGCAATACGCTTTGACTTTATGCTTGTATATGATCCAGGAACCTCACTAAAGGGCATATTCCAATTGCTAAGTCACTGGCAGGACAGAAATTTGCCACAAGTTCCTGCAGGTTCCCATGGGGGAGGGGGAGGAAGACCCTCATGCCATGGCCAATGTTGCTGAGTGGTCAGAACGTCAACTTGGTGACTGAAGGGTCATGAGTTCTATTTCTGGTCAAGGGCATGTACCTGGGTTACAGGTTCAATCCTTGCCCCAGTTGGGGCGTGTGTGGGCAGTAACCAATTGATGTGTCTCTCTCACATCTCTCTCTTCCTCCTTCTCTTTCCTGTCTCCCTCTCTGCCCCTTCCTCCCTTTCACTCTCTCTAGAAAAGAAATATCCTTGAGTGAGGATTAACAAAATCTATCTCTAGAAAACCCTAATATGCAAAGCGACCAAATGGCAGAACGACCAGTCGCTATGATGCACACTAACCACCAGGAGGCAGACACTCAACACAGGAGCTGTCCCCAGCCTGCAGGCCCCAACTGGTGGTGGCAGTGGGAGACAGGGCCAGTGAGCAGGTGGCACCAGGCCAGCCAAGGCAAGTGCTGATCGCGAGCCAGGCCTAGGGATCCTATCTATACACAAATTTCATACACCGGGCCTCTAGTAAATAAATAAAACACCCTCACTATGGAGGAGGAACAGAAAACCTGAAAATAGTTAAAGCCAGTTGGCAGATTTTATAATAAAAGGCAGGTTGAGGGAGGAGGATATTCATGTTAGAAAACAAAAGAAATAAAATTACACAGTTCTGATGAAAGCATATTTATAATCATTATAGTTCTTATCTCCAGAGAATCTTAGGTCAGAAAGATAGTGCCATTCATCTTGTCTTAACCAGCAGACAGTGCAGTTAACTAGATAGGCTCTTCCGATTCCCACAATCACAGGTTTATTAATGGCCTGTGTTCTGTCTGGAGAGTTTTATGGATTTGGTTATAGACTACATACAATCCTTTCTGGACCCAATTGCATTCATTTATTGGTGAAGATATTGAAAGTGAGTTCTTTTTAAGAGTTTTCAGTGTATTTGAGCATATGTGATAATTTTCAGGAATCAAAGATTGCAACCTTTACATGGAAAAACTCTAATTTATATGGAAAAATTCCACAAGGTAGGGTGAGGAAGGACCATTATCTGTCTTGTCTATCATTTATATTCTCAGAACCTCACACAGACATAGTAGGTGTTGAGTAAATAATTCTTAGATGAATAAACAAATGATGAGTGAATCTGCATGACTATAAAATTCTGAACAAAGAGCCAAACAGTGTAAACCTCTCTTTGGGGTATCTGTAAGGAACTGTAGTCTTCCCTCTAAATCTGTATTAAGGCCTCTAGATATAATCATTCCTCATCTACCCACAGTCTTGTCTCACCCTGTGAAACATAAAGCAGTGTTACTTCAGGCACAAATTCAGACTAAAAGGACAGTTTATAGGATTTTGGAGAAAATGCAGGTTTTTCAGTGTCTCTTAGTAGTTAACTTTAAAACTCTTGATGGAATTTTTTCTATAGTAACATAAGAATAAATGATTGTGAAGTGGCAGGGTCCTTAACAAAAGAAGTCTTTTTGCAATTTAGCAAAAGTGTGTTCAACACAGGAATGCATTTTTTCCCTCAGAAAGCAGAGTGAAAACCAATTTCCTTTAGCCGGTAAAGTCCTCCTGCATATTCCATGCACATTCATACACAGTGGAATAGCGTAGATAGATACAAGGCCTTCTATTCAAACAGCCGTTAGGAAAGCTCCAAGCACCTCATGCGCAATAAATAGACTGTCACCACTCCAGCCTGGGAAAAAGAAACACACAGAATAGGAGTCAGGAGAGGAGAGGAAGCATTTTTCATGTACCAGAGGCAGCTTCAAAAAATGAAATCCCCAGGAAATTCTCCTGAGAAAGGGGGTCAGTTGTTTTTCTCTTCACTTTCTCGCATCTTGGTAAGAAAAGGAGTACTCTGCAAGGCAGCACACATCCTCTTCCTTTTTCAACTAAAGGTAGAGATAGCCCAGCCAGTGTGGCTCAGTGGCTGTATGTCAAGCTATGAACCAGGAGGTCACAATTTGATTCTTGGTCAGGGCACATACCTGGGTTGCGAGTTAATTCCCTGGTTGGGCACATGCAGTAAGCAACCTTTCTCTCTCTCTTTCTCCCTCCCTCTATTTCTCCCTCCCTCTCCCTTCTTCTTTCTAAAATTATAGTAAAAAAAAAAAAAAAAAAAAAGGTAGAGAAATTGAAGGGGGGGGAAAGTACAGATGGAAAATTTGTAATGAGTACAATTACTTTTAAATTCTTTTAAAAAAATATAATCTGAGCCCAGCTCAGTGATTGACCATCAGCCTATGAACTAGGAGATTATTGTTCAATTCCCAGTCAGGGCACATGCCTGAGCTGCAGGCTCAATCCCCAGTAAAGGGCGTGCTGGAGGCAGCCGATCAATGATATTTCTCTCTCACTGGTGTTTGTGTCTCTCTATCCCTCTCCCGCTCTCCAAAAATCAATAAAAACATTTTTTTTAAAAAAGATAAAAATACCATCTGGGCCTTAAAGAATCATGATATGATTTGGAGAATTTGCTTCGAATAATTGGGAGTAGGTGGAGTTCAGATGAGACAAGATTGGTTATGAGTTTATCATTGATAAAGCTGGGCGATAGGCATATGAGAGTTCATTATACTGTTCTCTCTACCTCTGTGTATTTTTTAAATTTTCCATTAAAAAAAAGATGGACTTGCAAAATGGAAAAAATCAAAACATTTTTTAGATGAATATGGTAAATAGCAGATGCATGAAATATGGAATCAGAAGCCCATTTATATGCAGATCTCAGTACCACAATGTGTTAACAGCATAGTCTTATGTTAGTTACTGCAGGTCTTCAAAACTCTGTTTCAGCATCTGAAAAATGGAAACCATGCCAAATGTGTCTAGCTCATAGGGTGTTATGAGAGTAAATGAATGATTATTTATGAAAATACTACATAACCTATAAAGTTATATAAAACTGTAAATTAAATTATTAATTGAACTATAAGCCTATTCAAAGTTATTTGTGCTTTATTTACCCTAAATTTGTACTTTTTTTTTTCTTAATAAATTTTTATTGTTCATATTATTACAAGTGTTCCTTTCCCCCCCCTTCCCACCCCACCCTCTGCCCTTTCCCCACTCCCCATTGTCCTCATCCATAGGTGCACAGTTTATGTTCAGTCTCTTCCCACATTCCCCTCTCCCCTTTTCCCCAAGAATCATCAGTTCACTCCCCTTCCATACCTCTGATTCTATTGTATTCAACAGTTAATATTGTTCATCAGATTTTTATTTTAATTTCCTTGGTTTTTAGATTCACTTGTTGATAGTTACGTATTTGTTGTTCATAATTTTTATCTTTATTTACTTTCTCTTCTGAAAGAACCCCCTTCAGCAATTCATATAATTCTGGTTTGGTGGTGATGAACTCCTTTAGCTTTTTTTTATTAGTGAAGCTCTTTATCTGACCTTCGATTCTGAGTGATAGCTTTGCTGGGTAGAGTATTTTTGGCTGTAGGTTCTTGCTATTCATCACCTTGAATATTTCTTGCCATTCCCGTCTGGCCTGCATGGTTTCTGTTGAGAAATCAGCTGACAATCGTATAGGTGCTCCTTTATAGGTAACCACCTGCTTAGCTCTTGCTGCTTTTAATATTCTCTCTTTGTCCTTTGCTCTTGGAATCTTAATTATGATTTGTCTTGGTGTGGTCCTCTTTGGATTCCTCTTATTTGGAGTTCTGTGTGCTTCCTGGACTTGTAAGTCCAATTCTTTCCCCAGGTGGTGGAAGTTTTCTGTCACTATTTCTTTCAGTATGTTTTCGATATCTTGCTCTCTCTCATCTTCTGGGACCCCCATGATTCTGATGTTGGATCGTTTGAAGCTGTCCCAGAGGTTTCTTACATTATCTTCAATTTTCTGGATTCTCTTGCCTTCTAGCTTCTGCAGAGGAGTGTCTTCTGGCTCTTTATGTTCCAAATCTTTGACTTGATTCTTGCGATCTTCTATTCTGTTTTTAGGACTCTGTATAATATTTTTTATTTATTTCAGACAATGTATTCTTTATTTCTTGTTGATCCCTTAGCATTTCTTGTTGATCCCTTTTCATATCCTCATAGGTCTCATTTATTTTATCGGCCTTTTCTAGGAGTCTCTTGAAAAACCTTATAAGTGTGGTTTTGAACTCTATATCCAGTCGCTTTTTGTCCTCCATTTCTTTCGTTTGTGATCTATTTGGTTTAGGCATTTTCGCAGGCAGCTTTTCTGATGGGGGCGGGGTTTCAGGGTGGAGCCTACAGCCTTGGCTTCCGTCAGCCCCGCCCTATGCGACTCCTGAGACTCAGGGTCCTTCAGTACTTGTTGCAAGCACCTCTGAGAGAAAGGTGCCCTCGATTTTCGCCTGCTACCAAGCAGTGTAAGCTCTCCTGCAATGGGCCCGAAACTGGGGTTCAGTTCAGTTGGAAGTGGAGTTGGAGGTGGCGTTCAGAGCAGTCTGGAGCCCCTGTCTCCTTCCCGCCAGGGCAGTCCTACGGCACAGCCGGCCGGCCCTTCTCTGCGCGCTGTGTGCGCGCCTCTGGGACCTCCTTTCGCCGCTTGCCCAGGTACCACCTTACAGCCCAGCTCCCTCTGGATGAGCCTGGGTCCCCAGGGTCTGGCCTAGAACGGGGGTTCAGAGCAGTTGGGGGCCCAGCACAGTCGGAGTGTTTATCTCCTTCCCGCTGGGGAATGCCCGCCAGACACTCGGCCTCCCTCCTCTCCGGCTCCGTCCTCTCTGCGTGCGCTGCGTGTCTCCGTACCTTGGGCTTTTACAGCTCCTCCGTGCTTCCTTTTGGTTTTCTACTTGCTTCTCGTTGTAGAATTTCCAGTCAGTTGACTTTCCTGTAGTTCTGGGTAATGTCCATTTTATATTTTAGTTGTATTTTATTGAAATTGTTGCGTGCGGCTGCGGCTAGGTGCCTACCCGAGCAGCCATCTTGGATTCTCCCTAAATTTGTACTTAATTAAACCAGTTTCAACCAGGCCAAATCCAAATCTTCCTAAATCTGTTGAATCAGAACAAAACTAAAGTATCTTCTTCCTCTTTCTCTCTGCTTCCACTGGGTATCAGAGCTGCTCCTGTAGTCAACCATGCCTCCTCCGCCCCTCTGCCATCTTTCTCTGACTAAGGAGAAATCTTCCTAGAACACCACTTAGATCACATGACTCCCTTGCTCAAAGCCATTCCCGGATCCCCACTGCCCATGGGATTGAATCCAGCTTGCTTACCCCACCCCTAAAGTCTCCAACATTTGGTCTCTAACCTGCCTTTTCAGCTACCTCAAACCACTCATGTTCTCAAACCTTCACCTCCAAGCAGCGCTGGTGTTTTTGTTCCCCATTCCTCCACTTAAAATATAACAATAATACCCCTTTCTCCCTGTTGTCCAGATTTTATCAATCCCTACGAATCAACCTTAACCCTTCTTCTTCCAAATCTTCCTAAGTCCTTATAGCCCATATAGTATGCCTTTTCTTGGTTTTTATTATGTTTGACTTGGCAATTAATCATATATTCCTTCATGACATAACTTTTATATATATATATATATATATATATATATATATATATATGATTGATTTTTATTTTTTTTTATTTTTTTTTTACAGAGAGGAAGAGAGAGAGTTAGAAACATCGATGAGAGAGAATCATCGATCAGCTGCCTTTTGCACACCTCCTACTGGGGATGTGCCCGCAACCAAGGTACATGCCCTTGACTGGAATCGAACCTGGGACCTTTCAGTCCACAGGCTGACATTCTATCCACTAAGCCAAACTGGTTTCGGCCATGATAACTTTTATTGTTATATTAAATAGTTAATGATCCCTGTGTTACTTAACTTCCTTCCTAGATTGTCCAATTGGATTATAAACTTTTAGAAGGCAAAAAGTGTGACTTTTATATCTTTTCACCTCAAGGCCCAGTGCTTTGCACATAAGAGACATTTTCATTAACATTTAGGGGGGGAAATATTAACTGAAGTAGAATCTTATAATCCATGATGGTCATGCATAGCATATGAACATTTCCTTCCTTTGTATTTCTTTGAATCTTGAAAATGACTTTACATTTTTTAAAATTTTACATTATACTTTATAGAGTGGCATAATAAGGGGAAAGTTCAGTCTTAAGTGTTACACAGATCTAAATTCAAATCCCAACCTAGACACATTAGCTATGTGGAATCCTGGCAGTTTACTTGACCTCTTTACCAGTATTCCTTTGCTTTCTCAATCATAAAACGAGAATGCGGTGATAATGCTTGCTTTGCACAGTTAGATAATAGCCTAGCATGTCATCAGTAAAAGACAAGTGGTATCTTGGTACACATCATATGGATTTGATAATCTTCAAAGTGAAGGATCATCCTAGCTTGGGGGTTAGGATGCAGTAAATATAGACAGAGTCAGAGAAGCCTCTGCCCACTTCTCCAAGCCCTGATTTCATGCTCTGGTTTTGCTCTTTGCATCCTTAGCTATAAGGTTTATGGGCTAAATACAGCTGGAATCCCTAATTGTCAACTTTAAAAGTACTAAGTTCCCAAGCCATTTTCATCCCTTCCTTTACTACCGTAGGTGAGTTCCCTTAGAAGTAGGCTCCCTCTCAAACCAAACCTCAGCTCTCCTCCTTGTTTGCGTGCTCTTTATTTCCTGACAACCCTCATTGTACGTAGTTCTCCTGCAGTCTTCTACCTGCCATTACCATGAGCTATAATCCTCATGTTTTCACTTATTTGGTGACTCACAGTTGCCTCTTCTAGAGAAGACCCAGAGCAATGGCATGGTCGGACTCCAGTCATAAAGCACAATGTCATCAACACTTAAAGACCTAATCAATGAATAGTGATCTTATTTAATTCTAGTTATAATAGAAGTTGCACTTACAAATGATTTTAAAACAACAATTTTACATGGGTTACATTTTTTCCAAGCATGTTATTAGATTTCAATTTATCTATTTTTGCTGCTCAGTCTTGAGTCATAAAAAGGGACTCACAGTCTAAGTTATATATTTTTTTTCTACTGCTCATTACTGTTGAGCTCTTTTTAATTTATCTTTCATTGATTGCAGAACAGACTGAGGGAGAATTGTTGGTTTCCATTCTACCAATCTCATTTTTTAAAAATAATCATCTTACTGAAGAAGTTTAGTGAGTGTGGATGTAAGTAACTTGCTCTTTCAATAGGCAATGGGTCTTGCCAACTAGAACCCATTAACAGGGAAAAGAAATATTGCCTAAGTCCACTCACTGTCTTGTAAGTCTTTTAACAAGCAAGAATGTCCAGAAAAATATCTGAGATTCCAGGAATCTCAACACAGAAGGTATTATTATCAGTAGGGTCCTCTTGGAACCCTAGAAGCAGCCCAGGGACACACTCATAGAAGGATGGAGCCTTAGCTCTGGAAGGGGTTTTGGTAATCATCGGGGCTAGAGACATGAAGTAGGTGATGTCCCAGTGAAAGTCATAAGTCTTCTGTCTAATCTCCCAGCACATGGTGCTCACCTCGCTACTCTATTTGCTGTTTTCCATTTCAACTATCAAAATCAATCAGGATTCTGTTCACACACATAATAATCAGCTTTGCTAACAATAGCCTCCATTCCAATCAACTTCCTTGCAACTACCAGGACTGTATTTAGTTTATTTTTAAAGCCAAGCAGTTTTTTAAAGCTTAAAATATTTTGTTTTTTGAAAACCTAAAAGGCTCTTTATTTAGTCCGTGATGAATATTTGAGTAGTGTTAAATTTATCCTCCTGGCAGTGCTCACATTGTACTTGTCAGTAATTGTGACTCATCAAAGAATGTTTTGATGTTGAGTCCTTGGCTAACAGATGGCTCTGTTGAGATGAATTGAGGCGGTGAGCTAGGCGGTCCGAGGAGAGAAACTTCTTTCATAATTAGTCACTAGAGGTTGTTGGAATTTGTAAGAAAGCACAGAAGTCTGTGGAGAGGGTGTCGGGCAGGGGGTGTTAGGCTTTGTACCGAAATAGGGGAAGGCCTTATCTTTCCTACTCTGTTTAGAGAATGGATAGAAGAGCTCACGTCAGTGTAGCTGGTGTGCCAGTTGTGGCTGGAATGACAAAGCCAGACCACAGAGAGGCAGGACTAGGACATGTCTGTTTCTATGGGGTCTGTGATCCAGGTGGTGAGTGTTAGTCACAGAGAACTCCGTGCAGGAAAGAACAGGCCCTGAGCAATAACCCCAATGAGAACTCACTAACAGAGTGTAAAGCAACAAGCCCTTACACTCT
The DNA here is from genome assembly GCF_964339955.1 of Pipistrellus hanaki. NCBI lineage: Eukaryota > Metazoa > Chordata > Mammalia > Chiroptera > Vespertilionidae > Pipistrellus > Pipistrellus hanaki. The sequence goes on from NC_140503.1 coordinate 59,738,529, forward strand.
TTGGAATGACATTCAGTGCTTCCTTAATTTACTTTACAAAAAGGAAACGCACACTTGTCATAAATCGGACAAAGAGAAACCTGAAAGACAAAATTCAAGTCCTTTTAGATATATTCTAGAAAAAAATCCAAATAGGTTAGTAAGTGATGCATTCTTCATCTTTAAAAAAGAATAATAATGCATACCTCGTGGTTTTATATGAGAATAAAGGGAAATGAGGTAAGCATAGCATCTCACCCACAGTAAAGACTCAATAAACGGTCTCTGTGTTAAAGAGGGAAAATATAGTAGCAATGATGCTTATGTGCTTGCTAGCCCAAGGAAACACAGGAAAAAGGACTGGGCATCAAGGAAGACTGGTAGTTGAATTAATAATCAAGGAGAAGAGGCTTTTTTAAAAGGCTATTTGTCAAGAGCACAACAAAGTCAAGTGTCATGCTCTCACTGCATGTCACTGGAGTGTAACTCCTGGGTCTGCATGACTGAAAGGCACTGAGAGAAAAACTAAATCAAGTAATGCAAATGACACACGTGTGTGAGGTCAGTGAGAAAGTGGGGACAGTCAAGGATTTGGAGTAGAAAACCTGTATGTGAGCTCCTCAGCATTTTCTAGCCACCTAATGGGAAATTATCACAAATACTTTAATAGGTGACACTTAGCCTCACTCAGTTTTCACTTGTGTAAAAAATAATAATTTTTAAAATGCTGAGAATTTTTGTGAATATGCACTTGGCAAACTGCAAAACATGTGAATCCGTTTGTTAAGGCAATGATGAGGAAAGATACTTACTCTCCTCACAAAGGTTGACTTAACTGGCTTCTGATGCTAGAGATAAGGGACAGAGGATGGTAATTTTTCATTTTCACAGAGGATACAGTTAGAAGAAATGGGATAACAGTACGATCAATGCTACCGAGAAAGAAGAGAAAAAGCCTAAATATAAAGTTGTCTAAATGACAGCCAACTACTAATGGACATTAGCAATCCCCTGCTTGCTTGTATCTCTTCTGAAATTCCTAGATTCCTAATTTCCAGCCTTTTTGGAAGGAGATACATGCACACTCCAGAAAGTATTATATGGCATCTTTAACAAATTAAAATGGTTTAAAATTAAATTTTTTTGATGCTTTGGAGTGTTGCAAAGTTAAGGTTCAGAAACACTAATTTAGGCGATTGCGTTTGGACAATATTTTAGTTGTCATAAGACCCAAGAGCAAGATCATAGACTGAATGACTTGTGAGATTATTTCATTCAATCTTTTTTTTTCTTTTTTTCTTTTTTTTTTTTTTAGCAGATGTTTCAAAACAACTGAGATGTTGAAAATTTTGGAGCAGAAAATATGTCATCTCACCTCATGTATTTGATTTGATTGGCTTGATTTTATGTATTTTTTTTTTCACAGCATCCCACAAAAGAACTGAATTTAAAAGAACTAAATGAGAAAGGAAATTCTGATTTCCCTTCTAATGAGCTGTTTTACTAGTAAGTAAGGAGCTCATTTACTAGTAAGTACCTTCAATACTTGAAGGGATTTAAGGGGAAAAAATATGTCAGGATTAAAACATTAAAAATAGAAATATAAATTCCAAGATTAATCCCTCGAGTTACTTGACATTTGAAGTGATTTCCCCTAAAGCAATTTTCTCTGTAAGGTTTTATCAATTTATGAGAGAAAATACTTTAACCTGCCTAGAGATTATTGTGTCAATTAAGAATAAACAGGATTAAAGAAAACCAAGCATTACTTTGGAAATGGATCTACTCTAGGTGTGATGGAATCATATTCCAACTATTAGGGAAACATGTACTATCCTTTCTTCTTACCCCAGGCTTGAGGAAGTGCAGCTGTGAGTGATTTCCTGGAGTCCTTGTTTGCATGTTACTTTATCCTTATGTCTTTGCCTAATCTGTGGGGAACTTTCACCAAAATACCTGAACCCCAAGTTGATCCCAAATTATCCATCTGCGATTCTGAAAACATTTTTGGTTCTCTCCTATAGCCAAGACCTCAAGAAAATAGTCTATGGAGTTGATCCTGATTGCAGAATCAAGACAGCCCATTGGAAAACATTGCAACATACTGTTTATAAGAATAACTTGCTCCTTTATTGGAAACTAATAAATTTACCCCATAGATTGATTGGTCGTGAAATATATTAAGAAGTTGTGTGCTTAACAAAAGCACACAAGTTTTATGGTTTGCTGACCTACACGTGCAGAAACACAGCTCTTTTTGCAAAGCCTTTTAGCAGTTTCTCCATAATACCTTGTGTACCTATTTCTGCACAGACATACATACATGCAAACAGACTTTTGGGTATTCAGTGCAGAAAACTCCTAAGATCAAAAAGAAATCCCTCAAAAAAAGAAAAAGAGAATAAAATTCCTCATGATAACTGGATCTCCATTGGCTGCCTTTTCCTGGTCAAATACTTCATATTTTTTGTTTGAGATGATAACTTTATTTCAAGCCTGAGAGAGCAGTTGACTTGCCCTTGGTCTAACGATACCGAGCAGCTGCCAAAGCCTGTTTCACATCCACAGGAGAAGACTGTCCCTGGAGTGGGGACACATGACCATACATGTCTCTTTCAAGATGTCTCTTGGGTACCACATCAAAAAATGACTTTCCAAGGAAAGAGAAGGCTCTGTGTGTGGCTTGTGGCTGCTGCTGCTGTGCACAAAGAGAGGCTGTGTGAAAGAAAGAGCTGAGACTTTAAGGAAGGTCTTGTTGCTTAATTTGCTTTTACTAGTACAGTGCACCTACAGCTGAGGACAGGTGTTTGGCTTGTTTTACTTTTTTGAGAAAGATATACCAAAGGCAAATAAATGAACTCACATATACAGTTAAATTTTTTTTTTTTTCTTCTAAGTTCCAGAACCAAAAGGGACATCATTTGCAATGGGGGATGCAGAAAGGGGAGGCATTGTCCCTTTGGCTAATAATAATTACAGCTTCTGGGAGAGAAACCAAGATGGCAGCATAGGTAAATGCCTAACTGCAGCCTCACACAACAATTTCAAAAAATACAACTAAAATAAAGCGGACATTATCCAGAACTATAGGAAAGTTGCCTGACTGGAAATTCTACAACTAGAAGGAAAGAGAAAACCAGAAGGAAAATCAGAGGAACTGTAAAAGCCTAAGGTACGGAGACACAGTGCGCACGTGGGGAGAGGACTGAGTCGGAGAGGAGGGGTGGCTGAGTGCCTGGTTGGCGTTCCCTAGCAGGAAGGAGATAAAAGCTCCAGACTGTGCTGAATTCCAGTTCCGACTGCACTGAACCCCAGTTCTGGGTGAGACCATGGGGTCCCAGACTCATACAGAGGGATTCTAGGCTGTAAGGCGGAGCCGCGGAGTCGCGCACATTGCACGCAGAGGACGAACTGTTGACTGTGCTGCTGGATTGCCCTAGCAGGAAGGAGACAAAAGCTCCGAACTATGCTGAGCTCTAGCTCCGACTGCACTGAACCCCAGTTCTAGACCAGACCCTGGGTACCCAGGCTCATACGGAGGGAATCTGGGCTGTAAGGCGGAAACTCAGGGGAGCGGCGAAAGGCAGAGCCCCGGAGTCGCGCACATTGCATGCAGAGGACTGACTGTTGACTGTGTGGCTGGATTGCCCTAGTGGGAAGGAGACAAAAGCTCTGGACTGCACTGAACCCCACTTCCAACTGCAGTGAACCCCAGTTCTAGGTTCTTTGAGAGTGAGACTAGACTGTCTGGTAGTGGGCGAAACTTGAGGGCACCTTTCTCTCAGAGGTGCTTGCAGCGAGTACCAAAGGAAACTGAGGAACACTGAGACTCAGGAACCTCATAGGGCGGGCAGACAGGAAGCCAAGGCTGGTAGGCTCTACCCTGAAACTCCACCCCATCCGAGCTGAGCACAGAGGCTTTTGAATAAGGCTGTCTCCCGGCATAGACACAGCTGATCCTCACAGCCAATTGGACTGGAGGTCAGTTCCTCCCAGTGATACCAACAACAATTAAGACTTAACTACAAAAGGCTATACACACAGTCCACAAAGGGGTGCACCAAGAGTACCCACCTCAGATAATTGGGAGGCTGACCCACTGAACCATATAGGACACCTTAACACACAAAGCCACCCTACCAACTCAGGGAAGCAGCGAAAATGCCGAGACAAGGAAACAGATCACAAACGAAGGAAATGGAGGACAAAAAGCGACTGGATATAGAGTTCAAAACCACACTTATAAGGGTTTTCAAGAATTTCCTAGAAAAGGCCGATAAAATAAATGAGACCTATGAGGATATGAAAAGGGAGCAACTAGAAATAAAGAATACATTGTCTGAAATAAAAAAATATTATACAGAGTCCTAAAAACAGAATGGAAGATTGCAAAAATCAAGTCAAAGATTTGGAACACAAAGAGCCAGAGGACACTCCTTCGGAGAAGCAAGAAGACAAGAGAATCCAGAAAGTTGAAGATAATGTAAGAAACCTCTGGGATGACTTCAAGCGAACCAATATCAGAATTATGGGTGTCCCAGAAGATGACAGAGAGCAAGATATCGAAAACATAGTGACAGAAATAGTGACAGAAAACTTCCCCCACCTGGTGAAAGAATTAGATCTACAATTCCAGGAAGCGCACAGAACCCCAAACAAAAAGAACCCAAAGAGGACCACACCAAGACACATCATAATTAAAATACCAAGAGCAAAAGACAAAGAGAGAATATTAAAAGCAGCAAGAGAAAAGCAGGTAGTTACCTATAAAGGAGCACCCATACGATTGCCAGCTGATTTCTCAACAGAAACCATGCAGGCCAGGCAGGAATGGCAAGAAATATTCAAGGTGATGAATAGTAAGAACCTACAGCCAAAGATAATCTACCCAGCAAAGCTATCACTCAGAATCGAAGGTCAGATAAAGAGCTTCACTAATAAAAAAAAGCTAAAGGAGTTCATCACCACCAAACCAGAATTATATGAATTGCTGAAGGGGGTTCTTTCAGAAGAGAAAGTAAATAAAGATAAAAATTATGAACAACAAATACGTAACTATCAACAAGTGAATCTAAAAACCAAGGGAATTAAAAAAAATCTGATGAACAATATTAACTGGTGAATATAATAGAATTAGAGGTATGGAAGAGGAGCGACTGACTATTCTTGGGGAAAAGGGGAGAGAGGGGTGTGGGAAGAGACTGAACATAAACTGTGCACCTATGGATGAGGACAATGGGGGGTGGGGAAAGGGCAGAGGGAGGGATGTGAACTTGGTGGAGGGGAGCAATGGAGGGGAAAAAATAAGGAACTTTTGTAATATTGTGAACAATAAAGATTTATTTAAAAATAATAATAATGCCGAAGCCGGTTTGGCTCAGTGGTAGAGCGTCGGTCTGCGGACTGAAAGGTCCCAGGTTCTATTCCGGTCAAGGGCATGTACCTTGGTTGTGTGCAAGAGGCAACTGGCCGATGTTTCTCTCTCATCGACGTTTCTAGCTCTCTATCTCTCTCCCCTGCTCTCTGTTAAAAATCAATAAAATATATTTTAAAAAAATAAATAAAAATAAAAATAATAATAATAATAATAATAATTACAGCTTCTATTTTCTGAATACTTACCATGTAAAATGCTTATCATACTATAGCACATTCAAGATACAGTGGTGCCTCACACAACGAACTTAATTCGTTCCAGGGGCAAGTTTGTTATGCGAAAAGTTCATTATGTGAAACACGTTTTCCCATAACAATACATGTTAAAAAAAAATAATTCGTTCTGTAGCATAAAATATGCTAAGATGACATAAAAAAAGATAAATTTTTTGTTATTTTTTTATTTAGATACATCTAAAAACATAATTTTTTTAAAAAAAAAACACACATTTTTTTAATTTTAAGACAGACTAAGTAGAGTCTACCGAATCTTGCACATCTTCATCCATTTTCTGCTTTTTGGCCGATGGTTTCATGAAAAACCTGTCCAAAGTCGTTTGTTTTTCTCTTTTCTCCAACATCTGCCGGAAATAACGGACAAGAGTATCGGAGTAAAGATCGTTGATCCTGTTTGCTTCAGCTGAATCCGGATACAGTGTATTGAGTTTAACTTAAAAGGACGACTGCCGTGATATGTGCGTGATTTAATTCGTAATGAAGAACGATTGCCGCGATACGTGCTTAAGTTAAGCGCAGTGACTAACGACTGCCTGCAGTGCCTGCGCGGAAGGATGCAATACATCGGCAGCGATCGTGGAAGCTCGGGCGAAGCAGTCGTGGAAGCTCGGGCGACTTCGTTGTGTGAAACGAAGTTCGTTGTATGAATCATGAAATGAAGTTCGTTGTGTGCAGCATTCGCTGTGCGAGGCGTTCTTTATGCGAGGCACCACTGTACTCAATAAATATCTGTTAAATGAATGAGGATTAGGCACCGTGCTAAACATCGTGTATCTCATTCAGTCTCACAGGAAGATGTAGATGTATCTTCATGGTAAACATAAAGAAACTAAAACTAGAGAATTTAAATCATGTAGCCAAAGTCACAGGAGTAAGCATGGCAGCCAGTACTAAACTACTCCAAAGCCCACACTTAATGTAAAACACCACCTCGCCCGGCCCTGCACACACCGTGTCTGTGAGTTCACTGTCTTTGCAGATTGTCACTTATTTCCCCTCGGCGCCTTCACTGTGCTCTCCTTGTCACTTTACTTTGTATTCTCTTGACTTCACTTCAGGACATTTCCTATACCAGACCCTGTTGTACTGGAAACACCCACTTTACCTGGGAAGTGTTCTTCCCATTAATCACAGAGCACCTTATGTTGTATCATCCCAGCAAGCCTTCTGTGACTCCTCGGTGTTTTCCTTCACCCACAACACCCAACTCCCTTTTCATTTATTCATTAATTCCGTATTTAATATTCGCCCCCCAAATTCACTAATCGCTTATTTTCATTTAGCCAAAAATTTTTTAATTATAGTTGTGGAACTATTAGAAGGAACCTCAGCAGTCACCTAATTCGAACGGCAAATCAGCTTGTCCAACTTTACTTACACCACACCCATGAGAGATGCAGGCTGTGCCTCTGCTTCGTCACTTCCATGGAGGGGCATTCGCCATGCTCAAGGCTACCTGGGAGAACGCCGGGAGGTCCTGTTAGAGGTCCCAGCACAGATGGGGGGAAGGGGGGGAAGCAGAGGGAGAGGTCCCAGCACAGATGGGCGGGGGGGGGGGGGGGGGGGAGGGGGGGCGGAAAACGATTCACATGTGTTTGACAGTATTCATGGAGCACTCACAACAGTCAGTGCATTATTGCAAGGGCTTCGGTGATTAGAGATGAGTGGGATAGTTCCCACCTCCAATGGACACAATAATCTAATGATTACTCCTTGTGGGAAATGAACCTGCTGCACAAGTGTCTGTTAAAAAAAAATTTAAAAAGGCAAAACCAGTTTGGCTCAATGGATAGAGCATCGGCCTGCGAACTGAAGAGTCCCAGATTCGATTCCGGTCAAGGCCATGTACCTGGGTTGCGGGCACCTCCCCACTGGGGGGTGTGCAGGAGGCAGCTGATCGATGTATCTCTCTCATCGATGTTTCTAGCTCTCTATCCCTCTCCCTTCCTCTCTGTAAAAAAATCAATAAAATATATATATTTTTTTTAATTAAAAAGACATCTTTAGAGATGAATGTTTTGAGCCTTTAAAAGAAGAAAATATAGCTACTTGGAAGGAATCAGAAAAGTCTTCATGAAGAAAAATAAATTTCATCTTGGGCCTTACAGGGTGGTGGGAACAGCCTTATTAAAGGGCATGAACCCTCCAGCCTGTTCCACAGGCTACTTCATCCAGCAGGAGAAGGGGGATGTGGCCAGGGCCAAGCTCTTAGAAAGAGAGGCTACTGAAATGCTGAGTAAAAGGTCACAGTTGTTGTTCAGACAAGGAAACCAGGATGAGTCAGCTTCCCTCCCCCACACCCATTCCTACCATCCCACACCTTTTGCGATGCCCTCAGGGTGAGTAAAAAGCAATCCATTTACCTTTGTTGAATCATTCTCATGCCTACCCTTTACTATTACTCATCTTACTTCGGCCCCCAGATTCTCACTTGTGCTTTCAGCCCCTGGACTTGGGGTTGGGAAGCACATATGGCCAATTGGTAACATGGGGCCTGTAAATGTAGCCTCTGACAGCACCTCGGAGGGACAGGGACAGGGCCCGGTGCATGGATGAGCTTGCCTCAAGCTGGCCTCCACCCCCTGCCCGATCATTCACACAGCGGCATCTCTGGCCCAGAAAAATGCCCGGATCACAATCTGTGCAGCTCTGTGCCAGTCCCCAGTGACAGCCCGAGAGCAGGAAGGGATGAGAAGTGCATACACTGAGTAGCCCTTTTCCTGATGATATTTAGTGGAATCTGGGCACTGGCAAGGCTTGGCTGAGTAGCTTTCTTCCCATCACAGGCAGCTCAGCTCTGCCAGATCCTTCTGTAATGATGATTCCTCCAGGTAGCACAGAACTTTTTCATAGGATGAGTCCTTGAGTAAAGATCAGAAACCTGGGGCCTGGTTTCACCTGTGCCATAAATATAAAATCTGTGGTTACCTTTTCTGTCTTTATAAATTTTTTAAAATATTTTTATTGATTTCAGAGAGGAAGGGGGAGAGAGATAGAAACATCAATGATGAGAATCAAGCCTCCTACTGGAGATGGAGCCCACAGGGAATCAAACCGTGACCTCCTGGTTCATAGATCAATGCTCAACCCCTAAGCCATGCCAGCCAGGCTTCCTTTATAAATTTGGAAACATGCCCATCCCGCCAGTCTCTGTGAATTTTGAGGCTGAAACCCCATAATAACTGAGAATACCCTTTGAAGGGTTAAAAATGCACTATGACTATGATTACCAGAGTCTTGCTATGAAAACACCTAAGTGCAAATGATACCACCCATGGAAGTAACAAATGAAAGGCACAATGTGGAAACTTGCTAAGAGGTCTTTCCTTTTGCACAAAGAGTGTGAATTGTAGGAAGGTGTGAGGTTATGGTTATGGGGGTGGGGGGTGGAGATGAAATGTGAGGGGCAGGTGTGTAAAGGGCAAAGAGTCTACACAGCTTAGGGAGCAACATAGACTGTGGTGCTGAGCAAAGAAGTCGAACGTGTACAACAAATTAATCCACAGCAGACCAGCAGACTAGGAATCCTCCATTTGTGTTTCCTGTCGCCGTCTGACCAAGCCTGTTGTTGGTTGTGGAGTAGGAGTGACATTGCTTCCTAATGCCGCCGCCTCAGCTCCACCACCAGGGCTGGGCCTTGCTTGAAGGCGGGCGTGTTACCAGAGGGAAGCCAGGACTTTGTGATGCTGGTCCTGTCCCTCCTCCACACTCTGCCTTAGCAGATTCTGGGAACTCTGAGAACTCGTTAGCAGACATCAAAACTGTGCCTCTTCGTCCTCATGATTGAATTCCTTCGTTGGGCAGCCTGGAGGGCAAATCCCCGGGTTTCATGCTGGCCCTGGCGTCAGCTCTGGGCCCCCACTCTCACAGTCTGAAGCAGAACTGCAGGTGGAGAAGGTCATTCTCGGAACAGAGCTGGGGGAGGGGAGGAGGATTTCCCAAGGCCCCACCCTGGAGCTGGGGTGCATCAGAGCCTGTTTCCTAATTTAGGTAACTTCCCAAGACCAGAGCCAACCTCTTTCTCAGCAGCACTTTTTCTTCTTTATTCAGCTTCCCACCAACCTACAGTTTTCTCCAAGGAAGTGAACAAACCATTGTTTGACTCCATCGCCCTCTTTTCCCACTCACTCCCCTTCCCTCATGGACGGACGGTCCCAGGGTTTCAGCAACACCACCTTCCGGGTGGCCTGTGGCTGAGGCTGCACGCCGGCCACACGTGCCCCCTTCACGGTCCTGGCTGAGGAGGACCAGCTTAGGCGCTGCAGGCTCCCTTGCTTCCTGTAATACTCCTTCTGGAGAAAGGAGGCAAGTGCAGTCCGCCCTGGAGCTGTTCTGCAGGGCCGGGGCCTCGGTCACCCAAGCGGAGCTCTGCATGATGGCCACCCTCCAGACTACCCAGAGTGCGGCAGAGCCCTGAGAGGCAGTCTGCTGAGATGCTTTTGGAGTTATATAGAGTAATTACATAAGCTCTGCTGTGACACTGGGCGGAATCTCATTAAACACCGTCTAAGGAACAGTTGAGCTGTGGTGGAGAGTATTCATTTGATTCCAGTGGACTGTAATCCACATAATAGAGCGCTGGCCCGAGCATAAATGCTGGTGTTGCTCCGGCTTCCTGATAAAATGTATTTGGGATATATATTCAGTGCAGCATTTGCGTATGTGGGGCAGCTCCAGATTCTCCCACCTCAGGAGGAAGCTGCTTGCTGTGCTGAGCAGATTACCGTTTGATCTTACTCCTCCTGGAAGAGACACTTTGGCCAGCTTGGATGGGAGACTATGGCAGTCTGACCACATGGCAGCTCTGACACACACACACACACACACACACACACACACACACACATATGCGTGGGCATGTACAGACTCAGATTAGCTGAATATTCCCCTTAGCAGTTCAGCCTTCCACCCAAAATAAGAGAGAGGCCTGGCCAACCTAGAATTTGTCCAAAGTATTGTTCCCTTCATTTTCAAAGAGATAGTGGGCAAGCCCTTTTTTTGTATAAGGATTTTTTGGTTGGTGGCATTATGAATTGTCCCTTCAGCCGTACTGAATTATCTGTCACCGCAATGCACGAGAGCCATGCCAAATAGATTGTAGCCTAATTCTCAAAGAAAACATTGAGGACAACAATACTTAATCTATGGATACTACCCTACTATACCTAAGGTGCTTTCCCACACATCATAGCATCTGGTGTGTGGAGAATTCAATAATCTATGTGTAATTATCCAGAGCACAAACTATTTACCGCTTGAAATCAGAGAGCACCAGGAATTATTTTATTTATAAATATTTTTATTATTAAAAAAATCACATCACAGAACATTTAGAAACTCGAGAAAAGCCCTCTTAACCTCAGCACCTTAACACACTAATACTTTTTGGTCTTATTTCTTTCTAGTCTTTTTTCCTACGTATTCTTGCCTTAGTAATCATAATGCTAATGTTTTTAAAGGGCTTTTCCTCTTTGATTTCCAGGCCGCACCACCTGAGTTTTATCTGTTTTCATACCATGTGTCAGGGAAAGAGACCAAGATTAATCAGCCTCGGTTCACATGAGGGGCATTCTGTGGGACATTATCCCATTGTTCACCGTCAGTGTCGCTCTGCCCACAATCAGAGCGCCAGAAAAGATGGTGAGAGCATTCGTCTGTTAAACACCAGCCTCTGTCTCTGGTTATTAACACAGCTGAGCAAGGCAGCTGGAGAAACCATTTGAGAGTCTTAAGATCGCTGTGGCTGGTGAGGATCCCAGCTGTGCCTCGTTGTTCGAGATCTCATCCTCATCTCAGGACGCTGGGCCCAAGCTGAGCTCACTCTGGGGACTCAGGCCCGTCCAATGGGAGAGTGTGGCCTCTGCTGCATCACTTAGGAGCCGTCCGTGAAACGGAGGTCAAGAGGCTCCGTTGATGTCTCTCTTAATGTGACCGTGCCAGGGGTGTGTGTGTGTGTGTGTGTGTGTGTGTCCAAGCGTATCTGAGACAGCTGAGGGGGGCCCACAAAATCGTCATCTCCAGGGATCCATCGCCAGCTTTGATCCTGTAGAATTCAAGCTTAGGTGTACATCTGTGTGCGTGCATGTTTTATTTTTTTATTTTTATTTTTTTATATATATTTTATTGATTTTTTTTTTTTGCCTCCCTCCCTCCCTCCCATACATACCCTCCCTCCCCAGAGTTTTATGTCCATTGGTTGTACTTATATGCATGTATACAAGTCCTTCGGTTGATCTATTATCTCCCCCAGATCTCCCTCCCCTCCCCACTGTAAATTGACAGTCTGCTTGTTGCTTTACTGTCTCTATATCTATCTTTGTTCATCAGTTTATAATGTTCTTTATTATCCATAAATGAGTGAGGTCATGTGGTGTTTCTCTTTCATTGATTGGCTTATTTCACTTAGCATGATGCTCTCCAATTCCATCCAGGTTGCTGCAAATGATGAAAATTCCTTCTTTTTTATGGCAGCATAGTATTCCATTGTGTAGATGTACCACAGTTTTTTTATCCAATCATCTGCTGACGGGCACCTAGGCTGTTTCCAAATTCTGGCTATTGTAGATTGTGCTGCTATGAACATAGGGGTGCATATATCCTTTCTGATTGGTGTTTCTAGTTTCTTGGGATATATTCCTAGGAGTGGGATTACTGGGTCAAATGGGAGTTCCATTTTCAGTTTTTTGAGGAAACTCCACACTGTTCTCCACAAGGTTGCACCAGTCTGCATTCCCACCAGCAGTGTGCGTGCATGTTTTAAAGGGTGAAGCCAATCTCCTCCCCAGACTGGGACGTGCTCTCCTTTCTCTTGAGGAGAGAAGTAATGGGTTTAGAGTCTCATTAAAGGAGGCATGTGTCCCTCACTGGTCACATTTTCCTTCCCCGCCCCTCCCCACTCTGCAGAAGCATGTCTGGCACACAGGCCTCTGGAGCAGAGATCTGAATAGGCTTCTTCAGAGGGTGTACCAGCTACTGGTCCCTCAGCTGGGAGAGCTGAGACCCTAAGCGGTGTATTTGTATTTGTAAACAGAACCTGCAATATAAGAACCTCCCAGCCTTCCTGCATACCAAGAGGAAGAAGGAAGCAGTTAGAGAAACTGAGGCACACTTGTGTTGAGTAGCTCATCCATCATGATGAGCAGTACAAGTTCCAAAGCCCCTGGCTGCCTGAGAAGTGTCCCCCCAAACCTCCCCCATCCCTCACCACCATCTCTTCCCTGCCAGCCCTTCCCTTCCAAACCCACCTCCTTCCCCTCCGCCTGTGATCCCACTCCCCAAGTCAGAGAGTCACCACACAGCATGCATATGTGCTCTTTTCTTCTTTCATCTCTTTTTTCAAGTAAGCAGACTTCCCAGAGGCACACTGATTCTTCAGTTATGTACCTGGCAGCGCGTGAGAGATCAGTGTGTCTGTAATGGATGCCTTGTGTCCAAGGCACTTCTGCTGGGTCTGGTTCCCGGCTCCGTTACTTACTGTGTGATAATAAGCAAGTTACCTGCCTGCTTTTCAATGTAGGATACCTGATGCATGACTAATATGTCCAAACAGCCATTGCCTAAGCGGGCTGCTTCACCTTTGGGACAGTAGTGAGTACGGAAAGCACCATTGGCATGTGTAGGATAGTCTGAGAACTCGGGCGCTGCAGAAGGCATGAGCATCCCGAGGCTCACATGCTGCCCGTCCAGGCCTGTGGTTTTCACAGCTGCCTGTGACGTCTCCGTTTTCAGACCTGGCTCCAGGATCAGTGTGCAGTATGTGCTTGGCCTGTGGTGAGCATCTCCCTGCAAGGCTCCATGAGTTTCAGAAAAGGGACTGGATGTTGTCCCACTAGAAGGGAGCTTGCCGTCTAGCAGGGAATCGAATATGTTTATGAATAGTCATGGCACCGGCTGGGGAGTTAGGAGGGCCTTCAGACTGGTTTAGAGGGCGGGTCAAGAGTCCATTGTGAGGAGGGACTCTCGCGGACAGTGAGCGAGGAGGTGGCACCGGACGGGCTGAGGCGAAGGCAGGGGGGGAGAGGGGGGTAAGGAGCTTGCGGTTATTGCCAGGAACCTTACGGGGCTGTTGCAAGCCCTTCCTTCCTGAGGCAGCCACACAGGCTCTGAAGTAAGCTCAGAGTCCGGGGTGCCTCCCTCCGTGAGCCTCGCTGAGTTCTCTCCCTGTGGCTTTGCCTCCTGACCTGTGGAGCCCTGGACCCTGCTCGCCGCTGGTCCGGGCCTGTATGGCTGGGAAATACAACGTCCCAAGAAGAGTCCCCCAAATTCTATATCTTTATGTATAAAAGCGTGATGTAACCTAATGACCTGTGGACAGGTGGCAGGTAGGAAAGAGACGAAGGTGGCCGACCCTGAACCTTTGGCTATTTTCATTTCATCCCATTTGCAACCCTCGGAGGTCCTTAGGAAATGTGCGTGTGACTCATTGCAGAGCCCGAGCGCAAGTGGGTTCTGCCGGCGACGTGTGTGGGCCTCTCTTGCTCCGAGGCCTGTCAGTGAGAGGACAGCGTGAGGCCTGGCCTTTCCGGAGCATTCTGAGAACCGGTTGCTTATAAATAGAGCCTGAATAAAAAAACAGGAACATGATTTGAAGATATCTAGAGAGCTTTGGTGTGTGGTGGAGGTTTTTTATACATACTTTGAAAAAAATTACGCCCTTTGTGAAAACCGCTTTAGAAGTTAGCCTCATAATTGCTACGTGATGCAATCACCACGCTACTGGAATGTTTTCCCTCAAGGGGTATTTGACATTTAGTAGACATTGTAATATATTGAAGTAAACATGTCAAAAATTCTAGCATCTTTAACTCTTTAATATGTCCCTGTTTGAATTTAGGAGAAAGGATTACTAGGCTCAGGTAAGGTTCCCACCCCCCTCACTTAAAAATAATGGCGGCTGTCAGAGGTTACACTGACGAGCTGTGACCCACTCGGACGCCTGCCGCCACATCCTGACAGCCTTCCGTGCAACCGCCGGGTGCGAGGGCCCAGCTCACTTTCAGTCCCGTTTGTCCTCCTAACTTGGTTATTTGGAAAATGCCACATGGAACAGTGATTACGTATTCAAAGTTTGTATTTAAACGGCCTGGGTCTGGTTCCCAGCTCCGTTATTTACTGTGTGATAATAAACAAGTTACCTACCTTCTCTGTGCTTAGTTTTCTGTTCAGTGAACTTACAATTCTCATTTAACAGATGGGGAAACGATTATCATAGTGATGAAAGAATACATGTGAATGCTTAACACAGTGTCTGACACAGCTGCCACTCAGTCAGCATTCAGTTAGCATGCGCTTGCTGTCTCCCTTCCTGCCCACCCCTCTTACTTGGCATCTCCACTGGAGATGGGGGAGGGTGGAGATTAGCCCCAAGGAAAGCTATTTAACAATCCTCAGAGTGGCCACATGTTAGCTTTTGCTAACAGCTGAGGTAAAGCTTTTTAGTTTACTAGAGGTGTTTGAAATGTGGTAGGGTTTTAGTTATCTCTTCATTTTCATGTATCCCAGCTGCCTCTGCCTCAGTAACAAGAAAAATTGAACTTATCAAAACTTACACTTTTCCAGGACTGCGCGTGCTCTGTCAGACACGCTGTGTTTTGGCTGCTTCCTTCTGGCTGTGATGCTGCTTCTCTCTTCGCATTTCTGAATCACTCTGTCAGTCCGCCAATCTACGCATTCCTGCCCACCTCCATCTTCCTTCATTGTTTGTTCATTCTTCCTTTTGTTTTTCATGCTTTCCTATTCCTTGAAACCACCTTAAAACCAGGGATCATAGCCCTAACTGGTTTGGCTCAGTGGATAGAGTGTCGGCCTGCGGAATCAGGGGTCCTGGGTTCAATTCCGGTCAAGGGCATGTACCTTGGTTGCAGGCACATACTCAGTAGGGGGTGTACAAGAGGCAGTTGATTGATGTTTCTCTCTCATTTATGTTTCTAACTCTCTCTCCCTTTCCCTTCCTCTCTGTAAAAAAAAATCAAAATATTTTTTTAAAAAACCAGGAACCATAATAACCATAATTTTAAAATCTAAGTGTTAAATTTCACATGGATTTTATTTTTGTAAAACAGCACATAAACTCTATAGGAAGATAGTTATAACTGTCAATTTTAACTGATAACTCAAGGTTATCAGCATGGTATTGAGATAACGTCTAAATATATGGAGTTTGGAACACAGCATAAATGGAAATTTTTGTTGGGTTATAATAGGGTTATAATACTCTCAGATCTAAGGTAAATATTCAGCAGCCCTCCCTGTGTAATGTTTGCTAAAAATAAATTATTCAAGACATTTCTATAAGGAAATTGAGATTTTAATAGATATCATACAATGAAATAGAAGGCACCTAAGTACCAGTATTCTTTAAATTCTACTCAAGTGATAACTTGAAAAATGGTCACTTCTGCAGATATGAAAAACTTTTTCCTCCTTTTTGGATCAATTCACTCCAAATTGACAAAAATGTTTGGGAATTTAAAAAAAAACAAACTGTACTTTTTAGCTTATAAGTGAAACAAGAGAATGAGTTTCCTGTTTGAATTGTGTCATCCACTGTTTTAAAGACTGAAATTACCTGAGACTTCCAAAGTATCTACTTTAATTAGCTTTAGTAAATAAATTAACAAAGTCATCATTCAGTGCCTCTGTCTTTCAAAATGAGCTGGGAGTGTTTAAGCAACAGAGAGAAGGCCATGTGACCGCCATGTGGAGAGCAGGGGAAAAGAAGAGGACAGGATGAGTCTAGACCCCCTTCTGTCCTGGAGACTCCCTGCCCATCTCGC
This sequence comes from Pipistrellus hanaki, assembly GCF_964339955.1. NCBI lineage: Eukaryota > Metazoa > Chordata > Mammalia > Chiroptera > Vespertilionidae > Pipistrellus > Pipistrellus hanaki. Next base: position 59,754,956 of record NC_140503.1, read on the forward strand.
AGGACTTTCAACTTTTCCCCTCAACCATCCCAGCCCTTAGCCCTTCCCTCCATTGGCTGGGGGGACAGGGAGGGGTGACCAGGCTGGTGGGGGGATAGTGGGGGGGGGGGGGCCCCTAGGCCATCAGGAGGGGCAGTTAGGGACGACCAGGCTAGCAGAGGGGGCAGTTGAGGGAGACCAGGTCAGCAGGGGGGACAGTAAGGGGTGACCATGGCCATGGGGAGGGGGCAGTTAGGAGTGACCAGGCAGGCAGGCAGATGAGCAATTAGGAGCAACAGTCCAGGATTGTGAGAGGGATGTCTGACTGCCGGTTTAGACATCCCTCAAGGAGTCCTGGATTGGAGAGGGTACGGGCTGGGCTGAGGGAGATCCCCCACCCCCACCCCCACCAATTTCGTGCACCGGGCCTCTAGCGTTAAATAAATTTCAGGGAGAATAAGGTTATAATGCCCTTGATAAAAATCTGTTTTTTAAAGCAAAGCCATTCCATTAAGCAAATCTAAATTTAGATTGTCAAAGCCCATAGACTGAAAAGCAAGTTGTTAAAACTCATACTGAGTTTCAGTGTTACTGCATTTGGAAATGTCTGCCTCTCCGCAGTAGCCCTTAGACGAGATTGCTCTAGGAGAGGGAAGGGGCAGAGACGAGGGACTCTTGTCTTTGAGACTCTCATTTCAGATATTAGTTGGAATTCCATATTTTTGACCTTCATAAATTCTTAAATTATAAATTTCTATAATAGCAACTGTAATTTGTAAAGAGCATATGGACAAATCTCCTAATGACAGATGATTAATTTAAAATATTTCATTCAACTTAGAAGAACCAAAGATGAAATACCTTCTTCCTTCATCCCTGTAATAGCAATTCTGGCTTTTTCTAACAATATCCTCTAGTGAGAGAAAATGCAAATGAGGCTTTTGAGATTCAACTTCAAGTGAAAACATTTTGCACCTGTACTGGTTAATTTGACCATAAACATGAGCACCAGTAATTTTCTCGTTATATTTTTGAGTCAGAATCTTAAGAGTTGAAAAAATATTGCCTCCATAGCTCCTGCTGATGGGCTAAATCTTCATATATATTTCTGTGCCTGGAATTGACTCTCCTTGGTCAGTTTCACCAAGATACAACTTGAAGTTAGTGCAGAGACCCAGCTCCCAGAGCCCGAGCATGCCCATAGTTTTTGCGCAGAGTTAGTTTCATTTCTGCTGGCCAGTCTGGGAAAAGGGGACTTGGGGTGGGATTTGTAGAGATACCCAACTACTTTCATTTTCACAGCTTTTATACAGTCAAGATTCGTGTCTTGAGCGGCCACTGTAGTTCAAGGATGAGGCATACCAAAAGGAATTTGACTACATCCTTGCCCCACCTGCCCTGTCTCCATGACAAACTAGTCAATAATTACAACGTAGTAAGATGGAGAATATGGCCCAAATGCTATGGAAGCTCAGAAGAGAGCATCTGAAATTTGCTTTAAAGAACTGTACATATCTCTATTTATATAAACACTAGAGGCCTTGTGCATGAAATTTGTGCACTTGGGGGGAGGAGGGGATTCCTCAGCCCAGCGTTTGCCCTCTCACAGTCTGGGAGCCTCGGGGAATGTCTAACTGATGGCTTAGACCTGCTCCCTGCTCATCCTTAGCACTGCCATAGAGGTGGGAGAGGCACCTGCCAGCGCTGCTGTGCTTGTCAGATATGGGCGCGGCTTCTGACTGAGTGGTTCTCCCCTGTGGGAGCACACTGACCACCGGGGGGCAGCACCTGCGTTGAGCATCTGCACCACCACCACCACCCTCAGTGGTCAGTGTGCATCATAGCAACCAGTCGTTCTGCTGTTCAGTCGATTTGCATATTAGTCTTTTATTATATAGGATGATTTCTGTACTTTGATAACTGAATTCAACCATGGTATGGACAAGAAAAAAAATGTATTCTAGCAAGCATTTTTTTAAAAACTAAATCTTCCTAAACAGTGTACTCTAAAAACAAATCAATGTAATGACTGATCTAAGAAATCTTAATTCTTCCCTTAATTTAATAGTCAGAGCCTTAGAAGAATTAATGACCCATTCACTAAAGTCATCATGATTACGCTCTATTTAAAGATAGCTTTTCAACCTATTCCTCCAGGCTCCTTGCTGAACTGAAATTGTGGAAATTATTTCCCATTCCTACTTCTCATTCACACCCCTCTTCAAATTAGTCACTTAAACACTATTCTACCACTTAAATATTACTTTAACCCGTCACATTTTATCCTCATTGCCATAATCTTAGTTTGGGTGCCCCTCCGAGCTCCCTTGGATTTTTATAGTGATTTTCCAACTGGCCTTCCTTACCATCTGCCAGTCCTCCTCCAGCAACATGAAATCTCAGTCTTCCCACCCCGTGCCCTCACCTGCAGAATGAAGTCCTCCGCATGCCCTTCGAGCCCCTTCGCCACCGGGCCCTTGTCTGCCTCTCCACATTGACATCCTTCAGCAGACCTCCTTTCACCAGGGCAGGCGGTTAAAATTCTTACAACATGCCCTGCTCTGCACACACAGTTGCCCCTGCTGTATGCCCACTCCTTGGCTGGCAAGCTTCTCCATATCCTTCAAGACTCAATTTGTAAATCACTTCCTTGGTGTGATCTTTCTGGTAGTCTCATTCCGTCCAACTATCCCTGTACCTTGTACATATGCAGGTGATGACATACTATATCATCCCGTTATGATTTGTGAGAGATTCTTCCTACCCAAAAATTCTGTTCGCCTCTAGTTAGTGGAAAACTGAGGCAGCCAACTCATCATTCATCTCTAGCGTCTCCCGACAGGGAGAGTAGGTATAAGTAATTTGGCCTCGAAAGAATTCTTACTTGAAGTGCAGGGAGGACTTGCATATGTGAGGAGGCTGCTCCAGAGCCTGTTCCGCCAACTGGCCACTTGCACAGTCAGGTGCCACATGCACGTCTGAGAAAGCATCTCTGATGGATTGAAAAGAGCAGCTCAGACGACGACATAGGAGACACTGTACCCGGGGAGAAAGCCTCCAGAGCCCAGCAGACTTGCAATGATGTATCACTTGGCTGATGCAGCAGCTCTTCTTGTAATGAGCCAATGACTTCCTCTGGCCTACACACATCATGTTGAAGATTAGGGCTCTCTGGAGTACAGAAAGGAAGAACAAGATTGATAACTGCCTTTGGGAATATAGAAAGGGTGCATGTAACTTCTCGTGTTGGGATTTGTTACGAGCTGATATCTAATCTCTGGAATATAGAAATTTGGAAATGTTCTGATACCCCAAAACCTAAAAGAAAAAAAGTAAGAAATCTGGCTTTAAATGCTGCTCATTCTTATCATCTTCAAATATGGTTGACTAAGTCACTAGTTTTCTGTTAGGTTTTGAAGATTTCCCCCTTGCAAGCCCAGCATCTGGACTTTTTTTCTAAGAGTGGTTTTCTGTGTGAAGCAGGCCGATAGTGCCCAGGTCTAAGAGATCCAGAGAATTCAGAAAAGAATTCAAGCAATGGGCCCAGGTAAGATTAGCTGTTGCTAATCTTCAGCCACATAATTAGACATATAATCAGAGGATTACAAATCCAACCCAAAGCTACACAGAAGGAGGGAGCTGTAGGCTGCTTGTGCAGGAGCCATGTGAGAAAATCGGCAGATGAGAGTTCAGCATAACGGGAAGAGTGTGAACTTTGGGGCAAGGCTGGCCTGGGCTTGAGGTCACATATTAGTTGTGTGGTCTTAGGCATGTCACTTAACTCCACTGAGCTTTAGTTCCCTCTTGTGTAAAAATGGAGTAACTAGAACTCCTTTTTTTTTTTAATATATTTTATTGATTTTTTTACAGAGAGGAAGGAAGAGGGATAGAGAGTTAGAAACATTGATGAGAGAGAAACATTGACCAGCTGCCTCTTGCACACCACCTACTGGGGATGGGCCCGCAACCAAGGTACATGCCCTTGACCGGAATCGAACCTGGGATCCTTCAGTCCGCAGGCCAACGCTCTATCCACTGAGCCAAACCAGTTTCGGCTAGAACTCCTTTTTAATGGAATTGTTCAAGGCACTATTGATAATGCTTGCAGAATGCTTGGCACATAGTAGGCTCTTAAGAAATGATAGTGTGATTTGGGGTTTGCGTTGAGAGAGATTTGATAGACTCAGATGTCCCACCCGGTCCCCCTTGGGAGTGCCATTGGCAGTGGTCCCTACCCAGTGACTGCTTAAGGCAGGGGTACAAAAGGCGGGGCTATTCTGGCAGAACTCAAAGCAACTCTGAAGGATCGTTCTAGCTCCAGAGCTTCCCATGGTCCAGCCGACTCCACCTGAGGCCTGTGTCATAGCTCAGCTTCTCCCGCTGCCTATCGCAGCTTTGTTCAGTCCTTCCCATGATCCTAAGAGCACATCTTAAAAACATCCTGCATGCTCAACTCCCTCCCAGAGTACCTTCCTGAGGAGCCTGACCTGTGGCAAGTGATAAGGCAGGCAGGCATCCAGTCCTGTGTTTATTAACCAGTGGCCCAAGGCGCTGAAGCCCAAAGAATACTCTGTGGCACCTTGACCAGGTGTCAGGAAATGTCTTAGAAAGACAGGCAGAGCTTCAGGAAGAACGACAAGGGAAAGAGGAGGTTCCCTAGAGACATACGGGATATGCCCGTACCAGGGTGTTGGATCATTTCCAGAAGTTAAAGACATCCTAAATCCTAGCCCACAGGAACCCAGAAACATGGAACAACATCAACTTCCTAAAAAGAACTGGCTATGAGATTGACATTGATATAATTAAGCAGGTGTAATGATTAGTCTTTTCCAAGATGATTGAACTTTTCATTCCCCATCCAATGGCAAGGAGCCCTCCTCCTCCCCCCTCCTCCCAAAAGTGGAGCCATGTTTCTGGGTCCTGTGACTGTGTGGGTGGCTGGCTGTGCCACAGGCATCTGTGTAGTACACAATGATGTTGAGGCTGGGAGCCCCTGTCCCTCTCAAGTACAGCAAACTAGACTAAAGGTGATACCTGGGGGACCAATCCTGAAATGAATATCTAGGGTTAATGAATTTCTGCTTTGGACGGGGACTCCATCTCCAGGAACAGTCTTACCCCAACACCATTCTTCTCAGTTGTTTCCTACACTCCTCTCACTGGGTTTTAGGAGTTGAAGACCCAGGAGGGAAGAGCTCATAAGATTAGCTAGTGCTAATCTCCCGCTATTAGCCTGGCCACGTCACTTAGTAGTTAATTAGCAGATGCTCCTCAGGAAGTACAAGGCTCCTGTGCACCACGAGTGCAAACTGTGGGTAGCATACTTCCATCTCTCCGGGTAATGAAGAAGAAAGTGGACACAAATGCAGGAGGGGCAGCCGTAGGGCAGGTAAGGGCCGTGAGATGAGAGGAAGGAAGCGGGCTTTTTCTAAGTCACTTTTCAGGTGTCTCTAAAGCCCAGGTCCCTGCAGCCCTGAAAACGCATAGGTAGTGCCTTGCCCAACGGAGGCCGTCGATAGACAGACAGTTGACCCTTGAACAACACAGGTTTGAACTGAGTGGGTCCACTTATACACAGATATTTTCCAATAAATACAGTTGGCCCTTCATGTCCATGTGTTTCGTGAGTCAACCAGCCAAAAATCAAAACAGTATTTTCCCATTCCCACCTGCGGATACCCAAGTGTGGATTGAAAATACTGTTTCACAGTTGGTTGAATCTGCAGATGTGAAGGGCCAACTGGAGTCAAACGTGTCCTCAGATTTTCAAAGGGGGTAGGAGGGTGTCAGTGCCCCACACACCGCATTGTTCACGGGCCAGCTGTATATTGAATTTAGCATTTTTCCTAATGGTTTGTCATCCTTTTCTTGGCCTTCAAATTACACAATACTGAGTTTGCAGCAGATGTGCAAGGTATTTTCAGTGGTGACACCTCGACCCGTGTTGCTGTGCAGCCCTGAGGGCTCTCCTGGTCTCCGTATTGGTGGCCTTGCCACGCAAAGGCTCGGTGGTGGCAGGGATGTGCCAGAGGCCTCAGGGGCAACTGCTGAGCTAAGGCTCTTGCTTCTCCTGCACTCACCCCTGCTCTCCAGGCCACTTCTCTGGCCCCTCTGCTCTCTTTCCCACTGCAAGGCCTGGACCATGGCTTTACCTGATGCCGTGAGGGTCTGGTCATCTCCGCCCCACCCCAGAGCACATTAGGTGATAACATTTCCAAACCCGAGAATTATTTATAGACCAAGAGGCATTCTTTGCTACTCAGCCACTGAGGTATTACACCTGGGAGAACCCTCAGGAAACGAACAAGTTCAGGGACCGAGGGCACTCACCCTTAACTTCTACCTCAGCCCAAGTTCAGAAGCTCTGTCTCGGAGTGAGTTTAGGATCATGCAGGATGAGGTGAAGGGACCCTTTATCAGTCCCTTCTCATCTGTGTCATCCCCTACCCCTTCTTTATTGGATAAATCTTATATACGGGGCCATGCAAATAAAACCTTATTCCATCACCCCCATCCCAAGGCCCTTCCAGATAGAAATTCAGGAGCCCACTGCCACCTGGGTGTAGCCTAGGAAACCATGGGCCTGGGGAGAAGAGGGAGAGGCAGAGCCGCAGGTGCATTCTGGGAAGATTCAGAACAGTCCTCACTGTACAAGGCTGGGGGCAGGCACAGGATGATCTAATAGGATTTTTTCATAGCTCACAGCAGAATGTAAAATGCCCAGACTCCTAGCAGAATAACTGTTTCATATAATGGTCTGCACTGTCTCTGGCCTGCTGGAGGCAGATTCTAGAATTGAATGAATTGTTTAGTTACTCTCTATATTTACTTTGAGCAATGGCCCTGAGTTTTCTACTTAATTAAACCTGCAATAAATGTCTTAATAAATATCTACTTTGTAAAGCTACCAAATTATCCTTCTTTTGGTGGGGGGGGAAACTTCTCTTTTTGTCATCCTTTAAGAGAAGATGGGCCTGGAGTACGATTACTCTAGTCAACTAATAACAGAAAGAGAGAATCTGGGCACATAACGGGACGTGAAATTGTTTACACAGGGAAACTGAGGCTGGGCGAGAGAAATGACTCACCCAGGAGTTCAAAATCAGAATTTGCCTTTCCTCACTCCGGTCACTTCCCTCCTGCCCCAAACCCCCTGCTCAGAGCCGAGCACAGGCTTCTTTCCTTGGAAGAACATCCTCGGGGCACATATCCTATATGCATCCACTTCCCACCCAGGGAAGAGAGAGAGAGGAGAAGGCTGGTCATGACTCCAAGACAAAGTCTGACCCAGAAGCTTGAAGAGCACAGATACAGGGGAGAGGCGGCAGCAGGCAGAGGTCTGGGCAGCTCCCATCCACCTCCTAGAGGCCAGGAGAGCAGAACTGAGGTGAGAAGGAAGCACTGTCAGAATTAGGTCTGATGATAACTGTTAGCTTTGTGCTCTGATGATCTGGTTCATGGCAAAAGTGCAGTGAGTTTTGAGCTACTTAGCCATTGAAAGGGAGCGGTAACGGGGGACTTGATCTTTCCATCCAGAATGGGGCACCTGCCCACTGCCATGAAAGGCAGGATTTGAGACCCTGGCAGGGAGGAGCAGAGTTTCCCTGTGGTACTTAGCTGACAAGCCTGATGTTTTGAAGTTGGTAGTCATGGTAGGTGAAAACGTGAAAAGTGAGAAGTGTGCTGACAGCTGCATGGTAGTAAAGTTCAAATATCCTTTTTCCTCCCCCTATCCCAGCAGTCTTTGCTCCGAGAGCTGATAGTGACCAATAGGTGCTGGAGAAAGGCTCATTTAGTCCATTGCTCCCTACGCCGTCAGCCTCAGCTTCGCCTTGGAACTTTGTTGGAAATGCAAATTACTAGGCCTGCCCCAGACCCACTGAACCAGATGCTCTAGGCGGGGGTGGACCCAGCATTGTGTGTTTGAACGGCCCTCCAGGTGGTTTTGTTGCAGACTCAAGTTTGAGAACCACTATTCCAGAGCGTGGTGTGGTTCTGAATTTGTTTATTAAGGAAACTAGTCTCAAGTGAGCTAGCCATCTGTCTCCTCTCTTGCTTGCCCTCGCACCCCCCCTCCACCACTGGGACAGAGAGTGCCACTATTGGGACATTTGGGTTTATCCTACTGCTTTCCCAAGACTCAGCATTTAAACCATCTCTCCACATCTGACTCCTGGCCCCCGCTGGCTCATTCCTCTCCAGAGACTCTCAGTTTTGTTGTTCTAGTGAGGTTTTTTTCCACTTGCACTGGGGAGAGAAGCATTTGTAACTGTGGCTTTGCAACATATATATAATTTCAGAGAGGAAGGGAGAGGGGGAGAGACAGAAATACCAATGATGAGAGAGTATCATTTATCAGCCGCCTCCTGCACACCCCACAGCAGGGACAGAGCCCACAACCCCAGCATGTGCCCTGACTGGGAATTACACCGTGACCTCCTGGCTCATAGGACGCTCAATCACTGAGCCAAGCCAGCAGGGCAACATGCCTTGGCTCTTGAAGCATCATCACTGATATCTCCATAAGTCCAGCCCTCTCATTAGCCCTGCGGTTAAAGCTATGCAGCAGCTGGTTTGAAGGTTCTGCTCAGAGGATCTTAATTGCCCTTGTTGAGTGTGTTTTGGGCCATCTGCGCTAACAGAACGCTCAGTCCTCCCTCCCATGACATTTACTTGCACACAGATTGGACGTGTTTTCCCTGCCCCACATGCACATCCTCTGCATGCAGTGTGACAGTGAGCTAAGCCAGTTCTCTGACCCAAGCAAGGACTGCCAGCGCAGCTCCCTGAGGCTCCCCATGCCTGGCATCTGAACCTGCAGATAGCGATTCCCATCATGAAAATCACCTAACTCCCTCAGTTTGCATGTAGACTGGGGAGTATTTGGTGCAAGAGATCGTTGCCTTTATTAAGGACGAGGCGAGGCCAGTGGCTGCAGGAGTCTGGGTAAGCATGCTCCCCTCTCCCTCAGAACTCTGCCTTCCCTGCACTGGCGCTGGGCCTCCTGGCCCCCCAGCAGCCTCCTGGTTCTCTAGCCTAGCTACCGAGTGCCTGGTAGGCCCCAGCCTGCCGGCCTGAGTCCTGGGGTCCATCTCCTCTGAGAGCAGAGAGCGGAAGGCACGCCTGGGCGTGGCCCTGATGCATTTGGGACAACCTGCTCTGGAAGACAGCGTGGCTGCATTTCTCCCCGGAATGACTTCCCCATCTGCTCCCAGAGTGAGCTTTTTCACCGCAGCCTCAGCAGTTCTGGGACAGATTTTGTTGGTTTAGGACTCTGCAAGAAAAGTGGCATCCTGGGCCAGGAGCTCAGCAGGGGTTCCCTCCCATCAAAAAAAATGCAAATTTGTGTGGTAGGTGCTGAGGCTCAGAAATCTGGGGGCCTGCTGCTAGCATGTGTGCCCCTTGTCCTCCCTCTGGGGGAGCTAGGCTGGGTGTAGCATGTGAACACGGAGGTGGGGCTGCACCACAGTAAATGATTCACACTTTTCAGCTCATTGTGCTCATAAGACATGATTCTTATGCCATGGCCCTGAGAAGATGAACGAATGTGGCTGTTCCTCTGTGGCATTAACATGCTTTTACACAGCATGAACCCTGCAGGCATGGCATACTCATGCCCTTAGCTGACATTGGTAAGGAAAGCAAGGAAGTCCTTGGCCTAAAAGACACTTAAATATAAAGGTAAGCTAGGATAGAGGCCTCTGAGGACAACTTGTTCAGCTCTCACCCTCTGGCCACCCCATCCTGGCGAGGCCTCTCTCCTCCCGGGACTCCTGTGCTTTTGGACTGCAGGTGTGCACTGTCGCCTGCCCTCCGTCTCACCTCTGCCTTCTCTAAGGTCCCAGGAAACCAAGGCCAGCTCCCCTATAACAGCATGGAGCTTGGAACTGAGAAAGTCCGGCTCACCCTTGCCCTCTTTAAGACACACGTAGTCTGCTCTTAAAAGTGGCTGCCTCACAGGTGAGCTGGATAGAATAAGGTGAGGCCCAATGAGTGGGGGGCTCTCTACGTGTTAGCCCCTCTCGTGGAGATGCACTCTGCCAGCATCCCTGGGATTGGCCCTCGTAGGGGTGTCGAACTCAATCAGAGAAGGGGCCAAAATCTAAAATCCAGCCTAAATCGAGGGCCGAATGGTTTACTGAACAGTCATAAACTGACAATGTCATAAACTGACAGCGGAGTGCAGTGATCACAGCGCGGTGCGGGCCACATTGCAAGGCCTGGCGGGCTGGATTTGGCCCGCGGGCCTTGTGTTTGACACATGTGCTTGAAGGGGTTCAAATAAAACCGGCTCTCCTGCCCCAGGGTATTGTTTATGAGACAGAAAATACAATTAACCAACTAATTTGGGTCACTGCTTGCTGCCTCAGCCCCTCCCCTAAAGCAAACCACGAGAAACAAAGCCAGGAGCCCCAGGGAGGAGTGAGAGCAGGACTTCTCCCTGCCTCAGAGTTCCAGAATGATTCCTAGGGGCTCCGAATCGTTCTGGGCACCATGCAGAGAGATGAAAGGGGCTGACTTATATGCATTGACTTTCATATGTGGGTACCATTGTGGTTCCTAAGATGCCAATTTACTTTCTAACGTGCTTAATACGTTAGTTTGACCCAATAATGACTTTGGAAGAGAGTCCCTCCGAAGGTTAGCTGGTATGGGAGCTCTGCCTCAGCTCACTTGTCCTCAACGTGAACATCCTCAGGCCTGGAGCCCGGACATTGCAACTACACAATGCTCACCTGTCCGCGCTCAGGCCTGTTTCTCCAGAATGATCAATGACCCAACACTCCGCACTCAACACATGGGTTAGCCATAGCGTGAGGGCAACTGCAGGCAAGGGGTAAAAAAGATGGAACTCCCTGGACTTTGCCATCCAACAAAGAGAAGACTGGCTGCCACAGAATATGCCAGAAAGCTTCGGACTTAGCACAGGGAGGCCCCAGAGAAGAGGTTTTAGGATACTGCCAGCATCTGGACGTGCAGGGGGGCCTACAAAGCCAGGTGGTTTAAAATTCCTAAACTCCTGCCCCTGCCAACAGCTTGTCCTAGGAAGCCCACCAGGAGGGTTCAACTGACTGTCACCCCCCCTTCTGCTCCCCATCAAGGCTGCCTGAGGGCACCCCACCAGCCTCAGACGTGAGCACTCAGAAGATGGCAGGTCTTCCCGTCCCTCTGCGAAGGTGCCTTGCAGGGCTCTGAGTGTGTGTTCCTGCTGGGAACGTAAACGTCGGGAATTCTGCCATAACCAGAGCTCTGTTCCTGCCTCTCCTGCCGTTCCCCTCGCCTCCCTCCTCCCACCCTGGAGGAACGACACAGGAAGGTGCTCCTCTTCACTGGTCCACACAGGAGCCGAGCCTCCGGCCCAGAACCATGCACCTGCCACTGGGAAATGGAGACCCAGGGGAACTGGGACTTCCTGGTGGGGTTTCCCCAGATGTTTAGAAATCACAAGAAAAAAAAATCCCTATTATATAAAAAGTTGATAAAGGGAATGTGTAATGGAATGTGTCTGTTTTCATAACTTCCGGCTTCCTTTTCTTCCTCTGAGCGGGAGAACTATAAGTGTGTTTGAGCCGCCAGCCCCTGGGAGGGAGCTGTATTTATGGGAGACATGATTCTTAGAAAAGCCCATGTGATTTCTATCACAGAAGCACGTTTTCCTCATGCCTAACCCACGCTCCTGCTAATGTGGTGGTTACATGTATGGAAGCAAACTTCTTCAGCTATTAAAACTCACCCCAGCTGGGCACAGTGTAGCATCCAGCTTGGTGCAAAGTAAAATTTGTAGAGAAAAATGTTCACCATTAGAGACTGTCTCTTAATACTCCTTTTCAGCTGCTCTGAGAAGGATAATCGCTCAGGATAGCGTTAAATTAGTTCCCCTACTCCCAGCAGAACCTTCACAATGAGTCTAGGCTCTTCCCACCTGCTGGGGCTCAGTAAGGAAACGGCCGGCAGCCCCTGCCCAAAATGGCAGTTGTTGATGAAATCCTTGGAAAGACCTGGTTGGTGTCCCGGTGTGACTCCTCGCAAGTCTCTGTCCTGAAAGTAGCTCTTTCCGGTGGGAGACCAAAGGCGGGGTGGGGAGGAGGAGAGTGGGGCCCAGGGCCTCAGGATTATGTTGTGAGAGGGAGTGTGAGGCCAGCAGAAGAGAGGGAGGTCTTTATGGCTTCCTCCCACTCATCCTCCCAGTCCCCTAAGGATAAGTTTCTGAGGATTTTTGCTGAGAGATGATACTCTGCCCTAGTTCTCCTGGGAGAGTATGGGGTGAGGCAGCAGAAGAGGAAGAGGTGAGGTGCAAATCTTCATGGACCAGAGCCAGGCCCTCCTGTAATAGCCCAGGGCCTTGGCGCAGGTGAGAGGCTTTGGATCTTATAAGACAACCTCGATTTGCATGCAGAATTAGACACGGCCACCAGAGATGGAGACCACTGGGGACAAGCCCACAGATGGATGCTCACAGAGCTCCAGAGGTCCTGACAGTTTCCTGCGAGCCATCCACCTGCCAGGCAGGTCCCTGAAGGAGAAGGTTATGGGTTTAGAAATGGCCTAATTTTCTCACATTTTGTGAAAACTCTCAGCTAACCCTCTACCTTCTATTCATTCAGTCATTGGTTTAATCAACAAATAATTATTGAGGATTTAGTACCTGCCATATGCCAGGCCCTGTGCTAAGTTCAGGAGGAAGACTCCTGCCCTCAGAAAAATTATAGCCCCTGCCCTAGCTGGTTTGGCTCAGTGGATAGAGCGTTGACGTGTGGACTGAAGGGTCCCTGGTTCAACTGTGGTCAAGGACACATGCCTGGATTGCGGCTTTGATCTGCGGTGGGAGGTGCACAAGAGGCAACCAATCAATGATTCAAACTTATCACTGATGTTTCTATCTATCTCTCTCTCTCTCTCCCTTCCTCTTTGAAATCAGTAAATATATATATATATATATATATATATATATATATATATATATATATATATATATATATATATAAATTACAGCCTAGAAAGTAAACAGACAACAAATAAGTAGACAAATCAACAGGGTAATTACAGATTGCTGTAAGAGCCGTGAAGGACATGAGGAGGGTAAATGAGATAGAAAGGAGCTGGGAGGGGCCATCCGATAGGGGAGGACCCCTCTGCTGGGAGCACATTTGAGCGGAGACCCAAGGACAGGAGTGGCGAGGGAAGAGCTGAGGGAGGAGCTGGAGGAAGAGCGTGCGGGCAGAGGGAGTAGGAACTGCAGAGGCAGAACTGCATTGGAGCATTTTGGAACAGAGAGGCTTTGCAGAGAGCAGAGAGGAGAGTGATTTGGGGCGAGTTCAGAGAAGAGGCAGGAGCCAGGTCGTCCTGTAGGGCCTTGGAGGCCGAGATCAGAGTGTGGGCTTTATCCTGAGAGCGATGGGGAGCCCGCGACCTGTGAAGCAGGAATGGTGATGGAAATAAAGGTCACTGCGTGCTCATTGCCATGTTGTTTGTAACAGAAGATTAGAAACAAATTCCGTCATCATGGAGCTGGGTAGATAAATTTAGGTTCATTCCAGTGGTTTGCAGCAGTTAAAAATGTGAGGCTTCCATTTTTCTATTAGGAAAAAAAAAACAAAAAAAAAAAAACTGTGAGGTTTATCTATTCATACTGCTTTGGAAGGATTTGCAAGATACCCCAAATGGAGGGAAATCCCAAGAACAGAATGGAGTGCAATGTGCTGCCAATGTATTTTTAAAGGGGAGGTGTCTGTGGATATAGGGGTGGCTGTGTTATACCACACTTAGGATACATAAGGACCTGGTGAGGGGTTTCTTCTGAGGAGGGGAACTGAGGCACAGGTGACTAGGAGACTTATGCTTCGTAGTATATACTTTTGTATGTTTTAATATCTTACTAGGTATCTGTATCACTTATTCAGCAGAAAAGAGTAAATTGTGGCCCTGGCCAGTGTGGCTCAGTTGGTTGAGCATCCCACGCACAGAAGTCACTAGTTTGATTCCCAGTCAGAGCACATGTCCAAGTTGTGGGCTCAATCCCCAGTAGGGGCTGTGTAGGAGGCAGAGACTGATTTTCCTCTCTCCCTTCCTCTCTCTCTAAAATTAAAAACAGACCTCACCAGCTTGGCTCAGTGGATAGAGCATGGGCCTGTGGATGGAAGGGTCCCAGGTTTGATTCTGGTCAGGGGCATGTAATTCGGTTGCAGGCTACATCCTGGCCCTGGTTAGGGTGTATGCGGGTGGCAACCAATCAATGTGTGTCCCTCTCACATCAATGTTTCTCTCTCTGAGTCTTTCCTCCTCCCCTCCACTCTCTCTAAAAATCAATGGAAAATACCCTCAGGTGAGGATAAAAAATAAATTCCATTTTAAAAGACACATTTTTAAAAAAGACTGAAATGTGGTCAGCCTGTTCACTGTGTGGAGAGGGGGTGAGAGCAGAAGCAGAGAAGGGGTTGGAAGACTCTGGCTGTGACCTAGTTGAGAGATGGCGGTGAGCCTCACCGGGGAGGTTGGTAATGGAGAGAATACACTTTAGAGGCAGAGCCAGCTGCTCTTGGTGCCTTCCACACTGACATGCCCTAGAAAGCTTTGTGTGTTAGAGATCAGAAGCAGGCTCCCCTCACTCCGGACTCCTTATGGACAGGCGCCCCGCCCACATCCTCACACAGCTGTTAAAAACGGTTTGTAATGACCCACGGAAGAAGCCCTCTGGTTTCTCAACGGAGCCTTCTTTCCTTGCAGAGAGATGCCAAAGGCCAGTACCTGTTTGACCTTCTTTGTCACCACCTGAACCTACTTGAAAAGGACTATTTTGGGATCCGCTTTGTGGACCCCGATAAGCAGCGGGTAAGTCAAAATGCAAAGCACAAATGGAGGAGAGGGTAGGTCACTAAGCCTGACGCTCGGAACTGCCACTCACCTTCAGCGTTCAGGAGTCAGGGACCAACCAGACCCTACAGGTAAGTGTCATCTCTTCAAGTCATATTATGAGAGCCCGGCTGGTGTGCTCAGTGCTTGAGTGTGGACCTGTGAACCAGATCACAGTTCAATTCACTGGTCAGAGCGCATGCCCTGATTGCGGGCTCGATCCTCGGTGGGGGGTGGGCAAGAGAACAGCCGATCAATGATTCTCTCTCATCATTGATGTTTCCATCTCTCTCTCTCCCTTCCTCTCTGAAATCAACGAAAATATTGCTTTAATCATATTCTGAGACCTGGAGACACCATAGCAGAGCTCACTGAGTTGCTCACCATTTTGCAGAAGCTGAAATGGCAGCCCGGAGAGCTGAAGTGATTTGCCCAAAATTGCCCAGTTGGCGGTAGAGCTAGAGTTGTGGTCTCAGGGCCCAAGTCACAGGCTGAACTGCTCCTGCCCCCTTTCTAGTACATGGACCTCACCTGAGATGCCATCCCGCCCCAATCGGAGCAGGACAAAGAGCCAAATTGGCACAGGCCTTTCAGGGCCTTGCAAGTCTTGCAGTTCTTGTCCTGCTCTACGCTGTGTGGTCGGCTCCACAGACACAGGGCTGTGTGGTCGGCTCCTCAGACACAGGGCACTGCTAAGGACTGTGATACTCCTGACAGGTAGAAGAACAAGTCTGCTATCCCCAGCAGCTGCTCACCTCTCCAGCTTCACCCCCGTGCCCTTCCTCCTCCCTGCTGTGGCCCAGCCAGACTGCTCTGTGGCTCCCCATGTCATCCTTGTCTTTTCCCAGAGCCTTCGCCTATGCAGTCCCCTTGCCTCACTTCTCCACCGTCTACACTTTTCTTCTGGCTCATGCCTTCTCACACATAAGGTCTTAGCCTAGACTTTTTTTTTTTTAATACATTTTAATGATTTTTCACAGAGAGGAAAAGAGAGAGAGAGAGCTAGAAACATCGATGAAAGAGAAACATCCACCAGCTGCCTCCTGCACACTTCCCATGGGGGATGTGCCCGCAACCAATGTACATGCCCTTGACCGGAATTGAACCTGGGACCTTTCAGTCCGCAGACCGACGCTCTATCCACTGAGCCAAACCGGTTTCGGCTTAGCCTAGACTTTTATTTGTTCCAGAAGTCTTCCCTAAGCCCCACTCTGAACAAGGGTCCCTCCTCTGTGCCCCATATGCCCTGTGAGGGCATGAACATTATCATATTTATTACTGCATCCCATGGCATTAGCAGGAAGCCTGGAAGGTGGTCGAATGTGGGAACCAGTTGCCGAGGGCATGGTGAGGGGGCGAGCTCATGGTTAGCAGTGCCGTATCTTCTCTCCCCTCGCCCAGGTGGCCCACCAGCAGACTCCTGCAGTTTCTACAACGCTGTCCATCAGCCCTTTGCTCTCTGTGGGGATGCACTGTCTGGCATGAAGTGGACAGTATGCAGAAGCATTCAGGCCTCAAGGACTCCCTTCCCTACACCCCTGCCCACCACCCAGTCTTGTCTACCAGCCTCCACAAACATGATCACCATGAGGCCCAGAGGGACCCACTCATTTTCTTCACGGATCCAGACATGGGCTTCATCTCTGTCACCACTCAGGGACCTTGGAGGGAGCCTCAGAGGGCGCAACCTCCCAGCAGTGGCCAGGCCACAGATCACTAACGATGAATGGGCACTTCACACCAGAGTCAGGTGCTGCTTTGTTCCTTGGTGCTCTGAGCCAGCTGTTTTCAACCTTCTTCGTCTCGTGGCACACAGAAACTAATTACTAACATTCTGCAGTGCACAGACAATGTATATTTTTTGCCAATCTGACAAACAAACAAACCAGGTATAATGTTGGTTCGTTCACACTGTCATATTTTTATTTAACAATCAGGGAAATGAGGTCAGTGCCCCTGACTAAGTAGCCGGGTAGGTATCGCATGTTTCAGAACGTCTTCCCCCACAGCGGTTGCAAACTGCTGTTCTGAACCCTGTGTCTCCAGGTGCCACTTAGGGTGTTAGGGCTAAACACCTGAGCTGTAGGCCAGGCTCGGGAGGACTGCGCCCCTTCACTCCCACAAGCCCCGCCCCCTTGCTGACAGGTGCCGTTACTTCCGGCTCAGCAGAATGTTGAGCCTCATTGGTGTTTGGAAGGTCGTGTGAGGTTAGCTCTTCGCCTGTAAAGGCGTCGCTGCCCTCACATAACTCCTGCCCTGAGCCCCGGACCACAGTGTGAGCCCCCAGGAGGTGCCAGACCCCGAGCAGCTGTGTGTCCTCACGCACTGTCTGTCGGTGTCCGTCCGCTGTGTGGTAACGGGCTGTTTTTACAGCGGGGTCCTTTGTTGTTGGTTTTTGTATTCTGTTGGTGTGAGCTGTCTCTTTTTGAGAAGGAAGGCCAGTTACCCTGAGCTCTGTCTCTTCATGTCCCAGAGAGAGTAGCATGGGAGGAAAAAAGGGCACAGGGTCCTGTTCGTTATTTTTAAGTTAGGCCAGAACGTGCCTGAGGAGAATAAGAGAGAATGTGGAGCGATGAGGATTAAGAGCAGGAGACAGAGAAAGGTGAGGAAATGGGGGGAAAGAGAAATAGATGTTTATGGAGTGGCTGCAGCGTGCTGGGCTCTGCACTGAGTGCAGAGCTGAATGCTTCAGCGGGTGGGCATTGAGCACTGAGTTGTATGGGGCGCTGAGCTATGGGTGTCACATATGCTATTTGATTCCTGCCACAAATGAGATGAGTATCCACAATTATGTTATCCAGCTCCAGGTTAGTGAACAAAGCCTCAGGCAGGTTAAGTAACTTGCCTGGGGCAGATCTTCTCCTGGTCTCCTGACCCCTCTCCCCCAAACCCACGTTAACAGTTTGCTCGTGATGCTGGGACCCAGACTTAGCCAGACAGATGCAAAAGGTAGCTCTGGCCATCACCATATTCTTGGGATCCTTTCAAGATTTTCCTACCAGACCCTTAAAGTCTCTTGGGCGAGCTGTGACCACTTTCTACTCCCTTCCCACCCCTCCCTTCTCCTCCAGCCGCCCTCCTTTCTTCCGTTTTCACCCCTGAAGTCCTCAATGGCCTTTCTGTCATTCAGCACCATCTGCCTTCTGCTCATCATGGATCTTACAAGTCCTTCCTCTTAGTTTCCAAGTTTCTTTGTTGGTTTACTTTCATCTGTCGGGGAACGTCTAGGGCAGTGTTTCCCAAACTTCTCTCATGATGAGAATCACCTGGTGGAGTTGTTAAAACACAGATTCCTGAATCCCAACTAAGAAGTGCTAAACTAGAATTTTTGGGAACATATAGGTAAAATTGTATACTTAACTAGTGCTCTAAGACAGATGTTATATACAGAGCACTAAGTTAGGTATGCAATTTTACCTATATGTTCTCAAAAATTCTAGTTTAGCACTTCTTAGTTGGGATTCAGGAATCTGTGTTTTAACAACTACACCAGGTGATTCTCATCATGAGAGAAGTTTGGGAAACACTGGTCTAGGGGCATCCTGTTTACTGAGTCCAGACACTTGCGGGCTCCTCTCCCCGCACAAAGTTCCAGACTGGCCTCCTGGAAGCCCCGTTGTTTCCCTGCAATTTCATCTCCTGCCTTGGCCTCGCGGTGAAGCCGAGCCGGCGGGCCGGTAACGTGAGAAGGGCCTCCTAACCACACTGAGTGGCTATAATGAGTTGCCAGCCTCGTGGGAACTCAGATCAGAGGAAGCAAGAGAGCAGAATGTCAACCCAGATTATCCATGCGGAGCTGACGAGAGAACTGGCTCTTACTGGGCCCATTAACTGCATAGCCCATGCCCGGCCCAGAAGGTGAGAGCTGGGAATGGAGGGAGGCCAGGATGCCGTCTGCGTGGCCCCGGCCGCCTTCCTGCAAAGCGAGGACTCTGCCGAGATGTGACATTAAACGGAAGTAACCAGGAGAGAGGGCGGTATGGGCCTGGTTCCTTCAAATCGTTGGCAGCTGCATTCTGAACACCGTGCTGGACAATCCAGTGCAAACAAGACAGTTTCCTGCCCTCACAGGGCTCATGGCTAATGGTTTTAAGCTACTTCCAGATAACCAAACCCAAGTAACAGTAGTTCTAGCTCCCTGCAAATTGCCAAGGTTCCTGATTAGCATAACAGCCACAAACACCAATGATGCATTTATAAAGCATCCATGTAGGACTGGGAAACACACAGAATGGTCTCACTGCTTCCTTCCCCACTGTAAGTACTGGGGGGGGGGGGGGGGGGGCATTGCTACTATGTCCCGCCTCCATGAAGCTCCAAGGATGCAGGATAGGATCCTGTACATCAGTTGTGGTAAGTTATCTTATGAGACAGACTTTGCCAAGGAATCCTGAGCACGCCTCTCTCACACGGGGCTGGACAGTCTGTGTTACTCAAACAAAGATGGCAGATACACCAGCCATCCCTCCCTTCTCACCGTTTATGAAATTCTGTCAGCACTTTCTAGAGCCCCTGTCAAAAAACATGGCATGTAGCACACACACGTACAACCCATTAAAGCCAGTATTTCCCTACTCATGCCGGACGGGGCTCGGTCCCCATCACACACACGTACACTCGCTGTGCCTACTGGCGTGCCAGAAATGTGGATCAGAACCTTGGCACCCTGCTCTGGGAGGCGGCCCTGCCAGACAAGCCCAGAAACGGCATCTGAAACTGGAACCCCTTCCTCTTCACAGCTGGTTCCCCGGGGAGCTTTTCAGAAAATCCTGTCGCTCTGTCACTCTCCGGGCCTGCGGATCACAAGCGTTTGGGCTGCTTTCTCCCTGGGCTGCAATCTGGTGATGTAAATTGGGTTCAACAGGTTACATTTGACACTGCTTCTCATTAGGGTTTTCTTGTTCTGTGTTCTCGCTCTCAGCACTGGTTGGAGTTTACGAAGTCTGTGGTGAAGCAGTTGAGATGTAAGTATTCCCCAGGAAAAGACTCGAGCCCTACCCCTGGGGAGCGGGAGGGGGGAAGGGGAAGATGGAGTGAAACCTCCCACGTGTGGTGAGTCTTGGTGGTTTTCCACTGTTCTGAGCACACATGGCCCTAAACACCTGAGGATTTTCTCTGCGGGTTCAGAGGCCCGTGCCTCCTGGTGGGGAGGGGAGCTCCGTCTTCTCTGGGCCAGAGGTCTTCCCTGATAGTGCGGCACCTGTTTTTCTCTGCAGCCCAGCCTCCGTTCACCATGTGTTTCCGGGTGAAGTTCTACCCTACGGACCCCGCTGCCCTGAAGGAGGAAATAACCAGGTGAGATGACACATACCTCCCTCCACCACTAAGACAGGCGAGGCCAGGAGAGAGGGACTGTACCTCTCAGACCCTCTGTGCTGGGAGCTCCTAACTCTTATGGGCGAGGCTTTCTTCTTAAATATAACCGTGCTTCTGTGCCTCATCCCCACGTGCGCTCCTGGCTCACCCCCTCCGTACACTGGAACAGAGGGCGTGTCCTTCTCCGGAAGGGTGAACACACCACCCTGAACCGGCCCTCCTCAGGGGGCTCTGGAGTAACGGATGAATCAAATGCACATTTTCCTCTGACCTGTGAGGTGGCCACTGCAGACGTTCCGGAGAGGGCTGTGTTGCTGCTTTTGGGGGGAGATGGGAATAGACGCCAAAGCATGACCCCAAAGGACCAGCTGGGAAATAACTGAGGATTTTAAATCGAAGTGGGTCAGTGCTGATGGATCAGGTGCCCGGTAAGCTCTTCGTCGCGGGCATTGTGTTCTTGGAGAGCAGACGGCCACAGGGAATGGATTCGATCTCGCTCAGCACCTCCCGTGGATGAGAGGAACGCCTGTGCCCACAGCCAGCCTGTGAGAGGGTCAGCGAGTAGGAGCTTCGAAGCTTCACCAGGGTTTCGTATCTCGGAGCCAATTTCACTTTACAAGTGTTGCCTCGGAGATGTAGGAACTCTGTGGAACAAGGAGCCTTAATTTTTATACTAGGAAGGTCTAATGTTGGCATAAACAAAACCTCGCTGTTACCTTGTGGAGGGAGGGGCCCAGGTGAACAGGGATCTCAGAGCTGAGGAGGAACAGCTCCACCCACCCCACCCCTCCCTCACCCCTGAGAGCAGCAGAGGGGATGAGGCCTTTGCCAGGCCTGCAGGCTGTCCATCCTGTAAGGCTTAGCGATTTACTTCTAGACCTGAACCGCTGGAGAGAATCCCAAAACAAAGGAGGAGGGAAGAAGGGAGAAAGAATATGGAATTATGTTCTCTTCGTGTTCTGAAGAGCATGCCGCTACCTTTACATCCAGTAAAAGGAGCGGAAGCTTTATCTGAAGAGGAGGATGAGGAAATGGGGAGAGAAGAGAGCAAGAAACGGGAACAAGTAGTACCAGGAAGCAGAGGTGGGGTGGGAGGGAAGGTGGCTCAGCCGGCGAGGGAGAGGGTCTTCCGATCTGGCCAGAGGATCAGGACAGCGGCTGCTCTGGGTGTGGAGCGGGGCACCCACCCCCTCTGAGACACGGCAGGCAGGGGGTGTGTGGGTGGAATCACACCTCATGTTCCTTCCTGGACATCAGAACTGCACGCTCTGCTCCTCCACACGGAGGTGGATGTGGCTCCTACTTTGCTTCTAAAAATCAAGCTCATCCATATTAATAAGCAGTCCTGTAGCTTTAGGTGGAACAGTGAGGGTAGAACTCCTATGTTTAACAACTTAAACCGAGGAGTTTTGGCAAAGCACTAGCCCGCCTTGCTCATGATCTCTATCTAGTGTTTGCCTCGGGTCTGAGCACATCTTCCCCGCCCCTCCCCGCTCTTCCCCTTCGCTCCCCTCCCCTCTTCTTTCCTGCCTTCCTTCCCTTCCCCTCCTCTCTCTCTCTCTCTCTCCCTCCCTCTTTCTATTGAAAGAGGTGATGACACCAGGACAGATCCAGAAGCCTGTGTCCCTGTCCACCACCTTTCAGAGCAAATTCAACACATCTTTGCTCGGAGCCTCGCCCCGGCCTCCTAACAGCACACATCCGCTTTGCCTGGTCTGCACCTCACTGGCTGACAGGGGGATGAGGGGCTGGTCTGATGTAACCCAGTGAGAGCACCACAGGCCCTTTCTGATTTAATTAAAGGACAAAAATATATGATGAACTTGGCCCTTAGGAGGAGCTCTGATCGACATACTTTTCTAAATCAAAGGCCACTGCATACTATTAACCCACAAACCCAACTACCCAAGAAGCAGCACAGACCCAGAGCTGAGGTCCTATTTGTCACTTCTTAACGATGTGGCCTTGGTCGTAAGCTAGTTAACCTCCTTGGGCTTCAGATTCCTCATGTATAAAATGAGGCCAGCGAGAGCTACTTCATAGAACTGCTGGAAGCATTAATCGCTATACAAGGTCTTGCACTTCTTAATACCCCAGAGTCTTACACGGTGCACAGGCTTGATACCTGTTGACTGCCAGATTGGCTACGTGGTCCGTGGACCCCAAGGGGCACAAGTACAGTTAGCTCTGACTTTTCCTCCTTTTTTATGTGATAAACCACCTCACCTCTTCTGTCCCCTTTCCCTGCCAGCGAGAGTCCTAACACTTAAGCAGCTAACTTGAGAACCCGGAGAGAAAGCCATCTTAGCTAATCACCCACGTCCGGGTCAGCGAAGTAGGGAACGGGGGCCAGGCCTCTCAGTAAGTCAGCAGACTTCAAGGACCCTGACAAGTGTGTGAGCTCCTCCCCATCTGTATGCATTTGTGCTGACCACCCTCCACTATCCTCCCCTCTCTCCATCTCACCAGCCTTCCTTTCCTAGAATGCAATTTCCAGGCGTGACAGGAGAGTTAGTCACAGGCTGACTGCCTCCCCCTCCCCATAGCGTTCAGGGGTGGCCTTAGAATTAGCAGCATCTTTCTCCTCATTCCCATCCCCGCTGATCTTAAAACAGCAGGTACCTGCCCCAGCCTTACTCAATACCCATAATTCCTTCCTGGCTTAGAGCCCTCCTTACCACTTTCCTGCCAAACTAATTTAGCTGTCAGTGTGTTTTTTTCCTCACAGTATTGCTCCTCAGTTTCACCACCGTCTCGGCCATTCCCATAAAGCCAGGCTGAGAGGAGGGGATGGAGCAGGGAGTTTATCTCTTGGACTCTTCCCAGGTGATAAATTTAGTGGCCAAATCCTGATTAATCTCTTTTGTCCTTTTTTAAAGGAATAAATAGATTTTCTTGTCTGAGCTAGAGACAAGGCAGAGAAAATGGGGATTAGGCACCAAATTTAGCTTTTTAGCGGGGACTGCGTGTGTCTGAATGCCTTGGGAAGATGGAGTTATAGAGGGAACTGAATACAAAAGGGGCCTGCCTTCCAAGGAAGCACACTGCCTGACACATGTTGGAGCAAGTGCTCAAAGCAATGCTAACCGGGGGAGCACATACATGCATGTATGAATGGAGTGCACAAGTCATTTATTCCTTCAAAGAATATCAATTGAGCCCAGCTTAGGCTCAGATGGGTTGGCAAACTCTTTCTGTAAAAGGCCACGAGAGTTAGTATTTTAGACATTGTGGCCTTCTGGTCTCTGTCACAGCTACTCGTCTCTGCCGTTATAGAGCAAAAGCGCTATGGATGATAGATAAAGGGTTGAGCATGTTTGTGTTCCACTAAAATTGTATTTTGTTTCATGGAAACTCTGACGGCAAGCTGTAGTTTTGCTGACCCTGGGCTAAGGAATAAAAAAAAAAAAAGATTCAAAAATGCCAGGTTCAAATCCCAGGTTTTCTTTTAACTGGCACGTGACAAGGCAAGCCACACTGTGTGAGGCGGGGATAAAACCAGCAGTCGCCTCTCTGTTGTGAGGATTAGATGAGAGTGTGTGTGTTACATAGTTCAATGTGTGGCACACAGCATGCACTCGGGAAATCACGATTATTATTTTAAAATATATTTTTATTGATTTCAGAGAGGAAGGGAGAGGGAGAGACAGAGACATCAATGGTGAGAGAGAATGATTGGCTTGCCTCCTGCAGGCCCCATACTGGAGACTGAGCCCATAACCCCGACATATGCTCTGACCGGGAACCCAACTATGACCTCTTGGTTCATAGGCCAACGCTCAACCACTGAGCCATGCCAGCCGGGCTTATTATTATTATTATTTTGTTTTGTTATTTTTGTTATCTGTCTCTCCCACTGGAATGTTCCCTGCTGCACTCTGGCACCTGTGTAGTGAACTAGCAGGCTGATGGCTGGTGGGAGGGAGGGGAACTGGGGAGTTAGGCAAAGGACACATGGGCTTTCTAGAAGAATATAAAAAGTAAATAAAGCATCGTCTCTGACTTCAAGGAGCTTGGAGTCCAGTGTGAGGGAGGAAGACATACTGAGCGTGATTATA
Source organism: Pipistrellus hanaki (assembly GCF_964339955.1). NCBI lineage: Eukaryota > Metazoa > Chordata > Mammalia > Chiroptera > Vespertilionidae > Pipistrellus > Pipistrellus hanaki. The sequence continues at coordinate 59,779,162 of NC_140503.1, forward strand.
CTTACTTGGGGAAAAGGGCGGTAGGAAATAAAGGAAACCAGAGACAACGAATCTAATGAAGGGAAGGTGGGGCCAAAAGATCTTCTGGAGGAAACTCTTCAGGAGCCGCCAGTGCTTTCCAAGGTTCAGACCTTTGATTCTGGAAGTATCTGAGGACTGACTCACGCCCACCCTCTGATATCAGAAAGCAGACGCCGAAGACAGTACCTGGAAGAGATGTCCATGTTACAAAGCACTCGGGTTTTCCTTGGTCTTCTTTTAGGCTCTCACTTACTCACACCCCCACCAATATGGGACAACACAGACGTTACAAATGGAGGTGAAGCAAAGCCTCCTGGGGCCTAAAAGAGATAGGCAACGTTTACAAAAAAAAAAAAAAAAAAAAAAAAAAAATGTCCTAAAGGAGCTGGTTTCAATCTGGTTTAAAGCTAATTTCTTGTTTGGTTCCCATGAGGATGTCTTTCTGAGGACAAGTTCTCCCGGACTTCATTTAGGACACCCGCTCCGACCTGATAATTAACTGAATTATAATACTACAGGTCCAGGGTCAGGAGGCCTTGCTGATTCCAATCGCTGTGTCACTTCAGACAAGTCACTCTACATCTCTGGCCTTTACTTTCTCAGCCACAGAGCAAGAGAACTGGGCTGGAACTCCCGGTCTGGGGTTCTGGGGTTGGTTACCCAGCCAGTCTGCTCATCAGGGCTGGCCCGGCTAGGTGGTTCCGGTTCACTGATCCCTTGCCTGGCCACACGGTGGCTCTGATGGCAATGCCTTGGGCAACAAGGTGGTCTTCCTTGGGCCCATGTGTGGCAGGAGGGAACATGCCAACGTCTCTTGAGAACAGGCCTAAGGATGCCATGAATCATGGGATATATTTTCATGACCAACAACATTGAGTCATTGGTTACCTCCTTGAATGAGCAAAATGTGGGGCTTGATGGACGTGCTGTAGTAGGAGAGGGACTCTCTACCTTGAAGCTGCCAGTTCATTCTTTCATGAGCTCATCTCTTCTTGTCCTCTAAAGAATGTGGTTTGTTTCTTTCGGATGTTGGCTTGCTCTTCCTTCCCTCTCCCCCTCCAGTTGCTGTACCAGTGCCTGGCAATGTTCCCATGGCCTTACCCTTGACCTCCCTGTAGCTGTCCTGCCTCCAGAAGTCTGAAGGAGTCCCTCCCCCCCAAGTGCAAAAGCCTTGTTTCCTTTTCAGCTCACCTGAGGCACCTGTCACACATCAATAAAGATGCTTCATAAAAACCAGTGATTCTCAGTGTGAGCGGGAGCATGTCCATCTTGGGCAAAAAGGGCTCTAAAGGGCTTTTTCAAATCCAGGAGCAGACAGACAGATACACACACACACACACACACACACACACACACACACACACACACACATTCTGACACGCTCCCCTGGGGGATGTTCTCCTAACCACCACATTGAGAATCACCCCCCGGAGCCTATTGTTCCTTTGAAATATCTCCTTCAACCCACTACGTGCTGCCCCTGAATCTTGGACAGAGATAAGCAGAGAGGTGTGGGAGGAGTGATTGGTGAACAAGGAGCCAAAGGTTTGCTTCCACCTCCTGCCGATGCCTGGGGAAGGTGGGAGCTGGGACAGGGAGAGGCCAGAAGCCCTTTCCTCCCCCTCTTCCTGCCCTCCCTCTCTCCCACACGCCGGGTGGCCTTTCCCTGTGGGAAGCAGAGCGAAGACAAGCCTGATGTGGTAGACCCATCTTAATTTTTCATTCAGCGTGGTTTCTTTTTCCTTCCGTTTTTCTCTGCAAACACTGGGGCAGAGTGGGGTTGGGTTGGTGATGGTAAGGAGGGGAGTTTTTAACTTCTAGACTATAATGCTCACCATCCCTTTGTTTTGAGGAGGGAAGTCCAACCTGGTGTGGTTAGAAGGATGCTTATGCTTTAATCTGTACACAAACCCCCTGGGGATCTTGTTGAAATGATTCAGTAGGTCTAGGATGGGCCTCTGTTCTGCATTGCCAACAAGCTCCCAGATGCTGCTGCTGCTCTGCGGGCCACATTTGGAATAGCGGGGCCTTAGGAGAGAGAGGTTTGCTTGCTCCTAATTTCTGTTTGTTAATTACTGGATGCACCACACCCATGGTTCTCAGTCACCAGGGGACCCCTCCTGACCCAAGTTGCAGGGTCGGTGGTCCTTTCCTTGAGCACTTTCACACGCTCAGAGGAGCCTGGAATCCTGTTTCATTCTTCATCCTGAAAACAGAAGCGGGGGAAACTCCTAGTTGTCCAGGTAGCACCCAATTTCTTTTCTGATGGAATTTAAGGGGATTTACTTCATGTCCCTAGGAATGCTGTAGTAGCGAAGGCTGTCTAGCAAGTGCCACAGAACTTAAGCCAGCAAGCATGTATCATCTCTCAGTTTCTGTGGGTTAGGGCTCCGGAGCGGCTTCGCTGGCGGGTTCTGGCGCAGGGTCTCTCAGGGTCTGAAGGCCTGACTGGAAGATTCACTTCCAGGACGATGTGCTCACATGGCTGTTGGCAAAAAGTGTTCATTTCTGGTGAGCTGTTGGCAAAGGCCTCAGCTCCTCACCGCATGGACCTCTCAAAGGGCTGTAAGCATCCTCAGACAAGAAGAGAGGCCCAGGAGGAAGAGAGAGAGGGAGGAAGGTGCCGTGGCTCTGCAACTTCATCTGGGATGTCAGATCAACCACTCCTGCTCTATTGTTTGTCACTAAGTCCAGCCCACACTCAAAGGGAGGGAGTTAAGCTCTGCCTCTGGAGCTGAGGAGTAGCAAAGAATTTCGGGCATCTGGGTTTTTTTGTTTGTTTGTTTGTTTTGTTTTTTGTTTTTCTAAATCAATCTTTATTGTTCATATTATTACAAAGGTTCCTCATTTCTTCCCCCCTCCACCAGGTTCCCACCCCACCCTCCGCCCCCTCCCCATCCCCCATTGTCCTCATCCATAGGTGCACAGTTTATGTTCAGTCTCTTCCTCCCTCCCTTTCCCCGATAGTAAATCCCTTTTCAGATAGTAAATCAGTTACTTAGCATTTTCTCATATCAATAATACCTCCACATGCCCAATGATACACTTCACACAAAAGACATTTCCAAATAGGTCAACCAGCCTCATCCAGGCCCCACCCAAGGCACTCACAGATCAACACCCCAGCGCTATACTAACTCAACACATCCAGATCTAAGCCTTCATCACTTGATTCAGCAGACCCTCAAGTTCCCTCAAAAGTTTCCAGCCATGTCTGAGAGGCAGCTGTGAGGCAGGGGCAGGCGAGGAGCGAGCTGTTCCAGGCCTGGCCTCTGTTGCTCTGGTTCGTTCCACAATCAGCTGCTCCGGGTCTGGTCACTGCCGCTCCCGACCTAGTTGCTCTGGACTTGGCTGCTGCTGCTCCGGGCCTGGCCGCACCCGACCCGGCTGCTCCGGGCCTGGCCGCTCCCAGCCTGGCAGCCGTTGGGCATCTGTTTAAATCTCCCCAGATCCCGCCCCCTCCCCCCGGCCAAGGAACCACTGTGGGGGGTAAACATACGTCCATAAGAGTTTGCTACCCCGGTTCTTGCTCTTCCTGGGGTACCAGTGAAGTTACAAACATTGCAGACCCCACTCCTTGGAAAGACGTTTTCCAAAGGAAAGTCAGCAATTCCGTTCCTCTGGGACAGGGCGCACCAGCTGCTTGTGAAACTAGGAAGCCGTGCGAGTGCAAGGAGGGAGTACACACAGTGACGAAGAGCCAACCTCAGGAGTCTGACAGGCCGGAGCTTGAGTCCCGTCTCTGCCTCTCACCAGCGTGTGCCCATGTGAAAGTCACATGCGCCTCACTGTCTTTTTCTTAAAAGGGGGCAGGGGGTGGGAGGGAGGGATAACAATAGTACCTGTCTCAAAGAGTCAGGTGAGGATGAGCTGAGAGGTTGCATGTAAAGTGCATCACCCTGGGCCGACAGACAGTGAGCGCTCAGTACCGGGCAGTTGCTGTTGCTTTGAAATCCTCCCGCCTGAGGCGAGAGCTTCCTGGGCAGAGAGCAATGCTAGCCACTGGTGTCCATGCTCCCTTCGCTTGGCCTCTTCTCCCACCTCACTCAATCCTGACACCTCAGGCTGACCTCTGCCGAGAATGAGGCTGCTGCTCAGGCGGCCAGGTTCTCCCGACACCAGGCAGAGCTCGCTGGGCACTGGCCGCTTCTGGGGAAGGAACATCAGCCAGAGCCATTGGCCCCTCTCCTCCAGCATATCTTTCTTTCTGACACTGAGTTGATCTGGGCTGGCTGCTCCACAGCCCAGCACTGGGCAGACTATGTTTTTACTGGGGACTGCCGTCTCTGTTTTGAGATATAGGAAGAAACTGATGGAATTTGAATTTGAATTGAACCTCAAATCAGTTCAGAGCAGAGTACTTGAAAGAGTCTTCCGGGAAGTGGAAATTGTATTTGTTCTGTGGTATGTTTTGAGGTGTTTTGTTTTTGTTTTTTTTTTAATGTAGTAAAAGTGTCCTGACAGAGCTTTTGTCTTTAAAGCAATCAACGAAATCCTTATAATGCCGCCCATGTTTCCTCTCCAGGTATTTAGTCTTCCTGCAGATCAAAAGGGATCTCTACCACGGCCGCCTCCTCTGCAAAACATCCGATGCCGCCTTGTTAGCGGCTTATATCCTTCAAGGTAATGGCTTTTGGCAGGACAAATTCGCTTTTCATGCTAAGTACAGATTACATTATTGCCGTCACCACCAATGACTACTTCTCGGGTACACACAGCTCTATCTAACCAGAAGCAGAGGATTCGAGGGCTTTGCCTGGACTCCCTCGGAGAGGGCTCTGACCGCTCACCCCGCGCTGAGGCCGAGGCCCTGTGCCGGCCCTGCCATCTCAGTGCGCGCCGTCCAGTCCGCTCTGCATTCGGAGTGTTTTCCCCGCACCCTTGGCTGATAAGTTACCGAGATTGGAGCGGCCTCTGAAGCCACGTTTCCTTTCATGTGAACCTCAAAGAAGTGAAGCACCCTGGAGTCCCGGCACCTGTTGCAGAGCCCTTTCTGCTCACAGTGCTCCACGTTGAAAATGTTTCCCTGTAACAAACACATTTCCTAACATGCTAATAAGGTAGAGATGCGTGTGTACTCAGCTGGTGCCCATACTGGGATTTTTCTTTTCTTTTTCTTTCTTTTCCTTTTTTTGCAAAGACAGTGGGAAAGATAAGCATCTTCACGTATAATCCCTCTCCTCTCATGAAATGCAAGGGACGTCTAGGCGCCACTTCCCAGACTTAGTTTAGTCCTTAGGCCTCACACTGTCACTGACCACAGCACTAAGATGGTGACGTTTCCATCCAAGAATCTGAACGCTTTATTGGAAATCTGTGAACGCGGGGAAGCTACTTCACGAAGAGAACCTGGAGAATCCTTGCCGATAGAAACTAAAACTGTCCTGGCCAGAGAAATATCCCAGCTGCATGAAGAATGTAAAAGTCAGCCCACTACAACGTGGCAATCCCTTAAACAGGAAGGTCCTGCCAACCCTGAGGTCCCCAGAGAGGCCCCTTTCATTGTTTAAGGCGAACCCGGTTCCATCTGCGTTCAATTTTAAACTCTGGTCGTTCCTGCAGTTTACCTGGGCAACCAGATTGAATTTTTTCAGTTTTTTTCCTTTAAGGAAACAGTGTCCAGTGTTGATGTCTTCCATGTGGAGCTTTCTAAACAAAGGCATAATGAAGGACTCCACGGCTCGAAGTCACTCTGGACGTTCGGCCCAGAGAAGCCTTTCGTCTCTTCCTCAAAGATAGAAATCCCCGAGTATTTGGAAGCATAATATTCAACTGTGAGAGGAGGGGCTCGTTTCCCCTTAGTTTTTACTCACCCTCCGCCCTCCTCTCAGCGCTGGTTGTGGTTCTCACCAGGGAAGGAGGAAGGGCAGCCACAGCAGCTAGAACTCCTTCCTCCTCGCCTCTCCACGATGCTGCTGTGGAGCACTTCACGTGGAAGGAGCTCGGATCTCATCTCGGAACCCACTAGAGAGCACTGCCACCCCTGCCCCCAAAGACCTCTAAGATCTGACAGCTTAGCAGCTTGAGGACGGACTCCCGGACAGAGCCCCCTGCCCTGCAGGGAGCTGAGAAGCCAGCCCTGGGACCCGTGCCGTGGATCTCAACGGCACCTTCTCATCACGGCCGGTATTCCCTGCTCCGCAGTCCTCTCCAGGAGGCCTGATGCCTGCTCAGCTCTCCGTGAATTTTTATTCAAATGTATTCACTTGATTTCATTTGATTTGGACAGAGAGATGAGTTCTGAGTCTGGGTCAGGGCTCATTCATCAGTTCGCTGTGTCCCCACTGAAATCCTCAAAGCGAGATTTCTGACCTGACTCAGGCCCGAGAGGTTCTGCCTTCCTGGTCAAGCTCCCCAGCCCTCCTCTCATAACTGAGTGGAGGAGGGCCATGGTGTAGACCTCTGCTCTTTCATTGCAACTTGTCTTGCAGTGCCCTCTTGAACACGGGGTCAGCTCTGCCGTCTCTTAAACTTGGCATCAGCCCAGTGTGCACACCTGGGAGAGCAAACATGGACATGCTCTGGAGAGGCAGGCCCTCGGCCCGCCCCGCAGCCATGCCCAGGGCCCGCTGTCTGTGTCAGTCCCGTGCGGGCGCTGACTCTGTGTTCCTCGTTCGCTGCTTTGCCAGTGCTCACGATTGTTTTCCTCTGCTTCCCTTTTACAAGCGGAGATTGGAGATTATGACCCAGGAAAACACCCTGAAGGCTACAGCTCCAAGTTCCAGTTTTTTCCTAAACATTCAGAGAAGCTGGAAAGGAGGATTGCTGAGATTCACAGGACAGAACTCAGGTGAGTGACACTCAGTCCCAGCTCAGGACACTGACCTTCCGGACTCTGGATGAGCCATTCCCAGTGGCCCTCTGACAGCACAGCCCCAAACCTCCAAGAGCAGTGGTGTAGGCTGAGACTTAACGGCCAGAGAAAGACATTGCATAGTAAGGAAAACAGGGAGATTGGCTCAAAGGTACTTGCTTCACCAAGAAAAATGAAGAGACAGACGTCAAAAGCATGACCTGGCAAAAAGGGAAAAAACAAAAAAAAAAAGTAAAGGAAACAGCAGAAGGGGGAAAAAAAACATTAGAGGAGGGGTAGCGTGGGAATGTGAAAAATTAGCCAGCCTCTGGCCTCGGCGGAGACGGTGGTCAGGGCTCCAGCCGATGGGTGGGGCGGCACCAGGCAGTGCTGCGGGTGCCAGAAGAGCACTGGGGTCAGAACCCTCATCTCCAGCACCGCCTCTCCAGCCCTTCGCAGAGGGAAGGAGCAGAGAAGCAGCTGGAAGCAGGAGCTTGTGCTCCTCGGGTCCTTAATTAACCCAGAATATTCTTAATTTTATCAAATATCATTAATGCATCTTTTTACCATATGAATAGGATTTTCTACAAAGGTTGATTAAACACACACACACACACACACACACACATAAAAATAAAAAAATAAAAAAACAGCGTGTTTGGGCTCCACGTGATGTGGCACACTGGAGCACCGGCTCTCCAAACCGATAAACTATGAAGAAAACCATGATACACGATGGATGGTTGTACAATAAAACTTGCCATTATATCAGTACATTATACTTCTAAAAATAATCTTTAAAAATGTATGTGTAACTACCTCCCTGGGGAAGAAAAACACCCACATGGGGGTAAAAGATACCTAATGAATATATTAAGTCTAAACTAGTCCCTACCCTGATCTCCCGAACCCCAAAACACAAAGAACAAATCTGCACCTTCATTCAAAGATTTTACCGACATACCAGTCCCCACAGCCTCCTTCTCCTTTGTAAACAGGCCGCCTGCCCGCCTGCCCCACCCTCCCAGCCGCATGGAGACCCCTATCTAAGGTGGGATCCCAGCAGCTTCCCACCCCCTCCCTGGGCCGGCCGGCCGGCCTCCACCGGCTCCTCCCATCACTGGTAGGGGAATAGCGGCCCCGTGTGGCAAAGGTCGGGATGCACACGGGCCTGTGTGAGGGCTCAGGGTGCGTTAGGAGATGGCAGGGGTGTGCTGGGACTCCTCTGAGGCGCTGTCACGAGGGCTTGGGATGTCAGAGCGGTGGGAACAGCCCTTCGGAAACCTGGTAGGAGGTTGGAGATCCCCAGGAAACGATGCCCCTCTGAGGACCCGAGCGGTTTGGGCCAGCTCCAGCCCTGATTGGAGCTCCGAGCCCAGCCCTCGCTTGCTGCACAAGTATTTCCCAGGCACCTTTCCCGGCCTCCGCACGCGGGTGGATGTAGCAGTGTGCAGTAAACATTCTTCCTACCCAGGGTCGGCTTCTGTTTCACGCTGTGAAATGTGTCTGGGTTTCCTTTCTCCATCTCTAACGTGAGTTCCTCAAGGGCCCAGGCTGTGTGCGCTCCCGTCTTGGTATATTGCACAGCAGACAGCACGCAGGCTGGCACTTAAGGTGCCGATTATTGTCGTCTCTCCAGAGGGACACCCTGGCCTGCTCCTCCCGTGGGGGGCCGGTCTCTCTGCCCTTCACACACTGCCCAGCCCTCCTCACACCGAAGCCACCCCCATGTCTGTAGGAGAGCGTCTGCTTTGCCAGGGCTCGGGGGCCCAGGAGAGCCGACGACGGCCTAGGCCACTGGCCTGCGTTGAGCGTGAGGGGGAATGACGATGCTAACGGCCCCTTCTTCACACGGAGTGTGCCAGGGCTGGTTTCGTCCTTTGGCTGCTTGTTTCCTTTCCACAGTCATCACCCTGCGGGCAGACAGCGCTGGGGTGGAGTCTGGGGAGCTCCGCCCTGTCTCCTGCTGGGTCTCCTCTCGTCACCCTCCATTCCCATGAGCCCTGCTGGTAAAGGAAGAGGGTTAGGCAGCGCAGGCTGCCTGTTTGCATTTCATAGATATTCAGGGATATACAGGCCCCCTGTTTGCATTTCAGTCTAGATCAGATCACAGAAGAGAAACCCATGGCCCGCAGCCAGCATGCAGATGTGTTTTGTCTGTGCCTGTCGTATTTAAAAATCATGAAACACCACACACACAAAAATCAGTATCTCTGACTTCTCTTTAAAAATCACCTCTAGCCACGCTGGGCCCTGCCTCCCCCGTGACGACAGTGTTGGAGCAGAGAAGCAGCTCCCCCCTTAGCTGGGGCTGGGCTCCCGTTTGCCAGTCCCCATGGCACCCTGTGTGCTTCACCCAGCCTGTGCCCTTCACTACGGAGCCTGCCTCTCCCCGAAGACATGGAGGTTCTGGCCCTGGTCCTAGAGCCGAAACCGGTTTGGCTCAGTGGATAGAGCATCGGCCTGTGGACTGAAAGGTCCCGGGTTCGATTCGGGTCAAGGGCATGTACCTGGGTTTCGGGCACATCCCCAGCGGGGGGTGCGCAGGAGGCAGCTGATCAATGATTCTCTCTCATCGATGTTTCTGACTCTCTGTCCCTCTCCTTTCCTCTCTGTAAAAAAAATAATAATAATAATAATAATAATAATCAATAAAATATATTAAAAAGAAAATAAATTAAAAACTAAATAAATAATAGAAATAATGAAGTCGGTCCTAGACCGAGCAGGGAGTGCACGCTGGAAAAACTGTGGTATGAGACTCACCCTGAGCACATCATAATGATTTGGTCGGGGGAGGCTATGGAAACGGGAAACCCTGAAATCATGTTTTCTTTATTCCAGTGGCCAAACACCAGCAACGTCAGAGCTGAACTTCTTAAGAAAAGCGCAGACACTGGAGACCTACGGCGTGGACCCTCACCCGTGTAAGGTAGGGCCCCTCCCCGGTGGGAGGCCGCACCTGCCTCCCATAGAGGGCAGCAGGCAGGCAGGGCCCGCCTGCCCCGCTCCCCACCCCTCCCCCCTGCCGTGGCTGGGTGACGGGCTTCTAGTGACAGCTGCCAGAGAAAACGTCTCGTTTTGAAAACTCCTCTGGATTCCACGCTGCATAATCTTGTGCTGCCACATCCACGTCAGAGGGCTGGAGGCAGAGTCCATCTAAGTGACAGATCTGAAAGGGGGGCCCCATTCGGCAGCCGGGGGCAATGGGGTGGGAACTATTATAAGAGGAGGAATGCGGAAGGCCACCCCACGGGAGATGATGGAGGCGGCTCCGCGGAGGCCCACCCTTCCCTGACCCGTAATCTCGTTTCCTCCGGAGCGCGGGTTTTATGGACTGCGGCGGCTAAGCCACTGCGCGGAGTCACATTTAATCCCATTACCCGCCTCTCAGGCCAGACGGGAGCAGCCGGGAGGCTCTGCCCGGAGCAGCCGCGGCAATGACTCACACGTGTCTGGCGTTTGGGCGATGCGCTCAGGCAGCCACGGCCACTGGGGAGAGTGGAGGGACCGCGGCCTCCCGGGGACTCTGTGGCCGTGGCCCTGCACGCACTGCCTTACCCCGCTCGCCTCGACACGCCTGTCTCTGCCTCAGTATCTCCCAGGGTTTGCCCCTGCCTTTTCCCCACCGGCAGACCCCCGCCCGCGCCCCCAGTAAAACTGATCCTCAGACTGACCTGAGGGAGACAGTATCCCACGGGAGCAGGAGGCCAGGGACCCCTCCTTCCTGGTAGGTGTGGGGACATCATCAGTTTCCAGCAGGAACTAAGAGAACAGAAACCAAGGAGCCAGTGATGTGGGGCAGAGCTGTGTTTCCCGTGGCCTCTTGGCGAGGGGACGGGGCTTTGTTCTCGCAGAGGGTTTAACGTGGAAACGTCCCATATAAACTCTGACAACGTTCCAAGTCAGAAACCCTGGTCCCCTTCCCCGCCCCCTCCTTCCCCATGCACCCGCATGGCCTCCTGCCAGATGACCCCTGTGTTCTCGGGGGCCAGCACTGTCAGAAGACACATTGATGCCTCTTTGTGCAAAAATAAAAAATAAAATAAAAATAAAAATAAATAAATAAATATATATATATATATATATATATATATATATATATATATATATATATTGCATATGGGTATTTATAATTGAATTAGCACAGCTTCCTAAGTAATGCCTCTACATAACGGCTGTAGTCCAACCTACAGTAACGGCTCAGGTGCTGCCGGCAGAGGAGCCTGCACAGGACTGAGCGAGCCTCAGAGTCAGCCGGCCGAGGCTCCGGCCCTGCTCTCCTGCGTCCTGCAGCCTTTCAAGGCTTTTCCGAGCCTCATTTTCCTCGTCTGTACACAGTGGGCACTCAATAGCTGCACTCTTCCCTGAACTGGCCTCAAAAGACACAGCTGCTTAAACACAGACATGGTCATCGGGAGGTGCCAGTACTTTCTCTGACTCCAAATCTGCCCTGTCCCCTGCAGGCCACACACAGTGCCCCCTCTTCAGAGACGGGTCCCTGGGCAGGGCTGCCACCTGGCAGCACCTGGTGGGCCGTGGACCTGGGCACAGCTCAGTGACTGTGGGCTCCTGGCTCCATTGAGTGTGTCCTTCTCAGACTCAGGCTGAAGGGACAGAAGGAAGGAAGGAAGGAAGGAAGGAAGGAAGGAAGGAAGGAAGGGAGGGAGGGAGGGAGGGAGGGAGGGAGGGAGGGAGGGAGGGAGGGAGGGAGGGAGGGAGGGAGGGAGGGAGGGAAAAAAGAAAGGAAGGAAAGGAAGGAAAGGAAAGGGAGGGAGGGAGGGAGGGAGGGAGGGAGGGAGGGAGGGAGGGAGGGAGGGAAAAAAGAAAGGAAGGAAAGGAAGGAAAGGAAAGGGAAGGAGGGAGGGAGGGAGGGACATTTGTGACACCTTCGTGGCAGGCCCACGGGAACCCTTTCACATTTTCTCATTTCCTCGTGGTGCCAGCCCTGGGAGGTGGGCGTTATTCTTCCTGGTTTACAGGTGAGAATATCGAGTTCCAGGAAGCCACAATTTCCAAGGCCCCGAGAGGAAGAGCAGGAAGTGGGCCTGAAGTTCTTCCCACGCTGTGTCCGTAAGGAACAGGAGCCCAGGAGACTTCCCCTGAGGGCGGTGGGGGCGCTCAGTGCTGGGCCTGCGCCGCCTGCCCAGCCGGGCCCTGCTGCTGCGCCGACCCGCCCGGAGCCTCCGGCCCCGCCCATCCCTGGGCCCCGGTGCAGGATTTCCCGGTGCTCCTGAGCACGAACAGGTCGGGAGCCCTCGCCTTGTCGTTAAGTAGAGCCGCGCTGGCGATGTGCTACCCAGCACTGGCCCGGTGTTGCTACAAGGAGAGCTGAAATAAGCCGGAGCGCTTGGGGTAATAAATACTGATGATTTCTATTAACGGAGAGGCAATTACCGGGCCCGGGGAATCTGGGGCACGTAGCCCTAGGGAGGACAGAAGAAGAGGAATCGTTCTCATAATTAAATGGGAGCAGAATGACACGTTGGCGGGGCCCTGTCTCCCGGACTGATTAAGAAGCTGCTGCTCTTCCTGTCGTCGCGGACGGTTTCTTTCTGCCGGCCGTGACCTCGTCTGGCCCTGGGGCCAGGCAGAGGAGGTCCTGCCGACTCTGGGTGGGACCCGCGGAGGGCGCCCGTAGCCAGCTGGCTTAGATAAGCCAAACGCTGCGCGTCCACAAGCTGCCCCGAGCTCTGGGCAGGAGCCCCCGCAGGCCACGCCCACGGCTGCTGGATGAGGGCAGTGTCCCACCCGCTCCCTAGCCCCGTGGTCGGCAAACTGCGGCTCGTGAGCCACATGCAGCTCTTTGGCTCCTTGAGTGTGGCTCTTCCACAAAATACCACGGCCTGGGTGCATCTATTTTGAAGAAGTGGCGTTAGAAGAAGTTTAAGTTTAAAAAATGTGGCTCTCAAAAGAAATTTCAATCGTTATACTGTTGATATTTGGCTCTGTGGACTAATGAGTTTGCCGACCACTGGCCTAGCCTGACCCTTCTCCAGGCCCCGGAGCCCCCATCCTGTCCTTGCTGGGCCCCGGGACAGGCTGGTTCCCGGGTCTCCGCAGGCCTGGACTGGCCCTCCTGCCGGTAAGGTTTGTGGAATGCTCAGGCCCATCCCTGTACCCAGCCTGTACCAGCCTTATCACGAGTTATAAAGGGGCCACTCACCGAAGGAACATGCCAGGCACTTATGGGCACTATCTCACTTAATCTCTCCAGTCACACTGCCACGATGTTCTTGTTCTCGTTGGAAGATAAGAATGCCTCTGAAGGACTAGCATGTGCCGAGCCGCTGGTACAGACAGTCCTGGGACTCGAACCCAGCGCCGTCTGTGTCTCATGCTGTGCTTTCCGTTATCACTCGTGGTCTTTCTTCTGGAGAGATGGCGTTTATTTAGGAACAAAGCAGGGCTCTCTGCCAGGGGTGGTAGAGGAGGCAGAGACCTACGAAAGGAATGAACTCAGAAAAATGTAACCCACGTTCACCACGTGGCTTTATGTCTGTTCTGACAGACCAGGAGAAAACTGATTTCAGCAGGGTCTCGGTTGGAGCAGCCACACAAGTAAAATGTCATTCCTTTGCCCTTAAAATAGGACCATTATTTTCATTATTGAGCTGCCCAGGCTTCTCTCTAAATAAACCCTCCTCCCAGCTAGACAAGTTGCCCCTGACCACAGAGGGGGAATGGGGAGCGGTGATGGCCCACCCTCATCCTCAGGTGGGCCCCTCGTGCTGGGCTGAAAGGAAGAACTTGACTCAAATCAACGAGGTAGCAAGTCTCTGCCACGGTTCCCACCTCTGCACTGCCACAGGGTGACACCAAGCCTCTTGCGGGGTGCCTCCTGCTGATGTCCACCCTCGTTTCTTGTGGCCAGGGCTAAGCAGGTTAAAATGGAGTGATTTTCACAGTGGACTTAAGGGTGCCAGCTCCGCACGCTTTCAGAAACGGACGTAAGTGTCTGGAAGAGCATGTAGACTCCTCCTCCCTAACGAAGTCCGAGGCTTCATCCGCCCAGACTGACCCACCGAGAATGCTGAGCCCCTACTCCCCCATACCCAGGATGTCCCAGGGGGCAGAAGACCCACCGGCCTCACTGCATCCGGAGGTGAAGCCTGGGAGACAGGGCGAGGTGGCCAGATCTCCCTCCTCCTAAGAACCAGTCAGTGCTGGTCTCCGAAATCCCTTTTCTGGCAGACTGCACACCCGAGGACCAGCCTGTGAGGGGACTGAGTTGACCCAGGTTGGGTTTGCTGGCGGGCTCCAGGAAAGCACCGTCAGCCACGTCCTGCCAGTCAGTCATGCAGGCCACCAGACAGAAGCCGTGTTTTTGAAGTACACATTATTTCTCATCCTAATTTACAAATGAGGAAACGGAAGTTCAGAGAAGTTAAGTATGTCACAGAGCTGGGGTCCTAACCCAACACCAAAGCTCTCCGCACGAGGATGAAAAAGTGAAAGCAAACATGTCCCGGCCCATGGGGCAACGGGGGCACACAGGAACCACCAGAGAGAATGAAGCAAACAAGGGACGCGGAAGAATGGAGGCAAGACAAGGTTCTGATCAAGCCTCAACTTTATTCTTGGAAATGGCTGTATTTATACAGCAGAAACAAAGGGGGGCAGGGTTGCCTATGCAGAGGGGTCTTTGGCATCTGGCAACACAGGATTGGCTAACTGCCAGGGTGGCATAACATTCCAAGGTGCAACATTCCAAGGCTGGGCTATCTAGGGGGGAGGATCAGGAAGGGGAAGTTGCTAAGCAGCAGGAAGATACTAAGCGGCAGGTTAATCTTATCTTCTGGCCAAACCCTCAGGGCACCCCATAACTTCTGCTAGAAGGAACTTAATTCTGTTTTCTTAAGACTGAGTTGCTTGTCTCAACTCTGCTGGCTCCCAACACAAACGTGTACCTCCAACTGTGATCGTGAACCACAGTCTCCCAGCTGTGAGTGGATGTGGCGTCAGGCCTGGGTTTTCATTCCACCTCCCAGGTGTCTGAAGGGCCCAGGCCTGCGGGCACCGGTTTCGTCAGGAGGGGAAAGGGACAGGTGACTGTCGTCTGTGTCACTTCTCTCCGCGTCCTCATTTCCTTCTGTCACCTCGCTTGTCCTTTTGCACACAAATCCCAAGGGCAGGCGCCCACGGAGAATGGGCCGTTAGACAGAAGGAACTGGGGACGTTCCAGAGAAGGTGTCAGGGCGGCCGCCTGTCGGTGTTTTCACGCCGGTGCAGACAGGCAGCCTCTCCCTGGGAGCCCGTGCCCCGCTCCTCACGTGCCAGGCGAGCAGCAGACACGCCGGCCATCTCTGCCCCTGCGGACGCCCTTCGTCGGGAACTGGCGCAGGAAAGCCTTTGGGAGCATGGCTCTCTTCATAGGAGAGACAGGATCGGGGTTGGTCCGGGTGCTATTATCACTCATTGGAATGGCGTGGCAGCAAATCGGGGTTTTTTTCCCCAGTTTGCTCCCAGTTCCAGATCAACCGGTCTGGTGAGGACAGGATGCTCCCTCTAACACCAGCACCTGCCTTCACCGGGAGGCCAGCCCCCAGGGGTCTGGGTGTGCACGTGGGCAGTGCCACGCCGTAACCCGGCATCAGCGCCCAGCTGGGGGGGGACCCCTATTCCCTTGGCTCGGGGTGATTCCCCAGCCTCTAACCATCGCAGCCCCCACCTTCCCCTTCCGCCCACTCTCCTTCCACCCTGGTTCCCTCAGATATCACACAGCCCCCCTTTCACCCTGGCCCCCCAACAGGAGGGACTTCTCCCTTTCTGCCCCAGCTTCCCACGCCCTCCCTTCCTAACTAACAACGTTTAAACCCATCAACATCAGGAAAAATAGTAACACGTTAGGTTAACGACGTCCAACAAGCTGAGCGCATCAGTAGCAGCTATACTATTGTAAACGGCACAGCCACCAGCATGTGTCGGTGCCACTAAGCGCAGCCTCCGAGGAATATCCTCGACCCTCACCTTACAGCGAGGAGTCGGAAACACGGAGAAGTGCGGGGCCCGGCCAGGTCACACGGGCACCGAGAGGCAGCGCCAGACCCTGGGCCTGAGCGGCGGGCCCCGAGCCCATGGCGCTGAGGACAGTGCAGGCGCGCTGTGCCCCGCCACTGCCCACAGGGGTCAGCGGGACAACATGCAGAGGCCCTTCCCTGCCCACCCTGCGGCCGCCCTTCCTACTCTTCACCCAGGCGTCCTCAGTCCTCTGCAGGCAGACCTGTTTCCCCTTCTCCCCGCCTTCCTCCCAGGCCTTTCCTGTCACTCAGGGTGCTGGAAGCACCTTCGCCTCATTGTGCCCTCCCCTCCTGTTTCCCCCCCACCTTGTTAGAGCTTCCTCCGCTGCAGCCGCCCCGGCCCCTCTGCCCGCCTCACTGTCTCACACACTCACCTGGCAGGCCTGTCTGCAGGCCTGGTCTGTGAGGATCCACAAGGTCAGGTCCCACCGCAGGTCTCTGCCTTTGGGAACCTCAGTTCAGGACTTCCTGGAATGAAAAGCCCTACCCTCCCCCCCCTCTCCCCGCCATTCCCCACCCCAGGCCCCAGCCCGCCCCACCCGCGCCCCTGTCCGCCTGCCAGGCTGGCACTGTGTGCAGTGCCGGCGCTCAGGTGTAAGCCGCCACCCAGCGCCGCTGACAGGCAGGACGTGGCTTCACGGTATCTCTCCCGGGTTATTTTTAAACAGCCTTTCGCCGTGCCCATGGTTGAATGACACTGTGCTTGCACCCAAGTGTCTGCATCATGACACACCCTGAGGAAAGGACAGTCATAAAAATACACTCCTTGGACATGTGTTTGCAAAACATGTGCTTAGTTTATTCCCTGGGCACAGATGCTCACACCTGTACCCCCAAGGCTAAGAGACTTTTTAGGGGAAGGCTTTGCTTAGGGCTCACGCAGTCCTGCAGAGGCTTCTCTTCTGGAGAGCCCCCGGCCAGGGCCCCCCGCGTGTGCCCACGCCCTGCCTGGCCCTGACTCCACGGCACCATCTAAGGCCCAGGGGTCCTCAAACTTTTTAAAGTGGGGGCCAGATCACGGTCCCTCAGAGAGCTGGAGGGCCGGACTATATGAACTACTAATTCCTACTGTAACACCTCGGCTGCGCTCACTGCCCAAAAAACCTGGCGGGCAGGATCAGACTCCTCTGCGGGCCGCATGTGGCCCACGGGCCATAGTTTGAAGACCCCTGAATCTAAGCCGTGGCCTAGGCAGCCGTCCTGCACGCACATCTGGCCAGCGTTCTGCCACGATGTCCTGGCCCCCGGAGCGCACCCTGACAGCAGGTGCTCACCGGGGGCCCCTGCCACAAAGCGAGCTCCCCTGAGAGAGGTCACCGCCCACCAGCTCTCGGTGCCCCGCCCCAAACCGGAAAAGACCGGGCCCTCGGGGAGCGCCCTGCCCACCGAGGGAACACGACCTGCACCCTCTCCCAGCTTTGCTCAGCGGAACCTCAAGCCTGGTGCTCACTGATGGTGACGGGGACCAGGAGGCCTCCTGGTTGGTTCAGGCCCCATCGGGCCGGTGACGCCGGTCCACCTGGCCAGCCGCCTACCTTCTCTTCCGCTAAGCTTTCCCGGGGGGAGCCCAGTGTGTAGGGGCCATCACAGCTGCCATATTCGTTCATCCTTTCTTTCCCTCCCTCTGGCTGCCCCCTCCCTCCCTCTCCCCTTCTCTCCTTCTGCAACAGCTTTTTTTTTTTTTTTTTTTAATATATTTTATTGATATTTTACAGAGAGGAAGGGAGAGAGATAGAGAGCTAGAAACGTCGATGAGAGAGAAACATCGACCAGCTGCCTCTTGCACACCCCCTACCGGGGATGTGCCCGCAACCAAGGTACATGCCCTTGACCGGAATCGAACCCGGGACCTTTCAGTCCACAGACCGACGCTCTACCACTAAGCCAAACCGGTTTCGGCTGTAACAGCTTTTTGAGATATAATTCACATATCATAAAATCCATCCTTTCAAAGTGTGCATATTCACAGCGTTATGCGACCATCAGCACTACCTAATTTTAGAACGTTTTTATGGTTCTAAAATTAGATAGTTCTAAAATTAGGCCTGGGGCTGGAGCCGATGTTAGAAAAGCCAAGTCCCCATGAGAACTAAGACCTTGGGACTATCCCCCGCTGAGGGCCATGGCGTCTGCAGGGAGGCCTCCTCCCTCAGCCGCTCTTGGTGTTCCTGTGAGCTGTCACTCCCGTCTGCCCTTCCCCACAGCCCCTGGCAACTGGGAGCTTTCTGTCTCAATGGATCTGCCCATCCTGGGCCTTTCATATACATGAAATCATAAAACGTGTGGTCTTCTGTAACTGGCTCCTTTTAGCATAACGTGTCCAAAGGCTGCAGCGCGTGTCAGCGCTTCATTCCTTTTTACTGCTGAATATTCCATTGCATGGGTGTGCCGCCTTGTGTTTGATCAGTTGATGGATATTTGGGTTGTTCCCACTTTCTGGCTGTTATGAATATTTAATCCTGCTATAAACATTCGTGTACAAGTTTCTGTGTGAATATATGTTTTCCATTCTCTTGGGTGCATACTTAGGAGTGGAATTGTTGGGTCATAAGGTAGCTCTGTGTTTAACAATCAGAAGAATTTCCAACCTGATTTCCAATGTGCCTGTGCCACGTTACCATCCCATCAGCAGTGCGTGAGGGTTTGCCATGCCCATTGGATGTTCACAGCAGCCTACTAAGATTGGTATCGTTATAACCTACAACTCCCAGTTAAGGGCATGGAGGCTCAGGGACGGTAAGTAACTCGCCCTTGACTTCTTCCCTCTGTGCCCTGCTGCCGAGCAGCAGCCTGGGTCCCCCTGCACAGCTGTTCCTCACCCTCGCCGCTCCGCGCCTGCCCCACCCTGATGAGAAGTTTTCCTGTTGCAGGATGTGTCGGGAAATGCCGCGTTTCTGGCCTTCACTCCTTTTGGATTTGTGGTTCTTCAAGGAAACAAGAGGGTCCACTTCATTAAATGGTGAGGATCTGCTTTCCCAGGGCAGGCTTTCCGCCCGTCACCGGCTGGGGAGGGCCGTGGTGCCCGTGTCCTCTGTCTGTCAGCGGGCAGTGAGGGTCCTGAGTCCCTCCAGCGCCTTGCAACCATAAACGCTGCCGAAGGCATTGGTCTCTCCCGGGGGGTCCTGTTCTCCCAGGGGGGTGTTCCTGGGAGCCAGCCGCCTCCAGGGGAAGAAAGGGTGTGGAGAGGTGGTTTCTGGGAACGATGAGAGGCCGGGGCTGGAGCCGATGTTAGGAAAGCCAAGTCCCCATGAGAACCAAGATCTTGGGACTATTCCCTGCTGAGGCCATGGCATCTGCATGGAGGCCTCCTCCCCCAGCCGCTCTCCTAACGAAGGAGCGGCTCGCAGTGGGCAGACAGGAGTCACCCTGTTGCTCTGGAAAACCCCCTCCTCGGGGGCCCCGCCTGCCCCGCTCTCCTGTCCCTCTTGAGGAGTTAGGTGTCCTCAGCCTCCAAGAGTCACAACCCCAATTTTCCTTCCTCCCCCCCCCCCTAACAGGCAGGAGACACTCTGAACCGCCACTTCTCTGCCTGTTTGGGGCCTGTTCTGCGCGTGGCTCAGAGCCAGCGCAGTGCGGACTCTGGCTTGTTGACGGATTTTGGCCCTAAGAGACCTCTCACCTCATCTAACCATGTTGCTATTCTACTGAGCCCCTGTGATGTCTGTGCCTCCTGGGGCCTCAGACGGCCACGTCTAAGCTGGCAGCTCCTCCCCTCCCTTGGGCCTGGGCAGGTGGCTTTCCTCGGAGGCAAAGCTCAGCAGGGGAGCCTGCTCCTGTCCGGCTTCCTTTGCCGTCTCCAGAAGGGCTCGTGGGAACTGAGGACACAGCGGCTTCCTGACGAGCTTCCCGCTGGGGGGACTGCAGGGCATCCGTCCTCCTGTGTGCCCCTCAGCTCCCGCGCTGACCTCACACACACACACCTTTCCGCCCTGCTGACCCTGTGAAGCCCGGCGATGAGTGAAACGCCTCTGACACCAGCTCCCCCTGGCCCACCCACGGGCTCTCTGGGTGACGATGGTGAGGGTTTGGGGTCCGACAGAGCCTTGTTTTCAGAAACAAGACAACCAGGGTCAGGCCGCCCTTCTCCCTCCCAGTGAGGAGCACCTGCTGCCTGGTGCCCCTTAGCGAGCCCAGATGCTGGCCGCACTCTGACCCAGGCAGCCACCTCATGAGGGAGGACACACCTGTTACAGGGACCTGCAGTCCCTAACGTGTCCCTCCCCTTCCAGAAGCCCCGATGGGCACTGGTTCTCCCAGACCCTTTCCCCTCCGTCTGCAGGCAGTCTCCCCGCCCTGAGGTCTCGGCTCAAACAGATGTAAACCCCACCTCACTTCCGAGAGAAAACGCTTGCTCCCCTGTCTCTCTCGTTGAGGCCTAGATGACCTGTGTGCCTGTTTATATGTGAACGGATATTTGTTGTCTTACGTGAGAGATGGACGGGTCGGAAGGGAACCAAACAGGGAAGGGATATGCTGCGTCCCGGATTAGCGCGGAACCAGCTCTCAGCCTGGCCCCCGCCATGATTTCCAGGGAACAAGTGGCCTTCCTGTGGCCCCTCAGTTTTGTCTAGTACAATGGCCGGCAAACAGCGGCTCGCGAGTCACATGTGGCTCTTTGGCCCCGTGAGTGTTCTAACGCCACTTCTTCAAAATAGACTCGCCCAGGCCGAAAACCGACTGCTGCCCATGGGCCACGAAATTTCCATCGCACTGCATGTGCGTGCCCGCACGTGGCATTTTGTGGGAGAGCCACACTCAAGGGGCCAAAGAGCTGCTTGTGGCTCGCGAGCCGCGGTTTGCCGACCACTGGTTTAGTAGTAAACTGGGTGCATGGTTCTCACCACCTTCCCTGGGACGCTGAGGAAACCTCCCTACACACTGCCGAGGGGAGGAGCTGAGTACGGGCACCTGTGCCCGGCAAGACCTCCATGGGGGCCTCCGTGGGTAGAACAAGGATCTGCCCCCCGTGAGGCTGAGGGCCTTTGGCTCCGGGGGGCAGCCGCGTCCGGCAAACGGAAGGAAGGGAAGCACGGCCAACACTGAGGCCTTGTTCTCTGGCTCTCAGGGACAGCCACCCAGGACCCCGGTCATTTTTTCATTTTGTAAATGTAACCCAGGCTGCAAGCAGTCTGTGGAGGTGAGGGCTAAGCCGTGCCATGTACAGTAACCGTGTCACTTCTTCTGATCTGTGTCTGTCCCACGGGTGACGTACCCCAGCACCCTGTTTGCCTCTTTTACTGCAGCCATTCACTGGGCTGGTGGCTTCAAGGATTTTTCTACAAAAACCCCCTAAGCCCCTTTCCCGGTCAGTAAGCTGCATGGCTGTTCATGTAATCTGTTCTCTCTCTGGTATGTTGTCCCGCCCCCTCCCCGAGATCATCTGACATTTGTCTGCACCCAACTGCCTTCTCCATCCAGTGGCACAGTCACCCGAAAGACTCAGCTCCCTCAGAACCTGGTCGCATTGTCTTCCATTAGTTGCTGTATCTTGAACTTCGGCCTCATCAGCTACTGTGGCATCCTATGGGTGACAGTCCCACCTGGATAATGCACCTGTGTTACGAACCAGACCCTAAAACGGCCCGGCACCACCCTACCGAGACTCTCGTCCCATGCCAGGGCCCCCTTCCCCGCCACTGTCCGGGAGCCTGAAAGCCTCCCGTCACCCGGTTAGAGTCTGACCAGAAAACTGTGGATTGAACTGTTTCAACAACTGTTCTCTAAGGCCTCCGCGCTGCTGTCTTGTTTTAGTTCTGATTTTGGCTAAGCCTGAGTCTGTGCCCGGAGCCCCCCCCCCCCCCCCCAGGTGGGGTGGGCTGTGCATCTGCAAGAGGGGACTGTGAGCAGGCAGCCCACAGCGAGGTGACGGCTGCTGTCTTTGTGCTTCTAGGAACGAGGTGACCAAGCTGAAATTTGAAGGGAAGACTTTCTACTTGTATGTAAGTCAGAAAGAGGTGAGTGCCGGCTTCCTTCTTTCCGGGAAGGCTGGGGGACCAGGATGGCTCCTGACCGCCAGGGCTGAGCCAAAGTGCTCTGTCCAGGCAGTTCTATAAGCCCCAGCAGGCTAAGCCAAGACCAAGGTCCAGACCTGGAGGTGAGGGAGGGAGAGAGGGTGAGGCCCTGGAACACAGGGCTTCCTCAGGGATGCTGATGATGCCCAAAGGTTCCATGCCTCCAGGAAATGCAGAATAACATTCTTTTGCTTCCATATGAAAACTCCAAGAGAATAAATGCAAAAGAAGAAAGGGGCCGTTTTAAATGAGTGCCACCTTCTCTGGAGAGGGCTTTCTTGGTTCTGAGACTTTCTCACTGGCCCTGCCGGGTGTGAACTTACACAACTGAGCTCTGCCCCGGGGTCCCCAGACCTTCTCTTCCAACTAGCCAGCGGCCAGGCAGCCCCTCCCCCGTCTGCAGCCTGGGAGAGCCATGGGAGCCAGCCCCCAGTCAGCTCGTGGGTCGGTGTCCTGGTCTACGTCACCCTTCACTTCTCCACCCCCACTCAGCTGTTTCTATGTGGGGGCTTCTTTTGTAGGAAAAGAAAATTATTCTCACATATTTTGCTCCAACTCCAGAAGCCTGCAAGCACCTCTGGAAATGCGGGATTGAGAACCAAGCCTTCTACAAGTGAGTAGACAACACAGGGTATGGGACGTCATTATCAGAGCCAATGCGGGGAAAGCTGCTCTCAGAGGAATGATGGACAGGAAGCTTTCAGAAATTCGACGTGAGATGACGAGGCTAGCTTCCTTATAAAACTCAGACCCCTTTTCGGGGGTCTGGGTGTCCCCCCGGAGGGACAGAGCTGAGATCTGGAAATGTGTTTCAGTAGAATTGCCCAGTTGTGATGTCCGTGGGCAGCCCTATGTGCCAAAGCAGTTGTAGGTTTTCAGAGTGAGGCTTGGACCAGGAAAAGCCCATAGGTGCCTGACTCAAATCAAACTGGCCCCCTGGAGCCGGTCGGAGCCCTAATTCACCTCAGCATACAACAGCTCCGCGGAGCAGGCTCACCCAGAGCAGATCCCGAAGTCTTAGGGAGACCCTGGGCCCATTCCCCAGGGAGTGACCTGGTGCTAAGCTGGCATGGATTCTAGCCCTTCCTGGAGTGTCAGTGCCATAGGTGGGCTTGGTGCCCAGGAGCCTGGGATGGGGTAGCTGGAGGGGGCCAAGGACTTGTCTGGTTCTGAGAAGCCCACTTTGGACCAAAGGGCATTTTGCTTACCAAAGAATTTTGTCAAGTATTTGAGGGGTTTGTGCTTAGTTTTCTTTTCTTAAAAGAATATATTTTTATTGATTTCAGAGAGGGAAAGAGAGATAGAAACATCAATAATGAGAGAGAATCACTGATCGGCTGCCTCCTGCATGCCCCCCTACTGAGGACCAAGCCCACAACCCTAGCATGAGCCCCAACGGGGAATCAAACTGTGGCCTCCTGGTTCATAGGTCAGTGCTCAACCACTGAGCCACCACGACCGGGCTGTGCTTGGTTTTCTTTAAGAAAGTAGTCATAAAGGTATTAGGGAGCAAAGAAATAACCAACTGAGAAACTGGAGTGATGCCAGATAGAGTATGTTTTACCAAAACCCTTGGTCTTGTTTTGAAAATAGAATGCAATGATTTATGCTTTAATAAGCTGTATCTTAATCAGGACGACGTAAGACAAAAGGGTATGGTATGTGTTCTGCCGGAGAGGCCGTTGTTCTTCCTCCAGTAACCGGAGGAGAGAGCAGCGTAGGGGACGGAAGTGGGGGTAGCATCCTTCTTCCCAGTAAGCAGACTCTGCTACCTACTGGCTATTGTGGGATGCTGGCCAGCAGAGCTGGTCTCCCCCCTGTTACTGTGACCACAGCCCCAGACGTCGTTTCTTGGGCAGGCTTTCTGAGCTACTGAACAAGTTCTATGCATCTGATACAGAATAGGGGAAGAACTGAATGGATGGCCTGAATTCTAACCTGAGTTGTCTTTATTCTTCTCGTCTAAGAGAAGGCACTTGGAAAAGACTTTTGCATGGTCAACATGACCCTCCTGTTCAGTCCCTGGTATCCAAGGGGAGCCAAGCAGACATTTCAGCACCATTTCTGGAGGCCTTTACTTTTCTCTCTGTGTCATGGGAACAGAACTGTGCTTCTGAACCTGTGGCCAGACTCGGGCTCTGAGTCTTTCCACTAATGGACCTCCAGACCTAGTTCGCCCTGCCAGCACCCACAGTGGACACCAGGGTCGTTCTTCACTGTTTGTCATTAACTACTCACCGTTCTAATTAGTGTTAGAAGTCAGATCTCCAGGGTCTGATCTCCAGATGCTCGAGTGTCTAGCAGCGGCTACTTGGGCCTCTGAGCATCTCTCATTCGCAGATTCCTGCCAGTGCCCAGTGCTAGGAAGGGAGCCAGGATGGACTCAGGAATGTGCCTGGGCAGGAGGGCAATGGGCCGAGCCTCAGAGTCCTGAGCTAGGTGGGCGGGTGACTCTCAGGAACTGTTCACGGACTGTGGGGACAGCTCCCTAACTATTCACTGCCCCAGCGTGGCAGAGGCTTCAGACCTCGCTGGGTTCCTGGCAGAGGAGCAGGGTGGGCACCCAGACATGTTGTGGCTAAGTTGGGTCTTGGAAGACTTCACTCTGGGCAGCTCTGCCTACCCTTCCTTTTCTAAGTGGGATCAGAGAAGTCACCCAGAAGGACATTTGACAGTGCCCGTGGCCTCCCTGAGTCTCCACATCAACTATTTCTACAGCCTGGAAAGGGAGGTGAATGGGCTTTGGGGATGAGAGAATGGTTCCAAGTTTAAGTCAGTGATGGAACTTTTATTGAAGTTAGGCTAGCTTCTGCATTCCAGGACTTCTCAGAGTCTTTACTGTGATAATACACTTCAGGGCTCTCCAAGGAAGAGATGGAATAGGAAGGCAGTCACCTAGACATGAACGCGAATCACCAAATACTAGGACCGGAAAGGTCTCCTGAGGCCACAGAGTCTCAGCTCCATTAGTTTATAGGTAAGAAGATGGAGGCTAAAGAGAAAAAAACTCTGCCTAGCTGAGATCCAGTGGGTGGCCTTCTATTATTCCCCCAGATCATCATCCCTAACATTTATTCTCTCAGTCTCCCAGGTGAATCCCTCACGCTGACATGAAAGTGGGGTTCAGCCCTAGTCAGTTTGGCTCAATGGATGATGGAACATCAGCCCATGCACTGAAGGGTCCCCAGTTTAATTCTGGCCAAGGGCACACATCTCAGTTGCAGAATCGATCCCCGGCCCTGGTCAGAGACATGTGGGAGGCAACTAATGATATCTCTCTCTCTCCCTCCCTCCCACTCTCTCTAAAAAACATCAATGGGAGAATATCCTCGGGTGAGGATTAACAAGAAAGTGGGCTTCACTATGCCTGTGCCTGGCACTGAGGCCGTGAACAGGGCCCCCAAGTCCAAGGAGAGGCAGAGACCCGCAGGGCGGGGAGGGCTTCCTGCTGTGGAAGCGGCTGGGAGGGCGCCGTTCGGCCCGGAGACGTCGCAGGCCGCCGGTCACACGGGGCTTTGCCTTGCTGCAGGCTGGAGAAGTCGAGCCAGGTCCGCACAGTGTCCAGCAGCAACTTATTCTTCAAAGGGAGCCGGTTCCGATACAGGTAAATAGTGACCGTAAGTAACCGTTATGGACCTATTTTCAGACCCTTCCTTCCAGAACAATGACTCCGTGGTCCTTCCCCTTGAGGACAAAGAAGCTGGAAACCTCCAGACAAGCCTGAGGTTCCCATCAAAGTCTGTCTCCTCGCCCTTTGTTCTTTCCCTGCCTGCAGCTGGGTCTGAAGGGTTTTAAATGAGTACTTCTGTCCTTACAATAGCAGCACAATAAGAACTATAACAGTAATTCTTCTCAGGTCTGTCTAAAGATTTCTCTTTTTTTTTTTTTTTTGCAATATTTTTGGAACATCCTGGACAATGAAGAATCATTCCTAAATGAGAATGAAAGAGCCAAAGGACTCCAGAGATAGAGGGCCCTCTAAGATCAGCTGTCGGGGCATCTTAGGCTTGCTTGCGGGGTAAAGTTCTCTCCTGGTGGCCTGAACCCTGGGAAGGGGGGGCCAGAGGCCGTTTCTCAGTTCACCGCAGTGATCTGAGAGCCTGGAGAGGAGCCCTGTCCGGGGACGCTGCCTCACTTCTTGCTGCTGTTTTATTATCATACTTCCTACAGTGGCCGAGTCGCAAAGGAAGTGATGGAGTCGAGTGCCCAGATCAAACGGGAGCCGCCCGAGATCCACAGGTAGGCTGCCAGGGCTTCCCCTGAAAACAGTCCAGCTCAGGTCCCGGGACTTCCAAAGAGCCGGCAGGTGGAGTAACGTGAAGGTTCTGGCCACAGAGGCTTCCACAGGGGGGAGGAGAAGAGGGCAGAAGCGGTGAAGAGAGCCATCCGGTGGAATGGAGGACGGGGAGAGCGGGCCAATGCAGACAGCACGTCAGATCCAGGGGCCTTCCTGGGTGATTCTGTACTGTCCTCCCAGGCCCTGAAATCGGCCATACACCACGGAGGACATGTCCAAGCACCAAGATTTCACTGGTTGTGGAATCAATTCATTACAAAAGCCAGGGATAGCCCCACACCCCACTCACACCCCTCGTACACAGGTTCTGAGATCATGCTCCGTGCATACGTTTCCAGGAGCCCGTCTCCTAGAACCCAGGGAGACCCAGAGAGAAGACTGGCCAAGAGAGCTAGCGTTTGTCCACCAGCCTGACCTCTGGGAGTGGGAGCATTGCCTGGCCCTTTCCACAGAGCCCCTGCCACCGCTGATGGGAATCAAGGGAGCACTGATTACCCCGGGGCAACACCCTGCTCAGAAGCCAGTGGCACCATTGCCACTCTAAAGGCAGGTTCTGGTGGGTGTGGGGCATAAGGTGTATCTCTGACTGGGATCCAAAAGCAGGTATTAAAGATTTAATAAATAAATAAATAAATAAATGAAACTTCCAACGACCAGACAATTGTAGTAGCCACTCCTCAACTCAGAGTCCTGACCACAGCTACCTGCACACTCAGCTGTTCTTTCCCTTTGCCCTCAGAGCTGGGATGGTTCCCAGCCGCAGCTGCCCCTCCATAACCCACGGCCCCCGGCTGAGCAGCGTCCCCAGGACCCGGAGAAGGGCCGTTCACATCTCCATCATGGAAGGTAAGCGTGAGCTCTGGAGACGGAAGGTAAGAGGACCACAGATTTCTCCGAGGTGTGACTTGGACCAGCTCCACTCGGGGACTTAAAAAGCAGTGTTTGCTCTGGACACAGCAGCAAGTTTCTCCAGTGGCAGGGAGGCAGTTTCACCCAGCGGAGGGGCACGCAGGCTTGTGTCAGGAGAAAGGGGATCCCCCTCCCCCAGCCCCGCTGAGCTGTCTAACCCAGGAGGGTGTGGACCTGAGAGTATTTGGGGTAGACCTTTGGGAAACATTGCTTTCCATCCAGAGGCTTTTCCGAATCTGACCCATCTCCACGGCTTCAGTGATCAGCGTGGCCTGGGGCAGTGAACCAAAAAATAAAAAACTCTTGGTTCTGAAGCATTCCAGTAACTGCTACCACCTCCACTTCAGTGGGTAGAAGCCCACCCTCTTGCTCTCTGAATTCTTTAGCATTATCTTAGGAAACCCAACATGCCCATCTCTCTCAACCCTTCTCCTCCTTTGGAGTACGTGGAGGTAGAGAGACAAAGTCTGTGTATCTTCAGAACTAGATACCCCAGCAGCCTGAGGGACACCGCTCCCGTGTGTGGGTACTTGGTGGTGGTAGACTGGGAACCGGGCCCTCCTGCTGTTGCTTCTGCCCAGCTGGCCCTGCAGGCTGGATGCAGGCGTCCACTTCCCATTCCCGATGAGGACGGTTTGTAGGACCTCAGAGCTCAAGCAGCAGGATTATTTCAAACTTGTTTCTGTCTTGGAGGCTGGGCAGGGGAGGCCCTTTGTCTTTTCTGAGCGAAGGCTGCTGCTTGTTAATGAAAACCGAGTTAGAAAGGACGTCTCTCTCGGGGAGAAACTCTGGTTTGTGTCAGTGACTCTGCATCACCGGAGCCTGGTTCTCTGGCGGCTGAGAACCCAGGCTGGGCAGCCACCACCAAGTGCCTTCATCCTCGGAGTCTTTGTTGTTCCATTTGTAAACAAGGGGCATCTCCCTCGCCGTGGCTGCAGGGAAGCTGGGGGGTGCCAGAGCACGCCCGGGCGGGCTCTCTGGGGCGGGGTGTTTACCCTCCGAGCTGCTGCCCCCGCCGTACAGTGGGGTGTGAATGTGGAAGGTGCCGTGTAAACCACCCAAGTACAATCACTGCGCAAGGTGTGGAGTTACTGAGGTCCGTCATCAGACACAACAGCCCGAGTCTCTCCCCCCTGAGGCTGAGCAGAACGGAGTGCGGCTCCCCCGGTCCCTCTTCTTTTGGGTGTTCCCCTCAGGAAAGTGGAGGGATTTTCTCCCCCTCTTTTGAGGAAATATAACTTTTTTTCCCCCTATGTGTCCCTTCTCCCCATCCATCCTGAGGCTGAAGCCACCAGGGTCATCCCAGGGCAGGATGGGACACAGCCCATCGCCAGCCAGAGCCGCTTCCTCGCACTTCAGAGCCACTCAGCCAAAGCCCGGTGTCTGTGTGGCTTCAAGCCCTGAATTTTCTGCACAGCCCGATGGCCCTGCCCTCGGCACCGTTCCCTGCCCTCTCTGCCTGTCACCCTCTGAGAGGCCCGGGGCCCTAACACGGGCCTCAGGGACCCAGCTGCAGGCTGGGAAGCATGACTTTTTATGGCTCTAAGTGCTTCTGACTGAACCCAGTGCCCTGATAACATGGGCCTTTTGAGCTGCTCCTTCCCAGCAGCTCAGCTGCTCTGCGGCTCATGGAGCCGACCTCCCGCCAGCCCGGGAGGCTCGGCGAAGGGGCTGCCATGGGCTGAGATCAGCACCCATCTTCTGTCCCCGCGGGGTTTCCGTCCGTTCCCTCCGTCCCTCCCTGCCCGGCTGGTTTCCATGAAGAGACAGCTGGTTCCCACGGAAGAGGCATCGGCTTTCCGGGGCTGCCATGGGGAAGAGTCTGATTAAGATTCACACCCGAGTCCGCGTGGAGCTCCGGCTGACTAATCACTGCCTCAGGCCCCTGAGCGTGCGCGTCCTGAGGATGGGGCCCCGGCTGCAGGGCAGGCTCCTGACCGCTGTGCCCCCCAGCCCTCTGGGCACCTCCTCTGGGCAAGGCGATCAGCTGCAGCACCTCCAAGGTAACAAAGCAGTTCTCTGCTGTGCTGTGCCACCCGCCCGGATCCCACCCGCCCTATCCCCCCAGAATAACAGGTTTGATGGAGGGGCGAGGCAGGTGGTGGTTGACAGTGACACCTGAAGTCTGTACAGAACTAACCTGGCAGAGGGGTGACACGGGTGAGGTCTGGTGAGGGAACCGACGACTAACATTTACGGAGTAACTCTGTGTGTCAGGCATTACTAGAAACGCATGCATGTCCATTATCTTGTTTTCTGAGAGCACCAACAGTTCAGTATAATGTGGCTGCTGGTGTCCTAATTCGTGCTTTCTGATGTCACAGACTTTGCCTCTCTCCTTCCCCGGCTTAGGGCTAATGTGCAGGCCAGGCTAAGCTTGCACTGAAGTGGCCTCTGGTTGCTAAGCTGGTCAGCCTCTGGCAGTCAGAGCTGTCCTTGAGGGGGCAGCCCCAGGAAAGGGTGTGAGATGCCCTGTGCAGGGGGGCTGAGGCTCCAGAGAAAAGGGGGCCAGAGGAGTGTCTGGGGAAGGAGCTGAGCCAGCACCATGTGTAATGAGGGCCTGAAGGTTTCTGTTTTATCGGGGATCCCACACACACTCGTGGGTACCTATTCCTCAGGCTGCGCGCGCACAGGGGAGATCGGGGAGGAGTGCTGGGGAGGCAGAGACCAAAGGAGCATCAGGAACAGGGACGGGCTCTTAATGTCACATTATTGAAGAACAGTTTCTGGGACAGTTAGGACCTAAATCTAAGGAAGGTGCCGGCTGTTGACGTACTAATTCATCCTGCCCACTGCCCCACTCCCCATAATCCAACTGCATGGATTTCATTAGCACCATCAACTAGAAAGATGCTTGGATTCTCCCCTTGCCTTTGCCATTAGCAACCAGCCAGACTTTAGGAAAGCTCCGTAACCTCTCACCCTCACTACTTCATGGAGTTGTTAAAAGATAAAATGGCAGTGCTTTAAAAAGTTTAAGGCATTATACGAATTTAAGATTTTAGCATAGGAACAGAGAAAATACAGCTAGGGCCACGAGGAGACTGTTGGGCTTTTGAACTAGCCCTGGACCAGAAAACCCCCCTATCAGCTGTTAGGCCAAGCCTTTCCCCGTCTGGGGCAGTCAGAGTCCATTTCAGAGCAACAGAAGGGGACTGGCCTCTCTTGTCATGGGCCACAACGGCAGGGAGAGCCACTCTGGCCCCGCCAAGACGGCCAGGAGTGGGAAACGCGGATGTTGAGCCTGAAACAGGACGCCGTCCCCTCGTCAGCACTGTGCTGTGAGCCTCCGGGGCCTCTGAGCCCATCGCCTCTGGGCTGCTGGGCTGCGGGAGTAGCTGGCTCCTGTTTTTCCCCACCAGAGCTTGAGCCCTGGAAAGAAATGCTCCATCCGGGAAAATAAAGAGATAATGGGTAGCTTTAGGGGCCACAGACCCTTCCTCCTAAAGAAATGTAAGAGAATTTCCCCCCTCACCCAAAGTTCGCTCTGCTGCACTCCGGAGTGCCTGAAATAGGGACTTGGCCTATTCGGGACCCAGGTCATCCTCAGGTGAAAAGGGGGGAAGCTGGCCGGGGCTCCGCCCCTCCCCCACCAGAGAGCGCTCAGGGAGAGCAGATGGGGTTTTCCTGTCCCACAGGGGCAGGACAGAGAGCTGGGAGGCTGAAGACACCGATAGCAGCTGCAGAAAAGATGGATACCTCGTGAGCTCGGGGAGCTGTGCGCTAGGCTGTTCAAAGGACGCTCAGCTCCAGAATCAGCATTAGACGAGGCCCAGGCACAACAGTCTTCTCCTCCCCACTCCTGCCTCTCAGGGCCCTCAGGCCAAGAGGCATCCCTGAGCTCCCTGAACAGCGGCCCCAGCTCTCCATCAGGGATAGTCTGGTGCCATTCAGCCTCTTTCCAGTCGGGGCGAAAACCAGGCCCAGGACACAAAGGCAGGAATGGCACCATCTTTAACAAATGTGGCCAAAACTATAAACAGAAAGAAAAACAAGGGTGCGCTGATACAGAGGGCCTACTCACGTTCCTTTTGCCTCCCCAGGCCTGGAGTCCCTCCGGGACAGCGCCCATTCCACCCCCGTGCGTTCCTCCTCCCACGGGGACACCTTCCTGCCTCACGTGAGAAGCAGCCGGGCAGACAGCAACGAGCGAGTCGCCGTGATCGCGGACGAGGCCTACAGCCCCGCAGACAGCATGCTGCCCACCCCCGTGGCCGAGCACAGCCTGGAGCTGATGCTGCTGTCCCGGCAGATCAACGGGGCCACCTGCAGCATCGAGGAGGAGAAGGAGTCCGAGGCCAGCACCCCCACGGCTGCCGAGGTGGAGGCCCTCGGGGGAGAGCTGAGGGCCCTGTGCCAGGGGCACGGCAGGCCGGAGGAGGAACAGGTGAATAAGTTTGTTTTAAGTGTCCTCCGTTTGCTCCTTGTGACCATGGGACTCCTCTTTGTTTTGCTCCTCCTCCTGATCATCCTTACCGAGTCTGACCTTGACATTGCCTTTTTCCGAGATATCCGTCAGACCCCCGAGTTCGAGCAGTTCCACTATCAATACTTTTGTCCCCTCAGGCGATGGTTTGCCTGCAAAATCCGCTCAGTGGTGAGCCTGCTCATTGACACCTGAGAAGACAGGACTCCTCCCAATAAC
Organism: Pipistrellus hanaki; assembly: GCF_964339955.1. Lineage (NCBI taxonomy): Eukaryota > Metazoa > Chordata > Mammalia > Chiroptera > Vespertilionidae > Pipistrellus > Pipistrellus hanaki. Next base: position 59,810,858 of record NC_140503.1, read on the forward strand.
TAGCCAGGTGGACCCCGGAGCCCGGCTACCCCTTCCCAGCAATGGGACCCATCGCGGAACCATCGGCACATGCACCACGTCCTCCTTTCATGACTCAAAGTCCACAGCCTGGGAGGCTTGTTTCCCAGGAGCAGAAGGGGACGGGCTCATGGCCTGTCTACACAAACTGGGGAAGCTCATTTCCTTCAGAGGTCCTCTCGAGAAAGGCTCGGCGACTCCGTTTCTCATCCTCCCCAATATGCAGGATAACTTTTGGCTTTGAATTTTGATTTTTTTCATAGATGTGTATTATTTTGAAAGTATCAAATAAAAATAATTTATTTTATTATGATTGATTACCACGGTAGTGTCACCTCGCAGATGGGACACTAGCTGAAGCCTAGAGAGCTGTCGTCTTCTGTCTTCTGCAGGAGCTTTCCTACTGGGCTCACCGCGGCAGCCTCTGCGGGGCAGACCCGGGGTCTGGACAGTGAATACGTCTAAGTTTCCTGGCCAGACAGAGCTTTTTTAAAAAAAAGTAAACATCCATGTAGAACGATTAAATGAAAAGTTGCTTCTTATGATGGTCTGAGTTGGATTTTCTTTTCCTTTTTTGTTTTTGTTTTTTTCAAATCTGAGCAGAGTGGGCATCTGAAGGGACCACCGCTACAGCAGCAGCAGCAGCAGGGGTGGGGTAAGTCTGTCCCCTTAGACTAGATCCTAGTGGGCGTCACCATGAGTTTTGTATAATGAACTCGATTTCTGTGATTTTTTTTTTTTCCCCTGAAAGAACCTCAAGACTTTTATAGTGCGCCAGAGACACTAGATGAAGTGAGTCGTCCCAGTCATAGGATTGTCAGAAATGTTAGACAAAACGTAGTTAACAGAAACCAGAGCTAAGGTACCTGAGAGACTGTTGAGATTCAGAGAGCAGTGCTTATTTTGTACAATCCCCGCAAAAAGACAAAATACTAAAAGACTATTTCAACATATATTTTAACAACAAAATGTTATTTTCTTATCAATTCATATTTTGTTTTTACTGTATGGATTAAGAAAATAGAGCCTGATGAACTAAACGATGCAAGAAAGAAACTGATCCTGAGAATGAAAAGCTTCAGAAAATAGAATTCCAAGATCAACAAACAGCCTTGGAAGGAACCAGTAAAATAATCTCTTTAAATAGGAGTTCTACGAGATGCCTGCTGAGAAAGAAGGTGAACGTGGCAGAGACCAACACTAGATGTAGAAATACTGCCCCCTAGGGACCGCCTCTGCATCAGAAAAATAGTAATTAGTTGTAGGAAAGAGCACCTGCCATCCTTGGTGAGGGAAGCGGTGGAAGCGCAGCAGGAAAGGGTGAGTGAGGTGTCCGAGGCCCAGGCTCAGTATCTATTACACACACTCACACACAAGAGCTTGTTTCATCTCAGGGAGAGATGTCTAAGTCACCTGAGGTCTGCAGCATCGAGGAGGAGAAGTCTGAGGCCTGCCATGCCCCTGTCACAGGGGCCTCCACGTCTACAGCAGATGGTCAGTGGACAATTCCTGGGACCCACACAACAATGGAGCAACTGCCCTAAGGTGTTGGGCAGCCCCAAATGCAGAACAGAGTGAATCACTGTTAGGTCTGCTCGTCCCTAGTTTGTCCCCTGAGTTGGCAGAATCATGTCCATGTATAGAATGCAAACAGCCTTGGAATAAATGGTTTTCCTTTTTGGGGGAGAAGGGGGAGATGTGGAGGAGGCATATAATTTTAAATGTCCATTCAACTAGACCAAGTTTGGTAAGCTGCTTCTTCAAGGTGCCAGATGGTAATTTTTTGTTTTGCTTTGTTTTGTGGGCCATAGTCTACGGCAGCTATTGAAGTCTGCCGTCGTAGCACAAAAACAGCCAAAGGTAATACTTAAATGAAGGAACATGGCTGTGTTCCAAGAAACCTTTTCATTTATAAAAAGAGAGTGAGCTGAATTTGGCCCACAAGCCATAATTTGCCAACCCTAATCTATACAATAAGACTGCTCCTTACCACGATGTTAGCAGAAAGCGGGTCGGCTCTGCTCCCGTTCCTGGCATGTGCTCAGGATCCAGGACCGCTTCCCAGCGGAGGCACCGGGCTTGCTTGTTTAAAGGGTGCGCGCACAACCAACCAGCAAAGAGAGGTCTGAGGCCGAGATGTGCAAGGCCAAGTACCGGGATGCTGAAACACAGCCAGAGGCTAAGAATGGAAGAGGGCTTGTCTCATCATTTCCATACCAGCAACAATCTGGGCAGGATTACAAACATCTATTTACCAAGTGACAAGACAAACTGAGGGAGATCCTAGGAAAGATTAGGGAGATCGCTTAGCATCAACGAGCCACTGCCACTTAGCATCTACACAGGGAAGGCTTTCTTTAGTACAGAACTAAAGCGGGAAAAAAAAAGTAGACTTAAGGATGAAAAAGCTGTCGGGAGATAGCAGGCTGGTTTTAACATGGATATCTACTGTCTTATGCACCAGAGCAGATTACCTTTTAGTGTAGTGTTCCTACCTCAGTCTGTAGAATACGGTGTTTCTATGCAGTGAGGGATAGCCTCGACTCTGACCATTCATATCCACATTAAAGAAAGATGCAGTGTCCCAGTTCCTGGTACATTACTTGTGTCTAGAGTTCTAACAGTACAATAGTCCATACCAATTCCGAATTTTTCCTCTCTGAATAGAATCTTTCAGGTTCTTTTTTTTCCAGGGCTTATCCCAGAAAATACATATAGAAAAGTTTCCTTCAATTTGCTTTTCAAATAGTGCTTGAATAGCAAACCTCCTTTGTTGGTGACTAATCTTTTTTTGGTATCTCCTCATCATTAAAAATTGCTCAAGTTTTTAACCTGCTTTTTCTGTGCTCCACTATGTCTCCCATTTCCTCTTAATTAGTTTGATCTCACTGTAGAAAAAGCAATGGTTTCCATGGCTTCATCTATCAGAGGAAATAAAACTCTTACTAACGAATAGTGTGCTGCATCTTTAAGCAGTAGACGGTAAACTACCTGCAAATGTGAATTTCTTAGTTTCATTAAAAATATATATAGTTGCTAAACTTTCGTGTGCCAAAAATTCTAAGTTACATTCTCCTTCAAAGCAATGTACTTTTTTCTACCTATTCAGTATGTAGTTAGCATAAAATCATTGGTGCCATGAAAATTATTTTTAAACTTAAATAAATATTTAAATATCATAGAAGAGTGGACTCTTTTTTAACTTATACCATGCCTCACTTTATCCTCAAAGTTACCAACACATAGACAAAAGGGTACCAGTGGGATTTACAAAGCTGAATGCCACTTGCGATTGGAATCAAAATAACTATTTTGCTTATAACACGCTCCCCAAAGTAAATGCTATTAGGAACGTAGAAGCTGTAAGTGTGAGATAATTTGAAAGGAAAATTGTACTCTTTTTTTCTGATGAGGAAAACCAAGAAGTGATTTTCCCAAGGTTACACAGTCTTAGAGCCCAAAGAAGAACCCAGATAGTCCAGCTTCGAGTAAGAGGAAGGACCGAAAACATTTCCTATGAAAGGAACAGAATGATGTGACCACTACAGTAGCAAACCTTGTATTTACAACTTATAAAATATGTTCCCTATGGCATTATCTCACCCAATAATGTAATAACAATCACTCTGTGACTAAAAAAACTGGTAATGGTCTTCTAAATTCCATAAGGATAAAAGGTGAACCGAGGGTTCACTCTGCTAGCTTATTGACTTCCTGTTTTCAACTCCACCTGCCCTCCAACCCTCCATTCTCCTGCAGATCATCTGCATAAAGCACTGATGAAGCTATGCCACTTAGCCTCCAAAATTTCAGACAGCCCCATTACTTACCTATAAAATAATACCTATGATCCCCTTTTCCCAGTGGAAGGTTATTTAAAAAAAAAAAAAAAAAAAAAAAGTCTTTGCTTAAAGTGACCTGAAGAATAAAAAGTGTAAGAAAAAAACCACCATAAGGACCAATGGATGTGGGTGGTTTCCCAGATCCTACAGATTTACAGCAGCCACCCTATTACACACCCTTTCAGGGCTCTAGAATCCCCTCCCCGTGCTTAGGATTCCTCAGCCATGCCCAAGCCCTCTGCACCAGAGCATACTTCTGATGTCAGTTCGCGAACATGCTTCCTCTACACACCCCTACAACTTGCTGATCAAGCGGACAAACTGGCAAAAGGTACTTTAAAACTTTTCCTTTTCATCAGCCTCCATTTTAGGAACAGATACCTTAAAATGTTTTTTCTGCCCTAGCTAGTTTGGTTCAGTGGATAGAGTGTCAGACTGAAGAGTCCTGGGTTCAATTCCAGTCAAGGGCGCACACCTGGGTTGCAGGCTCAGTCCCCAGTAGGTGTGCAGAAGCAGCTAATCAATGATTTTCTCTCATCATTGATGTTTCTTTCTCCCTCTCCCTTCCTCTCTGAAATCAATAAAAATATACTTATAAAATGTTTTATTCCTCACTCTGGGCTAAATGTTACCTTCCTCACAAAACTTCACCTTTTCATTTGAAAATCCAAACATTTATATCCAAATGAACCACAATATTGTTTTCTGGTGTTTGGAACTAAGACTCAGTTCTAGCTATCAAACTCAGTTCTAGCTATCAATGTTGAAGGAAACATTTCTTAAAAGATCTCTTTGTACACACAAAAAAGTACTAAGACAGAAGGGACAGCTTAATAAACAGGACGCCTAAGTTTTTGGAATCTGAGGTGAGAGGGCATATATTTCTTGCTCTTGGGTTTGATACAAAAGGCACATGTGTCTGCCCTCCCCACCTTCCCATGTACTATATACTGGATGAAAGAATTGAAATATTTGTTTCCACAGCCCTAACCTTCCCTGCTTTCCTGGAGAACTGTTTTTTAACATATATATTTTTTTAATTAATTAATTTAATATATATATTTAAAATTAATTAATTCAAAGAGATAGAAACATCCATGAGAGAGAATCATTGATCGGCTGCCTCCTGCACAGCCCCTGTTGGAGATCGAGCCCACAACCTGGGCATGTGCCCTTGACCAGAATCAAACCCAGGATCCTTCAGTCTGCAGGCCAACACTCTCTCCACTGAGCCAAAATGGCTAGGGCCTGGAGAACTTAAAGTCTTCCTTATGGAAAGGAAAGTCAAAGGCCAAAATACTAAAAGAGGAATAAGCAACTCAGATTCTATTAATTCCTCATCATTTACAGTCTCTCCTGGACTGATCAAGTCTGTCCACCCAAAATGCGAATTCTCTCCTTCCTCCTTAAAGTAAAAAAACAAAAAAAGCAACCACCAATAAAACGCCGGTTATCTCAAAGGAAATAACTCAAGTGAAATTCAGAGCTTCTACACTTAAGAGATATCATAAAGGCAAACTTACAAAAAGGGTCTATCCTGAATAGAGAGAGAGCAATGATAATACACAAATATTTACAGAAGCCACAAAGCTTTAAGCAAATCTCTGGGAGAAATACCCTTCAAAACAGACTGCAGTTTAAGGATGTCCTAAGGGAGACAATTTTCTTTTCTGTGCTTCCTAGAATTAAACAATTACTCCGTTACAGAATTTATGCCTGAGTAACAAGTCCCCACTCTCTTTCCTTCCTTTGTTGCCTCAAGAAGACAGAAGCCTATTAAGTGAAATTGAATATAAATGGCACAGTTCATGAAGCTACAATGGCAAAAGGAAAAACATAAATAAATGAATAAATAAATAAATAAATAAATAAGGAGATCCAAGATGGTGGCGTAGGTAAACACACCTAAACTGCTGCCATGCACAACAATTTCAAAACTATAAAAGACAAAACGTCTATCACCCAGAACTACAGGAAAGCTGGCTGAAAGGAAGCTCTACAACTAGATTAAAAGAGAAAGGAGCATTCAGGGTACAAGCGCTGAAAAACTGAGGTACCGGGGGACTGCACACGATAAGGGCTGGCGGCGGATCCCGGCTGGTGGAGGGCCTTGCTTTCTTCAATCCTAAGAGAGGCAAGCTCCCAAGCTCTCTGAAATCCAGTTTCTGGGGAGAAGCTAGACTGTCTGCCATCGGGTCGGAAAGTGAGGGTGGCTTGCTTGCAGAGCCTCGCACAAGAATACTAATTGTTTGCTGTGCGGGGGCACGAGATGTGGGGAGACACAGAGAGGCAGAGACGGCTGACAGGCAGCCATTGCTGTTGGCCACACCCTAGCCTAGTGATGCCCTGAGACTCCACCCCGCACAATCTACAAACACATCCAAGCTCCAAGCAGTGGCTTTTGCATATGAATGGCCTTCTCTATTGCAGTTTAACCTAGCAAACTTGCAACCCGGTGCAGACAGCTCCAAAGCTTCCAAGCTCCATGCAGCGAGGAGAAGACTGTGGTTCTCACTGTAGCTCCTGCAGGGTGGCCTCAGGCAGTAGCTGAACTGCACCCCATTGGAGATCCAGAAGCCAATGTATCTAGTGGTCAGTGAGACTTAAGATTTCAACTCCTCACATCCATAAGTGACACATTCAGGAGGCGGACTCAGTGAGCACCAAAGCCCCACTGAAACAAGGCCTGCACCATAAGCGTGTTTCCAGCACAACAGTTCTTCCATTATAGACACAACGGGTCCTCACAGTCAATTGGCCTGCGGGTCAATTCCTCCCAGTGTACCAACAGCAATCAAGGCTTAACTAAACCAAGACTTTGCACTCAGCCCACAAAGGAGTGTACCAAGAACAACCACCTCAGGTGATTGGGGAGGCTGAGCTACTGACCCCTATAGGTCACCTACCACACAAAGCCACTCCATCAACACAGGGAGGCAGCCAAATGCAGAGACACAGAAGCATGCCACGAATGGGGGAGATGGAGGAAAGTAAACTACTGGACGACACAGAGTTCAGAATCACATTTATAAGGTTACTCAAGAATCTTCTAAAAACCGCTGAGAAACTTAAAGAGACCTTCAAGGACCTTCATGAGAATATAAAAAAAAAAAAAATGGAAAAGTACCAGTTACAAATTAAGCATACACTGTCTGAAATAAAGAATATACAGAAACTCAACTATAGATCAATGTACCCCAAGAGTCAAACCAAAGATCTGGAATATGAGGAAACAAAAAACACCCAATCAGAGAGGCAGAAAGAAAGAATCCAAAAGTGTGAGGATAGTGTAAGGAGCCTCTGGGACAGCTTTAAGCATACCAACATCCAGGTTTTTGCGGTGCCAGAAGAAAAGAGAGAGCAGGATATTAAAGGCCTATTGGAAGAAATAATGACAGAAAACTTTCTCTACCTGGTGGGAGAAATAGACTTACAAGTCCAGGAAGCACACAGAACCCCAAACAAGAGGAATCCAAAGAGGACCACACCAAGACACATCATAATTAAAATGCCAAGGGCAAAAGACAGATAGAATCTTATAAGCAGCAAGAGAAAAACAGTTAGTTACCTACAAGGGAGCACCCATACGACTTTCAGCTGATTTCTCAACAGAAACTATGCAGTTCAGAAGGGAGTAGTGAACAGCAAGAACCTACAACCAAGATTACTTAGCCCAGCAAAGCTATCATCCAGAATTGAAGGTCAGATAAAGAGCTTCACAGATAAGAAAAAGCTAAAGGAGTTCATCACTACCAAACCAGGATTACATGAAATGCTGAAGGGTATTCTTTAAGAAGAGGAAAGAAGCTGGGACCGGTTTGGCTCAGTGGATAGAGCATCGGCCTGTGGACTGAAAGGTCCCAGGTTCGATTCTGGGCAAGGGCATGTACCTTGGTTGCGGGCACATCCCCGGTAGGGGGTGTGCAAGAGGCAGCTGATCGATGATTCTCTCTTATCGATGTTTCTATCTCTTCCTCTCTGTGAAAAATCAATAAAATATATTTTTTTTTTAAAAAAAAGAAGAAGAAGAGGAAGAAGAAGAAAAAGGTAAAGGTAAAAACTATGAACAACAAACAAAACATCAAATACATACTTACCAACAAGTGAATCTAAAAATCAAGTGAATAAAAAATCTGAAGAACAGAATGGACTGGTGAATATAATAGAATCAGGGATATAGAAAGGGAGTGGACTGAAATTCTCAGGGGGAAAGGGGTCTGAAGGGTGTGGGAAGAGATTGGACAAAAATCTTACACCTATGGATGAAGACAGTGGCAGGGGGTAAGGGCATGGGATAGGGAATCAGGTGGAGGGGAGCTATGGGGGGGGAGAGGAACACCTATAATAATCTGAACAATAAAGATTTATTATATAAAAAAATAAAATAATAAAAATAAATAAAAATTAAAAAAAGAGCTAATATCCAAAATACACAAAGAACTCATAGAACTCAACATCAAAAAATAGAAAACCCCATTACTAGGGCAGAGGCCCTAGTCATGTGGCTCAGTTGGCTGGAGTGTTGTCCCATACTCCAAAGGGTTATGGGCTTGATTCCTGGTCAGGGCACATACCTAGACTGTGGGTTTTATCCCCCGTCATGACACATTCAGGAGGCAACCGATCAATGTTTCTCTCTCACATGGATGTTTCTTGCTCTCTCTCCCCTCCTCTCTAAAAAGCAATAAAACATATCCTCAAGTGAGGATTTTTTTTTTTTAAATGGGCATAGGAAAATTCCCTGAATAGGCAATTTTCTAAGGAAGACAAACACATGGCCAACAGATATATGAAAAGATGCTCAACATTAGTTATAAGGGAAATGCAAATCCAAGCCACAATGAAATACCACCTCACACGTGTTACAATGGCTATTATCAATAAGACAAGAACTAGCAGTATTGGGAAAAACATGAAAAGGGAACCCTCACACACATTGGTGGGTATGTAAACTGATATAGCTACTATGCAAAACAGGATAGCGAAGCCTCAAAAAATTAAGAATAGAGTTACCATAAAACCCAGCAATCCCTCTTCTGGTATCTACCCCAAAATTTTCAAAACAACTATTTGTAAGAATATTTAATTCCTGCAGCATTCTTCACAATAGCCAAGTCATGGAACAACCTAAGTGTCCTTCAACAGATGTCTGGAGAAAGCCGATATGGCACATATGGCATAAGTACTGTGGAATATTGCTCAGTCATTAAAGAAACATGAGATATTGCTATTTGCAACAACATGGATGGATCTTGAAAGTATCATGCTAAGTGAAATAATCATATGTGGGATATAAAACCAAAAGCAACAAACAGCCTGGTTGGAGCGGCTCAGTTGGTTGAGTGTCATCCCGTGCACCAAAGGGTTGCCAGTTTGATTCCCAATCAGGACACATGCCTCGGTTGCAGATTTGATCCCCAGTTGGGAGTGCCTGCAGAGGATAGCCAATCAATATTTCTCTCTCACATCTATGTTTCTCTCCCTCTCCCTCTCCCTCTCCCTCTCCCTCCTTCCTTTCCTCCCTCTAAACATGTCCTCAGGTGAGGATTTTTTTTTTAAAGGGCAATAAACAGGCCGGGCACTGCCTGAGCTCCAACCTCAGGCATTCGCACTCTGCCCTTTAGGGGCTGTGTTGAGCCCCAGCACTTCTGCCTCCCCCAGCTCCCAGACCTCTCTGGAGCCTGCTCTCAGCACCTCCACGGAGGTGGCCTTCTGAGGGACTAGTTGTTTGTGGTGGCCTCCAGAGCTAACAGGCCAGGCCGGGATCGGTGGCCACAGAAAGGTGAAGCGACTGCTGAGGGAAACTCAGAGGACATGACACTGTAAAAAGGCACACCCAGAGCCCACCTACTCTCCGCGGGGAGCCCCAGCCCAAGGAAAACTAAAGAGGCGCAGGAGATCCATGACTACCCTGGGACAAGGCACGATGCCACGGACTCATAAGAAGGACATGAACAGAGAGTTGAAGGCCCTGTTGGAGGATCAGGCTAAGAAAAACCATTACTTTGGGGGCAAAGAAACACGTGAGGCCGAGGAACTTGCCCCAGGAGACAGCCCAGTCGTTGATAACGAGGGTGGAAACAGTCCTCCTTCAAACCTACATGACAGAGCAGTGGGGGAGGCAACAGCGAAAATGCCGGACAAATATAAAGGTGGCACGGAAAGGCCTCTTCTTACAGAGAGAAGAAAACTCATCATGGAAGCCACTGCTCACCTGGAAACCATTTCCCAGAAGCAGGGAGACAGCTACAGGAAGTGGCAGGAGCCAATGGAGACGCTTTATGATAAATATGAAGAGCCATGAGAGACTTTGTTTCAAAGCTGGAGAGAGAGAGCTCTGCAGAACATCAAGTTAGAAGAGCAAAAACTGAAGAAGTCGTTTCTCAAGCCACAAAAGTGTTCCCCAAAAGCTAGAAACATCCTAAACCAGAGCCTGCAAAATATTAAAGGTGCACGTGTGCAGTTCATGCAGGATATGGCATGCTTAAAGATAAAGAACCGCATGTTGCCAATGAAACAAAACATTTTAAAGATGAATTGGCCCAATTGCACAAAAAGCTCGTGAATGATGCTCAACTGCAAGACCTGGCCATTGTTCACTACGCTGTTAACCCGCCAGCTGAGGGCTCCGGAGAAAGAACTGGAGCTTAAGTTACATGATACAAGTATAACATTAGCTATGTTATTGTGGTTTAACATTTTCTAGTTGGAATCAGTACATCGTGTTTACCACCTGCTTGTTTGTGAAGTGCAAGAATCCTCATCTGTTAAGCACTGAATGAATCCTACAGTGACGTGGGTAGCAGCAGTTCCACACATGTCTGAAGCTTGCAACCTTTTTCGTAGCAATGGAGGTTTTTTGTGCCTAACACTGTCAATTAGCCATCAGCAATAAGTCGACATAATGTTAGGTTTTGGCCCCAGCAAATCTATATCAATCCCCAAAGGTAGGAAGAGGGAGTATGGAATGTTGCATTGTTCTTATTTAAGCAAAAATAAAAATAAAGCATATCTCTCCCCCTTCCCCCCCCCAAAAAAGAGGCAATAAACAGCTCCAGCTCATTTTGCTCAGTGGACAGAGTGTCGGCCTGCAGACTGAAGGGTCCCAGGTTCGGTTCCAGTCAAGGACACGTGCCCCAGGTGGGGGCTCAATCCCCAGTAGGGGGAGTGCAGGAAGCAGCCAATCAATGATTCTCTCTCATCATTGATGTTTGTCTTTCTCCCTCTCCCTTCCTCTCTTAAATCAATAAAAATATATATTTAAAATAAAATAAAATAAAAAGACAACAAACGAACAAAAAGTCTCATATATAGACAACAGAATGATGGTTACCAGAGAAGAGGGGTTGGGGAAGGGCAAAGAAAGCAAAGGGGGTAAAATATATGGTGACAGAGGAGTCCAGACTTCAGATGGTGGGCACACAACAGAGTATATACCGATGCAGTAGCATGAAAATGTATGCCTGAAATTTACATGATGTTATTATGAACTAATGTCACCCCAATAAATTTTTTAAAAACCAAATTATTAGAACACAAAAGTTTTTAATACTCATCATTCAAAGCTTTATAACTATTAACGTTACAGCTTCTCAACAAACTGCCTGATTAAAGTGCTGAAGGCATTGCAGCCTCGCTCAAAATTTTTCCCTAACCCGTAGAAATAACCAAGCTTTCCCCTTCACTAAAAGTACATTCTGCTCATAGTTCCTATTAATAAAGCAATTAATCTTTGCTAAATAGACACTAATTAATTTGAACAAATTAGTACTGCTAAAACAAAAACAAAGCAACTTTCTTAATTCATAAAAACATGTATCTTCCCACTGGAATTACCTCCGGCTAAAATATACCGAGTGGAATGCATCGCGTTGATGGAGCACACAGAAACCAGGCGTTCTCCACCAAGAAAAGAATGCACCTGCTTCCCTGTCTGGTGGAAGACTGCCACCTGCCGTGGATAGGCCATGCTGCCAACTATGACACAGTCTTCCTGCTTAGGGTCCCACACAGCTCGGAACCTGGTCAGCCATCGCCCAGTATTGGTGTTGTGCCTAGTGGGAAAGAAAATTTGTAAAAGATAGCAAGAACCCTTCTGGATAGCATAAAAACTAACAACCTGGGACACTTACAAACTATAACACAAAAAATCAGACCTAGTACACCTCTTTCACAATCAGGTGTCTAATGTATGTATTCCAACAAATAGTGCATGGTAATCCAGGTTCTGCATTATTTGACATCAGGAAACTTACCTGATGGTGGTGAGGAGGGGAATCTGAGAGGATATGCAGCTACTGTCAAAGATTCTACAAAATAAAGAACAAGAATAAAGTAACACTATTATTTCTTGCTAATTTTTATGAAATAACATCAGTGTATTTAGTAACCTTTTCATTGTTATTTTAAAATATATACAATCAGTATCTAATAAACCTCAGCTAACATACTTAATGAAAGTTATAAGAAATATGGTAAAATTTAGTGCTTATTGTGTATTGTAAAATAATTTAAACACTATTACGCCAAACTTAAAATGTACATTTTAAACTAATAATCTGGATTATAAAACTATATTCCGATTCACAGTAATACACTAGTAGGTCATACATAGGAACGTGGTCTAAAAATGCACAAATAATCTAAAAGCACATGCATGTATCAAGAGCAATTTCCCTGTAAGGCTCATCAGTTGAGGGCCTGGTAAGCATCATTTCCAGATGCAGGCAAGACTAAGACCCAGCCAAGGGGAGGAGTTCTTGTGGGGCAGCTAGAGGGGTCCAGAAGCCTCCGCCAGGGACCCTGGCAGAAGAAACAAACCATGTTGCCACCACCTTCCCCCTCTTTTTGTACCTAGCTATTCCAGGACAGTTTCTTGGCATTAAAGCTTTATTGCCTGATTAGATTGCTAGAAATCCAAATCCCTAACAGCTAATGTAACAAGAGTAAACTCTACAGCACAAATGTACAGGAATGGGATAAATGCCAGCTGTTGAGACAAAGGATACTGTGTGGGTGGAAAGGGAACACTGAACTGCCACTGCCTGGTGGCTGAATCTCTTAATGTGCCACCTGGTAAAGCTCATAGGCTTTGCCAGAAATGAAGTGGGTACCTGCTACACACTGCAGACCAAGCTCTTCCCAACAGATGGGTCTAAACAGAAATTATGTGCCGTTCTACAGCCTGGTTCACAGTTTACATTCAACAGATCCTTGGTGAACAGATAATGAATGAATTCCAAAATCACATAAGGTAAAATTCTCATTAACAGAAATGCTTGCAAAGTTATGCAAAATCAGGGACTTAAGGAAAAAAAAATCATTTTCCTTTGTGGTTGCATTATTCTCCACATCTTTTTATTGGCATTATTTTTTATTTTTGGTTCAACGGGTTTACATTACGTTTTTTAGTCTATTTTTAGGAAGTCACTATAGAAAGGTACCAAAACTGAAACCATAAAACTGTATCTACTAGCTCGTATAGAAGCCCAATTTTTGCGATCTTTTCTGCCTGCCCATGGCCTGGGACTCTGCAACTTCCATTCAGCACTTCACGTGTAAAACAGAACCTCCTATCAGCGAAGTCAGAGCTTCTCCCTGTGCTAACACTACTTCCCTTTCAGGATATCACAAGCCTGCTTTCGTTGCGATATCCAGGACTATTTAGTGCTGAAAGGAAAGCCCAGCATCTATTCCCCAGGGTAGCTATAGACCTTCCTTGTCAATCACAAGGAAATTTCCAAGCACAAAAACTAAAGAGAAAATAACCTAAAGAGCCATCAAATATAGGCCATTGATCTTCCGGAACTAGATATAGCTATAAACAATAACACTAGTGATTGAACAAGGAGCAGCAATAAACAAAGCTACTGGTTTATTGGCACAGTAGCTACGGACACTTTAGATTCCTTAACATATCTTTGTCTTCCCAATTTACCTCAGCTTACAATCGGCACATGTGGTTACTACTCTGTTACCAGTTAGAGGTGAAAAATAAGCAGAAGCGATGCTCTTTGTGTGTTCAGACAAAGAAACCAAAGGCTGGCTTCTCTTGGGATTCAGGTGCCTTGCATCATAAATATGAACATCTCTGTAATGGAGAGAATAAGTCTTGGTGTTACCACAGTGCATGTAATAAGCCTCTAGGATACTGCTAATCATAATTAGACAAACACACTACATTCCAGAACAGTTAAGACAAAATCCTCTAATCTCCTGCATTAATTTTACAAACACTAGTAAAGGTTTAAAATATTACAAAAATTCCAAAACTATAGCCTACCAATGTAACCAGTGGGTATTGAGATATGAGTCTAGTTGGTTTTCCAATCTCTCCAAAAAAATTAACACAGACCAACAAGTTATAAAATCACATAACTTTTTTTTTTTTTTTTTTTTTTTTTTACAAGTTTTCTTCTCAAAAGTCTAGAAGTAAATGCATTTGATGCTAGGGAAAACAAAAATGTGTGCTTGTTTCAATACTTTAACTATTAATTAAATCCAAAAGATTTTTTTAATCACATTCAAAAATATTGTATAGAAAAAAGTTTTTTTAGCTGTATCACAAAAGTCAGATGGCTTTAACAACCAAATTGAAATATTATCCATAACATTAGAAGACCTATATCATAGCCCTAGCTGGTTTAGCTCAGTGGATAGAGCATCGGCCTGTGGACCAAAGGGTCCCGGGTTCAATTCTGGTCAAGGGCATGTACCTTGGTTGCAAGCTTCTCCCCGGACCAGGCCCTGGTCAGGGCTCATGCAGGAGGCAACCAATTGATGTGTTTCGCTCACATCAATGTTTCTCTCCATCTTTCCCTCTCTTTTCCACTCTCCCTAAAACCAATGGGGAAAAATATATCCTCAGGTGAGGTCTATCAAAAAAACAAAAAGACCTGTATCATAGTCCCGGCCAGTATGACTCAGTTGGTTGAACATCATCCTGTGCACTGAAAGGTTGCCAGTTTGATTCCTAGTCAGGGCACATAGCCAGGTTGCAGGTTCGATCCCGGATGGGGTGCAATAGATTAATATTTCACTCTCACATCAATGTTTCTCTTTTTCTTTCTCTCTTTCTAAAATCAATAAAAGCATGTCCTCAGATGAGGATGACAATAAAGGACCTAAATCATAAAATTTTATGAAGAACATACCTCAATCCTGCAGTCATGAAATAGTGTCTATGCACTGGGTGGACATGAACAGTTCTTATTTTTCCCATAGAAGAATTGATAAGTTTCTCATAAGAAGTTCCCGGTGTCCGTCTATCCACCAATGACATACTTCCATCCCAGTGTGCTACTATTAAAGTGGAGGCATCTTCTGCCAAGAAGTCAAAGGAGGAAAAGCTGCTTCCCTCGTTTCTATAGACCTAAGGATATAAGTAGCAATCAACTTTATATAACTCTTCTTCTAAAGAAAGTCAATGCATAAATTCTTCGATTTAAAAAGTTAGGACACACTTTACCCAACTAATCTCATTTATCCCCCACCAGCCCCACAGGAAGGACAGGACAAAATGATTGTCCCTATTTACAGAGATGGAAACTAAGGCACTAACAGTTGTGAGAAAATGGCCTGTCCATCCATGTCACGGCTACATCCCAAATCTCTTAAGTCCAATAAACCTCAGTTGCAGATCTACCCTGTGAAACATACTAGGAAATGGACTACATCTGAATTCTACCCAATTGAAATACCTTAATATACCAGGTAACTTAGCCAATAAAATCCAAAATACATGACTAAATGCTCACCTACTCCTTTTTTTAAGTATATTTTATTGATTTTATTGATTTTTTTACAGAGAGGAAGGAAGAGGGAGAGAGAGTTAGAAACATAACAAGTGTTGGCAAGGATGTAAAGACATTGGAACCCTTGACATATTGCCGATAAATATACACAATGGTAAAGCCAATTTGGAAAACAGTTCGGCAGTTCCTCAAAATTTGAACATAGAGTTACCTTATGACCCACCATTCTACTCCTTAAGTTACCATATGACCCACCATATACTCAAAAGAAAGGGAAGCCTATGCCCACACAACACTTGTACATTAATGTCCACAGTGTCATTATTCACAACAGTAAAAAATGAAAACCACCAAAATGTTTGTCAACTAATGAATGGATGAGTAAAATCTGGAAGATTAGTCAGCCATAAAAAAGGGACTAAGTACCAACACATTCTACAACATGGATGAACCTTGAAAACATTTTGCCAAGTAAAAAGAAGCCAGTCACACACACAAAAAAAGTACAAACTGTATGACTCCATTTATATGAAATATCCAGAACAGGTAAATCTATGGAGACATAAAGTAGATTAGTGGCTGTCTAGGACTGGGGGGAATTGGGAGTACCTACTAATGATCAAAGAGTTTATTTTAGGGGTGATGAAAATATTCTAAAATTAGATTGTGGTTTGATTTCACAACTGTCCTCTAGGTATTCTATCTGCATTAACTCATCTGCACTTAATCCTCATAACAACTCTATAAGGTACTAGCCTGTTTTACAATTAAGGAAACTGAGGCACAGGTCAAGTAACTTCCCAGGTCACACAAATAGTAATAAGTGGTTTGGGACTTAGGCAGTATAGTTCTAAAGTCGCTACTATCTTACCCAATCTAACTGATGTAACAATGATTCATGTGCCATTTCATAAAGAATCCAAAATATCACTGAGACGACATGTAAACACGTTAACATTTACCTCCTCAAAAACAGCCTTGGAGAAATCCCCACAGCGTAACGTGCCATCATAGCTCAGGGACAGTACGTGAGCCGGATTGGCAGGTGAGAAGTAAAGACAGCCAACTGGCTGACTGTGGGGCTGAAAAACATAAACTCCTTCTTCTTTGGGTTGGTGAGTCTGGAAGACAGTTGGGGGAAGGAAGAACAAAAACTAATGAAAAGTAATAATATTTTCTGAATATAATACAGAAAATATTATATTCTGTATTATATTCAGTCTTTTCTTAGTCTATCATTATACTCACCACATCCCATTCAGAAAGTCAAAACTAGAAACTTCATCTGTCACTAAGCTACTTTTTTCTCTAATTTTCAATTCAACGAGTCACATTTATTTTACATTTCTAGCTTTTTGCAACTAGGTAGTTTATTTATTATACAGAGAGAGAAAAATGACTGCTCACTAGGACTTCAGTTCATAAAATCTTCAGGAAATGAGAAATCCACTCAGTATTATTCCTTACTACCAAAAACAGTATCAATACTGTTACCACTTTGCTTCGTTAAGTATACTGCTATATAATATGAGCACATATAACATTCTCAGAATAATATTTGCAAGGTCCTGGAACAAAATAAGAGTTTTAGAAATAGTTTACTCTCTAAGTAGACAATGAAAATACATGATTTTTAATTTCCACATTAATATTGTTATGTACAAAAATAGCCAAGAATTGGAAGCAGCCCAAGTGTCCATCTGTAGATGAATGAATAAAAAAGCTGTGGTACAGACTGGCCAGTGTGGCTCAGTGGTTGAATGTCAACCTATAAACCAGCAGGTCACAGTTCTATTCCCCATCAGGGAATATGCCTGGGTTTCGAGCTTGATCCCCAGGAGGGGGAATGCAGGAGGCAGCCAATCAATGATTCTCTCTCATCATTGATGTTTCTTTCTCCCTCTCTTTATCTCTAAAATCTCTCTCTCTCTCTCTCTCTCTCTCTCTCTCTCTCTCTCTCTCTATATATATATATATATATATATATATATATATATATATATATATAAAAGCTGTGGTAATTTACACAATGGAATACTACTCAGCCATAAAAAATGGGGGACCAGAAGGAAATCTTACCCTTTGCAACAATATGGATGGACTTAGAGAACATTATGCTAAGTGAAATGAGCCAGTCAGAGAAAGATAAGTTCCGTATGATTTCAGTTATATGTGGAATCTAATGAAAAAAATAAACTAACTGCCCTGACCAGTTTTGCTCAGTAGATAAAGCATCGGCCTTGGGACTGAAGGATCCCAGGTTCGATTCTAAGTCAAGGGCTTGTACCTTGGTTGTGGGCACATCCCCACAGTAGGGAGTGTACAGGAGACAGCTGATCAATGTTTCTCTCTCATCGATGTTTCTAATTTTTTAAAAATATTTTATTGATTTTTTTACAGAGAGGAAGAGAGAGGGATAGAGAATTAGAAACATCGATGAGAGAGAATCATCGATCAGCTGCCTCTTGCACACCCCCTCCTGGGGATGTGCCTGCAACCAAGGTACATGCCCTTGACCAGAATCAAACCTGGGACCTTTCAGTTCGCAGACCATCGCTCTATCCATTGAGCCAAACCAGTTTTGGCGGATGTTTCTAACTCTTTATCCCTCTCCCTTCCTCTCTGTAAAAAAAATCAATAAAATATATATTTAAAAAAATTAACTAACAAAGTAGAAACACACTCATAGATAGAGAACAGACTGACAGCTGTTAGAGGGATGGGGGATTGGTAAAATAGGTGAAGGGATTAAGAAGAAAAAACCACTCATAGACACAGATAACAGTATAATGATTATCAGAGATAAAGGGGGTGGGGGAGGCAGAAGAAGGTACTGGGGGTAGGGAGGATGGTAAATGGTGAAGGAAGGAGACCTGACTTGGTGTGGTGAACATACAATGTAATATTCAGGTGATGTATTATAGAACTGTACACATAAAACCTATAAAATTTTATTAACCAATGTCACTCCAATAAATTCAATAAAAGGGGCGATTATCTTTTCCACAACTAGATTACCAACTCCTACTAGTAAATCATCATTTTCTGATTTGACAAGTTATATTCTATGCCATGCATCATGCTATGAACCAAAGCAACTATCATCTCCAAATCTGGTTGAGTCTGCTCTAAAATAGTCCTCCATTTTTGTTTTCTTTTTTATTTAAAACTTTAAAATAAACAGAATTTTTAAGAAGGAAAAATTACAATCACATACACCTCTTCCACTAGTCACTTTTCTCACTCCCTTTTTTCCCCATTTTCCCCCAGCAGCCTTTCCTTATTCCTCACTCAAAAGAGGAAAAAATCTAAATATCCCCTCACTGTGCTTCTCTCTAGTTTTGAGACTATAGGTGAAAATCTCAGGGTGTGGTCAATTAACCAGAACGGATTTTCAGGGTAGAAGCTAAACCACACTGTGCTTTCTATCGTCTCAGCTACAGAATTTGTTTCTGTCCTGGTAAGTAGTTTTTAAGTTACATTTCTTCCTTATTGTTTTAAGTAATTTTTTTTCTGATCTGACAATCTTTTATTCATTTTATGAGAAAATTCCAATCCCCCATTTTAAACTAAATACTCCAGGTTAAGAATGAGCCTACTTTAAACCTAAATGAGTCTAGAACCAGTCTGTCTTGAACCTGTGACTATCTGTGCACACTGGATTGATATAGGAAAACTGGAAGTACAAGCACCAGTTAATCCCAAAAAAAAGGAGATGGGGCCCTGGCCCAACATGTTGGCAGAAAGAATGGAAATAAAGTGGCAAAAACATTAAAGGACTTTACATAAGGAATAAAGGGAACACCCAGCCTAAAACTCTTCAATGGTTTCCAGTTGCTTTTAGGATAAAAATAAAATTCTTAACAAAAATTGTAAAGATATATATCAGCCTTCTGCCCACCTCTACAGCTTCCTCCTAGTCCATTCATCGCCTTTGTTCATCCTTTTTTTAAAAAAAATACATTTTATTGATTTTTTATAGAGATGAAGGGAGAGGGATAGAGAGCTAGAAACAGCGATGAGAGAGAAACATCAATCAGCTGCCTCTTGGACACCTCCCACTGGGGATGTGTCCGCAACCAATGTACTTGCCCTTGACCGGAATTGAACCTGGGATCCTTCAGTCCACAGGTTAACACTCTATCCACTGAGCCAAACCAGTTTTGGCCTTTGTTCATCCCTTGCTGTCTATGCTCCAGCCATTCAGGCATTCTCACAGGCCCTGGAATGCATCAAGTAAGCACCTCTGCTTACAGTCTTTGGCATGCTGTTCCCCTGGTCTGAAACACACTTTCCCTTTTCTTTACTTGGCTTACTCCTTCTACTTAGCTTTCAAGTCTCAACTCAGTTCTCACTTCCTCAGGAATACCTTCCCTGGTCATGCAAATTAAGCCAGTCCCCCATTATGTGTTTTCAAAACACTACTTTTCCTTCATGACATGAATCAGTGTATAATCCACTTACCAAAGATGAAATTACACAGTTGATAATTATCTTATTAATCCTGCTCTTGCTATTAAATTCTAAACTCTACGTGGACAGAGACAGTCTTTGCTCACAAATGTCTACTGGTGGGGAGTATTAGAGTAACACCTCACACAAAATACTCAATGTGTGGGTGGGTGGATGACAAATAAAGACTAACTGAACTGTTGATTCTAGGTAAGACTACAAAACTGATAGAAAATTAGGAGGAAAAATTAAGAGCCCTGGCTGTATAGCTCAGTTGGTTAGAGTGTCATCCCCATACACCAAGATTGAGGGTTTAATCCCTGGTCAGGAAATATCTGAGAATCAACCAATGATCACTTCTCAGCCCTTTGGCTAAGATCAAGTGAAGGATCAACCAATGAATGCATAAATAAGTGGAACAATAAATCAATGTTTCTCTCTCAAATCAATAAAATAAAATAAAAAACAAGGAGTGCCGAGGCAATTCAATGGGGCAAGTATTGTCTTTTCAACAAATAATACTGGGACAATTGGATATTCACATACAAAAAGATAAACTTGGATAAGGACACATATGTAATACCTTAATCAATAAAGAAAAAAAGAAGAAGAAAGATAAACTTGGGCCCTTACCTCACACAAACAAAAAAATAACTAAAGATAGATCAGTAAACCAAATGTGAAAGCTAAAACTATAGAAGTTTGGGAGAGTGGGGAAGGACAAGAGAAAATCTTCAAGATTTTGACCTAGAAAAAGATTTCTCAGTCACAACACCAAAATCATTTTTATTTTTCAATTACAGTTGATATTATTGTTATATTAATTTCACATATACTCCCCAGTGATTAGACATTATATAACGTAATGATTATCCCAATAAATCTCACAGCCATCTAATACCATACATTGTTATTAGAATATTAATAACTGACTACATTCCCTATGCTGTACTTTCCATTCCCGTAACTATTCTGTAACAACCAATTTTACTTCTTAATTCCTTCACCTTTGTCACCCATCCCCTCAATTCCCCTTCCATCTGGCAACAGTCAAAATGTTCTCTGTATAAGTCTGGGAAACTGTATTTTAAGCATAATTAGAAAAATAAGAACTTTGTGTGATCTTTTCAAGTATACATTTAAAGTTATAATAAAATTTCTTGGCAGTCAATTTATGCCCAGATGACTAACGATACTCAAGTTAAAAATGTTCAAGTTCTATAAAGCAAATTTAAATTTATCAGATTTCTAAAATTTGGAATCACAAAGCACAAAACTATAAATAACACCTATAAACATACAGTTCTAGGCTATTTTCTTGCAGATTATTTACTTTAGTCAAACTTTGTATCTTCAAAAATATTAATAACTTACCAAATCCCAAAGTCCAACTTGCCCAGATCTGGCCCCAACTGCCACTAAAGTTCTAATTTCTGATGGATGAAGAGCCATAGAGAATATTGAACCTTGGGTAACTTTACAAACGGTATCTTCACTAATGACCATGCCACTTAAATTGGCTTTGTAGCTGAGAAAATTAAAGTTATATTTTAGACATAAAACCATTCTTAATTGACAAAATAAGTAAAAAGATGAAACAAAAGGGGAAAAAAAACCATTAGTAAACAAATGTGGAGAAATATTCAACCTTCTGACAATATTCAACCAAAGAAACCAAAGTAAATAATGAGGTACTATTCTTTACTTGTAAAAAGCTAGTAGGCTACAGTTAAACATATACATTCATATATATTGCTAGTGGCAGAGTAAATTCATGTAAGATTTTCAAAAGAAAAAAGATTTTGAAAAACAATTCAGCAATGTGTACTAAAAGCCATAAATATGTCCATAACATGCCAC
The DNA here is from genome assembly GCF_964339955.1 of Pipistrellus hanaki. Lineage (NCBI taxonomy): Eukaryota > Metazoa > Chordata > Mammalia > Chiroptera > Vespertilionidae > Pipistrellus > Pipistrellus hanaki. The sequence continues at coordinate 59,832,783 of NC_140503.1, forward strand.
ACATTAATATCACTTCTGGAATCTATCCTAAGGAAATAATCTACGATCATACATATACAGTATACTTCAACACACACATGCACACATACAAGCACACAAAACTAAATAGGAAACAACTCCAAATACCAGGGGAGTAAAAGGTTAAGTAAATTCCACCTACTCAATAAAATATTCTGCGATTAATAAAAAATTTAAAGCTAGTAATGTTCAACCACAATGTTAATGAAAAAGCATAATGCAAAATTGTATAAACATTAGAACATGACAAACCAATATCACCCCAATAAATTCAATTAAAAAAAAAAAATAAAAGAACACAGAATAAAAATATTTGTGGATTCAGTCGGGACCGGTTTGGCTCAGTGGATAGAGCGTAGGAATGGGGACTGAAAGGTCCTGGGTTCGACTCTGGTCAAGGGCATGTACCTTGGTTGCGGGCACATTCCCAGTAGGGGGAATGCAGGAGGCAGCTGATCGATGATTCTCTCTCATCGATGTTTCTAACTCTCTATCCCTCTCTCTTCCTCTCTGTAAAAAATCAAAAAAAAAAAAAAATATATATATATATATATATATATATATATATATATTCATTTATTTATTTATTTGTGGATTCAGTCATTCAAATGAATATCACTAGGTTCCAGGACTATTCTGGGAATTGAGATAAAACCCCTACATTCATGAAGCTTATATCCTAGAGGTATTGCATATGGCAATACTTTAAAGGAAATATACAAATCAGCCCTAACTGGTTTAGCTCAGTGGATAGAGCGTGGGCCTGCAGACTGAAGAGTCCCAGGTTTGATCCCCGTCCAGGGCATGTACCTTGGTTGCTGCCACATCCCAACTAGGGGATGTGCAGGAGGCAGCTGATCGATGTTTCTCTCTCATCAATGTTTCTAACTCTCTATCTCTCTCCTTGCTTCTGTAAAAAATCAATAAAATACATATATTTTTAAATCAATAGTTGATAGGAAACATTATGGGTAAAATTATCACCTCATTTTCAAAATTTCCAATTGTATAGTCTTTAATTAAAAGCTCTCAGAAAATGTAAATAAAGACCAGGAATTTTAACTGACCTTTTAATGCTCGATAACCCCTTCTCAGAATTCTTACTACTTGTCTGAAACAATGGGAGAGATCAAAGTATTAAGTTAATATATGTACTGAATTTTCATTAACAAATGATCCTAAAAGCTTATGTAAGCCTTCCCAGCTGATACCTTTTTTATATATATTTTTATTAAATTATCTGTGTACATATTTTAACATTGCCCCCCCTCCCATACATACAGCTGATACCTTGTTCACTTCTGCCCAAGTCCGTAGAAATCCTTTAAATAGTTCACTGTTATCATCTCGATTTGCAGGAGTCATTTCTAAAGGCCCAGGAGGTAACAAAGGCTGTTATAAAAACATAAAAACATGAGTTGATTGTCGCCCTGCCCTAGAATGGAGGCTTGAGATTTTTCACTACTTTACTTTCAATACCAAAAATAGGGGTGACACATCATTAGTTTTCTAAAATAATTGCTCAATGAATGAATGTCATGTTTCCTGTAACAAAATGCATTATCTTTTAATCATCTCAATCCAGTAAAGGAGATATCACATTTTAAAAATACTGGAATGAAACTTAAAGGAGTTAACTTACCCCAAGTTCCTCTGCCAATAACTGGTTATGAGGTTGATTCATTAATCAAAGTTATTATTCTATGCCAGTGTCTTTAAAAGAGATTGTAACCTATGGATCATGAAATCACTTTAATGTCATAACCAGCAATGTGTTTTAGTGAATAAAAATAAATATGAAGAAGAAACAATAGAATAGAAAATACAAAAGTGCATCACATGTAGAAAAGTATCATTTCACAAGTTTTGTTTTAGAGGGGGGTGTGTGTGTATGCGTGTGTGTGTGCATGCGTGCGTGTGTAATGAGTTCAATGTAAATATATTTCTTATTTTGAGTGGAGGCTTCTAAGAATTTTGAAAGCTACTCTTCCCATAGGGGGGGAGAGGGGGCAGTTGGGGGTGAGCAGGCCAGCAGGGAGGGCATTTGGGAGCGAGCTGGCTGGCAGGGGGGCAATTGGAGCAATCAGGCTGGCAGGGGGGGTAGTTGGGGGCGACCAGGCCAGCAGGAGGGGGCAACTGGCTGTGATCAGGCTGGTGGGGATGGGCAGTTGGGGGGCGATCAGGCCAGCAGGAGGAGAGGTTAAGAGTGATCAGGGGGCGATCAGGCAGGCAGGCATGTGAGCGGTTAGGAGCCAACAGTCCTGGATTGTGAGAGGTATGTTCAACTGCCAGTTTAGGCCCAATCCTACAGGAAGTGGCAGTCGGACATCCCCTAGGTGTCCCAGATTGGAGAGGGTGCAGGTGGCTGAGGGACACACATTCATACACACACACACACACACAAACACACACACACACACACACACACACACACGTACTCAAATTTTGTGCACCAGGCAACTAGTTTAGTAAAGACTCTTTCCACTCAGACAGCATAAAATTAAACTATAGCTAAAAATTCCATTACTATTAACACATATTATTTATTTATATTAATTAATAACTACCATTTATTGATTACTCCTAAGCCCTAATAAAATATAAGGATCTTTATAGAAACTATTTCATTTAACCCTCACAACACTCTATTGAGGTTTCTATTATTGTTGCCATTTAAAAAATGGGAAAACCAGGACTCAAAAAAGCTAACTAATTTACCCACAATCCCATAGCAGGTAAACCAGCAGATACAGAATCCAACCGAAATCTTAGTCATTAAACCAGCAATTTTCAATCTTTTTCATCTCATGGCACACATAAACTAATTACTAAAATTCTGCGGCACACCAAAAAATATCTTTTTGGCCAATCTGACAAAAAAAAAATAGGTATAATTCTGATTCATTCAAATGGACAGCTGTTATCATTTTATCTCACAATGTAAGACATAAGAAATCAGTGCCCCTAACAAATAGTCAGGGATTGCATGTTTTAAAAATTCTTGGGGAACACTGGTTTAAAACTTCTGCATTAAACCATTCACCAGCCAAAACCTGTTTGGCTCAGTGGACAGAGCATCAGTCAGCGGACTGAAGGATCCCAGGTTCGATTCCGGTCAGGGGCATATGCGTTGGTTGCGGGTACATTCCCGATTGGGGGTGTGCAGGAGGCAGCTGGTCGATGTTTCTCTCTCATCGATGTTTCAAACTCTCTATCCCTCTCCCTTCCTCTCTGTAAAAAAATCAATAAAATATATTTTTTTAAAAACAACCATTCATCAGTCAGGTACCAAATTAATAAATACAAATTAAACATAATTTAGTGACCTTTTACTCTGATTCCAAACACTTTAAAATTTTCAGTGTTTTAGGTGCCTCGTTAGTGCAATAGGTAGCGTGTCAGTCTCATAAAATTTCCAGTGTTTTGTTGAGTTAATATATTGTATTTGCACTCTTTCTTTCTTACATTTTCATCTTCTACTACCGTTGGCTGGGTTGGGGTTTCTGGTAATGAAATTCCTAAAGGATCAACATTTAGTAATCGCATTGATCTTCTACATCCAATCCCATTTTCTTTCTTCTTGGGCTTCTTTCTAAAGAAGTAGAAAAAACTTACGTTGTACTCATAAAAGTTATATGAATTTACTAATATTAAGGGGATAACTTCTAAGAATGTATCTCATGGATATAGTTACACACTGCAATATGTAGATGGCTATACTGATTTTAATTAACACTCTAAAAGCATCATAAATGTTCATCATGGAGAAATGAAGGATGTTAAATAAATTATGACATACATATAAAATAAAATAATTTGTAGGCATAACAAATAAAATATTACGTTAATATGAAATGAACTCATAAGGAAGCAAAAACAAGGTCCGTGCATATTAAATATTATTTATTTTTTACAAAAAGGTTACATATACACATACATTTGTGCATGCTGAGATCACCTATTAAAGAATATACATGAACCTTTTAAGAGTGGTTTCCTCTAGGGAGAAGGTCTGGAGAACTAAGGTCTAAAATGGAAAAGAGACTTAAACATTTCATTATATTCCCTTCCATATAGTTTACTTTTTAAAAATCATATACAGGGTGGGGCAAAGTAGGTTTACAGTTGTGAGTACTTGAAAGTTTATTCTTATTACTTATGTATTATTGTATTATTTTCCATACAAACAGCTGTTGACCTATTTTTGCCCCACTCTATCTATACCCTACGTTTTAATGCAGTTTTTTTTTTAATTTTTTATTATTTTTTAATATATTTTTATTGATTTCAGAGAAGAAGGGAGAAAAAGGGAAGAGATAGAAACATCAATGATGAGACAGAATCATTGTCGGCTGCCTCCTGAATGCCCCACATTGGGAATCGAGCCTGCAATCCAGGAATGTGCCCTTAACTGGAATTGAACCTGGGACTCTTCAGTCCACAGGCACTCTATCCACTGAGCCAAACCAGCTAGGGCCTATTTTTCATTTTAATGGGTTCAGAACTTCCAATTTCTGATTCCACATGTAGAAAGCTTGAAAGTCACCACTCTGTCTCACGCTGAGGGGAGGGAGCAGCCAGGGAGAGGTCAATGCAGGGAAGGGAGGGAGACATATGTTTAATACTTTCAACAATAATTTTTTTAAAAGGTGGACAGAAAAATCCACAGCTTTTCTAGGATCCTTAAGAGTGGCAAGGACACAGTGAAAACCACTGACCCCAATATTGGAGAGACACACAGGAAAACACAGCACTCATGACTTACTGGAGCAGAGACTCAGGAATGAAAGCCACCAGGAAAAGCAGTGCCTGAAGCACCAGAAAAACCTAAATTGTAACTGCCCAACTGCTGGAGGCTCAGTGTGGACAAGTCCGAGAGTTAAAAACTCCATGAGAGCCAAAACCAGTTAGGCTCAGTGAATAGAGCATCAGCCTGCCGACTGAAAGGTCCCAGGTTCGATTCCTGTCAAGGGCATGTACCTTGGTTGCGGGCACATCTCCAGTAAGGGGTGTGCAGGAGGCAGTTGATCGATGATTCTCCCTCATCCATGTTTCTAACTCTCTATCCCTCTCCCTTCCTCTCTGTAAAAAATCAATAAAATATATTATAAAAAAAGAAAAAACTCCATGAGAATCTATATGGGTGTGTATAGTACATTCATACAGCAACAAAAATTAATGAAATAAAGCTGTACATATTAATATGAATGAATTTTAAAATATATAATAAATACTAAAGGCCCAGTGCACAGATTCGTGCACACTGAAAATAACCATAAAGTCGCGTAAGAATGACTTTGGGTACAAAGCACCAATCTTTACTAATAAAAAATATGCAAATATAAAGCTCTTAATCAGTGGCAACATAACCAGTGCTACTGCTTTGTAGGGTTAATAAAATTCCCTTCTAACATTACACATTCACAAATATATGGCCATAATTAAGTTTAGCTTTTCTGAAGTTAATTGACCTTATTAAAATCAAACCAAGGCTCTGGCCCAGCAGCTCAGATGGTTAGAGCATCGTTCTCATATGCCAAGGTTATGGGCACATACAAGAAGCAACCAATAAGTAGAACAACAAATTGATTTCTCTCTCTCTCTACCTCTCTCCTCTCTCTAAAATCATTAAATTTTTAAAACATTAAACCAATTAAAGTGAGGCTATATTTCATTACCATTAGCACTAAACAAATGATCTAATGATACCAAGATTTTTAGTTTCTTCACTTATACATAAGCACTGCTATAATAAAATGCAGTAGATAGAACTTAAGCTAAGGTATCCTGGAGCTCAGATCCTAAAACTTCCACTTCTGAGCTATTTTGACCTTAAGCAAATTATTGTACTTTACCTCTTTGAGCCTGTTCTCTAACAAAATAGATATATTCCCTCCAACATTTGGTTGTTAATTAGAATTAAATGAGAAAAAAGCCCTAGCTGGTTTGGTTCATTGGATAGAGTGTTAGCCTGTGGACTGAAAGGTCCCTGGTTCAATTCCAGTCAAGGGCACATGCCCAGGTTGTGGGTCTCATCCCCAGTAGGAGGCGTGCAGGAGGCAGCTGATCAATGATTCTCACCATTGATGTTTCTATCTTTCTCTTCCCTCTCCCTTCCTCCCTGAAACCAATTCTAGTAATGTAAAAGAAAACACAAATTGAGAAGCATAAGGACAGCCAGAAAAATTTAAAAAGTAGAAGAATCTTTAAGAAAAACCGTTTTCAGTGAGGGGAAGTAGAAGAGGATACAAGGGGAATAAATGGTAATGGAAGGTGACTTGACATAGGGTGGTTAACACAAAATACAATAAACTGATGATGTATAGAATTGTATACCTGAAATTATGTAATTTTATTAACCAATGTTACCCCCAATAAATTATATTAAAAGGGGGGGGGGGGGAGAATAATAGTTTCCTAGGCAAAAGTAAGAAAATTTAGTGAAAGTAAAGATTTCCCTCCATCAACAGCAACAGTATTAAATAGAAATAAAATTCAGCTTTCAAGATTCTATTTCCTCTATATTCCTTTGATGAGGATGAGAACTTTAGTTACTAAAAGGTAGCATTCTCTGAAATCATATAAGGATTAAGATTAAATTACAGAGTTTCGGATTTTACTTATTTTATTCTGTCGAATCATTTTTTCAAATTATAAAACAACTGAGCAATATATCATGGAGTAGACATATCTTTTACCTTCTGGATTCAGAAGGCTGTCTCTTCTTTATCATTTCACGTAACCTTGCGGCTGACTGCAAAATATACAAAGTATAATAGCTTATAACTACACAGTTTATATTTTAAAATATTAAGTATCTGCCACTATATCTACATAAACTAAGATCTATACAGGAAATAAAGATCCTATGAACCTGCTCTTGGTAGTAGACCTGAGACAAATATATTATTAATAATAAAAGCAAGTATCTAATACTGTCTAAAGTACTGATATTCTGCCGAAACCGGTTTGGCTCAGTGGTAGAGAGTCGGTCTGCGGACTGAAAGGTCCCAGGTTCGATTCCGGTCAGGGGCATGTGCGTTGGTTGCGGGCACATCCCCAGTGAGGGGGGTGCAAGAGGCAGCTGGTCAATGTTCCTCTCTCATCGACGTTTCTAGCTCTCTATCTCTCTCCCTTCCTCTATGTAAAAAAATCAATAAAATATATTTTAAAAATAAAATAAAATAAAAATACTGATATTCTGATGCCTTAATCCAGGTTGCTAATGATTTTACATGATTAAACATTTAATCAAATATACTATTATAAATCAAAAGATTTAACTTCCACTAAGGCAATCATACTTTGATATTTTCTAGAAAAGTTATAAGTTATACTTATATAATAAATCAAATCAGAAGTTCTGTTAACTAAAATCAAAATTAGAGATAGTCTAAATTTCTCAAGAACTGTCATTAATGACACACATATATAATTTATATAAAATTATATTAACTTTCCTTCCCTGCAAGGTGCAAACATATACTGAATATATGGGAATCTGGTATTTGGAGAATTCAATTTATTGTTTTGGAGGGAACATCACACATCCTCCTAAACAGTTATTCTCTCACACACAGAAGCTTACCGCCCAGTGTAAAGACACCATGTAAGTTATACATTTAATTATAATGATTATAAAATATACGTATAGATCTAGCCCCTTATCCTTAACACTTCCTACACAAATCTTATTCCTATCTACCATTACAGCCTAAGATTTTTTTAAAAAGCTGTCTTCTCCTTTGTCTACCTCACATCCTTCAACCCATCACTCCTTCTCCTTTATCCATTAAAGAAACCACTAAAACATACCCTGTTTCTTTGAATCCAAGACAACTTTTCATAAGCCATCATTACTTTATGTACCACCAGAGGAGGAGAGGAGGTGCCAGTTATAGTTTTTAAGATGCTTATTTCAAAAGTATTAAAATGAAAGAAAAGACTTGGAATTAATAAAGTATGGTAACCTCTTTCTATTAAGTGCAAAACTTGCTCCTAATTTACTGAAGCTCACCTGACACTATGAAACCTGATAATGTGAATATTTTACTGACTTTCTGGCAACAGGAAAGGTATCTTGGTTTTAATAAGAAACTCCACACAAACCTCAGACAACTGAAGTGAAGCAAAAAAGTTTGCATTTTCTGATATGTTCTTCAGTCTCTTCCTTTCATATGGTGACAATCCTGAAAAATCATCCTATGAATTACACCAAAAAGATTCTGTTAGTTTACATAATCTACAGCAAAAGCACCTCACAGAACTAGGTGTTCAATTCTCTACATGTATACTTTCCTTTAAATTGCACCTATTCAATTCATTTCATGTCTTATCAAAGAGCACATAATCTCTGCTTTATTAGATATCGAGTGAAAGCGTTTGAATGGGGGATAATCGCATGATATTTGTATGGCTTCCCAATTAAATAGCAAGTGATCTGATATCAAGTCAAGTAGTATAACCTAATAGCGAGCTATTTCCTACTGGCCATTAATTATACTATTACAAAAAAAGTTATACTTTTATTAAACAAAAGAAGAAAGAACTTAACAACAGAAAAACTTAAATTCATTGAAAGTGTTAAGGAAATCTAGAAAGAACAACAAAAAAACCCCGCATGAACAGAAAAGGCAATATGACTAGAGAAGCCATTGTCAAAGTCCAATATCCAATAGTTGGAGGGAGGTAAAGTAGAGAAAATAGAAAAATAGCCAAAGCCGGTTTTGCTCAGTGGATAGAGCGTAGGCCTGTGGACTGAAGGGTCCCGGGTTCGATTCCAGTCAAGGGCATGTACCTTGGTTGGGGGCACATCCCTAGTAGGGAGGGTGCAGGAGGCAGCTGATCAATGTTTCTAACTCTCTATCCCTCTCTGTAGAAAATCAATAAAAATATATTTTAAAGAAAAAAAGTTTAAAAAAGAAAAATAATACAAGAAAGTTTCTGAAAACATAACATTAAAACGGCCCAATGAGCCCTGGCTGGTGTGGTTCAGTGGCCCAAGCACCCAAGGGTCTTGAGTAAATATCCTGGTCAAAGGTATGTACCTGGGTTGCAGGTTTGATCCCCAGCCCCTCAATGTGTCTCTCTCACATCACTCTCTCTCTCTCTTTCTCTCCCTCCCTCCCTCTAAAAATTAATGGGGGAAAAAATATCCTCTGGTGAGGATTGACAAAGAAAAAAAAAAAAAAAAAAAAAAGGCCCAGGCACAAGGAATGGAAAAAGACCCAAGGCTAGTTATATTATCACAAAGGAGGCAAGAGCATACAATGGAGTAAAGATAGTCTCTTCAATAAATGGTGTTTGGGCCCTGGCAGTTTGGTTTAGGAAAGAGAGTCGGCCCTCCCCTCGGATTCCAGTCAAGGCAACATACCTTGATTGCAGGCTCCTCCCTGACCCTGGCTCTGGGTGGGCGCGCGCAGGAGGCAACCAATCGATGTGTTTCTCTCACATCAATATTTCTGTCTTTTGCTCTCTCTTCCACTCTCACTAAAAATCAATGGAAAAGTATCCTCGAGTGAGGATCCAAAATAAATAAATGGTGTTTGGAAAATTGGACAGGTATATCCCAAGAAATTAAACTAGACCACCAACTTACATCATAAACAAAAAATGGATAAAGCACTTAAATGTAAGTCATGAAACCATAAAAAATCTTAGAAGAAACCATAGGCAGCAAAATCTCAGACATCCCTTGTAGCAATATATTTGCCAATACTTCTCCTAGGGCAAGGGAAACTAAGGGAAAAGTAAACAAATGGGACTATATCAAAATAAAAAGCTTCTGCTCTATCTCTCTCCTCTCCCTTCCTCTCTGTAAAAAAAATCAATAAAATATATAGTATATATTTTTTTAAAAGTCCCGATTTTTGGAAAGAATGAACGACAAGCTAGGGAATGGCGGGAGAAAAGGAAGGGAATATATGATTTTTGTGGGCCATGTGGCTATTTAGCCAGGATATGAATTTTATATTATTTTTGTTAGTTTTATAAAGTTTAACTTTAATAATAACAAATAATTGTTGAGAACTGATTATCAAGAACTGCTTATCAAAGTTTGCATTGTTGATCATTTGTTAGAATTTGACCACCGTTGTTTGGACTTAATGAACAATGGCATTTTTTGGGATTGGCAACAACGAAAACATTTTGTAACTGTCTCTCAGACGATACACATCGTACTGCGTGCTAGTAAGCTAGTTAAACAAGTGATGTCATTACAAATCAGCTATTCAGATAATTCAGGTAATTAATTTATTTATTTCATAAATACATAGATTTTCTTGAATTTGGCAGACAGTACTTTTATTATTCATATTTTATAGTGGTGGCAAAAAGTCTATCGCCTGCCTTGAAAGTGGCATGACTATACATAATTTTATTTATTTATTATATTTGTAAATTGTACTTACGTTGAAATTAAAAAAATTTATTACAATACTAAAAATAAATAAATAAATAAATAAAATAAAAATAAAAAAATAAAAAGCTTCTGCCGAAACTGGTTTGGCTCAATGTATAGAGCATCAGCTTGGGGACTGAAAGGTCCCGAGTTCTATTCCGGTCAAGGCATGTACCTTGGTTGCGGGCATATCCCCAGTGGGGGGTGTGCAGGAGGCAGCTGATCGATGACTCTCTCATCGATGCTTCTAACTATCTCTCTCCCTTCCTCTCTGTACAAAATCAATAAAATATATTAAAAAAAAAAAAAAAAAAAAAAAAGCTTCTGCACCGAAGAAAAGAAACCATCAACAAAAATGAAAAGGGAGCCCATTGTATGAGGTTTATGAGGGAACATATTTGCCAATGATACATCTGATACAGAGTTAATCACCAAAATATATAAGGGCCCAGCTGGTGTAGCTCAGGGGTTAAATGTCGATCTATGAACCAGAAGATCATGATTTGATTCCCAGTCAGGGCACATGCCTGGGTTGTGGGCTTGATTCCCAGTAGGGGGTGTGCAGGAGGCAGCCAATCAATGATGTTTCTCTCAATGATGTTTCTATCTCTCCCTCTCCTGTCCTCTCTGAAATCAATAAAAAAATATATTATATATATATATATATATATATATATATATATATATATATATATCATACAACTAACAAAAGGGAGAAAACAATCCAATTGAAAAATGGGCAAAGGGCTTAAATAGATACTTCTTCTAAAGTGGACATACAGATGGCCAGGAGACATATGAAAAAAAAAAATGCTCAAAGTCACTAATCATCAGAGATGCAAATTAAAACCACAAGGAGGTATTATCTCACACCTGTCAGAATGATATCATCAACAAATCAAAATGACAGGTGCTGACAAGGATGTTCGATCCCTAGTACACTGCTGGTAGGAATGCAGACTGGTGCAGCCACTATGGAAAACAGTATGGAATCTCCTCAAAAACTTTAAAATGGTTATGGCAGGCAAAAAAAAAAAAAAAAAAATTTTAATGGAACTTCCATTTGACAGAGATCCCACATCCAGGAACAGATCCTAAGAAACCTGAAACACCAATCAAAAAAATATATATGCACCCCTGTGTTCATAGCAGCACTATTTGCAATAGCTAAGATCTGAAAACAGCCAAGTGCCCATCAGCAGATGAGTGGATAACAAAGCAAAGCTGTGGTACATTTACACCATGAAATACTACCCAGCAGTAAAAAAAAAAAAAAAAAAAAAAGGATCTCTTGAGAGAAACCAAGATGGCGGCATAGGGTAGACACCCGAATGCAGCCTACCACAACAAATTTGAATTTAGAACTGAAAAACAGGGGAGGCATTGCCCTGAAGCGCCGGATGGCTGGCTGAGAGGAGGCTCTGCCGCCTGGGAAGGAGAGAGAAGGCGCGCTGACCCTCAGAAACTGTGAAGGTACAGAGAACTGTGCGCACGAAAAGGCTCTGGCTTACTCCTGGTGCGTGAGAGGCCTGGCTTACTCCTGGTGCGCAAAGAAGGTGGGCCGGGCCAAGTTCGATACTGGCGTACTCCCGGTGTGCGAAGAGGCCAGGCTGGGCTGAGTTTGCTACTGGCTTACTCCCAGCGTGCAGAGGGTGGACAGCTAACCCGCGGCTGGCTTTCTTGTTCGAGAGGAAAACAGAATCACCCTATTGTTCTGATAGATGGCCCCAGTCAGGGAGAAGCCAGACTGTCAGGCAGTGGGCAGAGATCTCTCAGAGGTGTGTGAAGCTAGAGGCCATTACTGCAGGACTTGGGGAGGAGCCACTTGGGGAGGAGCCGACAGGAAAACAAAGCTTGTCAGCACCACCCCGAGACTCCGCCCCATCCAAGATGAGCACAGAACCTCTCCCAGAGGCTGGCTTTCTCTAAGGAGGGACTGGCCGGAATCTAAAGCTTGTCTGTGCTTTTACCAAAGAGGTGCGCGAGCCTGCAACCAATCTGGTGAGACTCACCGCAAACAGGACTTTTCTAAGGCAAGACTGACAGGGAACCAAAGATTGCCTGCGCCACCCCGAGACCCCGCCCCAATCAAGCACAGTACAGAAGCCCTCCTAGCTGAGACACTGCTGATCCTCACAACCAATTGGCTTGGAGATCAACGCTTCCCAGTGATAACCAAGGCTTAACAACAAGACTGCACACATAGCCCACAAAGGGCTACACCAAGACTGTCCGCAGCAGGTAACTGGGAAGGCTGTGCTAATGAGCTCTAACACACAAAACTATTCCATCAAATCAGGAAAACAAGTAAAATGCAGACAAGAGGCAGGACACAAAGGAAGGAGATGGAGAAAAAGAAAAGAATGGACATTGAGTTCAAAACCACTGTTATAAGGCTTTTCAATAATATCCTAGAAAAGGCCGATAAAATAAATGAGACCTATGAGGATATGAAAAGGGATCAACTAGAAATAAAGAAAACATTGTCTGAAATAAAAATTATTACACAGAGTCCTAAAAACAGACTGGAAGATCGCAAGAATCAAGACAAAGATTTAGAACACAAAGAGCCAGAGGACACTCCTCTGCAGAAGCGAGAAGATAAAGAGAATCCAGAAAGTTGAAGCTAGTGTAAGAAACCTCTGGGACAATTTCAAACAAACCAACATCAGAATTATGGGGATCCCAGAAGAAGAGAGAGAGCAAAATACAGAAAGAATACTGGAAGAAATATTGACAGAAAACTTCCCCCACCTGGGGAAAGAAATAGACTTACAAGTCCAGGAAGCCCGCAGAACCCCAAACAAAAGGAATCCAAGGCAGACCACACCAAGACACATCATAATTAAAATTCCAAGAGCAAAAGACAAAGAGAGAATCTTAAAAGCAGCAAGAGAAAAGCAGGTAGTTACCTATAAAGGCGCACCTATACGATTGTCAGCTGATTTCTCAACAGAAACCATGCAGGCCAAATGGGAATGGCAAGAAATATTCAAGGTGATGAATAGCAAGAACCTACAGCCAAAAATAATCTACCCAGCAAAGCTATCACTCAGAATCGAAGGCCAGATAAAGAGCTTCACAAATAAAAAAAGCTAAAGGAGTTCATCACCACCAAACCAGAATTATATGAATTGCTGAAGGGGGTTATTTAGGAAGAGGAAGAAGATAAAGATAAAAATTATGATCAACAAATATGTAACTATCAACAAGTGAAACTAAAAACCAAGGGAATTAAAAAATCTGATGAACAATATTAACTGGTGAATATAATAGAATCAGAGGTATGGAAGGGGAGTGGACTGACAATTCTCGGGGAAAAGGGGAATGGGGGTGCGGGAAGAGACTGAACAAAAACTGTGCACCTATGGATGAGGACAATGGGCGATGGGGAAAGGACAGAGGGTGGGGTGGGAACCTGGTGGAGGGGCACAACTGAGTGACGGGGGGGGGGAAGAGGAACACATTTGTAATAATCTGGACAATAAAGATTAAAATAAATAAATAAATAAAGGATCTCTTACCCTTTGAGACAGCATGGAGGGACCTAATCGAAATAAGCCAGTCAGAGAAAGATAAGTATCCCATGATCTCACTCATATGTGGAATCTAATGAACAAAATAAACTGATAAACAAAATAGATCCAGAGACATAGAAGCGTGGTACAGACTGGAATCTCAGAGAGAAGGGCAGGTGGGTGGGTGGTTGGGAAGTGATCAACCAAAGAACTTGTGTGTGTGTGTGTGAGTGTGTGTGTGTGTGTGTGTGTGTGTGCGTGTGTATGTCAGAAAAAGTAGATGCCTAATTTCTTAGGCTGATTCAAATGATTATTTAAATTGAACTAATAAATTTTCTCAGGTATCTTCTCTACTCCATCATTTGTCTCCTTTTTGCGTTTAAAGGAAATATTATTCCACACATCAATGCAACCAATTAATGGTGATTATCAGAACTTCCATTTTTAAAATAAGAAGATTTGGGGAGACAGGAATTAAACCCTTACCTGGCCTGATGTATCTTCATCGCTGTCTCCATCCAGACTGCCTTCCATACCAACGCTGAGAAGCACTGTATCCGAAGTGCTCATGTGTTGTTTGTGATTTTCTGTGTGAACATCTAAGGATGATTTTTGCAAAGTGGATTCTGTCTTAGAAGATGCAGTGGCTTTCATCTTTGGAGTTAAAATCTCTCTGTAAGTTTTCTTTATTTCAGTCTTCTTATATTTCTTACATGCCACTTCGTTGTTAGAATTATCTAACAGGGATCTGGGGAGCTTAAATTCACCTGGCTTGTAATCACTGAGTGAAAAGGGGACAAGGCACACCTTAGCTGTTTTTTCTAAAACTACTCTCTGAGATATGTAAGAGATGTTTTGGTTTTCTTTATATTCATTCACCTATTCAGACCAAAAAAAAAGAGTATTAGAAACCCAGGTCCTCTACCTTCGCTTACAGATCAGTGCAAACAAATCTAATTCCTATTTCATAATAACAACATAAATCCAAATTGATAAATTTGTAACTTTTTCCATCCAAAATCTAGACACCAAATTTATTAACCCAAATAGAATTATTTATTATACTGGACACATTTCTTGCTCACTTGAGTCTACCAGACCAATGATAATACCGTCATGGCTATAATTTGTAACTGAGAAGTCTACCCCAACTGTCAGCTCCTGAGTTAATGGAATTGTTCAAGAGTGAGAAACTGACAACTGCTGCAAAAGCAAATGTAGAGTCCCTGATCCCATCCTGCCACTATGTCTGGGGTTCAAAAGAACCTTTCTCTGCCCCAAAGGCCTAGACTCCATAAAAGAAAACCAGATACCCTGACCGGTTTGGCTCAGTGGATAGAGCCTCAGCTTGCAACCTGAGGGGTCCCGGGTTCGATTCCCCTCAAGGGCATGTACCTTGGTTGCAGGCACATCCCTGGTGGGGGGTGTGTAGGAGGCAGCTGATAAGTGATTCTCTCTCATTGATGTTTCTAACTCTCTATCCCTCTCCCTTTCTCTCTGTAAAAAAATAAAATAAAATAATTATATATATATATATATATATATATATATATATATATATATATATATTTTTTTTTTTTTTTTATTTTTTTTTTTTTTAAGAAAGAAAACCAGAACAGGGATCGGGCTTCTCTTTTGTTTTTGTTTTGTTTTTTGTGGGTTATTTTTTGTTTTTTGTTTTGTTTTGTTTTTACTGCATGACCTCACTTATATTTGGAATTTAAAAACATCAAACTCAAAATCAGACAGTAGGATGATGGTTGCCATAGACTGGGGAGTGGGAGAAATAAGAAGATATTGGTCACAGGATACAAAAGTTTACTTATGTGTGATGAATAAATTCTGGAGAGCTGAAGTATAGCATAATGACAATAATTCACAACACTCTATTATATACTTGAAGTTTTCTAAGGTGATAGATCTTAAATCTCCTCAAAACACATACATACAGACAAGTCATTATGTAAAGGTGACATAATATTTTAGCTTAATTATGGTGTCTTTTCAATGTTATATAGACATCAACATCACGTTGTACATATATGTAATTCCTATATGTAAAAGATACCTTAATAAAGTTATTTTTTAAAGAAGAAATTCAGATTCTGCAAGTCTATTTGAATAAGCAGAGCTGAGATCTTGAATTATGGAATCAACAACTCCAAATCCTGGTATTACAACCTCCTGGAATGGCCCCAATTATCTGACTGGTTTTAGCATAATTTTTAAATATACTTTATTGATTTTTTACAGAGAGGAAGGGAAAGGGATAGAGAGCTAGAAACATCGATGAGAGAGGAACATCGACCAGCACACCTCCTACTGCGGATGTGCCCGCAACCAATGTACATGCCCTTGACCGGAATCGAACCTGGGACCTTTCAGTCTGCAGTCTGATGCTCTATCCACTGAGCAAACCCGTTTTGGGCTAGCATAATTTTTTTTAATTTCTTTATTGATTATGGTATCACATAATTGTCCTCATCTTCCCCCCCATTCCCATCGCAAACCCTTCCCCACGTATGCCCCCACCCCCCCTGTTGTCCTTGGCCATTGGTTAGGCTCACAGGCATGCACACAAGTCCTTCGGTTGATCTCTTCCTCTTACCCTCACCCTCCCTCCCCTCCCTCGGAGGTTTGACAAGGGCTTCTCTTTGGAAGGAACCGGGGGAAAGCCCGCTACACTACCAGAGGCGCAGAGGAGGGAAATAGTTTGGGGCCCCGTGCCGCCCCTCCCCGCAAGCACAGACTCCCCCGAAAACTGCGGCAGCGACACCCAGAGCCAGTCTCACCTCCGCCCGGAGCGGCGGCGGTGTGCAGCCCGCCTTCTCCGCGGACATCGTGCCTCCGCTCGGGCCGGCGTCTTCCCGCCAATATGGGCGGGGGCGGGGGCGGGGGCGGCGCCGCGGGCGGGGCGGGGCGGGGCGGGGGTACTGCAGTCTCTTAAAGAAACAGGCTCCCTAGTCTCACCCAAATTCAAGTCCAGTCAAACCTCCGTCTCCCATCTCCAACAATGGGGTTCTAAGTTGCTCCCAGAAGGGGGGGAGGGGGAGAGAGAGAAAAATGTCCCGGTTGTTGACCAAAACTTTTCTTTCTTTTTTTTTCTTTTTCGTTTTCGAGCCGACAATCCTTTCATGCTGATATCTCAGCATGACAAAAAGCATTTTGCAGGCCATGCTTTTGTTGCTTTCCATTAGCACAAGTTTAAAACAGAAAGAGGCCATCAAGAATGGCTAAGTGTGAAAATTGCACACAAAACAGCAATCACAGGCAATGGAGCACAGGTTAAACAAAACAAAACACTGTTGTTGATTGGATAAGAAAAAGCAGCTGGTGATAGATAGCATTTTGGAGGCAGTAATATATGAAAAATTCCTTTAAGACTAGTAGGGGATGTTTCAATAAATTTAAGAAAATAAGTGTTTGTTTATAGATTAAACAGTGCATTAACATGTGTATAAGAAAGGTTGAAACAGAATAATTGGGGGCCTGTAATGGATTAATTCCATTTATATTATTTCTAATGGGGGAGAAAAATGATTCAGTTTTCGAACAAATCGCTTTTCCAACAGCCTTCAGGAATGAATTAAGTTCGAGAAACGAGGTTCCACTCACTGTACCTTAAAGATGCAATGGGATAGAAAGAACATTTTTACCTTGGATCCTGGTGATTTTGACGCTGCAGGTGCCAGGACCTCGCTTTGAAAACACTGGCACTTTTGCAGAGGAAAAACTATCTTGCCTTGAAATGTGGGCCTGAAAGGTATTCAGACTCACTTAGATGCCCTCAGAAACAGAGGAAAAGAAATTGAAAGCAACGTTCACCCTTTACCTCGAGTCCCCTAGTCCTTGTAACCCCTCCACTAGTATAGTATGCCATAAGGCTACCGTATTGTCTTCTTCCTAGGAAGGGAAGCATTTTGATTTCCTACTCCCACCCCACCCCCAAAAGCTGAGAACTTTCAGCTGGTTTAAATTTCACCAGCTCATCTGCCCACCAGTTAACTTAAAGACTAATGATGGCCTTACAGCAGTGTTTCCCAACCTTCTCTCATGATGAGAATCACCTGGTGGAGTTGTTAAAACACAGATTCCTGAATCCCAACTAAGAAGTGCTAAACTAGAATTTTTGGGAACATATAGGTAAAATTGTATACTTAACTAGTGCTCTAAGACAGATTTTATATACAGAGCACTAAGTTAGGTATGCAATTTTACCTATATGTTCTCAAAAATTCTAGTTTAGCACTTCTTAGTTGGGATTCAGGAATCTGTGTTTTAACAACTCCACCAGGTGATTCTCATCATGAGAGAAGGTTGGGAAACACTGCCTTACAGAGCCTAAAGGTTGGGGAAAAGTGGATTGAGTAATCCGTGTATCACAAAATAACCTCAGATCTTAGTGCACAGCATTTCTTGTAGATAGCCATTTTATTTTTTCTTCAATTAGCAATGATCGTGCCTCCAATAAACCTTATTGGCTATGATACTGCCACTGCACAAAGCTAGATATAGCCATATTAATTTTTTTTCCTGTTCTCTGGGTTGCCATGAGCCAAAACAATTGCCTCCCAACAAATTACTTCCTTTGGACAGCCTAGTTTTAGAGCTGATAAATTCATCTTATAAAATTAAGGTCCTTTTCTTTCAATCCAAAACTGCTCCCTTGGTTACTGGGGTCCTCCCCTGTTCCTTACTGTAGACTTGCCCAATTTTATTCCTTCTCACAGCCAGCCCAATCATAAAATGCAGGTGAAATAATCCTGTTAACAGCACCTGCACAGCTGTCAAACTTTCACTGCTCCTTGACTCAAAATTTACTGCTAAAATGAAACTTTTCATAGTGTCTGATGTATTATACCATGTCATTTCTGGACTTTGAGACTTGTTCATGCTGTCCCTTCTCTCCCCACCACAGCATCTGTAAAAACCATTCTACGATGAAATGTTCTGACTTACAATTAGCCAATGTGTTTTACACAACAGCCAGTGAACTGCAATTGCTTCTGTTATAATTCCATAAGCCCTTGAAGACTTTCTGAATAAAACTCAAGGTTCTTTTTTTATTTTTAATATTTATGATTCTTTATTTTTATTTTAAAATAAAAATATTTTATTTTAAAAGCTTCTTGAGAACATGAGGCATTTAACATTATTCCATATTTCTTACAGAGAGCTAAGCATGGTAAGCACAGCAAATATTTAATAGTTATGGGCTTCTATACAAACACTTTCCAACCAGGAATGTTTTCATAGGCAGTCTCCAAAACCTTGAACTGGAAAACCTAAAAGTAGAGTGCTCAGATTTCAGGCATCAGGTTCGATTAGCAGGATTTCTATCCCAATTAAACGCTAATTCTGGGCTCTCAACCGTCTGCTCAAACTGCCCTTCCCTATCTCCAAAGTTTCTTATTTGTCACTATCCCATTTTCCTCCGCTTCAAACCAAGGTAACAAACGAAACCTTTAATTCTGATCATCCTCGCCGCAAGGGAACAGCAAACCTCAATGGAAACAATTTCCCGCCAGAAGTCACGTCCAAACACTGCGAGGCTGTGGACGATAGGCTGACTGTGCACATGCGCAATAACAAGCTCCGGTTCTAGCCGTACGCGGCCCGGAAGTCCTCCACAATCCCACAATCCCCTGGTGACACACTTCCGGTTTCTCTAGCCCCACCTTAAGCTGTGTTTCCGTCAGTCGCAGTGCAACATCCAGGGCCTCTGTAGGAGAGGATTTTTGTTTTGCCGTTGGTAGCTGTTTACTATCTGGAATCAGGGAAGTGTCCGGAGCACTGCCGCCGCCATGAACATGTCGGTCCCAAGCGCACTCATGAAGCAGCCGCCCATTCAGTCCACGGCTGGGGCCGTCCCGGTTCGCAATGAGAAAGGTACTGTGCTGAGCCGTTTTCCAATCGGATCTTCCCCTTCCTTCCCCAGCACACACACTCCAACCCTCCTCCGGGCCCACCCCTCACCCCCCTCCCAAACCCTCCCAACCCCGCAGACCCTTAAGACCTAACCCCCTATGTCTTCGACTTTCCCCAATCAAACTCGCACCCTATCGCGTTGCCTAGGGGAAAATACTTCCATCTTCTTGTTTCTCTATGTTGACTGCCCTTAATTGCGACAAGCACCCCTCTTTCCTTGGTCTCCACCAATGTCATGGATTAGTACAAAGTGAATGCCTACTGTTTTCAAGGCTGTATGCGGGATATAATCCCTCTTTCGTTATCCATAACACTCTGTAGTGCTTTTATAGCTCATCATAATTATTTATGTGTCTGTTTCCCAATTCTACATCATACACTCATAATCTCCTTGAGGCAGGAACCATGTCTTATTAAACTTTTTAAACTTTAAACAAAAGCAATGACTGTATTTATTAAATTGAATACAAAGTTGTAGTCCTGGCCGGGTTGTTCAGTGGTTAGTTGCGCCTTGATTGCGGGTTCAGTCCCGGTTAGGGCACATATAAGTGGAATAACAAAGCAATGTCCAGCTCTGTCTCTGATTTTCTCCGTCTTTCTCCCCCTCGTCCTCCCCCTCCCGCTCCCTCTCTCTCTAAAAGCAATAAACTTTTTAAATTTTTTAAATAAACTCAATCGATAAAAATTAAAAATGAATGCAAACTTGTGTAAGATAGTTCCCCTAACCTTAAGGAACTCATAGTCGAGTAGATTTGGGACATTCAAAAAAAGAGATCTTTCAGACCTGTAATACCTGTCACATAGGTGATACCAAGCCCTGTGAGAGCAGAGAAGGAATAATTTCTTCAGATTGGGGTAATCGAAAGCTTCTTGAAGAAAATGGCATTTACTTGGACCGTTAAAGGATGGGTAGGATTCTAATGAGTGCAGATGGCAGAAGAAACATGTTACCTATTTGGGGAGTCAGAGAGTCAGTTTTTCAATAAGGATTTTTGGAAAATAAGAATTCTTTTGTATTTATTATCTGTGGTGTAACTTGCCTTTTTAAAAAAAACAAAAAACAAAAAAACTAAACATGGCCTTTGAGAAGTATCTTTTGGATATATAGATCAAATTCATTCATTTTTAACCGTGTTTGTGAATTCCATTGTATACTTATACCAGTTTATGTCCTACTGGCAATTTTGTTGTTTTTTTCTCCTATTACAGTGTTGCAATTATCACTCTTGAACATACCTCTGTAGTGCACCTGTGTAAGAATTCTCTAGGGTAGACTCCTACAAGTTCATCATCAACTTAACTACCTATTACCACTTGTTCTGTTCTCCACAGTGGGTTGTGAGAGCATGAGGAGCTCATCCCCACACATTTGACTTTATCAAAGTTTAAGATTTTTGCTCAATCTAATGAATGTGTGAAATAGCTTATTTTAATTTGCAATTCCCTGATTATTAGTGAGACTAGACATCTTGTTCATACATTTTTCAGCTCTAGATTTTTTCTTCTATGAATTACCTAGCTCTGTCATTTACTCATTTTCTACTTGGTTTGTTTTTACTTCCCAAATAGTATTTCCCCCTGCTTTGTTTTGGTTTTGGCTTGTCTTGAAACTTTAGTCTTCTGTTACACAGGTGTTTTTAATTTTAGTGTTACCAGATTTATCAATTTTATCTTTTGTGGTTCTGTTCAGTATATTTTTTTTTAATAAGTATTTTATTGATTTTTTACAGAGAGGAAGGGAGAGGGACAGAGAGCTAGAAATATCGATGAGAGAGAAACATCAACCAGCTGCCTCTTGCACACCCCCTACCGGGGATGTGCCCGCAACCGTTGTACGTGCCCCTGACGGGAATCGAACCTGGGACCTTTCAGTCCGCAGACCGACGCTCTATCCACTGAGCCAAACCGGTTTCAGCTCTGTTCAGTATATTAAGAAATCATTTCCTACCCTAAGGTCATAGATATTAAAATTACAAAGATTTTTTATCACCTTTTTAAAATACATTTTTATTGGTTTTAGGGAAGGGGAAAGGAGAGATAGAGAAATATCAATGAAAGAGAAACATCAATCACCTGCCTCTTGCACACTCTCTCCTGGGGATCGAGCTTGGAACCTGGGCATGTGCCCTGACTAGGAATCAACAGGTGACCTCTTAGTTCATGGGTCAAGGCTCAACCTCTGAACCACCCTGGATGGGCAGATTTTCTGTCATCTTAGTGTTTGCATATTCTAAGTAGTATTGAATACACAATTTTGCAATACAGACTGTTAAGTTTTAAGGAGCCTACAGTCTAATAGGGATGTATATATTTAATATAGGTTTTTCACACTTAGATCTTTAATCCTTCCAGAATATTTTGTGTGTGGGTGTCAGAGATCTAATTTTACTGTATATCTGACAGCCAGTAGTCCCTACTAGTCCATTGTGTGACTACCCAATCCAATGCTTTTTTTTTTATTCTCACCTGAAGATATGCCTTCATTGATTTTTTTTTTTTTTTTTTTTTTTTTTTGAGAGGAGGGGGAGAGGGGGAGAGAGAGAGAAAGAAACAGAAACATCAGTGTGAGAGAGAAACATCAACCAGGCACTGAATTCGAAACTCATATATGTTCCCTGACTGGGAATTGAACCCGTGACCCTTCAATGCACGGGACAACACTCCAACCAACTGAGCCACATGGGCCAGGGCTCCATTGCTTTTTAATGTCACGTCTCTAATATACCAAGTTCTCATATAAGTTTCTTTATCTTCTTCTCTGTTCCATTCGTCTCTGTGTACCTTCTAAGTCAATGACATGTTTTTTGTGTGTGTTTTTGTTTTTGTTTTAAATATATTTATTGATTTCAGAGAGGAAGAGAGAGAGAGAGAGAGAGGGAGAGAGGGAGAGAGAGAGAGAGACATCAGTGATGGGAGAGAATCATTGATCAGCTGCCTCCTGCACACCCCACACTGGGGATCGAGCCTGCAACCTGGGCATGTGCCCTTGACTGGAATCAAACCTAACCTCCTGGTTCATAGGTCAGTGCTCAACCATTGAGCCATGCCAGCCAGGCTGACATTGTTTTAATTACTTTAAATTTAAATGTTTCTTGCAATTTGCCGAAACCAGTTTGACTCAGTGGTAGAGCTTCGGTCTGCGAACTGAAGGGTCCAGGTTCGATTTCGGTCAAGGGCATGTACATTGGTTGTGGGCACATCCACGGTAGGGGGTGTGCAAGAGGCAGCTGCTCGATGTTTCTCCCTCATCGACGTTTCTAGCTCTCTGTCTCTCTCCCTTCCTCCTCTTTGTAAAATATCAATAAAATATATTTTTTAAAAATCTAAATGTTTCTTGCAATTTATATAAAAACCTTTCCCACCCCCACCTTACTTTCTTTAAAAAAACAAAACAAACAAACAAAAAAAAACATTTTTATTGATTTCAGAAAGGAAAGAAGAGGGAGAGAGAGAATCATCAATGATGAGAGAGAATCATTGATTGGCTGCCTCCTGCACACCCCCTACTGGGGATGGCATATGCCCTGACCAGGAATCATACTGTGACCTCTTGGTTCATAGGTCGATACTCAACTACTGAGCCATTCCAGCTGGGCTATTCTTCCATTTTTAGTTAAGACTTTATTTTTTTTAGAGCTATTTTATGTTCACAGCAAAATTGGGGGAAAGATAGCCTTTCCCAACACATGCATAGCCTCTCCCACCAGAATAATACATTTGTTACAATTGATGAACTTACACTGATATGTCATAATCACCCAAAGTCCATAGTTTACCTTAAGATTCACTCTACCTGGTTTGGCTCAGTGGATAGAATGTCAGCCTTTGGCACTGAAAGGTGCCAGGTTTGATTCCAGACAAGGTCAAGAGCACATGACTGGGTTGTGGGTTCAATCCCAATAGGGGGCATGCAGGAGGCAGACCATCAGTGATTCTCATCATTGATGTTTCTATCTCACTCTTCCTCTCTGAAATCAATAAAAATATATTTTTTTTAAAGATTCACTCTTGTTGTTGTACATGCAATGGGTTTGCACAAATGTATAATGACATAGCCATTGCTGTGGTGTTGTACACAGTATTTTCACTGCCCTAAAAAATCCTCTGTGCTCTGCCTATTTATCCCTCCTCCACAGTCAACTACTGGCAACCACAGATCTTTTGTCTTCATAATTTTTCCTTTTCCAGAACGTTATATATTTGGAATCCTATACTATACTGGTAGCTCTGTGCACCCAGTAGCTTGCTGCTGCCCTCCAGTAGCTCTCCACCGACTGTCCCACCATCCTATAACTCCCTCTTTCCCCCCTCATAGCTTGCTGCCCTGCCCCCTCCTGTAGCTCTCCGCTGCCTGCTTGTAGCTCACTGCCCCACCCTCCTGCTGATCCATAATCTGGTCATTATGTGGTTGGTCATTACGCTTTATGGCATAATGACCATTTGCATATTATATCTTTATTATATAGGATTAGGATATAGGACTAGAGACCCGGTGCACGAAATTTGTGTATAGATAGAATCCTACATCAACTTTACAACCCGGACATGTGCCCTGACAAGGAATTGAACTGTGACCTCCTGGTTCCTAGATCAGTGCTCAACATTGAGCCACGCCAACCAGTCTAGAAGGAGTAATATTGACAACATAGAAATGCCCACTGTTTTTTAGAATGCTTCAATATTTTATTATTTTATTAAGTATAATGTTTGCTGTATCTATTGTTAAGATTATGGCTCTTTAAATATGTAAACTTTAGCCCTGGCTGGTGTTGCTTAATGGTTAGAGCATCAGCCATGCACCAAAGGGTCCCGGGTTTGAGGCCTACTCAAAGGCAGGTACCTGAGTAGGTACCTGCTCCCCGTCCCCAGGGAGGCAACCAGTGGATGTGTTTCTCTCTCATCAATGTTTATCTATCTATCTCTAACCCCCCCTCCTCCTCTTCCTTTCACTTCTCTGAAAAGCAATGGACAAAATATTCTCGGGTGAGGATTATCAAAAAGTAATAATAAATTATATATTAAAATTAAACATAAAACTTTAAATTGTATAATACTTTCCCCCCATTAATTTTCTAAGATTAAGTCATCCTTGTAGTCTTAGGCTGAATCCTTTTAGGTCACAAAGGCTTAGAGTTTTGTTTTGTTGCTTTTTACAAAAATTGCTAGAATACCTTTGCTATTATATTATTTAGTATTTTAGAATCTATGATCATAAATGAATCCTTTTTGAACTGTCCAGTTTGGCTGCCAAGCTTATTTTCACCTTATAAAATATGTTGGTTAGTTTTCACTCTCTTTTTTGTTTACTAGAATTGTTGATATTGGTAAAAGAGAAAATCTACTGCAGGCTTAATAGTTCAGAAGGGAAAGAAGGTAGAAATATCATAGATAACATTAGAAAATTTAGTTATGTGGGAATATATTATGAAAGCTGTCATGGAAAATCCTAGCAGAACTAAAAAAAGATGACTGAGCAGCATTTTATGTTCCCACTTACGCTACCTTTACTGTGTGTTAGGCACTGTTACGAGTAATTTATAAAAAGGTATAGTTGAGGTAGACTAGCATCCATTTGTGATGGCCATAGCCTGGCAGCTTGGAGAGACTCTCGTCAATTTTTTCACTGCTCACCTTCCTCTACTTCATTCTACCCAAGCTGGGCCTGATTATCATTAGTGTTGGTAATCACAAGAAGGCCTTCCCATGACTTGGCTTTTGGAGGAAAAAACCATCAGATGAATAGATGGTTGGGTAGTGGCTCTCTCTTCTCCTTCCTATACTCTTATTTACAAGTAACATAGGTTCCACCTGCAAAGGCCAGTGGTTGGAGGACATTGGGAAAGAGGCTACTGAAACCTAAGTTCTCTTTTTCACCCAGGTGAGATTTCGATGGAGAAAGTGAAGGTGAAACGTTATGTATCAGGAAAGAGGCCAGACTATGCTCCTATGGAGTCCTCCGATGAGGAGGATGAAGAATTTCAGTTCATTAAGAAAGCCAAAGAACAAGAAGCAGAACCTGAGGAGCAGGAGGAGGATTCATCTAGCGACCCTCGACTGCGACGTTTGCAGAACCGCATTAGTGAAGATGTGGAAGAGAGGTAACAGCCAGGGTTATGTTTCACTGGACTGCAACAAGCTAATAACAACAATAATAATAGCTTATACTTGAATAATAATTATTATGTGCCAGGAACTGTTCCAAGTACCAGATACTGTTTCAAGTACATTACATTTACTAATTCTTATAATCCACACAATTACCTTATTGTTATATCCATTTTACAAATGCGGAAACAGAGGTACAAAGGGTTTAGGAAAATGATCAAAGACATACAACCATTGAGTGGCAGCCGGTAAACAACAGCTTACCTCTGTTCCAAAGGCCCAAGTTAACTCATTAAGGGAATAGAAAACACAGAACATTGGTTGGTTTATTGAGGTGGAAAAACAAAACAAAACATCCTTTTGTGTTAAAAAACAAAAACACAACAAAACACATCTTTTTTAACACAAAGATGTGTTATAAAAAAGTTGAAATGTTTATTTTATCCACTTATTCTAAAGGCTAATGAGAGGAAATGACATTGAAATAAGAAAAATGATCTGATGAATGGTCTCATGTAGGAAAGGGAGCCTCCCAACAGGGATTTTGTATGTTGTGTGTTGACTGAGACATTACCTTACAGAGTAGGTCGAGGTCCTGAACTTTCACAGCTCATATTGCCTCAGGAAGATTTTCACAGAACCTCTACACCCAGGGAGGCAACCAGTGGATGTTTATTTTATTTTTATGTCTGTTTATTCTATTTAGTTAGATCCAAAAATTTAATATATACTTAAGTCCTAATAACTTGGCCATTTGAAAAAAAAATTTATATATATATGTATATATACAATAGAGGAATATGCTAATTAATCAGGGCGGCGTAATGGGTTGACCGGACAGGAGAAGGTTGTGCGCGCAGGTAGGGCAGGTCGGCAGGGACCTTCTCACTCCTGCGGTCGGGAGGACCTGATCAGCAGCGGCCACACTGCTTCAAGGGCCGGAGAGGGAGGCAGGGCCGGACTGGTGACTGGAGGGTGGGGGCTCCACACGATTTCAAATCATGCGCTGGGCTCCTAGTAATACACATAAAAGAAAAATAATTTTTACTTCATTTTACAGAACCACAGTTACTAGTAGGATTTATGTGTCCCTTGGACTGGCAACCTCTCAAACCTTGGAATCAGCTTGGTGCTATCACTCTCATTTTCTGTTCCATATTGATTTTCATGTGGTACTTGTTTTTTGTCACAGTAGTGATCAAAATCCTATTTTCACAAAGCTGTCATTGAAAGGAAACAATTTGATCTAATGTTGAAACTGTGAACTACCTTGAGCTTTAAAATATATCCTGACAGATATTGGGTGGTGGGGTTGGGGGGCTGGGGCTGGCTATAAGGAGTCAATGGGAGAAATAAGGGGATACACACACACACACACACACACACACACTTATGTGCATGTGTGCATACATATATATACGTATGTATGTGTGTGTGTGTGTGTATATATATGTATATGTATTTATAGCCCAGTGCGCCTATATAAGTTTGTTGCAGTGCCCTAGAATGCCTCATACATTTAATGTTTTAGGTCCAACTTGACTCTTTGTCTGACACTTTAGTTTCTTTAATGGGCACTTCAGTTTGCCCAACTCAAGACTTCAGTATTAATAAAAGCAACAATGTCCAGGTGCTCTGTGACTAAAGAAAAGTGGTGGAGCCCCTGTGTTCTTACAGCATTGACGCTACACTTGGAGATGCTGTTTTTCAGATTGGCTCGACATCGGAAAATAGTGGAACCTGAAGTGGTAGGAGAAAGTGACTCAGAAGTAGAAGGAGATGCTTGGCGCTTGGAACGAGAAGATAGCAGTGAGGAGGAGGAAGAAGAAATTGATGATGAGGTATGGTAGAGTAAAATGGGAAGTTCTTCTGGGTTCAAGAAAGAGTTGGGGCCTATGCTCCTTTGTTGAGGCCCTGAAGGCACAAGATTGCTGCTTTTGGCAGAACTCTGATCCAGGATTCTCAGTTGGGGATAGAATTAAAAATATACTACTGATAAGTTGCATTTACTCAAATCACAATTTGTTGAGCTTGATGAGGGGAAAATAAACAACCACGGGCCATTTGGCTTACTGACTCGGACATATGACTTGATAGGAAATAGAGCGGCGCCGTGGCATGATGCGTCAACGAGCACAGGAGAGAAAAAATGAAGAGATGGAAGTCATGGAAGTGGAAGATGAGGGACGTTCTGGGGAGGAGTCAGAGTCAGAGTCTGAGTATGAAGAGTACACAGACAGTGAAGATGAGATGGAGCCTCGCCTTAAGCCAGTCTTCATTCGAAAGTAAGTATCTCACAAACCAGTCCTGAATCCACAAGTTTCCACTTTCTAGGTCTGAAGAGAGAAGCCCCTCTCCTATGCTCTTCTGAAATGTAAGCACTAAGGGAAAGTCCTCCACGCAGTGCCCTAGCTCTGTGTGGGATTTGCTGAGGAATATCTTGGTGTTTGCAGAGTATGAGTTTGTTTTCACATCTCCTTCTCAGGTATATACTCTGTTAAAGGGTACATATCTGCCCAAGAGCTTATATAATTTTAAGCACAAAATTAAGCTTAAAGAGCAAATTCCTATTCCTTTCCTCATGGCTAGAAATCCAACTACTTAGTCTGTCAGGTTCTTTGCTATTCAGGCAGTTCTCAAAGATGAATGGAGTTTTGATGCTCTGAAAACCTGGTATGACTCCCATTTTTTGCTCTTTGCAAATAATAGAGCCAGAAATTGTTTGGCTTTGTCTGATTTGGACAGGACTTGATTTAGAAGAACAGAGCTTCACTCTAAGAGCTTTGGGAAATTAACAGGACCTCTGTACCACAGGAAGGACCGAGTAACAGTTCAAGAACGTGAGGCTGAAGCATTGAAACAGAAGGAGCTGGAGCAGGAGGCTAAACGCATGGCTGAGGAGAGGCGCAAGTATACACTCAAGGTGCTGGGAGTGGCTGTGAGGATTGAGTGCAAGGAGAGTGTTGTACTTAGGTTTGTCTGAGAAGAATAAGGAAGTCAGACAGTTGAATTTTTCTCCCTATCCAGATTGTAGAAGAGGAGACCAAAAAAGAGCTGGAGGAAAACAAGCGGTCCCTGGCTGCACTGGATGCACTGAATACTGACGATGAGAATGATGAGGAGGAATATGAGGCCTGGAAAGTTCGGGAACTAAAGAGAATCAAGAGGGACAGAGAAGATCGAGAAGCGTGAGTACTGATCCTAAAATTTAATACTGCTAATGACACAGGTCCCTAGAATAGTACTGAAGCTCAATACCTACTTGGGATTCCATTCTAGCTTTTTTTTTTTTTTTCATATATATATATATATATATATATTTTTTTTTTTTTTTTTTTTTTTTTTTTACAAAGAGGAAGGGAGAGGGATAGAGAGTTAGAGATGTTGATGAGAGAGAAACATCCATCAGCTGCCTCTTGCACACCTCCCAGTGGGGATGTGCCCACAACCAAGGTACATGCCTTTGACTGGAATCGAACCTGGGACCTTTCAGTCCACAGGCCAACGCTTTATCCACTGAGTCAAACCATTCTAGCTTTCTTTAAGATCTCTGCAACTGGGTAAGTTTCTATAATTGGAATGTGGCTGTTAGAATAAAAACAAGAAAAAGGAACACTTTTGTCAGTGTTTCTCCATGATAAAGTGCCAGCTAATAATCCCTTTACTTTCCTAGTAGATGCACAAAAGTTATTCACTGTTATCGGTTATTGTTGTTGCATAACAGCTCAATCCAAAATTAAGTAACTCAAAGCAATCTATTATTTCTCACAATTTTGAGAGTTGGCCAAACAGTACTTCTGCTAGTTTCATCTGGGATCTCTTACGTAGTTGCATCCAGCTAGAGAATTAACTAGGCCAGAAAGTCCAGAATGGCTTTGCTCACATGTCTGGTAATTGGGTGGACTATCAGCTAAGATGCCTCACTTCTCCTTCTTCAATAGACTAGACTGGCTTCCTTACGTAACACTCTTACAGCAGTATTTCAAGAGAACAAAGGTGGAAGTTGGCAAGATCTTTTGAGACTCACATATCATTTCTGCAAAGGGGCATGCATATTGTGAGGGGAAGAAATTTTTGGCATTTAAGTAATCTATACACTCACTAACTTAGAGCAGAATCATTTCTGAGCTGCATACCCATTCCTGAAAATTACTAGGACTAAAAGAGCAATCCCAGATTACAGTGGGAAACCATCAACAGAAGATTCTATCCTCAGCCAGCAGTTTCTAAGGTTTTTATCTTGTGCTTCATGGAGTCATGGAGTCCAGGTACCCTTTAAAATTGTATGTAAAATTTTGTGTATTTTTACATTTTTATGGAGAAAGGGGATCTGTGATTCTCCCCACCCCCAAAGGTCACTTCAATCTAATTAATGATGATAATCCTTAGTTTGTGACATGTAACCACATATTAAGTGTTGCACAGTTATTTTAAATTCTGATTTTAAATATTTTTTTTTTTACGCTAAGAGGCTTTTTAGGGTAGGGGAATTAGTAATGTTGTAAAATCAAGCAATAACAGTATGTCTAAATCGCAAAAAAAAAAAAGGAATAGAATCAACTTTTGGCACTTCATAATATCTGATCTTTCAAGCATAATGAAGACCACCTCGCCTTTTTATTTTTTGAACCCCTACTTGATTCCTAACAGGCAATGACGAGAGTTTTAAAAGGTGAATAGCCCTGGCTGGTGTGGCTCAGTTGGTTGAGGTGTCATCCTGTGCAACAAAGGGTTTCGGATTCAATTCCCAGTCAGGGCACATACCCAGGTTTTGGGTTCAATCCCAGTCAGGGCGTGTATGGGAGGCAACTGATGTTTCTCTCTTTCCCTCCTTTCCTCTCTTAAAAAACTGAATAGCCCTAGAGAGTATGGCCTGCAGATTAAAGGGTCCTGGGTTTGAAGACAAGGGCACATACCTCAGTTGCAGACTCGATCCCCAGTCCTAGTCAAGGGTGTGTACGGGAGGCAACCAATTGATGTGTTTTTCTCACATTGATGTTTCTCTATGTCTCTTCCCCTCCCTGTACTCTCTCTAAAAATAAATGGAAAAATATCCTTGGGTGAGAAGCAACAAAAAATTTTAATAAGTTGAACGCTCTGGCGACTGTGGTTAAGTGGTTAGAGCGTTGGCCCAAGTACCAAAGGGTCGAAGTTTCAATTCCATGGGGGAAGCACCCAATCGATGTGTCTATCACATCCATGTTTTCTCTCTTTCTCTTTCCTTCCACTTTCACTCTCTCTGAAAATCAATGGAGAAAAATATCCTCAGGTGAGGATTAACAAAAAAAAGGTGAACAATGCTATGTTATAATCTGATAATAAGGTCTTTCTGAAGCTGGAATGATACTAATAAGTTTGTTCTCTGGACAGACTTGAGAAGGAGAAAGCAGAAATTGAACGCATGCGAAATCTGACTGAGGAAGAGAGGCGAGCTGAGCTCCGTGCAAATGGCAAAGTTATTACCAACAAAGCTGTGAAGGGCAAATACAAGTTCTTACAGAAGTATTATCACCGGGGTGCCTTCTTCATGGTAAGAGGGGAAAAGGGAAAATTGGGCAATAGAAATAACTCAAATAACTCAGATGTTTTGAAATCTATTTTCCCCTCAAGAATAAACTGGTTCTGGAATGTTACTTCCACTTGCAAGTGGTCAGCTTTCTCATTTGCTTTTTTAAGCCTCTGAAGAATATGAATCCAACAGAGAAAAGTATTGGTAAAAGGATTTTACAAGTTGCAGCAACTATTTTTTCTTTTAGCCCCAACTCCCAGGAGAAGGAAATGATGTGTTAGAATCGAGGAACTGAAATAGAGAGGTGGCGATCTATATACATACTAGACTATTTATATACCAAAATCACTTAGATATTATTCATAACTGACTTTTGCATTTTGGTTATGCATAAAATAGGTTCTGCAAATAGCTTTACATGAACTCATACTTGCATGGCAACAGTTTAATTCACTTCATTCTGAGCTGACAGAAAGTTACTAAGCCTAACTAACAAAAAAAAGTGGTTAATTATCTAACCACTATGTATAATTCCATCATCTTACCAAGATCAAAATATCAACTTGTTAATGCTATATAAAGTGATTTATTCCAAATTATTTGGATTAGCATTAGATATACTTTTTTAAAAATTATTTTTAGAAAGATAGAAATTATTTTCTATCTACAAAAAATTCAGAATCGGAGATTTGAAAGGCTTGTAACAGAGTTAGTCATATGAGTGAATGAATATAGTTGGGAGAATATACCAACCTTCAGTAAATGTCTACACTTAGGAAGAAAAAGACAACATGAGGGGGAAAAGGAATGTCATATCAAGATGTAAGCTCTTGAAGGTTTTATCCCTCCTGCTTTCTTTGTACCCCTCATCATAGTTTAATAAATTTGTCGTTTGAATGTATGGGAAATAAAACCACAAGATTGAAAACTCTTTTCTACAGGATGAGGATGAAGAAGTATACAAGAGAGATTTCAGCGCACCTACCCTGGAGGATCATTTCAACAAAACAATACTTCCCAAAGTCATGCAGGTATGGGGTACCTTAACATGAGAGAAAAGTAATATTGAGGGCTGGGACATGTTTGTTAGTATAACTCATCTCCTATCCTTCCCTCAGGTCAAGAACTTTGGGCGCTCTGGTCGTACCAAGTACACCCACCTTGTGGATCAGGACACCACCTCCTTTGATTCAGCATGGGGCCAAGAGAGTGCCCAGAACACAAAGTTCTTTAAACAAAAGGCAGCTGGGGTACGAGATGTATTTGAACGGCCATCTGCCAAGAAGCGAAAAACTACTTAAAAGTCAACTACTTATCTTCAGCTGTGGGACACAAGGGCAAGTCTCAGTGTCTGGTCCTTTGCTTTCACTATTATTTACATGGGCTGTGTATCCAGCCTGTTGGCCCTACTGCCATACTTGTGACACTGGGGAACCCAGTTTTGGAAGGTGCTTTGTGCGGTTTGGACTCATGCTGAGAAACCCACATAACAGCACTATACAGGTAGGATTACCCCCACTTAAAATTATTTCTGAGAAATCGTCATTTTCATCATTGCTCTGGCTTCCCAAATTTACTTGGGACTGTTTCAAGTTTTTCCCCAGCCCCATAGCTTGGGTCAGAAATATAGTCATGCAAATGGACAGTGCATCACTTCTACCTTACAGAAAACCTGAGCTCATTGAAACCTGATTTACCATTTTGGCTCGAGTCAATTTGTCTAGGTGAATGTACTTTTTAAATCCATTTATGTACATATCAATAAATAAAAGAATCACATGACTTTTTGAGCTTCATATTGGAAAATAATGTGCAGGCTATTAAGCATCTATCTGTTAACTAAAATAAAGTCAGGAAATTGTGAGGCAAACGATGTTTCACACTTTCTTAGTGACACCCAGTTTATTGTGAGCAAATACATAGATGGTTGTCCTTGCCTTCTTATGTTTATAGAACAAAAGTTGACCCATAAAATGGGGGCTCCCAAGTCCCTACCAGTATCTTCTTTGCCCAGCTCATATATCAAAGAGGGCACAGTGCTGAGTTAGTGTACTGACATTGTGCTCAAGTTAAATTCATGGTTTTCCCACTTACTACATAACTACCATGTACATGGCAGAGCATAAGGAGTTCTAGGGATTATCAGAAATGACATTTAACCAGCAGGAAGGCTACTTCTCAATTGCATGAAAAAATAAGGCGGCCTAGGTTTGTTCACATACTTTAAATGTCCCTTTAGGAAATCCCTCATAAATCCTTAAAAAGTCCTAGAATAAAACTACAAATGCAGCCCTGGCCAGTGTGGTTCAGTTGGTTGGGTGTCACTGAACACCATCACAGAAGATCCCTGGTTCCATTCCTAGTCAGGGCCTGGGTTGCAGGCTAGACACGCCCCCCACCCTCCCGCAATAGGGGTGTGTGCAGGAGGCAACCAATCAATGACTTTCTCATTGATGTTTTTATGTCTCCCTCTCCCTTCCTCTCTGAAATCAATTAAAAAAAAAAAAAAATGATGAATAACTCACTGTTGTGTCAGAGGGGAATACAATCTTAGAATTATCCTACAGCCAAAATGAGGATAAACTTGAAATTCTTTTGGGAATGTGTTTATAGCTGCAGTTGGTTGAAGTGTTATCCCAAAGGTCGAGGGTTCATTTCCTATTCAGGGCACATCGGGTTGTGGGTTCATACAGGAATCAATCGGTCGCTGTTTCTCTCCCGCTCCCTTCCTCTCTCTAAAATCAATTAAAAATAAAACAAAAATAAAAGAGAGCTAGTCTGATGAATGAGCCTGTCCTGCCACCTAGCATGTGCATGTGAATATGAGATACTCTTCTACAATGATCCTTCACATAGGTTCCTTAAGGGGAGAGGGCAAAAATCACTTAAATTCAGTTATACTCCAACATATCAATTTTTCATTTGATCCAAAATGATAAAAATGCACAAAAAAACAGACAACTTTATTGCAATAAGTTAATCCAGTGGATAGGTCTGAGAAAGCACAAATCAGTTGGTTAGGGCAATAAGAGCCTCTACCACGTTGCCCATGTGTTCCCTCAAGCTCCGCTCTGCTGCTGCTCTTGAGATCTCCATCTCTGTCATCTGCAGGAAAAGGATCAAGGATATTACCTCTCTGGCATTAATGTGCCACCAAAACATACTACTTGTTTCAAGAAACAATCCAAACTAGGCAAAGTAACCTCTGCTGCCCATTCATTAGTTCGGCATCACTACTCACTATCAGCTCCAGATCTTCCTTCTTGATGGTGACTTTTGCCAGTTCCTTCTCCCTACAAATATTCATGTGCATTAGTCCTCTATCTCCACCATAAATTCCCATGAAGGACATTCCCTATTGTCCTTACAATAAATGACTCTTGATAAACAGTCCAGTGGAAATACAAAATGACTTTCACCCTCTTAACATAACATTACCCCCTTCCCAGGAGACTTTGGGGCAGGCAGCAGGTGTTGCCAGGAGGCCTTTCCATCTACCAACAAAAGAGTAAAGTTTTAAACTTTATCTCTGAGGGAATTGGTGATAGAATTGAAGAACGGGGCAAGTTACAAGGCTTTTCATGGTTTTTCTTTCTGCTGGGGGAAGGAGGGACTCCAGGGCTGGCTGAGTACCGAAGACTTACCGCTCTTGTTTGGCTTTCTGCTCCCGGGAACGTCTGTCTCCAATCACGGACATGGCCTACAGGAAAGACAAACCTAGTTACTGCTCTGCTACTCACAAATCCTAATATAAAAATCCATTAACATCCGAGGCAGGGGTATTATTCACGAGAGCGAGTGTATCAGGAAGCCTATTTAATTCAATTCTGAGCTCCCGAAGCCCACTTTTAACCCAGTCACCAGCAAGCTCCTTTTCGCAAGCCGCGGGTCTAGTGACGGCTCGGCTTCCCTCCCGCCGTGGGCATCGTGCCCGGGTCCCAGAGCGGGGCTTCCAGGTACTCCGTCGGGGCCCCCTCCGCTCCCGGCCGCCTCACCGTCTCCAGGTTGGAACTCTGGATCTCCTT
The DNA here is from genome assembly GCF_964339955.1 of Pipistrellus hanaki. Taxonomy (NCBI): domain Eukaryota; kingdom Metazoa; phylum Chordata; class Mammalia; order Chiroptera; family Vespertilionidae; genus Pipistrellus; species Pipistrellus hanaki. The sequence goes on from NC_140503.1 coordinate 59,868,288, forward strand.
CTCCTCCGCGTAGTCGGTGACCCTCTCCAGGTCCGCCGCGCCACTGTCATGCTTCCGTGGCTTCTCGGGAGGCCGCTCGGGGCCGCTGGTCTCCGTCTCCAACTCCAGCTCCACATCCCCCTCGGTCGCCATGTCGATCCCACCGCGCCGCCGCCGCAGGCTCCGCCCCGCCACACGACTTCCGGTGACGCCCACAACATCCCCCGGGGTGGGGGGAGGAGGAGGCGGGCAGTCCCGGGGCCACGCCTTCATTCATGCTCTGGTTCTAGAAGCTTCGGCGAGGAGGGAGCTTCGCTCGGCCGACTTTCTTCTGGGCTTGTATTGTTTTCTGCAAAGCATTTCCCAGACCTACCCCACCCCTCACCCCCCCGCACATCCTTCCCCCTCGTTACCTAGCCCCTCCAGCACCCTCCCGCGGCGCGCACACTCTCAGGGAATTCTGTTCCAGCTGCATTGAGGTCGTCTAATCCTAAACCAATTAAGGATGCTAATCCACTGGAGGCCACAGAGGCACACTGCTCTCTCATCTAGGAAGGACAGCCGGAGAGGCCTAAGGACCCATGTAAGGAAGTAGTTTCACTGGGACCTTTGCATTCGCCCCATCCTGGAGGCCGCTGTTCTTTTCCTGATGTTCCTCCCCTCCTGTTTTAGACTGGGTGGCCAGCCCGGCAGAGAGGCAGTCCAATGGGCTGAGGACAAAAGAGAGCTGCTATTTTCTCCTCCGCCTTCCATCTGCCATAAGGATGGCGGGTGCAAAGGCCATCACGGGCCCCAGCACCTCCCTCCGCCTGGCACAGCAACGCAGTGAAGACGGCAATGTCAGAGTGAATCCTCCCTTCTATCAGGTGAGAAGGTGCTTGAGCAGAGGCTTGAAAGCTTCCTAGACAAGAGCTATCTTGAAAAGCGGAAGGGAATAGTGGCTAAAGCTGGGAAAGAAAGCCCAGGGGAGCCCATAAAGATGATAGGCCTTCCTTCCCCTGAGGCCTTCTGCTTCTTTGTAAGATACTGGTCATTAATCCTCTCTATTCCCAGGTTCCCTGTATCAGATGTTTAAGTCTGGGGAAAGGTTAGAGACCAGGAGAGACTTAGGCTTTTAGGAAGGTCTGCTCAGGCCTGCCCATAGTAAGATTTTAGGATGAAAGCTCTAGTTGATGTCAATGGAAGTCAATCCCAAATAGCTTGGAAGAAAAAGGGCAAATTTTGGAATTCAGCCTTAGTTTAAACTCACACATGCATTAATGTAAAACCCTGGCCGTGCATCTGCTCTATCCCTAGGTGTCCTGCTGTGGGCCTGTTCCCGGTACCTGCTACTGCCATACTAGGTGGCCTCATCTCACAGAGTCCACTTGTAGCCGCCTATCCTACACAATCCTCCATGTAGGGGCCTCAGCAGTCTGCTGCCTGCTGCTGTCAAGAACAGTTGTGGAGAGGGTCTGGGGCAAGGCTAATGGCGTAAGTGTGAGGGGATAGGGTTGCACTGACAAGATTCAGATTGGGGGCTGGGGACAAATGAGTGAATACCCATGAGAATTAGGTACCTCTCTATGCATGATGACCTGCCTTCCTTCCAGATCCAGATGCCCTCAGGATTTTGTGCCCATCTGTTTGGCCACTCTCACTGCCCAGTGCTCAGTGGCTCTGGGGCTGTGTACCGAATCTGTGCAGGAACTGCCACCTTCCACCTGCTGCAGGCTGTGCTGCTGGTCCACCTGCACTCGCCTACCAGCCGTCGAGCACAGCTGCATAATAGGTTTGTGTGTACTCTTTGGGTGGGGAGGGAAGTAGACATAAGCTTAAAGGAAATTCCAAGATGAAATAATAGCACTGTAAAAAGACAGAAAACAGGTAGTTTTTTATTTTTTAAAGATTTTTAAAAATTGATTTTGAGAGGGAGGGATGGGAGAGGGAAAGAGACATCGATTTGTTATTCCGTTTATTAATGCATTCACTGGTTGATTCTTGTATGTGCCCTGACCTAGTATGGAACCCACAACCTTGGCATAATGGGATGACGCTCTAACCAACTAAGCTACCTGGCTGGGGCCTGAACTTCGTTTCTAAAATGGAGGTGACAGTGGGATTATCTGCAAGCCCTATGTCAATAGTAAAATGTGTCCAAATGTTATTTAGGTGTCTGAGAGAATTTGGAATAGGCTGCAATGGGCCTGCTACCAACCGCTCACACGACTCCTTTTCTATATTTAGCTGTCTTTTCTCTCCCCTTTCCTAGTTTTGCTTTCTTTTTTGCCTTCCTCGATAGGCACTCTGTCCACTCTCCTATGCCTTTTCTTTTGAATCTGTTTTTCTTCCCCTGCAAACCAGCTTCTGGCTCCTCAAGCTGCTGTTCCTGCTAGGTCTCTGTGCTGTTGCCTTCTGCATCCCTGATGAGCATCTTTTCCCAGGTACCTTCCATTTCATATCCTGATCAATAGGTTAAAAGATTTTCTGAGAAAAAGAGGGTAGGAAGAAGACCAGGAGTAATAATATGAGCAACTACATTTTCCCACTGGTGCAGCCTGGCATTACATTGGCATCTGTGGAGGCTTCGCATTCATCCTGTTGCAGTTGGTGCTTATCACAGCCTTCGCCCATTCCTGGAATAAGAACTGGTAAGGAGCACATAACCCTAAAGGCTCTTCCTGGGAATGTTGTCTAACATTAGCCGACCCAGTGTGGTTGAACCAAGGATGTGACAGGCCCATGGTCCCAAAACTTCTGAACAAAAAAAGCTCAGGAATCTGGTAAGTCTGTGGGCCAATTGGGATGGGTAACCACACCAGTCTTCCGGGAGAGGGGAATAGTTGGTAATGTAATAAAATTTAAAAAAAGCGTTGGAGCCCGAAGCCACTGCCCACCTCCACCCTTAGGCAGACAGGTGCATTCCAAGACTGCCGCTGGTTCCTAGCCATGCTGCTGGCCACCCTAGGATTCTACAGCGTGGCAGGCGTGGCGGCAGTGTTCCTGTTCCACCACTACACGCACCCAGTTGGCTGCCTGCTCAACAAGATGCTGCTCAGTCTGCACCTTTGTTTCTGTGGCCTCCTCTCCGTCCTCTCCATCGCTCCCTGCATCCGCCTCAGTGGGTACATGCCTTGCAACATTCCAGATTTGGGGGACCATTAGTATAGCAAATTTCATTAGTTTCCCTAGATATCAACTCTGCTTCTCCCAAAGGGTGGGGAAACAGAAGTGTGGTTGGGGGTAGAAATTACTACCCTGTAGACTAAAGCAATGACCCCCATTACACCCAGAGCAACCCCGCTCTGGACTTCTACAAGCCTCTATCATCAGCTGTTATATCATGTACCTGACCTTCTCTGCACTGTCCAGCCGACCTCCAGAGAGTGGTAAGGACAGGACCTGGTCTCCCCAGGCTAAACCTTATTTTTGCTCCTGCCAAATACTTAGTTTTGTTCTTACCACTTTTCTTCTACCCTTCTCAGTAATTCTTCAAGGACAGAATCACACACTGTGTCTGCCTGGCCTGAGTAAAATGGAACCCCAAACACCAGATACTTCTCTGGCAGTGCTGAGTGCTGGCATCATGTATGCTTGTGTGCTTTTTGCTTGGTGCGTAAAAGTGTCAAGGGAAGAGGTATGAGAGAAGGAAAAATGCCCAGGACAGGGAGGGATGGTCAGATTGTCTGGGACTGTGTTTATTTAAACTTTAAAACATGACAAGAAGGAGGCTCCCCATGAACAGAAAGTTTCTAAGAATAGCACTTGTCAGATGATCTGTGTAAGAAAAAGGGAGCAAGGGAAGTATGAGAATTAAAAATACATGCAAAGATTTTAGGGCCCTCGTGAAGATTTCTAAATTGGGGGTGAGGGGGCTGGGGGAGTGGTTCTAGGAACCCAATATCCTCCTAAAAGTTACCAGCTGGCAGTAGGTGCCATCAAGCAATTCCCTCCCACTATTTGATTAAACCTGCTTGAGAACTGTTTTCTTTCTCAGCAATGAAGCTTCCTACCTGGCTGAAGTATTTGGGCCCTTGTGGATCATCAAGGTTTACAACTATGAGTTCCAGGTGAGAATGGAAAGTTCAGCATCCCCCGTGCCCCTCCCCCTCCCACACACACACACACACACAGACAGACACACATCCTACCAATCTCTACCCAGAAAGCTCGGATTCTAGCTGCTATTACCTTTTATTGAGTACCCACAATGTGCTAGGCACTGTGCTCCTTTACATACATAATCTCATTTAATATAATCCTCACAACAACCCTGTGAGGTAGGTTATTTGCTCCATTTTACAAATGGAGAAACTGAGGCACAGATTAAACATCTTACCAAAATTACCATAACCAGTTATATGCTGGAGCTAGCATTTGAACCCAGGCGTGCCTCTACTTCTTTCACCAGATTATTTTCAAAGAAAGGGAGTTTCCTATGTTAATACCTTCACATTCTTATCAGAGTCATTTCAAATCATGCTGCCTTTTGTTTTACAGAAGCCCTCACTCTGTTTCTGTTGCCCTGAAACAGTGGAGCCAGAGGAAGGTGAGTGTCAAGTGAGGATCCATTAGAAAGTGTAGATTCCTGCAGTGTCACAGAGCCCTTAAGCGCTTTCACAAAGGAAGCTGGGGGAGGAGGAAGGTGGAAGAGGTATTTCAGCATCACTATTGCCTTCCCTCTCTTCAGGGCAAAGAGGAGCTGCCAGGCCCCCTGACCAAGAGACCTCTCCAGCTCCTCCAGTGAAAGCCCAGCATCTTTCCTACAGCTATTCTGCCTTCCACTTCGTCTTCTTCCTTGCATCACTCTATGTCATGGTTACCCTTACCAACTGGTTCAGGTAGGATGGGGAAGTAGGCCTGGGATACTCTCCTGAAAACCTAGCTATTATAGGGAGTGAATCAAGGCCACTCCCAAGGGTTCCCTGGGGACTGACATGGGTCTGCCATAACCTGATGGGAAGGTAGGACAGGTCTAAACGCTGAGGCCCTTCATATTCTCTAACCACAAGACTTTGGTTCCACAGCTATGAGGGAGCAGAACTGGAAAAGACCTTCACCAAGGGTAGCTGGGCTACCTTCTGGGTCAAGGTTGCCTCATGCTGGGCTTGTGTACTCCTCTATCTGTGGCTGCTACTGGCACCACTCTGTTGGTCCCCCACCCAGAACCCCAAGCCTCCTCCTATCTTCAGCCAACAATGTCATCGTATTAGTATCGCCAGATAACAAACATCCATTCTAGGTATTTTTAACACACTGAGGTTTCCTTGAGGTTAGGCCCCTAGTCTTGATTCAGAAGAGCTGTATAGCCAAGCAAACACCTCAAGGACACAATGGGCAGTTAGTTACCTCATTTAGGCTGAAGGCAATACTATGTCTGAATTGGAAAAAGTGCCTAAATATACCCTTAATGGCCTAGTCAGTTACCTGACTCACTAGAGCTACCATTACATCTTCACCCCAACTCAAGAGCTAACTCCTAAGTCAACAGCTCAGGAAGCACTGAGATCAGTGGTTCAGGGAAAGATCAACAGGGACTGAAGGCATACTTGGCTCTGCTCTTGGAGATAAAAAGAAACAAGCAGTTCAGCCCTGGGCACAGGGATATAAGAAGCCCAGAACCCCAGAACAAACCAGAGCACAGGAAGAAAGGAACAGAGAGACTACCCCAGCCTTTAATCCTGATCTTGAGGTCAAAGGAAGTGGGAAGACAAAAACCACCCTCATTCCACGAGGACTGAAAGAAGAGAATGTGAACACCTGAAAGCAGCTGGCTGTGGGAAGTAGGTGAGCAGCAGGATGTTTGGGCCAACTTTCAAGCAGGCAAACAAATGGAGAAAGAATAAGGAAGAGGGGCATAAACTTAGGTCTTGGAGCCTTCCTTCTTAAGCCCTCAACTCCATCCTTGGGATGGTGTTAAGGTCTAGGTGGAAGACAAAAATTACAGAAAAGAAGTCCCTATGGATTCCTCTACCACATACCCAGAGTACTTGTCAGCTTATTGTCGAATAATAAAGGATTTTTCTGTGATGTTTTACTCAGGCTACATATCCACAACCTTTTAGGGTCTAACATTCTCTCCCCTTTTCCTGGGAAAGGACAGCCATTCCTCCATCCCCATCCCCCCAAATCCCCAGTCAAACCAGTCGCTCAAGGAATTACAAAGCTACTTTTAATACTTTGGGGTGAGCCCCACAGGAATAAAAAAACACTGGGAAGTGGTAACCCTCTCACCCCCAGGCGTGGCCCAGGGGGAGAGAGGCTACCTGAGGGGAAGGAAGCACAAAAGGGGCCCGCTGCAGACTCGGGGCAAAGGGAATGCCATCGGTGCTGGGACCTGTGAGCACTACAGGAGGAAACGCGAGCGTGGTGGGACTGGCTCCAGGCACACAGGCGAAGGGCAAGAAGGTTGGACACGAAGCCACAAAGCTACTTGGGTTCCTCCTTCTTCTCGCTTGCCTTTTTCTGCTTCTGCTGCATGATCTCCGAGTCCCTAGGGGTAGAGATGATGGGGCACTGGGAGGTACCAGAGGGCAAAAGGGACAAGATGCAGGGGGATGTAGGGCACAAAGGATAAGATGGAAGTGGATGGCACAAAACTTCAGCGTGTGGCTGCTGTATTCCCAAGTGCACGCAATTGATTGGAAATTGTTTTTGTGAACAATTTAACGTTGTCGCAAGCTCCTGTTGTGTAATTTGAGGATTTTGCACCAAAAGAGCTTGAAGAGCTTCTTGATCAAAATTGGACACACGGCCTCTACCACTCTTGTCATCTAACGAAAAATTTCCCTCTCGAAATTTCTCAAACCAACGCTGGCATTTTCTGGTGCTAACTGCATCTTGACCAAGAGCACTACAGATGTTTTCTGCAGCCTCACTTGCTTTTCTTCCTAATTGGAACTCGTAAAGCATGCAGTGCCGAATATGCTCTTCATCCCCCATCTTCTTAGCCCTAGTTTTACAACAAAAACCAAACCAAACACAAACTTTTTCAAGCAAAACTTGTTAATTGCACTTCACACGTTCTGTAGATACCACGTGTTTGAAGGTTATGTCAATACAAGTCAAAGCCAAGCAAGATTTTAAACGAATGTTTAAAACGACATTAATTATTACTAGACCCGACAGTTCTGTTTCTGGTCCAACCCAAGTCCTCGCCCCACCAGCGTCCCTCCCCTCCCAGGGGCTACCTCTGCTTGCGGGCGGCAGCAGAAAGCCCGTCATCTCGGCGCTTCCCTTTACCCGAGTCGCTCTGCTTTTTCATGTTCTTCTGGCGGGCGAGCTCGCGCTGGTTACCGCCTAAAGAAAAAAGGTGAACGGTGAGCCGCGGGGGCCTTCCCGGCCACACACCGACGACTCTCCAACCTCCCCGGTCACCGTGGGGGTCCAAGACCTCATCCACCGGGTGCCGACACCGGCCCAGGCCGGGGCTGAGGCTGATGGGGGGCGGGGTGGGGCGAAGGGGGCCGAGCTGCCACGGGGCAGGGCAAACTGCAGTGGAGAAAAGACCGTCCCGAGGGGCCCGCGGGAGGCGTGTTTGGAGGTTCGGGGCGGCGTGAGCTCCCAGACCGGAGGTGGGGCGGGGGGGTGTGAACGGTCCGGGTCCCTGTGGGGGCTGGGCCGAGACTTGGAGTAAGGGGCTCTGGGCCTCCCCCAGACTCAGGGCTTCTCCCCACGCCGCGGGAGGTCCGGGAGGCCCTGGGCCGGACCCGTGCGGGCGGGCGGGCGGGGGGGCGGGTGTTTCCCCAGAAGTGGCGGTGGGCAAGGGCCGGGCTCCGGGCTCCGAGGGTGAGGGTCGCTAAGGGCGCTCCCGGAAAGGGGCCTCGCTGGGGGACCCAGGAGGAGGCCCGCGCCGGCACTCGGCGGCGCCGCTCGGGGTGGGCACGGGAAAAAGGGCCAGAGGAGAGGGGCACAGCGCTCACGGGTCATGGCGACGGCAGCGGCTCCGACCTGCCTCCGTTACGTCCCTTCGTTCGCTCTGAGGTTACAGGCCCCGCCCCTTTCTCGCGGCGTAACGGAGCCGTTCTTTCCGCCCCGCCCCTTGGCGCCCGGCGCCGGCTTCCATTGGGCAGGAGGAAGCACGTGGGGCCGAGGGCCACGCTGGAAAGTGGGCCGGGGCGGAAGTTCGCTGGCCCGGCGCGCGGAGGGCGGGGCTTCCGAGCGGGGCGGGCGGGAGAAAGTAGGCCGGTCACGAGGGCGGGTGGGCGGGGTGTGGCGAGGGGCGCGGCTGGCGATGTGGCGCTTCCGCGGGCTGGAGCACGTGAAGTGGCAGTGACCTCATGCGGGGACGGCTCGGGACAGCGACCATCTCTCCCGGAGGGAATGGTGGGGGCTGTAGGACAGGGGGCTGGAGGGACGGAAGCGAAAAGGTCCCGCCGGTTCTCTTATCAGATCCTTGAGTTAGAATCCCCCCACCGCCTAGTTAGCCACTTGCGTTGCCCACCTGTGTAAATTCGTTCACAAACCGCAGCTTCAGAGACCCCATTCCAACCACATTGTCCCGCCACCCCACACCCCTCTAATTCAGGAATTCGCTGCCACGCCCGTAGGTCCTCAAGCTTTGGTCTTGTCCATCTCCCCACAGAAACGTGAACTGGGAAGATGCGATGGCTTAGAAGCATTGGAGGACGCCCAAAATCAGACTGTGGAGTTGGATACGGGACCGAGAGATTCGAAAATTTACATTTCTCCGTTTTCTCCCTGCACTGTCTCCACCGGCCACACACGGTGTTTAGCAGGCAGTTGAATGGGGCGTGAAGCTTCCGTTTCCCACTAAACTATTCTCATTCCTAGCTCCATACATCTACAAAACTCCCCACCGGCCCTGGGGAATTCTTTGCAAAAAGAAGAAATGGCCGAAACCGGTTTGGCTCAGCGGTAGAGCGTCGGTGCAGACTGAAGGGTCCAAGGTTGGATTCCGGTCAAGGGCATGTATTGTGGTTGCGGGCATATCCTACAATAGATAGGGGGTATGCTGGGGGCAGTAGTCAAATGTTTCTCTCTCATTGATGTTTCTAGCTCTCTATCCCTCGTCTTTCCTCTCTGTAAAAAATCAATTAAAAAAATTTTTTAAAGGAGAAATGCTTAGGAAACATCACAGGAAAGAACTAATTGTGATTTTTTAAATCCTCACTGGAGGGTATGTTTTTATTGGTGAGAGAGAGGGAGAGAGGGGAGGGGAGGGGAGAAGAGGGGAGGGGAGGGGAGGGGAGGGGAGGGGAGGGGAGGGGAGGGGAGGGGAGGGGAGAAATAACCCTTGCTCTACTGGGGATATAACCCTCAACCTGAGTATGTTCCCTGACCCAGAATCGAACCTGCAACCTTTCAGTGCACAGGAGGACACTCCAACAGAGCCACACGGGCAGGGTGGTTGTGAATTTTAACTTGTGATTTTGTCCAACTAGTTCCCATGGCAGAACCCACTTGAGGCTGGAACCTCAAACCGGCTTCTCCCTCAACATAGAGTTGATGGGAAAGCAATAAACCTCAGTGCCATCTCGTTATTTTTGCCACACCTAAGAATCACTTGAATCACTGTCTATTACTTAATTTTTGTATACGTCTTAAATAAAGCATGTAAGTCAAACCTCATATTCCTTTAGAAATTTAAAATCAGTATCACTTGTCCAAAAGCAGAAAGTAACTATAAAAATAAATGCAATAAAAATGAAACAGTCCTAACCAGTTTGGCTCAGTGGATAGAGCGTCAGTCTGCGGACTCATGGGTCCAGGTTTGATTCTAGTCAAGGGCATGTACTTTGCTTGCGGGCACATGCCCAGTGCAGGAGGCAGCTGATTGATGTTTCTCTCTCATGGATGTTTCTAACTCTCTATCCCTCTCCCTTCCTCTCTGTAAAAAAATCAATAAAATATATATTTTTAAATGAAACATATTATCAAATTCTACCCCAAAATACCATTGTTAAATATGCTGATGCCCTGGCTGGTGTGGTTGAGCATCATCCTTGTGTGCTGAAAGGTCACAGGTTGGTTTCCTGGTCAGGGTACACGCCCAGGTTGCCTCTCCTTTTTTTTCTTTTTATCCTAACACAAAGATATGTTTTTACTATTTTTTTTTTTTTTTAGAGTGAAACAGATATGTGAGAGAAACATTGATTGGTTGCTTCCTGTTCTCACAATCAAATCCGCAACATTTTGGTGAAAGGGAGGGTGCTACAGCCAACCCAGCCTCTCAGCCAGGGCCTGCCCTTCCTTCCTTCCTCCTTCCTTCCTTCCTTCCTTCCTTCCTTCCTTCCTCCTTCCTCCTTCCTTCCTTCCTTCCTTCCTTCCTCCTTCCTTCCTTCCTTCCTTCCTTCCTTCCTCCTTCCTCCTTCCTTCCTTCCTTCCTTCCTTCCTTCCTCCTTCCTTCCTTCCTTCCTTCCTCCTTCCTTCCTTCCTTCCTTCCTTCCTTCCTTCCTCCTTCCTCCTTCCTCCTTCCTTCCTTCCTTCCTTCCTTCCTTCCTCCTTCCTTCCTTCCTTCCTTCCTTCCTTCCTTCCTTCCTTCCTTTCTTTAAAATATATTTTATTGATTTTTTTACAGAGAGGAAGGGAGAAAGACAGAAAGCTAGAAACATCAATGGGAGAGAAACATCGACCAGCTGCCTCCTGCACACCCCCCACCAGGGACGTGCCCGCAACCAAGGTACATGCCCTTGACCGAAATCGAACCTGGGACCTTTCAGTTCGCAGGCCAACGCTCTGTCCACTGAGCCAAACTACCCTCTCTTTCTTAAAAAGCAAAACTAACAAGTGTTAGAGAAGTATGCCGAGACCGGTTTGGCTCAATGGATAGAGCGTCGGCTTGGGGACTGAAGGGTCCCGGGTTCGATTCCGGTCAAGGGCATGTACCTTGGTTGCGGGCATATCCCCAGTAGGGGGTGTGCAAGAGGCAGCTGATGGATGATTCTCTCTCATCGATGTTTCTATCTGTCCCTCTCCCTTCCTCTCTGTAAAAAAAAACACAAAACAATAAAATATATTTAAAAAAAAAAAAAAAGATTTTATGTTCAATCCCTTGTCAGGCCACATACAAGAATTAACTAAATAAGTGGAACAACAAAAATGGATCTTACTCAAATCAATAATAAACAAGAAAAAATATTCTAGAAAACTGGACAAAAAAGTGGTAAATAATAGGAGAGGGGGAAAGAAAATTATAGAGTCAACTCAGGAATCTCCAGCATTGATTTATATGAATTTCAGAATGAGTGGGAAGTAAAACAAAAATTGAGGGTATCCACTGAGTGCTCAGCACATGGAATGAGAAAAGATCTACCACATATCAGAACACTGGAGTCAAAGAGAATACCCCAAAGGCTTCTGAGACATTAAACAGGTCACAAAGGATGGATAATCACAATGACTTCAGACTTGTCAGCAGCAACACTGGTATCCAGAAGACAATGGAGCAATGCCATCAAATATCTGAAGAAAAATAACTAACAACCTAGACTTTTCCACCCAGCCAAGCTATCAGTTAATTATTTGAAAAAAATTTAGAAATATTTTTATTTATTTTAGAGAGAGGAAGGGAGAGGGATAAAAAGATAGAAGCATCAATCCCATCAGCTGTCTCTAAATACCCCCTACTTGGGATCAAGCCTGCCACCTGAGCACATGCCTTGACCATGAATTAAACCATCACCTCCTGCTTCATGGGTCAATGCTCAACCACTGAGCCATATTGGCTGAGCTAATTATGAGAATTTGTAGTCTCAAATTATCTACCATGCACCCCTTTGAGGAAGCTATTGGAGATGTACTCCACCAAAATGAGAGAGTAAACAAAAGTCATAGAACCGAAACTGGTTTGGCTCAGTGGGTAGAGTGTTGGCCTGCAGACTGAAATATCCCAGATTCGATTCCAGTCAAGGGCATGTATCTTGGTTGTGGGCACATCCCCGGTAGTGGGTGTGCAGGAGGCAGCTGGTCGATGTTTCTCTTTCATCAATGTTTCCAGCTCTCTATCCCTCTTCCCTCCTCTCTGTAAAAAAATCGGTAAAATATATATATTTTTTTAAAAGTCATAGAAATCAGGGAAAAGAGTATCCAACCTAGGAGATAAATTAATGATACATGCTTGTTGCTGGTGAAGCATCCAAGACCTATAGCTTTGTAGAAGACTTAGAGAACAACCATATCAGATTGGAACAGAAAGGTGAAAGGTTTTGGAGGCATATATTTAAGGGGAAAAGGGGAAATGATAAAACCGATAAACTATTTGATTGTATCTGAACATATTGAGAGATTTCTAGAAGAGAGTATGAGAATTAATTGATAAGTACATAGATAATTATGTAAATAAATTTTAAAAGAATTATTCATTTCAGGGGAAAACATACAAGAAAGGAAATGTAAAGAGTGCATTGTTACAGCTTGAAAATAACATTTACACATTCATAAGATGTAAACACATTCAGTATTGATTTAACAAAAGTAACATTACTATATTAGGAGAATAGAGAGAAAGTACAAGCATATTGATGTGGAGGATGAGAGCATGAAATACTCATATTAAAAATAGAAGTCAGTGTATATTTGAAACTTACCCAGCTGGCAGGGCTCAGAAGGTGAGCATCGAACTATGAATTAGGAGGTCACGGTTCAGTTCCTGGTCAGGGCACATGCTAGGGTTGCAGGCTTGAAACCCAGAGTGAGGCATGTAGGAGGCAGCCAATCAATGATTCTCTCTCATTGTTGATGTTTCTATCTCTCTTTCCTTCTCCCCTCCTCTCTAAAATAATATATATATATATATATATATATATATATATATATATATATATGTGTGTGTGTGTGTGTGTGTATATATATTTATATATATGTATATATATATATATAAATATATATATATATTTTTTTTTTAAATCTAAGACTTAAAAACCAAGAAATGGCATGATATTTAGAAAAAATCAATAAATGCCAGAAGAGTCAGCTAAGAGGTGTAATCTCCTTTAAGCACTGGGAAGCAGAGTGGAATAAGGGATTACTTTGTTATAAATATTTTTTTATTGTTGAAAGTATTACAAATGTCACCCTTTTCCCCCCATTGATCTCTTCCACCCCACACCCATGCCCCCATTGTAAGTAATAAAGAATGTATAATAAAGAACATGTACGTACATGAGTAACTTTCATAAAAATAAATAAATATTTAATTTAAAACCTATCATAGCCCAGCCCATGTGGCTCAGTGATTGAGCATTGACCCATGAACCAGGAGATCTCGGTCAGGGCATATGCCTGAGTTGTGGGTTTGATCCCTAGTCAGGAACATGTTTCTAGCTCGCTCGCTCTCTTTCTCTCTCTCCCTATATCTCTCTGAAATCAATAAAAACATTCAAAACAAAACCAACATGGTAAGGAATGAGATAGCCTGGGCAGAGAGAGTAGAATGAGAAAGAGGTCTTGGTACTGATCTTTTAGAAACTCTTCATTTACCATCCTTCTCACCTCACGCCCCTCTCCCCAGTACAGTTCCTCTCCCCCAGTGAACCATAAGTCTGCACTGAGAGAAGTGTTGATAGAAAGAAACAAATAAATCTCCAGGAACAGATCCAGAGACAAAGATACCTAGGATAGGAGAAGAATGCAGAAAGAGTGTGGGCTAGAGTTATCCCCACAGAAAAGGTGGTTTTTGCATTGGGGCAGGTTCTAAGTCCTGGAAGGCTCAGGGCTGGCTGAGGTCTCCATTCTTGAAGAGCTACTAAATATGGATCAGGAAATGCTGAGGAGGGGAGCTAAGGCACCACATCACCTTGGGCTTCTGACCTGGGTGATGGTATCTCATTCCTGAGCACTGGTGCTCCTGAGTAGCTCCTTGCCTCCACCAAGCACCTCCTCCCCATCTTACCTACTTCTGTGAACATGAGCAAAGGTGAGCTCTCAAAACAGCACCTCCTCCCACATACCTCTGCTTCTCTCTTGGCTCAGATGAACTGTATTTGTATTATATTATGCGAGCATTCATCAGTTCTATTTCTCTCCTCTCCTGTGAGAGACACTAGGCCAGTGGTCAGCAAACCCATTAGTCAACAGAGCCGCACTTTGCGGACCACAGGCACTAGGGGATAATGCAAGTTTCCAGCCCTTCCCGCTTGCAATTCTCTTCTCTGCTTCTCACTCCCTGCTTAACTAAAACTCCAGCTGTTTATCTGTTCCCATCAAGTGTTCCTTCCTAGTTCTCCCTCGCCCTTTGGACAGAAGTTCAGATGCAAAGAGCTAATAATCTATAGCAGAGTATAGGCTACTCTTGGAAAATCTGGATGGCCCTACTCTTGCTAGATTATACAGGGTTTCAAGTTCTTATGCTGGGGCTATATGTCAAAGTGTACCCTCAATGCAGCAGCGTCGGGACCATGGGAGAACATGTGGCTCCCAAGCAGGTGAACTCTCTCAGTGCTGAGCGACACCCCAGAGCCACAGGGCTGCAGGCCTAGCAGATTCTGATAAGGAGAGAAACATTCCCATGTTCCAAGGACAGAATCTCTAGTTCCAAAGCATGTGGTGATGAGGAGGATGAGGAAGGGACGAGAAGACCCAAATTAATAACTCTATAGAAATAGGTTGCATGCATACATGGAAAATGTCTTTTTTTTTTCCTTTTCGTCCGTATATATATATTTTTTAATATATTTTATTGATTTTTTTTTGACCCCCTCCCTCCCTCCCACACATCCCCTCCCTCCCCAGAGTTTTGTGTCCATTGGTTGTACTTACATGCATGTATACAAGTTCTTCGGTTGATCTATTATCTCCCCCAGATCTTCCTCCCCTCCCCGCTGTAATTTGACAGTCTACTTGTTGATATAGTGTCTCTATATCTATCTTTTGGTTCATCAGTTTATAATGTTCTTTATTATCCACAAATGAGTGAGGTCATGTGGTGTTTCTCTTTCATTGATTGGCTCATTTCACTCAGCATGATGTTCTCCAATTCCATCCAGGTTGCTGCAAATGATGAGAATTCCTTCTTTTTTATGGCAGCATAGTATTCCATTGTGTAGATGTACCATAGTTTTTGGATCCAATCATCTGCTGACGGACACCTAGGCTGTTTCCAAATTCTGGCTATTGTAGATTGTGCTGCTATGAACATAGGGGTGCATATATCCTTACTGATTGGTGTTTCTAGTTTCTTGGGATATATTCCTAGGAGTGGGATTACTGGGTCAAATGGGAGTTCCATTTTCAGTTTTTTGAGGAAACTCCACACTGTTCTCCACAGTGGTTGCACCAGTCTGCATTCCCACCAGCAGTGCACAAGGGTTCCTTTTTCTCCGCAACCTCGCCAACACTTGTCGTTTGTTGATTTGTTGATGTTGGCCATTCTGACAGGTGTGAGATGGTACCGCATTGTTCTTTTGATTTGCATCTCTCGGATAATTAGTGCCTTTGAGCATGTTTTCATGTGCCTTTTGCCCTTCCTTCTGTCTTCTTTTGAAAATATTCTATTTAGGTCCATTGCCCATTTTTTAATTGGATCATTCATCTTCCTTTTATTTAGTTGTATAAGCTGTTTGTAGATGTTGGAGATTAAACCTTTATCAGTGGTAACATTTGCAAATATGCTCTCCCACCCAGTGGGCTTTCTTGTTGTTTTGTTGATGGTTTCTTTTGCTGTAAAAAAGCTTTTTATGTTGATGTAGTCCCATTTGTTTATTTTCTCTTTAGCTTCCATTGCCCTAGGGGTAGTATCAGTGAAGAAGTTCTTTTGGCATACGTCTGAGATTTTGTTGCCTGTGGATGCTTCTAGTATTTTTATGGTTTCCCGTCTGATGTTTAAGTCCTGTATCCATTTTGAGTTTATTTTTGTGTATGGTGTAAGTTGGTGATCTAGTTTCATTCTTTTGCATGTATCTGTCCAATTTTCCCAACACCATTTATTGAAGAGACTGTCTTGACTCCATTGTATATTTGTGCATCCTTTGTCAAATATTAATTGAGCATAGTGATTTGGGTTGATATCTGGGTTCTCGATTCGATTCCATTGATCTATATGTCTGTTTTTGTGCCAGTACCAGGCTGTTTTGAGAACAGTGGCTTTGTAATACAGTTTAAAGTCTGGTATTGAGATCCCTCCTACTTTACTCTTCTTTCTCAGGATTGCTGTGGCTATTCGGGGTCTTTTATTGTTCAAAATGAACTTTTGGAGAGTTCTTTCTAGGTCAGTGAAATATGCCGTTGGTATTTTAATGGGCAGTGCATTGAACCTATAGATTGCTTTAGGAAGTATGGACATTTTGATGATGTTGATTCTACCAATCCATGAACATGGTATGTTCTTCCATCTGTTTACATCTTCCTCTATCTCTTTTTTCAGTGTCGTGTAGTTTTCTGCATATAGGTCCTTTACTTCCTTAGTTAAATTTATTCCTAGGTATCTTAATTTTTTTGGTGTGATGGTAAATGGAATTGCTTTTTTAGTCTCTGTTTCTATACATTCGCTGTTGGTGTATAGAAATGCCATAGATTTCTTGGTGTTAATTTTGTATCCTGATACATTGCCAAATTCATTTATTAAGCCAATTAGTTTTTTAATGGAGCCTTTTGGGTTTTTTATATACAATATCATGTCATCTGCAAATAAGGATAACTTTACTTCTTCTTTTCCAATTTGGATGCCTTTTATTTCCTCCTCTTGTCTAATTGCAATGGCTAGTACTTCCAGTACTATGTCAAAGAGGAGTGGCGATAGTGGGCATCCCTGTCTTGTTCCTGTTCTTAGAGGGAATGGTTTTAGTTTTTGCCCATTGAGTATGATGTTGGCTGTGGGTTTATCATATATAGCTTTTATTATATTGAGGTATGATCCTTGTACTCCCACCTTGTTGAGAGTTTTTATCAGGAAAGGGTGTTGGATTTTATCAAATGCTTTTTCTGCATCAATTGATATGACTATATGATTTTTATCTTTCAACTTGTTTATGTGATGTATCACGTTTATTGATTTGCGGATATTGTACCAACCTTGCATTCCTGGAATAAATCCTACTTGGTCATGGTGTATGATCTTTGTGATGCTCTGCTGGAGCTGATTTGCTAGAATTTTGTTGAGGATTTTGGCATCTATGTTCATGAGGGATATTGGCCTGTAATTCTCTTTCATTGAGTTGTCTTTATCTGGTTTTGGTATTAGGGTGATGCTGGCTTCATAGAAGGAGTTTGGAAGTGTTCCTTCCTCTTGGATTTTTTGGAATAGTCTGAAGAGGATAGGTTTTAGTTCTTCCTTGAATGTTTGGTAAAACTCTCCTGTGAAGCCATCTGGCCCTGGGCTTTTGTTTGCTGGAAGCTTTTTGATGACTGTTTCAATTTCTTCCCAAGTCACTGGTCTATTGAGATTTTTAGATTCTTCCTGATTGAGTTTTGGAAGTTTGTATTTTTCTAGGAATATGTCCATTTCCTCCAGGTTGTTCAGTTTGTTGGAATAGAGTTGTTCATAGTATTTTGTAACAATCCGTTGTATTTCGGTGGGGTCTGTTGTTATTTCACCTCTTTCATTTCTGATTTTGTTTATTTGGGTTCTCTCTCTTTGTTTCTTGGTTAGCCTGGCTAGAGGTCCATCTATCTTGTTTATTCTTTCAAAGAACCAGCTCTTGGTTTTGTTGATCTTATGTATTGTTTTTTTGGTCTCTATGTCATTTATCTGTGCTCTGATTTTTGTTATTTCCTTCCTTCTGCTTACACTGGGCTTTTCTTGTTGCTCCTTTTCTAACTCTTTGAGTTGTAGAGTTAGATCATCTGTTACCATTTTTTCTAGTTTTTTGCTATAGGCTTGTAAGGATATGAACTTCCCTCTCAAAACTGCTTTTGCTGTGTCCCATAGGTTTTGGATTGTTGTGTTTTCATTGTCATTTGTTGCCAGGATGTTTTTAATTTCTTCCTTGATTTCTCTGGTAACCCAGTCCTTGTTTAACAGCAAGCTGTTTAGTCTCCATGTGTTTGATTTCTTTGGATTATTTTTATTGTAGTTAATTTCCAGTTTTATGCCATTATGGTCTGAGAAGATACTTGATATGATTTCTATCTTCTTGAATTTAAAGAGACTTTGCCTATGTCCCAAAATGTGGTCTATCTTTGAGAATGTCCCATGTGCACTTGAGAAGAATGTATATTCTGTGGCTTTGGGGTCGAGTGTCCTGAAGAGGTCAATTAATTCCATCTGGTCTAGTGAGTCATTTAGGATTGATATTTCTTTGCTGATTTTTTGTTTAGGTGATTTTTTTAAAAATAAATTTTTATTGTTCGTATTATTACAAGTGTTCCTTTCCCCCCCCTTCCTACCCCACCCTCTGCCCTTTCCCCACTCCCCATTGTCCTCATCCATAGGTGCACAGTTTATGTTCAGTCTCTTCCCACATTCCCCTCTCCCCTTTTCCCCAAGAATCATCAGTTCACTCCCCTTCCATACCTCTGATTCTATTATATTCAACAGTTAATATTGTTCATCAGATTTTTTTTTAATTTCCTTGGTTTTTAGATTCACTTGTTGATAGTTACGTATTTGTTGTTCATAATTTTTATCTTTATTTACTTTCTCTTCTGAAAGAACCCCCTTCAGCAATTCATATAATTCTGGTTTGGTGGTGATGAACTCCTTTAGCTTTTTTTTATTAGTGAAGCTCTTTATCTGACCTTCGATTCTGAGTGATAGCTTTGCTGGGTAGAGTATTTTTGGCTGTAGGTTCTTACTATTCATCACCTTGAATATTTCTTGCCATTCCCGTCTGGCCTGCATGGTTTCTGTTGAGAAATCAGCTGACAATCGTATAGGTGCTCCTTTATAGGTAACCACCTGCTTAGCTCTTGCTGCTTTTAATATTCTCTCTTTGTCCTTTGCTCTTGGAATCTTAATTATGATTTGTCTCGGTGTGGTCCTTTTTGGATTCCTCTTATTTGGAGTTCTGTGTGCTTCCTGGACTTGTAAGTCCAATTCTTTCCCCAGGTGGGGGAAGTTTTCTGTCACTATTTCTTTCAGTATGTTTTCGATATCTTGCTCTCTCTCATCTTCTGGGACCCCCATGATTCTGATGTTGGATCGTTTGAAGTTGTCCCAGAGGTTTCTTACATTATCTTCAATTTTCTGGATTCTCTTGCATTCTAGCTTCTGCAGAGGAGTGTCTTCTGGCTCTTTATGTTCCAAATCTTTGACTTGAATCTTGCGATCTTCCATTCTGTTTTTAGGACTCTGTATAATATTTTTTATTTCAGACAATGTATTCTTTATTTCTTGTTGATCCCTTAGCATTTCTTGTTGATCCCTTTTTATATCTTCATAGGTCTCATTTATTTTATCGGCCTTTTCTAGGAGACTCTTGAAAAACCTTATAAGTGTGGTTTTGAACTCTATATCCAGTCGCTTTTTGTCCTCCATTTCTTTCGTTTGTGATCTATTTGGTTTAGGCATTTTCGCAGGCAGCTTTTCTGATGGGGCGGGGTTTCAGGGTGGAGCCTACAGCCTCGGCTTCCGTCAGCCCCGCCCTATGCGACTCCTGAGACTCAGGGTCCTTCAGTACTGGTTGCAAGCACCTCTGAGAGAAAGGTGCCCTCGATTTTCGCCTGCTACCAAACAGTGTAGGCTCTCCCGCAATGGGCCCCGAAGCTGGGGTTCAGTTCAGTTGGAAGTGGAGTTGGAGATGGCGTTCAGAGCAGTCTGGAGCCCCTGTCTCCTTCCCGCCAGTGCAGTCAGCTGTCCCTTCTCTGCGCGCTGTGTGCGCGCCTCTGGGACCTCCTTTCGCTGCTTCCCCGGGTTCCGTCTTACAGCCCAGCTCCCTCTGGATGAGCCTGGGTCCCCAGGGTCTGGCCTAGAATGGGGGTTCAGAGCAGTTGGGGGCCCAGCACAGTCCGAGTGTTTATCTCCTTCCCGCTAGGGAACGCCAGCCAGGCACTCGGCCTCCCTCCTCTCCAGCTCCGTCCTCTCCGCGCGCGCCGCGTGTCTCCGTACCTTGGGCTTTTATAGCTCCTCCGCGCTTCCTTCTGGTTTTCTCCTTGCTTCTCGTTGTAGAATTTCCAGTCAGTTGACTTTCCTGTAGTTCTGGGTAATGTCCATTTTATATTTTAGTTGTATTTTATTGAAATTGTTGCGTGCGGCTGCAGCTAGGTGCCTACCCGAGCAGCCATCTTGGATTCTCTGCCCTGTGTAGATGATTTGTCGAAGGGTGACAGTGGGGTATTAAAATCTCCTACTATGATTGTATTGCTATTAATCTCTCCCTTAATGTCCTCCAGCAGTTTTTTAATGTATTTGGTTGCTCCTGTATTGGGTGCATATATATTTACCAGGGTTATTTCTTCTTGTTGGATTGTTCCCTTTATTATAATGAAGTGGCCTTCATTATCTCTTGTTATGTCCTTCACTCTGAGATCTAATTTGTCAGATATAAGTATTGCTACCCCAGCTTTTTTTTCATTTCCATTTGCCTGGAAAACTTTTTTCCATCCCTTCACCCTCAGTCTGTGTGCATCTCTTTTTCTGAGGTGGGTTTCTTGTAGACAACAGATGTATGGGTCTTGTTTTCTTATCCAATCTGTTACGCTATGTCTTTTGATTAGAGCATTTAATCCATTTACATTTAAGGTTATTATTGATAGGTACTCATTTAACGCCATTTTTATTCTATAGCCATGTTCCTTCTTCACTTCTAATTTCTTTATTTTTACAGTAGACCCTTTAGCATTTCTTGTATTGCTGGTTTGGTGGAGATAAATTCCTTCAGTCTTTTTTTGTCTGTGAAGCTCCTGATTTCCCCTTCAATTTTGATTGATAGCCTTGCTGGGTACAGAATTCTTGGATTCAGACCCTTCCTTTGCATGACTTTGTATATTTCATCCCATTCCCTTCTGGCCTGATAGGTTTCTGTTGAGAAATCAGTTGCTAGTCTGATGGGGGTTCCTTTATATGTAACTTTCTGTCTCTCTCTGGCTGCTTTTAAGATTCTAACTTTGTCATTGGTGTTTGCCAATTTAATTATAATATGTCTTGGCGTCGGTCTTCTGGGATCCATTTTGCTTGGGATTCTGCGAGCATCTTGGATTTGTGTGGGTTTTTTCTTCTCTATTTCAGGAAAGTTTTCTGTCATTATTTCTTGAAATACTTTTTCCATGTCTACCTCAGTTTCCTTTCCTTCTGGAACCCCTATTATTCGAATATTATTTTGTTTTGTATTGTCCCAAAGCTCCCGTAGGCTTTCCTCCTGCTTTTTAATCTTTTTTTCTAGAAGTTGCTCTACTTGGGTATTTTTTTCCATCTTATCTTCTACCTCACTGATGCGGTCCTCTGCTTCATCTAGTCTACTCTTGATGCTTTCTATTGAGTTCTTCATGGTAGCGATGTCATTTTTCATTTCTTCTTGGTTCTTCTTCAGTTCCTCATGGCTCTTCTTCATTTCCTCATGGTTCTTCCTCATTTCTTCTTGGCTTTTGTCAAATTTCTCTTCCATTCTTTTTAGCCATCCTATGATCATTACTCTGAATTCTTGCTCTGTTAGGCTGCTTGCCTCTGACTCGTTTACTTCCCTTTCTGGTGATGCCTGGTTTTCTTTCACGTGTGGACTATGTTTTTGTCTCCCCATGGCCTCTCTTTTCAGGATGTCTGGTTATGTGGTATTCCTTCTCCTGCGTTGATTTTGAGGTACAAAATACAACACTACCAGGTACAACACAAGAGGCACTTAACAGGAATGTATTTACAATATTAATAACCTCTAATAAAGGTGACCACTAGAGAAAGGCAACTTAGGGGATAGGAGAGAAGGAAGAAAGGTAAAAATAAAATAAAGAAAAATTAAAAAAAAAAATTAAAATTAAAATTAAAAAAAATTAAGTAAATTAAAAAAAAGGGATAAAGAGATAGAAAAAGAAGAAGAAAAAAAAGTAATGACAAAATGAAGTTGGAAAACGGGGAAAAAAAGAAGAGGGAGGGAGGGAGAGAGAGAGAGAGAGAGAGAGAGAGAGAGAGAGAGAGAGAAGAAGCAAACTAAAAGAGAAATGGAAAACAAACTATATATATGTGGAGAAAATTGCCATAGAACAACCTCTGAACCAAGCCAATGTCAGTAACAATACTTGGAGCTTAATACAAACTACAATATCTACTATTATTAAGTAAGGCTATGATATACAGAAGTAAAAGAAACAAACAAAAACAGAGGATTTAAAAAAAAAATACAAAGCAACAATAACAATACAGGAATAAGCATAACAATTTCACTAAAAAGCATAAAAATTCACAATAATCAACCTTCACACAAACAATGCGAAAAGGCTAGAGGGGAGAACAGATTTTTTTTTTTTTTAACTAGTTAATATAGTGCAGAGATTGGTATTTATACACTTGGATCAGGGGTTGGATCTTAGGTCTATAAGTATAGTGAGAGCTTTAGCAGGGGGTATACAGAAAGAATAGAGGAAAAACTAAAGCCAGAAAGGGATAGGATAAACTGTAGACTAAAGGGTAAAGTTTAGTAAGAGAGTGATGGTGTAAAGGTTGAGTTGAGATAGGGTTGAATGATGCTATAGTAGAGATTAAAATAGAATGAAGGTTACTCACAATGTAAAATAAAGAAAAAATAAAATGGTACTAGAGAGAGAGAAAAAAGAAAAAAATGAAGCAAAAATTGCAAAATAGCAGTAGTAATAATGATGATAGAGATTGAAAAATGGAATAATTGGAGACATAAAATCAAGTAAGAAAAAAAGAAAAAAAATTGTTTCTTAAGTAAAAGATATGAAAAATGAAAATTAAATAAAAGCTGTAAAAAATGAAAATAAAATAAAGAATAGTAAAATTAGCATAAAAATGACCAGTAGTGGTCATTCACTTCCTCTGTTAATGTATTTGGCACTTCTGATTCTCGGACCAGACAGTCTTGCAGTTCCCAGCTTTCCACTGCACCTCAGTATTGTAAGGTAATCCTTAATTTTTAGTAGGCTATATCTTAGTTATTTGTGTCCATTTATTTTTGATTAATTAAAAGAAAAAAGAAAAGAGAAAAGAGAAAAAAAAAAAGGCAGTTTGTAATTCAGCTCTTAGGTGTCAGTGTTACCGGTTTGACCTCCCAGTCATTTTGGTTGCTCTGGCCTTCTTTCTCTATGGCTCTAGCTGGCAGGGTGCCAGCTGGCTCCCAGACTGTCTCTTCTGGCTCCGATCCCTTGTTTCCAGGAAGGCAATTTCCCCCTGCAATTTCCCCGGATATGCCCAACTAGGCAGTCCTTCCCTAGTATTTCTAAGCTAGGGGGTGAAGGGGATCTTGGCGGGACAGCCGCGATTCTTAACACTCTGTCCCGTGTCCCCTAGCGTTTCTTTAAAAAATTCCTGCTTCTGGGGAAGCTTACGCCAAACCCAGCACTAGATGTCGCTGCAGCCTTCTTAGGGCTCAGCTTTGCGGGCGCTCCATGGAGGCGGGGCCGGAGCTCCCCGGCTACCGTAGCTGCCTGTGCCACGAGACCGCGATTCCTCAGGCTATCCCCGCAAACTCTGACCTTTCCATGGGTGACCGAAGAGCTCCTTTGAATCCATGCACCTGCGCCAATTCGGGCGTCTCAGCTGCTGGATGGACTACTCCGCTGTGGGTTTTCCAGGCCTCAGAGAAGCTACTCCTTTCCTGGTAAGATGGCGCAGCCTACCCTCCGAGCCGCAGCCCCAGCTCACGGCCGCCACCGCCGCCGCCGCCGCGGCAGTGCTGGCCACCCAGCCAGGAAATCCTGTCCAGCGGACCGCTCCCTACCTTCCTTGAGAACTCCGCTGCCCCTCAGCTGACAATCAACATTCCCTGAGTGACTCAGATGCTACTTTTATCTGTTCTGGGACCAGAGTCAGAACAAGTCCGACTGTTCAGTCGCCATCGTCAAGCTCCGCCCTCCCTAGAATAGTACTGAAGCTCAATACCTACTTGGGGTTCCATTCTAGCTTTTTATATAAATATATATATATATATATATATATATATATATATATATATATATAATATATATTATTGACTTTTTTTTTACAAAGAGGAAGGGAGAGGAATAGAGAGTTAGAATTGTCGATGAGAGAGAAACATCCATCAGCTGCCTCTTGCACACCTTCCAGTGGGGATGTGCCCACAACCAAGGTACATGCCTTTGAATGGAATCGAACCTGGGACATTTCAGTCCACAGGCCAACGCTTTATCCACTGAGTCAAACCCATCAGGGCCATTCTAGCTTTCTTTAAGATCTCTGCAACTGGGTAAGTTTCTATAATTGGAATGTGCTTTTATTTATTTATTTATTTATTTTTTTTTTTAATAAATTTTTATTGTTCATATTATTACAAATGTTCCTTTTTTCCCCCCCTCACCATTGCTCTCCTCCACCAGGTTTCCACCCCACCCTCTGCCCTTTCCCCACACCCCATTGTCCTCATCCACAGGTGCACAGTTTATGTTCAGTCTCTTCCCACGCCCCCCTCTCCCCTTTTCCCCAAGAATCATCAGTTCACTCCCCTTCCATACCTCTGATTCTATTATATTCAACAGTTACTATTGTTCATCAGATTTTTTTTTTTAATTTCCTTGGTTTGTAGATTCACTTGTTGATAGTTACGTATTTGTTGTTCATAATTTTTATCTTTGTTTACTTTCTCTTCTGAAAGAACCCCCTTCAGCAATTCATATAATTCTGGTTTGGTGGTGATGAACTCCTTTAGCTTTTTTTTATTAGTGAAGCTCTTTATCTGACCTTCGATTCTGAGTGATAGCTTTGCTGGATAGATTATCTTTGGCTGTAGGTTCTTACTACTCATCACCTTGAATATTTCTTGCCATTCCCTTCTGGCCTGCATGGTTTCTGTTGAGAAGTCAGCTGACAATCGTATAGGTGCTCCTTTATATGTAACTACCTTCTTTGCTCTTGCTTCTTTTAATATTCTCTCTTTGTCTTTTGCTCTTGGAATTTTAATTATGAGGTGTCTTGGTGTGGTCCTCTTTGGATTCCTTTTGTTTGGAGTTCTGTGCGCTTCCTGGACTTGTAAGTCTAATTCTTTCACCAGGTGGGGGAAGTTTTCTGTCACTATTTCTTTCAGTATGTTTTTGATATCTTGCTCTCTCTCATCTTCTGGGACCCCCATAATTCTGATGTTGGTTCGCTTGAAGTTGTCCCAGAGGTTTCTTACATTATTTTCAATTTTCTGGATTCTCTTGCCTTCTAGCTTCTGTGGAGGAGTGTCTTCTGGCTCTTTATGTTTCAAATCTTTGACTTGATTCTTGCGATCTTCCCTTTTGTTTTTAGGACTCTGTAAAATATGTTTTATTTCAGACAATGTATTCTTTATTTCTTGTTGTTCCCTTATCATTTCTTGATGATCTCTTTTCATATCCTCATAGGTCTTATCCATCTTTTCTAGGAAATTCTTGAAAAACCTTATAAGCGTAGATTTGAACTCTATATCCAGACGCTTTTTGTCCTCCATTTCTTTTGTTTGTGATTTATTTTGTTGTCGCATTTCGCAGTTACAGATGGGGCGAGGTTTCAGGGTGGAGCCTGCAGCTTTGGCTTCCGTCAGCCCCGCCCTATGCGGGTCCTTCAGTGCTCGCTGCCGGTACCTCTGAGAGAAAGGTGCCCTCGATTTTCGCCTGCTGCCGAACAGTCTATGTGCTCTCCCCCAATGAGCCCGGTATTGGGGTTCAGTTCAGTTTGAAGTGGAGTTGGAGGTGGCGTTCAGAGCAGTCTGGAGCCCCAGTCTCCTTCCGGCCAGGGCAATCCCGCAGCACAGCGGACCGTCCCTTCTCTGAGCTTAGTGTGCGCACCGCAGGGACCTCCTTTCGCCGCGGCTTTCCCGGGGTCCTGCCTTACAGCCCGGCTCCCTATGGCTGAGCCTGGGTCCCCGGGGTCTGGGGAACTGGGGTTCAGAGCAGTCGGGGACCCAGCACAGTTGGAGTTTTGTCTCCTTTCCGCTAGGGAACGCCTGCCAGGCACTCCGTCTCCCCCTCCTCTCTGGCTCCGTCCTCTCCGCGCACCGTGTCTCCGTACCTTGGGCTTTTCCAGCTCCTCCGCGCCTCCTTCTGGTTTTGTCCTTGCTTCTCGCTGTAGAATTTCCAGTCAGTCAACCTTCCTGTAGTTCTGGGCAATGTCCGTTTTATATTTTAGTTGTATTTTATTGAAATTGTTGTGTGCGGCTGCGGCTAGGTCTTCACCTGGGCGCAGCCATCTTGGATCCTCGGAATGTGGCTTTTAGAATAAAAACAAGAAAAAGGAACACTTTTGTCAGTGTTTCTCCATGATAAAGTGCCAGCTAATACTCCCTTTACTTTCCTCGTAGATGCACAAAAGTTATTCACTGTTATCGGTTATTATTGTTGCATAACAGCCCAATCCAAAATTAAGTAAGTCAAAGCAATCTATTATTTCTCACAATTTTGAGGGTAGGCCAAGCAGTACTTCTGCTAGTTTCATCTGGGATCTCTTACATAGTTGCATCCAGCTAAAGAATTAACTAGGCCAGAAAGTCCAGAATGGCGTCACTCACATGTCTGGTAATTGGGTGGAATATCAGCTAGGATGCCTCACTTCTCCTTCAATAGACTAGACTGGCTTCCTTACGTAACACTCTTACAGCAGTATTTCAAGAGAACAAAGGTGGAAGTTGGCAAGATCTTTTGAGACTCACATATCATTTCTGCAAAGGGGCATGCATATTGTGAGGGGAAGAAATTTTTGGCATTTAAGTAATCTATACACTCACTAAGTTAGAGCAGAATCATATCTGAGCTGCATACCCATTCCTGAAAATTACTAGGACTAAAAGAGCAATCCCAGATTACAGTGGGAAACCATCAACAGAAGATTCTATCCTCAGCCAGCAGTTTCTAAGGTTTTTATCTTGTGCTTCATGGAGTCATGGAGTCCAGGTACCCTTTAAAATTGTATGCAAAATTTTGTGTATTTTTGCATTTTTATGGAGAAAGGGGATCTGTGATTCTCCCCACCCCCGAAGGTCACTACAATCTAATTAATGATAATCCTTAGTTTGTGACATGTAACCACATATTAAGTATTGCACAGTTATTTTAAATTCTGATTTTAATTTTTTTTTCTTTTTTACGCTAAGAGGCTTTTTAGGGGAATTAGTAATGTTGTAAAATCAAGCAATAGCAGTATGTCTAAATTGCGAGAAAAAAAAAAAAGGAATAGAATCAACTTTTGGCACTTCATAATATCTGATCTTGCAAGCATAATGAAGACCACCTCGCCTTTTTATTTTTGAACCCCTACTCGATTCCTAACAGGCAATGACGAGAGTTTTAAAAGGTGAATAGCCCTGGCTGGTGTGGCTCAGTTGGTTGAGGTGTCATCCTGTGCAACAAAGGGTTTCGGATTCAATTCCCAGTCAGGGCACATACCCAGGTTTCGGGTTCAATCCCAGTCAGGGCGTGTATGGGAGGCAACTGATATTTCTCTCTTTCCCTCCTTTCCTCTCTTAAAAAACTGAATAGCCCTAGAGAGTATGGCCTGCAGATTAAAGGGTCCTGGGTTTGAAGTCAAGGGCACATACCTCAGTTGCAGACTCGATCCCCAGTCCTAGTCAAGGGTGTTTACGGGAGGCAAGCAATTGATGTGTTTTACTCACATTGATGTTTCTCTCTGTCACTTCCCCTCCCTGTACTCTCTCTAAAAATAAATGGAAAAATATCCTTGGGTGAGAAGCAACAAAAAATTTTAAGAAGTTGAATGCTCTGGCCACTGTGGTTAAGTGGTTAGAGCGTTGGCCCAATCACCAAAGGGTCGAAGTTTCGATTCCATGGGGGAAGCACCCAATCGATGTGTCTATCACATCGATGTTTTCTCTCTTTCTCTTTCCTTCCACTTTCACTCTCTCTGAAAATCAATGGAGAAAAATATCCTCAGGTGAGGATTAACAAAAAAAAGGTGAACAATGCTATGTTATAATCTGATAATTAGGTCTTTCTGAAGCTGGAATGATACTAATAAGTTTGTTCTCTGGACAGACTTGAGAAGGAGAAAGCAGAAATTGAACGCATGCGAAATCTGACTGAGGAAGAGAGGCGAGCTGAGCTCCGTGCAAATGGCAAAGTTATTACCAACAAAGCTGTGAAGGGCAAATACAAGTTCTTACAGAAGTATTATCACCGGGGTGCCTTCTTCATGGTAAGAGGGGAAAAGGGAAAATTGGGCAATAGAAATAACTCAAATAACTCAGACGCTTTGAAATCTATTTTCCCCTCAAGAATAAACTGGTTCTGGAATGTTACTTCCACTTGCCAGTGGTCAGCTTTCTCATTTGCTTTTTTAAGCCTCTGAAGAATATGAATCCAACAGAGAAAAGTATTGGTAAAAGGATTTTACAAGTTGCAGCAACTATTTTTTCTTTTAGCCCCAACTCCCAGGAGAAGGAAATGATGTGTTGGAATCGAGGAACTGAAATAGAGAGGTGGCGATCTATATAGATACTAGACTATTTATATACCAAAATCACTTAGATATTATTCATAACTGACTTTTGCATTTTGGTTATGCATAAAATAGGTTCTGCAAATAGCTTTACATGAACTCATACTTGCATGGCAACAGTTTAATTCACTTCATTCTGAGCTGACAGAAAGTTACTAAGCCTAACTAACAAAAAAAAGTGGTTAATTATCTAACCACTATGTATAATTCCATCATCTTACCAAGATCAAAATATCAACTTGTTAATCCTATATAAAGTGATTTATTCCAAATTATTTGGATTAGCATTAGATATACTTTTTTAAAACTATTTTTAGAAAGAGGATAGAAATTGGGAGCTTGAAGATGGCGACCGAACAGATGGACTTGTTCTGACCCCGGTCCCAAAACAGATAGAAGCAACATCTGAGTCGCTCAGGGAATGTTGATTAGCAGCTAAGGGGCAGCGGATCACTCTAGGAAGGTAAGGAAGTGTCCGCTGGACAATTTTTCCTGACCAAGCGGCCAGCACTCCCGACTTCTCCCGGAGCTCCGGGCTTGGCGCAAAGGCGGCGCCACCCTACCAGGAAGGGAGCAGCTTCTCTGAGGCCTGGAAAACCCACAGCCGAGGAGTCCATCGAGCACCTGTGGCGCCCTGATCGGAGCAAGCGCGTGGATTCAAGGAAGCTCTTCAACCACCCACAGAAAGGTCAGAGTTTGCGTGGTTAGGCTGAGAGTTCAGGCTGCGATAGCCCCATTGCTCCCGCGAGGCCCCGCCCCCAGAGCGGCCCTGAGCTCCACGGCCCCACCTATTGATATATTGTAGCACCAAAGCGCTGCGAGGCCCCGCCCCCAGTGGGGCCCTGAGCGCTGCGCCCCGGAGCGCCGCGAGGCCCCGCCCCCAGTGCGGCCGCGGCCCCGCCTATATTGTAGCCCAGGAGAGCTGCGAGGGCCTGCCCCCAGAGAGAAAGAAGGCCAGAGCAACCAAAGTCTGGGAGGTCAAACCAGTAACACTGACACCTAAGAGCTGAACTACAAACTGCCTTTTTTTTTTTTTTTTCTTTTTTCTTTTTCTTTATCTTTTAATTAATCAAAAATAAATGGACACAAATAACTAAGATATAGCCTACCTAAAATTAAGGACTACCTTACAAAACTGAGGTGCAGTGGAAAGCTGGGAACTGCAAGACTCTCTGATCCAAGAACCAGGCATACCAAATACAATAACAGAGGAAGTGATTGAACTCTACTGGACAATTTTATGCTAATTATACTATTCTTTATTTTATTTTCATTTTTTACATTTTTTATTTAATTTTCATTTTTTACATCTTTTACTTCAGAAACGATTTTTTTTCTTTTTTCCTTACTTGATTTTACCTTTTCAATTATTACATTTTTCAATCTCTATCTTCACTATTACTACTGCTATTTTGCAATTTTTTTTTCTTTTTCTTTTCCTCCCCAGTACCATTTTACTTCGTCTTTATTTTACATTGGGAGTAACCTTCATTCTATTTTAATCTCTACTATAGCATCATTCAACCCTATCTCAATTCGACCTTTACCCCATCACTCTCTTACTGTTTAAACTTTAACCTTTTAGTCTCCAGTTTATCCTATCCCTTTCCGGCTTTAGTTTTTCCTCTATTCTTTCTGTATACCCCCTGCTAAAGCTCTCACTATACTCATAGACCTAAGTTCCAACCCCTGATACAAGTGTATAAATATCACTCTCTGCACTATATTAACTAGTTAAAAAAAAAAAAAAAACACAAAAAAAAACGGTTCTACTTTCTATCCTTTTCTCATTGTTTGAGTGAAGGTTGATTATTGTGAATATTTGTGCTTTTCAGTGAAATTGTTATGCTTATTCCAGTGTTGTTATTGTTGCTTTGTATTTTTTTTTTAAATCCTCTGTTTTTGTTTGTTTCTTTGACTTCTGTATATCATAACCTTACTTAATAATAGTGGATATTGTATTGTAGTTTGGATTAATCTCAAAGTATTGTTACCGGCATTGGCTGGGCTCAGTGGTTGATCTATGGCAATTTTCTCCACATATATATAGTTTGTTTCCCATTTTTTTAGTTTGCTTCTTCTCTCTCTCTCTCTCTCTCTCTCTCTCTCTTTATCTCTCTCTCTTACTCTCTCTTCTTTTTCTCCCTGTTTTCTAACTTCATTTTGTCATTACTTTATTTCTTCTTTGACTTTTTTTTTTTTTAAATTTTTCTTTATTTTATTTTTACCTTCCTTCCTTCCTTCTCTCCTATACCCTAATTTGCCTATCGCTAGGGGTTACCTTTATTAGAGGTTATTAATATTGTAAATACATTCCTGTTAAGTGCCTCTCGTGTTGTACCTGGTAGTGTTGTATTTTGCACCTATAAATTAACGCAAGAGAAAGAACACCACATAACCAGACATCCTGAAAAGAGATACCATGGGAAGACAAAGAAACACCCCACAAATGAAAGAAAAGCAGGCATCACCAGAAAAGGAAGTAAACGAGCCAGAGGCAAGCAGCCTACCAGAGCAAGAGTTCAGAATAATGATTATTGGTTGGCTAAAAAGAATGGAAGAGAAATTTGACAATAACCAAGAAGAAATGAGGAAGAACCATCAGGAATTGAGGAAGAACCAAGAAGAAATGAAAAATGATATCGCTACCATGAAGAACTCAATAGAAAGCATCAAGAGTAGACTAGATGAAGCGGAAGACCGCATCAGTGAGCTAGAAGACAAGATGGAAAAAAATACCCAATTAGAGCAGCTTCTAGAAAAAAAGATTAAAAAGCAGGAGGAGAGCCTACGGGAGCTTTGGGACATTACAAAACAAAATAATATTCGAATAATAGGGGTTCCAGAAGGAAAGGAAACTGAGGTAGACGTGGAAAAAGTATTTCAAGAAATAATGACAGAAAACTTTCCTGAGATAGAGAAGAAAAAACCCACACAAATCCAAGATGCTCGCAGAGTCCCAAGCAAAATGAATCCCAGAAGACAGACGCCAAGGCACATTATAATTAAAGTGGCAAACAACAACGACAAAGTAAGAATCTTAAAAGCAGCCAGAGAGAGACAGAAAGTTACTTACAAAGGAACCCCCATCAGACTAGCAACTGATTTCTCAACAGAAACATATGAGGCCAGAAGGGAATGGGATGAAATATACAAAGTCATGCAAAGGAAGGGTTTGAATCCAAGAATACTGTACCCAGCAAGACTATCAATCAAAATTGAAGGGGAAATCAGGAGCTTCACAGACAAAAAAAGACTGAAGGAATTTATCTCCACCAAACCAGCAATGCAAGAAATGCTAAAGGGTCTACTGTAAAAATAAAGAAATAGGAATTGAAGAAGGAACATGGGTATAGAATAAAAATGCCATCAAATGAGTACCTATCAATAATAACCTTAAATGTAAATGGATTAAATGCTCCAATCAAAAGACATAGGGTAACAGATTGGATAAGAAAACAAGACCCTTACATCTGTTGCCTACAAGAAACCCACCTCAGAAAAAAAGATGCACACAGACTGAGGGTGAAGGGATGGAAAAAAGTTTTCCAGGCAAATGGAAAGGAAAGAAAAGCTGGGGTAGCAATACTTATATCTGACAAATTAGATCTCAGAGTGAAGGACATAACAAGAGATAATGAAGGCCACTTCATAATACTAAAGGGTACAATCCAACAAGAAGAAATAACCCTGGTAAATATATATGCACCCAATACAGGAGCACCCAAATACATAAAAAAACTGCTGGAGGACATTAAGGGAGAGATTAATAGCAATACAATCATAGTAGGAGATTTTAATACCCCACTGTCACCCTTCGACAAATCATCTAAACAAAAAATCAGCAAAGAAATATCAATCCTAAGCGACTCACTAGACCAGATGGAATTAATTGACATCTTTAGAACATTGCACCCCAAAGCCACAGAATATACATTCTTCTCAAGTGCACATGGGACATTCTCAAAGATAGACCACATTTTGGGACATAGGCAAAGTCTCTTCAAATTCAAGAAGATAGAAATCATATCAAGCATCTTCTCAGACCATAGTGGCATAAAACTGGAAATTAATTACAATAAAAATAATCCAAAGAAATCAAATACATGGAGACTAAACAACATGCTATTAAACAAGGACTGGGTTACCAGAGAAATCAAGGAAGAAATTAAAAACATCCTGGCAACAAATGACAATGAAAACACAACAATCCAAAATCTATGGGACACAGCAAAAGCAGTTTTGAGAGGGAAGTTCATATCCTTACAAGCCTATTGCAAAAAACTAGAAAAAATGGTAACAGATGAACTAACTCTACAACTCAAAGAGTTAGAAAAAGAGCAACAAGAAAAGCCCAGTGTAAGCAGAAGGAAGGAAATAACAAAACTCAGAGCACAGATAAATGACATAGAGACCAAAGAAACAATACATAAGATCAACAAAACCAAGAGCTGGTTCTTCGAAAGGATAAACAAGATTGATGGACCTCTAGCCAGGCTAACCAAGAAACAAAGAGAGAGGACCCAAATAAACAAAATCAGAAATGAAAGAGGTGAAATAACAACAGACCCCACCGAAATACAACAGATGGTTACAAAATACTACGAACAACTCTATTCCAACAAACTAAACAACCTGGAGGAAATGGACATATTCCTAGAAAAATACAAACTGCCAAAACTCAATCAGGAAGAATCTAAAAATCTCAATAGACCAGTGACGTGGGAAGAAATTGAAACAGTCATCAAAAAGCTTCCAGCAAACAAAAGCCCAGGGCCAGATGGCTTCACAGGAGAGTTTTACCAAACATTCAAGGAAGAACTAAAACCTATCCTCCTCAGACTATTCCAAAAAATCCAAGAGGAAGGAACACTTCCGAACTCCTTCTATGAAGCCAACATCACCCTAATACCAAAACCAGATAAAGACAACTCAATGAAAGAGAATTACAGGCCAATATCCCTCATGAACATAGATGCCAAAATCCTCAACAAAATTCTAGCAAAACGACTCCAGAAGAACATCACAAAGATCATATACCATGACCAAGTAGGATTTATTCCAGGAATGCAAGGATGGTACAATATCCACAAATCAATAAACGTGATACATCACATAAACAAATTGAAAGATAAAAATCAGAAAGAATTTATTTGGGAGGATCCAAGATGGCTGCTCGGGTATACACCTAGCCGCAGCAGCTCACAACAATTTCAAGGGAATACAACTAAAATGTAGAGTGGACATTGCCCAGAGCTACAGGTAGTCGACTGACTGAAAACTCTACAATAGGAAGGAGAGAGAAAACCAGAAGGAAAATCAGAGGAGCTGAAAAAAAGCCTAAGGTACGGAGACATGCTGCGCGCTCGCACGCACGCGCGCGCGGAGAGGTCGCAGCCGGAGAGGAGGAGAGGGCTGGGTGCTGCCTGGCGTTCCCTAGCAGGAAGGAAATAGAACCCCCAGCCTGGGCTGAACCCCCGAACCGGCAGCGCTGAGCCCCAAGATATGTGCCAGACCCTGGGGACCCAGGCTCCGGCAGGGGGAGACAATCCCGGGGGACGGCGAAATGCAGGGCCCCCGGAGTCGCGCGCACATGGCGCGCAGAGGACTGAATGTTGACTCTGATGCTGGATTACCCTAGCCGGAAGAAACAAAGCCTCCGGCGGCAGCTCTGAGCCTCAGTCCAGACCACCCCGAACTCCAGGTCTGGGCCAGTCCCTGGGGACCCAGGCTCGGGCAGGGGGAGACGGAGCTGTGAGGTGGAGTCCTGGGAGCGCGGCGAAAGGCCGAGCCCCCGGAGTCGCGCACACTGTGCGCAGAGGACAGTCTGTTGACTCTGATCCTGGACTCCCCTAGTGGGAGGGAGAAAGAAAGCTCCAGACTGGAGGAACGCCACGAGGAGCAGGAGCCCCTGCCGGACACCGGCCAGCCGGGCGCCAGCAAGGAGCCGGGCGACGGGGCCCCCAGTGGGGGGGGTGCCCCTGAGCCTTCTACTGCTGAGCGCTGGCAACGGAGCCAAGGATGGGGGCTGCTTCCTGGGCGGCGCCGACCCCGGCAACAGGCTGGAGCAGCGCGGGAGCCCGCGGAGAACAAAGGGGTGCCACAGGCCAACCTGCTGAGCTCCCAGGACAAGGAGGAAGAAACCAAAGAAGTTCTCAATGTGAAGAAATCAAGTGAGAGCAAATGATAGTAAAATTACTTAAGAAAGAATACAAAGAAGATCTTGAAAAATCAAAGACTAAGTCAGAACTCAACGCACCAGCCAACATTGCAACATAAATGCGTTTTTTTTTTTTTTTAAAAAAAAGAAAAAAAAAAGGAGAAAAAAGGGACAGAATGTTGGAACAGCGGCGACCAGGCCTAGAGTGGCCAGGCACAAGGCAGTGGCAGCTGGGCCCGGAGCAGCAGTGGCCAGGCCCCAGAGCAGCAGCAGCCAGAACAAGAGCATCAATGGCCAGCACTGGAGCAGCCAGACCTGGGGCAGTGGCAGCCAGGCCTGAGGCAGAGGCGGCCAAGCCCAGGGTGGCCAGTCCAGGAACACCCAGACACGGAGTGGCTGGGCCCGGAGAAGCCCGGTCCAGAGCAGCCGGGTTGGGAGCAGCCAGGCCCAGAACAGCAGTAGCCAAGCACGGAGCATCCAGGCTGGGAGCGGCCAGGCTCGGAGCAGCCGGGTCGGGTGTGGCCAGGCCCGGAGCAGCGGCGGCCAGGCTGGGAGCGGCCAGGCCCGGAGCAGCTGGGTCTGGTGTGGCCAGGCCTGGAGCAGCGGCTGCCAGGCTAGGAGCGGCCAGGCCCGGAGCAGCAGCTGCCAGGCTGGGAGCAGCCAGGTCCGGAGCAGCCGGGTCTGGTGTGGCCAGGCCCAGAGCAGCGGCTGCCAGGCTGGGAGCGGCCAGGCCCAGAGCAACAGCTGCCAGGCTGGGAGCGGCCAGGCCCGGAGCAGCTGGGTCTGGTGCGGCCAGGCCCGGAGCAGCGACTGCCAGGCTGGGAGCGGCCAGGCCCGGAGCAGCCGGGTCTGGTGCGGCCAGGCCCGGAGCAGCAGCTGCCAGGCTGGGAGCTGCCAGGCCCGGAGCAGCCGGGTCTGGTGCGGCCAGGCCAGGAGCAGCTGCTGCCAGGCTGGGAGCGGCCAGGTCCGGAGCAGCGGCTGCCAGGCTGGGAGCTGCCAGGCCCGGAGCAGCCGGGTCTGGTGCGGCCAGGCCAGGAGCAGTGGCTGCCAGGCTGGGAGCGGCCAGGCCCGGAGCAGCGGCTGCCAGGCTGGGAGCGGCCAGGCCCGGAGCAGCCGGGTCTGGTGCGGCCAGGCCCGGAGCAGTGGCTGCCAGGCTGGGAGTGGCCAGGCCCGGAGAAGCGGCTGCCAGGCTGGGAGCGGCCAGGCCCGGAGCAGCCGGGTCTGGTGCAGCTAGGCCAGGAGCAGCGGCAGCCAGGCTGGGAGCGGCCAGGCCCGGAGCAGCGGCTGCCAGGCTGGGAGCGGCCAGGCCCGGAGCAGCCGGGTCTGGTGCGGCCAGGCCCGGAGCAGCGGCTGCCAGGCTGGGAGCGGCCAGGCCCAGAGCAGCCGGGTCTGGTGTGGCCAGGCCCGGAGCAGCGGCTGCCAGGCTGGGAGCGGCCAGGCCCGGAGCAGCCGGGTCTGGTGTGGCCAGGCCAGGAGCAGCGGCTGCCAGGCTGGGAGCGGCCAGGCCAGGAGCAGCAGCTGCCAGGCTGGGAGCGGCCAGGCCCGGAGCAGCCGGGTCTGGTGCGGCCAGGCCAGGAGCAGCGGCTGCCAGGCTGGGAGCGGCCAGGCCCGGAGCAGCAGCTGCCAGGCTGGGAGCGGCCAGGCCCGGAGCAGCCGGGTCTGGTGCGGCCAGGCCAGGAGCAGTGGCTGCCAGGCTGGGAGCAGCTAGGCCCGGAGCAGCGGCTGACAGGCTGGGAGCGGCCAGGCCCGGAGCGGCCGGGACCGGAGCAACCGGTCCCAGAGCAGCCGGGTCGGGTGCGGCCAGGCCTGTAGCAGCAACAGCCAAGTCCAGAGCAACTAGGTCGGGAGCGGCAGTGACCAGACCCGGAGCAGCTGGTTGTGGAACGAACCAGAGCAACAGAGGCCAGGCCCGGAGCAGCCAGGCCCGAAACAGCTTGCTCCTCGCCTGTACCTGCCCACGGCTGCCTCTCAGACATGGCTGGAAACTTTTGCGGGAACTTGAGGGTCTGCTGAATCAAGTGATGAAGTCTTAGATCTGGATGTGTTGAGTTAGTATAGCGCTGGGGTGTTGATCTGTGAGTGCCTTGGGTGGGGCCTGGATGAGGCTGGTTGACCTATTTGAAAATGTCTTTTGTGTGAAGTGTATCATTGGGCATGTGGAGGTATTATTGATATGAGAAAATGCTAAGTAACAGATTTACTATCTGAAAAGGGATTTACTATCGGGGAAAGGGAGGGAGGAAGAGACTGAACATAAACTGTGCACCTAAGGATGAGGACAATGGGGGATGGGGAGGGGGCAGAGGGTAGGGTGGGAACCTGGTGGAGGGAGGAAGAAATGAGGATCCTTTGTAATAATATGAACAATAAAGATTGATTTAAAAAAATAAAAAATAAAAAAATAAAAAAATAAAAAAAAAAAAAAAAAATAAAAAAAAAAAGAAAGATAAAAATCATATAGTCATATCAATTGACGCAGAAAAAGCATTTGACAAAATCCAACACCCTTTCCTGTTAAAAACTCTTAAAAAGGTGGGAGTACAAGGATCATACCTCAACATAATAAAAGCTATATATGATAAACCCACAGCCAACATTATACTCAATGGGCAAAAACTAAAACCATTCCCTCTAAGAACAGGAACAAGACAGGGATGCCCCCTCTCGCCACTCCTGTTTGACATAGTTCTAGAAGTACTAGCCATTGCAATTAGACAAGAGGAGGAAATAAAAGGCATCCAAATTGGAAAAGAAGAAGTAAAGTTATCCTTATTTGCAGATGACATGATATTGTACATAAAAAACCCAAAAGACTCCATTAAAAAACTAATTGACTTAATAAATGAATTTGGCAACGTAGCAGGATATAAAATTAATGCCAAGAAATCCATGGCATTTCTATACACCAACAGTGAAACTACAGAAACAGAGGCTAAAAAAGCAATTCCATTCACCATCGCACCAAAAAAATTAAGATACCTAGGAATAAATTTAACTAAAGAAATAAAGGACCTATTTGCGGAAAACTACACGACACTGAAAAAAGAGATAGAGGAAGATGTAAGGAGATGGAAGAACATACCATGTTCATGGATTGGTAGAATCAAATCATCAAAATGTCCATACTTCCTAAAGCAATCTATAGGTTCAATGCACTCCCCATTAAAATACCAACGACACATTTCACTGACCTAGAAAGAACTCTCCAAAAGTTCATTTGGAACAATAAAAGACCCCGAATAGCCACAGCAATTCTGAGAAAGAAGAGTAAAGTAGGAGGGATCTCAATACCAGACTTCAAACTATACTACAAAGCCACTGTTCTCAAAACAGCCTGGTACTGGCACAAGAACAGACAAATAGATCAATGGAATAGAATTGAGAACCCAGATATCAACCCAAATCACTATGCTCAATTAATATTTGACAAAGGAGGCACGAATATACAATGGAGTCAAGACAGTCTCTTCAATAAATGGTATTGGGAAAATTGGACAGACACATGCAAAAGAATGAAACTAGATCACCAACTTACACCATACACAAAAATAAACTCAAAATGGATACAGGACTTAAACATCAGACGGGAAACCATAAAAATACTAGAAGCATCCACAGGTAGCAAAATCTCAGACGTATGCCGAAAGAACTTCTTCACTGATACTGCCCCTAGGGCAATGGAAGCTAAAGAGAAAATAAACAAATGGGACTACTTCAAAATAAAAAGCTTTTTTTACAGCAAAAGAAACCATCAATAAAACAACAAGAAAGCCCACGGTGTGGGAGATCATATTTGCAAATATTACCACTGATAAAGGTTTAATCTCCAACATTTACAGACAGCTTATACAACTAAATAAAAGGAAGATGAATGATCCAATTAAAAAATGGGCAATGGACCTAAACAGAATATTTTCAAAAGAAGACAGAAGGAAGGCCAAAAGGCACATGAAAACATGCTCAAAGTCACTAATTATCCGAGAGGTGCAAATCAAAACAACAATGCGGTACCATCTCACACCTGTCAGAATGGCCAACATCAACAAATCAACAAACGACAAGTGTTGGCGAGGTTGCGGAGAAAAAGGAACCCTCGTGCACTGCTGGTGGGAATGCAGACTGGTGCAACCACTGTGGAGAACAGTGTGGAGTTTCCTCAAAAAACTGAAAATGGAACTCCCATTTGACCCAGTAATCCCACTTCTAGGAATATATCCCAAGAAACTAGAAACACCAATCAGAAAGGATATATGCACCCCTATGTTCATAGCAGCACAATCTACAATAGCCAGAATTTGGAAACAGCCTAGGTGCCCGTCAGCAGATGATTGGATCCAAAAACTATGGTACATCTACACAATGGAATACTATGCTGCCATAAAGAAGAAGGAATTCTCATCATTTGCAGCAACCTGGATGGAATTGGAGAGCATCATGCTGAGTGAAATAAGCCAATCAACGAAAGAGAAACACCACATGACCTCACACATCGGTGGATGATAAAGATCTTTATAAACTGATGAACCAAGAGACAGATATAGAGAAAGTAAAGCAACAGGCAGACTGTCAAATTACAGTGGGGAGGGTAGGGATATCAGGGGGAGATAATAGATCAACCGAAGGACTTGTATAAATGCATATAAGTACAACCAATGGACATAAAACTATGGGGAGGGAGGGGATGTGTGGGAGGGAGGGAGGGGGGCAATAAAAAAAAATCAAGAAAATATGTAAAAAATAAATAAATAAATAAATAAATAAATAAATAAAAGAAAGAAAGAAAGAAAGAAAGAGGATAGAAATTATTTTGTATCTACAAAAAATTCAGAATCGGAGATTTGAAAGGCTTGTTAACAGAGTTAGTCATGAGTGAATGAATATAGTTGGGAGAATATACCAACCTTCAGTAAATGTCTACACTTAGGAAGAAAAAGACAACATGAGGGGGAAAAGGAATGTCATATCAAGATGTAAGCTCTTGAAGGTTTTATCCCTCCTGCTTTCTTTGTACCCCTCATCATAGTTTAATAAATTTGTCGTTTGAATGTATGGGAAATAAAACCACAAGATTGAAAACTCTTTTCTACAGGATGAGGATGAAGAAGTATACAAGAGAGATTTCAGCGCACCTACCCTGGAAGATCATTTCAACAAAACAATTCTTCCCAAAGTCATGCAGGTATGGGGTACCTTAACATGAGAGAAAAGTAATATTGAGGGCTGGGACATGTTTGTTAGTATAACTCATCTCCTATCCTTCCCTCAGGTCAAGAACTTTGGGCGCTCTGGTCGTACCAAGTATACCCACCTTGTGGATCAGGACACCACCTCCTTTGATTCAGCATGGGGCCAAGAGAGTGCCCAGAACACAAAGTTCTTTAAACAAAAGGCAGCTGGGGTACGAGATGTATTTGAACGGCCATCTGCCAAGAAGCGAAAAACTACTTAAAGGTCAACTACTTATCTTCAGCTGTGGGACACAAGGGCAAGTCTCAGTGTCTGGTCCTTTGCTTTCACTATTATTTACATGGGCTGTGTATCCAGCCTGTTGGCCCTACTGCCATACTTGTGACACTGGGGAACCCAGTTTTGGAAGGTGCTTTGTGCGGTTTGGACTCATGCTGAGAAACCCACATAACAGCACTATCCAGGTAGGATTACCCCCACTTAAAATTATTTCTGAGAAATCGTCGTTTTCATCATTGCTCTGGCTTCCCAAATTTACTTGGGACTGTTTCAAGTTTTTCCCCAGCCCCATAGCTTGGGTCAGAAATATAGTCATGCAAATGGACAGTGCATCACTTCTACCTTACAGGAAACCTGAGCTCATTGAAACCTGATTTACCATTTTGGCTCGAGTCAATTTTTCTAGGTGAATGTACTTTTTAAATCCATTTATCTACATATCAATAAATAAAAGAATCACATGACTTTTTGAGCTTCATATTGGAAAATAATGTGCAGGCTATTAAGCATCTATCTGTTAACTAAAATAAAGTCAGGAAATTGTGAGGCAAACGATGTTTCACACTTTCTTAGTGACACCCAGTTTATTGTGAGCAAATACATAGATGGTTGTCCTTGCCTTCTTATGTTTATAGAACAAAAGTTGACCCATAAAATGGGGGCTCCCAAGTCCCTACCAGTATCTTCTTTGCCCAGGTCATATATCAAAGAGGACACAGTGCTGAGTTAGTGTAGTGACATTGTGCTCAAGTTAAATTCATGATTTTCCCACTTAACACTTACTACATAACTACCAAGTACATGAGAGCATAAGGAGTTCTAGTGATTATCAGAAATGACATTTAACCAGCAGGAAGGCTACTTCTCAATTGCATGAAAAAATAAGGCGGCCTAGGTTTGTTCACATCCTTTAAATGTCCCTTTAGGAAATCCCTCATAAATCCTTAAAAAGTCCTAGAATAAAATTACAAATGCAGCCCTGGCCAGTGTGGTTCAGTTGGTTGGGTGTCACTGAACACCATCACAGAAGATCCCTGGTTCCATTCCTAGTCAGGGCCTGGGTTGCAGGCTAGACACGCCCCCCACCCTCCCGCAATAGGGGTGTGTGCAGGAGGCAACCAATCAATGACTTTCTCATTGATGTTTTTATGTCTCCCTCTCCCTTCCTCTCTGAAATCAATTAAAAAAAAAAAAAATGATGAATAACTCACTGTTGTGTCAGAGGGGAATACAATCTTAGAATTATCCTACAGCCAAAATGAGGATAAACTTGAAATTCTTTTGGGAATGTGTTTATAGCTGCAGTTGGTTGAAGTGTTATCCCAAAGGTCGAGGGTTCATTTCCTATTCAGGGCACATCGGGTTGTGGGTTCATACAGGAATCAATCGGTCGCTGTTTCTCTCCCGCTCCCTTCCTCTCTCTAAAATCAATTAAAAATAATACAAAA
The DNA here is from genome assembly GCF_964339955.1 of Pipistrellus hanaki. Classification (NCBI taxonomy): domain Eukaryota; kingdom Metazoa; phylum Chordata; class Mammalia; order Chiroptera; family Vespertilionidae; genus Pipistrellus; species Pipistrellus hanaki. The sequence continues at coordinate 59,909,749 of NC_140503.1, forward strand.
ATAAAAGAGAGCTAGTCTGATGAATGAGCCTGTCCTGCCATCTAGCATGTGCATGTGAACATGAGATACTCTTCTACAATGATCCTTCACATAGGTTCCTTAAGGGGAGAGGGCAAAAATCACTTAAATTCAGTTATACTCCAACATATAAATTTTTCATTTGATCCAAAATGATAAAAATGCACAAAAAAATAGACAACTTTATTGCAATAAGTTAATCCAGTGGATAGGTCTGAGAAAGCACAAATCAGTTGGTTAGGGCAATAAGAGCCTCTACCACGTTGCCCATGTGTTCCCTCAAGCTCCGCTCTGCTGCTGCTCTTGAGATCTCCATCTCTGTCATCTGCAGGAAAAGGATCAAGGATATTACCTCTCTGGCATTAATGTGCCACCAAAACATACTACTTGTTTCAAGAAACAATCCAAACTAGGCAAAGTAACCTCCGCTGCCCATTCATTAGTTCGGCATCACTACTCACTATCAGCTCCAGATCTTCCTTCTTGATGGTGACTTTTGCCAGTTCCTTCTCCCTACAAATATTCATGTGCATTAGTCCTCTATCTCCACCATAAACTCCCATGAAGGACATTCCCTGTTGTACCATACAATAAATGACTCTTGATAAACAGTCCAGTCCTCTTAACATTACCCCCCTTCCCAGGAGACTTTGGGGCAGGCAGCAGATGTTGCCAGGAGGCCTTTCCATCTACCAACAAAAGAGTAAAGTTTTAAACTTTATCTCTGAGGGAATTGGTGATAGAATTGAAGAACGGGGCAAGTTACAAGGCTTTTCATGGTTTTTCTTTCTGCTGGGGGAAGGAGGGACTCCAGGGCTGGCTGAGTACCGAAGACTTACCGCTCTTGTTTGGCTTTCTGCTCCCGGGAACGTCTGTCTCCAATCACGGACATGGCCTACAGGAAAGACAAACCTAGTTACTGCTCTGCTACTCACAAATCCTAATATAAAAATCCATTAACATCCGAGGCAGGGGTATTATTCACGAGAGCGAGTGTATCAGGAGGCCTATTTAATTCAATTCTGAGCTCCCGAAGCCCACTTTTAACCCAGTCACCAGCAAGCTCCTTTTCGCAAGCCGCGGGTCTAGTGACGGCTCGGCTTCCCTCCCGCCGTGGGCATCGTGCCCGGGTCCCAGAGCGGGGCTTCCAGGTACTCCGTCGGGGCCCCCTCCGCTCCCGGCCGCCTCACCGTCTCCAGGTTGGAACTCTGGATCTCCTTCTCCTCCGCGTAGTCGGTGACCCTCTCCAGGTCCGCCGCGCCACTGTCATGCTTCCGTGGCTTCTCGGGAGGCCGCTCGGGGCCGCTGGTCTCCGTCTCCAACTCCAGCTCCACATCCCCCTCGGTCGCCATGTCGATCCCACCGCGCCGCCGCCGCAGGCTCCGCCCCGCCACACGACTTCCGGTGACGCCCACAACATCCCCCGGGGTGGGGGGAGGAGGAGGCGGGCAGTCCCGGGGCCACGCCTTCATTCATGCTCTGGTTCTAGAAGCTTCGGCGAGGAGGGAGCTTCGCTCGGCCGACTTTCTTCTGGGCTTGTATTGTTTTCTGCAAAGCATTTCCCAGACCTACCCCACCCCTCACCCCCCCGCACATCCTTCCCCCTCGTTACCTAGCCCCTCCAGCACCCTCCCGCGGCGCGCACACTCTCAGGGAATTCTGTTCCAGCTGCATTGAGGTCGTCTAATCCTAAACCAATTAAGGATGCTAATCCACTGGAGGCCACAGAGGCACACTGCTCTCTCATCTAGGAAGGACAGCCGGAGAGGCCTAAGGACCCATGTAAGGAAGTAGTTTCACTGGGACCTTTGCATTCGCCCCATCCTGGAGGCCGCTGTTCTTTTCCTGATGTTCCTCCCCTCCTGTTTTAGACTGGGTGGCCAGCCCGGCAGAGAGGCAGTCCAATGGGCTGAGGACAAAAGAGAGCTGCTATTTTCTCCTCCGCCTTCCATCTGCCATAAGGATGGCGGGTGCAAAGGCCATCACGGGCCCCAGCACCTCCCTCCGCCTGGCACAGCAACGCAGTGAAGACGGCAATGTCAGAGTGAATCCTCCCTTCTATCAGGTGAGAAGGTGCTTGAGCAGAGGCTTGAAAGCTTCCTAGACAAGAGCTATCTTGAAAAGCGGAAGGGAATAGTGGCTAAAGCTGGGAAAGAAAGCCCAGGGGAGCCCATAAAGATGATAGGCCTTCCTTCCCCTGAGGCCTTCTGCTTCTTTGTAAGATACTGGTCATTAATCCTCTCTATTCCCAGGTTCCCTGTATCAGATGTTTAAGTCTGGGGAAAGGTTAGAGACCAGGAGAGACTTAGGCTTTTAGGAAGGTCTGCTCAGGCCTGCCCATAGTAAGATTTTAGGATGAAAGCTCTAGTTGATGTCAATGGAAGTCAATCCCAAATAGCTTGGAAGAAAAAGGGCAAATTTTGGAATTCAGCCTTAGTTTAAACTCACACATGCATTAATGTAAAACCCTGGCCGTGCATCTGCTCTATCCCTAGGTGTCCTGCTGTGGGCCTGTTCCCGGTACCTGCTACTGCCATACTAGGTGGCCTCATCTCACAGAGTCCACTTGTAGCCGCCTATCCTACACAATCCTCCATGTAGGGGCCTCAGCAGTCTGCTGCCTGCTGCTGTCAAGAACAGTTGTGGAGAGGGTCTGGGGCAAGGCTAATGGCGTAAGTGTGAGGGGATAGGGTTGCACTGACAAGATTCAGATTGGGGGCTGGGGACAAATGAGTGAATACCCATGAGAATTAGGTACCTCTCTATGCATGATGACCTGCCTTCCTTCCAGATCCAGATGCCCTCAGGATTTTGTGCCCATCTGTTTGGCCACTCTCACTGCCCAGTGCTCAGTGGCTCTGGGGCTGTGTACCGAATCTGTGCAGGAACTGCCACCTTCCACCTGCTGCAGGCTGTGCTGCTGGTCCACCTGCACTCGCCTACCAGCCGTCGAGCACAGCTGCATAATAGGTTTGTGTGTACTCTTTGGGTGGGGAGGGAAGTAGACATAAGCTTAAAGGAAATTCCAAGATGAAATAATAGCACTGTAAAAAGACAGAAAACAGGTAGTTTTTTATTTTTTAAAGATTTTTAAAAATTGATTTTGAGAGGGAGGGATGGGAGAGGGAAAGAGACATCGATTTGTTATTCCGTTTATTAATGCATTCACTGGTTGATTCTTGTATGTGCCCTGACCTAGTATGGAACCCACAACCTTGGCATAATGGGATGACGCTCTAACCAACTAAGCTACCTGGCTGGGGCCTGAACTTCGTTTCTAAAATGGAGGTGACAGTGGGATTATCTGCAAGCCCTATGTCAATAGTAAAATGTGTCCAAATGTTATTTAGGTGTCTGAGAGAATTTGGAATAGGCTGCAATGGGCCTGCTACCAACCGCTCACACGACTCCTTTTCTATATTTAGCTGTCTTTTCTCTCCCCTTTCCTAGTTTTGCTTTCTTTTTTGCCTTCCTCGATAGGCACTCTGTCCACTCTCCTATGCCTTTTCTTTTGAATCTGTTTTTCTTCCCCTGCAAACCAGCTTCTGGCTCCTCAAGCTGCTGTTCCTGCTAGGTCTCTGTGCTGTTGCCTTCTGCATCCCTGATGAGCATCTTTTCCCAGGTACCTTCCATTTCATATCCTGATCAATAGGTTAAAAGATTTTCTGAGAAAAAGAGGGTAGGAAGAAGACCAGGAGTAATAATATGAGCAACTACATTTTCCCACTGGTGCAGCCTGGCATTACATTGGCATCTGTGGAGGCTTCGCATTCATCTTGTTGCAGTTGGTGCTTATCACAGCCTTCGCCCATTCCTGGAATAAGAACTGGTAAGGAGCACATAACCCTAAAGGCTCTTCCTGGGAATGTTGTCTAACATTAGCCGACCCAGTGTGGTTGAACCAAGGATGTGACAGGCCCATGGTCCCAAAACTTCTGAACAAAAAAAGCTCAGGAATCTGGTAAGTCTGTGGGCCAATTGGGATGGGTAACCACACCAGTCTTCCGGGAGAGGGGAATAGTTGGTAATGTAATAAAATTTAAAAAAAGCGTTGGAGCCCGAAGCCACTGCCCACCTCCACCCTTAGGCAGACAGGTGCATTCCAAGACTGCCGCTGGTTCCTAGCCATGCTGCTGGCCACCCTAGGATTCTACAGCGTGGCAGGCGTGGCGGCAGTGTTCCTGTTCCACCACTACACGCACCCAGTTGGCTGCCTGCTCAACAAGATGCTGCTCAGTCTGCACCTTTGTTTCTGTGGCCTCCTCTCCGTCCTCTCCATCGCTCCCTGCATCCGCCTCAGTGGGTACATGCCTTGCAACATTCCAGATTTGGGGGACCATTAGTATAGCAAATTTCATTAGTTTCCCTAGATATCAACTCTGCTTCTCCCAAAGGGTGGGGAAACAGAAGTGTGGTTGGGGGTAGAAATTACTACCCTGTAGACTAAAGCAATGACCCCCATTACACCCAGAGCAACCCCGCTCTGGACTTCTACAAGCCTCTATCATCAGCTGTTATATCATGTACCTGACCTTCTCTGCACTGTCCAGCCGACCTCCAGAGAGAGGTAAGGACAGGACCTGGTCTCCGCAGGCTAAACCTTATTTTTGCTCCTGCCAAATACTTAGTTTTGTTCTTACCACTTTTCTTCTACCCTTCTCAGTAATTCTTCAAGGACAGAATCACACACTGTGTCTGCCTGGCCTGAGTAAAATGGAACCCCAAACACCAGATACTTCTCTGGCAGTGCTGAGTGCTGGCATCATGTATGCTTGTGTGCTTTTTGCTTGGTGCGTAAAAGTGTCAAGGGAAGAGGTATGAGAGAAGGAAAAATGCCCAGGACAGGGAGGGATGGTCAGATTGTCTGGGACCGTGTTTATTTAAACTTTAAAACATGACAGGAGGGAGGCTCCCCATGGACAGAAACAGTTTCTAAGAATAGCACTTGTCAGATGATCTGTGTAAGAAAAAGGGAGCAAGGGAAGTATGAGAATTAAAAATACATGTCCATCAACTCATGAGGAACCTATTTTCCAAACTTTTAGACTTTGCGAAGTGCACGCAATTGATTGGAAATTGTTTTTTGTGAACAATTTAAAGTTGTTGCAAGCTCTTGTTGGCTACTTTGAGGATTTTGCACCAAAAGAGCTTGAAGAGCTTCTTGATCAAAATTGGACACACGGCCTCTACCACTCTTGTCATCTAACGAAAAATTTTCCTCGCGAAATTTCTCAAACCAACGCTGGCATTTTCTGGTGCTAACTGCATCTTGACCAAGAGCACTACAGATGTTTTTTGTAGCCTCACTTGCTTTTCTTCCTAATTGGAACTCGTAAAGCATGCAGTGCCGAATATGCTCTTCATCCGCCATCTTCTTAGCCCTAGTTCTGCAACAAAAACCAAACCAAACACAAACTTTTTCAAGCAAAACTTGTTAATTGCACTTCACACGTTCTGTAGATACCACGTGTTTGAAGGTTATGTCAATACAAGTCAACGCCAAGCAAGATTTTAAACGAATGTTTAAAAACGACATTAATTATTACTAGACTTTAATTATTAGGGAACGACATTAATTATTACTAGTTACCTCATTTATGCTGAAGGCAATACTATGTCTGAATTGGAAAAAGTGCCTAAATATACCCTTAATGGCCTAGTCATTTACCTGACTCGCTAGAGCTACCATTACATCTTCACCCCAACTCAAGAGCTAACTCCTAAGTCAACAGCTCAGGAAGCACTGAGATCAGTGGTTCAGGGAAAGATGAACAGAGACTGAAGGCATACTTGGCTCTGCTCTTGGAGATAAAAAGAAACATAAGCAGTTCAGCCCTGGGCACAGGGATATAAGAAGCCCAGAACCCCAGAACAAACCAGAGCACAGGAAGAAAGGAACAGAGAGACTACCCCAGCTTTTAATCCTGATCTTGAGGTCAAAGGAAGTGGGAAGACAAAAACCACCCTCATTCCACGAGGACTGAAAGAAGAGAATGTGAACACCTGAAAGCAGCTGGCTGTGGGAAGTAGGTGAGCAGCAGGATGTTTGGGCCAACTTTCAAGCAGGCAAACAAATGGAGAAAGAATAAGGAAGAGGGGCATAAACTTAGGTCTTGGAGCCTTCCTTCTTAAGCCCTCAACTCCATCCTTGGGATGGTGTTAAGGTCTAGGTGGAAGACAAAAATTACAGAAAAGAAGTCCCTATGGATTCCTCTACCACATACCCAGAGTACTTGTCAGCTTATTGTCGAATAATAAAGGATTTTTCTGTGATGTTTTACTCAGGCTACATATCCACAACCTTTTAGGGTCTAACATTCTCTCCCCTTTTCCTGGGAAAGGACAGCCATTCCTCCATCCCCATCCCCCCAAATCCCCAGTCAAACCAGTCGCTCAAGGAATTACAAAGCTACTTTTAATACTTTGGGGTGAGCCCCACAGGAATAAAAAAACACTGGGAAGTGGTAACCCTCTCACCCCCAGGCGTGGCCCAGGGGGAGAGAGGCTACCTGAGGGGAAGGAAGCACAAAAGGGGCCCGCTGCAGACTCGGGGCAAAGGGAATGCCATCGGTGCTGGGACCTGTGAGCACTACAGGAGGAAACGCGAGCGTGGTGGGACTGGCTCCAGGCACACAGGCGAAGGGCAAGAAGGTTGGACACGAAGCCACAAAGCTACTTGGGTTCCTCCTTCTTCTCGTTTGCCTTTTTCTGCTTCTGCTGCATGATCTCCGAGTCCCTAGGGGTAGAGATGATGGGGCACTGGGAGGTACCAGAGGGCAAAAGGGACAAGATGCAGGGGGATGTAGGGCACAAAGGATAAGATGGAAGTGGATGGGACAAAACTTCAGCGTGTGGCTGCTGTATTCCCACAGGAGAATACAAGGAAGAGAGCTGAGGCTCAAAAAAAAAGGCGATCAGTCTCTTATCTGGCCTTTGCCCAAAGGGTCAGAAGTCTGGCCACACAAGGCTATTCTGTGCTGAGCACCACACCCAGCTACACTAGTGAGAAGGTTGGGAGAAGGGAGGAGAAACGCACTGCAAGGAGGGCCCAAAGTACAGGGCTGTCATAACCACTAGAGCATTTGAAACGTGAAGCTCCCTGCCCTTGCCCTTAAGGTCAGACCCAGGGGTGCTCAGAGACCAGATTTAGGGCAGGCCCCCGCCCCAGTGCCTTCCTGTAAAGCAGCGAGCTAAGGATCTGGAGCGTGGGGAGGAAATAAAGCCCTAGAGGAAGCAATGCACTCTGCCCCTCGCGACTACTTCAGATGTCAGCCCTGAGGTAGCTGTTTCTGGTCCAACCCAAGTCCTCGCCCCACCAGCGTCCCTCCCCTCCCAGGGGCTACCTCTGCTTGCGGGCGGCAGCAGAAAGCCCGTCATCTCGGCGCTTCCCTTTACCCGAGTCGCTCTGCTTTTTCATGTTCTTCTGGCGGGCGAGCTCGCGCTGGTTACCGCCTAAAGAAAAAAGGTGAACGGTGAGCCGCGGGGGCCTTCCCGGCCACACACCGACGACTCTCCAACCTCCCCCGGTCACCGTGGGGGTCCAAGACCTCATCCCCCGGGTCCCGACACCGGCCCAGGCCGGGGCTGAGGCTGATGGGGGGCGGGGTGGGGCGAAGGGGGCCGAGCTGCCACGGGGCAGGGCAAACTGCAGTGGAGAAAAGACCGTCCCGAGGGGCCCGCGGGAGGCGTGTTTGGAGGTTCGGGGCGGCGTGAGCTCCCAGACCGGAGGTGGGGCGGGGGGGTGTGAACGGTCCGGGTCCCTGTGGGGGCTGGGCTGAGACTTGGAGTAAGGGGCTCTGGGCCTCCCCCAGACTCAGGGCTTCTCCCCACGCCGCGGGAGGTCCGGGAGGCCCTGGGCCGGACCCGTGCGGGCGGGCGGGCGGGGGGGCGGGTGTTTCCCCAGAAGTGGCGGTGGGCAAGGGCCGGGCTCCGGGCTCCGAGGGTGAGGGTCGCTAAGGGCGCTCCCGGAAGGGGCCTCGCTGGGGGACCCAGGAGGAGGCCCGCGCCGGCACTCGGCGGCGCCGCTCGGGGTGGACACAGGGAAAAGGGCCAGAGGAGAGGGGCACAGCGCTCACGGGTCATGGCGACGGCAGCGGCTCCGACCTGCCTCCGTTGCGTCCCTTCGTTCGCTCCGACGTTGCAGGCCCCGCCCCTTTCTCGCGGCGTAACGGAGCCGTTCTTTCCGCCCCGCCCCTTGGCGCCCGGCGCCGGCTTCCATTGGGCAGGAGGAAGCACGTGGGGCCGCGGGCCACGCTAGAGCCTGGGCCGGGGCGGGGAAGTTCGCTGGCCCCGCGCGCGGGGGGCGGGGCTTCCGAGCGGGGCGGGCGGGAGAAAGTAGGCCGGTCACGAGGGCGGGTGGGCGGGGTGTGGCGAGGGGCGCGGCTGGCGATGTGGCGCTTCCGCGGGCTGGAGCACGTGAAGTGGCAGTGACCTCATGCGGGGACGGCTCGGGACAGCGACCATCTCTCCCGGAGGGAATGGTGGGGGCTGTAGGACAGGGGGCTGGAGGGACGGAAGCGAAAAGGTCCCGCCGGTTCTCTTATCAGATCCTTGAGTTAGAATCCCCCCACCGCCTAGTTAGCCACTTGCGTTGCCCACCTGTGTAAATTCGTTCACAAACCGCAGCTTCAGAGACCCCATTCCAACCACATTGTCCCGCCACCCCACACCCCTCTAATTCAGGAATTCGCTGCCACGCCCGTAGGTCCTCAAGCTTTGGTCTTGTCCATCTCCCCGCAGAAACGTGAACTGGGAAGATGCGATGGCTTAGAAGCATTGGAGGACGCCCAAAATCAGACTGTGGAGTTGGATACGGGACCAAGAGATTGGAAAATTTACATTTGTCCGTTTTCTCGCTGCACTGTCTCCACCGGCCACACACGGTGTTTAGCAGGCAGTTGAATGGGGCGTGAAGCTTCCGTTTCCCACTAAACTATTCTCATTCCTAGCTCCATACATCTACAAAACTCCCCACCGGCCCTGGGGAATTGTTTGCAAAAAGGAGAAATGGCCGAAACCGGTTTGGCTCAGCGGTAGAGCGTCGGCCTGCGGACTGAAGGGTCCCAGGTTGGATTCCCGTCAAGGGCATGTATAGTGGTTGCGGGCATATCCTAGATAGGGGGTATGCTGGGGGCAGTAGTCAAATGTTTCTCTCTCATTGATGTTTCTAGCTCTCTATCCCTCGTCTTTCCTCTCTGTAAAAAATCAATTAAAAAAATTTTTAAAGGAGAAATGCTTAGGAAACATCACAGGAAAGAACTAATTGTGATTTTTTAAATCCTCACTGGAGGGTATGTTTTTATTGGTGAGAGAGAGAGAGTGAGAGAGGGGAGGGGAGGGAAGGGGAGGAGAGGGGAGAGGAGGGGAGGGGAGGGGAGGGGAGGGGAGGGGAGAGGAGGGGAGGGGAGGGGAGGGGAGGGGAGGGGAGGGGAGGGGAGGGGAGGGGAGGGGAGGGGAGGGGAGGGGAGGGGAGGGGAGGGGAGGGGAGGGGAGAAATAACCCTTGCTCTACTGGGGATATAACCCTCAACCTGAGTATGTTCCCTGACCCAGAATCAAACCTGCAACCTTTCAGTGCACAGGAGGACACTCCAACAGAGCCACACGGGTAGGGTGGTTGTGAATTTTAACTTGTGATTTTGTCCAACTAGTTCCCATGGCAGAACCCACTTGAGGCTGGAACCTCAAACCGGCTTCTCCCTCAACATAGAGTTGATGGGAAAGCAATAAACCTCAGTGCCATCTCGTTATTTTTGCCACACCTAAGAATCACTTGAATCACTGTCTATTACTTAATTTTTGTATACGTCTTAAATAAAGCATGTAAGTCAAACCTCATATTCCTTTAGAAATTTAAAATCAGTATCACTTGTCCAAAAGCAGAAAGTAACTATAAAAATAAATGCAATAAAAATGAAACATAGTCCTAACCAGTTTGGCTCAGTGGATAGAGCGTCAGTCTGCGGACTCATGGGTCCAGGTTTGATTCTAGTCAAGGGCATGTACTTTGCTTGCGGGCACATGCCCAGTGCAGGAGGCAGCTGATTGATGTTTCTCTCTCATGGATGTTTCTAACTCTCTATCCCTCTCCCTTCCTCTCTGTAAAAAAATCAATAAAATATATATTTTTAAATGAAACATATTATCAAATTCTACCCCAAAATACCATTGTTAAATATGCTGATGCCCTGGCTGGTGTGGTTGAGCATCATCCTTGTGTGCTGAAAGGTCACAGGTTGGTTTCCTGGTCAGGGTACACGCCCAGGTTGCCTCTCCTTTTTTTTCTTTTTATCCTAACACAAAGATATGTTTTTACTATTTTTTTAATTTTTTTTAGAGTGAAACAGATATGTGAGAGAAACATTGATTGGTTGCTTCCTGTTCTCACAATCAAATCCGCAACATTTTGGTGAAAGGGAGGGTGCTACAGCCAACCGAGCCTCTCAGCCAGGGCCTGCCCTTCCTTCCTTCCTTCCTTCCTTCCTTCCTCCTTCCTCCTTCCTTCCTTCCTTCCTTCCTTCCTCCTTCCTTCCTTCCTTCCTTCCTTCCTTCCTTCCTTCCTTCCTCCTTCCTCCTTCCTTCCTTCCTTCCTTCCTTCCTTCCTTCCTCCTTCCTTCCTTCCTTCCTTCCTTCCTTCCTTCCTTCCTTCCTTCCTTCCTTCCTTCCTCCTTCCTCCTTCCTTCCTTCCTTCCTTCCTTCCTTCCTTCCTTCCTCCTTCCTCCTTCCTTCCTTCCTTCCTTCCTTCCTTCCTCCTTCCTTCCTTCCTTCCTTCCTCCTTCCTTCCTTCCTTCCTTCCTTCCTTCCTTCCTCCTTCCTCCTTCCTTCCTTCCTTCCTTCCTTCCTCCTTCCTTCCTTCCTTCCTTCCTTCCTTCCTCCTTCCTCCTTCCTTCCTTCCTTCCTTCCTTCCTCCTTCCTTCCTTCCTTCCTTCCTCCTTCCTTCCTTCCTTCCTTCCTTCCTCCTTCCTCCTTCCTTCCTTCCTTCCTTCCTTCCTTCCTTCCTCCTTCCTTCCTTCCTTCCTTCCTCCTTCCTTCCTTCCTTCCTTCCTTCCTTCCTCCTTCCTCCTTCCTCCTTCCTTCCTTCCTTCCTTCCTTCCTCCTTCCTTCCTTCCTTCCTTCCTTCCTCCTTCCTCCTTCCTTCCTTCCTTCCTTCCTTCCTCCTTCCTTCCTTCCTTCCTTCCTTCCTTCCTTCCTTCCTTCCTTCCTTCCTCCTTCCTCCTTCCTCCTTCCTTCTTTCCTTCCTTCCTTCCTTCCTTCCTTCCTTCCTTCCTTCCTTCCTTCCTTCCTTCCTTCCTTCCTTCCTCCTTCCTTCCTTCCTTTCTTTCTTTAAAATATATTTTATTGATTTTTTTACAGAGAGGAAGGGAGAAAGACAGAAAGCTAGAAACATCAATGGGAGAGAAACATCGACCAGCTGCCTCCTGCACACCCCCCACCAGGGACGTGCCCGCAACCAAGGTACATGCCCTTGACCGAAATCGAACCTGGGACCTTTCAGTTCGCAGGCCAACGCTCTGTCCACTGAGCCAAACTACCCTCTCTTTCTTAAAAAGCAAAACTAACAAGTGTTAGAGAAGTATGCCGAGACCGGTTTGGCTCAATGGATAGAGCGTCGGCTTGGGGACTGAAGGGTCCCGGATTCGATTCCGGTCAAGGGCATGTACCTTGGTTGCGGGCATATCGCCAGTAGGGGGTGTGCAAGAGGCAGCTGATCGATGACTCTATCTCATCGATGTTTCTAACTCTCTATCTCTCTCCCTTCCTCTCTGGAAAAAATCAATAAAATATATTTTAAAAAAAAACAAAAAAAAAACAAGTGTTAGAGAAGTAATAAGGCATATGTCTTCCAAACTGAAGCTTCTCTTAACATAATCAGAAGTTTAAAAAGCATTTACTTTTTATACCCTCAATGTTATTCGGTGCTATGTCTTTTTAAAAAATATTTTTTATTGATTTTATTTATTTACTGGAGGCCCGGTGCATGAGATTTGTGCACTGCGGGGAGGGGGTGCTTCCTCCGCCTGGACTGGGCCCTCTCGCAGTTGGGGGCGCTCACAGTCCAGAACCCTTGGCTCCTTCCCGCCTGCCTGCAGCAGAGGCAGGAGAGGCTCCCACCACCGCTGCTACGCTCATCAGCCCTGAGCCCTGCTTCTGGCTGAGTGGCCCCTCCCCTGTGGGAGCTCACTGACCACTAGTGGGCAGCTCCTGGTTGAGTGTCTGCCCCTGGTGGTCAGTGCATATCATAGTGACAGGTTGTTCTGCCGTTCAGTCAATTTGCATACTATGCTTTTATTATATAGGATTTTTAATCTTCACTGGATTGATTTTTAGAGAAAGTGGAATAGAGAGGGAAAGACAGCTAAATATTAATGTGAAGGAAACACATTGATTGGTTGCCTCCTACATTCGCCCTGACCAGAGTTGGGACCTGGGAGGAGCCTACAACCAAGGTACATGCCCTTGACTGGAATCAAACCCTGGACCCTTCGGTCTGCAGGCCCACACTCTGTCAAAACAAAATAGAAACAGAAAATAAGTTCTTAGAGGATATTGAAACAATTCCAGGAACAAAAAAAAAAAATTGGAGTGGGAGACTATAATTAGTATCCTTAGAGATGAATAGAATATTGAACAAGAGAGCTATAAAAAGAAACATCTGGAGAATAATAAAAAGTTACTGGAAATTAAAAATATGATAACTGAGAGAAAATATCAATAGAAGGGTTGGAAGATATACCTAAGTTGAATAAATATTCCAGGCCTTGGCCAGGTAGCTCAGTTGGTTAGGGAAGGATTCTGATATATCATCAAGATTGTATGTTCAGCCGAAATCAGTTTGGCTTGGTGGATAAAGCATCAGTCTGCGGACTGAAGGGTCCCAGGTTTGATTCCGGTCAAGGGCATGTACCTTGGTTGTGGGCACATCCCCAGTAGTGGGTGTGCAAGAGGCAGCTGATGGATGATTCTCTCTCATCGATGTTTCTATCTGTCCCTCTTCCTTCCTATCTGTAAAAAAAAAAAAAAAAAAAAAATCAATAAAATAAAAAAATAAAAAATAAAAAAGATTGTATGTTCAATCCTTTGTCAGGCCACATACAAGAATTAACTAAATAAGTGGAACAACAAAAATGGATCTTACTCAAATCAATAATAAACAAGAAAAAATATTCTAGAAAACTGGACAAAAAAGTGGTAAATAATAGGAGAGGGGGAAAGAAAATTATAGAGTCAACTCAGGAATCTCCAGCATTGATTTATATGAATTTCAGAATTAGTGGGAAGTAAAATAAAAATTGAGGGTATCCACTGAGTGCTCAGCACATGGAATGAGAAAAGATCTACCACATATCAGAACACTGGAGTCAAAGGCTTCTGAGACATTAAACAGGTCACAAAGGATGGATAATCACAATGACTTCAGACTTGTCAGCAGCAACACTGGTATCCAGAAGACAATGGAGCAATGCCATCAAATATCTGAAGAAAAATAACTAACAACCTAGACTTTTCCACCCAGCCAAGCTATCAGTTAATTATTTGAAAAAAATTTAGAAATATTTTTATTTATTTTAGAGAGAGGAAGGGAGAGGGATAAAAAGATAGAAGCATCAATCCCATCAGCTGTCTCTAAATACCCCCTACTTGGGATCAAGCCTGCCACCTGAGCACATGCCTTGACCATGAATTAAACCATCACCTCCTGCTTCATGGGTCAATGCTCAACCACTGAGCCATATTGGCTGAGCTAATTATGAGAATTTGTAGTCTCAAATTATCTACCATGCACCCCTTTGAGGAAGCTATTGAAGAAGTACTCCACCAAAATGAGAGAGTAAACAAAAGTCATAGAGCCGAAACTGGTTTGGCTCAGTGGGTAGAGTGTTGGCCTGCAGACTGAAATATCCCAGATTCGATTCCGGTCAAGGGCATGTATCTTGGTTGTGGGCACATCCCCGGTAGTGGGTGTGCAGGAGGCAGCTGGTCGATGTTTCTCTTTCATCAATGTTTCCAGCTCTCTATCCCTCTTCCCTCCTCTCTGTAAAAAAATCAGTAAAATATATATATATATTTTTAAAAGTCATAGAAATCAGGGAAAAGAGTATCCAACCTAGGAAATAAATTAATGATATATGCTGGTTGCTGGTGAAGCATCCAAGACCTATAGCTTTGTAGAAGACTTAGAGAACAACCATATCAGATTGGAGCAGAAAGGTGAAAGGTTTTGGAGGCATATATTTAAGGGGAAAAGGGGAAATGATAAAATCGATAAACTATTTGATTGTATCTGAACATATTGAGAGATTTCTAGAAGAGAGTATGAGAATTAATTGATAAGTACATAGATAATTATGTAAATAAATTTTAAAAGAATTATTCATTTCAGGGGAAAACATACAAGAAAGGAAATGTAAAGAGTGCATTGTTACAGCTTGAAAATAACATTTACACATTCATAAGATGTAAACACATTCAGTATTGATTTAACAAAAGTAACATTACTATATTAGGAGAATAGAGAGAAAGTACAAGCATATTGATGTGGAGGATGAGAGCATGAAATCCTCATATTAAAAATAGAAGTCAGTGTATATTTGAAGCTTACCCAGCTGGCATGGCTCAGAAGGTGAGCATCGAACTATGAATTAGGAGGTCATGGTTCAGTTCCTGGTCAGGGCACATGCTAGGGTTGCAGGCTTGAAACCCAGAGTGAGGCATGTAGGAGGCAGCCAATCAATGATTCTCTCTCATTGTTGATGTTTCTATCTCTCTTTCCTTCTCTCCTCCTCTCTAAAATAATATATATATATATATATATATATATATATATATATATATTTTAATCTAAAACTTAAAAACTAAGAAATGGCATGATATTTAGAAAAAAATCAATAAATGCCAGAAGAGTCAGCTAAGAGTTGTAATCTCCTTTAAGCACTGGGAAGCAGAGTGGAATAAGGGATTACTTTGTTATAAATATTTTTTTATTGTTGAAAGTATTACAAATGTCACCCTTTTCCTTCCATTGATCTCTTCCACCCCACACCCATGCCCCCATTGTAAGTAATAAAGAATGTATAATAAAGAACATGTATGTATATGAGTAACTTTCATAAAAACAAAAAAAATATTTAATTTAAAACCTATCATATCCCAGCCCATGTGGCTCAGTGATTGAGCATTGACCCATGAACCAGGAGATCTCGGTCAGGGCATATGCCTGAGTTGTGGGTTTGATCCCCAGTCAGGAACATGTTTCTAGCTCGCTCTCTCTCTCTCTCTCTTTCTCTCTCTCCCTATATCTCTCTGAAATCAATAAAAACATTAAAAACAAAACCAACATGGTAAGGAATGAGATAGCCTGGGCAGAGAGAGTAGAATGAGAAAGAGGTCTTGGTACTGATCTTTTAGAAACTCTTCATTTACCATCCTTCTCACCTCACGCCCCTCTCCCCAGTACAGTTCCTCTCCCCCATGAACCATAAGTCTGCATTGAGAGAAGTGTTGATAGAAAGAAACAAATAAATCTCCAGGAACAGATCCAGAGACAAAGATACCTAGGATAGGAGAAGAATGCAGAAAGAGTGTGGGCTAGAGTTATCCCCACAGAAAAGGTGGTTTTTGCATTGGGGCAGGTTCTAAGTCCTGGAAGGCTCAGGGCTGGCTGAAGTCTCCATTCTTGAAGAGCTACTAAATATGGATCAGGAAATGCTGAGGAGGGGAGCTAAGGCACCACATCACCTTGGCTTCTGACCTGGGTGATGGAATCTCATTCCTGAGCACTGGTGCTCCTGAGTAGCTCCTTGCCTCCACCAAGCACCTCCTCCCCATCTTACCTACTTCTGTGAACATGAGCAAAGGTGAGCTCTCAAAACAGCACCTCCTCCCACATACCTCTGCTTCTCTCTTGGCTCAGAGGAACTGTATTTGTATTATGCGAGCATTCATCAGTTCTATCCCTCTCCTTCTCTCCTGTGAGAGACACTAGGCCAGAGGTCAGCAAACCCATTAGTCAACAGAGCCGCACTTTGCGGACCACAGGCACTAGGGGATAATGCAAGTTTCCAGCCCTTCCCGCTTGCAATTCTCTTCTCTGCTTCTCACTCCCTGCTTACTAAAACTCCAGCTGTTTATCTGTTCCCATCAAGTGTTCCTTCCTAGTTCTCCCTCGCCCTTTGGACGGAAGTTCAGATGCAAAGAGCTAATAATCTATAGCAGAGTATAGGCTACTCTTGGAAAATCTGGATGGCCCTACTCTTGCTAGATTAGACAGGGTTTCAAGTTCTTATGCTGGGGCTATATGTCAAAGTGTACCCTCAATGCAGCAGCGTCGGGACCATGGGAGAACATGTGGCTCCCAGGCAGGTGAACTCTCTCAGTGCTGAGCGACACCCCAGAGCCACAGGGCTGCAGGCCTAGCAGATTCTGATAAGGAGAGAAACATTCCCATGTTCCAAGGACAGAATCTCTAGTTCCAAAGCATGTGGTGATGAGGAGGATGAGGAAGGGATGAGAAGACCCAAATTAATAACTCTATAGAAATAGGTTGCATGCATACATGAAAAATGTCTTTTTTTTTTTTCCTTTTCATCCGTATATTGATGCAGAAACTGTCCTGATATAAAAGAGATGTGGCATGATCTCATAAGCATGGAGGGCAATCATAGGCTCTAGAACCAGGTGGCCTGAATTCAAATGCTAGCCAGACCACTCACTGGAATTCTTTTGTGTCATGGACCCCTTCTCAGAAAAATGTTTTAAAATACGTTTAAAAAAAAAAAAAATGGTGCCGAAGCCGGTTTGGCTCAGTGGTAGAGCGTCGGTCTGCGGAATGAGGGGTCCTGGGTTCGATTCTGGTCAAGGTCATATACATTGGTTGTGGGCACATCCCCGGTAGGGGGTGTGCAGGAGGCAACTGGTAGATGTTTCTCTCTCAACAACGTTTCTAACTCTCTATCCCTCTCCCTCCTCTCTGTAAAAAAATGAATGAAATGTGTTAAAAAAAAAAAAAAGGTATTTTTCCCTGGCTGGTGTAGCTCAGTTGGTTGAATATCATGGTGTAGCTCAGATGGTTGAATATCATCTTGTTGTGCACCAAGAGGCTACTGGTTCCGTCACCAGTCAGGGTGCATGCAGGAGGCAACTGATTGATGTTTTGTTCTCTCTCTTTCTCTCTCCTTCCCTCTCTCTAAAATCAATAAAAACATTTTAAAAATAAATAAAATAAAAATACGGTATTTGTTCATTCATGTTCATTAAAGCATTATTCATAATAGCCCAAAATGGAAGCAATCCAAGTGTCCATTGACAGATAATGGAACAAACAAACAAATAAAACATATAAATATATTACATACAATGGAATCTTATTCAGCCTTAAAAAGGGAAGGAAATTCTGACACATACTAGAACATGGATGCAGCTTGAGGACATTATGCTAAGTGAAATAAGCTAGTCAGAGAGAATCCAAGATGGCTGCTCGGGTAGGCAACTAGCCGCAGCCGCACACAACAATTTCAATAAAATACAACTAAAATATAAAATGGACATTACCCAGAACTACAGGAAAGTCGACTGACTGGAAATCCTACAACAAGAAGCAAGGAGAAAACCAGAAGGAATCGCGGAGGAGCTGTAAAAGCCTAAGGTACGGAGACACGCGGCGCGCGGAGAGGACTGAGCCGGAGAGGAGGGAGGCCGAGTGCCTGGCTGGCGTTCCCAAGCGGGAAGCAGAGAAAAGCTCCGATTGTGCTGGGCCCAGCTCCAACTGCTCTGAACCCCAATTCTAGGCCAGACCCTGGGGACCCAGGCTCACCCATAGGGAGCTGGGCTGTAAGGCGGAACTCCAGGGAACGGCTAGAGGAGGTCCAGGAGGCGCACACAGTGCGCGCAGAGAAGGGCCGGCCGGCTATGCCGCGGGACTGCCCTGACGGGAAGGAGACAGGGGCTACAGACTGCTCTGAACGCCACCTCCAACTCCACTTCCAACTGAACTGAACCCCAATACCGGACTCATTGGGGGAGAGCATAGACAGTTTGGCAGCAGGCGAAAATCGAGGGTACCTTTCTCTCAGAGGCGCTTGCAACAAGTACTGAAGGACCCTGAGTCTCAGGAGTCGCATAGGGCGGGGCTGTAGGCTCCACCCTGAAACTCCGCCCCATCAGAAAAGCTGCTTGCGAAAATGCCTAAACCAAATAGATCACAAACGAAAGAAATGGAGGACAAAAAGCGACTGGATATAGAGTTCAAAACCACACTTATAAGGTTTTTCAAGAGTCTCCTAGAAAAGGCCGATAAAATAAATGAGACCTATGAGGATATGAAAAGGGATCAACAAGAAATGATAAGGGATCAACAAGAAATAAAGAATACATTGTCTGAAATAAAAAATATTATACAGAGTCCTAAAAACAGAATGGAAGATCGCAAGAATCAAGTCAAAGATTTGGAACATAAAGAGCCAGAAGACACTCCTCTGCAGAAGCTAGAAGGCAAGAGAATCCAGAAAATTGAAGATGATGTAAGAAACCTTTGGGACAACTTCAAACGATCCAACATCAGAATTATGGGGGTCCCAGAAGATGAAAGAGAGCATCGAAAACATACTGAAAGAAATAGTGACAGAAAACTTCCCCCACCTGGTGAAAGAATTGGACTTACAAGTCCAGGAAGCACACAGAACTCCAAATAAAAGGAATCCAAAGAGGACCACACCAAGACAAATCATAATTAAGATTCCAAGAGCAAAAGACAAAGAGAGAATATTAAAAGCAGCAAGAGCTAAGCAGGTGGTTACCTATAAAGGAGCACCTATACGATTGTCAGCTGATTTCTCAACAGAAACCATGCAGGCCAGACGGGAATGGCAAGAAATATTCAAGGTGATGAATAGTAAGAACCTACAGCCAAAGATAATCTATCCAGCAAAGCTATCACTCAGATTCGAAGGTCAGATAAAGAGCTTCACTAATAAAAAAAGCTAAAGGAGTTCATCACCACCAAACCAGAATTATATGAATTGCTGAAGGGGGTTCTCTCAGAAGAGAAAGTAAATAAAGATAAAAATTATGAACAACAAATACGTAACTATCAACAAGTGAATCTAAAAACCAAGGAAATTTAAAAAAAAAAATCTGATGAACAATATTAACCGTTGAATATAATAGAATCAGAGGTATGGAAGGGGAGTGAACTGATGATTCTTGGGGAAAAGGGGAGAGGGAGATGTGGGAAGAGACTGAACATAAAATGTGCACCTATGGATGAGGACAATGGGGGGTGGGGAAAGGACAGAGGGTGGGGTGAGAAGGGGGGGGAAAGGAACATTTGTAATAATATGAACAATAAAAATTTATTAAAAAAAAAAAGAAAGAAATAAGCTAGTCATAAGAAGAAAAAGAATGTATGATGCCACTATGAGGTAGCTAGAGTAGTCAAATTCATAGAAACAGAAAGAAGGAGGGTGGTTACCAGAGGCTGGGAATAATATGAAACAGGGAATTTGTTTAATGGGTACAGAGTCAGTTTTGCAGGATTTAAGAGTTCCGGAGACTGGCTGCACAACAATGTGAATGTACTTAACAATGCTGAGTTGTACACCTAAAAATGATGAAGATGGCCTTGGCCAGTGTGGTACAGTGGTTTGAGTGTCCGCCTGCAGACTGAACGGGCTCAGGTTCCATTTCCGGTCAAAGGCACTTACCTCAGTTGCAGGTTCACCAGCCCTGGTAGGGGCAAGTGCAAGAGGCAACCAATAGATGTGTCTCTCGCCCATTAATGTTTCTCGCTCTCTCTCTCCCCTCCCCTCCCTTCTGTCCCTTCTAATCTCTCTAGAATAATGGGGGGAAATATCCTCAGGTGAGAATTTAAAAAGAGAGACAGGATTCAAATGCTATGGAATCCACCCATTACAAGTGTAGTGCACAATTTAATAGTTTTTTAGTATAATCACAGATATGTGCAACCATCAGCACTGCCAATTTTAGAAAACTTTCTTTTTTTTTTTTTTTTAAATATATTTTATTGATTTTTCACAGAGAGGAAGAGAGAGGGATAGAAAGTTAGAAACATCAATGAGAGAGAATCATCGATCAGCTGCCTCTTGCACACCCCCTACTGGGGATGCGCCCGCAACCAAGGTACATGCCCTTGACCGGAATCGAACCCGGGACCTTTCAGTCTGCAGGCCGACGCTCTATCCACTGAGCCAAACCGGTCCCAGCCAATTTTATAAAACTTTCATTACAATGGTTAATTTTAAATCTTCATTTTACTCGGCCTATCAACAGCATTTGATACACTTGATCAATCCCTTCCCCTTTAAACATTTTTTTTTTTCACTTCCCTTTCATGACATCGAACTCTCTTGGTGTTCTTGGTGCTTCTCCTTCTTCACTAGCCATTTCCTTTCAATTGGCTTTTCTTTTCTTCACTCTGACCCACTTCTAGAGGTTGGAGTGCCCAGGGCTCTCCTCTGTCTTCCTGGGTGATCTCATCCAGCCTCATGGCTTTAAATATCATCTATATGTTTAGTAGCAAAAGTGTGTCATTAGAGACCAAGGGTAAAATCATCCACACCCTCCTATTTCGAATTACTATATATGGATGTGAAAGTTGGACAGTGAAGCAGAGATCGTTTTGGCTCAGTGGATAGAGCGTCGGCTTGGGGACTGAAAGGCCCCTGGTTCGATTCCGGTCAAGGGCATGTACCTTGGTTGCGGACACATCCCCAATGGGGGGTGTGCAAGAGGCAGCTGATCAATGACTCTCTCTCATCGATGTTTCTAACTCTCTATCTCTCTCCCTTCCTCTCTGTACAAAATCAATAAAATATATTTTAAAAAAAAGAAAAAAGTTGGACAGTGAAGAAGGCCAATGGGGGAGTGGGGGGCGCGGGAATGGTTCATTTGAAAGTTGGTGTTGGAGAGAGTTCTGTGGGTATTCGGGCCTAGGCCAACAGAAAGATGGACAAATAGGTACAAGAACAAATCAATCCTGAAAAGTTGCTGGATGCAAAAATGACAAAACTGAAGCTGTTCTATTTTGGGCACAACGTGAGAAGGAAGGGTGCTCTGGGAAAGACAATAAAGCTTGGAAAAACGGAGAGCAACAAGAAAAGAGGAAGATCACATAGGAAAGGAACTGACTCCATAAAGGAAGCCATGGGCATGATTCTACAGGCGCTGAGCAGGGCTGCTGAGGACAGGACATGTGGACAGCCCTCCTTCATAGGGTTGCTAGGAGTTGGAGCTGACTCAATAGCATGCAACACACATGTTATGTTTTGTAGTGCCAAGTTTACATCTCTAGCCCAAGACATCTTTCACCTGCTCCCAACTTGATTATATAAATGCCTGCTCCAGAACAACAAATATGTAACTATCAACACGTGAATCTAAAAACCAAGGGAATTAAAAAAAAATCTTATGAACAATATTAACTGGTGAATATAATAGAATCAGAGGTATAGAAGGGGAGTGGACTGACGATTCTTGGGGAAAGGGGGAGAAGGGGGTATAGGAAGAGACTGAACATAAACTGTGCACCTATGGATGAGGACAATGGGGGGGGGGAAAGGGCAGAGGGTAGGGTGGGAACCTGGTTGAAGGGGAAAAATGAACTTTTGTAATAATATGAACAATAAAGATTTATTTAAAAAAAATAAAAAATAAATAAATGCCTGCTCCACATCCTCATGTGGATTCTAGGACAACGCAGCATATTCAGAACTAACATTATTCCATATGCAGTCTTCCCTTCCTCAGTTGATGACAATTTCATCTTTCTAGTTGTTCTGGCCCCAAATCTTTGCTAGCCTTTTTTTTTTTTTTTTTTTTTTCCAGAGAGGAAGGGAGAGAAATATCAATGGTGAGAGAGAATCATGGATAGGCTGTCCACCCCCCCTCCCCGCATGCCCCTCACTGGGGATTGAGTCCACAACCTGGGCATGTGCCCTTGATTCGAAGCCAATGCTCTATCCACTGAGTCAAACCAGCCAGGGCATTCCTTGTTACTCTTATGACATTTGTCTCTCACATACCACATTCAATCCACCAGGAAAATCTCTACCCTCAACACAACCAAAACCCTATCCCTTCTCCCACCTGCTTTGTTATCCACTGGTACAAGCTGCCACCATCTCTAGCCTGGATTTCTGCTATAGCCACCTAACAGGTCATACTGCTTTTATCCTTGTTCCCCTAGTCTATTCTTAACACAGCAGCCAGAGTGATCCTTTTAAAATAGAAGTGACTTCATGTTACTCCTCTGCTCAAAATCCTGCAATGACTCCCCATTTCACTCAAAGTAAAAGCCAAAGTTTACCAGGCCCTTCGTGACTAATCCCCTCTGCCTCCTTATCTTCTTGACTTTATCTCTTACTACCGCACCCTTCCCCTCACTCATTTTGTTCCAGTGACAATGGCCTCAAGTTTTCCTCAAACGCTTCAAGCACACTTGTGACTTATAGAGTTTGCATTGGCTGGTTCCTCTTCTGAAGAACATGTACAGCTTAGCGAATTCCCCCGCCTCCTTTAGGGCGTTGCTCAAATTTCATCTTCTCCAGAAGGCCTTCTCTGATCACCTTACTTAATATATGGTCAACTCTCCCAACCCTCCTCTACTTCCAACCTCCCTTAGCTTGCTCTATTTTTTCTTTTATTCTATAGCACTTATCACTATATATATAATTGATTTCAGAGAGGAAAGGAGAGAGAAGGAGAGAAACATCAATGATAAGAGAGAATCATTGATCGGCTGGCTTCTGCACACCCCACACTGCAACCCAGGCATGTGCCCTTGATTGGAATCAAACCCAGGACCCTTCAGAAGGCTGATGCTCTATCCACTGTGCCAAACTGGCTAGGGCAACTTAACACCTTTTAACATACCCTATTTTATTTAATTAAACTTATTGGGGGGGGGGGTAACAGTCATTGATAAAATTAAGTTTTTAAAAAAATATTTTATTGATTTTTTTACAGAGAGAAAGGGAGAGGGATAGAAAGTCAGAACATCAATGAGAGAGAAACATTGATCAGCTGCCTCCTGCACATTCCCCATCGGGGATGTGCTCGCAACCGAGGTACATGCCGTTGACCGGAATCGAACCAGGGACCCTTCAGTCCTCGTACCGACACTCTATCCACTGAGCCAAACCGGTTTAGGCTGATAAAATTAAGTTGTTTTTTTTAAAAAATATATTTTATTGATTTTGTACAGAGAGTAAGGGAGAGAGATAGTTAGAAACATCAATGAGAGAGAGTCATCGATCAGTTGCCTCTTGCACACCTCCTACTGGGGATATGCCTGCAACCAAGGTACATGCCCTTGACCGGAATCGAACCGGGGTCCCCTCAGTCCCCAAGCGGATGCTCTATCCATTGAGCTAAACCAGTTTCGGCTGATAAAATTAAGTTTTAAGTGTACAATTCTATAATACATCATCTATCTACTACATGTGTGTCCACCACCCAAAAGTCTCATCTCCTTCTGTCATATAAAAAAAAAAAAATCTTTATAGCTGACAGGATTACATATGTCCTTCCCCCAAATTGACCCTTTCTAGTCAGTTCCTGCCATGTTACCATATATTTGATCCCCTTTACCCTCTTCAACCTCCCTCCACATCCCATACGCTATACCTATATTGTAAAATATGTTTTATTGATATTTAGAGAAAGAAGAGGGGAGAGAGAGAAACATCCATCAGTTGCCTCCTGACTGAACCAGCAACCTGGGCATGTGCCTGACCAGCAATTGAAGCAGTGACCTTTCGGTGCATGGGATGATGTTCAATTAACTGAGCCACACTGGCCAGGATCCATATATTTTATTGGTTTTCTTTACAGAGAGGAAGGGAGAGAGATAGTTAGAAAGATCGATGAGAGACACATCGATCAGCTGCCTCCTGCACACCCCCCACTGAGGATGTGCCCGCTACCAAGGTACGTGTCCTTGACCGGAATTGTACCTGGGACCTTTCAGTCTGCAGTCTGATGCTTTATCCACTGAGCCAAGCTGACTTTGGCTACACTATATTTTTAATGCTTATTTGTTAGGTGTGTTTAGTGTCTCCCAAAGCAAGAATTTATTCATTGAGGTAGCCAAAGGATCTAGTACAGCGTCTGGTACAGAGCTCAATAAGTATTTGTTGAATGAATGTATGAAAATTGTGGACAATACCTGCTCTATAAAACTATTACAGGGATTAAATAATGGGCAAAGATCCTAACACCTAACAATGGACACCCAACACATGTTAGATCCCTATCTCCCTTCAACAAATATCTTCCCCTGTTGCCTCTTCTTATAGCACTGATGCTTCCCTCCTTTCTGGAAAATGTCACCACTCTTGTCTCTCCTTTCATTTTCTAGTAAAAGCAGGTCTTATTATTCACCAAGTTTACCCAGTAAGTGCTGGGCAGTTTGTTAGTCAATCATATTTATTTATTTATTCATTCATTCATTCATCTATTTATTTATTTATTTTTGCATTTAAAAAAAATTTAATAAATCTTTATTGTTCAGATTATTACAATTGTTTCTTCTTCTCCCCCTAGAATATTGTTTGTTATTATTATTTTTTTATCCCTTCTATTCCCTTTTCCACCTCCACCCTTCCCACCCTCCCATTTTAATCCAGGAAGATCTAACAAAAGGCCACACAAGTCTTCTGAGAAGAAAAGGAACCCTGGGACACCAGCTTTACCCAGTGCCACAAGTATTTATCTGATTAGCAAATTGTCACCCAGAGTACGGTAGTAGAGAGCCCCGAGGACATGAACCGGTAAATGTTTTTGTTGTTGGAGTTGGAGGTTTATTATACAGATTTTTAAAGTAAACTTTATTAAGGTATAATTTACATGCATTAAAATATAACGTTTTAAATACAACTTGATGAGTTTTGACAAATGTACTATAGTCAATTTGATTTGGGGTGAAGGGATTAAGGTCACCTGGGATTATGCAGGTTGAGATTTAGCAGAGGGATCCTGGTTAGAAAAGCGAACAACATCAGGGCTCTTGGGAAATATAGAGGCCTGGTACATGAAGTTGGTGTACCAGGGGAGGGGTGTTCCTCTGCTGGCCTGCGCCCTCTTGCAGTCTGGGATCCCTCCGTGCTCCTTACCCCTTGGGGCTGTGAGCCAGGCTTCTGGCTGAGCCACACTTCCGCTGTGGGAGAACACTGACCACCAGGGGGCAGCTCCTGCCTTGAGCGAGCTGCCCCCTAGTGCTCAGTGCAGGTCATAACGACAGCTCCTTCCACCCTTGGGTCTATTTGCTTATTAGAGTTTTATTACATAGGATTATATGGATAGGGAGGAGTGGAAACATCAAGGGCTGGCCTGAGATTGGGCTCGGGGTCTCACTGCACCAGGATCTGGACCTACGGACTATCTGGCAACTTCGTGGCGCCTCTTTGGTCCCCCGGAGGGAGCGGGCCAACTCCCTTTCACAGCAGTTTCACAGGTTTAACCCATGGGGATGTTCCAACCCTCAGCAACCAAGCTTCACTGCTGCCGCGACACTCAGGGGGCCCGACTTTCTCTCCCTCCTTAGTTAGAAACTGGTTTCGGATCTGCATCAGCACCGCGGGGCCGGAAAAAAAGCAAAAGTGCTGCAGCAGGTGTGGGAGCCAGCAATCCCCTATTGGGTCTGCCATCCTCCAGACGCTGGGGGCTCTTGGCAACCAGGCTCTCTGCCCGCCCCTCTGGGCCCGAAAGCCTCCAGGCTGCATGCAGGTCAGCTTCGCTTAGAGACGGAAACAAAGCCGACTTGGGGTCTGCTGGGGAAATCGAGGCGGGACTGGCGATTCTGGGTGAGGAATCTGAGGCTGGCCGCAGCCCTCCTCCCGGGCACCGAGGGAGCCCCCGCCAAAAGCCCAGTCTGAGGGGCGCGACAAACCCAAAAGAAACGGCTGGGGTCGCCGCGGCTCCGGGCGGGAGGCTGGAGAGAGCGAGGCGCCGCCCCGCAGCCGCGAACTCGGGGAGTGGCGCCTGGTGGGTGGGGTCCTGGCGGGGGCGGGACCGACCTGGGCTACCGGCTGTGCCAGTCTCGCCCGCAGAGCGAAAGTAGTTGGTGGTGGCCCTCGCGTGTGGCTCCAGCTCTGCTTGCCCGGACCTCACGGCCATGGCGGGACCCCAGGAGTTTCTGAGCGGGAAGCTCCGGCTCTGCTTCGCCCCCGCGGCCCGGACCAGCCTCCTGCTGCTCAGGCTCAACGACGCGGCGCTGCGGGCGCTGCACGAGTGCCAGCGGCAACAGGTGCGGCGCGCAGCCCCTCTGCCCCGGACCCCAGCCCTCCGCTCCGGCCTCGGCCGAGGGGCTGGGGACAGGGAGCCGCGTCCACACGCCGGCCTCCCGACCTCCCACCTTCTCCGAGTGAAGCCCGCGAGCGCGCGCGCGCGGCCCCTCCCGGCGGCCCCGGAGGGAGGCCTGGGACGCGGCTGCACCTGCGCTCAGCCTGCCTCTGTGCTCTCCCTGCAGGTCCGGCCGGTGATCGCGTTCCAAGGCAGCCGCGGGGTAAGAGCAGACCGGGGTGCGCGCGGGGAGAACAGACGCGGGCTCAGGGCGGGAAGCTGAGAGCCGTCACGGTCTGAAGAAGTTCCTGAGAACTGAACCCGAATGGGGTGAGGGGGCTGCTGGGCTTGTGGTCCCAGGAGGCTGCGGTTGAAGAGTCTGGGCCGTCTCAGCCTCCTGGGAACTCGGGCCTAGCTGCACCTGGTGTGCTAACGAGTCCCCGGGGACCCACCTTCAGTCTTAGGCTGGCTCAGGGAGGAATGGCGTTGGCAGGAGGAGGAAGGGTTGGCTCCATGGGGCTTACCGGTCTTCTGTCACCCCCAGTATCTGAGGCTGCCAGGCCCTGGCTGCTCCCACCTCTTCTCCTTCGTAGTGTCCCAGTGTGGCCAGGAGGGCTCTGGAAGTGGCTTGGACCTTGTGTGCCAACCCTTAAGCAGGTAAGAAAGGGTTTTGTGGGAAATCTAGGAAGGGGATGTCCAGAGCTGCTTTAAAAGTTCTCCACCCTCCTGTTATTTTTGCCACCATCTCTTTCCAGACCTGGGCCTCACCGCCTCCACTGCCTGGGGCCACTCAGGGAGCGCCTCAGTATTTGGGCAGCCATGGATTCTATCCCAGTCCCATCTTCAGGTCAGGAACACAACCTGACTGATGATTCCAGAGAGCCTGAGAATTGGCAGAACATGGGAGATTATTCCAGAGATGGAGTTTCCCAGCCACAGATGGCACTAGAGGTGAGGCCAGAAGAAACCGCTGGGAGTTGGGATAAGGTGGGGCAAAGCCTGAAGCCCAGGGAGCCAAGTGCCACTGCCATTTTCCCTGCCAGGTGCCAGACCCACCAGCAAGCAGCCGAGGACAGTCACTCCCAGGATCCTCGAGGGAACACTCGGCACAGTGGGAAGGAAGGTACTGGGCAGAGTGGGGCTAAGCGGGGAAATGCTTCCTCAAGTCTCCGCCCTAAGTGGTACAATAAGAAATCTAGCTCTACCTCCTACTCTGGTCTTCATCTCTTCCATTCCCTTTTCAAACATCCTAGGAACCAGCCCTGTCTTCCAAACACAGAGCCTGACCAGGCACTGCCTTCTGCTAGCCAGAAACATCTGAACAAGGTAAATTGTAACAGTTTTTCAGAGATTTGTTCAATCTGGCTAAAATTTTAAAATTGGGAGCCTTCATTTTGATGGGAGCAGAGATTATTACATGGAAATAATTTTCAACAAGAGAGTAGGGGGCACAGAGTAGGAGGCTTCTTGACATGCTATTAGTGTGACAAAAGTATTTTCCCCAACAGAAGCGTCCAGCACCTGCAGCCACTGTAAAAGTGAAAGAAAAGAGGCTCAGAACTCTAAACCTACAAGAGGGAGAAGATTGGGAGCAAGAAAATAAACATGAAGACCTGGGCCCCAGACTGGGGCACAGTCCCTCAGTTCAAGCAGGTGAGTTAATGAGTTATGAGAAGAGGATGAAAGTGCCACAGTGGGGGGGAAGATTGATAATCACCTTCACGTCTTCTTCCTTCCTTCACAGGCTCTGAGTCCCTGAGCCCTGAAGCGGTACCAGATTACCTCCTGTGAGTCCCCTGCCATTTCTAAGTTTATCAAACCTTGTGCATACAAGATATTAAGATGAACCTCCTGGGAGCTCGGGGCTTTGGCAGGTAATAAAATTGAAGGTGGTAACTAATCTGCTCCTGGCAGGCAATATGGGGCCATCCAGACTGCAGAGCAGCAACATGCTTATGAGCAGGACTTTGAGAGAGATTATGCTGAATACCGCATCCTGCATGCTCGATTTGGGGCTGCAAGCCAAAGGTTCCTAGAGCTGGGAGCAGAGATCAAGAAAGTTCAGCGAGGAACTCCAGAACACAAGGTAAGGACTGGCCTCGGGATGGCTTCCCAGCTCTACTGGCCATACACCCTTTTTTTTCAGTGACCAAAGTGATAAGCCTGTTTTTTTGTTTTGTTTTGTTTTTTAAATATTTTATTGATTTTTTATAGAGAGGAAGGGAGAGAGATAGAGAGCTTGAAACATCGATGAGAAAAACATCGACCAGCTGCCTCCTGCACACCCCCCACCAGGGATGTGCCCGCAACCAATGTACATGCCCCTGACCGGAACCGAACCCGGACCCTTCAGTCCGCAGACCGACGCTCTACCATTGAGCTAAACCGGTTTCGGTGTGATAAGCCCGTTTTAAGAGAAAAATTATTCTGTATCATTTGGTAGCATGCGAGTAAGTTACTTCCCTCCCTTAAGAGAACTTGTTTTTTTCTCAAGATTAAACTTGATGCTAGCATTTTCTTTGTTTCAGGTGCTGGAAGAAAAGATAGTCCAGGAATATAAAAAGTTCCGAAAGGTAAGACTAGGTCTGGGAATGCTAGCAATAAGGAAAAATGAATTTTTAAAAATTTTTTTTTGACATGGATGCTTTTTCTCTGCAGCGGTACCCAGGTTACAGGGAAGAAAAGTGTCGCTGTGAGTACCTGCATCAGAAATTGTCCCACATCAAAGGTCTCATCCTGGAGTTTGAGGAAAAGAACAGGGGCAGCTGAACTGGTCAGGAGCTATCGACCCTCTCTGTCCAGTGTGATACAAAGGACAAAACAGCTGTAAATGAAGTAGAGAGCAACTGTTTGCTCTTGCTATCGCTGAATCCATGGTGGCAAGTAGGAGAGCTGCTCTAGGTTAAGGTTTGATTTTCATTGTTGCCATATATTAATTTTTAGGGTGTGGGCACAGTGCCAACACTCTATAGCTGTGCCCAGGAGACTAAGAAAAGCAGCAGAGGCTTGGCTTCTCCTCCTTTAGTTCAGCAAGTCATTTGCAGATCTTAAGAAAGAAATGACACCCTTTTCGGGACAAGATACCTCAAGGACATTAGAATGGTAGCCTCCCTAATAAAACAGTAACTTTTAGGAAGTTGTGACACACCTGGATGTAATGCGGAATGGCTTGGGGTCTTATCAATGTACTGAAAGTGAATTCTTTTACAAACATGGCTAAACAACTAAAACGGTCTCTGTGTCCTTTGTACAAGTTTACATGCTTTCCTTAACTCTTCCAAAGCAGGGGTAAGAACCACTTACCCCTGGCTCTGTCTGAACCACTTCCGGGATCTCAAAAACAATTAGATCTCCAGATCCCAACCCAGTCTTGTGAATTAGAATCTTCAAGATTATGGTTAGGCTTCTTCTTCAAACACTATGGATGATCCTGATAAATATTCTCCTATATAATAAAGAGCTAATAAGCTAATTAACCAAACAGCCCGAGGACTGTTCGAAGCAGGGGCTGCGAGGACTGAGCCCCCTGTAAGAATTTCATGCATTGGGCCTCTAGTTTTGCTATAAGTCTCTACCAAAACCATCTTATAATTGACAACTAGAGATGACAGTAGAAAAAAAGTTCTCTTTGTTGTTAATCCCTGAGGATATTTTTCCATTGATTTTCAGAGAGTGGAAGTGAGGAGGAGAGACAGAGAGAAGCATCAATGCAAGAGAGACACACTGATTGGTTGCCTCCCGCATGTGCCCCAACAGGCTTGGGCTGGAGTCTGTGACCAGGGAATAGAATCCGGGACCCTTCAGTCTGCAGGCCGATACTCTATCCACTGAGCCAAACTAGCTAGGGCAAGTTCTCCTTTTCTAAACATCGAGGTTGAAGATCATTTACTATTAGAGCTCCTATCTGGAAATATTCAGTGACTGAAAACTATAATCATGGATAGGATTTGGATGTACTCACAAGAAGGATGAGGGGAAATGGTTCAATGCATTTCTCATTGTTGTATAAGAAAGTGGATGCTTCACTCACAACCTCGAATGATACTGCCTTTCCCAATCCACTGGAAAGGAAAATTAACAGGCCACACCCTGGGCTTTGGGGGAGACAGCTGCGCCCTGCAGTGTCAGCAATTCTTGAAACAACTTGGATGGAACCCCAACCTGCTGCCACACCCACTCAGGGCATTTCTGGGTAAAAAACAGCTCTTGGGAGGTATAAACCCAGTCAGCTACATGGCAAGGACAAACAGCAACCCATCCTTAAGGCACAGACAGGGTCAGGAACAGATTCCAACAAGGGCACCTGTTCTAATTATCCAGCTAGGGACCTGGGCAATAACCATGTAAGGATAGAGACAACATTTGAGAAGGATTTATAGGTGAAAACTATGGAGTCAAAATGGTTGGTCTACAGCTGTACTGACCGAGATGGTGGCTACTAGCCCTCTATGTGACTGTTTAAATTAATAAAACTTAAAATGTAGTTCCTAGACACATTTCAAATTCTTAATAGCTACATGTTTTAGACAATGTTATAGAACATTTCCATTATTGCAGAAAGTTCTATTGGACAGTGCTGGGCTAGAGAACCGCTGGTTTCCCACCTCATGGAAAAGACAGTTTAAAGGGGGCTCATTTATTATCACTGTTCCAAATGTACAAAAAAAATTAGAAAATAACCCCCCAACTCAATTCCCCCACCCCCAGCAACACAAATAATTTTTCCCAAAAGCACAAACATAAACTGGTCCTGGTGTTTCCACAAACAGTGCAGCTAAGAAACAGTTTAGAGAAAATTTAACAGGATTCAGATAATATCCATCTATCCTCTCAGCCCTGAGAGGTAATCATCCCATATGGGTACCAGTCCTTCCGAATGGTTTTTCCAGCTCTGGTGGAAGAGTCCTTTACAAAGTGGTGTGTTTGGCTGCTTTAGAGATCCTCCTGTGCCTTCTTCTTCTTCTTGGGTTTTTCTTCTTGAATGATAGGGGTGTTTGTAGCCTCTCGCTGTAGATAGCTAATAAAATCACTTAATTCACGGCCACCCTGAAAACAGAAAGATGACCATGAAAATTTAGTCATTTAAAGAACCCTGGGTTTCCCCCAACCCCTAGTAAGATTTTTGAGTTTGTAAAAGCACATTAACAACCACATATATTGATGAGAGTTGCAAGAGTTTCCAGTTAAATAAATACAGCTAGATATATACAAGCTTGTGTGAGTATGTGTGTGTCTATTGTTGAGAGCTGAGACAATGCACTTACTTCATATTTCTTTGGATCTAGCTTCTTGTTGGCTGGAGAGAAGTAGATGGTAGGAAAACTAAGGAAAAAAAAAAATAAATGAGTTGACTACTTTCCAGTTCTAGAGTAACTGTCATACTAGTACATTTCCTTAATAACTGTTTCTTGGAGTAACTTCTCTTTATGATTTCTTTCTTTTTTGTTAATCCTCACATGAGGATACTTTCCCACTGATTTTTAGGGACAGTGGAAGAGAGAAGGAAAGACAGAGAGAAATATCAGTATGAGAAACACATTGGTTGGATGCCTCCTGCGCACTCCCTGACCAAAGCCTGGGCTAGGGAGGAGTCTGCAACCAAGGCATGTGCCCAGGACCATAATTGAACCTGGGATTCTTTGGTATGCAGGCCAAAGCTCTATCCACTGAGCTAAACTGGCTAGGGCCATGATTTCTAATCTGTCCAGACAGCACTCTCCATCAATGGCTAGGGTTACATCCAACCAAAACTCAGGAATATGAGAGCTCACAAATCTGTGACAGTCATGTAGGGCCCATGTTGCAGAACTCTAAACCAGGGAAGGTATCAGTGGTTCTGTGCTCAACTGGAGTATGAGGGCTTCCCAAACTATAATATACCAAATCAAAAATGGCTTACCAGCTTTTTTTTTTTTTTTTTTTTTTTGTCAATTGGCTACACATTTTTATTAGTTTTAAATCTACTTACCCTCTGACTTCATATGGAGAAGGCACATCATTGGCTGTGGCATCCATCTTAGCTATGATAATATTTGGATCTTTTCTGAGCTGTTAATAAAAAAGTTAAATTTTTAAGTTTCAAGTTTCAGTGACTGAGAAACAGTCAGTTCAGGACTTAAAACAATCCCATTTTAAAACACCTACATAAGTTTTGCTGCTCAGAAAAGAATAGTTAACATTGCCTTTCACAAGTTTCCCTTTTCTCTCTGGGTTCCATATTAAGACTCTATATACAGCCACCTTCAAAACTACCTAGCTGAAAGAAGACTGTAAGGGCTAAGCCAAGTGTTTTAAGATGAAGGAATATAATGGTTTCATATAAACCATTACCAAAATTCAGAAGCCATTTTAAAATACCATTTTAAATAAAGATCAATATATATTGATCTTTAAAGAGTCAGAGGGATAGAAAAAGAGAAACATCATAGCATCATAGATTGGCTGCTTCCTACATGCCCCCTCTTGGGGATCAAACTTGCAACCCAGCCATGTGCCGACTGGGAATTGAACCAGTGACCTCATGGTTCATGGGTTGAAGCTCAACCACTGAACAACACTGACAGGGCAGCATGTATATTTAAACCATAATCTAGATCAGTGGTTCCCAAACTTTTTTGCCCATGCCCCACCTAAGCATCTCTAAAATCCTGATGCTCTCCCTGTGACATATAATTCTTATTACTCAAAAAGTGAACTCCTGCCGGGACCGGTTTGGCTCAATGGATAGAGCGTCAGCTTGGGGACTGAAGGGTCCCGGGTTCGATTCCAGTCAAGGGCATGTACCTTGGTTGCGGGCATATCCCCAGTAGGGGGTGTGCAAGAGGCAGCTGATCGATGACTCTCTCTCATCCATGTTTCTGGCTCTCTATCTCTCTCCCTTCCTCTCTGTACAAAATCAATAATTTTATTATATATATATATATATATATATATATATATATATATATATATATATATATATATTAAGTGAACTGTTCATGTGGAGGAAGCCTAAACAAGCTTCCTTGGTCTAAACAAGCTTCCAAAGAACATGGCATCCATGAAAGAGAAAAATATAAGAATGAAAAGACAGCTGAAGTATTAGTTCCTCAAGAAATTGTTAAAAAAAATAATAATATGAAGGGATATGAAAAAATAGCAAAGTTTCAAAACATAGAGAACTGAGATGCATAAATATGTGCAATATATATTTATATACTGTATATGAGGGACCCTAGAATCATAAAAAGGCAAAAAATTCACTTAATAACTCATTCTTCATTGCCCCCCTTAAAAAACAAATTGCCTCCCTGTAGGGTGTGTGTCCCACACTGGGAACCACTAATCTAGATTGAGTCTGTTTTTTTGTTTTTTGTTTTTTTTTTTTAGAGAGAGAAGGGAGGGGGAATAGAATTAGAAACATCCATACAAGAGAAACATCAATCAGCTGCCTCCTGCACACCCCCTACTGGGGATGTGCCCGCAACCACAGCACATGCCCTTAACCAGAATCAAACCTGGGACTGCTTCAGTCCACAAGCTGATGCTCTATCCACGGAGCCAAACCAGTTAGGGCGGGGTTTTTTTTGTTTGTTTGTTTTTTTTTAACATTAAAAAGAAATTATTATTTTGTTGTTGTTAATCCTCACCTGAGGATATTTTTCCATCGATTCTCAAAGAGAGTAGAAGAGAGAGGGAAAGACAGAGAGAAACATTGATGTGCGAGAAAAACATCAATTGGTGGCATCCTGCACACACTCCGGCCAGGGCCCCCAGTGGGGAGGAGCCTACGACTGAGGTACGTGCCCTTGACAGGGATCAAAGCCAGGACCCTTTGGTCTGTAGGCCAACGCTATATCCACTGAGCCAAACCAACACGGGCGAATCTGATGGTTTTATGACAGGTATTTGAGGCATTGCTCAGGCTAAACACTAGGAGGAAATCAGGAGAAAGTGAATAAAGAGTAGATAAGGTAACTAAATAGCCAATGTGTCAACATCCCCACTCAAATTTTATCTTCAGAATATGGTTCAGACTTACCTTCTCTCCCAGTTCTTTATACTTAGGTTCCAGATTCTTACAGTGACCACACCAAGGAGCATAAAATTCAATCAGCACATCTTTGTTTACATCATTCACTATTTCATCAAAATTCTCTGCTACCACTACCTGGAAAACATGGAAGATTCTCTAGTTGGTAAGGTGAGTTGAGGAATAAATTCACAACTTATATTTGTTTCTGGACCCAATCCCTTTAAAATATGTTGTGTTCTAATCCCTCTCAAATTTGATGTGATGTCACTGAAACCCAAAACACATTTATAGATTGTATTAAAGATTCGGTCAGTTGGGAGAAGTCAATGGGGGGAAAAGGAGACATATATAATATTTTCAACAATAAAAAACTGAACCAACCTTTTCAACCAGTAAAGGAAAAAAAAAAAAAGATACTGTCATTCCCCAGAAATCAATTCATTCCTATGTTTAGGAAGGCACAGGAAACAAGTATTACCCAATCTGTCCTTAAAAGAATCTTAAAATTATTCTTAGGGGTTAGCTTGCTCTGTCCCAAAGAGGAACCTAGCTTGATACAAATACCACCAAAAAATTCTATGGAGGTCTTATAGTCCTGTCCCAATTGAGCATTATCAGTTCTGTCAATGCTTACTTATTTCATGTCTGAGGAGGGGAGGGAATGAGGACAAGTAAAAACCTGATAACAAGGTCTTCACTTAGACCCAGCATTTTTGGAAGAAATGAGGAGAGGCTCATAGAAGCCTGGGGAGGCTATGAGCATCTCACCTTTACGGGCCCATCATTGCTCTCTGGGATTGGCTCAGACTTCAGGTATCTCTTCAGGTTGCCATCAAAGTAATCCTGCAGGAATCTCTCAAGAGCCTTGCCATCACGCCTGCCAATTGGAAAAGAAGGGTCAGGTTTGTTAATTTATTCCCATCATTGAGAGGATTAAAAGCAATTTCTTAGAATAGTTTCTATTCTACATGTTTTAGCTTTAAGATTAGAATGAAATTGGAAGCTTAAAAAAATGGGGGAGGCACTCTTACCTTTCAATAATCAGGACTACTGACTGGACAAAAAAAGCAATCACTTCTTAGTATTTCTAGTGTGTTCTTTGTGGATTAAAGGGCAGAGAAGGAAGAAAACATTGGTCTTCTGAAAAGTCAATTCTACCTAAGAACCAGTTTTATTTTGTTGCTTCAGAGAATAGTGCTAATTTATTACATCTCATCTTACTGATTCGTTCACAAGGAAGATTTTCACTTGTGTTGATTTCCCAAAGTCTCAGAAGATGAAAGTCAAAATTATCTGGGACCTAAGACCTCTCCACATCCCTGAGTTTACTTTAGGCCAATGTGGTATTCCAAGAAGGAAAATATATTCTGTAGGTTTGAGAAGAGATTGGATTGGTCTAAAGTTACATAAATTTCAGAGAGACTGTCTAGTATTCTTTATGGTACTAATGGCAGGATGGAAACAATCATGTAAGAATTCCAAGCTGCCATTTTACATTATTATTTATCATGACCCTTAAATACTGTAATTAATTGAGAAAAGTGAGTCATAAGGTTTTGACTAGAAGACCTATCTTCACATTTGAACATTCACCTTTATAAATTCTCAGTAGTGTAAAAGGCTTTTAATAGTTTCCTTGAAGAATCAAATCCCAAACCCATGCTAACGTGTAACTCACGAGAATTCCTCCTGCATGACAAACTTCTCTCCTTTTGCAGTTCTGATAGCAACAACAGGAATCTCTCCAGAAGTGCTTTCCAAACCAAAATCGGAAAGATCATGGCTAAAGGTCTTGCGGCTAGCTACAGCAAAGTTAAGTTTGTGTCCAGCATCCAGGAATTTCTTTGCTACCATCATCACCCTGTGGGAAACAAGCGAAATT
This sequence comes from Pipistrellus hanaki, assembly GCF_964339955.1. Classification (NCBI taxonomy): domain Eukaryota; kingdom Metazoa; phylum Chordata; class Mammalia; order Chiroptera; family Vespertilionidae; genus Pipistrellus; species Pipistrellus hanaki. Next base: position 59,945,954 of record NC_140503.1, read on the forward strand.
TATGCCTATGCCGAGATTACAACAGGGTGGTAAAGCACTCTGAAACCAAGAAGCAAGAGTCTAGGAAGCAAAGGCTAAGTTTTATAGTCCATGAGCCCCTGGAATCAGTCTGAACTTGTGTTCCTCGGCATTAACACAGGATTATGGTGCACTCTAACGTCCCACTGAACTTCACGGGTGGTGCCCAATCAAATGGTTCATTACCGCTGAATTTTGATACACACCCACACACACTGAAATATTGCAGGCATAACAGCTAATCTGAAAAGAAAGCTTATAAGGCTAAAATGCACTGAGTCTCAATGGGCAAGTAGGCACAATATTTTAGAGTACATTTTAGAATCACATTTGCATTTTTTACTTGGAGAAGAAATCAGCTGTATCACAAGGCAAAGGAATACCAATGGAAGATATGCCCATTAGATTTGAGAAATAGTTTGTTATATTATTTGTCCTTATGGCTCCAAATGTTTTTGAAGTCAACTGTTCCCATTCTTATCTGCTCTCCCATCACACATGGACTGTTTACAAAGGGGAAATACGACCCTTATACCTGTTTCTCCAGTAGTTGGAACCTTTAGCATTCTTTTCGTAGTCCACATCATAGTATGCCACAAGTAAGTCCTTGCCCTGTATCAAGTCTTTATTATCTTCTGTCATGTGAGGGCAGATACCAAAACTGAAATGAAATAATATATTACCAAATTTGGTAGGTTTATATCTGCTATTATTATTATTATTATTATCCCTTGATTGAGACTATTTAATCCAAAACATGGCTCAGTTTAGTAATTGAGAAATACAATATATAATGAAGCCAAGAAATCCAAAACAAGTTATAAAAAGGTACTCACATGTTTTCCTGGATAAACTTTTTAATCTTGCCACTGGTCATTTTCTGTTCTTTATATGCAGAAATTTTGTCTTCAAACTTGTTCATCAGATGTGAAGGACGAAACAAGGTGATACCTCTTTAAAAAAAAAAAAAAAAAAAGTCTTAGTAGGTAGACAGCAGAACTGTCTCCCATCTTTTATTTAAAGCTCAGACTATCTACTCTTGCTGCCACTTTTACTATCATCATTTAAGCACATAAGAACTCTTTTTTGGGACCACAGAGTTGGCAATATGACCTTCTTATCAACACTAAGATGCTAACTACCTTAATCTCAAGTGGAGTAATTTGGTTTAAGGGTTTAATAAACTCTGGATTAAAGAGTTATGAGATCTTGGTTCTAATTCTGGTTCTACCACTAATTTCAAAGACCCTGCACCAGGCATCAATTTAATTCTTCAGCTCTTTCATCAGTACAAAATGGGGTTAGAGTAGATGATTAATGCTTAAACCTATAAAAACTATAACAAATATAGGAGAATCCAAGATGGCTGCTCGGGTAGGCACCTAGCCGCAGCCGCACGCAACAATTTCAATAAAATACAACTAAAATATAAAATGGACATTACCCAGAACTACAGGAAAGTCGACTGACTGGAAATTCTACAACGAGAAGCAAGGAGAAAACCAGAAGGAAGCGCGGAGGAGCTGTAAAAGCCCAAGGTACGGAGACACGCGGCGTGCGCGGAGAGGACAGAACCGGAGAGGAGGGAAGCCGAGTGCCTGGCTGGCGTTCCCTAGCGGGAAGGAGATAAACACTCCGACTGTGCTGGGCCCCCAACTGCTCTGAACCCCCGTTCTAGGCCAGGCCCCGGGGACCCAGGCTCATCCAGAGGGAGCTGGGCTGTAAGGCGGAACCCGGGGAAGCAGCAAAAGGAGGTCCCAGAGGCGCGCACACAGCGCGCAGAGAAGGGCCGGCCGGCTGTGCCGTAGGACTGCCCTGGCGGGAAGGAGACAGGGGCTCCAGACTGCTCTGAACGCCATCTCCAACTCCACTTCCAACTGAACTGAACCCCAGTTTCGGGCCCATTGCGGGAGAGCTACACAGTTTGGTAGCAGGCGAAAATCGAGGGCACCTTTCTCTCAGAGGCGCTTGCAACAAGTACTGAAGGACCCTGAGTCTCAGGAGTCCCATAGGGCGGGGCTGACGGAAGCCAAGGCTGTAGGCTCCACCCTGAAACCCCGCCCCATCAGAAAAGCTGCCTGCGAAAATGGCTAAACCAAACAGATCACAAACGAAAGAAATGGAGGACAAAAAGCGACTGGATATAGAGTTCAAAACCACACTTATAAGGTTTTTCAAGAGTATCCTAGAAAAGGCCGATAAAATAAATGAGACCTATGAGGATATGAAAAGGGATCAACAAGAAATAAAGAATACATTGTCTGAAATAAAAAATATTATACAGAGTCCTAAAAACAGAATAGAAGATCGCAAGAATCAAGTCAAAGATTTGGAACATAAAGAGCCAGAAGACACTCCTCTGCAGAAGCTAGAAGGCAAGAGAATCCAGAAAATTGAAGATAATGTAAGAAACCTCTGGGACAACTTCAAACGATCCAACATCAGAATCATGGGGGTCCCAGAAGATGAGAGAGAGCAAGATATCGAAAACATACTGAAAGAAATAGTGACAGAAAACTTCCCCCACCTGGGGAAAGAATTGGACTTACAAGTCCAGGAAGCACACAGAACTCCAAATAAGAGGAATCCAAAGAGGACCACACCAAGACAAATCATAATTAAGATTCCAAGAGCAAAGGACAAAGAGAGAATATTAAAAGCAGCAAGAGCTAAGCAGGTGGTTACCTATAAAGGAGCACCTATACGATTGTCAGCTGATTTCTCAACAGAAACCATGCAGGCCAGACGGGAATGGCAAGAAATATTCAAGGTGATGAATAGCAAGAACCTACAGCCAAAAATACTCTACCCAGCAAAGCTATCACTCAGAATCGAAGGTCAGATAAAGAGCTTCACTAATAAAAAAAAGCTAAGGGAGTTCATCACCACCAAACCAGAATTATATGAATTGCTGAAGGGGGTTCTTTCAGAAGAGAAAGTAAATAAAGATAAAAATTATGAACAACAAATACGTAACTATCAACAAGTGAATCTAAAAACCAAGGAAATTAAAAAAAAAAATCTGATGAACAATATTAACTGTTGAATATAATAGAATCAGAGGTATGGAAGGGGAGTGAACTAATGATTCTTGGGGAAAAGGGGACAGGGGAATGTGGGAAGAGACTGAACATAAACTGTGCACCTATGGATGAGGACAATGGGGAGTGGGGAAAGGGCAGAGGGTGGGGTGGGAAGGGGGGGGAAGGAACACTTGTAATAATATGAACAATAAAAATTTATTTAAAAAAAAAACAAAAACAAAAAACAAATATAACCAACTTCCCCCCAAAGCCCCAATATGTACAATACAATAAAGCAGAGCTTGATCTTATTGGAAAGTACCTTGTCCTGCAACTCTGCTACACAGAAGGAAAATTACTTTATTAGAGAAAATATCTTTAAAATTTTTCCCAGCTGTAATAGTCTATAGGTAGATATACAATTATAATATTTGGTTTGAGTTCATTGAAAATTCTTTTGTTCTAGATTTCTTTATACTAATAAACCAAATTTGCAAATACATGCTGGACAAGCAAGAATGTGAACAGGGCACCTTATGACAGCCTCATATAAGGATGTCACAAACTTTTCAGTAGGACTTCTAAGCAGGTGCTGGTAGACCAATTTAAATGGAAGCATGACAGGCAGCCACAATGAACAAATCTGAGGTTAAAAGGCTGGTACATAGCCCTAACTCAGTGGTCGGCAAACTCATTAGTCAACAGAGCCAAATATTAACAGTACGACAATTGAAATTTCTTTTGAGAGCCAAAATTTTTAAACTTAAACTTCTTTTAACGCCACTTCTTAAAAATAGACTCACTCAGGCCATGGTATTTTGTGCAAGAGCCACATTCAAGGGGCCAAAGAGCTTTAAGTGCCTCGCAAGCCGCAGTTTGCTGACCACGGCCCTAACTGATTTGGTTCAGTGGATCGAGTGTTAGCCTGCGGACTGAAGGGTCCCAGATTTGATTTCGGTCAAGGGCATGTACCTTGGTTTCAGGCACATCCCCAAAGGGTTTCTAACTATCCCTCTCCCTTCCTCTCTGTAAAAAATCAATAAAATAAAATAAAAAAAATTTAAAAAGTCTAACACATAGTGTCCTTAATGAGCCACAAGTGGCTCCTGTTCTTTTTTTTTTTTTTTAAATAGATTTTATTGATTTTTTACAGAGAGGAAGAGAGAGGGATAGAGAACTAGAAACGTCGATGAGAGAGTAACATCGACCAGCTGCCTCCTGCACACCCCCCACCGGGGATGTGCCCGCAACCAAGGTACATGCCCTTGACCGGAATCGAACCCGGGACCTTTCAGTCGGCAGACCGACGCTCTACCACTGAGCCAAACCGGCTTCGGCGGCTCCTGTTCCATTTATAGACCTGGTGTCTCTCAATCTAAAAGGCAGAACCATATGATCAAGGCTGCCAACTCTGCAGCCAGACTTTCTAGGTTCAAATCTTAGTTCTGCTACTTACTATGGAAAGCTAGAAAAATTACTTAACCTCTTTGAGGGTTTTCTCCTCTGTAAAATGGGGAAAATAATAGATCTGTCTCACTTGGTTGTTAAGAGAATTAAATGAGTTAACAGTAAATGACACACAGTAAATGTTACATAGTTTGTTAAATATGAATAAGTAACACTAGCCCTTGGAACACTTTTAGAAAACCTTATGTGCTCACCCTGAGTGATCTTATCTAGCCCAATGGTTTCTATAACTATTCATATGTGGTTGACCTATAAATCATTATCTCTAGTTCAGAAATATTCCTGAATTCTAGTCTCATCTATCCAATTGTCTGTCCACTGGGTCTTCACCACTTGGATGTCATATAAACTCCTCCAATTCACTGTGACAAAATAGATCTCATAGTCATTACCCCCCAATTTGTTTCACTTTGTCTTTTTACCAGCTTGATGATGACTGTCATCGGTCCAGTCATTTTAGAAACCTAGACTCTAGCTCTTCCCCTTTTCACACACAGGGACTAAATCCTGTTTTACTCTCACTTTTCCTCTTCATTGCCCCTAATACTACCTTAATCTCGACTCTCAGATGTCACCCTTAGTTTACTCTCTTGACTGCCTTGCCATCTCTCCCATTTCAAACCACCACAATATGGATGCCAGTGACTTTTCTCCTCAAACACAAAATTATTGTTACTCTCCAACTCAAAGTCTTTCAATAGAGTTTAAATGTCTAAAATAAAAAATCTAAATTCTTCTGTATGGTACTTAACATTTATAATTTGGTATCTTCTTAGCTCTCCAACCTTACCTCCTACTATGACTTGTTACTACAAGTTCCAACATGCCAAGGTTGTTTTACATTTCATTGCTAGCATTCTTGTGCTCTATCTGGTATAATTTTTATCCCAACTGCCATAACCTGCCTGGAAAAATTCATGTCAAGACACACATCAAAAGTCACCTCTAGGAAGACTTTTCTGATACTACTTGGCACTCCAGAAGGAAATTAAATCACCCCCCTCCTTTATAATTCCACTCCACCCAGCACGTATAGCATACCTATAATGCTCACTACACACTACACATTTTTACATCTATCCACTGTCTCTACCTACTAGATGCCCTCAAAGGTTGCAACAGTGTCCAGAACTTAGCTTAATGCTTAGCAAGTGCTCAATAAACCTTTAAAAAACAGCCAAGCATTAAAAATCACCAGTCCACACAATAACACTTGGTCCATAATTTACAAGGGGATACATCTCAGTCACTTACTCTCCATCATCATCATATTTGTTCACCAGAGACTCAATATTGGTGTGTGCAAATCGGTAGTTATCCCTCAAGTTGCTGGCTGCTTTTAGAAATTCAGAGTGAGCTTCACTGAATAAATCCTTGAAAAAACCTATATAAAAAATGTCAAACACAAAGGAGAAATAGTAAGTGCCAAGATATAACCTAAAACTTTAAAATTCTTCTATTTTTTTTAATTGAATTTTTTTAGAGAGGAAAGGGCAAGGGGTGGGAGTGTGGAGGGTAGAGAGAGAAATATCAATCATGGATTTGTTGTTCCACCCATTTATGCATATTGGTTGCTTCCTGTATGTGCCCCGACTGGAGAGTGAACCCGAAACCTTGGCATATCGGGATGACACTAACCAACTGAGCTACCTAGTGAGGGCTAAATTCTGTTTTTTTAAAGCCTTTATTTCATTATGGACAGGCAAAGCAATGTGGGCAGGAAGATTGGGTCTGCTTTGCCATGACTACCTAGGACAGTGGTCGGCAAACTCATTAGTTAACAGAGCCAAATATCAACAGTACAACGGTTGAAATTTCTTTTGAGAGCCAAATTTTTTAAACTTAAGCTTCTTATAATGCCACTTCTTCAAAATAGACTCGCCCAGGCCATAAACCAACTTCTGCGCATGGGCCACAAAGTTTCAACTGCATTGTACACGCATGCCTGCACACAGTATTTTGTGGAAGAGCCGCACTCAAGGGGCCAAAGAGCTGAATGTGGCTCGAGAGCCTCGGTTTGCCGACCACTGACCTAGGAAATCTGACAAAACACTTAGGATGAGAATTCTTCCTGTACCTTTTAAAATATTTTTGAATGAGCCAAAATAGGATTTGTCAGGGTTCAGTCTTAGTTTTTCACAATTAAATAATTTGTGCAAACTGCTTAACTCCTTAAAGTTTCAGGATTAAATAAGGCAGTATGTCAAAATAAATGTAAATCACTTCACCATATTTTTTCTGTCTTTTCTTTAGAGACTTTCTAAAGTTTAGAAAAGTGAATGAAACAAATGTTTAATAAATGTCTGCTTGCAGTTTACTCCCTGTAAAATATACTCAATCAGTAAAATCCGTATGATAAATGGCTTTTAGTCAAAACTAAATTATAAACCATCTTCTAGTGCCAGAAAGTCAGTTTTATTATAATATTAGGAATTCAGAGGAACACAAACACAGCTTATATGTTTAAATTTATTTAGTCAAGTCTATTACAGATATAAAACAAACACCCAACATGTACAATTGGCTCAAGTTATTTTAAGGATAAAATGAGCTACTGTAACACGGGAAAGCAAAGACAGCTGTAAAAATATATACATAACTTAGCAATTTGATCTTAAATTTTAAATTCTCCATTATTGTGAAAATAGCAGACACAGAGGTCTATTACTTACTTGTGTCCTGCCACCTTAAAACCCTATTTTCAGTCATAACTACCCTATTACTTGAGTTGAAGTTTAGATTTTAAGACATGCTAGAAAAAGCTGAAGATACTCCTATTTCAGCCCTTTAATTGAAATTACATTTTTACATATGTAAGAACAGACACTCAAAACACCAATTCCCCGCCCCCCCCCCCCATTAAAGAAATGCTGAGCTAATTTCTGTGAGTTGTATTTTTAACTGTCTTCAATGTTACCAAAACTGTTTACTCAGACATACAGGATTTTGAAACCAAATAGATGATCCTGTGGCATGATCAAATACTTGCTACTTACCCACCACAGAAGCATCTTTATCACCAATGAACTTCTCAAATTCTTCCTCAGTCTTAAGAGGAACTGAAGCTGGTCCTGCTTGCTTCTTCAGGTGGCTGACAATTCCATCTTAAAGGACAAGATGAAAGATAATAGTAACCAATTTATAACTTGTGAGAAGGTAACCAACCATTCACATGATTCAAAGCTCTCAAGAATATACAATGAAGTTATCTTCCTCTTGTCCCTACTCACCCAGTTTCATCCTCATAGGATAAGACTTCAGTTTTTAATATACTTTTCCAGATATATTAGACATAAACAAACAATTACATAATTATTCTTTGCTTTCTTTTCTCCTCAAACAGCAGCATACATATATGCTGTTCTGTATTTTATTTCTGTCATTTACCATAATTTAGAGACAATTTATGTCAATGTACATAGAACTTCAATCTTTTTTAGGAATGCATACATAGTATTTCATTGTAGAAATGTACCAAAATTTACTTAACCAGAAACAACTGATGGACATGTTTCAAATTTCTTGCTGCTATAAATGATTCTAAATAAAAAACATTTTTTTTAAAATCCTCATCTAAGATATTTTCCCCATTGATTTCTAGAGAGAGTGGAAGGGAAGAAGGTAGAGAAAGAGAAAGAAAAAAACATCAACGTGAGAAAGACACATCGCTTGGTTGTCTCCCACAAGTGCCCTGACCAGGGTCAGGAATCAAGCCCGAGCTCCTTCAATCAGAGGGCCAATGCCCTAACCACTGAGCAACCAGCTAGAGCAGTACATGCACTTATAATCGTTAAACTGCCTCCCCCTCAAAGAGACTACTTATTTATACCCCTACTAGTGATGTAGTGAAGTGTTTAAAACAGAACAAATTTAAGTAACGACTTTGTGAATATAATTATCTCTGCCTAGAACACTCCTTCTTTAGATATCCATGTGGCTCCTTCCTTACTTCTTTTAGGTTTTTATTCAAATATCATCTTATTTTTTTATTTTTTAAATTGATTTCAGAGAGGAAGAGAGGGAGAGCGAGATAGAAACATCAATGATAAGAGAAAATCACTAATCGGCTGCCTCCTGCACACCTCACACTGGGGATTGAGCCTACAACCCAAGCATGTTCTCTGACCAGGAATCGAACTGTGACCTCCTGGTTCATAGGTCCATGCTCAACAAAGAGCCATGCCAGCTAGGCTCATATATCATCTTAATGAAGCCTTCGCTGACCATCTTATTGTAAACTAAAACCTATTCAACCTTCAAAGTTCCTTTATCTCTTTCTGTTTATCTTTTTCTACAAAACTTTTCACCCATCTAATTAATACACTTGATCCTTAATTTTTTTCTCTCCCCCCACTACAAAGTAAATTCCAAATCAGCAGGGATTTTTGTTTGTTTTGCTAATATACACCTAGCTCTAAAAATAATAACCTAGCACGTAAGTTTAAGAAACACCATTTTGCAAATAATAACAATTCCCTTATTCTCAAGTAGCACAAAGACTTACGTATAGTCTTACTAAAATTTAAAAGCAGAAAATGTAATGACTGGGCAAGCTTGTACAGGAGTTTAATGACAAACAGGTAAAATCATTCCACCTACAGGACCCATCCAAATCATACTTTCCTACTGAGGTGAAATGGGCTAAATCTGTGGTCGGCAAACTGTGGCTCTCGAGCCACATGCGGCTCTTTGGCCCCTTGAGTGTGGCTCTTCCACAAAATACCATGGCCTGGGTGAGTCTATTTTGAAGAAGTGGCATTATAAGAAGTTTAAGTTTAAAAAATTTGGCTCTCAAAAGAAATTTCAATCATCATAGTGTTGGTATTTGGCTCTGTTGACTAATGAGTTTGCCGTAAATTTATGAACCAGGAGGTCACGGCTTGATTCCAGGTCAGGGTACATGTCCGGATTGTGGCCTCCATCCCCAGTTTTTGGGTGTGCAGGAGGCAGCCAATCAATGATTCTCTCCCATTTATGTTTCTATCTCTCTCACCCTCTTCCTTCCGCTCTAGGAAAGCCTGGGGAGGGTAAAACTTGAGGCATGATGTGAAAAAGGAGCAAGCCATACAAACATGGGGGGAGATTAATTCAGGCTATGAATACAGCCAGGACAAAAGTCCTAAGGTCAAACAGTCTTCAGAATTAGGAATGGGTCATGCTATGTAGAGCTTTGTGCATGGGTAACAATCACACTGAAAAATGTTCACATCACCTAAAATGCCCAACCTAAACCTCTTTCCTATTAGCTTACCATCATAAAAGGTAAAATATGCCTGGACTTAATAGACTCAAGATAAAACTGTCTTTGTCAGCCTTCAAGCCACATGGTCCCTGTGCCTTGGATACACCAAGCTCAGATATACAGTAAAGCCCTTTTGCATTGGCTTTCCCTTTGCCTGGAGGGTTCTTATCCAGATTTTCTCATGGCTGGCTCCTTCTGTCACTCAGGTCTCAGCTCAACCCTTATTTCCCTCATCACTTGAATTATGTGGTACTCCCAAGACCACAGTATTTGATCTTATTTTCCTCCTTTCATGCTCTTATCACGAGGTGAATTTATCTTATCCATATACATTTTTAAAAAATATATTTTATTGATTTTGTACAGAGAAGAAGGGAGAGAGACAGAGAGCTAGAAACATCGATGAGAGAGAATCATCAATCAGCTGCCTTTTGCACACCCCATACTGGGGATATGCCCGCAACCAAGGTACATGCCCTTGACCGGAATTGAACCCGGGACCCTTCAGTCCCCAAGCCGACGCTCTATCCATTGAGCCAAACCGGTCTCGGCTCCATATACATTTTTTACATTAAAATTTTTGTTTTGTTTTTGTTAATCCTCACCCAAGGATATTTTTCCATTGATTTTTTAGGGAGAGTGGAAGAGAGTGGAAGACAGAGAGACATTGATGTAAGAGAAACACATCGATTGGCTGCCTACTGCATAAGCCTTGGGCCGGGGAGGAGCCTGCAACCGAGGTACGTGCCCCTGACCAGAATCGAACCTGGGACCCTTTGGTCCGCAGGCTGATGCTATATACACTGAGTCATACCAGCCAGGGTGACATTAAAATTTTTTTAGACTATGATAAAATATACAACATAAAGTTTACCATCTTAATCAAATCATTGTTAATTGTACAGTTCTTTGCCATTAAGTATATGCGCACCGTTATACAATCAACCTCCAGGACTGTTTTCATCTTGCAAAACTGAAACTCCACTGATTATATAACTCCCTATTCTACCCTCCCCAAACTCCTGGCAATCACCATCCTACTTTCCGTCTCTATCAATTTGACTACTGTAGGAACATCATTTAGGTGGGATCACACAATATTTATCTTTTTTGTGACTAGATTATTCACTTAGTATAATGTCTTCAAGGTTCAACCATGTTGTAGTTCATGTCCTTTTAAACATGTATATCATTGTATGATATACACATTGACACATAATTATTATTATTATTAATATACCACATTTGGTGCATCCATTCATTCACTGATGGCGATTTGGATTGCTTCTACCTTTCTGCTATGGTTGACTAATGCAGCTATAAATCTGGGTGTACAAGTATCTCTTTGAGATCCTGCTTTCAATTCTTTTGGGTATATACCTAGGTAGAATTGTTGGATCATATGATGTCTATTTTTTTGTGTGTGTGTGTCCCCCCCCCACCCCTCTCCCTGATGTCTATTTTTAATAACTTGTCATACTGTTTTTCATAGTAAGTCGCATCATTTTACATTCACACTAACAATTCAAAAGGGTTCCAATTTCTCCACATCCTCATCAGCACTTATTTTGTTTTCTGATAATAGCCATACTAATGGATGTGAAGTGGTAGATAGCTCTACCTCTAAGTATTTTTAAATCTATTTGTTGCCTTCTTTTCATCTCCTAGAATGTAAGCATTTTAAAAGAAACTGTGTCTGTTTTGTTTATCAATAAATACTGAGCCCCTAATATGTCCAGAATACCTGGCACAGAGTACTCAATAATATTTATCAAATGAAAAAATGCCTAGTTAATCTTATAACTCAAGTTCAAGTATTTTCTACATTACTTTCATAATCTGTTCACTTGGAGAAGTTTTTTGTTTGCTACCAAACTGACCTCTTAGAAGATAAATTTTAAAGACTGAAAGTATGTTGTATAGAAAATTGTCCTGTTCACATTACAAAGAGCAGGATACTTCAAGGATCCTTACCAGCAGTCCTGGGCCCATCATAAGCACCTGCTTCTTCACCATCTCTAAATATCTTCAGGGTTGGATATCCACTGACTCCATACTTATTACAGGTGTTTGTGTTGGCCGTACAATCAACCTAAAGATTAAAGTGTATAAAGACTTGTTATCCAAATGCCTGGTACAGGTTTTTCCTATATTTCCAAATACTAAGATTGGTCAAATCATGAAGGATCAAGCAATTCTTGACATACATGCCACAGAACATTAGATTTTAAAGGCAGACCGGTGCTGGGCTAGCTACACAGAACTACCTAAGGAAATCTTTAAAATTTAGAACCCTGGGCCTCATACAAAACACACAAATGACAATTTAAATTCTGCCCTTGGAGTCTCTATTGTCTAAAATGGTTTCCACCTTTTTCCTGCCCCAGAACATGTGAGAGATAAATCACTTAAGTTAGTAACAGTGGCTTATTTAGATAATGATTATCATCAAGAGGATACATGGATAGGTGTACATACTATTTAGCTGGGGTGGAGTATAAGTTGATTTGGCAAATCAACTAGTTATTAGCAAAGTTACCAATACTTGAACATACTCCCGAGCTAGTATGATCTTGGCTAAACTATAATATGACATTTAATGTTACCAATGAGAAAGAGGTCAATTTCCATCTATTGTGTCACTTGATAGAATCCCTATGCTTTAACATAGACTGAGGCTCAGAAAAATAGCGCAGGCTATAGCTACAAAAGACAGAATTTAAATCAAGAGCAAACTCATTTTTTTTCTGTGGCAAGCGGCCACAGAAACATTAGGGTTAAAAATAGTTTCTGCTCTGGCCGGTGTGGCTCAGTTGGTTGGATGTTGTCCCATGCACTGAAAAACGTCAGGTTGCAGATTCAATCCCCAGTATCAGGCATACAGAAGGAAGCCAATTGATGTTTTACTCTCACATCGATATTTCTCTCTCCCTCCCTCCCTCTCTCTCTCAAAATCAATTAAAAACAACAAAAAAAGCAGTTTCTAAGAGTTCAAATAAATATGCATTAGCTATTTGAGATTGCTGAGATGTGAGCTTTAAGACTGGAATAAATATGGGTTTAATACAGAATGCAAAATTCTGGAAGCATTACTTTGATTATAAAAGTACATACCAAGTTTATAGTAGATCAATTATCAACATCCTTATGCTATTTTCCTATTTCATATCATGACTATCATGATAGTATAAGGAATTATTTACTCAATAATAATTTTCTTCTAATCTTGACAACTGTTACTTTCCACATTTCCTCTTAATTCCTAGTGACCATATTGTACATGTTTCTTTTGCCAATAATTCCGTTAGTTCCACTACTTTTAATAGTTTGAAACTATAATTGACACAACAGTCACCTGTGTATTTGCCCAGAAACTAATGTTTTCTCTTAGCACCATAAGAGAAGAGGAAATAATTATTTTACAAACTATTATTTAAAATACCTCATTGCTTGCCCTGGCCGAGTGGCTCAGTTGGATGGAGCATCATCCCATACACAAAAAAGCTGTGGGCTAGATTCCCAGTCAGGGCACATTCCCAGGTTGTGGGTTCCACCCCAGTTAGATCCCTTCCCCCCTCTAAAGGCAATTAAAACCCCTCACATATCCTCCGGTAATGATTAAAGACAACAACAAATCTTGCCCGGCTTGTGTATCTCAATGGTTGAGCATCAGACCATGAACCAGGTCACAAATTTGATTCCCAGTTAGGGCACATGACTAGGTTGCATGCTTGATCCCCAGTTGGAGGCATGCAGGAGGCAGCCAATTTATGTTTCTCTCTTATAAATGTTCCTATGGCTGAAACCAGTTTGGCTCAATGGATAGAGCGTCAGCTTGGGGACTGAATGGTCCCGGGTTCGATTCCGGTCAAGAGCATGTACCTTGGTTGCGGGCATATCCCCAGTAGGGGGTGTGTAAGAGGCAGCTCATCGATGACTCTCTCTCATCGATGTTTCTAACTCTCTATCTCTCCCTTTCTCTCTGTACAAAATCAATATATTAAAAAAAAAAATGTTTCTATGTTTCCCTTTCCTTCCTCTCTCTCTAAAACTAATAAAAACACTAAAAAACAACAATAACAAAAAAAAAAACCCCACCCTACCTCATTTTCTTTATTGAAGAATCCACCTATACTCACCTTTGCTAATGGGACTATTCCTTTTAATCTAGTAGCTGCAGCTTCATACTCAGGGGCAAGCCTCTTGCAGTGTCCACACCTATACAGATATATTAAAAAAAAAAAAAAAAAAAGCCGAATTTTTAGTTTAATCCTATAAGTAACTTCATTACTCTAAGAACCCCAAATTATACTACTTTAGAACTACCGTGTTTCCCGAAAATAAGACATCCTCCGAAAATAAGACCTAGCGCATAGAAAGATAAGACATCCCCTGAAAATAAGACCTAGCGCAACTTTGGGAGAAAAAATTAATATAAGACACTGTCTTATTTTCGGGGAAATAGGGTAGTGGCTGCTTTATCTGAACAACCCCAATTAGTAATTAGGGTAAACTAAATCTCTCAGAAGGTAAGAGGCAAGCATCAAAATTAACCTCTACTTCTTTCACTCACTCCTAGATAATATGAAAAAACAAATCACATCCACCTTCAGGGATGGCACTTAGTTAACAGTGAGATCCCAACATATATTCACCCAAGAATCATCAATCATCATAACTTCATGCCTCTAACAGAAAACCTGATATAGTTCTTTGCTAAGGAACACCAGCCCGGCACGGGGGAGACAGTGTTATTAGGTCCCAATAGAGAAGAGGGAGCAATCAGTTACCCGTGGTCGGCAAACTCATTAGACAACAGAGAGCCAAATATCAACAGTACGACTGAAATTTCTTTTGAGAGCCAAATTTTTTAAACTTAAACTTCTTATAACGCCACTTCTAGACTTGCCCAGGCCGTGGTATTTTGTGGAAGAGCCACACTCAAGGGGCCAAAGAGCCGCATGTGGTTCTCGAGTCCCAGTTTGCCGACCACAAAGTTAGTTGTTCAGGGAAGGAAATGAGTTAAGTTTTGTTGAGATTAATTTTCGAGTGTGTGTGGGATCCTTGTGCAGAGGCAGGAATTGTAAGTAAAGGACTCAGCATGTATAAAAATAAATACAGGAGCAAAGCTGGCTTATAGTTGTTTGGGTGTGAAATAAGACAATTAGCCCTAGCAGGCTTGGCTCAGTGGATCGAGTGTCGGTCAGCCTGCAGATCAAAGGGGCTGGGGTTTGATTTCGGTCAAGAGCTCATACCTTAGTTGTAGGCTCCACACTGGCCCCGGCCCTGGCCCTGGTGGGGGCACTTGTAAGAGGCAACCAATTGATGTTTTTTTCAAATTAATATTTCTCTGTCATTCCCTCTCTCTTCCACTCTAAAAATCAATGGGAAAATATCCTTGGATGAGGATTTAAAAATAAAATTAACAAATAATACAAGAATAAACTCTGTGCTTTGTGTACTCACAAATGTAAACCTACTTTTGTCCCACCCCATATTAAATATTCCATTTCATACTATCCAGTCTTTCTCTGTACTCTAGACCAGCGGCTGCCAACGTTTCAGACCTCACAGTGCGACCGCTGCCTAGACACATTGTATTATTAAATGTCATTATTTAATACTACCATTCTAGAGGATAGGGCACAAATCTACAATGTAAGTAGTTGAGGATTTAAAACATACTTAAGGCTGATCAATGAATTTTCAGAAATTCATTGATAAATTGATAAATAACATTTAAATAATGCTATTTATTTTCCCCAAAGAAATCCAGATACTCCCAGTCTTACAAATTACATAAATGATTAACTCCATAAGGAAACATGAGTCTAAAAATCAACTACAAAGAAATCTTTCACTTTCACTTGTAAAATGAAAGTAAAAAAATATCCGAGTAAACCAGAAAAAGAACCTGCTAAAATAGGTTCCTTTACTTTTAGATTCTTCTAATGTTCCTAAGTTTCGAGCTCATACTTTAAAGATATTCCTTATTTTTTTTTAATGTATTTTATTGATATTTTACAGAGAGGAAGGGAGAGAGATAGAGAGCTAGAAACGTCGATGAGAGAGAAACATCGACCAGCTGCCTCTTGCACACCCCCTACTGGGGATGTGCCTGCAACCAATGTATATGCCCCTGACCGGAATCGAACCCGGGACCTTTCAGTCTGCAGACCGACGCTCTACCATTGAGCCAAACCGGTTTCGGCTCATACTCTTGATTTGGACAAAAAAACATTTCCAACTTAAGTATTCATAAATAAAAGTGGTTGAGCCCTGGCCAGGGTGACTTGTTGGAGGGTTGGCTGGCACACCAAAAGGTTGCAGATTTGATTCTGTCAGGGCACATATCTGGGTTTTGAGTTCATCCCCACTTGGAGGACATATGGGAAACAACTGATCAGTGTTTCTCCTTCCCCCTCTCTCTTCCTCACCCCCCCCCATCAATTAAATATATCCTTGGGTGAGGATTAAGAAATAGAGTTAACTATGAAGAAATAAGGATATTATCAACAGGAGACTTCCTTGATTCCAAATTATTCAGAAAACTGGTCCTCCTTGTTGGCATTGTGGAGGATGACCTTACCTTCCAGACCAATTCAAAGTGGATACTGCAGCAGAGATGTACCCAATTTTTGGAATAGTTTAGTGAATGGTGGGATGTGTAGTTCACAGGGAAGCATATGTAACAATTTAAAGTAGGAAAGAAGACCTTCAATGGGGGGAGAGGGGGGATTCTGCTTTAGCCCTAGCTGACATGGCTCAGTTAGTTGAATGTCAGTCCTGTGCACCAAAAGGTCGCCGGTTGGATTCCCAGTGAGGGCTCATGTCCCTCACTGGGTTCAGTCTTCGGTCAGAGGCAACAGATTGATGTTTCTTTCTTCTTCTCCCTTCCTCCCCATAAAATCAATAAAAACATTTTAAAAATATGCTTTAGCCGAAACCGGTTTGGCTCAGTGGATAGAGCATCAGCCTGCGAACTGAAAGGTCCCAGGTTTGATTCTGGTCAAGGGCATGTACCTTGGTTGCTGGCAAGTCCCCAGGAGGGGGTGTGCAAGAGGCAGCTGATGATGATTCTCTCTCAATGATATTTCTAACTATCCCTCTCTCTTCCTCTCTGTAAAGAATCAATAAACTATGTTGAAAAATATGCTTTAAACTAAGTCTAACTGCTCACAATTCTCCAGCAACTCACTTCATGTTGACCCCTGCAGTCACTAAAGCACTACCCCGTTTTGAAACAACTCTATACAGCCCTTCTAATTAAAGGGACAACTCCTTCAAGTGAACAGTGTGGCTGTATTATTGGGAAGAGTTGTTTCTAAGGGAGAATGTGGGTCTAAAGATGTGTAAAGACAACCTACTATGTGTAATCAGTACTGCCAGTTAGCCATAGGAATGCCCTGGGCACAAAATTTGTCACAAGCTAACAAATTCATCGCCTTTAGCACATCTTTCTAGGTGATCTTCATTGACTACAGGACTTCCAGCAACCAACCCTCAACAAGTCAGTGGAGCACCTGCAGTGAAGATCAGAGAAGTGAAAGCTCTATACTTTGTTTTACTGATACTTTGGAATGCAGATGGTTTTTAATTAAGGGTAATTGTGGCGAGGATGGAAAAATTAAGTACTGCTCATTAATATAGACAGAATGAGCTAGCTCATGTGTTAAGATAATCACTGTTTGCAGTTTTCTGTGGTCAAGATTTGGGGGTTAAACAAAAACATGAAACTCAGATTTACTACTGGGTCAGAAATCCCATTCTGTTCCCTGCCCCCACCTCCAGCCTTTTAAGTTAGCTCTATCCTAAGAAATGTAAACCCTTGTTCAGTTAAACCACCCCGCAATGGTGTATTTCTCCAGTACTGGTTACTTTATAAGTGGAGTTTTTGGCATTTAAAAAAAAATCCTAATTAAAACGGACAATTCAGGCAGGTTCTGGCGAAATTAACTCTTGTTCACCAACTTTTTTTTTTAGACAGGATTCTGCTGCTGCTGCTGCTGCTGGGAAATAAGTGATCAACATAATGGAGAAAGTTGTGCATCAACCGATGGACAAATTAATGGCTACACCCAAGAAAGCACTTGGGGCCACTCTGCAGCCGCCGAGTGACCTTGCCTGGAAGCCAATGGCTGCGGGGCCTGGGACTAGGAGGAAGGACGGACCCTGGGAGCCAGGACCTCTGCCCTTGGGGGAACCCTTACCTCCACCGTAAGGCCTTGGAATGCCTGGTCTGCAGAATGGAGACCCTGAACACTGACCCCCCAGGGCCTGTAACCAGGCCCATCCTGGCGGGGCAGGAGGGTGGCTAAGCCCTTTGCAAATAGGAAGTGCCGCCGCAGGAGCACGAGATAAGGATGTGGCCCTGCGGGAGAGGGGCCTGCTTCGGGGTTTTCCTTGCCGGGTCTCGCCCCGCGGCGATCAGCACCCACTGCTCGGCTCTCCACCAGGCCCCTCGGCTCCCTGGGGCTGGGAGACCCCCCCCCCCCCCCCCCCCCCCGGCCACAGCCCGGCCGCTGGGGGGTGGAGGGTGGGGGGTGGAGGGCCCGGCGCCGCGCAGGCCCAACCGCTCCCGGGCCTCCGTCCCCGGCCGCCCGCCCTCCCCTCCCGGCTGCGCGGCCTCACCAGGGGGCGAAAAACTCCACGAGCATGAGGCCCGCGGAGCCCGTGTCGGAGACGCGGCTCTCGAAGTTGTCGTCCGTGAGTTCCAGCACGTCGGAGGCGCCGGCAAGGCGGGCCGCGGTCAGCAGCAGCGCCACGCCCGGGAGCAGTGCGAGGCGGCGGGGGCGCATGGCGGCGCGGCGGGGGCGGCGGAGGGTCGGGACTCGGCGGGGGCCTGCGGGAACCGGACCTGCAACCGCGCACCCTGGGCCGGTGCTCACGCGTCTGGCCCGGGTGGACCTGCAGCCGGAGGTCCCAACCCCCGCGGCTCGGGCCGCAGTGTGGCAGCCGCCGATTGGCTGCGCGGCGCCTGCGTCGGGCGGGAGGGCGGGCCCGGCTGGCAACCGCCGGGCCGGGGCGCGGGGCGGGGCCTGCGGCGGGCGTCCGGGAAGAGGGCCCGGAGGGGCGGGGGGCCGGGCAGGAGCCGGAGCTGGGGTGCGGGCGGAGCTGCAGAGGGGTCGCGGTCCGGCGGGGAGCCGGCCCTGACCGCGTCCCACGGGTGGTGGGGGGGCGGGACGGCCGAGCTCGGGGCGGCGGAGCGGAGGCGGAGGAGCGCAGTCAGGGCTGAGGGGGCGGCAGAGCGCGGGCTGAGGTGAGGCCCGGCCAGCGGGAGGGGACAGGAGGTGCTGCGCAGGGACCCGGCACGTTATCCAAATGCGAGGCTGTTGCATGTAGTCCAGTTCCTCTGAACTTCCTTTTTATTTGGGGGTCGGCCCGGAGCTTTCCCACTGCGCCCCCTCATGGCCTTGCCTAGTTCCTTCAGGTCCAGGGGGTGCCCGAATTCCTCTTGGACGCCTATCAACCCTTGTTGCTGCTGCTTTTATTTCTATTTTTAAAAAAATATATTTTATTGATTTTCCACAGAGAGGAAGGGAGAGAGAGAGTTAGAAACATTGATGAGAGAGAAGCATCAATCAGCTGCCTCCTGCACACCTCTTGCTGGGGATGTGCCAGCAACCCAGGTACATGCCCTTGACCGGAATCGAACCTTGGACCTTTCAGTCAGCAGGCTGACACTCTATCCACTGGGCCAAACCGGTTTTGGCAGTGGCTGCTGCTTTTAATGAGAAATGCCGGCACACAAGTGAAGGTGGCCGGAATTTAGTCAACGATGCAGTATTCTCTGAGGACTCCTGTCGCCTCAGACACACACACACACCTTGAGTCTTTTTAAAAAATATATATTTTATTGACTTTTTACAGAGAGGAAGAGAGAAGGATAGAGAGTTAGAAACATTGATCAGCTGCCTCTTGCACACCCCCCACTGGGGATGTACCCACAACTAAGGTTCATGCCCTTGACCGGAATCGAACCTGGGACCTTTCAGTCCACAGGCGGACGCTCTATCCATTGAGCAAAACCAGTTTCAGCCACACCTTGAGTCTTGGTAAAATATGTTTGTATTCTTTTTTTTTTTTTTTAATATTTTTAAAATTCATTTCAGGGAGAGAGAGAAACATCAATGATGAGACAGAGAGAGAGACATGGATCTGCTGCCTCCTGCACACCCCACACTGGGGATGGAGCCTGCAACCCAGATATGTGCCCCTGGCCGGAATCGAACCAGGACCCTTCAGTCCGCAGGCTGACATTCCATCCATTGAGCCAAACCGGCTAGGGCCATGTTTGTATTCGTAAGGGCAAAGAGAGTGGGAGGAGGGGAAGGAAACCCCTGATCTTTGATGCAACTCCAAGAATGAAATGTTATTTGATTTTTCCATTTTCTTAACAGACATGACCACTTACCACCCCGAGGGACACATTCAACTGCCCAGAGCGGATGCCATTCGTTCTCGTCTCATTGATACCTTCTCTCTCATCGAGCATCTGCAAGGCTTGAGCCAGGCTGTGCCACGGCACACAATCCGAGAGATCCTTGGTCAGCAGCCTGTTTCTTCACAAGGAAAAACTTAAGACTCCCATTCACACCCTCCGAAGCATAGGAAGCTGACAGACCATTTTAAAGTGTAGAAAATTCAGGGGAGATTGATATGGTTGTTAGTTTGGAGGTTACATCAAACTTGGTAAATGAAAGGTTTTAAAAATAAAATTATTTGAATCCAGGTGATAAAACCTATGCCACTAACTTTTAGGCCAGCTAGCACTGACTGTTGTGGAAGTCTTTACCAAAGACATTTAAAATCTAGAGAGTTGTACCTGCTGTCTTTATTCTTGAGCAGTATTGATCATAAGCAACACATTAACTCTTCAAACTAATATTAGTTGCTCTGAGAAGGAGCAGCAAGGCAAGGCCCTTTGGAATCAGTATTCCTGCCCTCAATCCTTCCTGCTCTTCCTTCAAACTTCTCTTTATAATTATCTACTGACCCTTTTTTATTTTCGGCGTAGATCCTTCCCATCAGAAGAAACTTATGTTAGGAGATCAACAACAGCTTGTGCGCTTCTCCATAAAGCCTCGTCATGTAGAACGGATTACACACGGTCGAAGAATGATGAGCAGGCTGGCAGTGCGCTACAGTTGGAGGCCACCTCTCTCTCTGTGGGCTGGATGGGTCCTTCAGTGTATCCTTTCGTACCACTGTTTTTCTTGCCTCACCATCAGCCTTATGACCTTATTTGTCTCTTTCCAAACCCCTTTTTCTTCTCAATCTCACTGGTTCTATTCTTGCCCCTATTATTTCACCTGCATGAATCCAAGAACTCCACTATGTATGTTTCCTTAAGAGAAAACAGGTCGTCTCTTCACAAACTTCGTCATATTCCTCATATTTCTGAATACAATTGTACTGATGGTTGAAATAGGTGAGAATTGACATGGAATGAAAGAGTAAGTGGGTGGAAGTCATTTTTCTTTCTAATATATTTTATTGATTTTGTACAGAGAGGAAGGGAGAGAGATAGAGAGTTAGAAACATCGATGAGAGAGAGTCATCGATCAGTTGCCTCTTGCACACCCCCTACTGGGGATATGCCCGCAACCAAGGTACATGCCCTTGACCGGAATCGAACCCGGGTCCCTTCAGTCCCCAAGCCGACGCTCTATCCATTGAGCTAAACCGGTCCCGGCTGGAAGTCATTTTTCCTTTAAGTTGATTATTTTACATTTGTAATGTCATTTGAATTGTGATAGGCAAACTGCTAAGATCTAGATCCCTTTGGAGGGCTTTTGAGAGTGTAGCAGGTATAAGGTAGTCTCATGTTAGAGGTAGGGTGTAATAGACTCAGCAAGGAACTGGAGATGGGAAGACCAGTTATATTTCTTGTGTCAGTTTAGTCTACATGTGTTTGAATTAACCTTTCCTATTAGAGATATTGGTGCCTATTGTGAGTGATCCAATGTTCACAATTTTATAAGTGTATATAGGAAGATTAAGTATGAATAAGAAAGCTCACAAAGTATATAAAGTTAGGAACAAGTAAGATATTAAAGAGTAAATAACTCTAAAACCAATAATAAATTATATGAGATGTATTAACAATAAAAGAAATCTGGAGAATGAGTGTGCTCATTTGACTATCATCTCAGACAAACTGGTCAGAAAGGATAAAGGACAGTGGAAGCACTCCCTTGTTTCATTCTCACTTGTTTTGGAGAAGTTTCCTACTTTAAAACTGTCTTTTAATGCAATTCGGTAAAAAATATTTACACCACAATAACTGATATTATGGACCACTATCTTTAATAGGAAAGGTTAATTCAAACAAATGTAATGGTCCATAATATTTCCTCTTGGTATGTATTTGCCTTGTGAGGTTAAAGATACAGTCTTAAGCCTTGAAATAAAGTAAATATCAGTAAGTGTACAAGATTTCCTGCATCTGATGAGCAAATAAAAAAACAGTAGCACTAAACCA
Organism: Pipistrellus hanaki; assembly: GCF_964339955.1. NCBI lineage: Eukaryota > Metazoa > Chordata > Mammalia > Chiroptera > Vespertilionidae > Pipistrellus > Pipistrellus hanaki. The sequence continues at coordinate 59,968,188 of NC_140503.1, forward strand.
TTTTGTTTGGTAAGATGGCTGAATATGAAACATGATCTGGTTCAGATCCAGGTGCCCGCTCCAAAAAGAAAAAAAAAGAAAAAGAAAAAAAGAAAGAAAAGAAAAATGATCACTGTGCCAGAGAATAGGTAGATTGGCTGAGAGGAAAGTTGTATTTTATTAAGTACACTGATGACCCAGCAGGCAAAATCACACGAGCCCCAGACACCCCCCCCCCCCCCCCCCCGCCCCGCCGTGCTGCATATGCAGCCTCCTGGTCACTGGTCACTGGTCTTTGGTCATTTTGTCATTAGGGCTACTGGGTTTTCATAATATAGACTAGAGGCCAAGTGCATGAAATTTATGCTGTGGTGGGAAGGGGGGTGTTCCTCAGCCCAGCCTGCACCCTCTCCAATCTGGGACCCCTCGAGGGATGTCTGATTGCCCTTTTAGGCCCTGTCCCACTAGGCATTCCTCTCACAATTCAGGACTACTGGCTCCCAACTGCTCGCCTGCCTGCCTTCCTGATTGCCCCTAACTGCTTCTGCCTGCCAGCCTGATCACCCCCTAACCACTCCCCTGCCAGCCTGATTGATGCCTAACTGCTCCCCTGCCAACCTGTTTGCCCCCAACTGCCCTCCCCTGCAGGCCTGGTCCCTCCCAATTACCTTACTCAGCTGGCCATCTTGTGGCAGCCATTGTGTCCACATGGGGGCAGCCATCTTGTGTGTTGGAGTGATGGTCAGTCTGCATATTACTCTTTTATTAGATAGGGTTCTCATGGTAGAAAGGCAGGAGGAATAATTATTTGTGAATAACAGATTTCTTTGAACGGATTAATTAATGTGATAAACATTAAAACTTTGTTTAAGTTTTTAAAAAACAATTTTCCAGAACACAAAGAATGTTATTAAAGATAGAAAAAAAGTAATTAACAATCAGTTTTCTAGATCAAAACTCCATAATCTTTTTTGGTTTTGTAATTTTGTTTCCCAGTAATGCATATATAATCTTTAAAATCTAGCCGAAACCAGTTTGGCTCAATGGATAGAGCGTCAGCTTGGGGACTGAAAGGTCCCGGGTTCGATTCTGGTCAAGGGCATGTACCTTGGTTGCGGGCATATCCCCAGTAGGGGGTGTGCAAGAAGCAGCTAATCGATGACTCTCTCATCGATATTTCTAACTCTATCTCTCTCCCTTCCTCTCTGTACAAAATCAATAAAATATATTTAAAAAAAGAAAGAAAATAATTTTAAAAAAATATCCTTAGGTGTTTTAAAAAATATATATTTATCATCATTGATAGTATTACAAATATCTCCCATTTTACCCCACAAGTTTTTTATTGATTTGTAGAGAGAGAGAAACATTGACTGGCTGCCTCCTGTACAACTCCTACTGGGGATCAAGCCTACAACCCAGGGATGTGCCCTGACCCAGAATTGAACCTGTGACCTTTTGGTGCATAGGATGATGCTCAACCACTGAGCCAGAGCTTCCTTAGGTGTTTTAATCAATTATTTTTATGTGCTATAAAGAAGCAAGTTGAGCCGAAACTGGTTTGGCTCAGTGGTAGAGTGTCGGTCTGCGGACTGAAAGGTCCCAGGTTCAATTCCGGTCAAGGGTATGTACCTGGGTTGCGGGCACATCCCCAGTAGTGGGTGTGCAAGAGGCAGCTGGTCGATGTTTCTCTCTCATCGATGTTTCTCTCTCATCGACGTTTCTAGCTCTCTATCTCTCTCCCTTCCTCTCTGTAAAAAATCAGTAAAATATATTTTAAAAAAAGAAATAAGTTGAAGTAAAAGTAATATTTTAGATTGGTATATTAAATATTGTTTTAAATATTTATATAATTTTAAAAATGTCAACAAATTTATACTTTTGCCACTTTTTAAGTGTTTCATGCTATTTTTAAAGAAAATACATGGTTTGTGTACAAATGAATTTTTAAATAACATTAAGTTTGACTTTGGGATCAAATATATATTGTGTTTTATATAGTTTTTATTTAAAAATAGTTTTATTTCTCTAACAACTTGAATAAGGACTTATCTTGGCTATAGTCAGTTGATGTATTGAGTTCTGAATTTTTTTTCAATTTTTCATTAAAGTATAAGTGTACATATCTTACCATTGCCCCCCTACTCCCATATGCACCCTCACCCCCCCAGTGTTTTGTGTCCATTGGTTATGCTTATATGCATGCATACAAGTCCTTCTGTTAATCTATTTCCTCCACCTCTCCCTAACCTTCCAGCTGTAATGTGACAGTCTGTTTGATGCTTTACTGCCTCTGTATCTTTATTTCATTAGTTTATAAAGTTCTTTATTATCCACAAATGAGTGAGATCATATGGTATTTTTATCTCATTGACTAGCTTATTTCACTTAGCATAATGCTCTTCAGTTCCATCCAAGTTGCTTCAAATGGTAAGAATTCCTTCTTTTTTTTTTTTTTTTTTTTTTTATCACAGCATAGTATTCCATTGTGTAGATGTACCATAGTTTTCTGATCCAGTCATCTGCCGACAGGCAACTAGGCTGTTCTCAAATCTTAGCTATTGTGTGTATGTATATATATATATATATATATATATATATATATATATATATATATACACATATATATTTATTGATTTTTTACAGAGAGGAGGAGAGAGAGATAGAGAACTAGAAACGTCGATGAGAGAGAAACACCGACTAGCTGCCTCTTGCACACCCCCTATCGGGGATGTGCCCGCAACCAACGTACATGCTCCTGACCGGAATCGAACCCGGGACCTTTCAGTCCGCAGACCGATACTCTACCACTGAGCCAAACCGGATTTGGCAAATCTTAGCTATTGTAAATTGTGCTGCTATGAACGTAGGGGCGCAAATATATTTTCTGATTAGTGTTTCTAGTTTCTTAGGATATATTACTAGGAGTGGGATTACTGGGTCAAATGGGAGTTCCATTTTTAGTTTTTTGAAGAAACTCCATACTGTTCTCCACAGTGGCTGCACTAGTCTGCATTTCCACCAGCAGTGCAGGAGGGTTCCTTTTTCTCTGCATCCTTTCCAACACTTGTCAACACTTCGTTGATTTGTTGATGATAGTCATTGGGATGGCAAGGGAGCAGTTAGGCATCGATCAGGATGGCAGGGAGTGTTTAGGGGGTATCAGGCTGGCAGGCAGAAGCAGTTAGGGGTTGATCAGGCAGGCAAGCAGGTGAGCGATTTGGAGCCAGCAACCGCAGGATTGTGAAAGGGATCCCAGATTGGAAAGGGTGCAGGCTGTGCTGACACACACACACACACACACACACACACACACACACGCACGAATTTCGTGCATCAGGCCTCTAGTTTAATTATAATGTGTCTTGGCATTGGTCTTTTGGGGTTCATTTTGCTTGGGACTCTGTGAGCTTCTTGGATTTGTGTGGGGTTTTTCTTCCCTATATCAGGGAAGTTTTCTATCAGAATTTCTTCAAACAGGTTTCCTATTCCATGCTCAGTTTCCTCTCCTTCTGGAACTCTCTATTATGAGGATGTTGTTTTGTTTCATGTCCCAAAGTTCCCTTAGGCTCTCCTCCTGCTGTTAAATTTTTCTTTCTAGATGCTGCGCTACTTGGGTATTTTTCCCCCAACTTGTCTTCTAGCTAACTGTTGCAGTCCTCTACTTCTTTTTTTTTTTTTTTTTTAAATATATTTTATTGATTTTTGTACAGAGAGGAAGAGAGAGGGATAGAGAGTTAGAAACATCAATGAGAGAGAGTCATTGATCAGCTGCCTCTTGCACACCCCCTACTGGGGATATGCCCGCAACCAAGGTACATGCCCTTGACCAGAATCGAATCCGGGGCCCTTCAGTCCCCAAGCCGACGCTCTATCCATTGAGCCAAACCGGTTCCGGCAGTCCTCTACTTCTTTTAGTCTACTTTTGAGGCTTTCTATTGAGTTCTTTACAGCAGTGATGTCATTTTTCATTTCTTCTTGGTTCTTCTTCATTTCCTCTTGGTTCTTACTCATATTGTTGAATTTGTATTCCATTCTTTTCAGCCACCTTATGACCATTTATCTGAATTCTTTCTCTGACAGGTTGCTTACCTCCATTTCATTTACTTTCTTTTCTGGTGACGCCTGCTTTTCTTTCTTCTACGGGCTGTTTCTTTGTCTCCCCATGGTCTCTCTTCTCTGGATGTCTGCTTATGTAGTTCTTTCTCTCCTTATCCTAGGCAAAATCTGACTTTTCTGTGGTGGAGAGTAGAGCTCCTCTGAATCCGCGTGTTTGTGCCCATTGGGGACCAGTGTTTTGGGGTTCGCAGCTGTTTGGTGGGTGCTGCAGTTGTAGATTTTCAGGTTTCCAATAACATCCATTTCCCCCTTCAAGATGGTGCTGAGTTGGCGTGTTTTTCCCCCCCCCTAGAAATAATGTCTTAATTCACTTTATACTTCATATTTCATGGTAAATCACTTTATACTTCATATTTCATGGTAAAAGTGTGGCCTGTAACATTTTTTCTTCAAGCAGCTCCGTGACCAAGGTCTGCAGCCCTAGGCTGTCTCTTCCTATTGTTTCCTGAGTTTTGAATTTTTAATTCTTTGTTATAGTTCTTGAATATCCATCTATCTATCTATCTATCTATCTATTTATTTAGGTATCTATTATATATTTATCAATCTATCTTTTTTTTTAAAATCATCACCCAAGGATATTTGTTTCCATTGAGTTTTAGAGAGAGTGGAAGGGAGGGAGGAGAGGGAAAAAGGGAAGGAGGGAGGGAAAAAGAGAGAGAGAGAGAGAGAGAGAGAGAGAGAGAGAGAGAGAGAGAGAGAAATTGATGTGAGAGAGTCACATTGACTGATTGCCTTCCTCCCTCAATAGGGCTAAGGTTTGAACCTGCAACTGAGGTACATGCCCTTTGTTGGGAATTGAATCCATGACCCTTTGGTCCTTGGGCCGACTCTCCAACCACTGAGCCAAACTAGTCAGGGCTATATAGTTTTTAATTTAATTATTATACTTTAATTTTTAAAAATTGATTTCAGAGGAAGGGAGAGGGAGAGAGAGATAGAAACATCAGTGATGAAAGAGAATCATTAATTAGCTGTCTCCTGTGCATCCCACACTGGGGATCAAGCCTGCAACCCAGGCAATTTCCCTGACCGGGAATTGAACCATGACCTCCTGGTTCATGAAATATGAAGTGTAAACTACATTGGCCAGGCTGTTTTTTGTTTTATTTTTGTTTTTTCAATAGAGCTATAATTGACATATAACATTAGTTTCAGGCTTACAACATTATGTATTATATGTTAGATACATGTGATATATGTTAAAATGTAAATGGAAATGTGATAGGGCATAAAAAAATAGGAAAAAATCAACTTTCATAATGATATTGTTTATTTTTAAAATTTTTGTATTTTGTTTCTGAATGATAAGAGAAAAGAAAGAAGATTTGATCCATTTTCTTTGATAGTAACACATTGGCAAGGATGAATAGCCCTATTTCCAACAAAATATGGATATAATTAGCCATAATATTACTAAAAGCAATAACAATTTAAAACTGGGTGTCACAATTTACACAGCATTGTATTCTTCAGGATGATTGAGTATGGTTTTCTGATCTCCATTAACTGCCAAGCATATCAGTCATAGTGCATTTGCAGGTTCTCATAGTATTCTGTTTCTAAAGGAAACATACTACATTTTTTAGCTTTTAAGCCTATTTTAACCTCAATGTGTTTTTTTAATAGCATGATATACATTCACTAAATGTATAAAAAGAGATGAAGAAGGTTGAAAGATTAAAGCAATGAGTTAAGGAAAAGCAGTTAGCAAATAATAGGATTCTAGAAAGAAAGTAAAGGATTCTATTTGCTTTGCAGAACGAAATAAATTTTATAGAAGAAAGGGGAAGTTTTAAAAGCTAGCAAATAACCCTGGTTAGGTAGCTCAGTTAGTTAGATTAGCATCCTGTTACATCAAGGTTGTAGTCTCAATTCCTGCTTAGGCACCTAGAAGAGTTGACCAATGAATACATGAATGAGTGGAACTACAAAATCAATGTTTTTCTTTCTCCTTCCCCACCGCCTTTTTCTCTTAAAAAAACCCACACAAACAAACAAAAAACCCCCACCAAAACAAACAAACAAATAACTAACAAAGAACCAAGCAATTTCTTGTTCTGATTCAATATGCCCCATGAATTTGGCTTCTTGTTTCTATATCCCTTATAAAGCACTTAATATATATCATGGCCCTACATTTTCATTCTATTCTCAAGGCTCATTGCTTCTTTGTGAAATTTAAGATGGGAAAGGGCTTAGCAGTACAGCAGATAGGGTTGGTGGTAGTTAAGAGATGAATTTGTGTTATCCCACAGTGGGAAGGCAGTGACTAATAGGCAGCTATTAGGCATATCCATACCAGCAGGAGAGATGAGTCATAGCTATTTTTCATGTTTGATTCTGTCCACCCCTGTATTTTACAGGTTGGAACAACCACAGTGTTTAAAGAAACTAAAAAGTGTAATAGCAGTGGGCACAACTGTGGCTTATAACAGGTTGTGATCATTCTCTATCATTCAGCTTCCCACTTCCCTAACCTTTATTCATCCTTTACTTTATTCTCACAGAATTGCTTGAATCCTCAAATATCAAACTGTGGCCACTGAAGTTGACTGTGGAGGTGGTAGCTTGGTTCATCTTACTTGTTTTCATCTTGGAGATCCTTCTTATGTGGCTATCCAGCTTTTCCCTCTTCTGGAAGAATTCCTGGAATGTCTTTGATTTTTTTATTACCATGTTGGTAAGGATAGATACCCTGAGAATTGTGCCTAAGTGAATCAAAATGACAAGAAAAATTAAGATAATTATATCACAGGAAGAAACAAATAGAAATGTATCTAACTTTCTCCCCCCCACCTCTTTTAAAACTAAAATTAATTCATTGTAGGAATTGGTATTAGGAGCAAGGCAGAATCTAACCCCAACAATAATGTCTACCAGTTACCAAGCACTTAATAAAGTGCCAAGCACTGTTCACATATATTTTCTCATTTAAACTCCACAAAAACCCAATGAGATAGGCACTGTTAATCCCCTTTTTATTTATTTTTAATTTTTTTGTTAATCCTCACTTGAGGATTAACTTTTCCATTAATTTTTAGGGAGAATGGAAGAGAGAGGGAAAGGCAGAGAGAAACATTGATGTGAGAGAAACACATCGATTGGTTGCCTCCTGCACGAGCCCTGACCATGGCCCAGGCTGGGGAGGAGCCTGCAACCAAGATATGTGCCCTTGACCTAAATCATCTGCAGGTTGACGCTCTATCCACTGAGCCAAACTGGCTAGGGGCTATCCCTGTTTTATGTCTGAGCAAATTGAAGTATAAAGTTTAAGTAATTTAGTATAGAAGGACCAAATAGGAAACAACCACCAGAGACTGTTATTCAAGGGATAATGCCCAAGGAACTATGAAAAAGACCAGAATACGAAGGAACAACTGTGTGTGTGTGTGTGTGTGTGTGCGCGCGCACGCGCGAGTGCTTTTGGGTATATTTTACTCATAATCTGTGTGTTTCCCACAGTCCCTGATTCCTGAGATTGTGCTGCTGACAGGGGTAGCAAGCCAGTCTGTATGGCTCCAGTTGCTGAGGATTTGCCGGGTTCTAAGGTCTCTCAAACTCTTTACACGATTCCGTCAAATTCGAGTCATTATTTTGGCCCTGGTCAGGGCCCTTAAGGTGATTTGACTGTAGCAGCAAAGCCAGGTGGGCAAGGTGGACAAACATGGGGGTTACGTGATACAAGTCTGTGGGACAAAGAAGGCAATGAAAGACCCTGAGATATGTTATTGGATGAGAAAGGGCTGTGGTCAAGCTGCTGTGGACTGATGACTGGGCTCAAGGCGAAGTGAGGGTTTGTTGGGGGGTTGCCAGGGTGGACTTGACTGGGCTATAGGTGGAAATCAGCCTTGTCTGGGCCAGCACTAACTTAAGTCATGGCCTCTAGAGCATGACGTTCCTTCTGTTGCTGCTGATCATCTTCTTCTACATTTTTGCTGTGGCCGGTGTCTACTTCTTCGAGGATTATACCCGTTCAACTCGCCAGGACCTGGATTACCAAGTATTCTTCTCGTAGGCAGGACTGGGAGAAGCCTGGGTAGGGGGAGAGAATTTGAGCAAGAAACCGGGAAGCTAGTCTAAAGTATAAGTAATATAAAAAGTTTAGACTATTGTAAAAAAAAAATTGGAATAGAACACAGTAAGGAGAGGCAAAGACAAAGTAAAGGAACAGTTAGTGGTATTCACTCTGATTTTGAGGATAAGGCAGCTACCTGATATGCTGTGGGTTTTGCAAATCCATATGCACCTTCATCAACCATCTTTAAATGGCAGTATATTCCAGTTCTGGTTTCTATGCCTCAATTACCTCTTTTGAAAAATGAGAATAAGAGTGTAGGGGTAAATTAGGTAATGCATTTAAGCACTTAGAATGCATTTAGGAATACTTACACACATTGTAATAATAAACGTCACTCTCACTAGTTTTAGGTGTGTGGATTACACATGCACACACCTGTACTCATTCAAAAGTAAAATCCTGATAAGATCTTTGCCTAGAAATTTTGTATTGATTTAATAGAAAATCAATTCGGATTTAGAGTTGATAATATTTATGAATTGGAATCCAATCTTGTCAGCACCTCTCAGGTCTCTCTCAGAAGTTTTGTAAGAGTACAAGTTAGGAAAGTCCTGTTTATCCTATTCAGGCTTTGATGTTTCCAACAAATTGTATATGGAGGACTAAGAAGGAAAGAAGGAAATTTTAAATATGTTCCTGAGAGTTTTTGTGATATAGTCATTATCATTTATTATTTGGGATCATATATTTATGTCACAAACCCATTTATTTAGTTGGCTATCATTCCATCCCAACAAACTAAATAGGAATGATGTTTGCTAAATTTGTAAGTGCTCTTCTGTTAGGTGAACTAAGTAGGACAGTGGAGAATGAGCTTACAAAAAAATGATACATAATTGGTAGTTCGTTAAATTTTTATAAATTCAGTAAGTATCTATTTGTTTTTAAATATATATATTTTGCTTTTAGAGAGGAAGGGAGAAGGAGAGAGAGATAGAAAGAGATGATGAGAGAGAATGATTAATTGGCTGTTTCCTTCACGCCCTCTACTGGGGATGGAGCCCGCAACCCGGACATATACCCTTGACAGGATTCAAACCTGGGACCGTTCAGTCCACAAACCAACGCTCTATCCACTGAGCCAAACTGGCTAACGCAGTACCTATTTATTGAGTACATACTATGTCTCAGGTACTAATGAAATAGTATTTGAAATTTATAAATTATTCACGATAAAGGAAAACCTAATAAAACAATATCAAACTGAAGAATGATTAGCTAAAAAAATTGAGCACAGTAGAAAAGAAGCCAGAGTCAGAGCAAATAAAAAATGCTCTTAGGTTGCTTTACTAGGAAGAGTGAGAATGAAGGGGAAAAGTGAGAATGAAACTGTCTGAGAGGTTTAGATTTCTGTTTTATCTATACACACACCTTTTTCTTTAGGGATCTGTTGAATTCCTTAGTGACAGTGTTCATTCTCTTCACCCTGGATCATTGGTATGCACTGCTTCAGGACACATGGAAGGTGCCTGAGGTCAGCCGAACCTTCAGCAGCATCTATGTCATCCTTTCGTTGTTACTTGGTTCCATTATCTTTCGAAATATCATAGTAGCAATGATGGGTAAGCATAGAAGAGGTAAGACTTGATGGGAGGGGTGGTTGGGAAGAAATTAGAGTGAAAGCTAATATTGGTGGATTATGGAGCGAGAGAACCTGATATTGCAGGAAGACTTGGGGCCTATATGAATATTTCACTTGGTTTCTCCCCTCCTAAGTCCTCTTCCAAGGCCTAGTCACATTCTCAACTCCGAATGGCCTTTTGGGTCAGTTACTAACTTTCAGACTATCAGGAACGAGCTGAATGAAGAGATGACACATCTGGAAGTTCAGCACAAAGCCGGCATATTCAAGCGGCAGATTATCCAAAGGTCTGCCTCTTCATTTTCAAACCCAACTTCAGTTCTCAAAGGTTTTCTGATCTCATTCCCTGTTTTTACTCTTTGGCCTTGATTCCATCTTCCCCTTGGGGCAGAAGATTTGCCCAAGGGTTAGAATGCCCCACCTCTAGAATATTGCCTGATTCTTTATCTACTGTTGGGGACACCCTTAGTCTTTTTCACCCCTTTATCACAATTTGTTCTCTCCCCTTACTTTTCTTTATTTTATTATATGAATTATTTTTTTCTTCATTAAATTTCTGCTTCAGTATAATTCTCTTCACTCTTCTGTTTTTTGTTTTGCAGGAGACAAAACCTGTCCCCTGATGCACAGAGGTCAAGCAATGAAAAAATGAAAATCAGGTTAGGAGCATACACGAACTGGGATGGACACACATGAAGGAGGAGAGGGTAGAAAACCAGAGATGAAAATTGGCTTTGAGAAGGCATTCATTCATTCAATAACTTGATCGTATGCTCATGTCCTAACCCCCAGAACCTGGGAACACAGCCTTATTAGGGAAAAGGGTCTTTGCAGATGTAATTAAATTAAGGATCTTGAGATGGAATTACCCAGGTAGATCCTAAATCCGGTGATAAGGGTCCTTATCAGATACAGAAGAGGAGAAGACATGCAGAAGACATAGAGAATAGGAGACGGAGATGTGAAGACAGAGGTAGAGAATGGAGTGATGCATCTACAAGTCAATAGAAGCCAGTGAATGCTAGGCAACGAAATGCCAAAGCTAGAAGCAAGGAAACCTCTCCCCTAGAACTTCCAGAGGGAGTCAGTTTGGCTCAGTGGGTAAAGTGTTGGCCCTCAGACTGAAGCATCCAGGGTTTGATTCTGATCAAGGGCACATACTTTGGTTACAGTCTCCATCACTGGGCCCTGTTGGGGCACATGTGGGAGGCAACCAATCAATGTATTTTGCTCACATACAATAGATATTTCTCTCTCTCTTCCCCTCCCTTTCACTCTCTCTAAAAAAGTCAATGGAAAAAAATATCCTCGGGTGAGGATTAAAAAAAAAAAAAAAAGAGACAATAATGCTGCTCTCATGTAGCTTACATAGTAGTTAGGGGAAAGATACAATAAATAATGAACATATTAAATAAGTATATAATATGTTAAAATATAATAAACATAAAAAGTAGGACAGGTTAAGGGGGATTGGAATACAGGGTGGGGATTGCAGATCTGTTGTAATCGTAAACAAGGTAGTTGTTGGTATGGCCACACTGAAAAGGTAACATTTGAGCAAAGACTTGGATTAGGTGAGGGGTTTACTATGTGTATATCTGTGGATGAGTGTTCCAGGAAGAGGGAACAGATGGCACAAAGGTCCATGCCTGATGTGTTTGAGAAAGAGCAAAGAAGCCATTATGACTGCAGCAAAGTGAACAGGGGAAGAGTGACAGGAGATAGTGGGGACCCTATTCTGTAAGGCTGTGCAGGGATTTAGGCTTTGACTCTGAGTGAAATGGGGAACATAGCAGAGCAGTGACATGAAATTACTTACATTTAAGAAGGGTCACCCCGGTTGCTATGTTGATAGGCTGTAGAAGAATGAGGGAAGGAACAGAGAGAGAAATTAGGAGGCTATACTGCTCTCCAAGCAAGAGGTGATAACGAGTCAGACCGGAGTGGTACCAGTGGTGCCAGTGAAAAAAAGATGTATTCTGAAGGTAGAATCAACAGAACTTCATGATGGACTGGATGTGGTATATAAGAGAAGAGTTCAAAGTTTTGGCTTGAGCAACTGATGGGATGAATTAGCTGAGATGGGGAAGGCTATTGGTGGAAAAGCTGTGATGGACAAAGAGTTCAGTTTTGGTTAAATTCAAGATGTTTATTATACATTCAAGTGATGATATGTGAGTTAAGGTTGCATATACTAGACTTAATTGAGAAATGAGGTCTGGAATAGAGGTTCAAATTTGCATTTATTAAGCATTTAAACTCAGATGAGATCACCAAAGAGTGACGATAGATGGAGAAGATAAAGGACCAAGAGCTGAGTCCTGAAGCCCTCTACTATTAAGCGATAGAATAATGGTGGCAAAGGCTATAGTTGTGGTGTTATAGGCTTAGGGTTATGGAATGGGGAGCTAAAGCTTGGCAAATAAGGTTGTGTGTAGAATGTGAGAGCCTGAGTAAAATTGAGCACAGGAGCTATGTGGTGAGGGGCACTAATAAAGATATAGCACATGCAATATTTGAGGTTGGAAGTGCTTAAGCTCAGATTTGGGGCTTGCATATACAATGTTTGTATATGCAATGAGCAGTTTGGCCCTCATAGCCTTAAGTCTCAGTGTTAAGAGATGGCTAGGGGCAGTACCAGAATAATGAAAGATCTAACCATACCTCATAAATATGTTTCAGGCAATAAATTTTTTTCATTCACTTATAGAACTACCAGTCAACAAACAGGATCTTTGGGCTTATCAGAAGAAAGTATTAAAGAAGAGTCTGGAAGCAGTTTCTCTGATGAAGATTTAAGAGCATCTGAGTCAAAAAAAGAGTTCTCGTCAAAAAAAGAAGAGTCCCCCTTTTTCTCCTCTTCATCCTCCTCATCTGCTTCCTTCCAACATTCACCTTCCCTCTTTTCCCCTTCTTCTGAATCCAGAAATTATGAGACTATTGGTAAGCAGAGGGTTCTTCCATTTGAGTTCAGACTCCTTTAGGAGATATCCCATTCTTAACAAGAGCTCTCCCACTATGTCTACTTCCCAATTTTCTCTACCAGTCTGATTTTACTTTTTGTGTGCTTCATTTTCCCTGTACTTCTGCTTCATGTTGGATAGTGTGGCTGTGGCTGTCTTTGCTTATTGTAAAAAGTGGTCTCTTGGTAATGCACCCGTTACCCTCTTCTCTGCTTCCTGTTACCACTTTTATCCCTTCTTTCTCCCCAACATACCATAGGATTTATCGGTTCTTTTGCAACTTCCACAAATCTATTTGTTTTTGAGAAGAATTTCTCCATCTAGGTGAATTGGACTGGGAGACCCATGTGCACCAGAATCTGCCTGGGCTGATGGACATGGATCAGGATGAATGCACTGTTTGGCCTAGAGATTCACTCTTCCGGTATTTTGAGTTGCTAGAAAAGCTTCAGTATAACCTAGAGGAGCGTAAGCGGTTGCAAGAGTTTGCAGGTATGGAATTGGGGCACTCATAGGGACCAGGAGTTAAGTACAATTGGAGTAGCTTTTATAACTGAGTTGTCCTCAGCCTTGCCTTCTCACTTGTTCTCTGAGGAGAACAGGATGAAAGAGATAAGATAGCAAGGCAGGGAGATCTGGGGGAGATAATAGATCAACCGAAGGACTTATATACATGCATATAAGTACAACCAATGGACACAAAACTCTGGGGAGGGAGGGCATGTATGGGAGGGGGTATATGTACATTAGAGGGCAATGGTATATGTACAAAGATAATAATTTAATTAAAAAAATTTTAAAAAAAGATAGCAAGGCAGCTTCTTTAACTTATCTATGGTAAAGAGTAGAGGTGCATATGGCTGAATTTTTTTTTCAATTTATAGTTGATAAGCAACACATGGCTTAATTAAAAGTAAACATTAGTAAAAATTTGTGTGGGAACCGAGAAAAGCAGAGACTCAAACATTTGTATGTTCTGAATATTCCCAGCTCTCCATCCTCACAGTTTGTTTCTTTACAGTGCAAGCACTGATGAACTTTGAAGACAAGTAAAGCCAGTGATGGATGGCTTCGATATCTTTGGCACCAGATATTAAAGGGAAAAGTTTGAAATTGAGAATTCAAAGTATAAATGTTTAATAAATATTGCTGGTAATTGCTTAATGGCCTATCTCTGAAATTTAGGGGATATTGAAAGGTATAAGATTAGGTGAAAAAGTTGGTTTACATGCCAGTGGGACCTAGGCCTTTGGCTTTCTACCCATTGCACAGCTGCTCAGGTTGACTCTTTCCTTGACTTGATAAATTTGGTTCCCACCTTTCCTGCAAACTGCTTCCTGATAGAGTCCTAATTTCACTGTCTCCTTCCTGTTGAGCACAGGAGATTCCAGGGTAAATAATTGAGAACTATTGCTTCCATTGCCTACTCTAGGAACATTGCTTCTACCCTGTACAGTTAATTTTTAAAAAAATATATTTTATTGATTTTGTACAGAGAGGAAGGGAGAGAGATAGAGAGTTAGAAACATCGATGAGAGAGAGTCATCGATCAGCTGCCTCTTGCACCCCCCCCACTGGGGATATGCCCGCAACCAAGGTACATGCCCTTGACAGGAATTGAACCCGGGACTCTTCAGTCCCCAAGCCGAAGCTCTATCCATTGAGCCAAACCGGTCTCGGCACAGTTAATTTTTAAAAAAATATATGTTTTATTGATTTTTCATAGAGAGGAATGGAGAGAGATACAGAGTTAGAAACATTGATGAGTCATCGATCAGCTGCCTCTTGCACGCCCCCTACTGGGGATGTGCCCGCAACCCAGGTACATGTCCTTGATCGGAATCTAACCTGGGACCTTTCAGTCCCCAGGCCCACGCTCTATCCACTGAGCCAAACCGGTTTTGGCTGTACAGTTAATTTTAATCAAATATTATTTTCACCTGTTTCTGAGGCCAAAAGAGAGTCCTTTATCCCATTTCCTTGCCATTGCTTAGCACAGTGATTCCACTGTGTAGTGTTAGGGTCACCAAAGGGGAGCACGCTAGGCCGAAAGTGGTAAATAGTTGCCAATTTATTAGGTCATCTGGAAACCAGATGGGCTGAGCTCCAAAATGGCACCAGCACCCAGGGATAGGGAGTCAGAGATTTTAAAGGACTTTAGGAGTGCTTTTTTTTTTGGGTGGGAGGGTGTTTGGAGGATATATCTTGGGGCAGGTCCAGGTCTTGGGCAAGTCTGAAGGGGAAAGTTACTGGTCTTGGCAAATGGATTGTGGTCTAAATTAAAGGGAATATTGGTTGCAAAATGATCTAAATGTCAGTTTCCCAGGGGAGGGGATATCAATTTGATTGTTTGATTAGACCTAACCACAGGAGTGTTCAAATCAGTAAGCATCCCATAGATTTTTAGTTAGTAGGGACCTCAGAGTTTAGCTCCCATCAGAACAGGAACATGTTTTAGAACATCATTAAAAAGGGGATTATCCATCTGATGCTTAATGTTTCTGGTTACAGGAGATCCCATTCCATTGTTGGATGACTCAAGTCTTTACAAGTGTTTATTACTAAAACTCTATCACTTTTTGAATGCTTAACTCATACATACATAAAAAAAAAAACACTCTGAATTGTACACTTTAAAATGGTGACTTTTATGGTTAGTATGTGAATTATATCTCAGTTTTAAAAAATGAAGTAAGTAGCCCTCCACCACACCCCCAGCACACTAGATTCTTGGGTTGGTGGCTTATGGGACTCCACACATGGAATAATAGATTTCAACACCTGACTATGGCATGGAAAGGAAGCTCTGGACACTGGCCTGCTTCTGGAACCCCAGCTGTACCTTTTCCAGGACTGGTTTCTCTCAATAAATTTTGCCTCCATTAAAAAAAAATGAGATAAAGATTATCTAAAACCAAGAACCAATATTATGTCTAAGGAAAAGCATTGTAGTCATTCACCATAAAATGAGAAAAATGTTTTTAAAACAAATGTCAATATATAATTTTGTATTAAACATCCTTTAAAAAAAAAATATATATATATATATATAATATATATATTTTATTGATTTTTCACAGAAAGAGAGAGAGGGATAGAGAGTTAGAAACATCAATGAGAGAGAATCATCGATCAGCTGCCTCCTGCACACCCCCTTCTGGGGATGTGCCCGCAACCAAGATACATGCCCTTGACTGGAATCGAACCTGGGGCCTTTCAGTCTGCAGGCTGACACTCTATCCACTGAGCCAAATTGGTTTTGGCCTTTTAAAAATATTTTTATTGATTTCAGAAAGAAAGGGAGAGGGAGAGAGAGACAGAAACATCAATGATGAAAGAGAATTATTTATTGGCTACTCCTGTACACACCCCAAACTGGAGATCAAGCCCACTCTCAACCCAGGCACATGCCTCTATCGGGAATTGAACTAGTCACTCAACTACTGAGCCAAGCTGGTTTGGCTCCATTGCTTTCTTAGAGAGAATTGAAAGGGAGGGGAGAAGAGAGATAGAAACATCGATGTGAGAGAGACACATTGATTGGTTGTGTCCCTCATGTGCCCCAATCAGGATGGGATAAAACCTGCAACCCATGTATGTGCTTTTGACTGGGAATTGAACCCATGACCCTTTGGTATGCAGGCCAAAACTCTAACCACTGAGAACCCCATCCAGGGTGTGTATTAAAAATTTTGTCTTAATAAATATGGCATAAATTTTTGCAAAAAAGACCTAGTAAAACTACTATTTTTAGACATAATTATATACCCAGAAACCCCAAAGGAGTCAAGTAGAATTACAGATAATAAAGGATTTCCACTAAGTACAAATATAAGAAAAAAAGGCTGTAACATTTAAGGGATAGGAGGAGGAAGAGGAGCCAGCAAAGAAGCCTGAGAGGGAAAAGCTGAAGAGACAGAAGGTTAATCATTCTAGAGTAATGTCAATAGAGACAAGACAGGATATCTTTAAAATTTTAGAGAGAAATATTGATTTGTTGTTCCATTTATTTATGCATTTTTTGCATAAATTTGTGTATTTTTTGTATGGGCCTTGACTGAGGATCAAACCTGCAACATTTGTATATTAGGACAATGCTCTTACCAACTGAGCTACCCAACCAGGGTCCCAAAATAGAATTCTTAAGAAGGAATGGTCCAATAAGATCTGGTTTGGAACATCCATTGAACTTGGCAAGCAAAATACAATCCTAATATATATAAAAAGCCAGGGACTGTCACAACAAAAAACCAGATGGACGACTGAACAGCAGGCTGCGTGGGGCGACCAGGCTGGCAGCGGGGGCTAATGAGGGATGACCAAACAACTGAACAGCAGGCTGTGTGGGGCAACCAGGCCAGTAGGGGGACCAGTTGGGGGCAACCAGGCTGGCATGGGGTTAGGCAGGGGCAACCAGACCTGCAAGAGGGGCAGTCAGGGGCAATCAGGCTGGGAAACAGAGGTTGTTAGGGGTGATCAGGATATCTGGGGAGGCAGTTATGGGTGATCAGGCAGGCATTCTGGTGAGCAGTTAGGAGCCAGTGATCCCAGATTGTGAGAGGGTGCAGGCTGGGCTGAGGGGATCCCCACTCTGTGCATGAATTTCATGCATTTGTCCTCTAGTCTACATATATAAAAGGCTAAGTGAATGGCCAACTGGCCAACTGCCTGACTGGCTGGTAGGTATGATGCACAGTGACCACTAGAGGCAGATGCTCAACACAGGAGCTGCTGAGCAACAGCAACTTTGTAGAGTGCCCTCTCGCACTCTGGGACCCCTTGGGGGATGTCAGACTGCCTGTTTTAGCCCGACTCCTGCAGGCCAGGCCAAGGGACCCCAGCTGCTGGAGGAATTCCACTCATTATACAGACACCCTTCAAGCCCCAGCACTGCCCCAGGTGTGGCTGGTTGGGGAGGGAACTCTGGAGGTTGGCTCCAGGGTATGTCCAGCCCATCTCACCCAGCTTCATCCCTCTGGCCATATTCTAATTAATTTCCTTTCAATGTGCATGCACCGGGCCTCTAGTAAACAATAAAACAGTAAGGAAGCATCGATATCTATAAAAGACTATATGTCCTTCCGACCAGTAGCTATGACATGCACTGATCACCAGGGGGTGGATACTCAATGCAGGAGCTGTCATGACACACACTGGCCATTTAAAAATAAATGGCTCCACAGACCTGTGCTGACAAACCAACACTTGGCTTCCCCCAAGTGGAACACAGGCCCCACCACCATCCTGGAGCAATATGCCACCAAACCAAAGCCAATGCTGCAAAGACCCCGTGGCACAAAAACCCACAGCCCAGTCCAGCCCAGAAACAGTCGCTGTGAGTGCCAGGTAATGACATCATGTAGCAACGCCCGGCGTCCTCTTCCTACCAACTAGCATCCATGGAATTTTTTCAGCCCAGGAACCTGACTTGCTTTGTAGCCAGGTGCAAACATTTTACAGTTTAACCAAATGTCTGTGAAGCTTTTTCCTGTGCCTCTTTGCATTTGATCCTCACAGAAGTCCTGGAGTAGGTAGATAGGAGACTCAGTAGAATCCTATTTTCATTAGCAAGATGTGACTAGCAATCCTATATAATTAAAGCCTAATATGCTAAATGTTCAGTTGTCCATTTGTCCATTCAACCAATCAAAGCATAATATGCTAATGATATGCTAAGGCTGCTCAACCACTCACTATGACATGCACTGACCACCATGGGGCAGACACTCCGACCAGTAGGTTAGCTTGCTGCTGGGGTTCAGCTGATAGGGACTGAGGGAGATGGTCTGGAAACAACCTGGAGCTCTCCTGCAGTCCCTCCCCAGATGGCCAAACTCCTGTGTCCCTCCCTGGTCCCAATTATGCACCAGTGGGGTCCTTCAACCTGGCCTGCACCCTCTCAGAGTCCTGGACCCCTCGGGAGATGTTGGAGAGCTGGTTTTGGTCTGATCCCACAGGCCTGGCTGGGGACCCCACTGGTGGATGAATTCATGCACCAGGGCTCTAGTATTAAAATATTTCTTCTAATTAATTTCCTTCCAATGTGCACAAATCTGTGCACCAGGACACTAATTATTTAATAAAGCTTACATATGCTATCCATAAGTAGTTGGTCTTTGAGTAGCTTTCAGTAGTGTGGTTTGAGAACCAGCAGAATTGGCTTCACCTGGTAAGTTATTAAATGGCAGAATTTCAGGTTCCATCCTCAGGGTCTATTGAATTGGTACAAATGCATGTTAAAATTTCAAACTTCTTTATAGATATCTGATGATTGATCCCCTCCTGACTTTTCTGTAGGTGACCTTCTCAAATGAATGGCCTATGCAGGCCTCCTCCTTCTTATTATTTTTAAGCCTCACATGAGGATATTTTTTCCCATTGTTTTTTTCAGAGAGAGTGGAAGAGAGGGGGCAGAGAGAGAAAGATAAAAAAAAAATCCTTTAAAAATATTAAAAGGGGGGGCAGTTGGGGGTGAGATCTAGCCAGCAGGGGAGGGCCTTTGGGGGCAAGATCAGGCCAGCAGGAGAAGGCAGTTAGGTGTAATCAGGTAGAGAGGCAGGTGAGCAATTAAGAGCCAGCGGCCCCAGGTTGTGAGAGGGATCGAGCCTAAGCTGGCAGTTGGACATCCCCCAAGGGATCTCAGTTGGAGAGGGCTGAGGGAACACCTTTTCCATGCACAAATTGCCTCTAGTCTTTTATAATCTTGACATGTTTAAAGTGTTCTGGTCAAGTATTTTGTAGAATGTCCCTCAATCATTTGATGTTTTTTTGTTTTTTTTTAATAAATCTTTATTTTTCATATTATTACAATTGTTTCTTCTCTCTCCCCCCCCCCCCCAATAGCTCCCTTCTATCCAGTTCCCCCCAACTCTCTGCTCTTACCTCCCCTCCACTGTCCTCATCCATAGGTGTATGATCTTTGTCCAGTCTCTTTCCATAACCCCACACTCCTTTCCCCCTGAGAATTATCAATTCCCTCCCATTTTATGCACCTGATTCTATTATATTCACTAGTTTATTCAGTTCCTCAGATTTTTAATTCACTTGATTTTTAGGTTCACTTGTTGATAGATATGTATTTGTTGTTCATAGTTTTTACCTTTACTTTTTTTTCTTTTTCCTCTTCTTAAAGAATACCCTTCAGCATTTCATGTAATTCTGGTTTGGTGGTGATGAACTCCTTTAGCTTTTACTTATCTGTGAAGCTCTTTATCTGACCTTCAATTCTGAATGATAGCTTTGCTGGGCTAAGTAATCTTGGTTGTAGGTTCTTGCTGTTCACTACTCCCTTCTGAACTGTATAGTTTCTGTTGAGAAATCAGCTGATAGTCGTATGGGTGCTCCCTTGTAGGTAATTAACTGTTTTTATCTTGCTGCTTGTAAGATTCTCTCTTTGTCTTTTGCCCTTGGCATTTTAATTATGATGTGTCTTGGTGTGGTCCTCTTTGGATTCCTTTTGTTTGGGGTTCTGTGCACTTCCTGGACTTGTAAGTCTATTTCTTTCACCAGGTGAGGGAAGTTTTCTGTCATTATTTCTTCCAATAGGCCTTCAATATCCTGCTTTCTCTCTTCTTCTGGCACCTCCATAATTCTGATGTTGGTACACTTAAAATTGTCCCAGAGGCTTCTTACACTATCTTCAACTTTTTGGATTCTTTCTTCTTTTTGCTTTTCTGGTTGATATTTTTTGCTTCTTTGTATTTCAAATATTTGAGTTGATTCTTACGTTCCTCTAGTCTGCTGTTGGGTCTCTGTATAATATTTTTTATTTCAGCCAGTGTATATTTAATTTCTAAGTGGTACTTTTTCATATCCTTTTTCATATCCTGAGGGTCTTATTAAATTTATCGGCCTTTTCTAGGAAATTCTTTAAAAACCTTATAACGGTGGTTTTGAACTCTATATCCAGTCATTTATTTTCCTCCATTTCTTTTGTTTGTGATCTGTTTCCTTGTCTCCTCATTTTTGCTGCTTCCCTGAATTGGTAGGGTAGCTTTGTATTCTAGGTGTCCTATATGGTCCAATGGATTGCCTCCCAGTTACCTGAAACCACCCCTATGTGGAGTATGTGTAGAGCCTTGTTGTGGTTAAGTCTTGATTGTTGTTGGTGTCATTGGGAGGAACTGACCTACAGGCCAATTGGCTGTGAGGACCTGCTGTGTCTATAATGGAAGAATTGCTGTGCTGGAGACACATTTATGGGGCAGGACTTGTTTCAGAGGGGCTATGGTGTTCACTGAGTCTGCTTCTTGAATGTGTCCCTTACGAGAGTAGTTGAAATCTGGTGTTGTCTCACACAGACCACTAGATACACTAGCTTCTGGATCTCCAATGAGGTGCAGGTCAGCTGCTATCTGAGGCCACCCAGCAGGAGTTATAGCGAGAACTACAGTTTTCTCCTCTTTGCTTGGGGTTTGGAGGTTTTGGAACTGTCTGACCAGAGCTGCAGTTTGTTTGGTTAACCTGTGATAGGGCATGCCATTTATATGCAGAAGCTGCTGCATGGAGCTTGGGTAGATTGTAGATTGTACAGGTCAGAGTCTCAGGGCATCACTAGGCTAGGGTGTGGCAAGCAGCAATGGCTGCCAGTCAGCCTTCTCTGCATTTCTGTGTTTCCAAGTCCCCTTGTCTTACACCCCAGCACAGTAAACAATGATTGCTGGGTGCACCTCTGCAAGAAAGTCACCCTCACTTTCTGACCAAATGGCTGACAGTCCAGCTTCTCTCTATAGGAGTTTGGGTCCCCAGCGTCTCCCCAGAAACTGGATTTCAGAGTAATTGGGAGCTTGTCTCCACTTGGGTTGAAAAAAAGCAGCGCACCCAGTGGCCTGATTCTTGCACTTCTGTACCTCAGCTTTTCAGTGCTTGTGCATGTCTCAATGCTCTTTTCTCTTTACTTCTAGTTGTAGAACTTCCACTCATCCAGCTTTTCTGTGGTTCTGAGTGATAGACATTTTGTCTTTTAGTTGTAGTTTTGAAATTGTTGTGTGAGCCAGCAGTTTGGGTGTTTATGCCACCATATTGGTTTTTCCATTTGATGTTTTCTTATGATTATATTGCAATCATGAATTTTTAAAAGAATACCATAAGGTGAAGCACTCTCTCAGTATATCCTATCAGGGAGTATATAATAGAGATACATCTTATAACTAGTGGTGTTAACCTTGATCCCTTAGTTAAGGTGATGTCAACCAGGTTTTCCACTGTGAAGTTAACTATTTTTCCCTTTATAATTAATATATATTTGGGAGGAGACATTGTGAGATTATGCAAATATCTTGTTTTTCCTCACAATTTACTCCACTAATTTTAGCATTCATTGGTGGGTCTTGTTTTTAGTAATGACTACTGTGATGTTCTATTTCACTCATACCTCCCATTAATTGGAATTCTTTTGTAAAGAATTGTCCTGTCTCTGAAGTGAACATAAAAAAAAAAAAGATCCAAAGCAGGGAGGCATGGAGCAGATTGACATACTTTGATAAGGGGGTGGGGGAACAAGAGATAAACCAAAGAACTTATATACTTACTAGAGGCCTGGTGCACAAAATTCATGCACTTGTGGGAGTCCCTTAGCCTTGCCTCTGCCCTCTTGCAATCTGGGAGCCCCGGGGGGATGTTCAACTGACAACTGGGAGTAGGCCTAAGCTCTCAATCAGATATCCTTAGCACTGCCACGAACTCCCATCACTGCTGCTGAGCTTGCCAGCTGGGAGCCCAGCTTAGGGCTTCTGGATGAGCATTGCTCCCCTGTGGAAGTGTATTGACCACCAGGGGGCAGTTTCTGCATTGAGCATCTGCCCCTTGGTAGTCAATGCATTTCATAGTGACTGGCTGTTCTGCCATTCGGTTGATTTGCATATTGGCCTTTTATTATATAGGCTATACATAGTCCTGTGGTTGGCAAACTGCGGCTTGTGAGCCACTTGCGGCTCTTTGGCCCCTTGAGTGTGGCTCTTTCATAAAATACCACGGCCTGGGCAGTCTATTTTGAAGAAGTGGCATTAGAAGAAGTTTAAGTTAAAAAAAATTTGACTCTCAAAAGAAATTTCAATCGTTGCTCTGTTGTCTAATGAGTTTGCCGACCACTGGCATAGCCTATGGACATGGGCAATAGGGTGGTAAAGATGTGGAGAGTGGGTAGAGGCTGGGAGGAGAAGGAGAAGGGAGGAGTAAATGGGAGATATCTGTAATATTATCAACAATAAAAATATATTTTAAAAAAATAAGAAAATGCCGAAACTGGTTTGGCTCGGTGGATAGAGCGTTGGCCTATGGACTGAAAGGTCCCGGGTTCTATTCTGGTCAAGGGCATGTACCTTGGTTGTGGGCACATCCCCAGTAGGGAGTGTGCAAGAGGCAGCTGATCGATGATTCATTCTCATCGATGTTTCTAACTCTCTATCTGTCTCTCTTCCTCTCTGTGAAAAATCAATAAAATATATTTTTTTTAAATAAGAAAAAACATTTAAAAATTAAGATAAAATAAACTCTTTGAGTGGAAGCAGGAAGTTCATCACCATCGAACAGTTCTTTTAAAAATATATATATTTTATTGATTTTTTTACAGAGAGGAAGGGAGAAGGATAGAGAGTTAGAAACATCGATGAGAGAGAAACATCGATCAGCTGCCTCTTCCTACGGGGTATGTACCGGCAACCAAGGTACATGCCCTTGACTGGAATTGAACCTGGGACCCTTGAGTCCGCAGGCTGATGCTCTATCCCCTGAACCGAACCGGTTAGGTCCATTGAACAGTTCTTAGCCCTTATAATATGGGCCAGGAATGAGTGTAGTAGAATTAATTTAAAAAAAAAATATTTTTTTATTGATTTTTTTTACAGAGGGGAAGGGAGAGGGATAGAGAGCTGAAAACATCAATGAGAGAGAAACATCGATTAGCTGCCTCCTGCGCATCCTCCACTGGGGATGTGCCCGCAACCAAGGTACATGCCCTTGACTGGAATTGAACCTGGGACCCTTCAGTTTGCAGGCCAACTCTCTATCCACTGAGCCAAACTGGATTTGGCAAAATTAATTTTTAATTTTAATTTTTTATTGATTTGAGAGGGAAGGAAGGAAGGAGGAGGAGGAGGAGGAGGAGGAGGAGGAGGAGGAGGAGGAGGAAAAGGAGGAGGAGAAAGAAACCATCAATTTGTTATTCTACTATTTATGCATTTATTAGTGCCCCAACTGGGGATCAAACCCAAAACTTTGGCATATTGGGATGACACTCTAACCAACTGAGCTACCTGACCAGGACTAGAATTTATTTATTTAACAAATCCTTTGTTTAATACCACGTGCCAGTAACTGTTGGGTCTCTGCATAATATTTTTTATTTATTGCACTTAGGGTACAATAGGGTGTAAGCTCTGCTTGAGAGCTTATAGACCAGTCTAGTGTAAGATGATACTTACGTTTCGCTATTGAAGACTGCAGGAAGCTGCAGGAATGACATAGCTAGATTCCTCTAAGTAGCTATGATCTTACAAAAGTCTTTATAGGACCAAATAAGAACACTTATCTGACTGACCTATATGCCTATTTTTTATCCTCTTTCAGTGAGTTCAAACTGGACCTCCTCCCCTCCATGTCTGTATCTATCCCTCAACACCTCTAACTAGAGGTCTTTGCTGCTTTACTTCCTCCTCTCAAATCTCACAGGTTTCTCTTGTTGACGAATCATAACATGCAACTAAACAGGGAAAGGAATTCTGGGAAATTTGTTCCAGTTTAGCTAAACTGACAAAGTTCAAAACCACCACCCCTCATTTTGACCAATACACTTAAAATTTTTTTTAAAAATTTAATAAATATTTATTGTTCAGATTATTACAATTTTTCCTCTTTTTGCCCCCCATAGCTCCAATCCAGCCGGTTCCCACCCCACCCAATGCCCTTAACCCTCCCCCCCTCCACCACTGTCCTTATCCATAGGTGTATGATTTTTGTCCAGTCTCTTCCCATATCCCCAACACTTTTATTGAAATGTTCTTCTTTGGCTTCCTGACACCACTGTCTTCAAGTGTTCTATTGGATTGCTTCCCTTCCACCTTTTTGCTTGCCATCTTCTTCCCAAACTTTAAATGTGTGGTCCTCAGCCATTTTTATTTTTATTTTTATTTTTATTTTTTTGCTTAATACTCTACAAACTCTAACTAGTTTCATCTAATTTTATGGTTTCAATTGCTATGGTTTTGTACACTAATGCCTTATAATTCCATTTTTTAGCCCAAACCTCTCATAGAAACTCCAGGGGAAAATATGCGGTTGTCTGTCCTTAGGAACTTTATTTGTAACTAAAGGCCCAGAAGTGCATTAAATTCGTGCACGGAGGGGAAAAGGGGGTCCCTCAGCCCAGCCTGCACCCTCTTCAATCCAGGACCCCTTGCGGGATGTCTGACTCTCTGGGATTGAGCCGAAACCAGGAGTTGGACATCCCTCTCACAATTCGGGACCACTGGCTCCTAACTGCTCACCTGCCTGCCTGCCAGCCTGATTGCCCCTAACTGCTCCCCACCCCCCCACCAGCCTCATCACCCCTAACCGCCTCTGCCTGCCAGCCTAATCGCCCCTAACTGCCCCCCTACCAGCCTGGTTGCCCTCAACTGCTCCTCCTGCTGGCCTGGTTCCCCTCACTGCCCCCTCTGCTGGCCTGGTTACTCCTCACTGCCCCCTCTGCCGGCCTGGTTGCCCCACACAGCCTGCTGTTTGGTTGTTACTGTGAGGGCATCATGACCAATTTGCATATTACCCTTTTATTAGTATCGATAGCCTGATATATTTGCTATACAACCGAAGCACTTCACCCTCAGTTGGCACATAGTATCAATCCTTGGCAGACAACAGGATTGCTTAGCCAACTACTTACTACATCATCATATGAACTACCAAGAATTTTCCATCCTAGGTTAAGGTAGTCCTCATTGTTCCTCTCTCTGCTTGACTCAGCTAGTTCCATACCTGTTTTAAAGGTTTTTCCACTCAAGACACTACTTGGAAACAATTTCTTTATGAATTAAGACTCTTTAACTTCAAATAAAAGAATTCATGTTGGGCTACTTTAATAATAATAGTAGTAACATCTAGTGCATGCTTATTCTGTATCAGTGCCTGGTGCATGATGCGTTGAATGAATGCCAGTCACTGTGCTAGTACTTTAAAGGCATTACTTAATTATTACAACTCTATACGCATATTTCTCCTTTTTATGGAAAAGAATACTATGATGCTGAGAGGGTCTGAAACTTCCCTGTGACACTGAGAGGATCTGAAACTTCCCCAAGCTACACAGCTATTCAATATTGGGTCTAGAATTTAATCTATGCCATTTTGTTTTTTTGGCTAGTGCGGGGGTCGGGGGGGGGGGGGGGAAGGATAATTTATTATAAGAGATTTTTTCCAGAACAAGTGCAGAAATTCAGGTGGATTGCAAGATGGGCTGGAACCAGGAGCTAGAGAGCTGTTGGAAAACCATGCAATATTCTCTGATTGTCCTCTATACTTCTCAGACTATATGTGGGAAAAGGAAAATATTGGTAAAGTGATGCAGGTCATTTCACTGGTCCCAACTTTTGGCTCACCTTGGAAAATTCCAGCACTGCCCTCAACTCCTTTTGTGGCCTGGACCAACTCATTCTATTTCTTTGGGCATTAATTTCCTCATTTATAAAATGAGACTTTTTTTATTTTTATTTTTTATTTTTAACTAGAGGATTCCTCAGGTTCCTCCCAGCTCTAAAAGTCTATGCTCCTAAGTAAACCATCTAGAGCAGAGATGCATTAATAATGGATTTGAAGGTGTGGGTTTGGGGAATAGAATAGAGGAGGGTTCTAAGGAAAGGGACAGAATAATGGTTTGAGAAGAGCCTCAGTGTTGAATTACTGTTTAAAGCTGGTATCAGGTGAAGACCTTTGAGGATATATAAATGGGGGACAGAAGAAACTTCTCACCCTGACACACCAGTCCAGACCAAATTATTTTGAATGAGATCTCTGATCTCTGAACCCCCCCCCATCTCTCTCTCTCTCTCTCTCTCTCTCTCTCTCTCTCTCTCTCTCTCTCTCTCTCCACAAGGGTCGGGAGGGGGGTAGCCCCTTGCACTGAGGTTTAATCTGGTTTACCTCTTTTCTTAGCTCAGACATTTTTTTCCCTTTATGCCCCCAGACTTTTCTATAGGGCTTTTACTTAGGTCACAGTAAGAGAGCCGAAGGGCAGTCCCAAACATCTGGATAGCTTAATGAGCAAATTGCAAACAACTGACCAGCTCTATTTTCTTATCCATAAGATGAGCGGTTTGGTCTGTGTGCTTTCTGAAGTCCCAGCCAGCTCTTAGCATTTTGTGGTTCTGGGTACTGAATCAAAAGCAGACATCCTCTTCCTGAACGCTCCATCCTTGGACCAGAACTTTGTCTTCATTCCTTTTCTCTGTGTACACCTGGCTTCCAAGTCCCTTTCTCCCAGGCCCCCTTTCTTCCTTGATTCCCTCAGATCTTACTTGCCTTTTAACTCTTGTTGAGCCCCCTTTATTTTCTTATATTTTTCAGCAGAGCCCCCCTTTTACACCTTGGGTCTCCAGGTCTCCATCTCTGTGTCTGTCTACTCCTATTTGTATCCTGGCTCCTCACTGAAGCTGTCCCCTAGGGCTCCTCCCCGTCCCCCCACCCCCTCCCGGGATCCCCTATCATCCGTCTCTCTCACAGAAGCACACCTTTCTCTGAAGCCAAAGGATCAGGTTAGTCAGTGGCTCAGGTGACAAACCTGCTGTCAAGTTACAGATATTGTTTCCTGAAAGACCACACTACAGTGTCAGTGGAGACTCCGGCTGCCTGCAGTGCCTGCCCTTACCTGGCCATCCCACACGAGGTGAGAATAACCGGAATTCACCTCCAGTCCCCGTGCTCACCTGGAAACATGGCTCTGAGCCCCTGGCCCCTGCTGCTACTGCTGCTGCTGCTGTCCTGTGCAGGTGAGAGGAACAGTGAGCAGTGCTGGGGGATGGTTGCTGGAAAAAGACATAAGAATGCGGAGATTAGCTGGTTAGGTAAAAGATAAGGAAAGGGGCAAGGAAAAGGGGCAGGGACTGGAGCGAATGGGGGAAATGAGTTAAGAAAGGAGTCCAAGACTTAATGTAGGCTGATGAAAAAGACCCAGTCCCCTGTCTCCCTCACCTCATCTTGAGATCCAGGGCTGGGATTGGGGTCCAGGCCAGGACTGAGTCTGGGTTCTAGGCTCTTACCCTTTAGTGACCTCCAATTTCTCTCCTTACAGTGACTCTGGCCCCTACTGGGCCTAAGTCCCAGGACCACGCTCTCTCCCTCCTGAAGTCCTTGTTCTCCACTCTGGACCAGGCTCCCCAGAGGAACCTCAGCCGCTCTCGGTTCTCTGCATTCCTGGCCAACATTTCCTCCTCTTTTGAGTCTGGGAGGATGGGGGAGGGACCGGTGGGAGAGCCCCCACCTCCCCAGCCCCCTGCCCTGCGGCTCCATGATTTCCTAGTGACCCTGAGAGGCAGCCCGGACTGGGAGCCAATGCTAGGGCTGCTGGGGGATGTGCTGGCACTGCTGGGACAGGAGCAGACGCCCCGGGACTTCCTGGGGCACCAGGCAGGCGTGCTGGCTGGACTGGCAGAGGTGCTTCTGGGAGCTGTAGTTCCTGGGGGGCCTCCTACCCCTACCCGACCCCCATGCACCCGCGATGGGCCCGCTGACTGTGTCCTGGTGGCTGACTGGCTGCCTTCGCTCCTGCTGTTGTTGGAGGGCACACGCTGGCAGGCCCTGGTGCAGGTGCAGCCCAGTATGGACCCCACCAACGCCACAGGCCTGGACGGGAGAGAGCTCGGCCCCCACTTTATACAGGGTCTGCTGAGTTTGCTCACCCCGGTGGGGGAGCTGGGCTCTGAGGAGGCTCTTTGGGGAGGTCTGCTGCGCACCGTGGGGGTCCCCCTCTACGCTGCCTTCCAGGAGGGGCTGCTCCGCGTCACTGACTCCCTGCAGGATGAGGTCTTTTCCATTCTGGGGCTGCCAGAGCCTGATGCCAATGGGCAGTGCCAGGGAGGTGAGTGCTGCTGGAGCCGGGGTGGGCTATGGCAGGGCAAGAAGGGAAGAGATTGGGGTAGTCCTCTTTCTTACTCTTTCCCTCCTAGGCAACCTTCAGCAGCTGTTCCTATGGTAAGTAACAGGCGTGGAGTTGTGGGGATTGGGCCTGGAATCGGTCAGCTTCCAGAGCAGAGAGGAAACTGACGGGAGGAGTGTGGTTTGGTGGTTTTGGAATGTGACTCTGTTGGTTTCGCAGCTCTAGGTCACATTCTCATTCTGTACCTCAGTTTCCCCAATGTGAAATATGGGAAGTACTAGCTACCGCAGAGTTGTTGCAAGGGGTTAAATGAGTTGACACTGTAAGTGTAAGCCACATAGAATGGCTCCTGGCACACAGGCCTTAATGAATGTCAGTTAATGATGATGGGACGTGGGAAATAAAGGACAAGATCAGATTTCTCCACCCCTTACCATTTTAGTACAACAGTGCCAGAGCACAATTAGACATGTTCAGTTGGTGGGCAGACTTCCTGATTGAGGCCAACTGAGGGTTGTGTTTAAGCTATACAAAAGCATATAAAAAAAAAAAAAAAAAAGGAGGAAGAAAGGGCCAGAAAGACAGATGGACACCAACTGGGCCGTGTTATTAGGTGACTTTGTCTTAGCAAGACAGACCTCTCTCCCTTTTCCCCGAATCCCAGCATTTTAACCTGTAACACCTATACTCCCGGGAACCTCCCTGCAGGGCTCTGGCCACGGCCAGACTCTTCAGCTGGGGGAATGTAAACTGACCAGATCCTGCCTGCTCCTCCCTCTCCATCCAGGGGCGTCCGGCACAACCTCTCCTGGGACGCCCAGGCGCTGGGCTTTCTGTCTGGATCACCACCCCCACCCCCCGCCCTCCTCCAATGCCTGAGAACAGGTGCGCCTCTGCCCAGGGCTTCCCAGCCCTCTGCCCACCTCAGGACTCGCCAACGGCGCGCCATCTCCGTGGAAGCCCTCTGCGAGAACCACTCCCCAGGAGCACCCTACACCATCTCCAACTTCTCCGTCCACTTGCTCTGCCAGCTCGCCAGGCCCGCCACCCCGGAGCCCCCTCCCAGCATCACCGCCATCTGCCAGACAGCTGTGTGGTATGCACTCTCCTGGGCACCAGGCGCCCAAGGCTGGCTGCAGGCCTGCCATGACCAGTTTCCCGATCAGTTCCTGGAAGCCATCTGCACCAACCTCTCCTTTTCAGCCCTGTCTGGCCCCAACCGCCGCCTGGTAAAGCCGCTCTGTGCTGGCCTGCTCCCGCCCCCCACCAGCTGCCCTGAAGGCCTGCCTCCTGTCCCCATCACCCCAGAGATCTTCTGGGGCTGCTTCTTGGAGAATGAGACTCTGTGGGCCGAGCGGATGTGTAGGAAGGCCAGTCTGCAGGCTGTGCCCCCCAGTAACCAAGCTTGGGTTCAGCATGTATGCCAGGGCCCTACCCCAGATATAACTGCTTTCCCACCCTGTCACGTCGGGCCCTGTGGGGAACGCTGCCCAGATGGAGGTAATTTCTTGATGATGGTATGTTTCAATGATACCATGTATGAGGCCCTGGTGCCCTACTGGCCCTGGCTGGCAGGCCAGTGCAGAATAAGTCGTGGGGGTAATGACACCTGCTTCCTAGATGGGCTGTTGGGCCCTCTTCTACCCTCTCTGCCACCACTGGGACCGTCCCCACTCTGCCTGGCCCCGGGTCCCTTCCTGCTTGGCATGCTCTCCCAACTGCCACGCTGCCAGTCCTCTGTGCCGGCCCTTGCCCACCCTACACGTCTGCATTATTTTCTGCGCCTGCTGACTTTCCTACTGGGTCCAGGGGCCGGAGGGACTGAAGCCCAGGGGATGCTGGGTCAGGCCCTGCTGCTCTCCAGTCTCCCAGACAACTGCTCCTTCTGGGATGCCTTCCGCCCAGAGGGCCGGCGCAGCGTGCTGAGGACAGTTGGGGAATACCTGGAGCAGGAGGAACAGCCCGATTCACCAGGCTCCGACCTCACTGACAGCTCGAGCTCTGAAATAAGCAAGAGGGAGCTGCTGGCCTGTTTCAGCGTGAGTGATCTGCCAAGGGCAAAGCCCCTGGAACAGAGGGTAGAGCCTCCCAGGGAGTTCTCTGATACTGAGAGGCAGCAGTAAGCATGCAGCTCTGGAGCCAGACAGTCCTGTGTGCACCTCTTAGTTCTATGATCACCTTGGACAAGTTATTTAACCTCTCTGAGCAATATTTTTCTCGTCTAGACATGGGGGAGAATAATGGTGCTACACTTTTAGGGTGGATGTAAGGGTTACATGAAATAATGCATGCTGTGGGCTTAGCACAGTGCATGATAGAGACATAGAATAACTGTTATTTCATTTTCTTTCTGATTCTTTAACACTCCCTCTCTCTGCTCCAGAAAGGAAAGGGATCAAGTTAGAAAGCTTCAGTTCTGTCCCTAGAGAGTGAGGCTTGGAGGTTGGCAAAAAATAGGAAGATGAGGCAGAAATAAGAAAAATTCAGGGGAAGTATGAATTAGAAGCCTTGGGTTCTAAGTTCGATTATGCCACAGATTAGTGTGGTCTTTGGCAAGTAACTTAATTTAGCTTTTTGGGGGCTTCAGTTTCTTCTCTGTAGAGTGAAGGGGCATAGCATGCCATAATTCATTGAGTGAGTGCCTGTCATGTATAAGGCACTTTGCTAGGGTCTGTAGGGTATATAAAGATTTCTTACTCCATGTCAAGGCCCATTTTTCTCAAGCACGAGGACCATGAAGTGGGATTAGATAGACTCCTAGTAATTTGGTTCAGATCTACAAGTATTTATCGAGCCAACAATAGACCTGGCTTGGAAGAGGACATAGGAGATGTTAGAGACATGTCCCTGACCTAAAGGAGTTGAATATCTGAGGAGACACACGTACTGGCTTCAGATGAAGAACAAGCATCCTAGCGAGTGGAGTTGGACTGCCTGAGGAAGCTGCAGGAGGGGCAGAGAAGACAGCTCTCTTGGCATCTTGTCTGTCTCCCCCACCCAGCCTGTGCTGTGGGATCTGCTCCAGAGAGAGAAGAGTGTGTGGGCCCTGCAGATTCTAATGGAGGTAACAGACGGAGGGGCTCTTGGGTGGACTGAGTGACAGCTGTGGCCTGAGGTCCCTGCCTAGGGAGGCCATACTCACCATGACTTCCTACTCCCAGGCATACCTGCACATGCCCCCAGAAAGTCTCCAGCACCTGGTGCTTTCCGCGGAGAGGGAGGCTGCTCAGGGCTTCCTGACACTCATGCACCGTTCCTGGTCCCAGCTGCAGGTGGGCATAGAGGGGCAGAGGAATGGGGGTGAGGGGGTGAGTGGGGCAGGGATCTTTAAATCAAGAGCGCTGGAGCCGAGTGTGCAGAGGGCTTGCTCCAATGGAAAGAGGAGTTAGGAGAGGAGATAGCAAAGATACTGAGCATTTTCAGAACAAGCATCCATTCCTGTGCCCCCACAGGTACCACCATCTGAGGAGCAGGCCCTTGGTCGCCTGACAGCTTTGCTGCTCCAGCGGTACCCCCGCCTCACCTCCCAGCTCTTCATCGATCTGTCACCACTCATCCCCTTCTTGGCTGTCTCTGACCTGATGCGTTTCCCACCATCCCTGTTGGCCAACGACAGTGTGTAAGGACCTCATCTCAGTCTTTTTGATCCTGTCAGGGTCTGGCCAACCCTACTTGCTTCGAGCAGCTCCTTCTAGAGCTCCTCTCTATTAAAACTAGGGAGTTTCCTTCCTGTCCATGGCAGTGGACTTCAGAGAACAGGGGACAATTTGAAACAGGGCTGAGGGTTAAGACTCACTACTTTCCCCAGCCTGGCTGCCATCCGGGATTACAGCCCAGAAATGAGGCCTGAACAGAAAGAGGCTCTGGCAAGGCGACTGCTGGCCCCTGAGCTGTTCGGGGAAGTGCCTGCCTGGCCCCAGGAGCTGCTGTGGGCAGTGTTGCCTCTGCTACCCCACCTTCCTCTAGAGAACTTTCTGCAGCTCAGCCCTCACCAGGTATGAGAATCATCTTTACTTGACTAGTCCATGGTCTACTAGGTGGGCCTGGAGTCAGAAGCATGTCTCCTAGTGAGCCATTTCCCTGCAACTGTCCCATAGTGACCCCAACACAAGCTGACCCTCCCCATCTCAGATTCAGGCCCTGGAGGACAGCTGGCCAGCAGCAGGCCTTGGACCAGGACATGCCCGGCATGTGCTGCGCAGCCTGGTGAACCAGAGTGTCCAGGACGGAGAGGAGCAGGTGCGCAGGTGAGTGGTTGTGGGAACAGTGATCAAGGCCAGAACGGAGAGAAGCAGGTACTGCTGTCATGATGGGTTAAAGTGCTAGATAGGAAGGGGCAAGAGAGCAGGCAGGGGCCCCAGGCAGTGTAGGGCTCCAGGAGAGGCCTGTCTATGGCGCTCCCCTAGTTTTATGGCATTTCCTAGTTTCGTGGACAGAGTGCCTACTCCATGTGCCCACCTGATCCCTGCCTTAGTACCAGCCTCAGTGATCAAATGAAGACCAGCTTCGTGTCCTCTTCAGGCTGGGGCCCCTCGCCTGTTTCCTGACCCCTGAGGAGCTGCAGAGCCTAGTACCCTTGAATGATCCGATGGGACCGGTAGAACAGGGGCTGCTGGAATGTGCGGCCAATGGGACCCTCAGCCCACAAGGACGGGTGAGCCCCTTGGCAAAGGCCTACCAGTCTCTAGGATTTCCCTGGGTCTCTGTAGAGGACTTACCCAATCATCTCAACCAAGCTTGAACACAGTGGTGCCAGCCCTCCCCAACCCCCCACCTCTGCCACCTCCGTTCCTTATATTATTCTTATCCGTTACCACCTCCTCTTGACCCTACCTTTCCCATAGTGACAGACCTATGCCACTCCAAACATATCCTTTGACATCCTGAATCCAATCTGTTCCTGTCCCATCTTTGGTCCCAAGCCCTAGTCTAGGCCCTGAGCAATCAGATGTAGTATTAGAGAGGTTTAAGGTTCACCTGTCTTTTCTCTTTATTCCCAAACCTTCTTTGGTTACAGGTGGCATATGAACTTCTGGGGGTGTTGCGCTCATCTGGAGGGGCTGTGATGAGCCCCCGGGAGTTGCGAGTATGGGCCCCTCTCTTCCCTCAGCTGGGCCTCCGCTTCCTGCAGGAGCTGTCTGAGCCCCAGCTCAGAGCCATGCTTCCTGTCCTGCATGGAACCAGTGTCACACCTGCCCAGGTGGGCCGATCTCTCTCCCCAGCATCCATTTCCTACCCTCTGGAATGCCAGTCAAGAGAATTTCATGCAGGAATACCGTCAGCCTCCCTGAAGCTTCCTATTCCTCCTTTCCAAGGAGGACTCCCTCGTCCCCATTCTTCAGAAACAGCCAGGAGCCAGGCTGGTTCCTGGGGGCAGTAGAGAGAAAGCTGGAAGTTTTGGAGGGCAGATCTTGCTTGGGACCTGGCTACCAGAACCTGAGAACTGTTGTTTCTTGTCTCATCCCACCTTAGGCTGCCCTGCTGCTTGGACGGCTCCTTCCTGGGCACGAAGTAAGTAGCAGCAACTTTTCAACGCCTTGAGAGGTCTCTGTGCTCCTTTCCCTGGATCCCACATCCGCCTCTTCCTCCCTCTCAGCGCCCCTCATTCCTGCTGCCTGGCTGCACTGTGATTGTTGACTTCTCCACCGCCCTGCCCCTCTTCTTCAGGCCTCTTGTCTCTCTTGCTCCCCAGCTGTCCTTGGAGGAGCTCTGCTCCTTGCATCCTCTGTTGCCAGGCCTCAGCTCCCAGACACTGCAGGCCATCCCCACGAGAGTTCTGCTCGGGGCCTGTTCCTGCCTGGCCCCCGAACTGTCACACCTCTCAGACTGCCAGACCGCAGCGCTGCTGCAGACCTTCCGGGTATGAGAACAGTATGGAAGCTGAGACAATCGGGGCTGTGGGCTCTGGTTGGGAGGCGGTCATCTTCCCGTGGCCAGGGAAGGCCTCCCATACCTCCCCTCTTCCTTACAAACACCCGGTGACATACACACCTACTTCTCCTGCAGGTGAAAGATGGAGTTAAAAGTACGGGTACAACAGGTGCCGGTGCCGCTGTGTGTATCCCTGGTCAGGTATGTGTGGGATCTCCCGACTAAGCTCCTCTCCATGTCCCAGAGCAATTTCATATGGCTGGTGCTGCCTCACGCAGTCCCCAAGCTGTGGACCTCAGAGTTCAGGTTAGCTCTGTATCCACTAAGACATTAGCTGCTCTCCCCAGTTCCAGATGCAGGACAGTATAACCCATACTGTTCTAGAATAGCAAAGCCAGAATGACCTGAGAAACCTTCCAGGCCTACTATTCCACTTTGGAAAAAGAGACCAAGCCTCAGAGAGGCTAAGGGACTTTAGTTCATCAGGTGTCTAAATAGCTGCACACTTGCCCACAATCACCATCCGTGTGAGGGCTCTCCGGTATGCACTGCTACAGTGGCACATACCATTCCGCTCTGATTCTAGACTTGCCCCTTCCTGCCCCCATGGCTCCCCTTCTTCTCTGAGGGCTGAGTCCAGACCCTCTCACCTTTCACTACACTGCTACACCCATCCCCACTGGCAGCCCGTCCCCACCACTTGGCCAGACTGCCTGCTTCCCCTGCTTCCACTAAAGCTGCTGCAACTGGACACTGCGGCTCTTCTGGCCAACCGAAGGCGCTACCGGGAGCTGCCCTGGTCTGAGCAGCAGGTAATTCTCCCCACTTATTCCACAACTCCCCTCTCAATCTGTCCACCTTGTTTACTTTTCCTTTAGCCCTTGATCTGGCCTCTTGTTCCCTAGAATCCTGTAGAATGTGACTGGTGGGGCCCACAGGGTCAGAGGCAGGACTGGGTCCAAGGCATCTTAGGTCTTTGGGCAATATCCCTGCTGGGAAGCGGTTCCTCTTTCTGTTTCTTGTAGGCCCAGTTTCTCTGGAAGAAGATGCAGGTGCCCACCAACCTGACCCTCAGGAATCTGCAGTGAGTGACTTGTGTTGAGCACTCACATTTTTAAGTGCTTACCATGTTCCAGTCACCATGTGGTATGCAGTGGGGATGCATGATGCATGGTCCCAACCTGTGGGCTTTCTCCTGGCTCCTCCTGCACTTACTCCCTGCTCTCCCACAGCGCCACCCCTATCCCAAATAGATCTAAGGGATTTAGAAGACCCAGGTTCAGGTCTCTGCCCTGTTATCTATTTTTGATTTTGGGAAAGTCACTTATCCTCTCTAAGCGTCAGTTTTTTCCTTCTATAGGATGGGAATGAAAATGGTACCTACCTCTCAGGTAGTTGTGAAGATTAAATGAGATAAGGTATCTAAGGTACTTAACACAGTGCCTGGTCCAGAGTAAGTTCCCAGTAAATATTTGCTATTATTAGTTTAATCCACATGTGTCAAACACAAGGCCCGAGGGCCAAATCCAGCCCGCCAGGCCTTGCAATGTGGCCGGCACCGCGCTGTCATCACTGCACTCCGCTGTCAGTTTATGACATTGTCAGTTTATGACTGTTCAGTAAACCATTCGGCCCGCGATTTAGGCTGGATTTTAGATTTTGGCCCCTTCTCTGATTGAGTTTGACACCCCTAGTTAATCCAAAGTGACTTCACAGCCACTGGCCAAGCAGGAATAAGTAAATATCACTTACCTGCACTGCAGTAAAAAAAAAACCAAAACAAAACAAACAAAAAAACCACTGTGGCTTCAGAATGTGAAGACATGGCTCTAGTCTCAGTTGACCACATTTCTACTAGAATGATGTTAAGAACATTTGACCTCTGTACATCTTTGTTCTCTGATGAATAGTGGTGATGTTGTGGGGAGCTAATGAGACTATGTATGGGAAGGCATTTCTCAAACTCTAAATTACCATAAGCAAATATCTGTACTTGTGTTGAGAGTGTTGATATCAAGGAGCAGACAGGCTGTGCATGTGCTGAATGAACATCTATGCACTCACACATCCACAGGGCTCTGGGAACCCTGGCGGGGGGCATGTCCTGTGAGTTTCTGCAGCAGATCAACTCGATGGCAGACTTCCTTGAAGTGGTGCACATGCTCTATCAACTGCCCACTGGGGTTCGAGGAAGCCTGGTGAGAAGGGTGTTTGAGCATTAAGTGGGAGCAGGGACTCTAAATATAGAACCCAGCCCCCACACTCAGTTCTGTCCTGCCCTGCTTCCCCCACTGTCCCACAGAGGGCCTGTATCTGGGCGGAGGTACAGCGGAGGACGGCAATGCCAGAGCCAGAGCTGACTACCTTGGGGCCAGAACTGAGTGGTCTAGACACCAAGCTGCTCCTGGACTTACCGTAAGTGCTACGACTGGAGAGTCTGGATCCTTAGAAAACTCAATCTGGAGTAGAAGCTCTGCCCTTAGAATACGCCCTAGAGGTGTTGGTTTTCTGTCTGGTGGTTCCTTGAAATCAAGTACAGCCAGAGCAGGAGATTCTATTCAAAGTTGCTCTTGAGTATCATCTGGTTCCCAGAACATGGCCCCAGCATTGCACAACTCAGGGTGGCAACACTGTGATGTGACCTGCCAAGCTATCTGAGAATAACCCAGGCCACACCAATAGAGGCAGAGTATCTGGAAGGAGGGAAGCAGCAGTCCAATTCTACACCAGAGGATTTTAGTCTCTTAGAGCTCTCTGTGTTCTTAATGTGTTCAGAGGGGTAAATAAAGAGAAAATCTATGAAAAATGTGATAGATGCCTTCAAATACCCCAGGGATCCCTGGCCTGCGGGGCTCCGCGGTTAGAGTGTTGGTCTGTGTACCAAAAGCTCCGGGGTTCGATTTCCAGTCAAAGGCATGTATCTTGGTTGCAGGTTTGATCCCCAGCCTTGGCCGGGAAGTGAGAGGCAACCAGTCAATGTGTCTCTGTCATATTGATGTTTCTCTCTCTCTCCCCATCCCTCCCTCTCTAAAAATCAATGGAAAATGTTCTTGGGTGAAGATTAACAAAAAAATAAAAATAAATAAAATTTTAAAAATACCCCAGGGCTATCAAATAGAAAGCAGATTGATATGTTTTTGAATGGTCTCATTGGGCATGACTAGAAACAATGAATGAAAATCAGATTTTTGCAAAATATAAGGAAAATTGAAATAGTAAATTCTGAGTTATTGGAGTGATTCAAGTCTGGGTCTGGATGGTCCCATGGCATGAGTATTGTAGATTCAATATTCATGGGCTGAATGAGAAAGGAAATGGGGTCTCTTCTCAACTCAGAGATTCTGACCCCAATGTCATCAGAACTGTAAGCCAGAATAGGAAAAGTCTGATATTATTCTTCTTGGGGATGAAATGATGGTAAAAGCAGGTAATCTCACCTTTCATTTTTATAGGTCTTTTCACAGAGTTTTGGCCCTCGTACTACTTAGTTCCAGAAATGGCAAACCCAGATAGAATACACAATGTCACTTCTGATTGGGCAAAAATTTCTCTATCTGTCTATCTATCATCTCTCTCTCTCTCTCTCTCTCTCTCTCTCTCTCTCTCTCTCTCTCTCTCTCTCTCTTATTAAATGCCATCTAAATCTATTTAAATATGTTGGTTCTTGGAGATAATTTAGGGTCTGGATGAGGTCAATGATGCTGAACCATTACTGAGAAGATCCAAGTTCCTAATTTGTGAAAGAGAATGTGAAAAATACCTATTTTAATCCTAGCCAGTTTGGCCCAGTGGATGAGTGTCAGCCCGCAGACCAAAGATTCTGGTCAAGGGCATGTACCTTGGCTGCAGGCTCTTCCCTGGTAGGGGCACATGCAGGAAGCGACCAATCGAATTGATGTTTCTCTCTATCTTTCTTTCTCTTTCACTCTCTAAAAGATCAATGAGAAAATATCCTCTGGTAAGGATTAACCAAAAAACCTAAAGCCCCCCAAAAAAACCCACTTTTACCCCCAGCTTTTGTCATAAGAATCAAATGAGATAGTACCTAAGAGAACTTTGTAAATTGTATAGTGCTATACAAAGAAGAGGGGACCACCTTCGGCAAGTAGAAGAAGGGTGGCCCTGGAAAACAAGAATTGGAAATAAGACCTCACCAACTGATCTCTGTGAACTTCATTTTAAAAAAAATTTATAAAATAAGGAAAGTTTTGTAAGTGGTACTTAATATTCTTGGCTTTTGATTCAATTATGCAAGGTAGGATTATTTGTCTTTTTTCTTTTCTTTTCTTTTCAGGAAGACTAGAAATATGTCATTCCCTCTGTTCTCTCCCTTCAAGCACTATGATGGGAATTGGACCCGGGGCTATTTAACATCAGTCAGGGCCACAGAGTTTGATCTGACGTTACCTTTTGTCTGGGAAATGTGGCATTCTATGGTCCCGTCTCAATTTGTCTCAGTTCCAATGCCCATGTTATCAAATTGCTATAGGGTCCGATTGATGGACAGACTGTCCAATGAATCCATTATGTTGGTGGTAGAGCGGGTACGAGCTGCTCCAGAGCAACTGCTGGCACTGACCCCACTCCACCGGGCAGCTCTGGCAGAGAAGGCACTACAAAATTTGGTAAGAGTCCACTCTACCAGACTCAGAGCTGAGCTGGGGCAATTCTTATCCCTCAGACAATGCCCTCTATCTTCTAGTCACACTTTTGCTGCTTATGATTCTCATCTTTAAGGCCCTAGACCACATGTGTCAAACACAAGGCCCGCGGGCCAAATCCAGCCCGCCAGGCCTTGCAATGTCGCCCACACCGCGCTGTCATCACTGCACTCCGCTGTCAGTTTATGACATTGTCAGTTTATGACTGTTCAGTAAACCATTCGGCCCGCGATTTAGGCTGGATTTTAGATTTTGGCCCCTTCTCTGATTGAGTTCGACACCCCTACCCTAGACTCTAGATCAGTGATTTTCAACCAGTGTGCTCACGAACTTTTTAAAATATACAATAGCTGATTATTTAGTCAGAATCACAGATCTCTTTTCCCTTAGATTGTCAAATAAAAATATGACAACAGCCAATATAACAATAGCCATCTGGTGTGAATGAATCAACATTATACCTATTTTTTGTCAGATTGGCAAAAAATAGAATATATTTTTGGTGTGCCGCAGAATTTTAGAATTAGTTTATGTGTGCCA
Organism: Pipistrellus hanaki; assembly: GCF_964339955.1. NCBI lineage: Eukaryota > Metazoa > Chordata > Mammalia > Chiroptera > Vespertilionidae > Pipistrellus > Pipistrellus hanaki. Next base: position 60,008,062 of record NC_140503.1, read on the forward strand.
TGAGATTGAAAACTGTTGAAAATCGCTGCCCTAGATCTATCTCTTGGTTTCATATTTCTTGTCCACAGCCCTTGGAGTCCAAGAAATTCCTTGGATTTCTCCTCCCAGTCTTTTTGCCTGCTCTTATCTGAGCTTATTGTTTAAGAAAATGAACATCGTGCTAGCTTCGGCAGCACATATACTAAAATTGGAACGATACAGAGAAGATTAGCATGGCCCCTGCGCAAGGATGACACGCAAATTCGTGAAGCGTTCCATATTTTTAAAAAAGAAAATAAAAGAAAAAAAAAAAAGAAAATGAACATCATAGAGTCTTGAGTTAGAAGTTGGAGGGAGGAAATGTCACGGTCTTGGTGTCTTGATTAGAGTCTGGTCCTTTGAGTCAGAGGTGCATTGTCCTAAGGCCTAATGCCCCCTCTTCAGGCTCCAAAGGAGACAACAATCTCAAGGGAAGTGCTGGAGACATTGGGCCCCTTGGTTGGATTCCTGGGGACAGAGAGCACACGAAGGATCCCCCTACAGATCCTGCTGGCGCACCTCAGTCAGCTGCAGGGATTCTGCCTGGGAGAGCCATTTGCCGAAGAGCTGGGATGGCTGCTGGCACAGGAGCCTCTTCTTGGGTATGGACATTTGAGAACTTCAGAGCCTCTCAACCATCGTCATCAGTGGTAGCCCATCAATATGTGTGAGGTCCCTTGGAGCCCTGAGTCCCCAATCCTACTATGTCTTCTAGTCCCTTTCCTTTTCCTCATAGTTCCTTCAACATCCCAGCTCCTGATCTTCTTCTTACCTCTTTGCCCCCTTTCCAGGAAACCAGAGTTCTGGAGCCAGGATGAAGTAGAGCAAGCTGGACGCCTAGTATTCACTCTGTCTACTGAGGCGATTTCCTTGATCCCTAGGGTGAGGTGAAGGAACAAGGGAGGGAGTAAGAACAGAGAAAGGGGACTGGTGAGCTGGTTCTGGAAAGTAAAGGCCAAGGAGGTTGAGGGCAGAGATTGTGAAGCCCAGATTTGGGGGAGACTGTTAAAAAGAGACAGGTCTTTGGAATTAGAGCTGCAGCGGTTGGCCCTGACCTTCCCAGGTCTCCCCATCTCCCTTCCACTTTCCCACACAGGACGCCTTGGGCCCAGAGTCCCTGGAGCGTCTCCTAGAGAAACAGCAGAGCTGGGAACGGAGCAGAGCTGGACAGCTGTGTGTGGGGCCACAGCTTGCTCCCAAGAAAGCAGCTTTGGTAGCTGGAGTTGTACGGCCCGCTGTAGACTTTCTCCCAGGTGAAACTCCCCAAATACTCACACTTCTGGCAGGCTGAACAGGAAAGAGTGTACAACAATGCAATCAGAAGTCAGCCTAGGACACCTCCTGTCCTATTCTCTTACCCCTGATAACAGCTGTCTCTGCTCTCGGCTTGGCTAAGTGTGGTGGAGCTCTCTGCTGGGAAAATGTTTAGGATATAGGAAGGAGCCCCTGTGGGGCTAGGGACCTGGGTTCTAATCTAGATCTTCCATGAAATCCTTAGGCAGCACCCTCAATCTTCCATCTATACAGTGAGGGGATTGTTCTCTCCAGTCACTTGTTCTGATATCCTGTGTGTCTTATACTTCTCTCACTATAGTAATCCCTTGACTCATAGTGCTCACATTGACCAAAGTTTGGAGGGGTCATTCCATCTATAGGTAGCTTTCTATAAAATAGTATCATATTTTAATACTACACTGACCCAGGCCCTACCTTCCCCCTTTAGAACCTGTGCCAAATTGTGCAGATGTACGGGGGACATTTCCAGCAGCTTGGTCTGCAACTCAGATTGCAGAGATGGAGCTCTCAGACTTCGAGGACTGCCTGGCACTCTTTGCAGGAGACCGGGGACTTGGGCCTGAGGAACTACGGGCAGCAATGAGCATGGCAAAACAGGTTAAGGATGGGAGACCAGTGGGGTTGGAGATGAAAAAACGTGGGAAAGCTGGTTGGGTGTGGTGCAGGACAGAAGTGAATGGATGCTGGGATGAGAGGTTGGGGACTAGAGATCAAAGAATTAAAGGGTTTGGTACATATATCAATGGAATATTACTTGGCCATAAAAAAGAATAAAATCTTGCCATTTGTGACAGCATGGATGACCTAAAGGGCATTGTGCTAAGAAAACAAGTCAAACAGAGAAAGACACATACCATATGATTTTACTTATATGTGGAATCTAAAAAGTAAAATAAATAAACTAACAAACCAAGCAAACTCATAGATACAGAGAGCAAGTTGATGGTCCTCAGATGGGTGTGTGGAGGGGAGTAGGAAGACAAGTGAAAAAGGTTGAAGGGATTAAGAAGTACAAATTGCCAGTTACAAAAATAGTCACAGGGATATAAAGTACAGTATAGGGAATATAGTCAATAATATTGTAATAACTGTGTATGGTGGCAGATGGATACCAGACTTATTTGGGTGATCACTTTGAAAGCTATATAAATGTCTAATCATTATGTTGTGCACATGAAACTAATATAATATTGTATGTCAACTGTAATTGAAATTTTTAAAAAAGTTTTTCCTCCCCCATCCCCCTGCCCCCAAAAAGGTGGGTTTGGCTCTTAAGTAGAAAGTCAGAAGGGATGAATATTGAGGAAAGAAAACTAATGCAATTGGGTAGAGGGACTAGAGCAGTGGTTACCAAACTTCAGTGTGTGTTAAAGGCATCTGGGGAGCAGGTGCTTGAAATGTCGATGCCAGGGTCCCATGCTAGACTCACTGAGGATGGGTCTGGGCATCTGCATCTTAACAGAATCTCTGGTGAGTCTGGTGCACATAACAGTTTAGAACTCATGGGCTGGAGTCTGCTATTTTCCTACTGAGACTCTAGAATCTTCCAGTAACAGCTTAGTCAGAGGAACTTTATTCCAACCCTTTCATTTTATAGTTGAGGAAACTAAGACACAGAGAAGGCATGTGATTTTCCTTGACTTACACAGCTAAGGCCAGAGGCAAGACTAAGACCCAGCATTCGGACTCCTAGTCCTCTGCTTTTTCCACTCACGTTATTCCTCTCTTTCTCCACAGTTGTGGGGTCCCCCGCGGGGATTTCGTCCTGAGCAAATCCTGCAGCTAGGTCGGCTCTTAATAGGTCTAGGAGAGCGGGAACTACAGGAGCTAATCCTGGTAGACTGGGCAGTGCTGAGCACCCTGGGGCAAATAGATGGCTGGAGCTCAGCCCAGGTAACACCTTCCTTCCTTCCTATTACCTTCCA